>NC_084460.1:74805000-77205000 GCF_027409185.1 Cynocephalus volans | reverse complement strand
AAACCACTGAGATTTGGGTGTTTGTTATAGCAACTTAGTGTTACCTTGGCTGATACAATAATAGTCAGAAAGCTCTTACAAATTGACAAGAAATGATCAAACAACCCAATGGAGAAAGATTAAGAAGAGTCAGTTCACAGAAGAGCAAATCCAAATTGTAAATATGTGAAACAAATGAAAAGATGTTCACGTATTAGTAAGTATGGAAATTCAAGTTAAAGGGGGAGAGACATGCAAACACTGGTGATAAAAATGTGAGTTGCTACAGAATTTTTGAAAAATTAATCTGGCAACATATACTAAAATGAAAAATGCAAATATTCTATGCTTTAGTAATTCTACTCCTGGGAACCTATCCTGTGGAAATAAAGGCACTAGGACACAAGGATAGAGAATGTCTTTGTAAGAGGATTTTCATTACAGATTGTGTATAAAACAAAACAGGAAACAATTAAAACACAACTGGAAACAAAAGGAATACCTATTAAGTAAAGGAATGGCTGCATAAATGATAAAATACCCACTCCATGGAAAATTATGCTGCAGATCTGAAAAAATAATCTAGAGCTAAATCAGATAATGCAGGGATTTCCATGAGGTTTTGCTGAGTAAGAAAAGAAAAATGCAGAAAAGTGTATACAACACAAATGCATCTTTATTAAACTATGACAAAAACCCTCCAGTATATCTATATGTGAATTCAAATATGTGTTTTAGATGACCAAGGAAAACTATTTAGGGATAACATAAGACACTAAACATGGTTGGGGGCAGGTGTGGTAGGCTGAATAATGGCCCCCCAAGATGTTCACACCCTAATCCCCAAAACCTATGAATATTATCTTCTATGGCAAAAGGGACTTTTCAGTGTGGTTAAATTAAGGATCTCGAGATAGGGAGATCACCCTGGATTATCCAGTGGGCCCAGGGTCCTTATAAGAGGGACTCAGGAGATCAGAGAGACAGAAGAGGAGGCAGAGTGGTACAGAAGCAGAGCTTGGAGTGATGCAGCCACAAATCTATGGATGGCAGCTGCCACCAAAAGCTAGGAAAGGCAAAGAGCAGATGCCCCCCAAGTCTCCAGAAAGAGTCAGTACTGCCTACACTTTGATTTTAGCCCAAGAAGAGTCATTTCGGACTTCTGGCCTCCAGAACTGTAAGAGAACCAATTTCTGTTTTAAGCCACAACATTGTGGCAATTCTTTATAGCAGCAACAGGAAACTAATACAGGGGTGATATTGGTAAAGGATGAGTTAGGCAAAACATCTAAGATGACCCTTCAGTGATCCTCACCCTTGTATAATCCTCTCCCCTTGAGTGTGGGTGAAACCTGTGACTATGATGGGATATCACTCTCATGTCATGTGACAAAGTGAAGGTATTTTTGCTAATGTAATTAAAGTTTGACTCTGAGTTCATCAAAAGGGAGATTTTCCTGGGTGAGCCTAATTGAATCCAGTGAGCCCTTTGAAAGAGGGTTTAGGTTTTCCCTGAGATCAGAGATGCAAAGCAGTGGAGACTGTCTTTCCTGCTGGCCTTGAAGAAGCCAGTCTTCATGAATTGTTCAGCCACAAGGCAATGAATTCTGCCAGCAACCACACGAGCTTACAAGAGGACCCCAAGACTCAGACGAGACTGCAACCCCAGACAACTTGATTGCAGCCTTGTGAGACCCTGAGCAGAGGACCAAGCTAAGCTGTGCCCATACTCCCAAACCAGGAAACCGTGAGATAACAAATGTGTGCTACGTTAAGTCCCTGAGTCTGTGGTAATTTTTTTTTTTCTCTTTGTCTTTTTGTGACCGGTAAGGGGATCGCAACCCCTGGCTTGGTGTCGCTCGCACCGCGCTCAGTCAGTGAGCGCACAGGCCATTCCTATATAGGATCCGAACCTGCCGCGGGAGCGCCGCTGAGCTCCAAAGCGCCGCACACTCCCGAGTGCGCTACAGGCTCGGCCTTGTGGTAATTTTTTTATACAATAATAGAAAACTAATACAGAGGGTAGAAAGATAAAACAAAGGGAAGATCAAAGGGAAGAAAGAAGCCACTGCACTAAAAAATAAGATTAATTCTTTTTATAATCAGGTAGAACTGTATAGATGTGCATAAAGTAATATTTTAAAAGTGAAATTGAAATCAAATACACATTTTGAGTTTTTAAGAACAATTGTAGACTGAATTTAGAAGAATGTGAAGGGAGTTGTGAGAAAGAGAACATGTGGAGGTATTTGTGCTGCTATAATGGGAGCTATGAAAAAGATATAGGAGGAAAGGTTTTAAAGTTTAGTTGTGTGTTATAAGTGGAATTCCCATTGGTGCATATTTTGGAGGCTTCAGTTGTGATGTTCATTGTCTTCAATGATTTGGGGACGTCAATGATACTTTTTTGTATATAAGACAGTGCTAAGACTGTCAGGAAGTGGCTCCTCCTTCTGCAGCTGATGCTCTCTAAAACCCCTTGTGGATGGGTCCCCATAGCCCTCAGGCAAAAAGCACACTCTTCTTAGCTGAGCTTCCAAGTCTCTTATATTTGACCCAACCTGTGTCCACAGCTCTAGTTCTTTCTATTTGAATCACAAATCATATCACTGTCCTTAAAAAAGTTGCATATATATATATATATATATATATAATTCTACTCATAAGAATCTATCCTACTGATATACCCATTAAGGTTGATATTGGTGGAGAGGGTCTGGGGAAGCCCACTAGCCGGCTTCAACCCACCCCATCCTCTAACAGGTTCTTGACTCCACTACAGGAAAGAATTCAAGCACAGAGTCACAGTACAAAGTGGAATCAGGTTTAATATAACAGTTAAGAAGCACAGGCTTCACAGAGAAAGTGCAGCCTAGCTCTGGAGACTGAGCAGAGTCTGCACCAAGTTTAATACAAAATTAAGATGTGCATACTAATACTTTTAGTACAAAGTGTAGGCTGGCTCAAGAGAGTGAGCAACAGCCCCTCAGCAACAAGCTTAACACAAAAGTAAAGTATACACACCTCTTCTGGAGAAGTGTGGGTGCAGTCCCAAGAAAGCAATCAAGCAACTGCAGCAAGTATGTTACAAAAGTAAGAAATACACATTGACAAAGAGCAGGCTGGCCCCAGAGTGAACAGCAGCCAGCTTAAGGCAAGTCTGATAGAAAAAGAATGAAATACATACCTCAGGTGAAGTGTGGGCTGGCTGTAGAGAGAGTGAGCAGCAGCCACGCCTTCTACCAGGATTCAACTTTTATAGATTCGCTATCTAACACATATTCATATTACCTAATGAATATTTAACTAAGGGGGGTGGTTCCCAGTTATGTAACATAGTCTTGCACATGCTTAATTTCTCTCTTTTTAGAGCTGACTCATTGGTTGAATTCTAACATACCCACTGAAAAACACCTGGAATATTCGGTGCTCTCCAGTGTCTCCAGTGGAAGGTCATTCAAAGGATAAACTCCCCTCTACTGAGCATCCTCAGCTATTAGGTTTCTATAACCCCTCTCCATTGAGCGTGACCAACCACTGGATTTGCATAAGTCAACCCCCTGAGGTCTCAATTTCCCAGTGTTGGTGCCAAAAATAGGTGCCAACAAGCAACAGTAACTCCTCTGTAGGGGAGGGCCTACAGAAGGGGTCTGAGAGCTTGGGGAGTGGTTTGAAACCCAGAATTGTGTCCTGAAACCCAAACTCATGAAAATTGAGCACCTCCTATCTCAAGATGGCTCCATATTCTTATAAGTAGAATTACTGGATCACAGAATATGCATATTAAATTTTGATTAAATCTTTATATTTTCAAACTTTGTCTCCATAAAAAGCCTGTACCAATCCATTGTCTTCTCCACATTGGGTATGAGAGAGCCCATTCACCCACATCTTGCTGCTATATTAAAAATATTTATTATACTCTTTATTATGAATCTTTTCAATTTCTGTCTATCATGCAAAAAATGATAGGACTACATTATTCTGATATGCATCAGCCATTTGTATTATTTCCCTGAATTGCCTGTTCACAGCCTTCCAGTATGGAATGATTGTTGCCAAATTAAAGGCAATCCATCGTCTGTGGGACATGGCAATAGAAAAATCTTCCCCTCCAGCAGTATCACCGTGGAGCAGTGAAGGAATGAGTATCACACCATCTAAGCTCTTCTGTTACTCTCAGAAAGCTGCTTTGGGAAAACATTCTGGTGAGTAAAACAGTAAAAATATTCTTGCCTACTAAGGTATGTGATGTAACACAAATGAATCATTAAAATCATTGTAAGAATAGCTCTCATTTAAGTATATAAAAGTCAGCAGAGAAATTTTTTTCAGGGTTTGCTACAATAATCTATATTGATTTAATGTCTTCTCTCTTACAAGGTTCTAAGGGCTTTGCCAAATTTATCTTGTTCACCTGCCTTGTGCAGCCGACTTTAAAAGGAGCTGGATCTACATCGTTGAAACTCCATAAAGTAATATTTAGCTATCTTTTTCTTAAGGATCCCAGGATAAGTCAACAAGGACAGTTCACTTTATTCCCTCACCCATGCATTCACTCATTCAACAAAATATCCAGCATTGATTATGCACTAGGCATCCTGTTAGGCTGAGGATATAACAATGCACATAACTGACAAATATCCTGCCTTCATGGATTTATGGTTTAGTAGAAGAAGTTGGTTAAGTAAACAGGCCATTATTGTAAGTGTAACAGTTTAGGAAGTTCATTAAAACCTGGAAGATAATTGGAGGCATCTGGTTTTGGAAGAATGCTCCAAGCAAAGAAAACCACGTCTTTTATCAGAGAACCACCTAATGATCACGATATTTCCTAAGCATGCACACCCAGGCATGGAATCACTGACAAATTCTCGTGGAAATTTTAAGAACCTTGATACAAAATCTCAGGATGTATTCAAAGTTCCTATTTCAAAGAATGCTCCAAGCAAAGAAAACCACGTCTTTTATCAGAGAACCACCTCATGATCACGATATTTCCTAAGCATGCACACCCAGGCATGGAATCACTGACAAATTCTCGTGGAAATTTTAAGAACCTTGATACAAAATCTCAGGATGTATTCAAAGTTCCTATTTCATTGGAGTCTCTGCTTTGCCAACCAGGGAAGAGTTTTACTAGGGCTGCTGGAAGCTCTTGCCTGCCCTTACAATTGTTTAACATTTACAGAGATTGTCTCATGCCTGGCTGTGCATGGGGTATTGTGAATACCTCGCCAAATCAGACACCATAGCTCCCCCCAAGGGTCAGTAGTCTCACTGGGAGGTAGGGAAGAGACAGATAAGTAAATAACTGTAATTCAACATAGTACTGTAGAAGAGGAGGTATGTATATTACGAGGTGAGAATAAAGGGAGAGAATGAACTAATTTCACCAGGGAGATACGGAAGGATTCACAGATCTGGATGAGTAGATGTCTACCAGGAAGACAAATTAGGGAAAGGTTTGTGTTTTGTTTTTGTTTTTTTGGCAGAAGGACCGCAAAGGCTGAAAAAGGGAAAATGTATGCAGGAAAAGTTAAGAATATGGCTACGGCCAGAGAACAGGGTGCATGGTGGGCAATATACAAAAACAGAAAGACAAGCAGCATCCACTTGGTGAGGGCTTTGACTGGGTACGTGCTGATTAAGCAATAATGTTCAAACTATCATCACCAAGAGGGGAAGGTTGATGCTGTTATACAGGAAGTGTCATGGCAACCAGGCATCTATGCAATGGGGGACTTCTTTTCAAAGCCCACTCCAAAGAAGTAGTAATCCTTTATGCCAAAACAAGTTTAATCCACTCTCCTCTCCCCACCCCTCCTCAATTACACTCCAAATAATGCAAACACTACAAGGATACAGCATATCTCAGGAGGTCCTGAGACAGATTTGCCCAAGACCAACCTTCCTGAGGCTAATGTTCAGAAACTAAGAACTATCTACATAAGAAATAAAAACCAGAGGTAAAAAGTGAGCATTCTGGCACAGGCACCTTAGGAAACAAATAATGGGAAGCACACAGAAGAACACTGGTAAAAGTTATTAACTTTCTTAGTGAGGATCAACTAGAGACAAACATAACAACCCATTATGTATCCCCTTTATGGTTAGCTGAATGTAATCATTTATGTAATAAACTTTATAAAGTTCTCATTTCAGAATGTGGCTTCAGTTATCATCTTTTGCCATCTTCTTAAATTCCCGAGCTAAAGAATTCCTTTGGATGTACTGTTTTGTATGTGGATATCTGCACTGAGCAGACAGTTAAGAGCTTAGTGTCCAGAGTGGGCAAAACGAGGTAACAAGGCCCCCATCCAGGCTACTGTCTGGATATGTTACCTGCCATACTAGTTTAAGGTGCTTGGACTTCATCCTGTAGGTCAGAAATTCCTCATCTCTGTGCAGTGAATCCTCTAAACAGATACTGATCCTCTCAGACCTTGGAGTAGCCAGGCAGGACTTGGGACAGTCATGGCCCTCAAGTGTTTGCTTTCAGTCATAATCTTTTCCATTTAGTCCAGTGTATGTCTGAAAATACTACTGTTTTCTGTGTGGAGAGATGAAAAGACCAGAATGCACTCCTACAATGAGCAGTTGTAATGAACTCTGGTGATCCCTCTATCACCCGAAAATGTGGGCATCCCCAACTCAAAGCTTTGGATGGCCCTCTGTATGTGCCAAGGAAACATGCTTGTAGAAGAGACCTTCATACTGAGATAAGGAAGGTGGATTAGCAGGGAGGATTGAGAGCAGAGGATTGAGAGGTGAAGTCATCATTAAATCGAGATGCCCTTTGAGATGCAATTACATGAAAGATAGTGAATAGCTGCTATCCATCTCTTCTTAGAAATGAAATGGAACTGGGTTTAAACTGTGGCCTGAGAAATGAATGCTAGATAAAAGCATGCCACAGGACCACTTCCATGCTCCCAGGGCACTTGGTATGGTATGAGAAGTTTCTAGGCTGCTTTGATTTGGAGTCATTGTGTATCCATCTGCTGTGCCCACTCATGTTTGTCCACAATGCGTAGCATGGAGCCTCATACAGAGCAGGCTCTCAGTAAAAGTTTGCTGCCCTGCATTAACTTGTTAAGAGATGGTGATCAGGAAAGAAAGGCTGGTGTTCTCTGAAAGTTACTAAATGCAGAGCAGGTTTTCTCACTCGGAATGTCTTAGGAATCACAGACAATGGAACCATGATGTGTTCTTCTCTTACTCATTTTTATTTCTCACATCCATGTCTCCCAAGTTCTAAACTGAGAAATTCACATTTCCTCCCATGGAGGTAGTTGACTTGCTGAATTTTCAAAAGCAAAATTGTATTTGTTACATTCCTTTGTAGTTTAAATTTATGAGATGTCCTTTAGTATAAATACATAATGTAGCTGAAGATTTACGATTCTGTTTTCTACATGCTAGGTTCATTATGTAGTTCTTGATTATTCCATTGCAAGTTTTTCACATCCTTGTACTGTCATCTTGCCCCCTCTGTGCACACACTGCTTGGTTTGGACAAAGGACCCACTAATGTATTGTTTTTTCTGCTCTGTATACTTTACTTATCTTGAAATAAGAAGGGGGAAAAAGGGAAAACACTGTCATTGCAACGTGCCTGAATTTAAACAATTTCGTAGCTTTACTAAGACTTTTAAGAAAACAAATCATTGGTGATCAATAAAACTCTAATCTGCATGTAATGCCACAAATCTTAAAACCCACTATAACAGTCAGGGCCCTGGCAAAGCACAGATAACATAATCTAGGGATAATTGAGGAGAGTTTAATGAGAGGATTATTTCACAAAAATGGGGCCAAGTTATAGGAACCAACAAGAAATAGCAAAGCCCCCAGAGATAAGCCACACTGGGAAGCTGTTACCATCCACAGAGATGGAGGGACAGAACGAAAGACCTGGTAAGAGCTGAGCCCTGGGAGAAGGGCTCCCTGGTAGAGCTATGGTCTTAAGTATGGGAACACAGCAACTGCCACATCAAAGCCTGGCAGGGGATAAATAACCCATTCCTCTCTCCTCCCACCCTCTGATCTCCTGATGGTGGCTCCTGCTGGCCAAACTCAAATGGAGGTCTGCAGATATCTGCCTCCTGGGATACAGAAAATGGGGGGAAAGGGTAAACAGTATTCCCAGAGGGTTAGACAAAGAGTACACAGTCACTCACTGTATCAGTCAGGGTCCAACAGGAACAAATGGCAACCCTAGCTAGAATAATCCAAGAGGTCATTTACAAAACATCTATGTACATTAGTGTGGGCAGGACACAGGAGAACCACAGGGCTAGTGCAGTAACCTGAGATTAGTAGCAGTGGAGCTGATGCCACCCCAACCCCCAAAAGGCAAGGGGAGAATGCTGTTAGCAGAACTCAGAGAGTGTGGAGAGGAGGCTGCCTAGAGAGGATCAGCCAGCTTCGGTGCAGGAGCTTAATCAGCCTCAGAGAGGCCAGGGGAGTAAATACCCTCATCCCCCTCATTATGCCCTCGGGGATCCCATCAGAGCTTCCCATTTGCCAAAACTACCTGGGCCATCAGGCAAGGGAGCCCTGGTGATGTGTCCATACAGGTCAGACTACTGACAGAGTGGATGGGGTGGACAGCGTGGAAAGTGAACCTGGGGAATCTGGAGATATCTGGCATGCCTGCTTATAACTAAGCCTGTCACTAACTTCCTTCCTTCCTTCCTTCCTTCCTTCCTTCCTTCCTTCCTTCCTTCCACTAACTGTATTAACCTTTGTGCCAAGCGCTGTGCCAGCTGTTCTCACATGAATTGTTTTCTCTAACTCTTAAAACTTCTCTCTGAGGCAGGGAATATTGTTTTTCCCTAAGCAAGCATCCTCCATCATTTTGACCTCGGCTGTCTTCAACCTTTTTAATAGAAGGACTCTTTAAAAACATGAAACCTCACAGGAACCCTAATATATGAAACTGATAAAAGCAATATTTATTAGCAGAAATTTTAAAATGTAAATTTACAAATTTTCTTCTTATTAGGTTAACCAAAGAGAACAATATTTTTGATTAATGCAAAAGTTTGAAATCGAGTTTGCTGCCCTATACTGGCATCAGCCACCGCAAACATTGACAGTCTCCCTGAAACAGAGTTTGACAACCACTGTATGAGTGACTAGGAAAACATGAAGCTTTAATTTATCCAGCCTACAACCTCTAGGCAATACCTTCTTTTTGGCATCAAAATCTGATTACTAGAACCCATGAGATAGAACTGACAGCTATGCTTTTCCAGTCACCTGTTCAGGAAATATCTCATCCCTCTGAAAACTCAGCCTTTACGCCTCAGTTATTGAACACTTTGGAGCAGCTTAGCCCAGGAAATGAAGGCTCTTGTTAAAAATATGGAGATTTAGGAAGCCAGGACGTGATTAACCATGTGGCATTTTGCCAAATGAGCAGTTAACAACAAGGGCCAGGAAAACAAGTGCTGAATAGTAATCCCTAGGCTTACAAAAGGGGCTTAGACCCAATCCTAACAATCCACTGTGACAGACTAGAAAATTCCTAACCTATTGTAGCGGCAACTGTGCTGCCTTAAAAGAAAAAAGTATTAGTCTAATCAAAATGTATTCATCGGTGCCTCTACGTGTAAAGAAAAAAAATCCACAAGATTATTTATATTTAGCATTAAAATTTATTAAGATTACTTATATTTAAATATCCTAGGTGCTCTCTGTAAAACATAAAATTAAACTTTGAACCTATTCATGAGGTTTCTAACAGTTTGTTTTAAAAAACACTTTGATGTTGAATTTAGTCATCCATCCATCCATCCATCCATTTAATGAATATTTGAGTGCTGGTCATGTACCAGGAACTGTTCTAAATTCTGGTGATAAATCTCCCTGGACTATACCAGAAAGAACACGGGCTCTGAAACTGATCAGAATTGGTATGCCAGTTTTAAATGCATTTGAGTTCAAGAAACAGATCAACTTACACTGGCTCGAATTATCCTTTTTATTTCTGTCCAATTCATAGGAGTCTGGAGGGAGGCGGCTGCTGCCTGTGGTTCAGGGGCTTGGCCGTGGGGGCCACGTCTCTGCAGTGCTCCTGGCCTTTCCTCACATTCCTCACTCCGAGTAACCAGATGGCTGTGAGGGAAGGACGGGTGTGGGGAATGGTTGGTGTGGTGAAGTTGGGAGGAGTTCCACTTGGGTCATGTTGAGTCAGGGGACTTGTGATGTGAGGACTCTCAACACATGTGTCCTGTAAGCAATCAGGGACACAGAATTATTTGAGGAGAAAAGTCAGAGTTGAGGAGGGTAGTTGGGGGGGCAATCAGGCAGGGGATAAAGAGCTCTAAATAAAGAGCTTACCGGATGAGTTTCTTATAACTGAGAGAAATGCTCTCTCTGTACACAGGGGTGCCTGAAGGGGAGGGGAGTGCAGATGGAATGAAGTACAGTGGCCTCACTGAAGGTGGAGGAGAGGTTTTTGGTGGGGAGGTTGGGGCTGTGCTGAGTGATAAGATTGGAAACAACCAGTGTTGGGATGTGTGACGGCCGAAGAAGCCTGGCTCAGTGGGTAACATGACAAAATTTGCAGAGATCCAGGTCTGCAGATTTCCAAAGTTTTCACAGCAGCAGGTCAGGGCTTAGGAGTGGAAACAGGGCTAGAGGACATGGGAGACATGGGGTTGGTGATGGCCATGAGGTAAGGATGGAATGAAGATGACCAGGTAGAAGGGGCTAACTAGAATCTAGGCCAGGCAGGGAGAGTCAGCCTTCTATGATTAAGCCCCCTGAGGCTCCTTTCTCTCTTGGACGTCCATCCCTTGGGTCCCTTTTCCTAGAAGATCAACTGCAGGGTGGACAGTGGTAGATGCATTATCCAAGAGAAAGTGGACAAGGAGCAATGGGAATCACAACCGGGAAGAAGTCAGCTCAGCTCCAGGTACTAGTGAACTTCTCGTGTAACAGAATTTTGTCTCTAGCTCAAGGATCACTCCTGCTGGGCTGACATATTTGCTCTTGTTCTTGTACTTTCTTAGTCTTTTATTTTCAAGAGCAGAGCTCTCCAGAACTCTCTCCCTCCTACAAGAGGGCTTTGACTTAGAAGAAGGCATGCTGTACCTCCTTCAAGAAGCCCCCTCATTCATCAGAGGCACTGATGCAGAATTAGCCACCTTACTGTCATAGGATAGTCATCTACACCTCTGTGGACTTCCAGATTCATCCCTGTCTGTGGGGTTCCTGGGAAGTTCCTTGTACTCCTGCAACACCAAATGAAGTGGGGTGGGGGTGGGAGACCACGTGAATCGGGAGTCACTGAAAGACTGAAACGTCTATTGTGGACAGAGGTCAGAGTGCAAGGAAAGTAAGAGGATGTGACTGGAGAACACCAAGAATGCTACCTTTCAAGTGGACGGAACAAGGCCATGATGGTTGCTGAGCTGATGAAATCAGACGACAGCTCTTCTCTCTCCATATCTTCACTTGAGAAAAGTACTTTAAAATTCTCCTTAGGAAGTAAAGGTGGTACCGATAATCTCATAGACTCCTAGGCTCTGAACATCAGGTCGCCCACTGCCCTTGATGTAAGATTGTCATTTGCTTCCCTGTAGCTTTTGCTTGCTGATCCCAGTTTTATCCCCTAGTGTCTCATGAGGACACACTTCCCCTTTCCCAAAGAGGGTCCTTTTGATGCTTCAGTGTTCTTCTCGGGTTCTAAGACTTTTTCTTTTCTTTTCTTTCTTTTTTTCCCCCGTGATAAAATATCCCCAGCTTTTCAATGCCCCTTTCAGTGGCATGGCTTTGGGACTTTTCACCTTGCTGATCCCCATCTCTCAGTTGGCCATGCAAGTCTGAGGTAGCCAGGGCTGGGCTCAGCATTCTGGATGTAAGCTGGGCAGCATGCAGAACAGCGGGACAACTCCCTGCCTGGGGCTAGACACAATGCTTCAACACCACTGCCTGAGACTGTATCCATCCCTTTAGCCTGATGAGGCTATAACCCCATCTTCTGGGATTTTAGTGTACTACCACTTAGCTCTGCTTTCTTCTTGTGCTTATGCAACTGTAGGCACACACAAAATTTGTCTGAATTCTCCTTCTATGATGTCTTGGGATAAATTCCACACCTCTTTCGGACCCCTGGGAAGTTTCTCGTTACCAAGTACGGTGATTGCTGCTTCAACTTCCCTGACTGAGGTACAGTATTAGTTCAGTTTAGTTTGGCAATATCTATTGAGTGATTGTCATGTGCTGGGAATTGTGTTATGTGCTAAGTTGAGGTGAGAGAATAAAATGAAATAGAGTATAATTTCTACCCTAACGCAGCTTGCTAGCTGGAAGAAGACACCCACATAAACACACCATTACCATGTGATATAGAAGAGCTTTATCATATAAGCACAGTGACAGTGGGGCCCAGAGGGGGAACTCTTGGCTCAAACTGGAAGTTCAGGGAAGGGTTCTCAGAAAGAGAAGTATCTTGAACAGTTAAGTAAGAATTAACAGGTACTGAGAAGATTGTGGGAAGACAGGAAGAACAGAAAGGGTCAAGTCAAGGAGGCAGGAATCACCATGGTGTATGTGATGTTACAGGTTATTCACCAGCCCTAGAGCACCGAACGCTAGACAAGGAGGGGTGACGGTCTTTGGAGACCTTACTCTCCAGCTAGGGCTTGACTCAACAGGCAATGAAGAGCCTTGTAATGTTTTCAGAAGACATGGTGGGAGGGGGGTTGGTAATCAGATTTGCATTTATCACTCCAGCCTCGGGAGAAAGAACAGGTTTTAGTGTGGCTAATCCGGCAGAACGCAAATGGATTAGGAATATTTAGAAGTCTAAGTGTTAGTTCAAGCAAGAGATGTTGAGGACCTTAATTAAGTCAGTAGCAATAAGATGGAACCCATCAAGCAATGGAACAGATACAATTAGCGGGCCTTTGTTGTGGAGAGCTGTGAATGACAGGACACAATAGAAACAAAAATCCGGATTAACGCTCAGAGATCTGGCTTGCATGGCTAGAAGACGGTGACACTACTGGACAACAGGAAGGAAGAGATGTTTGGGGAACTCTGAGTTCAAGTTTGGACATGTGGAACTTGAATTATTTACTGAACATCCAAGTATTATGTCCAACAAATAATTGGATTTATGAATATGATGGTCACAGGAGAAATCGGGCGGAGAGATGGGGGTCTTCAATTCCTCCATGGGAGTTACGGGAATCCTGAGAGTTCACGAGCCAGTACAAGGAGATGATGTAAAGAAATAGCCACGGGCCAGTGCGCCCCCATGAGGTGCACCAATATTTAAGGTAGATTTTATAAACAAGTTCAGCATGTTTTCTTTGGCTGACATAGCCAAATTTGGTTTTGCTTCCAACATTTGAAAGTCAGGAAATTTGACCTGAAAATGAGGATTTCCAGATTCTATTAAAATCAGGGGCTCTGTCCCCACCGGACTTGCATTTTCATGCAGCAACTTTCCACCAGAACTGAGTAGCAGCTTCCCCCTTTGAATAGGATACATATTCTCCAATTCTCTACTGTTACCACTGCCTTCTAACATCAAGGCCAGTGTCAAGTCCTATTAATCATTACTTTGGTGCTGCAATTTCTTATACCTGCTCCATTTGTTTATATTGTTTGCCTGGCCCTGGTTGATATCTGAGTTTTTGATTCATAGCATAAAAAGTGAGTAAAGTAAGAGGATCTCATCAGGGAGACCAAGAAGCATGGTCAGAGAAATGGAAAGAAACACGGAGAGAAAGGTCCTAGTTGCCAAGAAATTTCAAGAATGAGGAGTTTGATAGTGTCAAGTAGTATAAAGAGGTCTAATAAAACAAGAATGGAAAGGCCCATTGGGTTTATCAACATGAAGAACATTAGAGATCTTTACCAGAATTATTTTCAACAGAGGAGTGGAGATTCCAAGTGAGATCTCGGGGGTAATGAGTGAATGGGAGTTGAGCAAACGAAGATCAGTTAATTTCCTTCTTTCCTGAAATTTGAGTAGAAGGGAAGTAGAGATCTGGGCAGTAGCCAGAAGCATTGGAAAGTGGACAAGGCCAAACGAGATTGTTCTTTTCCAGAAGGAAGTTTCTGAGCATATGTATAGATTGTATGCAAAGAGCCAACAGAAAGGGAAAAACTGATGACATATGAAGGAGATGACAATCACGGAGAAAGGTGCCAGGACGGGAGGAGGGCACGAGATCAAGAGTGCAGGTGAGGGGGCTGGCTTTACTGAAAGAGGAACTCTTTATCCCCATGAATGGTGGAGGGGAGAAGACTAGGAAAGAGGTAAGTTAAGGTCAACAGTTTATGTACTTTTCTTGATAAAGTAAAGAGAGGGTCATCTGCTAAATGGAAGAACTGTGGATTGGACGTAAAGATATCAAGGGGAATGATGAAGGGTTGTCCGAGTTCCTGGGTGAGGAGGGGAGTAGAGGCTTACTGAGGACCATCACAAGGACGGCTGAATGGCCCCCAGGGCCCAGCCGAGGCTGGAGGTTGGAAATTCTCAGTGATGCCAGTCTGTATGGCGAGTGATTTCTTCTCGCCCTGTGTGCTTGAGGAACATGCTCAAGTACGCAATGTAGTTACTACGGCTCATGGCAATACTATCTTTAGTGGTGGCAAATACTATTGCTAAAAATAAAGACATAGTGAAAAAGTATGTATCACTGTCCTCTTTAAGGTGTTAATGTTCTAGAGACCTCAACTGAACTCTTGGTGTCTTCCTTTTGGACATTCCCTAAATTTGAGCAAGAGGAGAAAGATAATATTTGGCTCAAGAAGACTCTCGCCAGTTTTCCAGGTTTTGTTTTTGTCTGTGTGATTGTTTGGGGTGGGGACCTGAACCGTTCGACCTTGGTGTTATAACACCATGCTCTAACCAACTGAGCAGACTAGACTGGTCAGCCAGCTTTCCCGTATTCAACTGACTGAAAGTACTAGTCTGGTCAGGGTAAGTTAACCATGTTTCAAGGCAGTCCAAAGCATAAGGCAGAAGTAGAGTCCAAAGGCTTACCAAGGCTTGAATTGAGAAGACACTACTGAGAAAGAGCCAGAGAGAAGGCAGTAAGAATTAAGGGACAAAGATTGGGGTGGGAAGGAGTCAGGGACAGAGGGAACAGAAGGAAGGAATGTTATGTAAAAAAGGCTGGGAGAAAGTGTGAAAAGGGAGAAAGGAAAGGATGGGAGAAGTTTAAAAGCAGAAAGACAGAAGAACACTAAAAAAGAAAAAGAAAACAGGAGTAAAGCAAGAAGGAAAAGGATAATCCCAGTGCTGGAACCTAGAAGCCTACCCGGGAGCCCCCTCCCTCCTCCAACCTCCAGAGCTGGGTCTGGGCTGCATCCTCCGCCTCTCCTGTGGGAACCACAGATGCCCATTCCCACCCTGACCCTCCACCCTGCTGCTGAGGGTCCAGGCCTTTCTGTTTTAAAGGGTCTACGTCAAATAAATGGAGAGCAGTGTCAAAGAGAAGCCACAAAAATACAACTCTGCTGAAATTTCTTCCCTTCTTGTTGTTTAACCTCCATGTAAACATAAAAGGGTGCCACGAAGCCTCCAAACCAAAAGTTAAAACAAACTGAGAGGATTAAAACTTTCTTCAACCACTGGCTGGTGATGTGATCATGGGTCCTCAGCATAAGCTCTCTGAGTTCCTATAAAAAAAAAAAAATCTGAAAATAAGGATTCATTCATTTCGTTCTTCTACAAAATCTCCTTCTCTGAGTATGAAGGTAGAAAGACCTTGCGACATACTCTCTGTCCTTAGGGTGCATACTGACTATAAAGGCAGAACACGTGTGGCCACAATTTTTTAGGTTACACCCATGCCAGTATGTCCCTTAGCTGGGGGGCTGTTAGCTTGCCCTAAATACCCCTGAAGTGTTACCCCAATTTTTTTTGGTTATTATATCTTGTCACTGTTGTTTTTAAAATAGCAGCTTTATTGAGACCTACCCCAGTTTTCTATGTGGAACTCTAAGCTAACCCACCACCATCTTCCAACTCGATTGCTTCCTTAATCCTCTTGTTTCTAGACATTCTGGAGTCCCCAACTGTGTCGTGGGTCCCCAAGAACACCCCAGGTTTGGTGATCACTAGAAGCACTCCCAGGACTCAGCAAATAACCATATCACGGCTGAGATGTGTTACAGTGAAAGGGTACAAAGCAAAGTCAGCCAAAGGAAAAGGCACACGGGTGACACTGCGAGGAAACCAGGTGCAAGCTGACAAGACTCCTCCCCAATAGATTCATGCGTGTTTAATTCTTCCCACCACGAATTGTTATGAATGTGAAATGTTGCCTAACAGGAGAGCCCCTTAGAGCTTATTTTCTGCCTCTCCTACTAGAATGTGAGCTCATGAGGGTAAGGGTTTTGTTATATTACTGCTGTATCTTTAGCACATCAAACAGGGCCTCTCCCATTACAGGCATTTTACAAATACTGGGTGAAGGAATTGAAAGAACAGATCAATAGTTCAGCCTGGGACAGAGTCAGATGTGAGCTTTCACATCTGAATATTCAGGGAGTACAAGACCCTCATGGCTGGCCACGGCCATCGGATGAGACAAGGGTCTGAGCCATGCTTTTCAAAGGCAGTGCTGTTGCCGAGATTCCTGGATGGGTGTACTTCTGGAGTCAGAGTCTCTAGAGATCTTACCTGCAGCTGTATGAATAAGAGAACATAAGAATGTTCTATATCTTCTCACTTCTCTCCCTTTCTCTTATTAAAAATAAACATTGTGCTGGTGGGTTTTTCCTGTGCTCCTCTCTACTCTCAGAAATATTTCTAATGTCCAGATTACGTATTTCCTAAGGGGAGAACAAACTATATTCCTTTTGAAGAATGACCATCTGTGCAGCCTTAGAGAAACCCTAAAGGACTAATGAATGAAAAGGGATTTCCAGACCGAAAATCAGTTTTCACTTAATGTCTTCTCTGGCTATTGCTCTGGCAGTTGAATGGAGTCAGGTTATGTAATATGATGGGACAATTCAACTTCCAATGAATGTAGCAAATTTCCCTAGAGCTACATAGGACAGATCTAAGTGGTTACATAAACACATATGGAAATACAAAAATTTTAAAGAAAGGCTAAATGCTCTGAGGAATGTGTCACCCCAGGAGAAATTAACAGCTGGGTCAACAAGCAGAACTCTCCTCCAAGTTACACATGGATCTCATACAGTTTTATGACTACACTACTGCAGGAGAAAATGACTGTACATACACATTTTTCATGACTCACTCTGATCAGGAGAAAATAAGCAACACCTTTCATCTCAGGATATCAGGAAAAAGAAAGAGAAATGCACCTATAAATGACCATGAGGTCTACGATTTGGGGTCAGAACAAACGGCGCATCAGTCAGGAATCCTGAAGGAAACAGCATACTCAAAAGGATTTACTGAAATGGATTTCATTAAGCAACTAGTTACAGAGGTGTGGACAAGTTAAAGGAATTAACAAAGGATGGTGAGAAACCCAGAGACTAACAGCAGCAGGAAGCCTATACCACTCTTAGGCCTAACAAGAGCAAAGGGTGAAGTGGTGTTATAGGAACCAGTAAGATCTGCAGTCCCAGAAGAAGAGCCACCCGGTGTGAGCTACAGCTATTTGCAGGCAGGGCCAGACCATAAGAAAATTGGAGAAAGAAGGCAGTGGGGGAGGGGCAGTGACAAGTGTCCCCACCTCTCTTTCCTCCTACCCACCGATCTCCTGCTGATGACTCCCACTGGCCAAACCCAACAGGAAGCAACCAGGGGCAAAGAAGTCTGTGTAAGACAGAGCATAGAGTTCAGAGAAGGGCAAAGAATGGACGGGTGAGGAGGAGAGGCCATATGGACAAAAGTCAGCATGGGTAGTCTCTACTACCCTCACTACCACTCACCCGCCAACAACGGCTGACATGCTCACTGTGTTAGGCCAGCCCTACGTCCTCTACATGAGTACTACTACTCAATACCAGGAAACCAACCAAGTTGAAGCTTCAGGGACTCTCGCTTGCACAGACACCTTTCTGGGTTCTTAGAGGGACCCTAACAACGAATGTCCACAGTCATGTGTTTATGAAAGCTTTGTAAGTGTAAGATCTGCTTCCTTCATTAACTATCTCTTTCCATTTAGACTTCACTGCCATCATATTTCTCCTCCAGGCAGGTGGCCATTCAGTGTCCCAGAATTTTTCACACATGGCTAACAAGATGTTAAGTTAGGATGACACTTAATTTGGGTTTAGCAGGATATTTTTAATGGTTTACAATTATCTCAGCATAAGAATGGCTTCCAAGAATGCTCCTCTGCCCAGTGTGTCAAATCATGACATGACGGTGAGCTACAGCACGTCAGGCTGGATATGTGGCTATGCAGGAGAGACAAGATCTGAAAGAAACAGAGCCAGAGCTAGTCTCTGGAAAATCTTCCAACCTTCACATGTGTACAGTTGTAAGGGAGGACTGGATTCTCACTGATGCCTAGACAAAATGGAAGTTTTCTCCTGGCAAAAATATACTATATAATTCAGTGCATACAATTGTACTTTTTTGCTCCATTTTTTTTCTTTTGATAATTGTGTGAAATAGAATAGTAGAATTTCTATACCTGTAGGACATGAACCAATATCAGCACTGCTTATATGCAAATTATAACCAATTCTATATTTTTTATGTCTTTTGCAGGCCATGTAAGTAAAGCTAAAGAAAAAGACAAGTGTAAGTATATTCTAAACTAATGTAATAACAGCTATCATTTAAGAGCACATACCACGTGTCTGGCATTATGCTAAGCACTTTATGGATATTAACTCATTTAATATTCACAACAACCCTTTGAAGTAGGTACTATTAGTATCCTCTTTTTGACTTTCATTTTCAAAAGCCTAAACTCATTGCTGAGATCAGAATTTGAGGAGAGAGAAGTATTTTTCTGGAAAACACAATCAAAGAGGACTTTCCCAGAATAAAGTTCCGGGGACTAGATCAGATTTCAGTGGCTTGGCCCCAGAGTGGACCCAGGGGGTGCCAAGGATCACCAACGCTAAAACATGGTGTGGCACAGCTGCATGCAGACTTGAGGCAAATGTTTAGGCTGGGACAGTGGGTATTTCAGCAGAAATTAGTAGACTCTCAGGCAGAATGAGGCCCTGAAGTTATAATTAAGTTGATTTATAGAAATTTTAAAAAATTAAATTTGCTTCTCTGAGTTTGAGGACTAAGATTTATATATTTGCTTCCTAAGTTTAATCCTGTGAAAATTGAATCAAAAGAATTATATACTTTGGCTTTACCTTTTCAAAATCTGGGATAACTGACAGAAAGCACACTGGTTTTAGAGCCAAAAATAACTGGCTTCAAATCCCAACAGTGCTATTTATTAGCTAAGTGACCTTGAAAAATTTATGAAATCTCTCTGAGCCTCAGTTTCAACTGTAAAGTGGGAATAACATTTGCTTAATAGTATCATTGTGGGAATTAAGTAGCACATTTAAAACTCCCAGCCTTCTACTACATAACAAGCACTTAAATATCAGTTCCCTTTTAAAATGAAAATAAAATCTAAACACATTTTCTGGAAGAAAATGTTGCAGAAACACAAATTACAGAATGCTGTTTCAATACCACTGAGCTAATATGTTTTATCAGAAAACCCAGCTGTAATTTTAAAAAAATTTTTGAACTCACCCAACATTTTTCTCCTGCTTCTAAATCTGGAAACCAAAGAGGTAATGTGTACCCATCTGTACACTCACACCCTTTGGAATATAAAATTTAAATAAAAGCCTTCTCGGTCTGTTGATACAGTACTCATTGGTTTCAAGGCAGACAGATCTACTTCAATTAGAACATAATCCTGCTGACCTCATACTTGCAAGCTCTCACTAAACCAGTGAGAAAGAAAAACAATAGTCCATTTAATTAGATTATGCTAAAGCCTAAATCCAATCCACCTGTGTATTAAGATTTTTGAATATTGATTACTGCTGCCTGCATGAAAATTCCACTACCTGCTCCCTGCTCCCTTCTAGATAAGAAATGTTGTTTCTCCCAACCCCCATTTCTGCAGTTTTTATTTTATTTTAAAACAAATTAAATAGGTCCAGTTCTAGACAAAAAATAATTATACTGTTTCTCCTCTCCCTTCCTTCAGCTCTCCATTTCTGGCTTCCGGAACCTTCTCTCTGCCTTTACTCCACCAATATCTCAGTGGACACTTTCCTCCTGCTCCCCACTGTGGCTGTTCATTCTTTGGACAGCATCCTGAGCTACTAGTGTCTCTCTCTGTCCTCTTTGCCTGACATCTTCCTTCTGCTAATTATCCCTTAGGAAAGGCCTAGCTCTGCCGGGGACCTCACTCTGAGCAACATTAGGCACCTCTTATTCCTGCCCACCCAAAAGTTACACAAAAGCTATGTGAAATTTGAGTTAACTTGTTGCTCTGCCCTCCACAGATTTGTCACCCCACTTCCCCTGGGTGACGGAGCTGCAAAGGATTACTCAAAGCCCATCTCTTCTGAGCAGTGAGAACCCCCAAACTGGTTAACTTCCCCAGAACCCACAAGCAAGAGGCATCCCTTCCTTGGGACATTAACCCCGAATTGGGGTTCTCTTCCTGCATTTATTTTCCAGACCAGGAAGTTACAGGAAGAGAACATAGGTGGGGTTATAGTTTAACAATATAGGCTGATAACTTTCAGTGAAACAAGTCAGATGACATTCCATTAGACAATTAAGAGGTCCTATCAACAAAAGCTTGATCTTAGCAAACATTCCTTCTCCCTCCAATTATTTTCCAGTATCTTTACATTTCAGTCAGTAACTAGTCTGTCCTTAAGGCAGCAACCTGGCTGTGCCAGAAATCTTTATCTTACACCAGAGACTTCATAGCCTGAAGCAAATTTCCAGTCCTCTGCAAGGTCAATATTTGAAACTGCAAGGCTTTGGAAATCCAGGCCCTATGAAGTACATTTGCTTTAAGAATCCTCTATATCTCCCCCCATTTTATTTATTTAAAAGAAAAAGAAAAAGCTATAGATCAGGTTGGCACAGTTAAGACCAAGGCATTTAAGGCAAAGTTGGTATCATTTAGCTTGGCAAGTCCTTTCAATTTACTTCAGGTGAGGACTGATGATGTCATCATCTCCCAGGGCAGCTGCAGCAGCATCATTCCAGGTGCTGTGAATTGGGTGTAATTATCAATTGTTGAAACTCCTGAATGGGATTCTGCTCCATGTAATAGTTGATTCTGAGTCCAGAGAGTTTGTTAATGTTCATCTGTCCAGGACATTACTGCTTTCAGTGTCTAGTCTTATGTAAAATTTTTGATCAATTACGAGTCTTTTTTTTAAGAGCAGAATGTCTCATCCAAGTTACAAACACCCTCTTTAAGGTCAGGAAAATTTAAAGAACTGCTTTTGTAGAGAAGACGTTATTTCCCCTTTATGATCAAGACATACCTCAGAAAAGCATTAATTATCAATATCTTGATTGAAAAGGTCTTACTTTTCTTTGTATAAGTCTCACACTGCTGGGAATGCTGTTTCCCAGGTGAAGATCTGTCTGTCCCACATCGAGGGGGAAAGACAAACAGCAGGATGAACCAGCAGTTAGGCCAAATTTCGGCAACATGAAAGAGAGATCAGCAACTTGGAAGTGAGACATGCTATCTTATATCCAAAGTTCTAAATTATATCCTGTTATAAAGAGAAAGAAAGAGTTAATTTTCATTGAACTTATAAAAATAGCCACATTGCCATAATAATTATAATGATACTTAAAGTTATTAAATTTGGGGGGGATCAAATAGGGAGAAAACAAATGCTTTTATCTCTATTTTAAATGACATTTTACCAAACTTGTTAGTTATAGTTTGAGAGAGAGAGAGTTTTCTTACAACTGGAAAACATTAGGAGAACCAGCAGTGTTTTAAAATAAGGAAATAGTAAAAACCCATCATTCTTTTTAATCAATTTACCAATTAACTTTTGTTGTTTTGACTTTTGTGAACAATTTCACAAACCCATCAGTTTCTTCATTAGAATTTTGGAACTTTAGTTTAAAACTATGAACTCGAAGTTTGTCAGAAACTGTACCTATCAGAGTTTTTTCATGAAATATTTGAAGACATAACATTTTAAAATTATAATTAAACCAAGATTATGACTGGTAGCATTTACATCAAGACACAGATATTTAAGAACCTTACAAGATTTTGGAGCACATATCCATAACACCTTCAGTACTGACAATGCTTTCCCATATAGTCTACTTTATTAAATAAGCCAATTAGTTTTGATGCATCTTTTATATAGCCTTTGAGAAAATCCAGGGCCCTTGGAATTCCTCAAAGTTATTTTAAACTTTCAGAATTTCATGTTGGAAAGCTTTGTTAAATAACAAAAGGCTTAAAACATTTAGTTGAATAAGATCACAAATTACTACAAAAAATAAAACCAAAGTGACAAAAGGTTTTAAAGGCAGAGAGCACAAGAACTTATCATGAAATAAGTTTTTTAAACCAGTTGTCTAAGGGACAAAGAAAACCTTTCACAATTTTGCATCAAGAGCAGTTAAGTGAAAAGACCTTTAGTAATCCTGTTTGATTAGTAAACCCAGGCAATGGTGTGTGCTGATAACATTTTTATACATTCAGGTTAGTAAATAGGCATCCATTTATCAGAGAAAATTATACAAAGCCCAGTTTGAGTTTTAGCTATATTTACCAAATACATATTTATGGTTTCCCAGCCAAAAACTTGGTGTATTAGATCTATACCCTTATCAGTTAATGCTAACTAGGGCCTATGTGATATTTGGCATAAGTTTCTTTTCACTAGCCATTTCAGGTCCCAAGTTTCCACACGGCATACGGAGCCATGTGGGGCTTAAGACAGAGGGCGGTATATACATAAAAGATATTGTTTCTCCCAGCATGGCCAGGAGGCAGAGCTGAGATAACAAGGAGACATATTGACCTAGAGACAAATTTAGGTAAAAGGTTTGAATCAAATTTTGAAAATATATTTATCAAAACTTTAGAAGATTTAAGTCACATGAACTTGAAAAGTATACTTATTTATTTAATGAGCATACATTAATTATAAGCCAATTTGGTACCTTGCACATAACACAATTACACAAACAGACATGAACATATAGACATAACATACATCTTACACACACATATATGCAGACATAAACAACAAGAACAAACAAGGATCTTATAGGTTTTGTTCAAGATGTAAAAAAAGCTCACTAGTGAAAAGGACAGTCAGGTTTAGATTGTGTTATTTCCAAAAGACTTACTGGTGAGGACTCACCTTGCCTTAAAGAAAGCAAGATAACAAATTTACATTGCAAAGCAAAGTATGCAAACCTTTTCAAGAAGATGCAGAGAAGATTTTCTTCCTTTAAGAAGATAGCATAGAAATTTTACCATAGAATTTTGTGAAGAAATACATAGATGAGACCAGAAGAGAATTTAGAAGTCTGTTTAAGATAACCAAGTGGATGCCAGAAAATTTGAGACCATCTAGTTAAACAGGTAGATTTTAGGTTAGTTTTTGTTTCTAAAATGAGTTACTGAGCTCAAGAGCTGAGCCACCAATCAGAGATGAAACCATTTGACTCTTGAGGTTTTTAGGAGAAGAGCAGTGGACCCAAAAGGGGTCTGGTTGGTGCCATGGCTGCTTTTCTTCATAAAACTCCAGAGTCTTCAGAGAAAAAGAGTAGCACCTGCAGTTAAGAAAAGAACCACTATTTTTAAGAGAGGAGAGAAGCATCATGCAGATAAGAAAGAAAAACATGCTCAAATAATACCAACACTGTAAAGAAATATTAACTTCCTTTACTTAGATTGTCCAATATAAAGTTTTCTCAGTCACTGGCAAAGATTAAGTTTTATCCTTTTTTGGTGACATAAATATGTCTTAGTTTTTGTTAAGGTCTTGGATAGGTCTCAGAGCGACTTGACATAGATTCCTAGTTGTTAGGTGGGAAGCCTCAATGAGACCCATTGCATAATTAACCAGTGACCAATTTGTTAACAAATTTTTATGTTAAGGCTCCCTTCCTTAAGGTATCAAGGACATGGTTGTTTATTATCCACTAACAGTTCTACAAGCTGCCATTCAGTTACTTACAGCCTGCTGCTTTAAGGAGACATTGGAGTTGTAATGTATGTTCAGTCTCCCCTTTCGTTAACGAATTATCCATATTTTAAAAGTAAAGAGAAGGAAAAAATATCTCCAGGGTTGAAAAGACCTAACTTTGACCTGCTGCAGGCGTGCAATCGCTAATCAAAAGCCACCTGTGAGTCCCTTACCAGATGTGTTTCCCTTATTAGAGACTCCCTTGCTGGGATGAATTGGATGTCCTATTCCTCTCCAATGCTTGGCAGGTCAGTCTCCACTCCATGGAAAACTGCCTCACATGGGGCACCACTTGAACTGATGCTCTGCTTGTAATCTATTAGGGATGATTTGGTGGCTCATATAGAACCTGAACCCCAGTGCAGCTCTCAATGAAGGTGCTCAATAAGCTGACTCCATACTACTCCGTGTGAAAGGCTAAGGGCCTCTTGCTGTAATCAGCTAAGGAGGAAAAACCGGGAAGATAAATTAGATTCAGGATTAGGACTAGGGCAGTCACTCACAATTTTGATTGTACCAAAAAATAATCCAGGGAGCTTTTAATAATATTGAAGCCCTAGCCGCACTTTACCTGATTTAATTGATCTGGTGTAGGGCTCAGGATGGCATTTACTTTTATTTCTTATTTATTTATTCTTTCTTTTTTTTTTTTTTAAGATGACCGGTAAGGGGATCTTAACCCTTGGCTTGGTGTTTTCAGCACCACACTGTCCCAATTGAGCCAACCGGCCATCCTTATATAGGGATCTGAAGCCATGGTCTTGGTGTTATCAGCACCACACTCTCCCAAGTGAAACACAGGCTGGCCCTGGTATTTACTTTTAATTAATATGAAAGATATAACAAAAGTTACCATCTTAACTATTTTTAAGTGAACAATTCAGTAAAGTATATTCATATTTCTGTAAAACTTTTGTCCAGAACTTTATATCTTGCATACCTGAAACTCTATACCATTTAAACAACTCTCTATTTTCTCCTCGCCTCAGACCCAGGTAACTACCATTGTAGTTTCTGTTTCTATGAATGTGACTACTTTAGATATGCATATAAGTGAATCATATAGTATTGGTCTTTTTGTGACTAGCTGATTTCACTTAGCATAGGCCTCAAGGCTTATTCATGTTGTAGCAGGTGACAGAGAATTTCATTAATTTTAAGGCTAAATAATGTTCTACTCTATGTATGTACCACATTTTGTTTTCCATTCATCTGTCAGTGCACATTTGAGTGGCTTCTGTTTCTTGGCTATTGTGAATGGCATTGCTGTGAACATGCACATGCACCCTTGTTGACGATCCTGTGTCTAGATGTGCAAAGACTTATTTCTGGACTCTCTATTCTATTCCATTAGTCTATATGCCTGTCTTTATGCCAATACCACACTGTTTTGATTACCGTAATATGTTTTGAAACTAGGATGTGTGAGTCCTCCAATTTTGTCCTCTTTCAAAATTGCTTTGACTGTTTTGGGGCTTTTAAGATCCTATATGGATTTTAGGATGAATTTTTCTATTTCTGAAAAAAAAAAAAAAAGATTGCCATTGGGATTTTGATAGGGGTTGCATGGAATCTGTAGATCACCTTGGGTAGTATGGGCATCTTAACAATATTAAGTCTTTCAACCATGAACATGAGATGTCTTCCTTTATTTGTGTCTTCTTTAATTTCTTTCATCAATGCTTTATAGTTTTTACAGGTCTTTCACATCCCTGGTTAGCTTTATTTGTAAATATTTTATTCTTTTTGATGCTATTATAAATGGAATTTTTTTCTTAATTTTCTTTTCTATTGTACACTGTTAGTATATAGAAATGCAACTGATTTTTGTGGGTTGATTTTGTATCCTGCAACTTTGCTGAATTTATTTATTGGTTCTAACATTTTTTGTGTGTGTGGAATCTTTAAGATTTTCTGTATATAAAATCATGTCATTTGTGAACATAGATAATTTTACTTATTCCTTTCTGATTTGGATGCCTTTTATTTCTTTTTCTTGCCTAATTGCCCTGATTAGGAATCCAGTACTATGTTGAATAGAAGTGGTGAGAGCAGCCATCCTTGCCTTGTTCCTGATCTTAGGGGAATGGGTATTTTTTAAAAGTTTGCCAGGTGATCCTAATTTGTAGCCAGGCTTGAGAACCAGTATATTAGGGATTCATTTCCATCATCCAAGAAAAGATGGAGCTAGAGAAAGTCCAGGACAGCACTTTGGACCCCAAAGTGGAATCTGTAAAGACAGGCTTCAGTAGTATGCATTTGCTAGACCTGATCATCTTCCCAAACCATTGGGCCTAGAGCAGAAGAGGGAGTTTCTGATAGTGGAGACTAAGTATTCACTGATTCTGGATAGTACAAGACAGGATGAGCCTGAACTACAGGGTTTGGCTCTCTTGGGTAGCTGGAGCTGATGAGAAGATGGAAAAGTCAAGGATGCGTTCCCAGAAATAAGGAGACACAAATATTATGAAGTAGTAGATACAAAAAATGCTTCTCAGCATTCATTCTCTCTACTTCTAATAACCAGCTCTGATTCCTGTTTGGAGAGCTAAACTTCCCTCTTCTCCTGTTCAGGTAGCTCCAATGGAATTGCCTCCAGTCCCAGCATCAAGGGTGGCATGAGACTCAGGAATGACTCATTATAGCTTGCATTCCCCTTGGCCCCAGTAACTTCTTCAGGGATGGGTGCATGGCCTTCTCAGAGCCAATGAGACACAAGGAAACTTTCCTTCAGATCTCTGGAGCAAAGGCAGGCCTTCTTTCTCTGTGCCTTGAACCTGAGGGGACATAGAGACTGAAGCTGCTGTCACCATCAAGGCTTGATGCTTGAGACAGATGTCAGCACAGTAAAAGGCTGAACAAGAGGTGGAGTGATCCTGAACCTGGGTGACTTCCTTTGAGCCCTGAAGCCAGCATTACCTATGATCTTTTCAGTTATATGAGTCCAAATAATTCCCTTTATGCCTAAGCCAATTTGGGTTAGCATGCCTATCACTTGCAACCAATTTAGAAAACAATTCTAGCCAAAGAGTGGGTGGCCATACAGTCAGAACCCAGGCCAGCAGTCCTGGGCATGAGCTTTCAGCAACCAGAACATGGCCCTTGATACTGCAGCAATGCGGCCCTTGAGCAGAACTTAATACCTGGTTGAAGCCAGTCTACAATTCAAACAATTGGCCTACCTTAGTGACCTCACAAGAATCGCTGCAGTCCCCAAACCCTGACGGATCCTGGTGGGTTACCCTTCTTTTCCTCCTTCTCCAACCTTCAGGATCCCAGCACCAATTCTCTTCCTCCCATCAATACTGCTGTCAGGGAAAGATTTATTAATTCATTCACTCTAAGATTTACGTGACTCATATGTTCCTATTTGTTAAAATACCTACATTTCAAATTGTGGTTACTAGAGGCTGGGAAGGGTCTGGGAAGGGAAAATAGTGGGAATTTGTTTAATGGACACAAAATTATAGCTAGATAGGAAGAATAAGTTCTAGTGGTGTACAGTAGTGCTATGCATCTATAACTAACAATAATTTATTGTATGCTCTCAAATGGCTGGGAGCTCAAATGTTCTCCTCACAAAGAAATAATTTTTTGCAATGATAAATGTGCTAACTATCCTGACTTGATCACTACACATTGCATACATAACTCTGTACCCCATAAATATATACAATCAATATGTTTCAATTAAAAAATTAATACATTTTTAAAAATCTACATTTGGAAAGGGCACAAAGTATCTCAATAAGGAGTAAATTTCTAGTGACAAAATTTTTTAGACAGATGAGAGTAGTCACTTATGTAAAAGTTTAAATTGCCTTGGTTCATTGCACTCTTTGAAGCCTTATTGTAGACGAATGAATTTGTCTATGCCTGCATAGCTCTATACAACACAGTGATACAGCACTTTATTAATCATTAGGGAACACAACTATTCACAGTAGGCCTCACAGTTTATCCTCCTCCTATGCAGAAATTAAACTAGACCACATATCTGGTGCTTCCCAGTCTATGTTCTTTGCATTCATTCATTCATTCTTTTATTCATTCAGCATAAACATCCTATAAACACAGAAAGTGTTCTTTTACTACACATGGAAAATGTTAGGGATGCCTAAATAAAAAAAATAGACATTCAGGCAAAATAAATAAATTCTTTGCACTCAAAGAAACAATAATGTTAGGGAAAAGGAGTTAAACAATTACCCTGAGTAATGCGCTAATCAGCCAGTTAGGGAGGGAGGAGTTAACTCTGCCTGGGAGGTACCAGGAAGACTTCACAGGGAAGAAAGAACAGGAGTTTTCAAAGGAAGCAAAAGCAGGGAAGGTACTCCAGGGACAGGAAACTGCATAGGTGAAGTGTCCGGGGAACTGCAGGGGCCTGCAGGTGAGGCTGGGAAGACGGACAGACTGAGCCATGAGGATTTCTTATGCCAGGCTGATAAATAATTCTTTCTTTAGGTTTGTAGTAGATTGAATTATTTCCCCCCAAAACTCACTGAAGCTTGAATTGTGTCCCCCATGTTTTATGTATTAGAAACTTGGCCCCCACTGTGAGTATTAAGAGAGCAGGAAATCCTTTTACGGTAATTGAAAGGTGGAGCCTTGAAGAGGTGATTGGATTATAGGACCTGCAGTAGTGAATGGATTAAAAATGGTGGTCAGGGGCGTGGTTCTGAGGGCTTTAAAAGAAGAGGAGAGTCTGTCTCTCTCTCTGCTTCCACCATCTTGCAATGTGAGACCCCTGGGCCACTGTTGCCACCACCAGATGGACTTTGGACTTACCAGCCATAGAAATTGTGAGCAACAAAGTTTGTTTTCTTGATAAATCACCCAGTTCCACGTATTTTGTTATAAGCAACAGAAAACAGACTAATACAGGGTCATAGATGTTCTTGGTCAGATTTACAATTTGAAATGAAAGAAATTTTTAAGTCTGTGGTGAAAGATTTAGAGCTGGGTAGGGGGATTTTTAAAAACAGACTATTTTTTAGAGCAGTTTTAGGTTCACAGCAAAATTGAGAGGAAGATGCGGAGATATCCCATAACCCCTCTGCCCCATACATGCACAGTCTCTCCCATTATCAATAACTGGGTGAGAGATTTTAAGCATGGAACTGACTGGGTCAGGTTTGCTCTGGGTCAGAGTAGCAGGTAGTGTGGGGTGCCTCTGAGGAGCTGGGAGGAAAATGGATAGAGTTGCAGAGAATCAAGTTCAGAGGCCACTTTGTGTCAGTCAGAGGAGCACTCACACTCATGAGTGCTTGACCTGAGGCATGGCTGCAGAGATGGGGACCAGGGGAACATTTGAGAGATATTTGGGGAGGAAACTCACAGGGCTGGGTTACTGATCAGGCATGGGGAGTGAAGGGGAAAGAAAAGGAACCCGTTCCTCCCTGGTTTCTGAACTGGGAGACAGAGTGCTTGGTAAAGCCTCTCACTTCTCTTGTGCAATAACACATGCAGTTTATAAATAATTCATAATTATGAAAGTGGATGTAGTGATAAGTGAAAGTTTCCTTTTCTTCCTCCTCCTTCGCTCCCAGTGCCACTCCCCAAGGCACAGCCACTGTTAACCTTTCGGTGTATTCCTTGACATGTTTTTCTTGCCTGTACTGATCTCAAGTTTTCAAACACAAAGAGCACTTCTGCCGCAAAGACATCTTTCCAAATCTTTGAAGATTCTAGAGAGAATGTTTGCAGTTGACCATGTGTATCACAATGCCAGACAAAGTTTCAGGAAGGGACAATTCCAGCATTGAGACTTCTCCCAGGAACTACACCCCTGGGAGTTCATTTTGGGCTACATCATAGATTCAGCTCTTGTACAGTGCAGTCATTTATAGGACCAGAAAATTGCTATGTAATGTCCAAGTGTAATATGCCAGTAATTAAATTGATAAATCTTCTTTATTACCAATTCTCCTAGAATATCAGTACATTCACACCCCAAAGTTAAATAAAAAACACATTCTGTTTGGTATTCAATGTCCTGGAAGTGACAGCAGGATTGTGTTTGTATGTACAACAGCTTTCAGTTAGAAAATTAGCTATGGAAAATTTGTTCTGTCCTGTGATCTGGATAATATTACTCCTATAAATTAAGAATAAGGCAAATGTCATTAGAATGTAAGGAGATAATTTGGTGGCACATGAAACTGCAGTTGAATGGGATGCTAAACACCATACGCACCACACAGACATACTCAAAATGTGTAAAATCTCTCATTTTCAGAGGAAAAGAAGTCTGCCTTTTTTAAAGAAACTAAAATAAGTCATATTGCACAAACTAAATTGTGCATATTTCTATAGGAAATTCACTGGTTGAGAGATAATACTACCAAGGACCAGAATGGATCCCCATTTAAGCATTCTAAGTCTTTCTAAAGTCACAAAACAGAGAGAACCTATGTTAAAAGATATATTAGAATGGTAACTAAGCATACTAGGACTTTGGGCAAGAAAGTGTCAAAAATTTAAGTCTTATGTTTAACCTTGATGTGAAAATAGAAACTAATATGCAACAAGTGTTAATTCTTGGTCCAGTGGTTTTCTTAAAACATTCTTAATATTTTAACTATTTCCAGTGAGGCATCTCCCCCATTCAGAAAGTAATTATAATATGTATAAAAATTATTATATAAGGCATAGATAGCATTCATTATTTATTATATGCCAGGCACTATTTCAAAGTGTTTACATTATTATTTCATTTTGTCCTCATGACCCATTATTATCCCCCATTTTAAACATGTGACCATTCCTGACTTCTAGTATTGAGTATTATGGATTCAAGGGCTGCTTAACCAGGGTGTTGCTTTAGGGTGACAAAAGATTCAATGGTTTGAAAAACATTTGTTCAAGGAAGGGATTCTTGGAAGGTGGAGAGTAGGAAACATCAGGAATCCAGCTCCTCTTGCAGAAGCAATTTCACTGGCAAAATCTGTCCAATGTAATTATTTTTGAACTGTGAGTCTATTGAAGGTTTGCTACTTCCAGGGGAAGGCTTCCACAGTAAATTACGGTTAATTTTGGTCAATTTCAGCTCTTAGCACAGTATTCCCCCACCCCTAGTCCTGTCACAGGCAGGTGTGCATGTGTTCCTGATGTAGTTTGCACACAGCTTGCAGGAGCCAAGGTGGGTAAAAAGGACCCTTACTTTCAAATATTGGAGATCTGTGCTCTGATTGCTGATCACTGCTTCTGATGACAAAGGTGTGGACAAATAGATAGGTGGCCATTGTTGCTGCACTTCCCCCCATTGTTGCAAGCCACTCCCCCTCTAGCCCAAGTGACTACTAGGGGATTTAAAAGGCTGACACCATTCTCCCGGTGACCCCACTTGCTTTTTCTACTTTTCCCCTTTGGGGAGCCAGACATTAAAGACTAGGACATTCAAAAGCAACCGTGCATACAGAGAAAATTAGAAAGTGACTGCACATGCTCAGGGAAAGGCACCAGCTCAGAAAATACCTGAGAAGACCTCAATTCTACACCTCAGGCTAATCCTTGACAGAGAGACAGCCTGCAACTACCAAAAAAACAAAAACAAGAAATAGGAACAATAACAAAAACAGCACCCTGAGGAAGGGAGAGAATCTGATTTCCAGTGTTACCACATTATTAAATTCAAATGTTCAGCTTTAAATAAGAAATCATAAGGCATACAAAGAAACAGGAAAGCATGCCTATTCAAAGGGAAAAAAATTAATCAACAAAACTGTCTCTGAGAAAAATATGATGGCAGATTTACTAGACAAAGACTTTAATATAGTGTGTTAAATATCCTAAAAGAACTACAGAAAGATGTGGAGAAAGTCAAGAAAATGATATAAAACAATATGGAAATACAAATAAAGTGATAGAAAACCTAAAAGGAAACCAAAAATATTCTGAACCTAAAAGTATAATAACTAAAAAAAAATTTACTAGAGGGATTCAAAGGCAGATTTGAGCAGGTTGAAGAAAGAATCAGTGAACTTAATCATAGACAATGGAAAAAAAATTAAAGAAATATACACCATCAATACACACCTTGTGGGAATCCCAGAAGGTAAAGAGAGAAAGGAGCAGAGAGAACATTTGAAGAAATAACGGCTAAAAACCTCCCATAGTTGACAAAAAGTTTGAATATAAACATCAAAGAAACTCAACAAATTTCAAGTAAGATGAACTCAAAGAGAGCTACACCAAAAAACTTCATAACCAAACTTTTGAAAGCAAAGACAAAGACAGAATCTTGAAAGCAGCCAGAGAAAAGAGACTCATCACATACATATTACCAGCATATTTCTCATTGGAAACTTTGGAGTTTAAAGTGCTAAAAGAAAAAAAAACCAAACAAAAAACTTGTATCCAACAGTCTTATACCTGGCAAAAGCACACTATGAAAGTGAAGGAGAAGTTAACACAATTCCAGATAAACAAAAGCAGAGGGAGTTTGTTACCACTAGAACTGTTCTGTAAGAAATGCTTAAGGGAGTCAAGCAAGGTAAAATAAAAGCACACTAAACAGCAACTTAAAGCCATATAAAAAAATAAAGATCTCAATAAAGGTAAACACACAGGCAATTATAAAAGCTAGTATTATTATAACAATAATTTGTAACTCTTCTTTTTGTTTTCTACATGTTAAAGATACTAATACATTTTTTAAAGTATTAGTTTAAAAGCTAGTATTATTATAACTTGGTAACCTTGGTTTATAACTCCACATTTTTTTGTACATAATTTTAAAAACTAATGTATTTAAAAGAATTATTAGTTTGTTTTTGGGCCTGCAATATATAAAGATGTAATTCTGTGACACCAGCAACCAAAAGAGGTGGGGTCAGAGCTATAAAGGAACAGAGCTTCTATATTTTAATGAAGTTGAGTTGGTATAAGTTCAAATTTGAGTGTTATAACTTTAGGATGTTAAATGTAATCCCACAATAACCACACAGAAAACAGCTACAGAATATACACAAAAGGAAATGAGAAAGAAATTTAAACATTTCACTACAAAAATAAACTAAACACAAAAACAACCAATAGTGTAGGAAATGAGGAACAAAAAACTATAAGACACATAGAAAACAAATAGTAAAAGGACAGAAGTATGTTCCTCCTTATTAGTAATTACTTTAAATGAAAACTGATTAAACTCTCCAATCAAAAGACAAAGACTGAAAGAACAGATAAAAACAAATGATCCCACTACATGCTGTCTACACTCAGAGACTCACATTAGATCTAACGGCCCAAATAGATAGAAAGCGAAAGGATGGAAAAAGATATTTTATTTAGCAAAAAGAGAATAGGGGTGGCTATACTAATATCAGACAAAATAGATTTTAAATCAAAAAAGTTTACAAAGACCAAAGAAGGACAGTATAGTGGATTGAATTATGTACCTCCAAAACTCATTGAAGCTTGAATTGTGTCCCCCAAGCTTTATGTATTAGTAACTTAGCCCCACTGTGTCTGTTAAGAGGGTGGGAAATCCTATTATTATAATTGAAAGGTGGAACCTTGAAGATGTGATTAGATTGTAGGAACATGCAGTAGTGAATGGATTAAAAATGGTGGTCAGGGGCGTGGTTCTGACGGCTTTGAAAAAAGAGGAGAGTCTGTCTTTCTTTCTGTGCTGTCTCTACTCTCTCTGCTTCCACTGTCTTGCAATGTGATACCCCTGGGCCACTGTCACCACCACCAGAAGGACTTTGGACTTCCCAGCCTCAGAAACTTTAAGCAATAAATGTCATTCTTCTTTATAAATCACCCAGTTTCAGGTATTTTGTTATAAGCAACATAAAGAGACTAATACAGAAAATTGGTACCAGAAAAGTAGGGTGTTGCTTATAACAAACACTGGAAAATGTGGAAGCAGCTTTGGAACTTGGTATTAGGCAAAGGTTGGAGGAGTTTGGAGGACTCAGAAGAAGACAAAAAAGACAAGGGAAAGTTTGGAATGTCTTAGAGACTGGTTACATGCTGGTGAGCAGAATACTGATAGAAATTTGGACTGTAAAGACCATTCTAAAGAGGTCTCAGATAGAAATAAGGAGTTTATTGGAAACGGGGGGCAAAGATCACCCTTGCTGTGAACGGACAAGGAATTTGGTTGCATTGTGTCCATGCCCTAGGGCTTTGTGGAAGTTGGAACTTAGGAGCTGTGAACCAAAGTATTTAATGGAAGGAATTTCCAAGCAGCAAAGTATTAAGGAAGCTGCATGGCTACTTCTAACAGCCTATGCTAGTTATGGTGGCAAAACATGAGGTTAAGCCAGAATTTAAAAGGGAAGCAGAGCGTAAAGATTTGGAAATTCTGCAGCCTGGCCATGTGATAGAGAAGAAGAGAGCATTTTCAGAAGAATAATTCAATGGTACTAAGAATATTAGCATAAAAGTACGTGATTATCAAGAGAAGGAGAAAAGGGTCCTGAAGGCATTTCAGAAGCCTCTGGAGTCAGTCCTTCCATTTCAGGCCCAAAGACCTAGGAAGACAAAATGGTCTTGAGGAATAGGTCCGAGACACTCTCCACAGGCTCACTGCTCAGAACCACCTTGGGAAGGTGCTTCTAGCGCCAGCACCCCAGCTGCTCTGGCTGCTCCAGCCATGGCTAAATTCGTCCCAGGTGTGGCTGGACCACAGCTTTGGAACATACAAGCCAGAAGCCTTGGCAGAGTCCACGTCGTGTTAGGTCTGAAGGCTTGCAGAATGCAAGAGCTGCGGAAGCTTGGGAGCCTCCACCCTGACTTCAAAGGATGTATAGAAAAGTCTGGGGACCCAGGAAGAGATCTGTTGCAAGGGTGGATTCACTGCATAGAGTCTTCACCACAGCAATGCCAAACAGGAATGTGGGGTCAAAGTTGCAGCAGAGAAATTCCAACAATTCCATGCCTAGTGGAGCCGTAAGAGTGGGTCCGCCATGGAGACCCCAGACCTGTGGAGCTCCCAGCATGGAATGCAAGCTTGGGAGAGCTGAAGTGTGGCCTGAGACCAGGAAAGCCATAGGAGCACTGCTGCTTATGGGCTAGGGGAAACAACCCCCACAGCAGTGTGAAGAGAAGGTCAAACATGGAGTTAAGGTATCTGATTCACTGGCTTTGAGATTTAATGCCTGCCCTACTGTGTTTCAGACTTGTTTGGGACCTTTTACCCCTTTCTTTTGGCCTATTTCTTCCTTTTGGAGTGGGAATATGTACCCTATGTTTGTCCCACCATTGTATCTTGAAAGTAGATAACTTATATAGATTTTACAGATGGGATTTTGAACTTTGGACTTCTGAGTTGAAACAAGTTAAGATTTGGGGCATGAAATGAATGTATTTGTATGTAAAAAGACATGAGTTTTGGGAGGCCAGGGGCAGAATGTAGTGGATTGAATTATGTCCCCCCAAAACTCATTGAAGCTTGAATTGTGTCCACCAAGTTTTATGTATTAGAAACTTAGTCCCACTGTGACTGTTAAAAGAGTGGGAAATCCTATTATGGTAATTGAAAGGTGGAGCCTTGAAGATGTTATTGGATTGTAGGACCATGCTATAGTGAATGGATTAAAAAGGGTGGTCAGGGGTGTGGTTCTGAGGGCTTTAAAAGGAGAGTCTGTCTCTCTTGCACTCTCTCTGCTTCCACTGTCTTGCGATGTGAGACCCCTGGGTCACTATTGCCACCACCACATGGACTTTGGACTTTCCAGCCTCAGAAACTATAAGCAATAAATGTCATTTTTCTTTATAAATCACCAAGTTTCAGGTATTTTGTTATAAGCAGTATAAATGGACTAATACAGTATATATTAATAAAAGGTTTAATACAGCAAGATTAACAATTTCAAATATTTGTGCACCTAATAATAAACTATCAAAATATATGAAGCAAAAACTGACAACTGAAGGGAGAAAAAGACAGTTCTACAATAATAGTTGGAGACTTCAAATCCCACTCTCAATAATGGATAGAACAACCAGGCCAAAAATAAGTAACAAAATAGAGGACTGAACACAATATACAATGAGATCTAACAAACATTTGTTAGATTTGTTCTATACGGAACACTGTACCCCAAACAATAGCAAACATATTTTTCTCAAGTGTGAATGGCACATTTTTCAAGACAGACCATATGTTAGGCCACAAAGTTTCAGTGGACTTAAAAAGATAGATATTATATAAAGTATCTTCTCTTACCACAAAGAGATAAATTTAGAGGTCAGTAACAGAAGGAAAACTGGAAAATTCATAAACTTGTGGAAACTAAACAACATACTCTTAAATAACCAATGGATCAAAGATGAAATCACAAGGGAAATTAGAAAATAATTAGAGACAAATGAAAACAAAAACAACATATCAAAACTTACAAGATCCAGCAAAAAAGAGGGAAATTTATGGGTATAAATGCTTACATTAAAAAAAAACAACCTAATTTTACAACTTAAAGAACTAGAAAAGAAGGACAAACTAATCCCAAATCTAGCAGAAGGAAGGAAATAATAAAGATTAGAGCAGAGATAAATGAAATAGAGAATAGAAAAACCAGAGAAAAAAATCAATAAAACCAAAAGTTGTTTTTTAAAAAAGATCAACAAAATTGACAAACCTTTAGCTAGATGGACTAAGAAAAGAGTAGAGAAGACAAAAATTACTCAAATCAGAAATTGAAGTGGGGACATTACTTCCAATTCTTCAGAAATAAAAAGATTATAATAGAGTACTATGAATAATTGTATGCCAACAAGTTGGATAACCTAGATGAAATGAACAAATTTCTAGGAATACAAAACCTACCAACACTAAATCATGAAGAGACAGAAAATATGAATAGACCTATAACTAGTAGAGAGATTAAATCAGTAATAAAAAATCTCCCAACAAAGAAAAGCCCCACATCATGTTGAAGTGATACCTACACCCCCATGTTTACTGCAGCTCTATTTACCATAGCCAAGAGTTGAAACCAACCTAAGTGCCCCTTGTCAGAAGACTGGATAAGGAAAATGTGGTATATACACAATGGAATACCACTCTGCCACAGAAAAGAATGAAATATTGCCATTTGCAGTAACATGGGTAAACCTAGAGAAAATCATGTTTAATGAAATAAGCAAGGTTTAGAAAGAGAAATATCATATGTCCTCACTCACAAGTGGGAGCTAAAAAATAACATATAAATAAAAAGAAAGAAAGAAAGATACAACAATCACAGTAATATGTTGAACTTTCAAAAGGAGAACTGAGGCTACCAGAGGTGGGAAGGGTGGGGGAAGGGAGGAATTGGTAAAGGGCCATGAAAAGTGATGACATTATATATTGTTGAATATAATAATTATTATGATTTGAGCATCACCCATTGAACACAGGTATTGATATTCAACTCTACATCCCACAGATATGTATAACCACCTATGTTACAATAAAAATAAACATTTTTAAAAAAAGAAAAAAAAAAAAAAAGAAATGCCCTGGACTCAGTGGAATCACTGTTAAATTCTACCAAACATTTAAAGAAGAATTAACATCAATTTTTCTCAAACTTTTTTTAAAAATTGAAGAGGAGGGAACACTTTCTAACTCATTCTATGAAGCTAGTATTTACTCATACCAAAGCCAGACAAAGGCACTACAAGAAAATAAAACTACAGACCAATATCCCTTATGAATATTGATGCAAAAATTCTCAACAAAATATTAGCAAATCAAATTCAGCAGCATATTAAAAGGATTATTCATCATGACCTAGTGGGATTTATTCCTGGAATGCAAGAAAGTTTTGACAAAAATTGGTTGTAATATACCACATTAACAGAATGAAGAAAAAAATCCACATGATCATTTCAATTGATGCAGAAAAAGCATTTGAAAAAAAATCAACACTTGCATGATAAAAACACTCAACAAACTTGAAAGAGAAGGAAACTACTTTAATATAATACAAGGGTACATCAAAAAGTTCATGGAAAAATAGAATTAAAAGATAATGTGCATCTTTCCATTAACTTTTCAAAGCACCTTCACAAAAGCCATATATAAAATAACCACAGCAAACATTATACTCAACGGTGAGAAAGAAAAAGTTTTTCTCTTAGATGAGGAACAACACAAAGATATATACTTTTACCACTTCTTTTCAACATAAACTGGAAATTCAAGCCAGAGCAATTAAGCAAGAAAAAAAAAAAGTCATCCAAATTGGAAAGGAAGAAGAAAAAAAGTGTGTGCGAGGAAGCCCTGTCCAAATCAGATATTTGGAACTGCTTCATGGCTAAGAGTAAATTTCTCAGGTTGGTTATAGCATAAAGTGGAACTTAAGCACTTGGTTCTACCCTTGGCATACACAGAGTCCAAACTCAGAAACATTACCTTGTGCATCTTGCTAGTAGTTGCCAGGATAGGGTGTTCAACACAGATGCAGAGGAGAACTTCTTCCAGATCCTGAATTAAAGAGAAAGTGGGTATGTCCTGGAAAGTTGCAGTGGGTAGCTGTGGATGTGTGCATGAGCAAGGGCACATGCACTGTCAATGAGATCCCACTCCAGAATTATTAAAAGTTAAATGTTTTTGCTGTCAAAACAACCAGACAGAGCAGACAACCAAAGTAATCATATATATGTATCCATTAGAATGTTCACAAAGACATTTTATTAAGTGAAAAAAGCTAGATGCAGAAGAGCTTGTATGATATATTACCATTGGCTTAGAAAGCAGGTAGAGAGGGAGGATGTATTTACTATGCTAAGATGACCAGAGAGCATAAAGGAAAGTTTCACAAGAAATTATCTTGGGAGAGTGTGCCTAGGAGACTGAAGGTCAGACTTAGTTTTCACTGTTTACTCTTCTAATTTTTGTGTGTGTGTGTGTGCCTTGCCAGTATGGGAATATGAACCCTTGACTTTGGTGTTATAACACCACGCTCTCGCCAACTGAGATAACCAGCCAGCCCTTGAATTTTTTAAACCATGTACTAATATTTCAGATATTGATAAATGGAAGAATGAATGGATAGATAGGTAATAATAGTCAGCAGGATTTCTTACATTTGCCACCTCTGTATCCATTTTTCATCCTTCATCACCCTGCCGTATGCTCTGAGAGGCTGACCTTTGGTTTCTGGTTGGGTTTGGTCAATGTGAGCCCCAGCAGCAGATCAGAGGAGAAGAAAGGAGCATTAAGTTGAGGTATTAATTCTCCTGTTTTCCTCCCTGTGGGATCACAGTGGACTCCAGAAGTCAACAAAGGTTGCTCTCTCCATACAGCCTCCTCTATCCATAGTCTCCAAGAACTATGCCCTCCCCAGTTCCCTTCAGTTTTCATGGGGACTATACTGTCCCTTGTGGTTTCCCTAAACCCTGCCCACACCTTTGTAAATTGTCCCTTTATTAAACTCTCCTTGAGATTGCCACATTTTAGTGAGCCAAAGGTTTCTGCTGGGACCCCAACAGACAAACAGAGGGATGATGAGAGAGAGAAAGAGAGAAAGAAATATAATAACGAGAAGAAAATAAATTTGAAGGGGGTATTCTAGGGGTATTGCCTTACCAGGGATACCACATTCCAGAGCATGGCCCTCAGCATTACAGATTCATTAACCTGGTTTTGCTAGGGGTCTGAGAATGGTTCTCTTCCCACTAAGGTCACAAAAAAACTGAAGAATAAATCAGAGCACTAGTTTTCTTATCTAAAGTCAAAACTAGAACTTCCGAAGGGACTGGCCACTCACCTGCTCTGGACAACACCCTTGCTCCCCGTGGAGGGATCAGCACCTAAAGCCAGATTACAACTGGGAGCAGTCTTCTGGGGTCAGAGCAATGGGATTTTGGTAAGTCTTATGATGGAAGGTGTCAAATCATTATCACCTTTTGTGTTCATCTTCACTGCAGGGATGGCCCTGTGTCAGGAGCCCAAAACCTCAGGAAAGACCAAAACTTCCCTCTTCCAGCAGCTGAAGGCTCGTTCTAACTTTTTTTCTCTCTGATATTCTTTTGTAAATTTTCTTTGCTGATTCTTCTGATTGATACATTTTCTCTTTAGACATGTTAATATCATTTATTTTGCAAAGGCTTTAGATAGGCAACTATAGCTAGACTTTGCTTCCTCTTCCTATTTCTGATTTGGAAAAACATTTTGCCTTTATGGTTCAATTTGCATACATATACACTCACTTATTTCAGCAGGTAATATTTATTGAGGGTCCATGCTGTGTCAGGATGGTTCAATGCTCTGGAGATCTAGCAATGAACCGTAAAAGTTCTTCGCCCCATGAAGCTTACATTCTCTTGGAAGAAACAGAAAATAATCAAGTTGGCCACCAAATAAATCACATAATACAATTTTAGATGGCAAGAAAATAAAGCAGAGCAATGGGATAGAGAGTGGCTGATAAGGTATGCTATATTGGTAGGGTTGTCCAGGAGAACCCTCTGAGAAGGCCATATTTGAGCTGAGATCTGCATGAAGAGAAGGGACCGGCCACCACATGAAGGTCTGGGGAAGAGTCATTTCCAGTACAGGGAATGGCAAAGACAAGCTGCCTGAGGCTGAAACAAGCATTGAGTGTCCCAGGAGCAGAAAGCAGGCTTGTGTGCTGAGCCCAGGGAGAGAATAATATGAGGAGATCTCATTGGGTTGATGATCTGGACCACAGAGGGTCTTGTAGGCCAGAGTAGAGTCTAAATTGTATTCTGAGTGCAGTGAAAAGCCACTAGAATGCATCCAGCAGAGGTGTGGTGGGACTTGACATACATTTATGTAGGATCACTGTGTCTGCTGTGTGGAGAATGAATTTCACAGGGGAGAGAAGTTAGGAGGTAATTGCGGGAGCCCAGGCCAGAGATGACAGTGGTTAGGACCAGGGTGATGTCTAGGCAGATACAGCCACGTGGTCAGGATGAGGATGTATTTTGGAGATGGAGCTGGAAGACTGTGTAGAGAGACTGAGTGGGCAGAGTAGAGCACAGCAGCAAAAATCAAGAATGGCTCTTTGGGGTCTGACCTAAGCTGAGGGGCACAAGGGTGCCATTAACTGGGGCAGAAAAGGGTCAGGGTTGGACAGGGGAAGGCGAAGACTTCTGTTTTGCTCTTGTTAAAGGATTCATCCAGCCACTATAATTTCATGGCTCATCTCTCAGAGTTCTGGGAGACTTGGCTCATGGTTTTATTCTTGGAACTCCTTGTTCCCCCTCCTCCCCATAATACAAGGAACAGAAAACTCAAATAATTGAATCGTTTCTTCCATTTCTACAAAATAAAAAACAAACAAACAAAAAAAAAAACATGACAAATACACTGGAATGGATTTATTAATCCATTAATGAACTTCCAGGGTGTCATCGGGTCAGTACAGTTTCAGCCTAATCCTCTATAATCCTCTACACCACCTGTACCCACTGCTTTGCCTGACAAGAGACATGGTCCACGTGGCCACGGTGACGACCTTGGGACACTGAAGCATATTAGAGTGTCTTTGAAACATCACAAAAAGATGTACTTATGTGCAGCATAAGGTTAGTGTTAGGTAGTCACTGCCTGGCACATGTTATGCCCGCAGCAGAATCTCAGAATGAACTAAAATGCCTCGTGGAGCTTATTTAATCTAATAATTTTTAAAACAAGTATAGGGTAGCTCACTCAAGAATTTCAGATGTGTGGGGTTTTTTAAATGCCTCTCCACCCTCAAAGATACTAAAATAATCCCTTCGGGTTTATTTTCTCTCTTGGATGTTTCTTCTAAAACCCATTGAAAATCACAGTCTATGATGACAACTGCTCCTGGTGACAGTGCTCCTTTTCTGCACATGTTTAGGCAGGGAAGTTGAGAACCAAGAGTCATGTCAAATCTATTTATCTGAAGTAGAAAAAAATGAAAGCCAAAGAGAATAGTTACTTGAAGGTGGGTAAGTTACTGTCAGGAACTACCTATACTGAACCCCGGTCTCTTTATTATGCTGCTTCTTCCAAAATACATGGAATGTGTATAGAAGAACAATTTTTGAAAGAAGCATTTCTTGAACTATAATTCTTTTGGAAGCAACAATCCCTGTATGTAATAGTGTATATGATAACTCTGTTAAACAACGTTTTGAATTGACTACAATATCCTGTTTTTCTATTTTAAGAAAAAGGTTAATTCAGGTTTAAAGAGGTTATTCATGTTTAATTCATTTGCATGAGAAAATATCTGGAGTGCCATATGCCAAGTGGTGTCATTTCAAGGTATTTTAATTGTTTGCCATTTTTAACTATAATTTACATATAGTAAATTTATCCTTTTTAGGTATACAGTTCTAGAAATTTTGACAAATGTCTTCAGACATATAACCCTACTACAATCATCACCAGACAAAATTCCCTCATGCCCCTTGGTAGTCAATACCCTCCCCCAACCTCCAGTGCCTGACAACCTTTGATCTAATTTTTGTCCCAAGAGTTTTGCCTTTTTCAGATGTCATATAAGTGAAATTATAGAGTATGTAGCCTTTTGAATCTGGCTTCTTTCACTTAGCAAAAAATTTGAGATTCATCTATTTTGGTTAGTATTTTGTTCCTTTTTACTCCTCAGTACATTGCCATTGTGTAGACGTACCACAATCTATCCATTCACCAGTTGGACATTTGGGTCATTTCCATTTTGGGGCAACTATGAATAAAATTACCATTAACATTTGTGTACAGGTTTTTATGTGGACACATGCTTTCATGCCTCTTTGGTAAGTATCTGGAGTAGGATTGCTGGGTCATATTGTAAGTGTATGTTTAACTTTTAAAGAAACTGTTAAACTGTATCCCAACGTGACTGTGCCACTTTGCACCCTCACCAACATGCCAGAGTTCCAGCTGCCCTTCATCCTCCCCAGGATTTGGTGTTGTCAGTTTTCTTTCCTGTTCTTTTAAAATTTTAGTCATTTCAATAAGTGAATTTTGGTATCCCATTGTGGTGTTATTTTGACTAATGATACTGAGCATCTTTTCATGGGCTATTTGCCACCATGTCTCTTTGATGAAGTGTCTGTTCAAATATTTTGCTCATCTTTTCATTGGGATGTTTGTTTTCTTATTACTTTTTGAGAGTTCTTCCTATATTCTGTATACAAGTCCTTTATCAGACATGTTTTTCATCTATTTTTGCTAAGTCTGTGGCTTGCCTTTTCATTTTTTATAGTGTTTTTCAAAGAGCAGAAGTTTTTAATTTATTTATTTGTTTTAATTTTATGATCCATACTTTTTGTCTTCACTCTTTACCTAACCCAAGATCATAAAGATTTTCTCCTATTTTTGTTTTCTTCTAGAAGTTTTATATTATAGACTTTACACTTTGCTCTACAATACATTTCTAATTAATTTCTGAATATGGTATGGTTTTCCTTTTTATTTATTTATTTTCTTTTTTAGTTTTTTTTGTGACCGGTAAGGGGATCGCAACCCTTGGCTTGGTGTCGCCCGCACCGCGCTCAGCCAGTGAGCTCACCGGCCATCCCTATATAGGATCCGAACCCGCGGCGGGAGCGCTACTGCGCTCCCAGTGCCGCACTCTCCCGAGTGAGCCATGGGGTCGGCCCTGGTTTTCCTTTTTAAATATCTTTGTCAAAATAATCTTTTTTATAATGATAAAATACTTCTTGTGTAATTAATATGAAAAAAGTCATTGGTTAGCCTAGCTTTTGTCCCAGAGAGAAGCAAAGGCACAGGGTGAAGCTTAATTCTCCTCCATAAGGATCCCAGGTTTGCTGAATTTACTTCCATTCTCAGTAGTGCCCATGGCTCAGCGGCCAGGCATTTCACATCATTTAAAGACACAGTGTCGGGCCAGCCCCGTGGCGCACTCAGGAGAGTGCAGCGCTTGGGAGCGCAGCGACGCTCCCGCCGCGGGTTCGGATCCCATATAGGACTGGCCAGTTCACTCGCTGGCTGAGTGCCGGTCATGAAAAAGACAAAAATAAGTAAATAAATAAATAAGTAAAAAGACACAGTGTCACGTTTGATCTGGCTTGCTGGTGGTTTTTAACACATAACAATTCAAAGATTTTTGGCTCCCAATAATGGTAATTCCATAGGCAGTTCCCAGTGCAGCTGGGGTTTCCCAGTACTCAGCACCTCCTTACCCTTCTGTGGCCACTTATCTTGGATAGAGACTTTATAGGTAAGGCATTCATCCAGGTTGCTTTGGTTACAATCTGCCTTTATAACTTTTCAAAAAGAACTATGCACATAGAATATACACAGAGAATTCAGAAAATCAATAAGTATCTTACATTCATTTCAATCTGAATTTCCTGAAAACGGACTCAACCTAGAAATTTTGCCTTGTTTTACTAACTGCTTCATGAAATTGTCTTGGCTACTGGATTTAAAATATTTAATTTTAGAAGATGATGGAATAGACAGTCCCCAGCATCACTCTCTCCCACAAATCAACCAATTTACAACTCTTAAAAAATAACGACAGCCAAGCTGGGGCCGCTAGAGCTCAGGGGAAGAGGAGAGACCTACGGAGTGCGTGAAGGCAAGAGAAGCCATGATGAGAGAAAGAAAGGACCGTTTTCACCATTTCAAGCCCTGGCCACTTCAAGGTTGGAGCTGGTGAGTGCACAGGGCAAGAGCTGGCAAAAGCCGCAGCTGTGCCCTTTGGATGAAGTTGCTTGAAGACGGCAGGGAGGGGAGGGCCTTGGTGGCCCCCAGGCCAGCAAAACCACTAACAGGGTTCCTGTGGACCCACATAGGAGCAAGAAGCTACAGACAACAGAAAAAAGGAGCCACTCAGAGGCCAGTGAGTCATTGCAAAGGACCAGAGCATGGCCTGTCCCATGGAAGTGTTTGGCGTGCAGGGGGTAGGGGAGACAGGCCCACCAGGGGCACATTGGGGCACAGCAAGGACAGTTGACCTGCCCTCCAATCAGTGCAGGACCAGTCAGTGGAGACCGTTTAGAAATATAGAAGTGCAGGGGGTGTGGTTTGCTGAAAAGACTCAGGTACCAAATTTCATGAGACCTGGAAGTACATACAAGGTCAACCATTAAAACCTGAGTTGCACAAAAAACCTTCCCCAGATAATCAGCAGTAATGAAGCAATTTAGCTCAACCACAGGGCTCAAGTGCTGGTCCCCACAGGAAGTCCCCCCATATTAGAAGTAAGCAAAGGACAACAATTTAGTTCCAGTGCAGAATTTAGGTAGTGGGAACAGCAAATAATCTAACAAAGAACTGAAAGAAAAAAAATACCCAAAGATCACAGACAAAGTTTGATGTTAACTAGTAAAGGTCTAACACCACCAAATTACACCTATAAAACCTAAAAGGACTGGAAGCCCCCTGGGATCCCAAGCCAGGAAGTGGGCAGGGCCAAGGGCCTCAGCCATGCACCCCCTGATGACCACACCCAGCCCAGTGATGATCACCAGGCTGCCACCGGAAGCACCCTGGGCTCCCTAGCTGGGGCAGTGGGGTGCTGAGGGCCTCAGCCACAACCCCCTGACATCTGCACCCAGCCCAGCAATGACCACTGAGCCAGCATTGGAAGTGCCCCATGCTCCCAAGCTGGGATGGTGGGGGGCCAAGGGCCTCAGCCATGCCCTCCCACCATCTGCAACCAATCCAGTGACAACCACTGAGCAGCATCAGGAAGTGCCCCAGGCTCCCAAGCTGGGGAGGTGGGGGGCTGAAGGCCTCAGCTATGCCCCCCATGTCTGTACCAAGCCCAGAGATGACCACCAAGACACTGCTGGGAACACCCTGTGCTCCCAAGCCAGGGTGATGGGGGTGTTGAGAGATTCAACCACACTCCCGACATCTGCATCCAGCCCAGCAACAACCGAGCCACCGCTGGAAGCCTCCTGGTCTCCTCTGCTGGAATGAAGGGGTGCCGTGGGCCTCAGCTACTCCCCCTTCCTCTTCCCACCCTATTTCCTCTCCCTTGCCCTCTTGTCCTACCCTCCAACTGCTCCACAACACCATCTTAGAATGAGACATGGATCTGGGGGAAGCCAAACCCAGCTGCAGCCAGGTAAAGAGCACACCAAAAACACCATTTCCATATGGGTAGCCCACCCCAGCCACTATAATTGCCATGGCTGCTGCAAAAACAGCTAGTCTCTATAGCAGCAGTCACAGCCACTGTGCAGATGGCACTCCAGACTCTCAACTGCATTGACACAAGGCACCAGCAGAGACCAAAAAAATAAATAAATAAATAAAAGAAGAGGTCCTCTCTCTCCAGAGAGCACACTCCAGAGTAATAGAAGCATCTGATTTATGATACTAGGAGAGGACTTGATCACACCTGTCTCAGCACTGGACAGATCATCTAGGCAACAAACCAACAGAGGAGCAGTTAATCTATCAGATGGAGAGAACAAATCTATGGTTATTAGAGGGGGAAGGGGAGGGGAGAGATTTGATAAGGGGCATAAAGAGTAAGTATGATTTGTAACAATGAATGTGCTAATAAATAAAATTTAAATAAATAAATAAAATATTTAGTTTTAACACTTCACTGCCCTAGTGACTAGCCTATATTTTACCATACAAGGGGACAGTATTGTTTTTCTAAGGTACATAAATATAAACTTTGTTAAGGATTTTCATCTTCTCACAGGTGGACAAAATATTTATTCTTGTTTACTAAACTGAACGGAAAGAGAGAGTGCATGCCTCTAGGATAGTTACAATAGAAGGAAAGATTAATTCACGTGTGTTCTCCCTTCTCTACATTAATCTTTTTTGAATTAATCTTTCCTTTTCATCTAGCCTGAGGACTGGGGCAGATAAGAGTCAGATCTGAGCGGAGCATGCACTGCTGCCTGCAGATTCGCTATAGGACACTATAGACTGGGAAAGTGAAGCAGAGAAAGGGACCCAGTAAGGAGTATACTGGGAGGCTGAGCTGGAGCTAGGCTGGAGTGGAAGCCACGTTTCGGATCACTGTGCCTACCTGTACTGTTATGCAGTCCTTCTCGTGGTCAGCTAGGGAGGCCCACCACCAAGCAGTCTCTGGTAGTTGTCAGCCCTTGACCTGCCGCAGGGTTGTCTGTCTGTGCTCCAGGACTTAATTCAGCCTTCCCTAATCCCTCTGTTCCTCTCCATGAAGGCAGTCCCAGGAAATTCGCTAGCCCAGGACTCCTGTGGTTTCTCCAGGATGGGCGGTAGTGACAGCGTGAAAGGGCAGGATTCATCCCTGATAAGGGAGGGACCAGACAAGAGCAGCTTGATGGAAAGCCCCCACTGAGCTACGGCAGTTCTGGACACAGAGACCCCGTGACTGGGGACAATTAACACTAACACACGTACGTCACGAACAACACATGGGGTCTGAGCAGCTACCGCCCATCCTTTACTCAGGTGCCTTCACAGCCAGCTTCACCTAGTGCACCGGAACAAGAGCTAGATGGTACGGAGAGCTGAAAATCAGCTTTCCTGGGAGCTTTCTTCAGAAAGCGAACAGGTAAAGACTAAGAAAACTTTGAAAGCAGAGAACTACATCTGACCACCAGGAAGGAGAATGGTGACAGCTGGTAGAAAAACTAAGCAATCGATTTGGGCAGTGTAGGGCAATTCAAGACCTTATTGGTGGGAAAAGGCTGCCTCCTTTTCTCTTTCTGCAGATTGGCTTCCAGTGTTTTGTCCAGATGTCTCTTCCTAATCAAAGTAGGTTATAGAGGGTGGGTCGCACAGTTCAAATGTAGCTGCCACAGAGTTTATATGTGTGGGTACTGAAGGAATTTCTCAAGGAAAAGGATGTGGGCTGGGCAGACACTGCAAAGGTGTATATTACATGGCAGTGGCACTTGAAAGTCACTTCACACTGTTGACTCCTGTCGAGCTTGTTGTCTAGTTAATTGTCTTTTCACATCCGAGCCTGCCAACCCTGATTTCCCCAAGCAATTACATTTTTAAATTCTGAACACTTCTTGTTGCTTTAGTCCCATCCTTATAAACTATTAAGACAATCTCGAATCTAAATTTGGCCATATTTTTAGCTCTCTCTGCTCATACATAGTGCTCTAATAAAGCCTTAAATATGAAACTAAAATTGTGGATGGTATATAGTCTATGTTTTTACCCAAGTCACTGATAAAAATGTGTGGGTGAATTAGTCTAAAGATCCTTCCAGCTAGCATTGTTCCATAAGCAAATACTTCTTGTGTCTGGAGACTTGACAAGATATAAATCTACCTAATTGTACTATATTATTTAGCTCTTCACCACAAAAATATTTTTAGGAAATTTTGTGTTCTGTCTGACTAAAAACTAAACTATCATTTTACCTGGAACATCAGAGAATACACAGGAAATACAATAATTGCCCCAGTGTGTCTAAAAGAAAATCAGTTGATACACGTAAAACACTTAGAATAGAGCTGATACACGTTATTAAATTTTTGTTAATATTGCTACTATTATTTTGGTGCAAGTCATCAAGGAAATTGTCGGTATTTTAAGTGTCACACCCTCACACAAAGGAAAACATTTATACAACAATAATAGTTGCCAGTGATGGAATCACACTATTACAAAGTTTACAATCTTAGCACATGTACCCTAGGTTATATCAAAGGAGAAAAAAATTATCTGTTTCCCTGTATTAAGAATCTGCTCGTTTACTATTGTTAAAGGAGGTGTCTCAAACTGTGCCTTTTTTCTTCACCTCTTTAGATTAAGAAACTTTTCCCTCCTTCCTTTAATAACTCAGATGTTCTACTGGGTCAAGGTTTAAGTATCAACATAGCCTTGGTGTGAGATACCAACAAGAAATCCAGACCAATCTGAAGGCATCACACAAAATCTTATTCGACTGATCACATGGGTGGCAACTGTCCTCCACTATCTGCTCCCTCTCTGTGGCTTCTCTGTCAGAAGCCCTACTCTTCCACGTGCTCCAAATGACCCCATACCCATCATCAGCCCTAAAAATGCCTGCACTGAATTCTCCTTCCCAGTCCAAATCCACTGTGCATTCATCTGTATTCCAAGAGCACTTTGTTTTCTTTTTCTTCTTTCCCTCAATCCTTTTAATCCTCTAGTTCAAGCAATTAGCTCTACAAATATTAGCTGCAATCAAGGTCTAGCACATGTGGTAATTTTCCTCTAATAAATCAATCAGTTCTTTCTGTGGAGTGTTTTTTTTCCCCTTACTGTCATTAGAGAATTACAATGCTACTTGAAGATCACCAGCAACTTGAATTAGTCAAGGAATGTCAATCAAATTTGCCAGGTTTTGCTTTAAAGATGAGAAAAATGGGATAGATTCACAAAGGCCTCTTTTCTTAGAATAGGGAGCTTGATATACCCTGTTGAAACTCTCTTAGAGAGGTGTTGGTATATAGTGACCCATTTGGAGGAAAATCGAAATCAATACTACCAGTGACAAATCAGAAAAAATGCAGAACCTCTCATTATTTAATCTAAAAATTTATAATTGGAATAATCAACCATGCAGTATCCGTAGGCGATGCAATACTCTGTAATAGCTAACAGGTTAGTACAGCAAAGAAAAAGAAGAGAAAAAAACAGAGAGAGAATTTAGTAAATGGACAAATTTTAGTTCTATAACATACAAAAAAATAATTTTTTTTTTCTAATTATAATGGAACCAAAGGATCCAAACTGCTTCTTGGAGCTGGCTTTAGGGTTGGGGATAGGGAGCTCTAGGGAATGAGGAGGGGCCCAGTGACAGAGCTCCTTGACCACACACCCTTTCCAGTGTAGCCACTCTACTTTTATCTCTTATTTCACCCAAGTTCAGTGAAGAAAATGGTACTTCTGCTTAAAAATGATTTGAGAATCATCTACGTAGCCCAGATCATTCTTTTCATAAATACGTAAAATGAATGCCGTGGAAATTAAGAAATTCTTAATTTAGTGACAGACCTGGAAATAGACCTTGGATCGCGTCTTTCCACACCATGCCATGCTGTCTCTTACACTTGGGGAGGGAAGCAGGTGAGCGTTCACATGCCTTCGGATTGGGGCGTTTTTTGTTTCCTTTTGTTTTCAAATGACCATAAGGAAAAACCAGTACAGCCACATAAGCGTGGAAAGAGGCACAGATGCTATATTGGAAGCAAAAACAGAGTCTGCAGTTGTGCTCCTTTCTGCACAGTCTTTCTAGGCACTCTGAAGAATTACATCATTATGCAGCACCTGAAAGGGGTCATGGGTGGGGAGGCCTAGTTCCATTTTCTTATGTCACCAAATGTATTCCTATTAAGATTGAGAGAAGTAAAGATTTCTGTAGGATACTTGGTGAAAACTTGCTGACATTAATAAGTCAAATTCTCAGAGAGAATGCAAGGAAAATGGTGTCATCACTGTCATTCAAGACATTTAAGATGAAATTTCAAAAGAAGGCTGTCAGGCATAATGACTGCCAGGTTCCATCCTACCATTCTCAGAGGGTGGATCACACACACTATTCTGCAGTTGGTGGGTGGTTGATATTGAGGTTTGAAAGGAAGCTGCACAGAGAAGAGGTGAGGTGGGTGTAGGGCCTCAGGGGGCTGGCTCACATGACCAGGATACATCACCACTGATGCGCACATGGTGATTTGGGGGTAAAACTATGATCCAGGGCCTGGTCTTTAGTCTTGGATATGCCAAAAGCTGACCCCATCTGGACATTTTGACAAGATCATGCTCTTGGTGCTGAAAAAATTCAGGGAAGTTTGAGCTATAAATAATAATGTCCATTTATTAATTCACTATGAGAATTTTCCAGTTGAGTAACTGGGATGTGCATGTCTGCATGCATTCTGGGACTGAGACACTTGCAAAGCCTGTTTAGGCATCAGAAGGTAGCTATGTGAGAATGGAGTAAGAGCAGTGGCTTGCAACTTAGCTATGCATTGCAGTCACGTGGGGTGATTCGACACTGAGGCCATACTCTAAAATCAAATAAATCTGAATCCCAGGGATAAGGATGCAGACGTTAGTATTTTTTCAAATTTCAAGTGATTCCAATGAGCAGTAAAAACAAAAACCACTAGATCAGAGCAAAGATTGAGGCATTAGGCCTCATCCTTCCACTTGGGGATCTTGTATGTCATAGGTCAGTGGGTTTGTTTTGTCTAAAACTGGGAACATGGGATTGCGTTCATGATTTCTTTTTCATCTTGCTCAGTATTGGTGTATAGGAATGCTACTGATTTTTGTATGTTAATTTTATATCCTGCAACTTTACTGATTTTGTTTATCAGTTCTAAGAGATTTTGGTGGAGCTTTTAGGTTTTTCTATATGCAAGATCATGTCTTCTACAAACAGGGACAATTTGACTTCTCTTTTCCAATTTGGATGCCCTTTACTTCTTTTTTGTGCCTGATTGCACTGGCTAGGAATTCCAGTATTATGCTGAATGACAGTGGTGAGAGTAGGCATTCTTGTTCCATTTCTTAGAGGAAGAGCTTTCAGCTTTTCTCCATTCAGTTTGATATTAGCAGTCGGTTTGCCATATATGGCCTTTATTGTGCTGAGGTACATTCCTTCTATTTCCCATTTGTTTAGGGTTTTTATCATGAAAGGATATTGAATTTTATCAAGTGCTTTTTCTGCATCAGTTCAGATGATCATGGGTTTTTTTTCCTTTATTCCATTGATGTATCACATTTATTGATTTGCATATGTTGAACCATCCTTACATCCCTGGGATAAATCCCACTTGATCATGAATGATCTTTTTAATGTGCTACTGGATTTGGTTTGCTAGTATTTTGTCAAGGATTTTTGCATCAATGTTCATCAGGGATATTGGCCTATAGTTTTCTTTGTGTGTCCTTGTCTGGTTTTGGTATCAGAGCAATGATGGCCTCATACAATGAGTTTGGGAAAGTTCCTTCCTCTTCAGTTTTTTTAAAGAGTTTGAGAAGAATTGATACTATTTCTTTTTTAGATGTTTGGTAGGATTCAGCCATGAAGCCATTCGGTCCTCGGCTTTTCTTTTTATTACTGATACAATCTCATTACTTGTAATTGTTCAGGTTTTGTACTTTTTCTTGGTTCAATCTTGGTAGATTGTATGTGTCCAGAAATTTATCCATTTCCTCCAGGCTTTCCAATTTTTTGTCATATGGTTGTTCATAATAATCTCTGTAATGGCTAATACATAACATTATGCATTAGGCAAAACCCATACAACTATACAATACAAAGAGGAAATCCTAATATAAAATTAAGTTAATAATATCAATATTGATTCATAATTGTATCAAATGTACCACACTAACATGTCAATAGTGGAAATTGTGTATGTGGGTGGGAGGAAGCTATGAGAACTATCTGTTCTTTCTGCTTAAATTCTCCGTAAAACTAAAACTGCTATAAAAATAAAGAAAAAAAATATATATATATAATGAAATTTGCTAAAAAAAAAAAAAAAAAAAAAAATCTCCAACAGTACCTGGCCAAAAAAGCCCCAAAACAAAACAAAAAACTGGGAACAGACATAGCTTTGTCAATTTTTTTAAAAAATACAATTACCATTATTTCATTAAAGAAAGCAAATTTTAACAATAAAAGTTTGGAAGAACATAGTTTCAGGATAAAAGATTAATTCACTATGTTGTACTTATTTTTCTTATGTCTCTACAGATCAGTGAACACCTCACTAGAGACTGATGCAAACTTAAGAACTGACGTGATCAAGTTGCTCTCTACCTTCATAATCAGGGATTTCCTCCTTGGACAACTTTAGATATGCTTGGCTGGGTTGTGGTTAATTAAACCACCATCCTATGCTAACTACCCCTCTCTTGCCATACCCTTCCTGTAGAAGTATTAATAGTATTGATTAAGCTGTAGGTAATTTATGCTTCCAGGCTTTGGAAATGTTCTGTCTCTTCTAATTACAGAATGTGTTGAGTTAATAAGCTTAACTTTCCTTAGACATCTTAAACTAAGGATTCCAGTTTGGGTTTGGCTCATACATCCCCCCAGATAACCGCTTCTTGGGGGTACTGGTGTCCCCTGTTTCGCTAGTGGACAGTGATGGCAATTACTCTAAATCCAATGGAGAATTCATTGGGAGACCAAGTGACCAAATGAGTTGTATATTCTGTCAAGTTACACAAAATAAAAAGTCTTACTTATATGCCAACTATATATCAAAACCTCATTCTGAGTGCCTCTTTGGAATCTTCTGTATGCCCAGTCCTTCTGTGGCTGTGGTTTATGTTACCCCTCTACCCCCCTGCAGGTGCACTGGCATTCTTGAATCAATTCAAAACCTAGTTGTCTATCTCCTTAACAAGACAGACTCTGGCAATGTCTAAGAGATGGTAGCTGTGTGAGAAGTTCACCAATCCTCCAAGATTATGCCCCAAAGTTCCCTTCAGTGTACATAATGTAGAGACTCATTAATGCTAACATTGGCATGAAATAAATCTTTATTTACTAATTTCTTCTAAGCTGTCATACTTAAAAGTGGATCAAGAGAACGGAAGCTAGCATGAACATGTGCTTTTGGCCAACTGGGAAAGTTCTATTTGCAGATGTCTGTGTTCTTCAAACACTCAAGATGTATAACTCATAATGGGCTATTCTGTCCTTGTTACTCCCAGCCAAACCCAACTCAGCCCAACCCAACCTGTAGTGCTTGTCATCTCTTCAAGGACAGGGGCTTTGCTTAGAATAGCAGTTAAACCTCAGAATTAGACCTGAACTTGAGTCCCCAGCTCCATTACTCTCTTCAGCAGTTGCTTAATCTCTCTGACCTCAGTTTCCTTATAAATAAAATAGGGATATCATTATTACCATCATCATCTTCATCGCTTTGTTTCATAATTGTGAGAATCAAATAAGATAATTTAGGTAAAATACCTTGCAAAGTGCCAGACATACTAAGTTCTTACTGTAAGTTAACTTTGTAGGTCAGAGCTCAGCACAGTAACATGGCATAAAATAGGCATTCAGTAAACACCCAATCTCGCACATGCACGCACGCACACACACACATTCATACAACAGTCCTATACCTGTATAAGAAGGAGGAATCTCACTGGAAATGCAGAATTTAAAAGCTGTCACTGAATTCCGAACTTTGGTTTTCAGGTTTGACAATGTAACCAAACCGACCTTGCTATTAAATCCTGCTCATGACTTTGTTTTTATCTCTCTAATGGATTACCTGTGTTGCAATCCTTGCTTTTTTCTTCCTTTCTTCCTTCCTTTCTCTCCTTTCTTTTGCCTTTTCACTTTTTTATTTTATGTATTTAAAAATTTTTTATTGTCAATATTTGTAGATATTTGTGGGGTACAGTGTGCTGTTTCAATATTTGCATATACTGTACATTGATTCACTTAGAATAGATAGCACAGCTTTGTGCTGTTAATCCACTTCCCTTCCTCTACCACCTTCTAGTAACTATTATTTTACACTCCACTTCTATGAAAACCACTTTTTTTCCCACTTCCCTATGAGTGAGATCATACAGTATTTGTCTTTCTGTGCCTGGCTTACTTCACTTAACATGATGGTCTACAGTTCCACCCATGTTGCTGCAAATGAAAGGATATTATTTTATTTTTATAACTGAATAGTATCCTATTGTGTATATATACCACAAATTTTTTATCCATTTACACATTGATGGGCATTTAGGTTGATTCTATCTCTTGGCTATTGTGAATAGTGTTGCAATGAACATGGAAGTGCAAGTGTCTCTGATATATTGATTTCATTTCCTTATATAACTAGTAGTGGGATTGCTGACTCATAAAGGTAGTTCAGTTTTTAGATCTCTAAGGAAATGCCATACTATTTTCCACAATAGTAGTGCAAATTTACATTCCCACCAACAATGTAGGAGAGTTTCCTTTCTCTGCATCCTCACCAGCATTTGTTATTTTCTGTCTTTTTGGTACTAGCCATTTTAACTGTAGTAAAACGATATCTCCTTATGGTTTAGATTTACATTTCCCAGATGATTAATGATGTTGAGCATTTGTTCATGTACCTGTTAGCTATTTGTATGTCTTCTTTTGAGAAATATCTCTTCATATCCTTTGCTCATTTTTTAATTGGGTTAATTGTGTTTTTTGATGTTGAGTTGAGTTCCTTATATATTCTGGATATTAGCCCCTCGTCTGATGTGTAGTTTGTAAACACTTTCTCCCATTCTGTAGGTTGTGATTGTATCCTTTGCTGTGTAGCAGCTTTTTAGTTTGATGCAGTCCCATTTGTCTATTTTTGCTTCAGTTGCCTGTACCTTTGTAGTCTTGTTCAAAAAAGTGCTGCCTATTTTCATTTCACGCAGCATTTTGCCTATGTTTTCTTCTAGTAGTTTTATATTTGGGGGTCTTAAATTTAGGTTTTTGATCCATTTTGAGTTGATTTTTGTGTATGGTGAGAGACAGAGGTCTTGCTTCAATCTTATGCATGTGGATATCCAGTTTTCCCAGCACCATTTATTGAAAAAGCTGTCCTTTCCACAGTGTGGATTTTTGGCACTTTTATCAAAAATCAGTTGGCTGGGGCTGGCCCCATGGTTCACTCAGGAGAGTGTGGCGCTGGTAGAGCCAAGGCCGTGGGTTTGGATCCTATATAGGGATGGCCGGTGCGCTCAATGGCTGAGCGTGGTGCAGACCACACCATGCCAAGGGTTGCAATCCCCTTACTGGTCCAAAAAAAAAAAAATCAATCGGCTGTAGATGTATGTTCCATTGGTCAATTTGTCTGTTTTTATGCCAGTACCATGCTGTTTTGGTTACTACAGCTTTAGAGTATATTTTGAAGTCAGGTATTGTGATGACTCCAACTTCGTTCTTTTTGTTCAAGATTGCTTTTGCTATATGGGGTCTTTTGTGATTCCATACAAATTTGAAGATAGTTTTCTACTTATGTGAAAAATGTCACTGGTATTTTGAGAGGGATTGGATTAAATGTGTAGATTTCTTTGGGTAAATATGGACATTTTGATAATATTAATTTTTCCAATCCATGAACAAGGGATATCTTTTATTTGTGTCCTCTTCAATTTCTTTCAGCACTATTTTATAGTTTTCATTGTAAAGGTCTTTTACCTTCCTGGTTAAATTAACTCCTATGTATTTCATTTCTTTTGGTAGCTATTGTGGATGGAATTACTTTCTTGATTTCTTCTTCATATATTTTGTTATTGGTGGATAGAAACACTTGATTTTTTGTATTGATTTTGTATCCTGCCACTTTACTGAATTCATTTATTAAATGAATTTTAGGTGGAATCTTTAGGGTTTTCTATGTATATGATCATGTCATCTGTGAATTGGATAGTTTGACTTCCTCCTTTCCAATTTGGATGCCCTTTTTTGTTTTCACTTGCCTTATTGCACTGGGTAGAATTTCCAGTACTAGATTGGATAAGAGTGGAGAAAGTAAGCATCTTTCTCTTGTTCCAGGTCTAAGAGGAAAAGGCTCCAATTTTTATCCTTTCAGTATATTAGCTATGGGTTTTGCCATGTATGGTCTTAATTGTGTTGAGGTACATTCCTTCTATACCTACTTTGTTGAGTGTTTTTATCATGAAGAAGTATTGGATTTTATCAAATGCTTTTTCTGTGTCTATTGGAATGATTTTTTCCCCTTCATTCTGCTGGTGTGATGTATTACATTTATTGGTTTGCATATATTGAAACATCCTTGTATCCCCAGGATAAATCCCACTTGATAATGGTGAATGATCTTTTTAATTTGTTGTTGGGTTCAGTTCCCTTGTATTTTGTTGAGAATTTTTGTATCTATGTTTACTAGAAATATTGGTCTGTAGTTTTTTGTGTGTCTTTTCTGGTTTTGGTATGAGGATAATGCTGGCCTTGTATGCATTTCCTCCTCTTCAATTTTTTAGAAAAGTATGAGGAGAATTAGTATTAGTTCTTTAAATGTTTGGTAGAATTTGGCAGCGAAGCCATCGGGTCCTGGGGTTTTCTTTGTTCAGAGTCTTTTTATTACTGTCTCAATTTCATCACTTTTTATTTGTCTAATCCTTCATAATTCATCCTCGGTATGTTGTATGTATCCAGGAACATACATTTATTTAAACATTAATTTATCCATTTCTTCTTCTAGGTTTTCCAGTTTGTTAGTGTACAGTTGTTTGTAGTAGTTCTAATTATCCTTTGTATTTCTGTGGTATCAGTCGTAATGTCTCCTTTTTCATTTCTGATTTTATTTGAGTCTTCTCTTTTTTCTTTGTTAGTCTAGCTAAAGGTTTATTGATTTTGTTTATCTTTTTGAAAAACCTACTTTGTTTTACCTATCTTTTGTACTGTTTTTAAATATCAAATTCATTTATTTCTGCACTGATATTTGTTATTGCCCTCCTTCTACTAATTTTGGATTTGGTTTGTTCTTGTTTTTCTAGCTCTTTAAGGTGTAACATTAGGTTGTTTATTTGAACTCTCTCTACTTTTTTTGAGGTAGGCATTTATTGCTATAAACTTTCCTCTTAGGAGTGCTTTTGCTCTATCCTGTAGATTCTGGTATGTTATATTTTCATTTTCATTTGTCTCCAGGAATTTTTAAATTTCTTTTTTGACCCACTCATTGTTTAGGAGCATGTTTAATTTCCACGTATTTGTACAGTTTCCAATGTCCCTTCTGTTATTGATTTCTAGTTTAATTTTGTTGTGGTCAGATGAGATAGTTGGTATGATTTTAACTTTTTAAATTTGTCAGGACTTGTTTTGTGACCTAACATATGGTCTATTCTAGAGAATGTTCCATGTGCTGCCAAGAAAAATGTGTATTCTGCAGCTGTTGGATGAAATGTTCTATAAATGTCTGTTAGGTCTAATTGGCTAATTGGCCTAGAGTAGAGATTAACTCTTCTATTTCTTGGTTAAATTTCTGTCTGGATGATCTGTCTTTTGCTGAAAGAGGAGTATTAAAGTTCCCACCTATTACTGTGTTGTAATCTATTTCTGCCATTAGGTCTAGAAGTATTTACTTCATATATCTGGGTGCTCCAGAGTTGTTGGGTGCATATATACTTAGTATTATATCTTGTTGAGTTGATTTATTTTATAATGACCCTCTTCATCTTTTTAAAAAATGTCCTTGGCTTGAAGTCTATTTTATTCGATACAAGTATATCTACTCCTGCTCTTTTCTGATTTCCATTTGCATGAAATATCTGTCCAGGACCCTTGCTTTTCTATGGCAAATTCTTAGAGCCCTCTGTTTGACCACAATCCCCCTTTCTGCAACAATGCTTGTGTCATTACAGACTCCAGTACTCTGTGGACCCAGAAGCACAGTCCCTTGATATGATCCTGAAGTAGCCAAATGCTTTAAAGGGAAATATTTACGAACCTAGATATTTGCACCTGTATCTCCATATTTTTGTGTGCCAAGAAGAATTTGAATCAAATTCTCTATTCATACATCAGTTCTAAACTATGGATCTCGGAGAAATGTTGTTATTAGGACAAGTCCCAGTGGTTGGTATAGGGAATTCATATCTATGCAGGACCCAATTCAGTTCAATATTTTTATCCTGCTACAATTAAATTTTTTAAGTATCAATTAATTACCAATACATATACATATGTTCTTCAGACCTCTGCCAAAATTCCTCTTCTCCCCCCCACCAAAAATAAACAAAAAACAAAAATAAAAATACATCAATAAATAAACTTAAGTTGCTGCAAATTTACCAGAGAATTCAAGCCCACTTCTGGAAGTTTCAACTCACCCAATCAGACAAAAGCTGAGGAAGGGAGGCATTTATCAAGTTACACAGAGGACTCCATCTGTTATCTTAGACCTTTGTTACCAAGTGACACAAGAGCAGATACTCAAAGGCAGTTTGAAAGAGTTTTATTTTACAGATTCTTAGTCCAAAGATTTCAAATTAGAGAGAAGCAGCAGCAGAAGAGAAAATTCAAGTGTGAGTAATGAAGAAACCTTCATCTATTGACATTTAACCTGGCAAGAACCATCATCAATGATGAAGCTGCCCTTTCGGCTGGGATCTGTCCATTCAGCTTCTACAATAAATGCTCTCAAAGGGGCAGTCCCTTCTCCTTGTTCACAAAGGTCTTGTTTTTGAGCCTTGCCTTCAAAAAAGCTGTTTCTCATCATGCCAAACCAACAGAAGAAAATCATTTTTTGCACAGCTGGGGTGTTAAGCTTCGTGTGTGCCCTTGGAGTTGTGACAGCCCTTGGGACACCGCTGTGGATCAAAGCCACCATCCTCTGCAAAACAGGGGCTCTGCTCGTCAATGCTTCAGGGCAGGAGCTGGACAAGTTCATCGGCGAGCTGCAGTACGGGCTTTTCCATGGACAGGGCGTGAGGCAGTGCGGGTTAGGAGCAAGGCCCTTTCAGTTCTCATGTAAGTAACAATTGTATCTGAATTATTTAATACTTTAGGCACACTCTTCCCAGTGTTGCAAGGAATTATTTTTAAGAGTCTTGCCCTGTCTATTGCAGGACTTTTTAAACAGGTGTGAATTATTTGAAATACCTAGGACTCTGGGAAATTTCTTCTCAGTTTTTATTTGTTTTTATTTTTTATTTTATTTTTGCTATTTTTACTATAACATATAGTTATATAGTTACATAATTAAACTTTTTGAAAATAAGCAATTAAGATTCTTAAATATTAATATTTATGTAAGAAATTACAGGGTCTTTTTAAGAATGGGAACTTGAAGACACAAAGCTGTAAGAAATTATCTTCATGCCTTTTGTTCTTTAAAAAAGAACCAGTGTCACGGGCCCCTTAACTAAGGCCTGCTTTTCCACCTTGCTCACAACTTTGTTTTCTGTCTCCCCCTATTATTCCTGCTAGGACCTTTGCTGCTGATAAATATTCTGTTTTCACTTTTAACCAATTTGGAATCACTTGGCTATAGAAATTTAAAATGATTTGCTGTGCCAGCTGGAAAAGAAACAGATGCCTATTTAGTATAGAAAATGTGCAACTGATTGACCTTCTAATCATGTAGAGAACATGAGACAGATTTTTCTGTCATGATTTTTGTGAAATGGAAGTGTTATCCACAGTATTTATAACCTGTTTACCTTAAGAGAATTTTTTAAAAATCACCATGTGAATAGGCAACTCATTAAATGAAAATTAATAAGAAGTCATTTGTTATATCTCTCACAACACACATTCAGAAGTTATTACTGTTTTAAAAGGACTGGTTTGGAACAATCTTATGAAGACACAGTCAGTAAATTACTGAATAAATCACTCTTCAGGAAAGGTGGTTACCAACTGAAGCACTTAAAATGAATTATTATTTTGCCTGGATTTTTCTCTAGTATAGGTAGAAGGCTAAATTAATTGAATTTATTATTGACATATGCACTGTCTAATTAAATTTCGGTGCTGGCCTATTTATATTTCTGCAACATTCTTTATATCTTCTTAGCAGTCATTGGGCACCAACCTTCAACTCACATAGGTTGCTAAGTGATATGAATTTTCATAGGGCTCCAGAAAATTCCCAAGAATTAGTCTTCAGCTTTTCAAGAAATTATCATCAACTAGATTGATGAAGTGGATACCAGCCCTTTTTGCTGGATGGCTTTAGTTCATTAAACTAATGGGGCTGTTTGAGTTGCTTAGCTTTCCTTGGTGGGGGAGGGGAACAAAGCAAGATGACATGTGATCTGCAACTGTATTAAAAAACAAAAAAGGAAAAAAGGGAGTGAAATAATTTAACCATGACTCACCAGCAGCTAAAGCGTGAGTAAAGCTTCTCATAAATGAACTTAGACAAAAGCAGGGAGCGTACAGTGCATTTCTGGAGCCTTTGCGTTTTCTGCAGTGAAACGGAGATGAACTTTATGCATGCCACAGTACACGTTTCAGAACAAGGATGTTTTCTGAACACCTGCTACACGCGGAGCACTTTACACTCTTGTCTCATTTCATCCTCACACGGCCACGTTCTCTATGGCTCAGTGAACGATTTCTGTGGCTGTGTCTTCCTATGCTGCTTCTGCCTAGGACGAAGTTGTCCTCATCGGGCGCCCCTCCCTTTGCTTTCCGCGAGGACTTGCAGAGCTGGTAGGGTTTAAACAATGCCCTTGCCTATCTCACGGAACTGCATTAGTCCCCGCGATACCCCGTACCCTTTTCCCAGTCTTGTGAAGAAAATCTTACATTTGCTTGTTTGCTCTGTAGTGACAACACTCTCTGTATACTATAGACTACACATGTTAAGTACCTTCTATATACTGTACTATATATACGTGTTAAAATCTTATTCATTTTGGTAAGGCCCAGTGAAGTATTCTTATAGTGCAACCTTCTTCTGCCTTGGCATAAAAGTATCTCTTTTATGGATACATAAAATGGAACATGAGAGAGGGTTGAGAAAACTGTAGAATAAATAGACCCAAGGGACTTCCCCAAAAGCATAATGCTCATTTAAATAAACACCCCTCTCAATGTTAAAACTTCCTAATCAATGTGCCTCCGGGACTCATTAGACCCTCAGAGTTTCCACTCCCACTGCTATAAAGCTTGTGGTTCACATCTCCCCATTCAAAATGCCATCACCCTGTCAATGATGTTTCATCAACGTATCCTTGAAGGAGGCAAGACCTTTGATATTCTTCTTGATAGAAAATGTGAACCCTGTTAACATAAACTTATAAGAGGCTTAACCCTGTCTTCTCAATGATGGCTTCCTTGGAGCAAACTCCCGGGGCCTCCAGAGAGGCACATGATTCTTTTCTGTTTCTTCCAGAACCCAATTTATGTTTAGAGCACACCTCATTTCCCTTTCTTCTTGTCCCTTTAGAAAGTTTGTAAGCAAACAGTTGGATTTGCAGAAACTTTTCACTGTAGGAAGAATGGAAAAGGTAACTTATCAAAGTGTCCATCACTCTGGGGCCAGTTTTCTTCACATTGTCATGTTATCAGTTAATATGAATTTGTATTTCAATTCTCTTGCATTGCTAAACCCTATCTTGCTTACCAAAACTTTTCATTTAGATCAGCATTGGCCAATAGAAATATAATGCAAGCCATAAATGCAAACCACATACGTAATTTAAAATGTTCTAGTAAACATATTAGGGGAAAAAAAGGAAAAAGAAACAAGTGAAATTCATTTTAATGATACTTTCTCTTTAACCCAAGATATCTAGAATACTATTTTGACATATAATCAATATAAAAATTGAGATATTTTACATTCCTTTTTTTCTTGGTGCTAAGTCTTTGAAATCTAGTGTGTATCTTACCTTTACAGCATACCAAATTCAGACTAGCCACACTTAGCTGCTCATTTTAATGGCTACTGTATTGAACAGTACAGATTTAGATGGAGATTTAGTCTGAATAAATTGGCTGTTGACATTGTCCATATTCTAAACACATTTTTGCATGGTTCTGCAGTACAAGTCTACGTGTGTTATTTTTATGTGCAATGTTTGTGTCACTTTTAAAACCCAGATATATGGTATAACATGAGAATGAAGAATGGACCACAAAAATAGTTTGGCAACGCAGTCATGCTTGTTCCTATTAAATGTTCTCTACTGACCACTCTATCTCTTTTAATTACAACAAGAATCTGCACTGCCAGCATGCAGTTATGCTGGGAAAACTTCTGCCTCGTTTACTCTGGCTGATTCTCATCCATTTACGGGTCAGTGGTTCATTTTCTAGAGGTCACCGGCATTAATACCTAGGGCACAATTTCATTCATTATAATGAAGAAATGTTTTCCTTTCAAGGCAACACAACTGGTGGGCTTAATTTTTCCTGATATGCCACCTGTAAAATTTTAATGATGATGTTTAAATGTAGCCATCAAGTCAAAAACTGCCAGTTTTGAGCTCAGAGTATGTGGGTGGGTTTCTGTTTTGGTGGTTTGAAACACTGCAGAACATCATCAAAATATAATATCCAAGAATCATATGGTATCAATCATTCCTAGATATACTGATCTATTCATTGCCAAGACAGTTCAGTGAGCTGGTAAAAACATATGGAATTATTTTTTGAAATGTGAAAAATAAAATTTAACCAATCATGAATTACAGCTTGCAACTTTTTATGCTTTGAAACGCATTTTAATTTGGACCTTATGATTGAAAATTTGTAGTAAGCTTAAGAGATTTAGCTCGTTTCATATTTTAGAAAAGCAGTTTCTTTACTAAATGAGGCATATGACTCAGATTGCAGAGATATTGAAACTACTTCTGCGAGCAAACAAGTGGCTTCTTGAACATATTTGGGACAGAACAGTTGGCACTCAGGGTCTGTGATCATCACTGAGAGCTAGCACTCTCTTTCTCCATGGTCTCCTGCTGACCTGCCCTGCCCCGGGTGATCCTGGTCACCATGCTGCATACCCTGCCTCTCTCCTACCACCCTGCGCACGGCAGAGAGACAGAGGTCTCTGATATACGTCCTTCTGGTAACACTGCCTGTCTCTCCTCCCACTTGTGTGGAAGCAGCATGGGGTGGGGGGCTGGTGTGTGTGGAGGAAGCCTATGGAGTTCACCTGGGAAAACCACCTGGTGTGGGGAAGGTGGCAGAGTCACCTGCATTGTTTCCCCTAGCAAGCACAGGCCCTCCTGCCTTTTAGCCTAGGGGCCCAATTGTCTAGTCTCACTCCCCTATTAAAACAGTCCAGCAAATAGAGGTTTTGTTTACCACCCATTAAAAAAAAGTTTGATTAATGGAACAGAAGATAGTATGTGTGACACACCAGTGTGAAGGAAAAACCTTCAACCTCTCTCAGCAAAATAATTGTTTTCCCCTCTGTCCTTCCCAGACCTTGACTTTGCTCCAGTACTTCAAAACTCCTGTAAGTATTTGAGAATGTGTATTTCTCTTCAAGGAGATCTTAATCTTCAAGAAGGCAGGGGCTGTGTATGATTTACCCCAGTATGCCTTCAAATCAGGGCCCAGGACAGTGCCTGGCACAAAAAGGTACCTAATACATGCTTGGTAAACTGATGCCATTGGGATTAAGCAACCCGGACTCAAGGCCGGTCTTTGCCACTCATGAGAGATTAGAACTTGAGCAAACCCCATCACTTCCTTGATTTTCACTTCCTGCATCTATAAACAGGTAATTTCTAACCTCTTACAGTTCAAATACTCTATTCTCTCTTGTACTGGTAGGGATTAGGGTTCACAAACACCTTCAAGCCTGGTGTACAGACTGAGTCGCCAGACCCTCACACGCAGGTTCATGCTAGGTACTGGGTCACCAGACCCCTCACACACAGGTCCACACTAGGTCATTGGGAAAGATCCCGGGAGCCATTGGCAGATGACGCAAGCTCAGTCCTCAGCTTCCTTGGCGGTGGTGGCGGTGGTGGCGGTGGCAGCAGCTTACAGCAGCCTCCAGCAGCAGTAACGGCCTCCCTGTGGCCTCCCCCAGGGGTGGTAGGTGCTGTGGATCAGAGCCACTCGTCCTTTATACTGAAGTCCATAACCCAGGACACCTGGGTGCACACGCACATCTACATCAGACAATAGCCAAGGAACACCTGGGCACACGTGCGTATTTATGTCAAATGCTCAGCAAGATTCTGAACATCTGAGGGGCCCTGACCATTTTCCTATATTTTCTCAGTATCTATGTATGAAAATTCTTCAGAAAGTTTGTGGAAAAATAGAATTAAAAGGTATTACAAATCTTTCCACGAGCTTTTTGAAGTATGGTGTGTTCTAGACGAGGGCCCTCCAGCTGTAAAACTGCATGACCCTTCCAGTCTCAGTCACTCAGAGCCTCAACTGACAGATTTTGGCCACTGTCATTAGAAGTGCTGAGTTATGTGTGCCTTTACTCTGGTCTTCAAAGCTCATGATTTTTAAAGTCAAGTGTTCTGAAATATCTACCATTTATCAGGACCCAGACAAATTTCATTATCAAAGTGAATGTTTCTTTCCTTCCCTGTCACAATCTTTTACTTTTTGTGGAACAAAGCAGGTTAAAGAAGGAGCAAGTGGGGAGGCGGCAGCTTTGCAATTCTGGGGTGATGGCAGCTTTGCAATTCTGGGGAGATGGGTAGTGGGTTCCAGAGAGCAGGAGCAGCCAGGAATCCCAAACAACTGACATGGCATCATTGAGAAAGCCAAACAGGAAGAAGGTCAAAAGCAGAGAGGCACCGTCCTGTGTTTTCCAACTTTTCCTTTTTCTGTTTTTCCTTGAAACTCCTCTTCCATCCTCACTGAAAAACTCCTTTTTCCCTAATCTGATTTCTTAAAATGATAATGGCAAGAAGTTAGGAAAGATCACTATGCTTAACACTGCAAGGGCATTCTTTATTCAAGAGAGGAACTTAGCAGAAATTATCCTCCAATTGGTAGGAAATGTGGGGAAAATACTTTTGAGAAAAGGAACTTCTGGTTCTCCCTGCCTATTCCAGGAAAAGAATCTTCATTTTTCCTTCTCCTAATAACTACCCTCCAATATCTTTATCAAAAAAAAAAAAATCCACAGAATCAGCATTGTTCAAGAATGATGATTCTGCATGTGAGCGCATGTGCATGCAGGGATCTACCCACACGCACACATCTTCCTTCCCTTCAAATCACCCCATGCCCCACTGACCCGAGCACACTTGGAAGACCAAGAGAGGCTGACGGCTGCTTCTGAAGCTCTGCATGGCAGGTCCTAATTGGGACCTCAAGAATTTAACTCTTATGTATAAACTACCTGTTAGAAGATACTGCCAAAATTGTTCTAACAATTTTCTGCTCTGCTTTCTCTCAATTTCTGAGGGTGATTCATCTTCCCCAAGAACTTTCAGACATCTCAGAAGAAATAAATACTTCTTAAAGCTGCCCACTTATTGGGTGCCAGCATTCTGCACATATTATCTCCAGTCCTTATGGGGGGGTGTTGTGATGCTATTCCTCTTGGACAAATATGGACATTGGAAACACAGTGAGGGCACAAAAATTCCCCAAAGTCACACAGCTAGTAGGTGGCCAACCTGGGATTCAAATTCAGGTGCATATGGTAGATCATGCTCTTTCCTCTGCCGCATTTACCTCCTTAGAATATGCAAGAAGGATACAAAGAGATAAAGAAAATGTAAAATTAGCCTTCAGTTTTACCATCTATTTTAAAAATGATGTTGATACCTCATAAGAGCTTGTTCTTGTGTATCCAAATGATAGTGTTTGGTCTTAAGACAAATTCATTCATTACCTCTTTATTTCACATTTCAGTGGTCCTGATGTCTAAACTCCAAATTGTGATCTTTGGAAGGTAAAATAGTTAAGTCAAGCCTGTTTAATAATCTAGGTTGAGCAGGTCATATGCTTACAGCTAATCTTTGGGCTATATGATTATAATACCTTGATGTTAATAGTTTAGGTTTAAGGCAGAGACATCTGATCACAAATGTGGTTAGCTAACTTAGGATCACTGCCAAATAAAATCTTCATGGTATGATATTCTAAGTTAGTTACGTTGACTACAGCAATGATTTCACCACAACAGTTAACAAAATGGCAGACTCTTTCCTGAGGTGACATGAACAGTTTCAAAACAGAGTCAGGAACCAAAAGAAAAGCAGGTACATATGTCGAACTAGAGCTAGGGCTCACAGACCCCTCAAGCCCGAGACTGGGTCACAAACCCCTCACATGTAGGTCCACAAGCTAGGTAATAGGAAATGGTCCTGGGAGATGTGGGTAAAGAATTAATAGGCTTTATTCAGAGCTAGGAGCAGCCACCCTAGTGGCCTCCCAAGAAGCGCGGCGTATCAGAGCTGTTAGTCCTCTGTACTTAGGTCCATAACCCAGGACACCTGGGTGCCCACACACAATTGTTAGATAGTAACCAAGGAACACCTGGGCACACGTAGATTTTTTTTTTATAGCAAATGCTCAGCAAGATTCTGAACATCTGAGAGGCCCTGACCATTTTCCTATATTTTCCCTACAACATAGCATTTGATTCATTTCAAAAACTAGTATTTTATTAAGAGCCACTGGGATAGAATTAGAGCACTAATTACAATCTCCTTTTTAAAAAATGAAATAAACAAAAAGCTCATTTTTATCTCTGAAATATGTTAGGGGTTTCATAAAGTTATAGGCATCTAAAAAAAACCAAAACTCATATTCTTTAAACTGACAAATTTGCCTCTCATCTAAGCATGCAGCTAAACTCCTAGGCTGGTTGTGATATGATACACTCATCACAGGTATGATAGAATCGACTAATAGCAAACCGTGTACCTGGCAGACTAATTCATGCAGGCTTTGTATTCTGCTCCCTCTCAGCACGTTATAACTGTGGCAAAGCCATTCTCAGGAGTTATTACCTCAACATAATCATACCCCTGTGGATCAGGAGCAGTTAAATGGGTTCTGTTATCAGAGCCACATATGTGCCAAAGCAGTTGTCGCCCCCAAGCCACCATGGGTGATTAAGACTCACTGATGGGGCTTCCTCCGAATAGGCTCAAGTCAGGTGGATACACTTCAGCTGAGAGAAATTCAGGTGAGGGACTGAGAAAATTATATTTTAAGCAGCTCTATCATAGCACCCTTCAAGTCTCCTCCCTTCAAGTGCTGGGTCATGGATTTCATTCTGCCTGACCACATAGCTATAGGAAGCCTGGCTCAATACCTGGGTGTGAGATTATGGGTAATATTAAAGGAGATGAATGCACTGAGCATATGTCAGGGAATGTCTTTTACTGGATTTTCATAATGACTGGCTGCAGATGGGCTGAGGGGAAAGTCTTGATCTGACTTTCATTTCTGTAAGAAGAAAGAATCTTTCCTCTCATTCTCTTTCAAGAAAATGAATAGCTGAGCACTACTGGGCCAAATACTTTTTTTTAAAAAATACCCTTTTATGTGAAGGACATGTTGAGCAAAAAAGAAAAACAGAACCTCTGAAGCTACCCTTATGGCTTTAATCTAGGAAGAAATTGCCACCTCGCTGCTGACGTCATTGTCAGAGGCTGCCTTCGTTCTGAGAGCTTCACAGATGGCGGTATCTGCATCTTACATCTGGCCAGATGAAGGCAAAAAGTGTTGATGAGACCAAAGCTATTAGATCTGTGGTTCATAACCCTGGCTGCACTTTAGAATCACCGGGGGAGTCTTTAAAACTACCGATGCCAAAGCTGCATCCTATCCTAGACCAATCACATCAGGGTCTCTGGGGGTGAGGCCTGAGCATCAGGATGGTTTAAACGCTCCCCAGGTGATCCTAATGTTCAGCCAAGCCTGAAAATTACTGAGGTGGATGGTGACTAAGACAGGTGGAATCAGGTGAAGCCAAGTGTTAGAAGTCCTCACTGCTGGGGACACCCACCAGAGGGAGGGCAGAAAGGAGAAGCCCCACTGAGCCTTGCTTCCACACAGGAGGTTTTCTAGTAAAACTCAAGTTGGGATCCTTGGTTTCCATTCCTCAGCTGCATATTCCATGAAGGGTCTTATGCTTTATCTATACCCAACTAGCCACAGAGGGAATGAGTGATCTGATTAATGAATCTGCAGTAAGAAACTGAGCATAGATGGCTCTCAGCCCCAGAGGCTTCCCCTCTTTCCAAATCGGCCCACCAGTTACAGGTGCCTGATCACCAGCTGGTGGGTTAAAGGAGTCAGCTCTGCCCCGACAGGGAGGACTTCAGATGTTCAGCCCTACCTGTGACTGGGTGGGTGAAGCTGCCTAATTCGGGGAACTTGGTGGAACATCTGAGCCATGTTCTCTAATCACTTTATGAGAAATAAAGATAACATTTTGACCTCCTTCTGTCCGTCTCCTGTGAAAAGGCTCTGCTCCTTCTAAAGAGACTCTCTAGGATCCTCTTTAGCGATGTGTTGTCAGTTCAAAGATCATTTTAGACAAGCCATTACAGAGAATGTTCAAGAAACTGCAGAATAGAAATAGAAATGAGAATGGGGACAATATATTAGAAAGTGAGGAGAACGTGTGACAGGTATAAGTAATTGGCTATAAATCCAAAATTCCAGGATTAGTTATAGCAATAGTCACCCACCTGGTCAAGAAAAAGAAAAAAACAAGTAAAAGTCTAAGCTACAAGATAGAAAGTTTTCCTGAATTCCATGTAACCAAGGGCTCTTATGGAAGCTCTTTGTTCCAACGCACAGATACCTACTCTGAAGCCCTGTGGCCCATGTAATGGTCACCCACCCCTAACGAATGATTCTGAGACTTGAAAATTAAGACACTGTCATTACACTGAGTTCTTACATTCCCTCATTCTTCTTGGTGGAAATACAACCCTCTTTCTGTTCTCATGTTAAAAGTATTTAGGCAATTATTTAAAATTTACAAAGAGCTTCCACATAAGAGATCTCATTTGTATTTCCTGTAAGCTCTGTGACTTATTCACATTTACAGATAAGGGAACCAAGATATTCAGAGACCCACATGCATAATAAATGGCAAAAACCAGATCAATCCCCAACTTTCCTAACTCTAAAAGCGATGCTCTGTCCACACTTCCATGTGGCCTCAGTTTGTACAGGTCTATTTGTCTCCCTTCCTACCAATTCCTCCATTCTTTCCGTTTTGGTGGTTAGTTATGTTCTGATCACCTAACACTTCTGCTTAACACCATTAAATATAGATTTAGATTGAATTTACTGATTCCTGTCTTAAGATTTGTAGGATAAGGGATGTGACTGTCAGACTAGAATCAGTATAGATAAAAAGGATAACAAAGTTTCAGGATAAAATATAACAGAAGAACACAGTGGATAGAAATAAAACAAATTTTAAGGTAACTGAATGAAAGCCATACATTGAGATATCAAATAAAACATGGATTAATGGCAAGCAATAAGGGAACATACTTAGCAGTTAGTAAAAACAAATTATATTTATATTTTTCTTATTACCCTCCTATGATCTATTGAAAACAGCATGACTTTAAATGTAAGACACAAATTATTTTTAAGTTAAAGAGTATTTGAAGGTACTTCAAAAAGTTCATGGAAAGATTTGTATTATCTTTTAATCTTATTTTTCTATGAACCTTTTAAAGTTACCTTTGTATATGCCCTCCCTACCCCACCCCAAAATAAAAGCTTATTGGGTGCCTATTATGTGCGTAAGCATTCTGCGAGGATGTGAAAGGAACTAGAGAGGATATGTGTCCAACAACACAGAATCTAGCAGAAGTGCTTCAAAATAACTGACTACTTGAAAGAGCTATACAACTATTATCAGTCAGGATGGGCTAGGTAACATTTTAATCACAAGTCCAAAATTGATAGGTTTAAATCAGCAGGATGTGTTTCTTGCTCATGTTATATATTTTTTGAAGATCAGCTGTAGGTCCATTCCAGAATACAGCCACCATTAGGAATGTTGACAGTTGTTGTAACAGACAGAAAGAGTTGTGGAGGTCTCATACTGGCAGTTAAATTCTCTGACCTGGCACTGACACATACCATTTCCACTTATATCTGATTGGCCAAGGCATGTTACACAGCCACATCTAACTTCAGAGGGACCAAGATGTGCAATCCTACCACGAGCCCAGAATAGGAAGAGCCAGAGCTAGAGATGGTTGAATAGCATTGATTCTTATTGCAATTATTGAATTCGTTCAGAAAGCTCCAAGGAGAGTTACTCTCTGTGAGGGCAAGGTACAGGGAAATCAGAAGGAAGTTCTGAAAGATGAGCTAGATTTCACTAGATAGCATAGCAAGGAGAGTTACTCTCTGTGAGGGCAAGGCACAGGGAAATCAGAAGGAAGTTCTGAAAGGTGAGCTAGATTTCACTAGATAGCATAGAGAAAGCATCCCAAGTAAAAGAACAGCATGAGCGAAGGAGGGAAGAGCTTATTGTGGCCAGAGGATGTGTGAGAGCAGGGAGGAGGAAGAGGAGGAGAAGGCTGGAGAGGAAGACAGGAACCAGAGTGTGAGCATCTGGATCTTGTTTGCTGTACTGAGGCAGGTAATTTCATCTTGTGGGCCATGTGAAGCCATTTAAGGAAGGTCAGCAGGAATGTGACAGAAGACGGACTGGAAGAAGAACAAGAGAGAGATGAAACTAGTGAGGAGACTCTTCCAGTATTTGGGGGTCCAAACCAAAGCACTGACAAGAGAAATGGAAAGAAAGGGAAATATTTCCAAAATATTCAGAAACAGAAACCCATAGAACTTGGTGACAGAGAGTAAACCCCACATTTCTGCTGGATGGACAGTTGTTACAATTCGCTGAGATGAAATACAGAATGAAGAGGTTTAGAATGAAGATGAAATTATTTTTGGTCATGTTTAATTTGAGGTTCCGTCTGTGGAACATCAACAGAGATATCCATCAGTTACACAAGTTTGGAGGTCACAAGAGAGGTCTGGGGTAGAGAAACGCAATAAGCAGATTAGAGGCAGTAGCTGCAGCTATACCTGAGGACGAGGTTTCCCAGAGAGCGGAATCGAGCGAGAAGGTGGAAAGAGCTGTGTCCTGAAAAACACTAATAATATGTGTGGGTAGAGAGGGGGGATTGCAAAGGAGATTGAGGCCAGGGTCAGTGAGGTGGAGGGGAAACCTCGGGAGGAGAGACCTTCACCAGGGAAGTCAATGGTCTTAAACACCACAGAGATATCAGATGGGAGACACTGAAAATAGTCCTCTGAGTATGACAAGCAGAACGGCACAGGGGACCTTCTCCAAAGCAGTCTGGATGGAGTGGGGGAAGGGAGGTCCTTGCAAGCGCTGAGGAGAGAATGGAGGTGAGGACGTGGAGATAAGGGCTAGGGTATAAAGGAAAAGACTGAGGTCAGGGAATAGCTACAGGGTCCCTAAGGCCAGGTTAGGGGTGTGTGTGTACAGTGGGAAGACTTGAGTGTTACTCTGTGCTGAGGGGACAGAGCAGGAGGGAGACAAGGCTGCAAACAGACAGGAGAGGTAGGTAATAGACGAGAGAGGCCCATGCAATGGTGGAAAAGGCAGGGTCTCAAAGCACAGGAGAAAGGCCAAGCAAGCCTTGGGCAGGAGGAAAGCATTCCTTTCACTAAGAGTAAAGGGAAGGTTGCATCCGGACTGCAGAGAGGGAGCGGGTAGGTGGTAATATGGGGCTAAAAAGCTGAGGGAATTTCCTGATAGCCTCTCTTTTCTCTGTGAAATGGACGCACTTAGTTTACCAGACATTTCCCCGTCTTTCATAAGCCAAGCATATAAGACTGAAAGGAATGGAGGTGGGTGTGCTGGGTGATTTAAGAGCAGGGGAGGTTTGGAATCTCTGACAAGGGCAGACTAGGGAAAGACTGGAGAAGGCTTTGCAGAAGGGTGGCCCACAGATCAGAGGCTTGAAAGGCCACCATCTGAGCAGCAGAGTGGGGTCGGGGAGACAAGGGACACAGCCCAAACAAAGGATACAGCCTCTACCAAATGATGGCAGGAGGGGAACTTTCCTACGAGAGCATCTCTGTGACTCCAAGTCATTGTTTTCACTCCAAGTCACTAACTTATGCCTTATTCAGCTGTGCTTCCTAACAGCAGGCGTGAGTAATGAGCATGTGACAGCTCTCTCTGCATGCCGAGGTCTGATGTGCGCTTCCTTACCTGCCCTCTCCTGCGACTTAGGCGCCTTCTGCTCTGTCATTAGGAGAGTGAATTCAATGACTAGTTTCTTCCAGCTCTCTGCTTCTGTTTTCCAGACTTCATGGAGGGGGAGTGGAGCTTTAAACCATGGTTGAAAAACTGAAGTTTAATATGTATGTTACAAAACATCACTCGTGTGCTTGAGGTTACTTTGTATCTATACCACATCTAGCATTCTTTTAGAAAGTGCTCTGACCTGAGTAATCTCTTTCCTGGGAATTCATCCAGAAAGGTTATTTCCCACTCATCACCTACCCCCATAATAAGAAAGAAAAAGGTATGTGCTTGAAGATGTTCCTGGAAGCCTGAGCACACTGAATAATACTGAACAACGGAAGGTGACCTCAAGAGCAGCAATGCATCAGGGTGATGAAAAGTCCTTACAGCTACCTACATGATAGTTATGAAGACAGTACATACGACAAAAAGTGCTTATCTTCCGAGTGAAAAGAATAAATGTGATCTCAAAACTGCATTATGATTATAGTAATAAAGGAAATAAATAAGGTGGACCAATTTGAAAAGAGCAAAAATACAGGAAACTCTGGCTCTTTATGCTGATAGGACTGTGGGTGAAATTTTTACTGTAATTTTAATTTTATTGTTATAATCTTGTTCAAAAAAAAATTCCGCCATAGACAGTTGGAACTTTGAACAAACTAACAGAAACAGGGTAAGGAGCAAGTCCACCTTCCTCCACCCCATCTGCCCTACTAACAAAAAGGAGCTTTCTCATGTTCAGGTCTCAGATGAATTTCTATTCCAAATCCCAAACTTTAAACCTTTTACTAACAGCAGTCAGCTTCCATATTACATGTGGACAACCCCCCAAGTACAGTGGATTAAATGTTTCCTTTTAATAAAGAGATTTGAAATCCCATTCCAGTTGCCAACCCAGGTCTTTCAACTTCTAAAAACAAAACAAAACAAAAAACACACCCAGTCCTATCACCCCCTCTGGTGGATACTGTATTTTATCTCCATTGTCCTAGATTCTTCCTGAACCTCTTTCAATCCAGCTTCTGCTATCACTATCCCCTAGAAATAGCTCACGCTAAGGCCAACAGTGACTGCCCCACCCAGTGGACGACTTCTGGTTCTTAACCAGAAACTCCCATCACACTGCCAACCCCCCTCCAGTCTCTGGCTCTGGGGTCATTAACTGGACTGTCTCCTCCTTCCCTCCTCACCAATGTGGCACTAACTCCCTTCAGTCTGATGCATTGGTTTCCACCAAGAAACTCCAGACCTGCTAAGCACATCAGATTCCATCCCTACATCCTACTCCAAGCAGAACAAAGTCACCCAACATATATGTGGCCAACAGGTACTTCATGTAATCTCAACAGGAGTAATAATCCTCCTAAGAGGGAAAAAATTGGTTTTGGGGGGCAAAAAGCCCCCATTACTCTTTTAGAAGTGTATATATATATATAAAGCACAGATATAAATACAATACACAAAGCAATATACAAGATATATGTGGTATTAAAATTTCACGGGGGGAGGATGATTAGGAAAAATATCTAAAAAGACTTCTGTGGGGGTGATTATGAAAAAAAAAAAAGCTGAGAAATACTGATCTGCATTGTACCAGGCATTGAGAGCAGCTAGGAATACAGCAGCAAATAAAACAGACCATTGCACCTACCCTCATGTCACCGGGGAAACAAACAATACACAAATGAGTAAAAATGCACAGTTTTTCAGATGGTGATAATTGCTATGAGTAAAAATAAAAACAAGGAAGGGCACGGGGGAGTAGAAGGTGACTAGTAAGGGGGGTGTGACTATGAATAAGGTGGTCAAAGAAGACCTCCCTGGGAAGGCAACTTGGCCTGTAGTCTGGATGAGATGAGAATACTCTGGTGGAGTTTGAGCAGGGGATTGATATAAACCAATTTGTTTTTGAAAATCCCTCTGGCTGCTGGAAGTAGAGAGCAGAGGTGAAAGCAGGGAGACCAGCTAGGAAGGCTTTGCAGTCTCCAAGTGAGAGACGATGGTGGCTTGGACCAGGGCGGAGCCGTGGAGATGGTGAGAAGTGGTCAGACTCTGAAGGTAGTGCCACTAGGTTCCCTGATGGGTTGGACAGGAAATGTGAGAGAAAGAGAAGAATCAAGGATGACAGATGCCAAGGCAGGACAGAGCTGCCAGCAAGTGAGGAGATGAAGAGGCCAAGGGAAGCAAGTATGAGGACTTGAGGAGCACGGCTCAGCCTGGGACACGGTGAGACGCCTATGGGACAGCCCAGCCAAGATGTAGAAGAGGTCACTGACTGAAACACACAGGTGTGGAATTCAGGGAGGAGGTCTGAGTGGAAATATCCATCTGAGAGTTCTTCTGCTAAAATACTTCTACTCAGTACTGGACAGAGCACCAGGGAGTGGGTGCAGAGGGAGAGGAGAAGAGGTGCAAGAGCTGAGTCATCCCTCAGATCAACCAACAAAGTAGATCCAGAGAGCAGCCAGTGAGCTGGAGCAAAGCAAGGGAAAGGAGGCATTTCCAGGGTGTGAGGCCAGATAAGGTGAGGGTAAGGGACTTACCGCTGGGTTTGGCAACTTGCAGATCATTGGTGCCTGGGGAAATGTAGTATCAGTGCAGTGGGTTCAAGACAGAAAGTGGAGATAGGGATGCGATGCTGAGAGGCAAGTCCTTGAAGGGTCTTGCTGTACAGGAAATAGAGAAAAGGGGCAATTGCTGGAGGAAAACTTCAGTGAGTTTTTTGGAGGTTTTTTGAGATGGAAAAATGACAACATGTTTGTGTGCTGATGAAACTGATCCAACAGAAGGGGTAAATCAATGATGCAACAGAGAAAGGAGAGGAGAGAATTCCTCAGCAGCATCATTTAAGGTTAGAAGGGATGGATCATGAACAGTGGTGGAACTGGCCTTGGAAATCAAGGTTTGGGGAGTTCACAGTAAGAAAATGTTGGAATGTAAACCCCCTCTAATTTCAAATGCCTGGCCCTTTCCCAGGTGGCCTCATTAAACATCCTCATTTTACAGAGAGGGAAACAGGCACCCGCTGCCTGCTCAAGGTCACACAGTGGACTAGAACCTGGGATGCCTGACTCTTGCCACAGTGCTCCTTTGCTTTTTTACTAAGCCCTTCTTTCTTCCGTGCCAAAAGGTCCCCTTTGCTGAAACTATCTTGCTTCTGGAAGACCTGACTCATTCCACGCCTCGTTCCTCTTACTCCTTTTTTGTTGTTATTGTTAGGTTTATTGAGCTGTTATTTATATGCAGTATAATTTAGGTGTACAAGTCTGTGAATTCTGACTAATGCATATAGGCATGTAATGACCAGAGTAAAGATATAGAACACTTCCATCAACCCCAAAAGTTCCCTCATCCATCTGTGATCAATCTCCTCTCCCACCCCCAGCCCTGGGCACTGATCTGTTTTCTGTCCTTATTTTGCTTTTTCCAGAATGTCATACATACAGAATCATACAATATGCAACCTCCTGAGTTTGACTTCTTTCAGTTAGCACAATGCATTTCAGATCTATCCATGTTACTGTGTGTAGCAGTAGTCTGTTTCTTTTATTGCTGAGTAGTATTTTATTATATGGATAGCCACATCTTGTTTATTCATTCACCTGCTAATAGTTATTAAATTGTTTCCAGATTTAGGTGAATATGAATAAAACCACTGCAAATATTTGCATACAGATTCTTGTGTAGACATATGTTTTCAATTGGATATCTATATGCAAAAAAAAAAAAAAATTAACCTTGACCCAAACTTGTACCATATACAAAAAATAACTCAAAATAGATTAGACTGAAATGTAAACCTAGAACTAAGAACTTCAATAAGAAAAACATAGCAGAAAATCTTTGAGACCTTGTATCAGACAAAGGCTTCTTAGATTTGACATCTAAAACATGATACATAAAAGAAAAAATTGATAAGTTGGACTTCATAAAAATATGAACTGCTCTTCAAAGACACTGATAAGAGAATAAAAAGACAAGCCACAGACTTGGAGAAAATTCGTGAATTTGTTATCTGATAAAATGCTTATATTCAGCATGCATAAAGACTGCTCAAAACTCAGTAATAGTAATAATAAACAATCCAACAAAAAGTGCACAAAAGATATGAACAGACACACCACCAAAAATGATATACGGGGGCGGGCCCATGGCTCACTCGGAAGAGTGTGGTGCTGATAACACCAAGGCCATGGGTTTGGATCCCATATAGGGATGGCCGGTTAGCTCACTGGGTGAGTGAGCGTGGTGCTGACAACACCAAGTCAAAGGTTAAGATCCCCTTACCGGTCATCTTAAAAAAAAAAAAAATGATATATGGAAGGCAAAAAACTCACAAAGAGATGCTCAACATCATGAGTCCTTTGGGGAATGCAAATTAAAAATATGAGATAAACGACACACCAATCAACAATGACCATGCTCATGCCAACTGCCTGCAAGAATGCAGAGCAACCTTGCTGGTGGGAAGGTGAGATGGTACAGACACTTCACAAAACACTTGACAGTTTCTTACAAACTTAGACACACAGGAGCTGCAGGGTGGTGGTGGTTGGGTTGACTATAAAGTGGCTGGAGGAAGTTTTTGGAATGGTGGAATTATTCTGTATCTTGATTATAGTGGCAGCATACACTGCACACGTCTGCCTAAACTCACAGAACAGTACACGAAAAAGGGAGAGTTTTTTGCTATGTGAATTTTACTTTAATCTTAAAAATCGGAGAGGAAAGTAAGCAAAGGCAGCAATGCCACTGTGTGACTTCAAGCGAGTTACTTAACTCCTTTGAGCCTCAGGTTCTTTAAATCTATAAACTGAATATAAAATAATTCCTTTTTCATTACTGTAAGAATTAAGTGTGTTAATTTATGCAATACATGTAAAGTACCTGGAATACAGCAAATGCTACATAATTACTGGCTGTTATTTTATTACTATTATTATTACTTGTATGTTGCTCTTTGAAGGAGTTTGGTGATAACAGAGAGAAAAGAAGGACAATTAGGAGCTTGGGGTGGTTTAAGGATGAGGAGATCTAGACACGCTGACTCATGCTGGAGGAAATCAGCGGTAAGAGAACTGAAGAGAAGGAGGGTAATTCTGAACACACAGACCAATGCCTTGCTATTAATGTGTCATCAGCTGCCCGTTTTAATAAATAACTTTCCAGGGCTGAGCCCGTGGCGCACTCAGGAGAGTGCGGCGCTGGGAGCTTGGTGACCCTCCCGCCCGCGGGTTCGGATCCTATATAGGAATGGCCGGTGCACTCACTGGCTGAGTACCGGTCACGAAAAAGACAAAAAAAAAATAATAAATAACTTTCCTTCACTTGTCAACAGCTAATCAAGTAATTTCTGGAGGCCAGGAGTGACTTGCTGGATTAATGACAGCTCCACCACAGATCAAAACGTTCAAATCCTTTTTGTGTTTTAATCCTAAACCTAAAAGTAGAGAAAGATCAAATAAATTTACCTCCCAGATATACAATATCCAATATTGTTAATCCTTATCATTTTATCATATAATATTTATCTGAATGGTCTGCTCTCGGATTCAACCAGGGATAAGTCGCATTAGTGCTGGTCAGAAAACTGAGGTTGTTACCAGAGTTCTGACTGCTCATTATAGACTCAGGGATTTTTGATTAAAAAAAAAAAAAGGTATAGCATGCAGGGATTAGTGCCCTGCTGGATGACTTTCTCACAAGAGTGGGGATTTAAAGAGACTTCAATAAGAATTAAAATGCTCTACAATGACAATTTATTTTAGCTTCTGGCTTTTCTTTCCAGGAGGCAAATCAGTGCAACTTCTTTCTGCATTTGCACTGTTTTCAGGCAGGCTTAACCTAGCTACCCTATCAGAGACGAAGAGGTTGCCATCTTTTTCACAGGTGGGGAAATGGATACAAGTAGGTTCTTCTTTATAACTGCTAGTAAAAACAGACGCAACAGCTGACCAAGTGAGAGAAGAGCAGTTGGACTTGTTGAGCTGTCTCAGCAGGTGGAAGCTCCAGAGGGAAGGTTAGTGTAGTATATGCCCAGCTATGCCCCTGGAAGTATAAGACTGCTGTGGCCCTGGAAAACAGGGCAGTGTGGACTGCTGCAATCACTGGCAACAGGAGCTCAGCATCTGTGAACTTTAACATCCACATTGTCACCACCCTGTTCTTCCAAACAGAGCCGAAGAATTTTCTTATCTCATTTTTATCATCATCCATCCATCTCATTTCTAACTTATAAGAACTTTCCTTTTTCCTTTTTTTTTTTTTAAAGAGATGACTGGTAAGGGGATCTTAACCCTTGACTTGGTGTTGTCAGCACCACGCTCTCCCAAGTGAGCCACGAGCTGGCCTTTATAAGGACTTTTAAAAACACAACCGCAATACCATGAACATAACCAATAAAATGAATAACAATTATGAAATTTCAACCAATTCCCAGTCTATATTCAATTTTCCTTGATTACCTCAAAATTGTTTTTATATTTTAAATCACAAACCATATTCACAAACAATATCCACACGTTACATTTGGTTAGTGTCTCTTAAGTTTCTTTTAATTTATAACAGTCACAGGAATTTTTTATGCGTTTGTTTATCCTTTTAATTATTAAAAAAGTACTCGTGTGTTCATTGAATAGATAATGCTTGCAGGAAGATAAAAAAAAATTCTTTTCCAAACAGTACAAAAAGGTACATAGTGAAATATTCCTCACTTCTCCTCCCCAGAAGCAATGTTACCAGTTTTGTGTGTAGCCTTCTAGAAATAGTACCTGCCTAGACACGCATGCCAGTCTCTGAAGTTGCTGTGGCATGATGGTTTAGAGTGAAGAAAGAGTTCAAATCCTATTCTGCCACTTACTAAGTATACATCTTGGGCATGGCATAGCCTCTGTGTTTCAGCTTTTAATAATAGTACCTATCTCGTGGGGTTGTCGAGAGAATTAAATCAGTAAAGTGCTTAAATAATTATTTGTTGTCATATGCATCCACCTTTGGCTTCTCACCAAATGGCAGAATGATGCACACTTATTTTTGTTTGGTTTGTCTTTTTGTCTAATATCACATTTTGATGATAATTCCATACCCTGTTCTTATAAGTTTGCTTTATTCTTTGTAATCTTGGACTAATATTCCATTCTGTGGATGCACTACTGCTAGACGTGGAAATTATTTCCAACCTTTTATTACCAACAACAAAAAAATGCTGCAATGACTATCCTTGTAATACTCTGTTGGATTCATGTGCAAAAATATCCATAAAATAACCTTTGGAAGGGAAGTCACTGAGCTAAAGGGTATGTACATTTTAATGCTTGATAGATATTGCCTAACTGCCTTGAAGGAAGTTATACCAATTTACACTCCCAAGAAAAATGCACAAGGGTCCCATTTCCCTAGATCCTAGCTAACACAGAATATTGCTAAATGTTTTGATCTTTGTAAGCATGATTTGTGGAAAATAGTTTTATAGTTTTAATGTGCATTTCTAGTATTATGAGAAGATAAAGGAGAAGTAGTGTAACCAGACCTCAGCAGTCAAATGACCTAGCCTTGCCATCTGAGTGGGGACACTGCGATGAACACCATCAGGATCCAAACAAGCCCCTCTGTGTTTATGAGGTGGGTGCTGCCTATCTGATAGCACTAAGAATATTCTCACGTGTGGTGAGTTATATCCAGAGTGGTGAAGGGTTTGTGCTGAACCAATCCATCTCCTTCACCTGGTCTCCTCACACGTGGTCAGGAGTGGAGCATTGCGGCCATGGGACATGAGTTTGCACAGCCGACCATGTCCTCCTCCTCGAAACGTTTTCTTTCTCGTTATCTTCCCTGCTGTCCCACCCACTGATTTGCTCTTAACTCACAAGCTGTTCTTTTGGCTCCTCGGCCAGCTTTTCCCCTCTTCTGTGCTGGTAGACGTGGGGTGCCCTGGAGCTCCTTCCTGCCCCTTCTGTCCTCTAACTACAGCTTCTCCGTGGGTGACATCCATTCCAATGGCTTTAAATACCAGGGCCAGAGCTAGGGTGATGCCTTGAGGCACCTAGCATGTAAAAGTTAAGGAGACATTCAGGCTCATGCAAGTGCAGGGTTGGCCCTAGAAAGTGACTGTCTCCTTACATTTTACACTCTAGGCACCCTGCTTGCTTTACCCTGGTCCCGGCCCTGCTGAACACCCCTGTCTTCTCCCTGGACCTCCAGACATGTACATCCTATTTGACCTCTTTACGTGATGCCTTAAAGGCAACTCAAACTTAAAATATCTGAAATAGAATTCTTGCACCACTTCTCGCCCTGGTGCCCAAACCTGTTCCTTCTACTTGTCTACCTCAGTTAACAGCATCACCGTTTATTCCATTACTCAGGTTATAGTAGTTGGGTTAGAGTCATTTGGAGGCTTTTCTGGGCTGGATGTCCAGGACAGCTCCTTCCCTCACGTGTCTGGAGCTTCTGCCCCTCCAGGTGACCTCCCTCTCCAGCAGAGTAGCCTGAGCTTCTTGCTTGGCAGCTCAAGCCTTCACGAGCAAAGAAACAGAATCTGCTAGTCCTCTTATAGGTGAGGCCTGGAAATGGCACAATATACTCCTGCTACCATATTCAGGTCACAGCAATCACAGGCCAGTCCAAGTTCAAGGAGATTGAGGAAAAATTTCTTAAAAGGGAAGGGGAAGTGACATGTGTGTAAAGGGGGAAGACATTGATACTGACCATCTCTTGAGATAAGCTATCACATTTATTTACTTGCTAATTGTCTGCCTACTCCCATTAAGTTATAAGCTCCATGAGACAACAGGGATCTTGTTTATTTCACTCTAGGGCTCTACTTACAACACCTAAAACAATGCCTGGCACATAATAGGTGCTCAGTAAACAAATTAAGCACTTGATAAATATTTGGGAAACTAAAATGGACTAAACTGAACTTCCCCAGATTGGTCCTGCCAGGTTTTCTGAAGGTAAGCATGCTGATGCCTCACCAGATAAAGAGAAATCCTACATTTATAAAGTATTTCATTTTTTCTGCAAACAAGAAAAATTTGCCCCAAACACAAAATCTAGAAATAGATTTGGTGTCTTTTCTAGATGAAAAATATTTCTTGTAGCACCAGAAATTATTTTCCCACAGCTTTGTGCTACATCAAAATACTGAAGTTGATTTAAAATACCCTATTCTCTAATCTTGGTGTGGGCTACAAACCATTTTTGTTTTTGTAACAAAAAAAATTATAAAACTCCCCTAATGTCTGAATTTCCCCAGATAGCCCCAAACTTAAAATATCATTACAAGTTAAGATATTTAAAACAATGATTAATAGGTCTACAACATAACCAGTGCCATTTTAGAGAAGCCCAAGTACAAAATGGCACCGTCCACCTCCTCCCCTCCCCTCCCCCGTTTTCTCTTACAAGAAGCCTCATGGTTTCGGAGAAAATGAAACTTTTGGCACTTCCGCATGCACAGAACTCTCCATTCCCATGACCTAACTCAATCCCCACCCTGGAATTACATCACCCAGCTCTTGGCACCAACATACCAATATAAGCTCCTACCGCCCTATGTTAGCGGCTGTCTGCCATTTTCAGGGCACCCCTGGGCTGTCCTCCATTTTGAGCAGAGCCTGGCAGATTTCTTTCTTTAATAAAGCTTGAACAGTACCCAGCATCTCGGCTCACTTTCTTTCAATGATTACTGAGAAATGTCATTAAAGTTTAGTCATCAAAATGTACAGTTTTGGGTTATAAAGCCAACACTTGCTTCTTTAAGTAATTACATATGACCAAGGGCAGAAAAAAAATTCCCTCAAATCCCCCTTTTGCTAGTTTTTACTGGTAAATTCTATAAAATGATTCTATCTTTAAACCTCTTCATAAACCCCATATAAGTGAGAATGTATTCATGAGAAAGACTTTGTGGTTTTTAAAATTAAAAGGAGAAGAGAGATTTAATTTTTTAAATTATACTTGCAGACTACTACTAATGAAATTTCTCCTAATCCTTGTTTTGTTTTATCTTCAGTTTTCCCAGATTTGCTCAAAGTGATCCCAGGGAGTATCCACGTCAATGTCATTCTCTTCTCCACGATCCTTATTCTTTTAACCATGGTGGGCACAGCCTTCTTCATGTACAATGCTTTTGGCAAACCCTTTGAAACTCTGCATGGTCCATTAGGGTTGTATCTCTTGACCTTCATTTCAGGTAAGTGCAAAATTCTACCTCTGAAGACAAATGTGCTTTTCAGTATGTCAAGAGACAATGTACAAATATAAATTTACAGTACAAATCATATATATACGTGGATATTCATTGTAGAACTAAATGTAATAGAAAAAAGTGGGGAAATATAATTATTCAACAATAGAGAATTCAATAAATACATTATGGTAGTCTATATAAATAACTATGATGCTGACAGTACATTATATTGTTGAAGATGTAATCAAGAGAATGTTTATATCAAAATATTAAGTGAAAAAAGCAGTAAGAATTTATAAACATTGAAGCCAATTTGATTATCCATATATATATAAAAATAGACATACATATAAAAATATTACATATATATATATATTCTCTATACATATATTTGTGGATATGGAGGCTAAATATATGTATATGTGAAGGAGACAGATGATAGATACTCCAGTTTGTTGGCTGTGGTTGTCTCTGATCAGTGAAACTACAAGTGATGTTTATTTTTGCCAATGCTTAAAAATATTTCTAAATATTCAATAATGTGCCTTTATCTATTCTTAGTTAGAAAACTAAATAAATGCTATAAAAAAGTAAAAACCCAGTGTTTTATCCACACATAAATTGCCATATTCAGGCCTGTAAGTACTTTGTGTAACCAAATGTTAGATGTATCTGGACAAGGATAAACTCCAAACCCAGAAATTAGTTCACTGATACACACATTCTACTTAATAACCAAGGCTGATGAAAAAGAATATAAAATCCAGTGTCACACGGTGCTTACAATATACAATATACTTGAAAAAGTTTGTGGAAAAATAGAATTAAAAGATAACGTGAATCTTTCTATGAACTTTTTGAAGTACCCTCATATTTGCAAGGAGGAGAAAGACAAAATTTAAACATATAACTCATATGTAGCCTTTCTTCTATAGGTGGTCTCCAATTTCACCCCATTCCAAACTTGCAAACAGATTAAACACTTTGTCATATTCTTAGGAAGTAAATCATTGGTAATTTCACGGAGAGATGGAGAGAGATTACAACTCACGCTAGCTACAAATCCCTACTGGCTGTTTCTTCTCCCCAGAAGTTGCCCTTCGGCTACAGCCACCAGGGTGCAGGAACAGGCCTCTTCTTTCTCTTGACACTATTCACTTCTCCCACGCAATGCCACTCCAGCCACAAACTTCCATAGTTCCCTCTCTATAGAATAAAGCCCTACAGTTAACAGGTGCTCACTTGCCTTAGAAGGCAGTATAGCCTCTACGCATTCGAGCACACTTCTTAAGGTCTTTCCCCATCCACACCTTGCTAATCAAATTATTCACCCAACCAAAGCAGGTCTCTCTCTAGCAGGGGTTCTGGTAATATTTTCTCCATATCTTTCATAAGCCTATAATACAGTTTTAAATGGTACAGATAATGATTACCCTATGAGAACAAAATCTAAGTCTTTCTCATCTTTGTATCTCTGGCAAAAATATCCGGCATAAAGCTCTGCACACAGTAAACCATTCAATATGAGTTTGTTGACTTCAAAAAAACAAGCCCAGGAAGAAGACATTAACTTGGGCACTGGGATAGTACAGGCTGGAGAAATGAGGACACAGATGGGATGGAGTATCATAAAGGAAGGCCAAGGGCTTTGCAACCTGGGCAGAAGGGCAAGAGCACGGGTACAAGATGTAGATGGACAAAAGAGTGATTCAATCGCATGTGAAGGCCAAGGTTAGAAGTGGGAGATGGGATTACTTCCCCCCACCAAACATCCAAAACCAAACTGGTGGATCCAGTGGTTTGCTACTTTAGTGACGGCCATTGAATCAACCAAAGTCCAGCTAGAAAACAAAACACACGCTATTTAAAAAGAGGGAGTATAATGTATGGCAGTGATTCTTAAAGTGGGGTCCCCAGATGTGCAGCATCTGCATCATGCATCATTGGGGAACTTGTCAGAAAAGCAGATTCTCAGCCCTACCCCAGACCTTCTGAATCAGAGACTCTGAAGGTGGGGCCCGCCATCTGTGTTTTAACAAGCTCTTCAGGTGATTCTGATGCGAGCTCAAGTTTGAGCTTAGAGAACTGATTAAACAGGTGTTGGAGGACTGAAAAAAACAAAAAGGAGACCCTGAGATCCCAGAGATGGTAATATTCAGAAAGTAGTTAACACCATCCCTAGGGCTTTGGGGACAAACGAAAGAGTCTGGGGTTATCAGAGCCTAGAAGCTCGAGGACAGGCCCCAGAGCACTGGGCCTCACACCCTGAGGGTAGGCACTGTACTCTGTTGGACACCACGAGAGGTTTCTGTGAGGTCTGAGAGGGGTTGGAAACTCCCCAATTGCTGCTAGCAGGCAGAAGTGCTATTCAAAGTGGAGGAAGAGGGGACTCTTGTCCCCTCTCCTGTTCTCCTGGTGCTCACATTTGGCAGAGCCTAATGGCAAACAGCTGACAAGGCAGAACTAGTTTGGGGAGTCCTGACCCACCATCACAAAGCAGAGAAAAGCCGGTCTGAAGCTGAGACACAGCACTTGTAAACGGCACAGCCATCTCACACTCCAGCTTCTGAATGAAATGCAGAAGAACAGCCCATTCAGAAGACAAGTTGTCTGACAGTTCTGACAGACGACCACACTCATGTTATTTGAAAAGCGAGATGACTTGGAGAATGCAGAACTTAATCCAAGTCCCAGATCTTATCTAGGCCTTTGGCCAAGTCTAATGCAACGAGAACCTGAACACACAAATGCATGTGGGAACAAACAGGCCCTGTGTTTACGCTATATTTCATTCAACTTCAAACTTCTGTAAACGCTGGTGCTCACTAAAGGAAGGAAGGAAAGGGGCCAGCTCCAGATCTGTGTCTTGCAGAGGATAAAGGCCTAGTGTTTCCGGACTATCCAGTGTTTTTAGGGCTCCACTCTTCACATATGGAAATTTTCGATAATTTCTGAAAAACCGCATGACAACAAAACCTGTTTGAAGGACGGATGAACTGATAGTTTGTGACCTCTGGGGGTTGAGGTCACTCTTGAATTACAGACCACTTCATTCCCCTTAAATCCACATATGGTACATGGAGTTTTGGAAGCGTTTTTCTAGATTTGTAATACTCATTCAGACCCCAGCTCTAAACCCTAATTGTATAAGCATGGAGTTCTATAGCCTTTGTCACAAACACTCTAAGTGTGAGCCAGTGCAGCACACCCTCAGAGCCAGGGACTGCACGAGGGGAGCCTTTAGTTGAGGCATGAGTCACGTTCCATTGAGAGACCCCAGGGGAGGCTCTCTTCCACTGGTTTCCCCCATTTCTGTCACCAGTGTGTGCATGAGTCACGTTCCATTGAGAGACCCCAGGGGAGGCTCTCTTCCACTGGTTTCCCCCATTTCTGTCACCAGTGTGTGCTGCCTAGGTGGCCTCGCTCACACTCAGAACCTTCCTCGTTAGGCCTCCTTTCTCTTTTTCTCCTTCCCACTTCCCACTTTCCTTGTGCTGAAGCCATTCCAGGGCCCTTTGTTCAGCTTTCTACTTCCTTGGAGAATGGGAGCCAAACCTTGGCATCCTGAGGCATGAAGAAGGGGAAAAGGAAGGGAAAAGAGGTCTTCTCGATGATCTATCTGAAACCTTCCACACCACCCACAGTAACAATGCTGTGTGTAAAGCTACATGACTACCAGCAGGGCTAGGGCTCACAGACTGGGTCACAAACCCTTCACACGCAGGTCTACAAGCTAGGCCATAGGAAAAGGTCCTAGGAGCCGTGGGTAAAAAATTGATAGGCTTTATTCAGAGATAGAAGCAGTCACCCTAGTAACCTCCCAGAGTGTCCTAAGAAGCACTGTGTATCAGACCTGTTAGTCCTTTATACTTAAGTCATAACCCAGGACACCTGGGTGCACACAAGCAATTACATTAGACAATAGCCAAGGAACACCTGGGCACACGTGCATATTTACATCAAATGCTCGGCAAGATTCTGAACATCTGAGGGGCCCTGACCACTGTATCTTCTCAATACTGTGGGCATCTTTTTATGTCTCCAGATGTGGTGCATGCCAGGGCTGGAGGTAGAAAAGAAAAGAGAACAATTCGTTGGCTCTGGCCAGAAATGGCTTCAGTCACCACAGCCTGCCGTCCTTATGGCCTAGGATCCTGTTGCCCTCCCAGATCAGATGTTCCTTTCACTTGTATCCCTGAGCCTTCTGCAGGCAACATTTCTGACCATGACCACTGTTGCATGGCACCCATGCAGGTCAGCTAAATTGCTCTTTCTCATCTTGTCATTTATAAACTCATTCTGAGAAGTCTTTTCCCCAAGGTAGGGTTTTAGTAATACCTTGTCTTCCATGGTTCATTTTGGGGCAGTGGTTTTCTTCCCAGACTGTACATTAGAATCACCTGAAGAACTTTCTAAACTAATGATGCCAGATCTGACATCACACTAATTAAATTGGAGTCTCTGGGGTGGGGCTTGGCACTGGTATTTTTATTTTAGCTCTCTCAGGTGATCCTAATTTGAAGCCAGTGTCGAAGACAACTGATACAGGTGCACATTTTCATTTATTTGGCAAACGTGGGCTGACGGTCACTCTATGCCATTTTAACAGGCATTAGTGACATCACAGTGAATCAGGCACACAGTCCTGCTGTCGTGGAACTCGCAATTTAGTGGGAGAGTCAAACAAGTGTACCTAAATAATTAAATGATTACAGATCACAATAATTACAATAAAGGTGATAAACAGGTTGCTATGATAGAGAATGAGAGCAGGAATTGGGCTTTACGCAGCAGTTAGGGAAGGCTGCTCCAAATAGTTGAGTTCCAAAGATAAAAAGGAGCTGAGTACCCCCCAGAGAACTTGCCAAGTAGAGGAGAAAGCACAGGTGAGAACTCCAGGGAAAGAGATCTTCTTGCGCTAGGAACTAAAAGAAGGCCAATGTGGCTAGGGGATAGGCAGTGATGGGAAAAGGCCAAAAAAAAAAAAAAATGAGGTTACAGAGATCAGTTGATGTCAATTAATGTCGGAACTTAAAAGCCATGGGAAGTCTTTTAGAACTGATTTTAATTACAATGAGAAGCTTTTCAAAGATTTTAAGATGTCTCATGGCTGATTAATATCTTTAAGAAATGTCTGGAAAAAGACAATGCTATTGCATTGGAGATGGAGAGAGATGAACAGATTCTAAAAACATTCTGAAAGTAGATCCAAAATGTTTTGCTCAATTGATAGATAGTGGTGGCATTAATCAAGATGGGTAAGACAAGGGGAAGAACAGGCTAACAGTTTAGGGCAAGAAAGAGGTGGGGAAAGGAACTTATCAGTAGAAATCCAGCGTTTGATCTGGGGCATGTCAAGTCTGAGACACTATGAGATGTCCAAGTGGAGATGTCAAGTAGACAGTTGGATGTACGAGTCTGGAGCTCAGAGAAGAGGTCTAGACAAAAGACATAAATTTAGGCATCTTTCATGATATAGGTATTATGCAAAGCAATGAAAATGGATGAGATCATCTAGGGAGATAATAGAGAAAAATTGGCCTAGGACCAATCTCTGAAGAACATCATCAGTTAATTTTTGGGTTGAGGAGGAGGAGCCAGCAAAGGACACTGACGAGGAGTGTCCAGAGAAGAAGCAGGAAAACTGGAAGATTGTGGTATCCCAGAGGCTACAAAAGGGGAATATTTCAAGAGTGCCAGTCAACGTGAGCTTTGTAAAAAGGTAGCCACCAGTGAGAGTGAATGAGGGGGTGTAGTGGATTGAATTATGTCCCCCAAAAACTCACTGAAGCTTGAATTATGTCCCCCAAGTTTTATGTATTATAATCTTGGTCCCCACTGTGACTGTTGAAGGTGGGAAATCATATTATGGTAATTAGAAGGTGGAGCCTTGAAGAGGTGATTGGATTGTAGGAACCTGCAGTAGTGAATGGATTGAAAATGGTCAGGGGCGTGGCTCTCAGGACTTTAAAGAAGAGAGCGGAGAAACTTTCTCTACTCTCTCTGCTCCATCATTTTCACAATGTAATACTCTGCCGTCACTTAAGTCACCACCAAACAAAGCCTTCACCAGCTGTGTTCCCTGGACTTTGGACTTTCCACCTCAGAAACGGACTAATGCGGGGGAGTGCTGGGGGATGTGTGAACAGAAGAAAGGCAGAATGCAGAAAAGAGGGTGAAAAATACTTCTCAAGATTGATAACACAGTGCAGGGGAGAGAAAGATGTACACAAATTAAAAAGGTAGAGAAAGGGAACCAAAAAGTGGGGAGCTGAGTGTAGAAGCAGCTGCACCCATAATTTCAAACTGGAGCACTGACATTTGAGTGCACGCCCTTTGTACATTCAACTCTAAAGGTGTCCCAGTTTGTGGCAGATAGTCTTACCCAGATCTGCATGTCAGAGAGTAGACCAGGTGGAAGACTTGCCATGGGTGGGTCGATGGTAGAATGTCCTCATAGCTCGGTGAACACTCTCTGAGGATGACATGAAATGTATTGGCCCAGGCCTTTTGGAGGTGATGAAAACAACTAAAATGTGGACTTATTGCAAATTGTATTAATTAGGTCTTCTCTTACATATAGCATCATGTTCTGAGCTTTGCCAAGCAAGGCAAATAGAATTGCTGCCTTTCTTTAAAAAGGAGATGCTCCCAGCATGGGCTTAATTAATTATGGTAATTACAGCTATGGCATGGAACATATATAAACACAGTCAGATATGAAACATGAAGACAGGAAAATAAAGAACAGTACAAAAATAGAAGAATACTTACATTTTATATCAGTTTCAGTATTAATAGTACACTGGCCTCTGTATTATGTCTAGGACATATTATTCTGCAATTTGTGGTGGGGAAAAAAGATCTGTATCTTGTTTCCACTTCAGTCCTTTGGAAGAGCTATTACCCAGGAGTCTAAGAAAGAGACCCAGAGACGTTCAGTCATCAGAGCCACAGAACCTGATGAAAGATAAAGGATTGATAGTGGGAAAAGCCAACAATGAAAATATTCTACTACTCTCTCAGCATAGTCTTTAGAAATGAGGCCACAAAAGGAAAAGATAAGTAATATTAGACAGTTCATGATGGCAATGGGTAAGGAATTTCATTTTCACATGCAAGACAGCAGCTGAAGGGGTAGAGTGATGTGAGAGGGCTATGTCCCACGTCACTCACTTCGAGGATGCTGTGGGAGGATCGTGTCTAACTTTGCACAGGGCCCAGCCATGACCTTGTGCAAAGAGATGCTCAATCTTTTTCTATCGCAATTGCAAGAGACTCCTATCTTATTCAGAAAAGAATTGTCTTCCCCTCTGTTTCATTTAAAGCCAAAGCCCAAGTCCTTGCTACAACACCACTTGATGTTTTGATTCCAGAAACACACACAGATGGCTCACCTTTTGTTACTCTTGTTTCCTCTCTTCCTCTCTCCACTCAAACTACTTGGTTCCTTTGCACTCACTGTTCCTTCAGCCTCAAATACGCTTCCTGTGAATATCCACTTCCTCACTCTTTCACTTCCTTCAAGATGCACTTAAATGTTATCTCCTCTATGAGGCCTCCCCTGGCCACTTCTCCCCAATCCTCCTATCCCCTTCCCTGCTTTATTTTATTCTCTTTAACACATTTCACACTCTGATAGTCTATAGAATATACTTCCTTATCTTCTGATTGCCTCTCCCTCCATAGTCTCCACCACCGGAGCTCTGTGAAGGAAGGGATTTTTATGTTTTGTTCAGTGCTGTATCCCCAGTGCCCAGAACAGTGCAGTAAGCACCCAATAAATATTTCTTGAATAAATGAATAAAACAGAAGCAGCATTGCATATTTTCTGGTAACAAATGCCATCCTTCTTTTCTGAAAATCAATTCAAATTAGATAAACATTGTTTTTAGACCATTTCTTCTTCGCACTAACACCCTTCTCAATAACATGACATTTGTAAAACTTAGGTTCGATGTGGGCTTTTCAACTCTCCATTACAGAAGACAAAGAACACCCAGCTGGGGCTCTTCCTTTATCTATGTCTGTTCTTTGGAAAGGCGTGACCAAATTGTTTCCCATCACAACCTCAAAATCTACTCCTAGGTATCAACTTGCTTCACCTGTCCCTCTGCCGCCTATCTAGATGGGAGCCGCAGGTCTCTGAAAGAGTGTGGAGTCAGAGCAGCTTCCATTGGGGAAGAAATCATTGCTGGTGACCTCACCTTCAATTACTGACTTTCTAGTGAGATTGTACGATTTCACAGAAAACTATTATCTATACCTGCAAAGTGTGGCTTTCCCACCCCATTTATCATCTCTCAAGACTCCTTAAAGAAAGAAATGATCAATTTAACATTCTGTATTGGAAATGGAATGCCTCTAATATTTGTCATCTATGAGAGTTGAAAGATGATGTGTTAGCTTTCTGGAAATGTTGGTTATTACTTTAGATGGAATTGAAATTCTAATTTATTATTTCCCAGATTTTGAGGGTATTTCAAAAAGTTGGTGGAAAAACAGAATTAAAAGGTAATGTGAATCTTTCTGTGATCTTAGTGATAATAAGTTAACATTTCAGAGATTTCTTCCCCTTTGAGGACCTAAACCCATAGTTCCCCTGGACACCCCCAGACCCTGGCAGGGTGTTCCCACCCATAAAAGCATAGTTACCGTCAGGGTCATGCAGACGTGGAGCAGCAACTCTCCCATTGGCTGTGACTTACGTTCCCCATATTGCAGGGACTGGAGGAGACAGGCACCCAGCAGCTGCCTGAGGAGAGTCATGAGTGTGCAGTGTCTAGCACACTACAAGTGTTTGTTAATTGATCACTCATGGTGTGACAGACCTATAACTCAGCTCTCCTATTCATCCAGAAATTAATTAAGTAATCGAAGCCATTAAAAGGAAAAAACAAAAACAAAAACAAAAAACGACAGCACCAGCCAGATGGTAGGGAAATCAGACAGATGAAGGGAAGTGGCTGTAAGTCACTGAGTAAGACACTGGGCAGCCAAATCTGGACCTCGTGCCTGGTTACATTCCAGATTCTAGCTTAAGTGAGGCATGGCAGGCTTTCCGAAGTCCTAGTTTATTCTAACCTTTCTTGTGAGCAGGAGCAGTGTTAGTCAGATGGACAGACACATGGGGAATCTGCCCAAATGGTCCCCACTGCATTTGAGCTCTTAGTGTACATGGATAACTGGGAAAAAGAGGAAGGAAGCACCAGGCCCAATCCTAACATTTGTGAGGCCTTGGGCAAGAATGTGAATGAAAACCTACATCCACACATCTAAACATTTTAAAGTTCTATGCTAATAAAACTGCTAAATAAAATTTGTTCCATCCTTCTACCTGGATGACTATCCCTCCATAAGAACCTGGAAGGCCAGATTCAAATGTGGAAGTCTTGGCCCCTGGGAATTCTGCACCTGCATATAGTGACATGAGCAGAGCCAGCCCGTCTGTCCACTTCTCTTCCCCTGCCTAGCTCCATCACCCATAGTAAAGGGCCTCGAGCTTATGTGTGGACATTCTGCTGCATATCTGAGCTCTAACCATGCTCCCTGCCTGAAACGGCTATTCCTCAGCTACCCACAGTTCTCAGAGATCTGCAACGCCAGACACAGAGTCTGCCCTTAGGAAGACTGACCTGGGGAAGACAGCCACTTAGGCCCTGTAAATATGTGAGGGCTATTTGGGGAGGGAATTCCAAGGTCCTGGGAGTATGGACTACAATGTGGGCCAGGCACTCCAGGTAGTCACATTCCACTGACTTCAAGGATTCCTCATTCTGTGGGGAGAGATCTCTCCAGAAGAGGGACAGAGCAGGACCCTCTAAATGTGAAACCCAAAGCAGGAGCTCCTCTTTCTGGAGTCTAGGGTCGTAGTGGAAATGTGCTGAGCCCTCTTCTGACCATCGCTCACATCCCTTACACACCCCTCTCCACGTTCTTAGCAACCTGGCCACAAAGAGAAACTCTTCATGTGTATCTTTTGGTCCATAAGTCACAAATAGTTATCCTTGATCCCACATCTCTTAAGAGCCACAGACAGAAGCAAAAATATCCCAATTTCACACTGAGTTGTTTCTCTTCACATCTCTTAGCAGTATATGAAAGGTGGTCAGAGACTTAGACTGGGTTTCCGTCCTCTGACTCCGAAATGACAAGGTTGACCTCTTGATCAGCCCACAGTCCACAGTGGAATCTCAGGCCATCTTCTCTGCTATGAGAGGGCACACTGTTTTAGGAGCTTGTGCACTTAGACACTAGCTATGGCAAAAGGCTTTGAGTCTTAAGACACTCCAGGTAACTTTACTTTAGGAATTTGAATGCAGGCTCTCTACCGTGCTGTCTCCTTTACAAAGTAGTATCTTTAAAATATTTAACAGCTTGAAAAGGAAACCAAGCTTAAATTTTCCTTCCAGGCACTGAGGAAATAGTATTTCACTTCTGTCTGAAACTCACCATCCCAGACAAAGAAGGCTCTTATGGTAAAAGCAATGGCATTTTCTCCACAATTTTCAAATGAAAGATAAAGAGAAAACATCACTGCAGCCTTTTTGTTAGGATCTAACAATAAAGGAACAATACAGTTTTGCCCGGGGAGAGCTCTGGTTTTAAGCTCAGAATACAAAAACAGTTAGGCTGACAAATTTTACAAAGGAATATTTTCAATTACTATTCTGAGGCTGGTAGGAAGTGAAGTTTCAAGAAATTATCTCATTTTACTGTTTGGAGGTGTTTTATGACGGTGATTGAGTTGATGAGTTGATGGGGCCAGTCCTATGTGGAATTCTAAAGAAACGTAATTTCACTTTTTCTGCTCATCCTTCTCCCTCCGACCCCCGCCATGTGATCCAGTCTCTATCTCTACCCCAACCCAAACCTGACCTTTGGGAAAGGAATGGGGGTCGTCGTTTGTACCTAGCTCCCCAAGCCTGGAATGCTCTCCCCATGGTCCAGCCTCCCTCTGCTCCACTAACTTTTCCTACAGCTCCTTCCAGCTACTTCTAAGCAAACTCTGATGATGCTGCCCACCTTCTCAGTAATAGTACCTTGTATTCCCCTACATTATTCTCACTGTAATTGGTTTATAATTGTTTTTATGTTCCCTGCCTGATTACACTTTGTGAGAACAGAAAACATGAGCATTTTCTTTAATGTTTAAATCTCCACCACTATACCCGTGCTTGGCATGTAATAAGTCTAACTGAAGAAATGAATGAGTGAATTAATGAATGAGAACTTAAGCCACTATGTTGTTGCTCCCAGGATATTCAGGTTAACTTCAGTTGAAGAGTAAAAAAATCACTTACTCCTCCTAAAAGAGTCATAGCTTAATGGGAGAGTATTTGGAGAAATAAGGCACTATAATACATTTTTCTGAATTGCCTACCCTGATGTGGTTAGGTTTTCCTGATGTAGGGTAAGGTGGAGACTTGGAGACTAAAATTGCCTAATTTCACATAGTAAGTGGAGGAATCAGGATGCCTGTGGGGATTATGGTAAGGATTTGCAAGAAGACAGGAATATATAAAAACCATAGGAATAGCTACCAGTTAGTAAGATGTATATGTCAATTCCAATGCCAAATGCTAATCATGCATTATATGTATTAACCACTTTTACGGATGAGGAAATTGAGACTTGGAGGTTAAAATTGCCAAATTTCACACAGTAAGTAACATAAGTTTGAACCAAATTGGTTTGACTTAAGTCAGAAAAGGATCTCAGCAAGTTTCCTATTAACTGGAACCTCACGGTGACAGACTGGGATACAACAGTAGCTGTGGAAGCCTTGTGGAGTCCCGGCCATCCACTGTGCTCCTGACCCTGTCCTTCTTGCCACCTACTTCTGCCTCCATGCCATCCAGCTTCTAGGTTCCACCCAGTGTGGAGTGTCCCTGTCCTGCAGAGATCCTACCCAGACCACAAGCTGCACCTGTTAAGAGTAGATTACACTACCAATGAGTGATAAATGAGGGGGGGAAATAATAATAGTGGATTAAATAAAATAGATGTTTATTTTTCTCACACCTAAAAACCTAGAGGTTAAAGTCTAGGGCTTGTCTGGTGGCTCCAGGTGTCTGAGATCCTCATTCCTTTTTTCTTGTTTTTCCATAATACATACGGCCACCTGGTCTGAAATGTCTGCCAGCGCTCCAGCCATTGCATCCATGTTTCAGCTACAGGAAGGAGGAACTAAGGAAGAAAGGGCAGAGCCCTGATACCTATACACTTCAAGGAAACTTTTCTGCCCCTACCTCCCAGATACCCTCAGCTAAACAATGTTGTTTTTATTGAAGGCAGCCACATGCCCAACTAAAACTCTGAAATCTGTTACAAACAAGGAGAACAGATATGCTCTGTCGAAATACCTCCAGGGCTGCCTTTGCTCAGGCACTCCTCTGGGCAGCTGTGGCCAGGTGGGAGCTGGAGGAGCCGTGGTAATCCTTCTGAAGGGAGGCCTGGGGCCTTTCACAAGGGGCTACATAACTGGTATTTATTCTGCATGACCTCTGAAGTATAGAGAAATTTGTTCTCTTGAAGCCACATCATAGCAGTGGCTGCTCTGTAGCCTAATTCTGCCATTGTGCTTTTAAGGTGCTCAGCAATTCATCTTTCACATCATGCAAAGAGGAGTATCTCCCAGTCTTTGTAAACTTGATTCTAACCGTCCCCCACCCCCAGGCCGTACACCCGACACTACCACCCATAGACTGGAGAATCAGGCTCATGGTTACAAATTTGCAATAATACATTTTTGCAGAAGAATGTGATGAGAATGATGGTGGAAGGTTTTCTTTGGTTTGCACATTGATCCTCTTCCCTCTCCCCTACAATCTGGAAATACTCTCCCAACACATTGTTCCTTCTGTTGCAGGCTCCTGTGGCTGTCTTGTCATGATACTGTTTGCCTCTGAAGTGAAAATCCACCACCTCTCAGAAAAAATTGCAAATTATAAAGAAGGAACTTATGCCTACAAAACGCAAAGTGAAAAATACACCACCTCGTTCTGGGTTGTTTTCATTTGCTTTTTTGTTCATTTTCTGAATGGGCTCCTAATACGACTTGCTGGATTTCAGTTCCCTTTTGCAAAATCTAAAGACACAGAGACAACTAATGTAGCTGCAGATCTACTGTACTAAAAGGCAAACATTTCTTTAATTTTCCAAATAAGGAAGTGGACTTGCTTTGGTCGCTTTTAGATTGGTTAATTTTGTCCATCATTTTAGACTGCATAAATTAAAGCACCAAAACCCTAGTGACAATGTTTACAAACTATGTACTAAGAACAAAGACTGTAAAATAAGGGAAGTAGAAAGGTCTTGGAAAGTTGTTTTACCTGGTGGGAAACTGCTTGACCCAGATAGTCAAAGGCAGTTAACAAGAATGGACAGATTGTTAATCCATATATATATCAAAGTGCAAAATTCCTGTTCCACCAGGGAGGAGTCAAAAGGCAAATGAAATATATTTTAATAAAAACAAATGCTATTTCTGATATACCCACACATTTGTTGCCACAGATGCCAGAAAACCAAGCTGAAATCACTTTCCTAAAATGATGGTGCATTAAATGAACATCTATAAAATGCATCAGCAAACTTTTTTAAAAAGTTTGTTTAAAGCGGTCTTATTAACCATGCCTACTGGTCAAAGAAGAACAAAGCTAAGGGTAATTTTCCTCCTGTGCCCAAGTCCCAACTACATTGCCAACAGTATTTTCAGTGGACATAATTGCTGAGACCAGTGAGGAATCATGAAAAGTAATTTCTACTATGAAACGATGCAAAACTACTTATTGGGGGCTGTTTCTAGCCATAGTGAAGCAAGCACTAATTCCCAATTAGGAAAATGATATTAATTCTGGGATTATGATGGTTTCACTGTGTCATCTTGTTCTTTCGTCTGGCCTCCACAAAGCATGACCCAAGTCAATTTTTTTTTTTCCTGAATTACCCTCGAAATTGGTCTGCAGCTAAACAAAGGCTACAGCTGAGCCTGGAACTGACCCTTCCTCTAACCTGAATCTGCTGCCCTCAAGAAAGCTCTCAAGAAAATGCAGAGAATGACAGAGAACACGCCACCAGGCCCCTGGCCACAGAGGCTGGGTACTTTAACAGCCCTCTCAAAAGGGGTTTGCAAGTGCTCACTGAAACAAAGTACATTTTCCCTTTTCGAACAATTTACAAAGAAGAAGCAACTGTTCGTATACCTGAGATATAACTTGCTCTGGTGGTGATTTGTTGTTCACAGGCAGACATCAGAACACACCCTGGGTTTCCAGATGCTAGTTCCTCCACCATAGTTCAGGAAATACATCTGGAGAATTTCTAGAAGACCACAAGTCAGTCTAGCCATGAAGGGGATGTTTACCCTGGTGACCGGCTAGAGGCCGGCTCTGTAAGTCTCAGCTGCGGTGGTCAGAAGCACTGGTAAGGAGAGGTCAGTGAGCCACCAGGAGCATCACCCATGGGGGGCAGTTGGTCTGAGGTCCTGGGGGGCCAGTCCCCCTGCACTCTCATTCGAACCTCTCTCTTCTCAGACGCTTGGAAAACTCCTAACACCAAGTTTTCTTCCCTAGAAAACAAGTCGCTGGCTGTTCTCTTTGGTAAAAAAGGAAAGAAGACTTGGAGCAGCCGCTGAAAATTTAATGAGGACCTCAGGCAAACCACCAGTATTCCCTGGACAGGAAGTAGAAGTAGGGCTGTTACAGACATCCAAACGGTCCCTACAAGTCGTGTCGCCCACAAAAACAAAGCAAGATACAGTCTGGGCACTCTGAGCAGCACACTAGAGGTGTCTCGCTCTCTTCTCGCAGATGCAATACGTGCTCACAAGGGGCCTACAGGTGGCCCTTAGAAGAGGGATCTGGCCAGAATGCTCTTTCGTGGCTCCCTTTCTTCAGGAATCAAAGGCCCAGGGAATGACATTCATTTGCTGTGACCAGCCCTCCCTCCCCAGGGGACAGCCAGCATTCTCACGAGGACGCGGGTCCCCTGCTGGCTCCAGGACTACAAACACTGTGCCCGCGCCCAATGCATGGTCGCCAGACACTCCCAGCTCCGAGAACACCAGTGCTTATGATGCCGCCGGGAAGAAGCTGCAGAAGAATCTAGAAAGCTTCCAAAGTCCTTCCGGGACGTCCCCGCCAAGGCAAGACGTGTTCCCCGGAGTAGGAGGAAGTTTCCGCACCAAGTGGCAACAAGTGCAGACGCGGTGCGTTAGGAGGAGGAGGAGCATTTGCCCCGGGCGCCCCCAGCTGGCAGCGCACGCGCCGCTCTGCGGCATCCCGCGGTCCGCGTGGCGGCGGCTGCGCGTGGGCACGGCTGGGGCGCGCGGGTACGGCGGGGGCGCGCGGGCACGGCCTGGGGCGCGCGGGCACGGCTGAGGCGCGCGGGCACGGCGGGGGCGCGCGGGTACGGCGGGGGCGCGGGCGCAGTCGGGGCCGCGGCGGGCCGTTCCTCTTCTGCCCAGCTCGCGGGAGGAGGAGGGCGCGCGCTGGCCGCGTGCCGGTGGCTGCCCGAGGGCGGCATGGCTTGCTGTTAGGTTGGATGTTCGCCCCAACCATCTGTTTACCTGGAGAAGCCTGAATGGGGAGATCCCAGAGGAACTGCAGAGGGTCGAAAGCAGCTCAGTTTCCTTCAGCTTCTGCCCTTCCAGTGAGATCCCGCGTAGTTCTCAGCAGCTCGGCTGTTACAGAAAGGCTGCCTCAAGCCCAGTCCCAGCCCCACTTGTCTAGCTGCCTTGACGCCCGGGTGCCTTCTGTTTAGCGCTCCCGGGGCCTGTGCTGTCTCGGTGCTCTGTGTGTGATCTGGTGATGCTGCCCTTTCCAACCCCCTTCAACTGGGCAGTCGGTCATGGCTCCCGGTTGATGACTGATGGGCCGCCTCCCGCAAGTGACAAGGGGCAGAGCTACGCAGGTCAGTTTAGAGAAAAGGGTACCTGCTCCTGGAGCCTAAAGGGTAGGGAGAAAGACTGGGCAGGACTGGGGCCCTGACTTCTGGGCCAAAATCCATGCCTGCCCTCCAGGAAAAGCTCTCTTGCTCATAAAAATGCTGATTGAACTGAATTAAATTATATTTTGATTTACAGACTTTGTGATCGCCCCAGCTCCTCGACCTTAGGTAACCAGGCACACCTGCAGGTGTCACAACCCAGAGCTGGGACTCACTGGCCCATATGGAAAGTCCAAAGATCCAAGTCAGAAATCTCCAGTCTCCCTGGCCAGTTCTAAGGACAGAATCAGACAATGGTTGTAGAGACCCTCGGTACAGTGCAGGGACGTGTATAGCTATGGTGCTGTGAAAACCACCCAGCAATTAAAAGGCAAGTGTCTTAAGGGATTGTGTTTCTTTGCTAGAATCTTGGTCTGAGAGGTTTTGACCCACTCCAAAAGTAGTAGTCACAGCGAGTCAAAAGGTAGGTGTGTCCCTCACTCAGCAAAGTCCGCTCTTTTTCCTGTGGACCATGAATCCATTTTTGGAAAAGAGTGAGAGATTCAGGAGTTCCCTCTCTCCTCCAGTCTGGTTTGTAAGAGGGTGCCCAGAGGAGGAGGCCTGGGCCCCTCAAGTAATTCAAGCTGGTGCCCTACCAGAAACATATAAGTTCAGTGACACAGCTGTCACTCTGTCATTGCAGTCTCCTCAAGTTCCAATTTATCATGGATTTTACCTATGCAAAAAACTGTATCATATCTCATTGAGAGGCATGGATTCCAGAATGCCACACCTCACTGATTTGCACTTATATTGTGGTCTTTCCATTTCACCAAGTACAATGAATAGTGTGGGACACAGAGACGGACGTGTCTGCTGGACCTCCCAGGCCAGGGCCGGGACAAGCTGGTGTGGACACTGTCATTTGCTGCCATATAGCTGCTCCCTGTGCCCTGCTCCTTTGCCTTCACCCTTTCCCCTCTCATCCCCTGGCAAACACAATGCCACGTGTTTTCCACCAATGTTTCCTCTGCTTGGGCACACAGCTAAACCACATTTCCCAGCCTCCTTTGGACTTGGGGCCATGTGAGTGAGGCTTACCAATGGATGTAGGCTGAAGTAACTACGCCAGTTTAGGCCTGACCCTGAAAAACATCCCATGCAGTCCTCTAGCTCTCTCTTCCCCTGGTGCTGCTGGCTTGGAAGCTGAGATCCTAATGGGAGAGTCTACAAATGGAGGCAGGCTTCCTGCCCTGCACTGGAGCATGGCAGGAGTGGTAAATAAACTTCATCCATACAGCCACTAAGTTTGGGTGGTTTTTGTAACTGTAGCTTAGCCTACCTAAGCCTAGTCAACAGGCCCCCTTCTCGAGGAAGGCTTTTCTGCTTTCTGCCAGTGAGACATTTCTCTAGGTCTCTGAAGACTGGAGAGTGAATTTTCTGCTTCAGTATCTAAAGAACAAATAAACTCTTTTGCTTATGCTGGTATCCTTCGGGATTCTTTCCAAATGTGGATTAATAAACCCTATTTCATGATTCAGAAAGGGTTTATCTTGCATCTACTACAGATATAGCTGGGTATAAGGTACAGAAGATTGGGGGAAGCTAATGTAAAAAAGAGTCAGAAAAAATTTTTTTCTTGATCTTTCGTTGAGAGCAGAGAAGGGCATCCTTCAGGACTCTCTGTCTTCGTTTCCTTCTTAAAGCTTTCAGTTGTTATTAAAGAAAGAGTCTTAAAAGTTTGCCAGTAAAAGAAAAATCGGATGAAATGCCTTGACTACATAAATCATCACCCCCCAAAAATTATCCAAGATTTTAAATTTTCACAAAATGCTGTAAGAACTGTGCTACTTAGTTAAATAATACTAAGTAGAGGTTTTTTTAAAAAAAAAAAAATGTATCTAAAAGAGCTGACTGGGCAGCAAGAGGGAGGCTTCCATCACTGTCCAGATTTGGGGGTTTCCCCTGGATCCATGCTTCGTCCCACCACCATGTTCTCTCTGGGAGGCACAGCTGCTCCCTCCCCCTGAGGGGTGGGCATTTGGATGAGGGATTTTCCACAGTTCTGGATCAGACTACATCTTGGGTCCCAGAGAGGTCCCCTTCCTGTAGGTTTGTGGACAGGGAACCTGCTCCCTGTGGTCAGCATAATCTTCCCCTGGACAGCAATGAAGAGGTATTGGGCACTGACTCGGTTTCCCCAATGCTCTATAGTGCTGGAAAATGATAGCTCTAGCAGAGATTCTAGGTTTACTCTAGGAGTGCCTCCTCTTTCCCTCCTGTCCACTCCAGCCCTTGAAATTTTCCAGCTAGTTTGGAGACAAAAACAAATTCATTCTACAAAGAATGTAACTGACTCTGTTTTACACCTAAACCAGTGACTATTGAACTTAAATACCATTATTATTCTCTGAGTCTACAGTTACTCCCTTCTCCCAAAGCTTATGCACAGCCACCTGCACTGGGCAGAGGTTTCCAGAGCACAGGCGAAGTGCAAGGAGCACAGGGGCAGAAAAGCACATTAGGAAGAACCAGTGAAGTGCTGTTCCTCCACACAAACACTATCAAACTTCATAGCTGCCCCCCCAGTATATGATTATTTCCTCTTAAAAATACATAAATATACAAAAGTATAAAATGTGCATATGCCATATCAATTACCTTTCTATCCTTTACCTTGAAAGAAAGAAGGGCTTCCTGTTTTATTCAATGTCTTGGTCAGGGAACATTTAATGTGAGAAACGAAAGCCCACTTAGACCATCCTAAGCCAAGAGCTAGAGCGTGAGAGTAGGAGATCCCATTGAAAGACACAGTGGCATCCCAAATAGCCCCGGGATACCAGGGCAGTATGTGCATTCAGGCCTCATGAAAGGGCAGGTCGGGAGTTGGAAAGGTTTTTCGTCCCTTCCCATCCCCTCTTTTCCCTCCCATCTCCGGCCCCTGCATGGCGTAGTATCCACGCACATTTTCGTGCACATGAGTGTGTATGTCTCAGGTCACATACCTCTGGCCTCCTATGCCCCTGAATAATTCACTTCTCTCTCTTTGCATTCCAGCTTTCTTTGATTTTTCCAAACCATGAGGGGAAAAGCCTCTCCAGCTTGGGACCTACATCATCCCCTAGCTTTAGCACCAGCTACCAATGCCTCAGTCTCTATGTTGCTCAGATTCCAGAAAGGGGGGGGAGGGGATCAAAATATCCCTGCCCATCGTCTGGGTCAGCTTCTCTTGGTCAGATGTCTGTCCTTGCTCCACACACTGAAGGGAGGGAGGGATGAGGCCTGGCTACAGGGGCTGGGTGTAGAGGATGAGTGTGTGCGTGTGTGTGGGGGGGGTTCTCAGAGAAGAAAATGTGAGCTTGGCAGGCACCCCCAAACCAAACATCATGGTTGGTAAAAAATGTGATTGTGATTTCTATACATTAATATTCACATATAGGGGTCTTTTGGTCTAGTCACTTGCCTTATAATGATGACTGACTGAATTGTCTTCACAATTTCTAACCCATTTTATTGTTTTCTAAAATCAGAGAGAAAATGACATTGAGATTTTCTATACAACTTAACTTTTTTTTTTTTTTTTGTATCTCATTCACCGAATAATGTACTTCCTTAAAGGAATAAAAAGGCACTCTAGATGACTTCCACTAAGTAGGCAAGACAGTTTTCTTTCTAGATATGTTCATTCTATTCCAACATGACAAAATGTTTCCATTCTTTCCCCGGTCTTCCCTCGCCCATGTCATAGCACTTCTATGGCCAAACCCACACGTGGGAACAGTGTGAACCAATTGGCCTGAGCTGAGATTGTTCTGATCAAGTTTACAGACATATTTCTCTGCAAGATGCTGACATCAAGCCTCCTTATCTCCCTCCTGCCTGCCTCCAGCTATTCTGTGAATCACATTAAAGTTCTTTATCTCATGAAACACATGCAAGATCAATAGCCACCCCTTTCCCTTGTGTTTAATGTCTTTGCCACATAAAGCTAGAGGGACTCACGACCCATGGGCATATTGTCCCTCCTTATTGCCCAGACACTCAATAGCAACTCACAAGGACTTGGCCATTGAATTCAAGGTGACAGCTCTCTCAGCCTCACTGGAGTGATATTTTGCTCATGGTGTAGTCCTGTAGCACATCGACAGAGCAACCTATTTTTGAAGGATTCTTAGAGATATTTCTTTCTAGTCGTAGTTTCAGAATTAGTTGTTCTTCTTTCAAAGAACTTTTGTTGTTGCTGTTGTTTGTTTGTTTGTTTGTTTGTTTTAATGGGCAGTACCATCACTCACTGTGGTTTAACCACTGAAAAGCCTAAAGCAACTTCTATGGCTCACTTGTTGCTGTGGAGTGTACCAACATTTATAAAGCAAATGTATTTCACAGGGCCTAGTTTCCAAAGCCCCGTAGTTTCAGATTTAACCTAACTTTAAAAAATTACATATAGAAATGTTAACCTTGCAAAAGACAGGAAACTTTCCCCAGGCTAAAGTCTCTGATATAGATATAGAATTGTAACACAGCAAAATTGCTGTTAACCTACTGATTAATATGTTAAGAAAGTTGCTTTATTGTTATGTAAAAATACTAAGGAAACTGCTGTAGGAAAACACAGTATTTGCTAAGAACAAGCTTTTGCTGGTGGATCAACTTAACCTTTTGCAGATTGCATTATGGAATGTCATTTTGTTATTTCACTGATGTTACCAGCTTCTATTGTTAAACTATACTTAGTCATAACTCCACCTATGTTCTTTTTCTGTGGCTTTCTGGCCTGGAGAATAAATACTGAGACAGAACCCCAGTTCAGTGTTAATTTCCCAAAGGAGGAATGCCTCACTCTTAAGAGTTCTGGGAAGTTAACCCTTTGGGGTGTCTCACTGCTCAGAAGAAATGTGCTTTGAGTAATCCTTTGCGTCTCCATCACCCAAGGGAGAGAGGTGACAAATCCGTGTAATTTTTTCCAACAATTACAGAAATGATATTGCCACTAAAATACAGATTATTATCTCAGCAAGTGAATTCAAGTTGAACCAGATTGATAAAGTGGGAAAAGGACTAGGTTTAAGCCCAAATTCTTTCCCTCACCAGTTCCGGGATGTTGGGGTACCATCTAACTTTTCCTGACCTTTATTTACTTATCTGAAACTAATTTAAATGTCTCTAGATATTAGTATATTAGTACACTAGTTCAAATTAGTATATGAACTTAATAATCATACTAGCCTTAATTTCCAAGTTTTGATGGCTTTTAATAGCCCCTCCAAATATAGAACCAAGGCATTGCCCCCCACCCCGGCCCTTGCCCACAAGTTCCTCCCATTTCATTCTGGGAGTTTCTAAGTCCTCCTGTGTCCTCAGGACCAGTTTGTCATCCCAGTTTCCACACCGAGGCAGCTCACAGCGGGCCTGCCTCTGGGGCCTCTGTGAGAAGACTGCTTGGTCAAGGCAAAGGAATTCTTCTCTGAAGTTCTGCAGCCCGCAGGCTCTAGAAGGCTCTGAGGCCTGCGTAGAGCAGGAGTGAGGGTGGGAAGAGCTCCTCCCCAGTGCCAACACACTGTCTTCTGTGCCTCTAACCAGCCATGTGTGTCTGGGATGCCACACATTTGCAGCATTCTCTCTTATCACATGTCCCTCTTTTCTCCTCTCTGGGTTCCTAGCTACAAAATGTCCTTCTCTGACCCCAAAGGAGAAGGCATGCTCATCAGCTCTTATCGATGTCTTCTCAATGCATCCCGAGGAGTCCCCGCCCGCATTCTATAGAGTCAGGATTCAATCCACAACTGGATTATGCACCACGGGAACGATGATCCACCTGAAAGCTCTCTACGATCCCTCACAGCTAACACAGCCAGTGATTCAAAGGAATCCAGTGCTTCCTTGAGAGCACTGTACTGCCAGATGGTGCAGCGCATCCCCATCAGGAGCATTTATCTATTTCAGCGGTGAGTAGAGGGTGCCAGGGCCGGCCATGATGGGGTGGTCTCACGTTGTGGGCACTTGTGAGTCTGTTCTGCCGGTGGGTCCACCACACAGACCAGAGAGACAAGAAGTTGGGCAGTCAGCATTTTAAGCCTCGCCGTTCCTTACTCATCTTTAAGCTTTCCTCTTTCTTCTTCTTTTGTATTAGTAGTACTTTCCATTTTTCTTTTTCTTTTTGGCAGCTGGCCAGTATAGGCATTGAACCCTGGACCTTGGCGTTATCAGCAGCATGCTCTAACAGCTGAGATAGCTGGCCAGCACCCCCACCCCCATTTTTCTGTAAGCAGTAAAAGTTTACAACATATTTCTTTAAATGGTTCACTTGGAAATTAGAAGTTTCTGTGTGGCTTACCTTGAGGGCTTTCGAAATCTGTTCCCTGCTCAGAAAGTTCAAAGCTATATCATCAGTACTTTGTGAGCTGCAAATACTCTAGATTCCAAGTCAAATTAATCACTCAGCTGAGGTATCATCCTGATACTGGTTAAAGGTAGGGAGGATTGTGTTGATTTAGCAAGCTCATAGAGCCCGAGGAAGGCATATGCAATGCTGATTTAAATCTGTCCAACTGTGGAGAGGTGCTAGTGTCCTGCTGGAGATCAACTCCACTGCAGCAGCATAGACAATGCAAGCCACATCCCAGGGAGCGGGGCCTTGTGTACTTAGAGTTTATCCAGCAGATCATTGAAGGAAAATGACAAAGTCGGATTTGCATTCCAGAACAACATGCTGGGGCCTGTTGAGGAGGGATAGGGACAGAAACTGGTCAACCAATAATAACATTTTACAGAAAGTCACCTAGGAGATGATGAGAGTCTGACCCAGGCAGTCGAGGGTGCAGAAATGTGGAGTCAGGATTTGGTGACTGATCAAATGTGAGGAGTTAGGAATGTTTTTTGCTGTTGTTGTTTACTGTATTTGGAGTCAAGCTCAGTTCTATATTGAAGTCTTTCTACTCTACTGCAGTAGCTCAAATAAAATCTGTCTTGCTGCTTTTAACACGTGTCCAGTGAAAAAAATGTTCTGTTATACCGCAAACAAGCCACCCAAATGTTACAAGGTGAATGAGGAGTGAGAAGACAGAAGGTAGAACTGGAAACTCAGAGGTGGGGACCAAAGTCCAGTAAGGCTACTCAAGATTCCACGGAAGAGGTCCAAATGCCTGGGTGGTGCCTCAAAGGGCACAGAGAAGAGCCAGGTCTCTGTTTTCAAATCCAGCATTGCTGAGCTTCCTGTCTTTGCACACTGTGCGGTGTGGGTGTGTGCAGATGTAAGGTGCACATGTGCACAAGCACACAAGCAAACCAGGTACCACCTGCGCCACACAATGTGACATGGAAGTGCAGAAGACTGTGTGTGCTTCCCTTTTTCCAGAAAGCCCACCTCCTCATCTCTTTTCTGATGCATACAATTCTTTAGCAGGGAAAATATGTTGTATTACATAATTAGAATTAGAACTTACATGGTCACTCTGGGAGAGGTATGTATCTATGCATTTACATTTTTTACAGTGTCAGTGACTGCTGTTGGAGCCTTGGCTAATGGCTAATTTTCATTGGGGGAAGAGCATGGAAACAAAGAAGAAACCACAATTTTCTTTTCACCTTGAGGGGGTGAAAAGGGCACAGATTTATAAGATTAAGACACCAAATGTTAAACTTTGCCAATAATAGAACTGCTTAATTAAGGTTCTTGTGAGGAAAGGAGACTAATAAATTTAAGCTACAAAATGGAAGTTATTGAAGGAACAAAGGTATTGCACAGAACACAAGGAGTTTTGATCTTCAGGACTCAGAAAAACAGATGCCAGGACCCCAGGTTTGTGGCTGGTCCCAAAGATCTCAGCCACTAAGAGGACTCTGACATCATCATGTGACCTTTGAATCAAAATGCTATATTCCCTAAAGAAATAATCCAGGCTGTTTGGGACAAGATTCCATGCCTGAACCAACCAGCTGTGGCCAGAGTAGGGGTCCTGTGCATGGCTTTGGGGGCTCCCTCTGTGAGAAGGGCAGTGTGATCAGATCAGGGAAAGCCCAGTGCCCCAGGGCTCCCTCCACACCTGACTTACCTGCTGTGTGGCTCTTTGCCCTTCTGCCCATCTCCTCTGGATCCTTGTGATGATCACACAAGGTAGGCTAAGCAGGGACACCTTCCTGTGATGCAGTGATGCCTTCTTCAAGGTGAGGAAGACGAGCCTTACAAAGGTTAATGAACTTACCCCCTGTCACAGATAAATAAAGGGAGCAGGACTCAAACCTACATCTCCTGGGGTCCAAAACCAAGTATGTGGGTGTGGGTGTGGTGGGTGTGGGGGGAGTGACTGAATGGATAGGAATGCATGAATAATACATAAGTGGGTGTCCATATCAGAGCTGCCAGGACCGGAAAAATGTGGCCACTTGGGCCCCCAACCAAGATGTTTACAAGAAGACAGGGAGAAGGGTGGTAGGGGCCAGAATATAGATGGAGGGAGGGGAAGGGAAGATCAAGAGGGAGGCTCCTGGAATCTGCACTGTAAAAGTATCTGTAAGGCATCTGTGGCAGAGGCTATTTATTGTCCCTCTACTCCTATTCTCTCCTTCCTATGCAGTAATAATATTCTTGGTAGAATATTCAATGTAGCTAAGGCTACATTTTCAATTCAACCTCCCCTGCAACTAGCGGCCACATAATTCTGGCCTATGGAATGTGAGCACAAGTGTCATGGGCAAACTTGTGTCATGCTCTCAAAGGGCATGTTCTTTCCCCTGTCCCTTTCCTATACTCTGTTTGTTTTTGCTTTTTTTTTGTCGTTTTTGTGACTGGTAAGGGGATTGCAACCCTTGGCTTGGTGTTGCCCGCACCGCACTCAGCCAGTGAGCACACCGGCCATCCCCATATAGGATCCGAACCCGCGGCGGGAGCGCCGCACTCTCCCGAGTGAGCCACGGGGTCGGCCCTACCATTCCTATACCCTGAAATGTGGAGTTAATGCAGGAGACAACACAACCACATTGACCCATGAGATGCAAGCAACATATGGGGACAGCAGAGCCCCAAATGAAAGGAACCTGGTTTGTGATGATTGAGAAGCCTTCATACCAATCGCTGCCAACTCAGAGTCCAAGGCATGGTTTATAAGTCACATTGAAGAAGTAACAAAATGCCGTGTATCATGCATAGTATCATAGTAATAAGCAGCCTGTAAATACCAAATATTTTTATAATTGATATACAGGTGAAAAATACAAAAGGAAAAGTAGGTCTATTTGACCAGAGAATTTAATTTCTCTGTTCTTAAGATGTTTAAATGACTACATAGCAATAATAAAATTATTAATAAAGTATATTCTATCAATTGAAATGTTTAAATACTTGGAAATTTTAACACCATTTCTCTTCAAGGAATTTTTCTCTCATAGGGAAACTTGTTTCCAGGTATTTCTATTATAAATACAGCTACAGTGCCTGTAATTATATACTTTTGGCACTTGTGTGAGATTTTTCATGGACTAAATTCCTTTAAAGTAAAAATTTTAATCACTGGTCATGAACATTAAATATTTTAATCTTTTTATTGTGGAAAACTTGAAATACATACATGAATACAGAAAGTAGTATAACGAGCCCCTAGGTCCCCATTACACAGCTTCAACTACCAACTTCTGCTCAATTTTGCTTCTATGTGGCCTCGTCCACTTCCAGCCCTCCCTGTCTGAATTATCTTGAGGCAAATTCCAGACATCATATTATTTCATCCTTAAATGGTTGAATATGCATCTTGGGACTCTATTTTTAAAAACATGATCCCAATACCATTATCACATCTAAAAAAATCAATAAAAATTGTTATCAAACATGCAGTGTTTAAGTTTCCCCAATTATCTCATAAGTTTTTTTTGCAGGATCCAAATAAATTTCATACATTGATTGCAATTAGTCGATATGTCTCTTCTAACATATAGGTTACTTGGACTTTTATGGGAAGGATCAATAAGTTTCTGGTTTGTTTAAACCACTGTTACTTGGAATCTCTCTGCCACAACAGTGACATCCTCAGCTCAGAATCACTGCAGCCTCTGGTTCTTGGGGCAAGCTCATGGCTCTCATCCTGGTCCCTGGGCCTGAGCTGATCCAGAGCAATAGCAGCGGCAGAGTTGAGCATTCCATCCTGTCTTTGGCCAAGACATTTCCCAGTCCTTTCCAGGACTTGGCAGAAGGGCCAGATTCCCTCCAGGAGCAGCCCAGCCCTGGTTTACCTACAGTTCAGAATTTCCATCCCATGTTGAGAAGGAGCTGTGCAGAGAGTTCATTTGTAAAACAAAGTTACGAGGACCTAAGAGATGAACTAACTCTAACTCAGGGATCAGCAAATTTTCTGTAACGAGCCAAAAAGGAAATATTTCAGCTTTGCAGGCCATATGGCCTCTATTGCAATGATTCAGCTCTACTGTTGAGTGTGAAAGCAGTCACAGACAACATGTCAACAAATGAGTGTGGTTGTGTTCCAGTAAGTATTTTCAAATACAAATTTTAATTTCATAAAATTTTATGAAACATTATATGATATTACATATTATATCACATAATTATATACTGTTATATTGTAATATAAAATAATATAACATTTTGTGTTATGAAATATTATTCTTCTGATTTGTTTTCAACCATTTAAAAATATGAAAAACCATTTTTAACTTGCAGGCCACACGTGAACAGATAGCATAACAACTGGCCTGTAGGTCGTAGTTTGCCAATGCCTGATTTAGCCCAACTTTCTCATCTCTTTAATAAGAATTAAACTGAGGACCAGAGAGGTGAATTAATTCACCCTAAGTCACACAGCAAGTGATGGCAAAGGCCAAATTAGAACCCAATTCTTCATTCCTTAAAATGCACAAAAGAATAATTTCATATGCAAAAACAGTATACTCAAGAATCATCTGAAGGGCCAAACACAGAACCAGAGCTATACCCCACACCATATGGATACATAATGACAGCAGAGAGCCTGAGTGCAGTGCCCGTTTCCTAGTAACCACAGCCTCTCTGATGAAAGATTGCTCTGACTTGTTATTTATAACTTATTTCCCAATAGGGAGGGTGAGTGATTTGATTATATTTAGTCACAAGAGCAGGGAAATCCTGATCTCCCATTTTGAGATAGACACAAGCCTTATAGCCACAGCTGCCAGGAGATGGGAGAAAGCAAAGAAAGCTGCAAGGGACAGTGTTGTCCCTGTTACTAACAACAAGGGTCACATATAGCAATTACTGACTGGCTGACACAAATAACAGATGGCGTGAGGGGAGACGGGAAGCAAAGGGATGAATTCCTACGTATGCTCTGTGGAGGCAGTCATCACGAAGAGCCTTTCTGCACCTTGTTCATTACTCAGAGCATCTGTTAATTTTCCCTCTCTTTTGACATTGTTAGCATTACTTTGTTTCTGGCTCCTAGAATTATGTTCCAAAGAATGAATTCTGTTCCCCATGAAGGGGCTTTCTTGGTTCTATAGAAAATCAGATGATTTAAAGTCCAGGGAGAAAACACAAAGCATTACAGTGCCACAAACAGCCTATAAATAGAAGAGGGCTCATGGGACTGAGTCAAGAGATTTCAGGTGGGGTTAGGTAGAATGAACAAATTAGTCCAAAATGAGCGATGGTAAACCATAAAGGAGTCACCCAGAGACTATCTAGTGTGGTCCAACCCTGCATTTTACCTCCTCAGGCCGAGAGGGTAAGTGACTTATGTAAGATCACACAGCAGATTCACTGATCCCAGATCTTGTTACTTGCTGCCTCATGACCTTTCAGATGCCTGAGCAGCCTCTAAAACAAAGCAGAAGATACATCAAAGCAGGCAGATGGATAGGTGTGAAATGGCAACATGATGAATCAATGCAGAGCCTTCACTTCCTTCTGTCCATAAATGTAAATAGACAATTATGTGTCATTGTGCAATCATAGGAAAATAAGAATAAGGAACAAAAAGAGACCAGGGGATCACAAGTTCTAATGGTGTCATTTGAGCATGTGTATTCTATCATATCTAACTGAATTTCTTTCTTGAAACTAAATGACACTAAATTCTCTTTTTACATAAACCAGTTTAAACCAAGTTTCTGTTGCTTACAGTCAAGAGTCCCGGTTCAACCAGAAAGACAAAAAAAGACAAAATAAAATAGAAGATAAGCCCTAAAACATGACCCACCCTGTTTCCATGATCCTTTTTAGTTAACAAAGACCTTCCATTCCCCTGAGTTTTATAACAGCTCTAAGAAGTCAGCTGGGCAGGAATTATCCCTATTTTGAAAAGAAAAAGCTAAAAGTCATTGAACACTTACTATGTGCCAATGTTCCAGATGCCTTTTAGGTATTAATGAATCCTCACAGTGACCCAATGAAGTAGTTAATATTATTATCCTCATTTTACAAGAGTAGAAACTGAAGCACAGAGAGATGAAATGATTAGCCCAAGATCTCTGCCAGTAAGTTAAGTGTGGTACACACACTCTAAGGTGACACCGCCGCCACCGCCACCACCACCACCAAGTCACACTTCTATGGAACACTCTCCCCCTGACTGTGGGCAGGTCCTGTGATTTGGCTCTTACAAATGCAATATGGCAAAAATGATGGGATTTCACTTCCATGACTATGTTACTTTACATGGCAAAGGTAAAAGGGTTTTACAAACGTAATTAAAGTTTCTAATCAGTTTGACTTCAAGCAGCAGAGACTCCCTCTTTTCCGCTTGTCCTGAAGAAACGAGTTCTCTAGTCCCAAGGAAATGAGTTCTGCCAACAACTGTGGAGCTTAGAAAAGGACTCCAAGTCTAGATGAGAACTGCAGACCTGGCCAACACCTTGATGCCGCCTTGGGAAACTCTGAGTAGAGGGCCCAGCCAGGCCGTGCTGAACTCCTGACCCATAGAAACTGAGATAACAAAGGGGTGTCATTTCAAGCTGCCAAGTCTGTGGTAATTTGTGACACAGCAGTAGATAGATAACTAACAGAAGAGAAGCACAGTTTCCCACCCAGGCAGCCTGACTCCAGGACCTGTGCTATAAGTGCTGGTCGTCAGGTTCTTTCCAACACCACTTCTGATGCCAGAGGGGAGGGCTTTTTCCACACCAACCAATTCTCCGGGTCCCCGACACCAAGCAGGTGTCCTACAATTCAATTAAATTTTGACACTACCCAGTTAGCATCAGGATCCACAAGTGTAAGGGCTCAGTCCCATGAGACCGCCTTATTTCCAACACCAGTCACAAGTCTCACATCACCTGTACATCTGAACCAACTGGCTATAAATCAGGGGTCCCATGATCCCTTGATGATTTGATAATTTGCTAGAGTGACTCACAGAACTCAGGAAGCCACTTTACTTTTGTTTACCAGTTTATTATAAAGGACGCAAATAACCAGCCAGATGAAGAGATACAAGGGTGAGATCCGAAGGGTCCCAAGCGCAGGACTCCCTGTCGGGTGTACCCCTCTCCCGGCATGTGTTTGCCAACTAGGAAGTTCCCTGAGCCCTGTTTTTTAGGGGGTTCACGACAATGGGATAATTGGTTAAGTCATTGGCCACTGGTGATTAACTCTCTCTCCAGCCCCTGTCCCCTCCCCAGAGGCTGGGGAGTGAGGCTGAAAGTTCCAAACTTCTAACCAAGGCTCAGTCTTTCTGACGACCAGCCCCAACCTGAAGCTGCCTGGGGGCCACCAGGAGTCAGCTCATTACAACAAAAGATGCTCCTTCCATCCTCCTCACTCAGGAAATCCAAAGGGTTTTAGGTACTGGGGACAAAGACCGAATACATGTTTCACCTCACACGCAGGTCTTTAAGTCCTTTCTGGTGATGACTAGGGCCCACACCAGTGACTAAGTGACCAACAAAAGGCGAGGAACTGAGGGACTGAGTTGGGACCAATGCCCGTGTATTCTCATTTCAAGACTTTTGACCTCCAGCTTTGACCCAGGCTTCCACCCCTAAAGTATACAAAGGCATAGAAAACAAAACTTTAAAAAAAGAATTTTAACATAAAAGAGGCAAGAAAACATTGATCAGAGGTTAGGGGTTTTCACATAAGTCATATGCGTTACGACTGTAAGTCAGAGGAGGTGTGTGAAGTGGAGCTCAGGGACTAAGTAACTTCTCCAAGGTCACACAGCCATGGGGGAGGGGTTGGGACGTGACCCTGGCCTGATCTCCATCCACCTCCTCCTGCCCACACCACCAAAGAACAAATGGAGAGGGTACCAGCCATCCTCTAGTTTCCAGCAGGTTGGCACAATGCTTTTAGAAAGAAATATAATCAGGAAATTTCCATCTCCACAGAAAGTAGAACTAAAAGAAAATGAATAATAACTAAAGCATAAAGGATTTAACTTAATCCTAAGGAAGAGCTTTCCAGGGGTAAAGTTAATTAAACACTAACAAGATTCTGTTTAAAAAAAAAAAATCAAAAGCCTCTTAAATTCTGCTTCCAGATTTCTGTTTATGAAGCATCACATGAAAACAGCAAGAAGAAAGGCTGGGGATAATCTTGCAAGCTAGTTAAAATGCTTGCAAGCCCAGGGATTTCAAATTTGACTGTAAGACTGAATTGACTACTTACTGTAAAGATCAGTCATAGCTTTCTGGGCGACTATGACAAATGTCAATAACATTAAATTTTTACATACTAATTTCCAGGTTTAGACTACATACTAGCTTTTCTCATGATATCATTGGTATTATTTTTTGAAATTATCAACGAAGAAAGCAAATGAACTCAGGTGCAGGTTTCTGCCTGCACCTAGTGCATTTCCTTTACAGGCAAGTGATTTTAGACCCTCCCCAATCCCCACTGCCCCAGTACATGTCTGCAGAGGCTCGTCTCCCTCCCCCATGGCTCCTGAATGTACTTGCTCTTTCCTTTTGCTGCTGCAGACCACTGCTGCCTGAGACCCCATATTCAGCCCCAATCCTTTGCTACATCAGGGGCAGTCTTGAGACAGGAGTTTTAGGTGACTCATTTTTAGGGCATGAAAGTGTGGAAGAGGGCAATCCCAGCTTCCACATATTCCTTTACCTCCCCTACCCCATCCTGCCGGACCTAGCCCACGATCCCTGTTGTGGATTGAATTATGTCCCCCCAAAACTCCCTGAAGCTTGAATTGTCTCTCCCAAGTTTATGTATTGGAAACTTAGCTCCCACTGTGACTGTTAAGAGAGTGGGAACTCCCATTACAGTAATTGAAAGGTGGAGACTTGAAGAGGTCATTAGATTGTAGGACCTTGCAGTAGTGAATAGATTAAAGACGGTGGTCAGGGGCGTGTTTCTGAGGGCTTTAAAAGAAGAGGAGAGTCTGTCTTTCTCTCTATCTCTGCTCTCCTTGCTTCCACCATCTTGCAATGTGAGACCCCTGGGTCACTGTCGCCACCACCAGATGGACTTTGGACTTCCTAACCTCAGGAACTGTAAACAATAAATTTCATTGTCTTTATAAATCACCCAGTTCCATATATTTTGTTATAAGCAACAAAAATGGACTAATATGATCCCTCGATTTCAGGTTTTTTTTCTCACTCTACTTTTTACACCCAGGCCTCTTGCTCTGCATCTTTCGACAAAGACCCAAGAGAGTGGTGGTTTCCTCTGGATGTGGCTGAATTGCACTCTTGACTCGTGGTGTAGTTTAGAGACCAGCACTTTCCATCTGCAGAACCCTTGTCAGAATCTAACTGAAGAAGGAGAGAAAGGTGGGTAAGTAAAGACGGCACTTTACTGAAAAGAGTGGGACCATGAATTCCAACCAGGATAAGAGTAATAAGAGGGTCTGGGCAAGGGATGATCACAATGAGGAAACTCGACAATACGTGTTAACTCTTTAAAATGACCTCCCAACACAAAGAAATAAGAGATGTTTGAGGTGATGGATATGTTGATTAACTTGATTTGATCTTTATACAGTGTATACATATATCAAAATAGCACACAGTAAGTACTCCATAAATTATGTGTCAATTAAAAAAAATTTTTTTTAAGTCTTTAAAGTGACCATATTATTTGACTAAGCCATTCTACCTCTGGGATTAAGTCTAAATAAGCAATGGGAAGATAAATAAGGTCCAAACAAATGGAATGATGTACTATGTTCATAGACTAGAAGTCTCATATGGTAAAGATATAAAATTATCGTCATTTCACAGATTAATATACTGAGGCAGAGAGAAATTAAATAACCTGTCCAAGGCCATACAGCCAGTAAGAAGTGAAACTACGATTCAAAACTAAGAAGTTTGAGCCCAGAGTCCATGCTCTTAACCACACCACTGTCCGCCTATCCCTTGTGCTCCCAAAGTCCCTGAGACACTGTTCTCACAGCATTTTCCTCTCTCTGTGTATCTGTTTCTTCCACTAGTAAGAGCAGAAACCACATCTCATCCACCCTGATGTCTCCAAGTTCCTGGCACATAGGGAATACTCAAAATATGTTTATTGAGTATAAATAAACAGAATGGTTTATTGGTAAGTTTCTTTTCTTTTTTTAATATTCTCAATTTATTAATTAGAGAGATTTTTACCAATATGTGGAATAAATTGAGAAACATTAATGAAGAAGTCATGAAAATACAGGCTCATTGCAGAACAGGAAAAACAAAGTGATATATATTTTTTCTCATTTTTTTCTCTCTTTATTTTTTTCTTCCCCCCTCCCTCTCATTGGTAAGTTTTCTAATCATTGGAATTTATGCTTCTACCTTTACAGAATTCTCGGTAAATTAGGACACAGGCATAGCCAAAAATATACAGATTTAATAATGATTCTTAAGAAAAGTAGTTTTTTTCAGCTGCTTCCATTTCCTGGTTTGGGGTTATTAAATAATTTAAATAGCAGAGCCAGAATTTATTTTTAAAACGACTTTCTAAATAGGAAATTCCAGAACATCTCTTATTATTATATTATTTGAGAGCAAGAATCATGTCATTTCTCATTTTTTTCCTACACTGGGGGTGCCTGATAAATATTAAATACTGATACCACCATTAAAACTATAAAACTACAAAGAGAAAAACAGTATGCCTTTAAAAAAAAAAAAAAAGGAGGATTTATGATTAGATAAGGGGAATAAAGGATTAATTTATGCCTCTTGTGTTTATAATAAAAATACTAAATCTGATGGATATTTATGGGACCAATGAATGGTTAAATAATCACTAAAAATTAGTTTAAGAAACTGGTGGTAGAGCACTCCCAAACAAGACTGTGGCTAGCTAAATCTACCTCTGGGTTATTTAGTGTCTTACTATATTTCAAGGTCTTTTCTATATTATAAATAACCGATCCCTTCAGCCCTGTCCACTCTAGTCACAATAAATCCAAATAGCCTCTTTGCCTTGACCTTTTAGCATTCCCAGGATTTTATGTAACTTATGGCCAGAAATGTTTATAGAGAATTGACCTCCTGCTGAAGAGGTCCAGTTTTGATATTCAACCAAATCAGAAGAGGCAAGAAAATTTTGCTAACCAGTATTTGTAACCAGTATTTGTTTTTGATAAACACCATTATATTAGTCAGGGTTCTTCAGAGAAACAGAACCAATAGGAGATACACACACACACACACACACACACACACACACACACACACACACACACACACATACAGTCATACATCTCAATGACAGGGCTATTTTCCAAGAAGTGTGTCATTAGGTCATTTTGTCATTGTGTCAAAGTGTATTCTACAAAGGACAACAAGGAACTCTTCTGTTGTCTACATTGGCCGCTAGTTGCATGAGTGTAGGTCCTCTAATTATGTTACTAAATCTATCTGTGCCTCACTTTCCTCATCTGTTAAATGAGGATTAGAATAATAACGCCCCTACAAAATTATGAAAATTAGTTTAACAGGTAGGGATTGTGCCTGGCACTCAGCAAGCACTCTGTGAGTGTTAACTGTTATTAACTAATATTTCACTATGAGGATGGATGGGAATCATTTAAAAATGTAAGAGTTCTAAAGTGGACAACATCAGATCTAATGTGTGAAATGCTTGGCTTTCTATCTTAAAGGTCTGAGCTAACTTTGGGTCACCCCATATGTAAGCTAAGCACTATTCAACATATTTTGCACTAGGTTTACACCAGCATCACCAAAACACGTGAGTAATGCCTTGTGCTATGACATCATGATGGCTGTGATGTCACTAGGCAACAGGAATTTTTCAGCTCCATTATAACCTTATGGGACCATCTTCAAACATGTGGTTCATTGTTGACTGAAACATTATACAGTGCATGACTGGATGTATAAAAGGTACTTCAAAAAGTTCATGGAAAATGGAATTAAAAGATAATGTGGCTCTTTCCATGAACTTTTTGAAATACCCTCACACATGAATTGGCTCATGTGATTGTGAGGTCTGGTGAGTCCAAAATCTGCAGGGCAGACGAACAGGTTGGAGACCCAGGGAAGAGTTGATGTTGCAATCTTGGGTCCAAAGGCTGTCTGGAGGCAGAATTCCTTCTCACTCGGGGAACCTCAGTGTTTTCTTTTAAGGCCTTCAACTGATTGATGTCCTCCCACATTGTGGCGGATAATCTGCTTAACTCAAAGTCTACTAATTTAAATGTTAGTCATATCTAAAAAAATACCTTCACCGCAACATCTAGACTGGTGTTTAGATGGGTACCATGTAGGTACCATAGCCTAGCCAAATTGACACACAGAGTTGACTATCACAACCACTGATACTCTTTATCATGTCAGTTACTACAGCTACAATTCATTACAAGTCAATAGGAAGAGGTATAACTTTTAGATTTCTCCCTGAAACAAATCAGAACAGTTCTTTGTGCAATATTTCTGTGTACTTAACTCTCCGTCAAACACCTGCTGGCCAGGGTCTTCCTTGGCCTATATAACACCCAATAGTAGTTGATAAAGTTTTTTGATGTCAGCAGGATGGCTTTTACCCCCTTTGGCTATGTATTTCTGTTCCACAAACATTTCCAAGAAGGCCTCACAGCACAAGGAACTATCACTTTCCACCAGCATGGTATCTCTCATGGATTAAATTATCCCAGTTGCTTTGATAAAGATAAGTAATTGCAATCCCTTTGTTTGTGATTCGGATTAAACATTCATGGTGCCTATACAGTGAACAAAAATACACAAAGTATTTCACCTCTAATGAAAGTTTAATCGTGATCTGATAGCAGGGGCTTACAGTGAGCCCAGAGCAGCCATTATGTGGCGTGATCTCCTTGCTTGTCAAAAGTGGGGGTAGCACACTTCATCTGGCCCCTGGTGCCAGCCATCGTGCTTCTGCACAGCCAGACCTCTCTCTGCCACCTTAAGAGGTTCCTTCTTCCAATTTCTCACGCTATCCAAATGCACATGGAGGTCTCAGGCCAGGAACAAAACTTCCAAGAACTGGATTTAGAGGCGATAACTAGGAAAATTTCATTTCTCGACAAATGGAGGGAAATCTTTAGTTATCACAGGTAAGATGTTCTCATTATCTCATTTCTCTAGAAACAGAGGGATTTTAGGTGTTTAAGTAATCAACTTTTATGCTTACCACATGAGAGGTTTCCTTTATAGATTTACATTTAAGCTAACAAAAATAAATAAATAAATATACAAACAAACGGGGAGAGAAAAAAAAGATACAACAATCACAATACTTCCTTGAACTTGTTAAGATAAGTGAACATATATGATGTCGATGGGGGAGTGGGGCAGAGAGAGACAAAGGAAAAGGAGGAATTGCTAAAGGGACATGAAAATCAATTACATCGTATATTGATAAATTAAAACAATTTTTAAAATTATAAGTAAATAAATAAAAGCTATAAATAAATAAATAAATAGTAGTTGTCCTAAAATAAATAAATAAATAAAATGCTTCAGGTATAACTATTTTGGAATGAGACTTCCCTAGCAAGGTTGGAGTTTGAGGAGGTTTGTGTATATGAGGTTTGAATAGAGTGAGTAATTTATTTGATATTTCCTCTTTCATTTGTAGGTTGGGAATCAATAACACAACTCCTCAGGTAATTACTTTTCTCAAAGCCTATGTGTTTTTCTTTAGTTGCTTCTTCAAACAATCACATTAACAGCATAATCTGCATTTATTTTATGCACATAACGTCACTCAGGCACTGGCATTTAATGTGTGAAAACGTGAAACTAGAAAGCCTATTGAAGACTCTTTCTTGTGCTTTCTTTTTTCACAAATTTCTCTTTCTGATTTGAAGAGATACTTTTCATCATTAAGAGGACCATATGGTTATTATTTAGAAAAAAAGTAATATTAGAATGTAGAGTTCCTACACTTGTACAATAGCACTAGATTCTAATAACCAAGTGCTTCAGTATGCCTGAAAAAAAATAGTTTCAGGAGATGACTGAATTCAGGTGTTAAAAAGATATTTTAAAATCTGTTATACAATAGGAGATGAAAGATGTTTGTACCTCATGTAACCTAAAAAGGTTAGAAGGTAATGGACTTTGTATTTCAGGTATTACTTCAATCACTCATCAAACACAGCACAAAATATTAAGGTGATTTTCCTGACACTAGTATATATGATCAAGCAATTGAATTATTAATATTTTAACTGTAATGCTAAAGCATCTTGCTTGAAGTAACCTGTGATCAAAAGCCTTATTTGTGCTAAAACTCTCTTAACCAAAGTCTAAATTAGAATCAGGGAGATAATTTCTATTTTAGTCCTGGAAGTATTAAATGGAGATAGCTACCATTTAGGGGGATAGAACATTCAAAAGATAAAACAATCTTTGAAAGGAAAAAAAAAAAATGTCAAGTTATACTTTACACAAGGTGGGGGAAACCCGCTGGCACAAATGTAAAGATTTTCCATTTGATTTACAAAATGCATCTTATCCCATCAGTAGTCTGTGACTGGATGCTATGTTTCTGAGATAAGAAAGCATCTTTGCCTCTAGGAATGCAGAAAAACTAAGAAGGCAGTTTCCTTCATGTTTCACCTACCAATAGGGCAGATTTGTTTCATGACATTAGGGTAGAAGTTAAGTAAACTGGAAGAAGAGTTGATGCTAACATATTGAAATGCCATAAGAATCAATCAATCAAGAAGAGTACAAACAGATTTTTTTAAAGGTAGGAGATGGATTTTTCCAAATAAGAAAATTATTATGCTGACTTACTTGGTAATGCGAATCTAAAAGAACTAAAAAGAGGCAACCTGACTTCTTTTATTGGCCAGTTAGCAGCATAATGAGAAATACTTTGTACAGTATAGACTAGAAAGATTCGTTCAATATTTATAAAATATTGTCTTCTCAAAACAAGAGATAGTGACATTTACATTCTTCTCTAAACATAATTTCAAGTCAAGGTCTAGATAGCTTTAATTATGTTTCCATAGTTACATTTAACCTCTCCAAGTCACATAAAACTTATGAGAAACCCCTTTGACACAGACCCTGGAATTTTTCCACCCCTTTTATCACTATTTATCACAATTTTTAGACATATTTAAAAGTAAGACAACATTTTCTGAACACTGGTATTTTAAAGAGAGAGAAAGAGAAAATTTACAACAAGGTCATTACTAGCTCTGTTTGCTTTGTTTTGGGGGGGGGGCATTTTACACAGAATCATGAAGGCAACCATGTATCTGCTGATGAAATTAAAGATGAAACAGGAATAACTCAGCCCAAAGGACAAGGACATTTGCCATCAAGTAGCCTTTGTTCTATTCCCAAACCTTCTATCATCTCTTCAAAACTGGGCGGCTTTCCTATCTCCCTCACAATGGCCATGGTAAGTATAGCTTGTCAATTAAACATGAAACGAAACAGAATCTTCCCAAAACAATAAGGCTGGGGAATCTTATCTGCTGTCATGTGAGAGTATTATTGAAGATAAGACTACAGACAATTGTTATTGGTAAAAGGAGAATATAATTAAAATGACTTATTTATGGTACTTTTCAAGGACACTGGTGATGGTACAATCTTTTCTTTACTAACTCTGAGAGTCTCTCTTACCTCACTTCCTCAATTTGACACTTAAATTTGAGGGAGCGAGTGAGTTACATTCAAATAACTCACTATATAAGGTAGGATGGGACAGACCCTGTAAATGGCAGGCCGTGGAGTGCTCAAATGCATAAAACAATGTGGGTGTGTAAGAAAGGACCCTGCGCACGTGTGCAGGTGGGAGGGAAAGAGGCAGTGAACTTTCCAGGCCCAGTCCTGGGGCAAGAAGCTGATCTCAGGAGGGAAATGTTTTCTGGGACTGTCAACTAATACAGAGATTTGAAAAGAACCTGACATTTGAGAATCCAAGTGGATCTGGAAGCTACTGGTTCCAGGGACCGTTTCTTCCATTCAAGACTTGTTCAGGGAGGGGCGAGCTAGCTAAGGCAGAGACCCTGCTATGAGGCAAAACTAGGGACATCCCATTGGGTCAAATAGGCCAAAGCTGGAGGCAATGCTTGGCAAATATCCAAGGGACCAGCTGTCATGCTAAAAAAAGACATGCTTGGAAGCTGGGAATGGTGAGGCAGGGGTCGAACCAGCTGGGATGAGAGATCTCTCCAATTAAACCAACCTTCAATGTAACCCTTTAAATCATAGTGAAACTCAAGGCTTCTCGAGACAATTTCTCCACATTCACCCCACTTGCCCAACCTCCATACTATGTTCTAGGAGCTCCCAGGCCTCAGTGGTTATGTGGCCTACACATGGTAGAGCAGAAGTTAGAGCAACTATCTGCATTTTAATTGAAAAGATAATATTTTTGATGAAAAATCTTTCATAAAAATGTATTCTTGGCTTCTGTAATGACTTTCTTTGGAAAATGTCATTTTAAAATTTATACATATCTGAAAAATAGGCTACCTTTAATGTGAAAAAGAGAAAATTATGGTTCTATATTGGTATTTGCCTGTAAATAAAGAAATAGCTTCGTAAGGCACTGGTGGGGCCAGGAACAGTACAGGGGAGACATGGGTGGGAGGGAGTCTTGTCACAGCATACATTTTTATACTGTCTGGATTTTTAACCATGCAAATGTACTATTTTTTAAAAAATATATACACAAATTTAAAAAATAGAAAAAGCATTCACAGCTGTTTGCAAAGTCCTCTGGTCTTTTCCTACATTGGGAAGGCAGGAGACTCTGGGTCTGAATGCTCCCCTTTATCTATACACAAAGATGTGATGCAGTTGGAGACCTCCCCAGTGACTTTTCCAAGGTAATGCTCTCCATTTGGAAAAGGCTGGGAGACAAAAGATTCAGACCACTGTAGCCTGAAACAGAGTTGATGGAGTGAGTGTTAAGGAAGTCCCAGAAGTAGAGATAATTGATTTTTCTTCTAAAAAATGAATTTGGATTTATTCCCATTATGTGGGCCAGATGATAGTGTGTCCTTTAAATAGCAGTAGCATTAATTAAACACACCCTGGGATTTCAAGATGATGAGCCTTGGGATTCTGAATACGCGTGTTGCAGGGAGGCGGTTTGGAAGCCTGACCAATTCTAATCGCTGTTTCAGCAGTGCAGCTGCCTGGCAAATGATCGGAGCTCTTGAATCCTAATACTCACTTGAGAATGGCCTTTGTTGTCAATATGCTGGTCTCTTTTTCCTTCTCTGTCTGGAGCAGCGGTGCATAGTATCTCCTGACATGGACACACCCTGTCGCTTTGCTGGGAATCTATGCAGACAGTGGGTGTTGTGTGAAGCACCCAGCACACCTTTGCTTGCCTCACCTCTGCTGTTTCTAGCCTTTTGTTGCCCTTTTTTCAATACTACAGTTTCTTCCTTCCCCCAGCCTGAAGACTTACAGTGTGTGTGGTGGAGTAAACTCTGGCCTAGACTGCTGGCCAGGTGAGATTGGGGAGAAAGTGAGCATCGCCTCTGGGCCCTTCCACCTGCCCCGCCCAGTGGCCTTCCTTCCCTCCAGTGTCACTTCACCATCCTCCTCCACACCCAGGACCTGGCCTGGAGTGCATTCCTGTAGCCTCTTCTATCAGCAGCCAGTAAACAAACCCCTGGTGTAGCTGCAATGCCACCCAGCAATATCATAGTGAAAATGTAATTTTGAGAGACCAAAGTACTATGGGGAGACCCAAATGAATGAAGCTCTAATAGAGGGATTACAGATGGTATGTTTTGGGGAGCAGGAGGCACAGCCTGGTGCCTTCAGCATGGAGTCCTGCGCATAGATGGGCCTCAAGAGGTGTTAACTGACTAATTCACTGCCTCTGGACAATCACCTAGAGGTGTCTCAGGTTGGGAGACTGGGTACCAATGTGTGCCCCTCCAGATGCACTCTCCACCCTTCTCTGCCCTTTTCTGCCCTGCTCTCTGCCCAGGAGGCTGACCTGTAAGGACTCCATCAACAGGGTGCCCTCCTCCTCTACTTCCCATTGAGTTTGAAAGGAGACTGGAGGGAGGGCAGGGAAGGAAGTCAGGCTGCCATGGTGGGCTGGGTCCCTCTCCTCTCTCGGCAGCCCTCTCCCCAGGACCCTCTCCTCCCTGGTTCAGGTCACCACTCCTTCCCCTGCCCCTTCAGGCCAAGGGATCATAATGACTTCCCACTGTTGCTTGCCCTGGGACTGAGCATTAGCCATTTGGATGTCCCACATCCAGTCCACATCTTTGTAAATAGACCCTGTATTAAATGTTCCTCAGATTAATTCTCCTGACTTGAGAGTGCCATCTCTTCCTGCTGGGCCCCTGTCTGGTACAAGTTGAAAGGCTTGCATTGGATCCTGGCATTGCCACCTACTGTATATGTGACCTTGGGCATGCCACTTAACTGCTCTGGGTCTCAAGTCCTTTAACTGAAATGTAAGCGTCAAATTAGATTTTTTTTTTATTCACCAAATACTTATCGTGAGCCTGCTACATATCAGGCACTACACCAAATGCTGGGAAACCAGTGGTGACAGTCTCTGTTAGACTCTATGACATGATCTAGGATAGAAAGACCTTCTTCTTAGGACTCACTCATTCTAAAATCTCTTATTCTATGATGGTCCAGTAATTTATAGGGCAAGAAGAGATTTAGGGAAGGAGCTTCCAAGAGGATTATTTTACATGAAGTTAGGAGTAGGGGGAGGGAGAAGACTGGATGGGGACAGGTGGCCACCAGGAAACTCTAAGCCCAGGGTCAAGGTACAAATCAGTCAGGGTAAGAACATTAACCTATCGGGCAAGAATGGCTCAGGTCCCTGTCTTTGAATGTGTGTGTGAAATGTATGCAAGTGTGCATGCATGTGTGTGAGTGACACTCACCATCATAACAGTCAGATGTAATGCAGTGCCAGCAAAGAGAGGAGCTCATTACAAATACTGGACAGTGAGCAAAGCGAGGAGAGGAATACTGTAAATCGTGCTTCGTTGTGTTAAATAGTAATTGTTACAGTCACTTATCAGGACCATTCACCATCTGTGTCTAGTTATCAGGCAGCACAACCGCATATGCATACCATTAAATATGTGTCAGGTTAGTCTTATTATAAATTCCATTTGATATGAAAGTAAATGTTTTTAGGTCAGATGGTTGTCTTTGTCAACACTGGCCGGTGGGGCCTGGCAGGAGAAACCTGCAGCTGTCTGTCTCCAGCCCACCCCAGAGGTGCAGCTGGAGGGAGAAGCTCTCTGAACTAGAGGTGGCAACTGGCCACAGAAACAGGAACTGGGTTTGGCTTGCAAAATTTTTAAAATTTCATTTAAATTTTAAGCCTTCTTAGTCTCGATGGTCTTAATCTTTCACATTTATAAACGTCTTTTCCTCCCTTATTCCCACCAGTCTCTGGTCTTTTTCCATCTGTGTTGGGACTTTCTTCCACGTGGCACAAGATGTTCCCAAATAACACTCTACATTTATTCAACACTTAAAATTCCCAAAGCCCTTTTCTGTACTTCTCTTTAATAATAGCCATGATGTGGACCAAGCAGGGGTAACCCCCTTTCTGGATAAACAAATAAGGTCTTAGACTTGTTCAGCAATTTGCCCAAGTTCATGTGATCAGTAAGGGACAGAGCTGGGGCCTCTCAGCCCTTGAGTCAGGAGTGGTCGCTCTTCTGTGCTGTGCAACTTCGAAGTCAGGGAAACCCTTTTCATTGGTTTTCAGTCCCTCTCCTGGGGATGTTCAGGGTTGATGGCTCTCTTTGGCCATTGTACACATGAGTCTGTGACTTCCAGGGGTGACCTCTGTGCATATGCTGCGTCTCCTTGACATGCTGTTGCCCTGAGACACAGCACAGATAGTTTTTCTTCAGGTGCATTGCTGGGCCCTTGCTCACACTGAAATGCACCTGCCTCTATTTCTCTATAGAGGCAAACTTTTCTTTTGAGAGTGGGAGCAGAGATGGCCAGGAAATAAACTCCAGCCATGAAACCAGACCCTGGGCCAACATGTGGAAGAGCATTCCAGATGCATGCTTTTTCTGCGGCTTTCCTTTGTAAAAGCCATTAGGGCTTGCTCTAGGGGGTGCCCTATGCACAGCTGGGAAGGACTGTGGCTCTAGACCAATTGAGTTTCATGCTCCATTTGTCCAAATTCTTCAACTTGCTCCAAATGCCTGAATGTGATACTCAGAGGCCTCTGGGATCAGGCCCAAGGTGATTTCCCGTTTCAGCTTCTACTTCCTTGTTGCCTCTGTCCCCAGCCCCCGCCCCCCCAGACACACACACACTGTTCCGGTCACAATGAACTACTTACTCCCCTTCCCAGGACACCCTGGGTACTGACGTGTGTATTTTTGCAGATCTCTCTCTGTCCTCCCCACTGTTATAGGCAAAAGTCTGCTGTGCGGTCTGCTCCCAAGTGTGGGATGTGTGCCTCTGCCGGCACTTGGGATACTTTTAGGGATATGGCGTTAAGTAACGTGTCACACATCGTTGAGTTACCTGGTGAGAAAGTTATCCCCTTCTCTACTCTGGCGGGCCAGAGAGAAAGACTCTGGCGGGCCAGAGAGAAAGACTCAGGAGAGGGCAGTATCGTTCGCACTTCTCTAACACTTCTTACCTTCTCTTTTAATTATGAAGAGTGCAGGGCTCAGCCAGAGCTTTCACAGGCAATAGATTTTAGCTGTAATTCATAACATCATTTAATTTTCTTTTTTCTTTTTTATCCTGTACGGCAAGGGATTTTGATTTCCATTAAAGGAAGTGATACAAAGTGTCTTTTTAAAATTAAGTTTTCTAACTTACAAAAACTGGCTCAAGCTAACGAAAAATATTAATTACATAATGATTGGTACACAAAAATGATAGAAATCATAAAGATAGCATATGTGGAATGAGAGTGGGGGAGGTATTAGGAAAATGGGTACAAATCCCAGCTCTATTTTTACTAGCTGGGCGAACTAAGGCAAACAGCTTAATCTCTCTGTGCTTCCAGTTCCCTTACTGGGATAAAAGAAGGATAAAAACAGTACCTACTTCACAGAATTAAATTAATGTAATGAATGTAAAGCACTTAGCTCAGTGCCTGGTGCACAGAAAATGCTTAATAAATGTTAGATGCCATTTACTACCCTAGTCCAAATGCCACCTCTTCCATGAAGCCCTCCTGAGTGCTTCAATCGGAAGTTCTCTGTCCTCTCTGTTTTGTCATGGTACCTTGTACTTGTCTCATGGAACTTCACACATTCTGTTTTGTACAGAGTTGTGGGGTGTTAGACTTTTTACACATTCTAGAAGTGCTAGATAGGTCTTTAATTATAAACGGATTCTTTTCTTTTTTCATGTGTTTGGTTTATAAAGTCTTGTTTCCATTTTTCTAGGAAAGTCTAAAAGACCCTCTCAAATCTCAGTGTGCTGTAGAGTATCCAGGAAAACCTCAGAGATCCTGGGACAAGAGAACTGAGAATTCTTGTTTAATGTCATTTAAATCACTACTGTACTTGGACTAGAAACACAGGGTCCTATCTGTTACTTTTTTCTGGAGTGAGAGAGAAAAACCCAAAGATGGGACAGGCAGGGGTTAGAAAGTCATAGGAGCGAGAGGCACAGGAACAGATCAGTAGCCCATGGTTGACTACAAGATGGGTGGCTGGCAGTGGAAGGGAGACACAGGGACAAAAATTGGGTGGGGACAAGAAGGTGCAGGTGGGCACCCTGCACCTTCAGGATAAATTATCCCAAGTGAACCTGACCTGAACCTTTCGCCCAGGACTTTATACAATTAAAATTGTGGACTAGAGTAGTATGTAAACTTGAATGTGAAAGGGGACCAGGCCTACGTCCATGATTCACCATGAGGAGTACATTTAGGAAGAATTATCTTTGAGTGAATCATTATTTCGCTTCTTTTCAGAAGCTGCGACAGGGCCTCTTTGGAAATACAGTCCATGTCTTCAGCTGTGACTGGAAAAGAGCCTGTTTCAGGTTCCATGATCCTCTTTCTGACCTGGCTTTTGCTTTGGAAGTGGGAAAGGTAACAGAAGTTCATAATTTTTTTTTTTTTTTTTGTGACTGGTAAGGGGATCGTAACCCTTGGCTTGGTGTTGTCTGCACTGCGCTCAGCCCGTGAGCACACCGGCATCCCTATGTAGGATCTGAACCCGCGGAGGGAGTGCTGCTGCGCTCCCAGCGCCGAACTCTCCCAAGTGAGCCACGGGGCCGGCCCAGCAGTTCATAGTTTTAAAAAATCCTCACCCCATGTTCCTTATCCATGTTTCCATACTGTCCACATTCATATGAATGCATGTTTTGATTATAATCATAAGTAGAAACACATTTATAATCTAAAATGTAACCTTAAATGGTAACAGACTGTTTAAAAAGTAGGACATACTGTCTGAGCTGCAGAAAAGCCTCAAACTCCTTTTCTCCCCAGCCCCCCTGGATTCTAGTTTTCCTGCCTCTTCTCTCCAAATTCTAAGCATTCCCAAGGATTTAGAAGGCAAAAGGAGATCTAGGAACCTCTTTTTGGCTTATTTGAAATACCAATATTCATGTTGTCAATCACCAGTCACACCTAAACTTTGAGGGCTAACCCACTAGTTCTTTACCTCCTTGCAATCTAAAAGTCTGCTATGCACCAGGGATGTAGTGAAGGAAGGATGGAAGAGGACTTACAAAACCAGGCGCCAGTCTGCGGGCTCCACAAAGAAACTAGTCATTGCAGAGTCTAGCCTGGCTATGGCACCCAGCCATGGCCTGCAGGGAGGAGTGACACACATATAGTACAGAGTCCCTTCGCTAGCCCCAGGGGATGCAGTATACCAGGAAGGAAAAGGCTGCAGAGAAGAACAGATAAAAACATGCATTTCCAAGAGTTCGCTTTTGTCACATCGACTCGAGTGGGTCCCACTACAATTGTAAAGCCAGCTTCTGGCCTTCGCACCTCACTATTCAACCTCCCTGTTTCAGGGAGGTGCCCGAAGCATTCAGATGGCTGTACAAGGATCCATCATCAAATACTTGTTGTTTATCAGGAAGAGAAAAGACGGTACCTTTTGTAGGTAAGAGGACTGTGAGAAGTACTTGAAAGAGTTACCCATTTCACTGGAACCTATATATGCTAAATAATCACAATTGAAAAATTCAGGTTGCTTTAGGAAGGAAATCCTTCTCTTAAGGCCGAAATGGTTCTGTTTCTCCTGGAGAGGCCGGATTCGCTCACTGGGGAGAGCTCCTCTGGAGTTGTTCTCGCTGTTCAGTTGCAGGAATAGTGTTGACAGGTTTTATGCTCCCCTGCAGACCACCCTGTCAGCTAAAATTAAGCACCTGGTCTCAGATGGGCTTACGTGCCCATATTTGATGGGAAGCCCTAACCTAAAAATTCTAGGGGGGATCAAAAGGGATGATGAAAGACCTGATAAATGTAGGATCAATTCTGTTTAATTTAACCAGGCTGACAAGGTACGATGTTTGGCAGTTGCCTGTTTGGAAAAATCAACTCAAATTTACTTTATTCTTAGAAGTTAGCAAACCCCTATCATGTGCAAAGCCCTATGCTAGGTATGAGAGGAAATATAACTAAGTAAAAGCCATATATCTGCCCTCAGGCAGGATAAGTTATCCCCTCAAGCAGGAACCAAGTGTATAATATATTCCAAGATCATGAATTGCCAAGTTCCCTACACGCAGAGCCCAGGATGGGAATTCTCTATGCACGTGACTTACTGAGGAAGTGCTCTCAGGAGAAACCTATAAGAAAAGGAGAAGGGCAGGACAGGAAAGGAGAAGCAGCTAAGGAAGAATGTGATTTCCAGTGAAGTCAGCCTGATGCCAGGGAGAGCTCTGGATGGAAACTGCCCCACAGAGCTGCCCTGTCTTCAGATACAAGAGCTGGGCTTCTGCACCTCCACGAAGTCAGTCACTGGCTCTGGGCCATCCTTATGGAGAGGGCATAACTCCTAGTCACTTCCAGGCAAGGTAGCTCCAATGCTTTGGAGAAAGTTGAAAACTGGGATCCACTAGCCACAGTGCCAAATGGAACATGTACAATATTTGCTACATAAATATAAAGCATTTAGCACAGTACCTGGCCTGTGCAAATGTGAAATAAATGTGAATGAGTAACTGCTCTGACAGACTTGCTCCATGAAGTCTTCCTAAACCCTCCCCATCATAAGCACTCTCTCCTTCTTCTCCAGTCTCCTAGCTTTTTGTCTGATTCTCATTCTACACTGCAATAGGGTTTTGGAGTACTGGGCTCCTTGCTAACCATTTCTGTATCACCACAGAGCTACATAGATAGCAGAGTGTATTATAAACCTCTGTCATGAGTTTCTGTACAAAGACTGCAATTGTCAGTGTTAAATATTTAGAAGATAAGCAGAGTAGGGGCTGGCTGGTTAGCTTATTGGTTAGACGGTGGTGCTGATAACATCAAGCCCAGAGTTTTGTCCCTGTACTGGCCAGCTGCCGAAAATTTAAAAAAGCAAAGCAGAGAAAGGTCTACCATGCAAAGATTGGCTCCTGCTTCCTGAGAAGGTTTGACAGACTCTGAGAGGACTCAGTGTGTGTGACAGTTAAGAGCAGGGACTCAGGAGCCAGTGGCCTGAGTTCCAGCCCCTGCCCTATTGCTTTAATGATGAACAACCAGGGGCAAATCACTTCCCCTCTCCGTGTCTTACTTTGTTTGCTTCTAAAGTGGGAGTAGTGGTAGTGTCTAGCTTTGGGGTTTTTTGTGGGGATTAACTGAGGTAATTTGTGTGAAAACTTAGCACCGGGGCGCGGTGGGTGCTGGGGGAGCATGAGCTACAGACTGATGAGGGTGAGCTGCACGAGGCCTCAGCTGATGCGTAGGACATGAGGAGGTGGAAAGGACAGATGTGGACACTAAGGGCACAAGTGCATGAGCAAAGGCATCATGGTGGAATGTGTGTACGTTCAGAGGGCTGTCCATCCAGGAAGATGGTTTGCAAAATGGAAACCTGGGAGGTTAAACTGCATGGTGTGTTTGGGGTTATGCTTGAAAAGGGCCTGTTTTATTGGGTTAAAGAGTTTAGCTTGATCCCTGATGGAGTTCAGAGGAAAGGACAATATTGGGACTCAAGAGGGTGGTTGTGCACGGGTGGGAATGGCTAAGATCACCAAGAGAAATTACATCCTGTGGTGAGGATTCCAGTTGCAGTGACAGCAGAGAGGACAGGGCTCTCTAGTGATATTCTCACATTGTAGATTGATGAAGGAACCAAATAGACCCCCTCCCTGCATCCAGGAGACATAAAATTGGAGGTCCCAGCACACGGCTAGGTGACTGTTCATTCCAATGGTTTCCCACCCCTGCCTCCTGCATTGTAGTCTGTGTGAGATAAGCAAAAAGGAGCAGGAGCAAGCCCTGGCCGCTGCACTTGCTGGCATCCTGTGGGCTGCAGGAGACGCTCAGAAGGCCACCGTCTGTCTTGTCACGGAGGATACTTATGTTGCATCGACTCCTGTCTACTCCAGGGACAATTTCACTGAGCAGGTAAGTGCTCTCCTACCCGTCCTGCCAGATAAAAGGCTAATGAAGCCTGAGTGTGTACTAGACGTGTCCTGGGAATGGAGGCAGAACCCCACTGATGCTCTGTATGTGCCTGATGTGGCCAGAGGTGCCTTCTGAAGAGGCAAGTACCCAGGGCTGTAAGTTATCCAACCTGCCAAATCTGAGTCCTGCCGTGAATTTCTCCCTCTGGAATTCACCATGATCAAGAGTATCCCACACCTGAAATCAAAATAAACTGCACTTCCATGTCCACTGTCTTAAAGATAGCTGGATTCTATCCAGCAGAAAAAAAATCTGTGTATGGTTTTACTGCTAAAGGTACCATATTCATTTAAAATTGAGGAATGCAAAAGTGATGCCAGTAGCCACCCAATTTTATCATGTATGTATGTTTTACGTGGCCTTGGGTAAGATAATATGTCAGTTTTTAACAATTTGATTTTGCAATGAAACAAAAAACTCCCTTGAGCTAATAACAGTGAGTTGACATCTGTTAGGTGTAACTTTCATCTTCCTTTTCATTTTTATCTTCTGTTCCTGATTTGTAGCTCCAGCTGTTTGAATTTTTAGAGAAGGAAGCCACTGAGAAATTCATCTACGATCATTTACAATGTGTAAGTGTTTAAGTATTGAGGTACTTCCTCTATGCTGAGCTGATCTTACAGGGATCTTCTTTCTTTTATAAAGCATATTTCTAACGATGCTTGTTAAGAAAACCAGGTCATTGTCAGGGCTAAGAAAGGGCGGAAAAGAGAAAGATAAGCCTGCCTCTCCATCCTCACAACCTAGAAAGACGCCAGATCACACACAGGCCCCTCACACATGCCTCTTTTTCCTCGGCTAATCAAACCCAGAGGATAATACATTAGAGAGCATACACGAGAATTTCTTTTGTGGGAAGAAAAATTGTTAAAGCAGTTTTGCCTCATCTAATGGATTAAAAAAAAAGTAGTAAAAAACAACCAAAAAACTAAGGCCCTCATCTAAGCTGTCAAAATGACCATTCATATTTGTTCAAGTAAATGACTTCTGGCCTTAAAAGGCAGTCCCATTTCACTTCGTCCATCAGCACCTGACACACAATGTCCTCCACTGCAAAGATTCCCCCCACCCCCAGGGTGGGGCAGGGACAGTGGTGGTGGAAAATGGAAGATGCCTTTTAAAGATTCCTCTGCAGAGAAAGAAATGAGAGCTGATTTTCTCATTGGAAACCTGTGATGTGGAAGCAGAGACAATTAGCAGGATAGCCATGAAGCCATACAGCTGCAGAGTGTGTGGAGGAAGGCAATGGGATCAATGACACTGCTCCCGTCCTGTCAAAGCCTTCAGAGGCAGAAAGCTTGGACATGAGTTCTCAGTCACGCACTAGCTGTATGATCTTGGTTAACTAGTTACCGAGGCCTACCTCCCCCACTATCTCACAGGTCTGTTGTTAGCCTGTGTGACGGGCAGAAGAATGCCCCCCGCAAAGATGTCCAAATTCCATCCCCAGAACCCGTGGATATGTTACATTACATGGCAAAGGAGAATGAAGGTTGCTGATCAGCTGACATTAACATAGGGAGATGATCCTGGATTACCCAGGTGGGGCCAGTGTAATCACAAGGGTTCTTAAAGTGGAAGGGGAAGGCAGAAGAGGATGGCAGAGTGACGGGATGTGAGAGTGCCACCTGCCCTTGCTGACCTTGAAGATGGAAGAGGACGGTCATAAGTCAGGGAATGTGGGCAGGGCCTCTAGCAAATGGAAAGGACAAGGAAACAGATTCTCTCCTAGACTCTCTAAAAGGAAAGCTGTCTTGCTGACATCTTGATTTTAGTCCAGTAAAATCCATTTTGAACTTCTGACCTCCAGAACTATATGATAATAAATTTGTGTTATTTAAGCTACTAAATTTATGGTAATTAGTTATAGAAGCAGTATATAATTAATAAAACCTGTATAATAGATTTTAAATACCTGATATAAATGTTAACCTGGAAGCCTGCTTAGAGACTCTTTGTTGTAGGCAGGAGACATTTAGTGGGGTTACACAGACATAGAGGATTCATTTTTCAAATGACCCTTTCAGCGATTATCGGGGTAAATGCTTCCCTCTGTTTTCCATCTCCTCAACTCAAACCTGGGAAAGTCTAATTCCATGGGAAGGAACCCCCACACCTGCAAGAAATTCTTAAATTCTTAGCCAGGGTTGAGATGAGAGGATCAGACATAGGCTATACACAGGCTTTCCTAGTCAAAGACTAAGAGTTGAGCTGGAATAAGTAATAAAGGCCCTGGTGGTGACTTCTGGGATGATGGCAGAAAATAGGTGCCCAGGGCATTCCTGATGCAGGAGAAGATCAAAATGGGCCCACAACTACCAACACCTCATTGTCTGGTCCCAGAACCATCACTCATCTCAGAGTAGATCCCCACAGAGCAGAAGTCCTACAGCTGGCCCATCACTGAGCTGCAGACTCCACAGAGGGAGGTGCCTGCAACCAACACTGCAGATGTGAGAGAAACAGCTGCAGCCAGTGGCACCGCTGCTGCTGCCACAATGTAACTCTGCTGCTGCTGTGAACACTGCAGACACAAGGAAGAGAGTTGCAGCTGCCAGTGCTGCTGCTGCCCCCATGAAGTTACCCCACTACTACCAAGGACATTGCAAATGCCAGCAAGGCAATTGCAGCTGCCAATACCACTGCTGCCAGTGCAAGGTAACCCCACTGCCACTGCAGACACTGTAGCTGTGTGGGCACCACTGCAGACACTATAGCTGTGTGGGCCACCACTGCAAACACTGCAGCCAAGCAGGCAGCTATTGCAACCACCACTGCTGCAGTCACCACCACGACCAATACCACCAGGCAGCCGCCATCATTGTGCAAACAACCTACCATGACTGGAGCCACTCCTGCCATGCAGGCAGCATGCCAAAGCCACCTCCACAACCACTGCTGCTGCAAGGGCAACCTGCTACCACAGCATCAGCCACAGCAGCCACTGCCACTGCAAAGGTGGACAGCTGACCACCCAGCTGCATTGACACAAGGAGGGTCAGCAGAGGAGTCTAGGGAAGGAGAGTAATAGAAGAAGCAATGGTCCTACCAGATGACCAAACGTCAACGTATAGATAGTAGAAACAGGAAAAAACAAGAAAATGCAAGAGAACCAAAGAAATACAATAACTCTCAAGTACCAGACCCAATAGAACAGGAAACCTTTGAAATGACTGAAAAGGAATTCTGAGTAAAAATTTTAAGGAAACTCAATGAGATACAAAAAGGTGAGAGTTAGATGACACAAATGAACTGAGCAAAATTATCCTGGACATGAAGGAAGAAATTTACAAGGAGATAATACTATAAAAAAGAATGTAGCAGAACTCATGGAACTGAAGGAGTCATTCAACAAAATGAAAAATACAACCAAGAGCTTAAGCAGCAGACTACAGCAAGCAGAAGAAAGAATTTCTGATCTTGAAGACAGTCTTTTTAAAATAACTCAAGCAGGCAAAAAAAGGAAAAAGAATTTTAAAAAATGAAGAAAACATAAGAGATAGAGCAGACAACCTTAAGCACACAAACATCTGAATCAGGGGCTTTCCTGAAAGGGAGGAGAAAGGGAAAAGCATTGAAAACATGTTCGATGAAATAATAGTGGAAAACTTCCCAGGTTTAGGGAGAGACACAGACTTCCAGATTTAGGAGGCCCAAAGATCCCCAAACATATTCAATCCAAAAAGGTCTTCTCTGAGGCACACTGTAGTTAAACTGGCAAAACTCAAAGAAAAAGAAAGAATCCTCAAAACAGCAAAAGAAAAGCATCAAGTCAACTATAAGGGAGCCCTTATCAGACTAACAGCAGACTTCTCAACAGAAACTCTACAGGCCAGAAGAAAATGGGATGATATATTCAAAATACTAAAGAAAAAAAAAAAAACAGCCAAGACTACTATACCCAGCAAGGCTATCCTTCAGAAATGAAGGAGAAATAGTGTACTTCCCATACAAACAAAACTTACAAGAGTTCACCACCACATGAACTGCTCTACAAAAACCCTCAAGAAATCCTCAAGGAATTTTCTAGCATCCAAAAAACAATAATCACTACCACAAATACACAAGAAAGAACAAAACCTACCAGAAGAACAAAAATGCAAATGTGAAAGAGAAAGAAACTATATTTTACTACCTCCAAAAACCAACAAATACCAAAGACAAACAATAAAAGGCAAAGAAAGAAACAAAAGATATTTAAAACATCCAAATGAAAATTGATAAAATGCCAGACGTAAGACAATACCTTTTAATAGCAACCCTAAATGTAATCGAATTAAATTCCATACTCAAAAGACAGACTGGCTGATTGGATTAAAAGGCTAGACCCAACTATATGCTGTCTACAAGAGACTTAACTCACCTGTAAAAACACACACAGACTAAGAGTGAAGGGTTGGAAAAAGATATACCACACAAATAGAAATCAAGAACAAGCAGGAGTAGCTATTCTTATATCAGATAAGATAGACTTTAAACCAAAAACTATAAAAAGAGGCAATGAAGGCTACTATATAATGATAAATGGATCTATTCAGCAAGAAGACATAACAATCATAAATATATATGCACCAAATATCAGAGCACTCAGATACATAGAGCAAATGCTATTGGACCTAAGGAAAGGGATAGACCCAAATATGATAATAGTTAGGGACCCAAACATTCCTCTCTCAACACTGGACAGATTATCTAGGCAACAAATCAACAGAGAAACACAGGATTTAAACCACACTTTAGACCAACTGGACTTGGCAGATATCTACAGAACATTTCATCCAACAACCACAGTCTACACATTCTTCTCATCTGCACATGGAACATTCTCCAGGATAAACCATGTGTTAGGTCATAAATCAAGCCTTAACAAATTTTATCTTTTTTAAAAATATATTTATCTTTCTTGTTTTGGCAGCTGGCCAGAACAGGGATCTGAACCCATGACTTTCATGATATAAGGCTGTGCTTGAACCAACTGAGCTAACTGGCAAGCCAAACCTTAACAAACTTTAAAAAATTGAAATCATTTCAAGTATCATCTCAGACCACAATGGATTAAAACTAGAAATCAATAACAAGTGAAACTCTGGAAACTATACAAACACATGGAAATTAAATAACATACTCCTGAATGACATATGGGTCCAAGAAGATATTAAACAGGAAATCAAAATTTTTCTCAAAATGAGTGAAAATAAAAACCTGTGGGATGCTGCAAAAGCAATACTAAGGGGGAAGTTTATTGCAATAAGTGCTTATATCAAAAGAATAGAAGGGTTTCAAATAAACAACCTAATGATACATCTCAAAAAACAGGAAAAACAAGAACAATCCAATCCTGAAATTAGTAGATAGAAAGAAATAAAAATCAGAGCAGAACAAAATGAAATAGAAACCCAAAAAATGATACAAAAGATCATGAAACAAAAAATTGTTTTTTTAAGAAGATAAACAAAATAGACCATTAACAAGGCTAACTAAAAAAAGAAGACATAACAAATAACAAAAATCAGAAATGAAAAAGGACATATTACAATGAATACCACAGGATGCAAAGAATTATTAGAGACTATTATAAACAACTAAATGCCAACAAATATGAAAACCTGGAGGGAGTGGATAAATTTCTGGACACATACTAACTACCAAGACTGAACTACCAAGAAAAAATAGAAAACCTGAACAGACGAATAATAAGCAATGAGATTGAAGCAGTAATCAGCAGTCTCCTAACAAAGAAAAGCCCAGGACCAGATGGCTTTACTGCTGAATTCCACCAGACCTTTAAAGAGGAATCAATACCAATTCTCTTCAGACTATTCCAAAAAATTGAAATAGAGGCCATTCTCTCAATCTCATTCTATGCAGTCAGCATCACCTGATACCAAAACTAGACAAAGATACAATAAAAAAAGAAAACTATGGGCAATATCTTTGATGAACATAGGTGCAAAAATTGTCAATATAACATTAGCAAATAGAATACAGCAACACATCAAAAATATATATATACATCACAATCAAGTGTGATTCATACCAGGGATGCGAGGATGGTTCAACATACACAATTCAATAAATGTGATACACCACATCAACACAATCAAGGACAAAAACCATATGATTATCTCAATAGATGCAGAAAAAGCATTTAACAAAATTCAACATCCCTTCCTGATAAAGACTCTCAAGAAATTAGGTATAGTAGGAAAGTATCTCAACACAATAAAAGCCATATATGACAAACTCACTGCCAATATCATCCTTTAAGAATGGAAACAAGACAAGGATGCCCACTCTTACCACTTCTATTTAACATAGTATTGGGAATACTAGCCAGATCAATCAGGTGAGAGAAGGAAAGAAATAAAGGGGAAAAGGGCATCCAGATTGAAAAAGGCAAATTCAGATTGTCCCTATTTGCAGATGACATGATCCTATATATAGAAAAGCCTAAAGACTCTACAAAAAACTCTTAGACTTGATAAATGATTTCGGAAAAGTTGCAGGATACAAAATCAACACGCAAAAATCAGTAGCATTTTTATACTTCAACAAAAGAAATCAAGAAAGCTAGTCTATTTACAACAGTCACTAAAAATAAATAAATAAATAAAATGCCTAGGAATCAACTTAACTGAAGAGGTGAAAGATCTCTACATGACAACTACAAATCACTGTTGAAAGAAATTAAAGAGAACACAAAAAGATGGAAAGACATTCCATGCTCTTGGATTAGAAGAATCAACATTGTGAAAATGTCCATATTACCCAAAGTGACCTACAGATTCAATGCAATCCCCATCAAAAGACCAATGACATTCTTCACAGAAATAGAAAAAAATCCTAACATTCATATGGAACAACAAAAGACTCCGAATAGCCAAAGCAATCCCAAGCAAAAAAAAACAAAGCTGGATGCATTACACTACCTGACTTCAAATTATACTACAAAGTTATAGTAACCAAAACAGCATGATACTGGCATAAAAACAGACACATGGACCAATGGAATGGAATAGAGAACCCAGAGATCAACCCATAAACTTACAGCCAACCGATCTTCAACAAAGGCACCAAGAACATATGCTGGGGAAAAGACTGCTTCTTCAATAAGTGGTGCTGGGAAAAGTGGACATCCATATATAGAAAAATGAAACTACACCCTACTCTCAACATATACCAAAATCAACTCAAAATGAATTAAAGACTTAAATATAGGTCCTGAAACTATAAAACTTTTAAAAGAAAACAGGGGAAACACTTCAGAAAGTAGGACTGGGAAAAGACTTTATAAATATGACCTGCAAATCACAGGCAACAAAAGGAAGAATAAACAAATGGGATTATATCAAACTAAAAATCTTCTGTACAGCAAAATAAAAAATTAAGAGAGTGAAAAGACAACCTACAGAGTGGGAGAAAATACTTGCAAATCATGAATCTGACAAGGGATTAATATCCAGAATATAGCTGGGAGTTCAAGATGGCGGCGGCTGCGGCGGCTGGCGCGGAGTAGCTGAGGTGGAAAAGGTGGCCACTGGGCCTCAGGCAGCCGGGAAACTTGTGGACCTTTCTCTGGCCATCTCTTAAGGGAGGACTGCTGCTGCTGGCCGGTCGTGGGGGCTCAACGCCACTTTGCCCCCGGCAGGAGAGGCTGCCTCATTTACAGGCAACAGCTTTGAAGTGTGGAGCAGGAAAAGAACTGATTCTTAGCTGCAAAAGCGAGTCTTGAAACAGGGAACACGGCGCCAGGGCTGCTGTGGATGCAGCCAGGATCCTGGAGGCCGGGGCCGCACTGAAGGCGGCCAGCTGCCCTATCCAGGATTCGAGGTTTCAGGCCGGCATTAAAGAAGACTCCTGGGAGCGCCCGAGCGGCGCCGCGACTGAACAGCCCGAGGCGGCAGCGCCGAGAACACGGAAGGCAACAAACCAGAGACAGAGCGAGCGCCCGACCTGGCACAGCACTGTGAGTGATCCCTGGCAAAGCTCTGTTCGGGGGGTGGATGCCCACGCGGCTCCCCGCCTGCACCACCAGGCCACTCATTGCCCTGGTGCTGCCTCCATTTTCCCAGGTGCGGGCAGCTCCGCCCTGCTCGGCCATCACTGAGCCCATTTGCTTGGCCTGGCGCGGGGCTTTCTGGACCCTGCGGGCCGACCTCCTCTCCCACTCCCTCCACGGTTCTCTGGCAGGGCTGGGGGTGTGGGGCGTCCCGACCAGTTTTGGGAGGGCTAGGAAGTACGGGCGGGCCGACTGTCACTCCACCACACCCTGGACTCCGGCCCCGGTAAACTTCCTGTTACTGGGAGGCAGATACCATCTCTGCGACCACCAGTTTGGAAAAAAGCCTAACGAATTTCTGGTTGGGAATAGTGTGGTAGGAGAGTTCCCAGGTCTGCTTGAACCTGCCGGAGAGCAGGCTGCAGGCGGGCACTAGACTCGGTTTATACCGGGGGGATACAAAGGTGAACAAGACCCGAGAAAGATCTACACAGTGCTACAAAGGCACCCAGAGAGACTGGTCGTCTGTGCCTAGCAGAAACCCGGTAGACTTCCTGGGCGAGGCGGTGCTGAGCAGGGTCTTGAAGGCCCAGCTGATAGACGAGGGGTGCAGAAGACACGCCCCAACCCAGCACAGTGTGCACAGAGGGGGGAGACGTGCGGCCAGGGAGGCGGAGACTCGACAGAAACCACACACCCGGTGGGGTCGCCACTGCACGATCTAACAGCCTGGGCCAGAGCACACTGAACGGGGAGAAGTCCTGTACAGAAAGTGAAAGCTCAACAGAGATCACACACCCTGTGGTACGTGATCCACCAGCCCAGCAGAGTACAAGCTGACCAGAAAGGTGGATCCCCGGAGAAGCCCAAGACCCGAGGCAACCACACACACAAGACACTAGAGGCCAACTGAGCAGTCACGGCGGGAGCCATACCAAATTGGCAACCACAGCAACATCCTAGTTAGTCATTAGTCTTAAACCGGTGGACTGTGAAACCCCCTGCCACAATGAATAAACACCAAAAAAAAGACACCAGAAATACAAAAAATCAAGAAAGTACACCACCAAAAGTTAATAAATCTCATACTCTAGATCCTATAGAACAAGAAGCCCTTGAAATAACTGATAAGGAATTTCGAGTGATAATTCTAAGGAAACTGAATGAGATACAAGAAAACTCAGCTAGACATCATGATGAAATGAGGAAAAGTATACAGGATCTGAAAGAGGAAATATACAAGGAAATCAATGTCCTGAAAAAAAATGTAGCAGAACTTGCTGAACTGAAGAAGTTATTCAGCGAAATAAAAAACACAACGGAGAGTTTAACCAGCAGGCTTGTCGAAGTTGAAGAGAGAACCTCTGAACTTGAAGATGGGCTGTTTGAAATAACACAAGCAGACAAAAAGAAAGAAAAAAGAATCAAGGACATGGAAGAAAATCTGAGAGAGATATCAGACAACCTCAAGCGCTCAAATATCCGAGTCATGGGTATTCCAGAAGGGGAGGAAAATGGAGATTCCATTGAAAACATATTCAACAAAATAGTGGCAGAAAACTTCCCAGGTATAGGAAAAATCACAGATCTTCAGATCCAGGAAGCTCAACGATCTCCAAACGTATTCAACCCAAAAAGGCCTTCTCCAAGACATGTCATAGTCAAATTGGCAAAACTCAGAGACAAAGAGAGAATCTTAAAAGCTGCAAGAGAGAAGCGTCAAATCACCTATAAGGGAGCCCCAATCAGGTTAACATCAGACTTTTCATCACAAACCCTAAAAGCTAGAAAGGAATGGGATGATATTTTCAAAATACTAAAAGACAAAGATTGCCAGCCAAGAATACTCTACCCTGCAAGGCTATCCTTCCGAAATGAGGGGCAAATAGTATATTTCTCAGACAAACAAAAACTGCGGGAGTTCACTACCACAAGACCACCCTTACAAGAAATCCTCAAGGGAGTACTGGGTTTGGTTCCTGAAAAATAACTACCACTGCCATAAAAACCTAAGAAAAATCTAAACCCGCTAGTACAATAAAAATGGCATTCATGAAGAGAAAACAAGCTAACAAAAACACTATCTACAACCTAAGGAACCAACAAACAAAGAAACCAAACAGTAAATCAGAAAGCAAGGAACAAAAGACACCTAAGACAACCAAACAACCAATAAAATGCTAAGAATAAATCAACACCTTTCAATAACAACTCTTAATGTTAAAGGCTTAAATTCCCCAATTAAAAGACACAGACTGGCTGACTGGATCAAAAAGCAGGACCCAACTATATGCTGCCTACAAGAGACCCACCTCACCCATAAAGATTCACACAGACTAAGAGTAAAAGGATGGAAAAAGATTTACCATGCAAACAGAAAAGAAAAACGAGCTGGAGTGGCTATTCTTATATCTGACAAAATAGACTTTAAACTAAAAACCATAAAAAGAGACAATGAGGGACACTACTTAATGATAAAAGGACTGATCCATCAAGAAGACATAACAATCATAAATATGTACGCACCCAATGTTGGAGCAGCCAGATTTATAAAACAAACTCTATTAGACCTAAAGAAGGAAATAGACACTAATACCATAATAGCAGGGGACCTGAACACTCCACTGTCAATATTAGACAGATCATCTAGGCAAAGAATCAGTAGAGAAACACAAGATCTAAACAAGACTCTAGACCAATTGGAATTGGCAGATATCTACAGAACATTCCACCCAACAACCTCAGAATATTCATTCTTCTCATCAGCACATGGATCATTCTCCAAGATAGATCACATATTAGGTCACAAATCAAGTCTCAATAAATTCAAAAAAATTGGAATTATCCCATGTATCTTCTCAGACCACAATGGATTAAAACTAGAAATTAATAACAAACAAAACTCTGGAAACTATACAAACACATGGAAATTAAACAGCATTCTACTTAATGACATATGGGTCCAAGAAGAAATCAAGCAGGAAATCAAAAAGTTTATTGAAACTAATGAAAACAATGATACATCATACCAAAACCTGTGGGATACTGCAAAAGCAGTATTGAGGGGAAAATTTATTGCATTAAATGCTCACTTCAGAAGAATGGAAAGATGGCAAGTGAACAACCTAACACTTCACCTTAAAGAACTAGAAAAACAAGAACAATCCAATCCTAAAGTTAGCAGACGGAAAGAAATCATTAAGATCAGAGCAGAACTGAATGAAATTGAAAACCAAAAAACAATTCAAAAGATCAACGAATCAAAAAGTTGGTTTTTTGAAAAGATAAATAAAATTGACAAACCATTAGCATGGCTAACAAAAAAAAGAAGAGAGAAGACTCAAATAACAAAAATTAGAAATGAAAAAGGCGATATTACAACTGATTCATCTGAAATACAAGGAATCATTCGAGACTACTATAAACAACTATACGCCAACAAATTTGAAAATCTGGAGGAAATGGATAAATTTCTGGACACACACAAGCTCCCAAAACTGAACCGTGAAGACGTAGAAAATTTGAACAGACCAATAACAATAAAGGAGATTGAAGCTGTTATCAAAAGGCTCCCAACAAAGAAAAGCCCAGGACCAGATGGATTCACAGCAGAATTTTACCAAACATTCAAAGAGGAATTGACACCGATTCTTTACAAACTATTCCAAAAGATTGAAACGGACGCAAATCTCCCAAACTCATTCTATGAAGCAAACATCATCCTGATACCAAAACCAGGTAAAGATATAACCAAAAAAGAAAACTACAGGCCGATATCCTTGATGAATATAGATGCAAAAATCCTCACTAAAATAATAGCAAACAGAATACAGCAACACATACGAAAAATTATTCATCACGATCAAGTGGGATTCATCCCAGGGATGCAAGGTTGGTTCAACATACGCAAATCAATAAATGTGATACACCATATTAATAAACTCAAACACAAGGACCATATGATCATCTCTATAGGTGCTGAAAAAGCATTTGATAAAGTTCAGCACTCATTCATGACAAAGACCCTCTATAAGTTAGGTATAGAGGGAAAGTATCTCAACATAATTAAAGCCATATATGCCAAACCCACTGCCAATATCATCCTGAATGGGGAAAAGCTGAAAGCTTTTCCTTTAAGAACAGGCACTAGACAAGGATGCCCACTCTCACCACTCCTATTCAACATAGTGTTGGAAGTACTAGCCAGAGCAATCAGAGAAGAGAAGGAAATAAAGGGCATCCAGATTGGAAAAGATGAAGTCAAACTGTCCCTGTTTGCAGATGACATGATCCTATATATCGAACAGCCTAAAACCTCTACAAAAAAACTGTTGGAATTGATAAATGATTTCAGCACAGTAGCAGGATACAAAATCAACACACAAAAATCAGTAGCATTTCTTTTCTCCAATAGTGAACATGCAGAAGGAGAAATCAAGAAAGCCTGCCCATTTACAATAGCCACCAAAAAAATAAAATACTTAGGAATTGAGTTAACCAAGGAGGTGAAAAATCTATATAATGAGAACTACAAACCACTGCTGAGAGAAATTAGAGAGGATACAAGAAGATGGAAAGATATCCCATGCTCTTGGATTGGAAGAATCAACATAGTGAAAATGTCCATACTACCCAAAGTGATATACAAATTCAATGCAATCCCCATCAAAATTCCAAAGACATTTTTCTCAGAAATGGAAAAAACTATTCAGACATTTATATGGAACAATAAAAGACCACGAATAGCCAAAGCAATGCTCAGCAAAAAAAATAAAGCTGGAGGCATAACACTACCTGACTTTAAGCTATACTACAAAGCTATAATAACCAAAACAGTATGGTACTGGCATAAAAACAGACACACTGACCAATGGAATAGAATAGAGAATCCAGAAATCAACCCTCACACTTACTGCCATCTGATCTTTGACAAAGGCACCAAGCCTATTCACTGGGGAAGGGACTGCCTCTTCAGCAAGTGGTGCTGGGATAACTGGATATCGTTATGCAGGAGAATGAAACTAGATCCATACCTCTCACCATATACTAAAATCAACTCAAAATGGATTAAGGATTTAAATATACACCCTGAGACAATAAAACTTCTTAAAGAAAACATAGGGGAAACACTTCAGGAAATAGGACTGGGCACAGACTTCATGAATACGACCCCAAAAGCACGGGCAACCAAAGGAAAAATAAACAAATGGGATTATATCAAACTAAAAAGCTTCTGCACAGCAAAAGAAACAATTAAAAGAGTTAAAAGACAACCAACAGAGTGGGAGAAAATATTTGCAAAATATACATCTGACAAAGGATTAATATCCAGAATATATAAGGAACTCAAACAACTTTACAAGAAGAAAACAAGCAACCCAATTAAAAAATGGGCAAAAGAGCTAAGTAGGCATTTCTCTAAGGAAGATATCCAAATGGCCAACAGACATATGAAAAAATGCTCAACATCACTCAGCATCCGGGAAATGCAAATCAAAACCACATTGAGATACCATCTAACCCCAGTTAGGATGGCTAAAATCCAAAAGACTATGAACGATAAATGCTGGCGAGGCTGCGGAGAAAAAGGAACTCTCATACATTGTTGGTGGGACTGCAAAATGGTGCAGCCTCTATGGAAAATGGTATGGAGGTTCCTTAAACAATTGCAAATAGATCTACCATACGACCCAGCCATCCCACTGTTGGGAATATACCCAGAGGAATGGAAATCATCAAGTCGAAGGTATACCTGTTCCCCAATGTTCATCGCAGCACTCTTTACAATAGCCAAGAGTTGGAACCAGCCCAAATGCCCATCATCAGATGAGTGGATACGGAAAATGTGGTACATCTACACAATGGAATACTACTCAGCTATAAAAACGAATGAAATACTGCCATTTGCAACAACATGGATGGACCTCGAGAGAATTATATTAAGTGAAACAAGTCAGGCACAGAAAGAGAAATACCACATGTTCTCACTTATTGGTGGGAGCTAAAAATTAATATATAAATTCACACACACACATACACACATACACACACAAACGGGGAGGGGGTAAGAAGATATAACAACCACAATTATTTGAAGTTGATACAACAAACAAACAGAAAGGACATGGTTGGGGGGGAGGGGGGGAGGGAGAAGGGAGGGAGGTTTTGGTGATGGGGAGCATTAATCAGCTACAATGTATATCGACAAAATAAAATTAAAAAAAAAAAAAAAAAAAAAATATCCAGAATATAGAAGGAACTCAAGCAACTTAATAGTAAAAAAACTAAGTAACCCAATTAAAAAATGGGCAAGGGAGCTGAATAGGCATTTCTCAAAGAAAGATATACAAATGGCCAACAAACACATGAAAAAAGTGCTCAACATCACTTAGTATTAGGGAAATGCAAATCGAAACCACATTGAGATACCATCTCACTCCAGTAAGACTGGCTATTATCAAAAAGACAGAGAATAACAAGTGCTGGTGAGCATGCGGAGAAAGGAGAACCCTCTTACACCATTGGTGAGATGGTAAATTAGTGCAGCCATTATGGAAAACAGTATGGAGTCCCCTCTAACAACTACAGATAGAACTGCCATATGATCCAGCAATTCTACTGCTGGTGAGATACCCAAAGGAGTGGAAATCATCATGTCAAAGGGATACCTGCACTCCCATGTTTATTGCAGCTCTATTTACAATTGCCAAGAGTCGTAACCAACCTAAATGTCCATCATCAGATGACTAGATAAGGAAAATGTGATATATCTACACAATGGAATATTACTCTGCCATAAAAAGAATGAAATACTGCCATTTGCAGCAACATGAGAAATCATATTAAGTGAAATAAGCCAAGCACAGAAAGAGAGGTACCACATGTCCTCACTCTAAGTGGGAGCTAAAATATAAACAGATAAATTTTTTAAAAAAGAAAGATACAACAATCACAGTAATATATTGAATTTTCAAAAGGAGAGAACAGAACTGAGGTTACCAGAGGTGGGGAAGGAGGAGGTGGAGGGAGGGTAAGGGAGGAATCGGTAAAGGGGCACGAAAAACGATTACACAGTATAATGTTGAACTTTAATATAAAGCATTTATTTTTAAAAACAAAAAGATAATAAAGGCCCTAAGAAGAAGTGGATTCCACAGTACAGATGGGCTTGACACAAAAGCCACAGTGTCAAGCAGACCCAAGGTGACCATTACCTTAGTTGCACTGAAAAGGGGTGGCTCCATCTCCTAAGTGACAGGGAACCTGATGGCATATATATTCCTCTCCAGCTGGGGGGGGGCGGGTACTGCACATTGTGATCAGTGCCCCATCTAGACCTTTACCCAACCCCATTCACTCTCAGAATGTGTCCATCCCATGCCCCATTCCATTTAGGCAAAGATCTCAAGCTAGAGGCCTGAGGGTTACGTGTGGGCAGTAAACCTATTGTTATGGGTTGAATTTTGTCCCCACAAAAAGCTGTCTTGAAGTTCTAACTTCCAGAACCATCAGTGAATATGATCTTATTTGAAATTAGGGGCCTTTGCAGATGTTATTAAGCTAAAATAAGGCCATACTGGATTAGCGTGGGCCCTAGTCCAAGGACTGGTATCTTTATAAGAAGATGGAAAATTTGGATACCAACAGAGACATGCAGGGAGAACACCAAGCATAACAGAGACAGAGATTGGAACGATGCATCTACAAGCCAAGGAGCGTCAAGTGCTGCCAGCAACCACCAGCAGCTGGAAGATGTGAGGAAGGACCCTCTTCTAGGGCTTTAGAGAGAGCATGGCTTTCCCCAACACCTTGATCTTAGACTTCGAGCCTTCAGAACTGTGAGAGAATAAATTCCTGTTGTTTGAAGCCATTCAAATTTCTGCTAATTTGTTACAGCAGCCCTAGGAAGCTAATACACCTAACACATATGATCTGCAGTATTAGCCCACAAAGTGTTGTGTTTTTTTAACATTTGAGTCAGTTAATGTCAAAAACAACCAGGAAATTCCACATAAAACCCTGAATTTTGGGCTTTTAGAAAATCTGGCCACATGGGGCCCATATACTTGCATGTCTTCAATGAGCTGACGCAGGAGCAGCTACCCTCGTTAGATAAGTTGTGACAGGCTGAATGCTGACTACACCCTAATCCCAGAAACCTGCGAATATGTTACCTAACCGGTAGAAAGGAACTTTTCAGATATGATTAAGTTAAAGACGTTGAGAGGGGGAGAATATCCCGAATTATACATATGGACCTAATTAATCATAAGAGTCCTTATAAAGGAACAAGGGAGACAGTGGAATCAAAGAAAGACAGGTGACAGGGCAGCAGAGGGAGAAAAGGTGACATGATGTGGGACCATGAGCCCAGGACGAGGATGGCTTCTAGAAGCTGCAAAAGGCAAGGAAGCAGAACCTTCCCAGAGTCCCCTGGAGGAACACAAGCTTCCGGCACTTGGATTGTAGCCACTGAGACCCACGTTGAGCTTCTAACCTCCAGAACTGTAGGATAATAAATGTGTGTTGTTTTAAGCCCCCTAGTTTGTGATACTTTGTTACAGGCCATAGGAAACCAACACACACTGCTCCTCTTTGCATCAGGCCCCACTTCTTGTTTCTCCTGCACTTTGCAGGACAGTCACTTGGCGGTGGGTCCTGTCTGGCTTCTATTCTGGCCTGTAATTTGTCTTTTGCCTGAGGATCCTGCCCCTGCCCTAGCAAAGTGAACAAATTAATCCATGAAAGGAAAAATACATGCATTTTAGCAGAAACCTTCCTAATCCAATGCATTTAAAGGGGGGGATTTAACACTGGGCATCTGAAAAGCCAGCCGAGGAGCTGCTTTTCAGCAGGTAGAGAATTGACTTAAAGCTAAGATAAGACCAGCTAATGAGAGGCTCTGGATATTGGTTAGGTGGTTTCAAGTTGATCCTAGAGATCACAGGGCATCTTCAGAAAGTCCTAAGGAGAACAGTAACCTGGCCAAGAAAAGACACAGGGGAGAAGAGCCTTAAAGAGGGACAGACACTAATTTTGCTGAGGATCTAGCATGTTCCAAGAACCCAAGTAGGTACTGTGTAGTAATTATTTCATTTCACTTTTGCAACAAACCTGGGGAAAAGGTTACTTTAATCTGTGATTTCAGGTGAGGTTGAAACTGAAAGGAGTTAGTAAATAGGAGTTAGTGTAGAACTGGTTTTGACCCTAGCTTGTACTCCTCCGAAGCTATTTCTGTGCAGCCTCTCTGCTCGCCCTGAGTGTCACGGGTGGTGAGGAGGGATGAGTTAGGAGAGCTCGGTGAGGGAGCAGCCAGCCACGAGCAGCACCGAGGGTCTGGGCTAGGAACCATTCACTACCTATTAGCCATGACTGGAAGAGAATCACATGGTAGAAGTGCAGGAAAGAAAGAAGAAAGATAAGTCGAAGACCAAGGAAATGATAGTGACATTGGCATGAAACAAGGAAGGAGAATGCGTTTGAGAGTGGAAAAGACTTAGTGAAGCAGAGAGAGCGCCATGCTTTCAGCAGCTAGGAAAAAAAATTCTCTCAGACTGTAAATCCTTGAATTTCATACTCACGTGCTTTTCTTTTGCTTTTTAAACAGTTCAAAGGGGAAGGAAGCCATGGTGTCATCCTGTTTCTTTACAGTCTGATCTTCTCCAGAACATTTGAAAGGTAAATTTTACAAATATGGGCATAGTTATTTCCTATAGGATTGGATCACATAAACAGTGTACTCTTGAGTTGGGAAATATTTTCATCCCCATATTGGAAACATGAGTGCAATTTTTTTCTAGTGGATACTCTGCACTGACACGTTCTTTCCTGTCATTGGTTTGGCCACACAAATGGGCAGACAGGTGTCATAAGTCAAGTTTGAATCTGCTTTTATAGTACAGCAGCAGGTTCCTTCTTCTTGTGGCTATAAATATTGGCAGATAGTACCAAGGCTTATTTGTACAAGTTTCATAAATAAATATATTTTATTATTTAGATCCACAATAAAATATATCCTCAAATATTTATTTTGTTTCTGTGACATGCAAAGCCCTGCTCTCACCACTATGGGAAGTACAAACAAGAGAAGATGTGGCCCTGACCTTCTGTAGTTTCTAGTCTGGGAAAGACAAAAAGTATGCATAGAGATCCTGGGCAAGTCCCAGGTGGTACCCAACAAGCCAAATGATGTGTAAAGACAATGAGTCTCAGTGGATTCCAGAGAAGGAAGGGTCCCTGTCAGATAGGGTAGTCAGGCAAGGCTTCAGAGAAGAAATGGACTTTCTTCTGGCCCCTGAAAGAAAACCAAGCTTTTGAGAATCAGAGAAAAAGACAGAGGATTCTCAGAGGGAGGAATTACAAGCCCTGAGGTAGTGTTCCTGAAACTTGTCTTTTACATACCACCATCACATTTTTATGGTCTATGTGATTATTTGCTTAGCAATTTTAAAAAAATCAACACATATAAATATCAACTTCTTTCTAAACATTAGTACCCTTTCAATCATTTGCTATGCTGAAGACAAAACAAACATATTGAAATAAACACACCACTATTAACATTTTTAAATGCTCATATCTATACCACCTAAAGTGATACCATGATTTAGGAAACACTGCCCTGAGTTATATCTGATGCCACCAAGGCCCTCTGTGCTTGACAGAAGTCTTCAGGTCTTGTTCACAGAAGGGCACGACCTCTTGTCCCGTGAATAGCTTCCTTCAAGAACACATACGAGGGTACTTCAAAAAGTTCATGGAAAAATGGAATTGAAAGATAATAGGAATCTTTTCATGAACTTTTTAAAGTACCCTCCAACAACTTGCCTCCCCCTAGGTGACATCAGGAGCCACAATCCACCTTGGCCTTATATTGTCAAGGGTAAGATCCCAGCCCCTAGCCCCTGATGTAACAGTGAAGTCTGCCCTTCTGCAGCCAAGGAATGGGCTCAGCAGCCACGCCAGTGTTTTCCATTTGAATAGTCTGTTCAGCCCTGTGTTGAGCCAGCACTCTCTGGTGTGGTCATTTGTCACTCTGAGCCAAGCATCCTTTGTCACATGTAGCAAACAGCTTGTCACATATTGAGCCCAGCAGCCACCCCGAGCACACACAGGGATTCTAATGTACGAGGTGTCTCTATCTTCACCCGTCTCCCTTACCTCTTACCACTGGCTTTCCCCAACCGCATCCACTGCTTCCCTGATCACCTCTGCAGCCCCAGTCCTAGAAGCTATCCCTGTGAGAGATGGAAAGGTGCAAGTCACGTGTGCAGGACGGTGACCAGAGCCTATGTTACTGCTGCCTTGCATCAGGGCTGGAGGGAGGAAAGCTGCAGGTGCCAGGTATAGTCACTGTCCCTGATGATCATCTGCTGGTGGCTTCTCCCATTCTGCAGGCTTCAGAAGGACCTAGATGTCACCACCACTCATCTGTTACAGCCAAGTGCTGGAGGCTTCCTGTGTAGGCAGGTGGGTTGGAAGACTTTGCCTTTCTATTGTAGAATCTTAATTAGGCTTGTTTTCTAATTAAGCATTTTCTCTCCTTCCGCAAAGAGTGATCAAGTTATCTCTGAAAGACCAGGAAGATGCTACCCTGAGTTGTATTAGAATCTACCTGCCAATTTCCATAATAGTTGTCTCTAGTTTACCTCTGAGAGTCCTACATCCCTCAGATTCCAGAAACTTTAAAAAATATCTTGACAGTACCCACCAGGAATTCCTAATAACAAAGAAAAGTGTTACAAAAAAACATCTTAGCATCGTGCTTCTTAAATCACAACCATGGAAACCAACATTTGAAAGCATGTAAAGGGAGGCAGGGCAGTGAGATCAGAGTGGGGCAGGTAAGGGGCCAGGTTCAAGAAAAAAGTCAACAAACCACTGTTTTAGTGCTACCAAATGTTTAGGACGTAGGTTTTTTCAGAATTATGTACTGTATTTCATTCTTTTCAGGAAAAATGATCATTTTCATGGTCTTTAACAGAAAAAACTAAAGTCCTTATTTCATTGCTATCTAAAATGTAAATGTCTGTACAATATGCTACTAGGCGGTCCTGAACATGATTTTAACGGGAAGGGCAAGTCCAAATGTCTTCAATGGCTGTGAGAAAGGAAAGTGTCAGGAAATACTACGTGGAGTCCTGACCCGCAGTGATGTCGGCTATTTGCATTGGGGTAAGGACGCCTCTGAGGATGACAGACTCTCACAGGTACGTGTGTCCCAATTCTCAACCACACAAGTAGAATGCCAATATTTTGACATTTTTAAGTCTCTATATTAAGGCATTCGAGTCTTTGCCGACTTTTCCCTTTGCTGCCATCCTGCCCACCTCCTGCCCCCACACACAGACTCACAGAGCATTCTGAGTCTAAATGGAAAGATCCGTGTCTACCTGCTTCACATTTTATTTTACATATTTTTGTGTATAGAGTATAGGTAATACTAGTCTATGTAAATAACTTTTTTAAAACAGTATTTGGAATATATAGATAAAGAGAAAGTCCCCTTTCATCCCCAGGCAGCTATGGGCCCCCTTCTCAGAAACAAATACTGCCAGCTGTTGATGGGTGTTCTCCCAATTCTTTACTTATGCAAATGCATGCATATATTCTACACATTTCTCGAAGCTTTAAAAAAACAAAAAAAGAAAAAACAAACAAACAAAAAACCCCATTGAACAAAAAGGGGCCTTGCTTAGGAAATTCCTGTCAAAAAGCTTTCCAGCTCAGGGGGTTTATAACCTTTGACAACCAGAAAGTAAAATGTGCTGTTGAAAAGCACAAACAGAATTAAGTGAAATGTGATTCTGCAAAAACAAAGAGCAGAAAGAAGAGGAAAGCAAATATACCCACCCCAAGCCACAAATAAAAGCTGCTTCTGTGATATTTTCGCGAAAATTTTTACCCTAAAACCCAGGGAAGGCAAGGCAGATTCTGTAAAAAAAAAAAAAAAAAAAAACAAACAGCACTTCTCTGGAGTGGCCTTGAAACCAGCCAGGATGTAATTCATTATGATGGTGACAACCCCCCCCACCACCCAGGCCTCCATCCCCAACCTCCCCCAACCACCAACACAAACAATCCCCACTGCTCAGCACCTTTCCTGTCCTCCGGCTCCTGGGTCCAGCGCAGAGTACCTTTCCTGCGTGCAGGACTCCACACTTCACAAGGAACCTTCATGTCCATAACTTCATCAATCTTTCCTCCCACTCTTGTCTCCAGCTACTGTGTTATTCATGAAATCAGCGTCTCACAACACATCCGTACCATGTGTCTGATGGTATCAGGAAAACAGTGTCTGACTATAGCAGAATTGGTGTAGTTGGTGTACAAGCGTGTTTTAAAAATTTTCTTATTGTTCCTTGAGTTCGTAGTGTAGGTTCATTATAGGAAAATGAGAAGTATCAGATACACTAAAAGTCAAAGAAATAAATCCAATCCCATCACCTGGTGGTCAATCCTTTCAGGAATGCTTCTTTCTCTTTTTCTTCCTCATATGAATATGTCCTATTCTACTCTTCTGAAACCTGCTTTTCTCATTTATCACAAATATCTTTACATGTCAATGAGTATATGACCTTCATTGTATTTAATGGATGCAAAGAGTTCCGTTGAATGAATGTGAAAGACTGTACTTTGAATACACCCTGAACGGAGAATGGATTGGTTATTGTTATAAAGCTCCTAATCACTTTTTTCCAGATAATTTGTGAATTCATCTTAGAATTTGATATACATAATGAGGAAGAAAACTAAGCCAGAAATAGGGGATTTATAGATTCCATTTCACATGTTTTTCTTTTATTCAACCGTGCATGATCACATGGTACCCAACGGTCTAGCATTCCTGGATCTACCAGAGCCCAGTTATATGCCAAGACTTAGTTTGGAGAAAAACAGAAGGATACACTGGGAGCCAGGTTTCAAGGGGTGGGGGAACAAAAATGACAACAATCATTTTAGTGCTTTGTCTGTTACCACAAAGCTCTTTTATAATATTATTTCACCAGATCCTTGCTATGAACTAGAAAGATTTTAAATGATTTAAAAAAATTCTTATTTCAGTCATATAAGTAGGTAATTATTAAGCTTTACTAAATCTCTGCACCATCTCAGTTATTATTTGCTTAACGTTTTTCTTTAAATCAACTCACTTTAAAAATTTGGAACTAACCTTTTCTGCAGCAATAATATAAGCTACAGGCTCAATGTGCTAACTGCTTTTTTTTTTCTAATACATATTTAAATAGATACATATTTGTTTTTTTAAAGTTCATTCCCTGTGCCACTGACCTGCATGCCACATGCCACCAACGGGCACACGCACATTTGGAAACCTGGTGTAAAGATGAGGAAGTTCTCGTAGCATGTGGAAAACAATACTGGCCTAGAAATCCTCAGACCTGGTTGGAGGCCTTGCCCTGCCACTTGCAGGGGTGTGACTTGGACCAGTCCCTTACTGTCTCTGAGCCTGTTTTCTCATCTACAGACAAGGTGCCTCTATATGCACCTGCCCTGCAACCATAGGACTGATGTGAAAAGCAAACAAAATCATGAATGTCAAAGCCCGTTGGAAAGCCAAAGTGTCCTATACATGTACATATAAGACTTCACGATAGATGATAACAAGGAATAACATTTAACTCTTTATTCAGCTGTGTTCTTTCAGCATCTACGAATTGCAAGGCTCTGTGTCCAGATACAAAGACGAGTCATGCATGGGCCATACATGTACACACACTGATCCCTGTAGGAAGGATCTGAGCATAGGCAGTCAGTGCCAGAGAGCAATGATGTCAATGCTGCCTGCATGTTGAATCACCCGGAGAGCTTTTCAAACTATCAATGCCTGGGTCACCCCCCACTCCAGTATTAGCTTTGTGAGTGTGGGACCAGAATGGTCTAACAGGGGTCCACATTTAGAAGGCCCCACACTTGGCTTAATGCTCTGGTATCAGCATCTTGAAGTTGTTAATAATTTTTGAACAATTTATTTGGTCTGGGGACCACGTGGGCATCTGAATTTTGTAAAGCCCACAGGTGAATCTAATCTGCAGCCACGGTTAGAAGCCCGTTTTAAAGGAGGGCTTCTCAATTTCAGCACTGCTGAGATCTTGGACTGGCTAAGTCTTTGTTGTGGGGGGCTGTGCTGTGCACTGTAGGCTGTTGAGCAGAGCCCCCCGGCTTCAACCCACTAGATACAGGTAGTAAAATCCCCGCCCCTTACCGCAGTGTGACAAGCAAAATGTGTCCCCTAGGGGGCAAAATTTTCCCTGGTTGAGAACCACTGCTCTCAAGAAAGGGGGAAAAACTCTCTTTAGGCTTGGCTGATTAAATCCATGGTGTGCAGAACTGGGAAATTAGCTATTTCAACTGAACTTACAAGAAAGAGTATATCTTCTTTCAATCAGTAGCAGAAAGGTTGACTGCGTTCTGCTCCTTTTTAACATTTGGAAGGCTTTGGGAGCAAGTTTCAGGCTTTATCTTAAATTAAAATTAAACAGGTGTTTGCAAACTAGCTACTAAGTTGTTCTGAGAAAAGGGACGATATCAGAGAATATGCCAGAGAGCGAGCGAGCCAGACAGTGAAGAATTCACAAGGATCCAGCGTTACTATTCTTTCTGGATTGCATTTCTTTCTACACAAGTTGGTTCAGACCAATAGAGCTGCTAAACCATGCTCTAAAGAAAATTACCTGCAGAACCTAAAATATCCTCCAATTATAAAGTGGATGTTTGTCGAGACCTTAAAGTCAGTCAAGAGGCCAGACCACAAGGTAAAAAATAAGAGATTTCCTGCTGGGAAGAAGGCAAAATGTATGACAACAGGCCATTGTCCAAGTGCTTGTTCACGTATTGGAAGCAGGCAAAGGATGGGAATGGCCCAGGTTGGCTTTAAAATCTACATAGAAAGCAAATCTACAAGCTTCCATCTTTTTGAAAAGTGACTAATGTGGCTTTTCGTCCTTCTTTCTTGGACTCCATGTTTTCTCCCCACGGAGATACCTGTGAATCCTGCCCTCAGTGAAAATTGCCTGAAATTGTACACAAATGGCTTAAAACCCCAGGAGGTTTATGAGGTTGTCTCTGTCGTGCACTTGGAGTTTGGTTTCAGAAAACATATATTAAAGAGCAAGTACAGGATGGTGGTTAACTTTCTTACTTGAAACTCCTGAGATATATGAATATGTTAGACATGTATATAGAAAGTTGATTTTACCTGAAGGCACTTTTTTATTCTTTCTTTATCAGCTCATTATTTTGGGATAAAAGCAATCCTTACCTCATATATATTAGAGAAATAATTTTGTGCACACACATGTACACATATTCACCCATGTGTCTATTTCTCACCATCCCTGACAGATGATAATTAAGAGAAATATATGTGTGAAGCTTATTTATTCATTGTAGTGTTAATAGCCATGTGCACAGAGCACCTACGGTGCGCCAGGCTCTCTCTGAGCCATTTACAATAATATCTCATTTCATTTAATCCTCACTTCTACTCAAAGGTGTAGTCATTGTTACTTTCAGTCCAATGTCTGTTACTTGGTCATTCATTTGAGAGATGAGAAACTCCAGGCTGAGGAAGGTGTAAGAACTTGCCTGAAGCCACCAGCTAGGTAAGTGTCAGAGCCAGGGCTATGAACCCAGTTCTATCTATATTCAAAGCTCACATTCTGTCCACTGTGCCATGCTGCCTGTCATTATCTCCTTTGCTTATTTTCTGATAAAGTAGCAAATATGTATATAAATGCCAGTTCTTGGAATTATGCTCTATCATCAGTGCTTTAATAATCTATTAGAGATATATAGATTTATACTATATAATCTGTAATATCTATTATAGGTATGCTGATATTGGGCTATAGCATTTAGATGATGGCAAATCATGGCTAGATTTTTAGAATGCATGACAATTGTCTTCAATGAGCTAGACCATTACCCATTCATTTCTAGGTTAAAGCAGTTGGGAGTTTACGTTGTCACCTGCAGGCACTCGGGGCACACACTCTCACTCTCGAAAGTGTCTGCCTCCCTTCACCTCCTGGTTTGGCAAACCGCATCTGTCAGCTGTATGAATCTCCTCAGCATTAGAAGGACAAGCTCAGTGGTTCTCAGAGACGTACCAACCAGAAGACCCATCTGATCTGATTGCAATGTGCCCAGAGGTCTAATATTTTACAGTATCCTAGCGTCTTTCTGCTAGAATATTGTGAGAGCAGAACTTCTTGCAGAGCACAAGTTTGCTCAGAAAAGACCATGATGTGGTTTTAGAACAGCGCTCTGTGTATCACTGGATTCTACCTTCCTTTCTGCTCTGAGGCATGGTGAGTCCATACAAGACCCATAAGTATGCACATTGGGTGTATAAGCACTTTATGGGAGTTTAGTAGCTTCTGCCTGTGGTGGGTGTGGTAAATCTCAGTATTATGTGCATGTACTGATAATGAAAACCTAATACTGCTATAAGAAAGATTTCTGAGTTAAAAACAAAACAAAACAAACAAAAAAAACCTATGTGCTGCCTGACAGCTAGATTCTGCTGTTGAGGTGAAACCTCCTGAGTCGCTGCCTCTGTCTTTCTTAAGTCAACCTCTTCTTACTCTGTGATAAAATTGCAGAGATTGCAAAAGCACATGTCTTTCAGTTCCAATGTCACAGCCCAGTGGGTGAGATGTGAAAAAAAAAGATGGAGTTCTCATTAAATGACATGGCAAGCCCCCCAGAGCCCACCAGACTGACGGTTCCTGCAGGACACAGCTGGCTACCCACAAGATGAAGCACTATTTAGAAGCCTCCCTGTTACTTTTCTATTTGAAGGTACATGGTTGAGTGTGAGGTTCCAATACCTAAGTGAGAACATAAAGCAGTTTGAGTCTAACACCATCTGGAAAGCCTTAGGAGGTTCACATTATCTTCACACCTGCCACTGAGAAGAAAAATCAACTCTGATTTTCAGAAGGGACTGAAGCCATTTAGTTCTTGCCAGAATCACTCCCACGGCAGCCCTTGCAGCAAACACCACCATCCCAGTCGTGCCCTCTTCTCTCTTCACGTTTTCTTTTTAGAGAGTCTGATAGGAAGAAATACAACCATTAAAGTACCAAATGAAGCTCCACCCATTGCACTCTGCCACGGAGTCACTGAGGCAGCACCCCGCAAACATGAACTAATTTGTCTTTACAACATTCCTGCAAGAAGTTACATCAACTCTGTATTCCAGGTGGCAGAGATGAGAGCCAGACCATTCAGTTATGTGCGGGAACTGTCACATGGAATCAGCAAAGACAGCACAATGTTTCCAACACCTTTTCCTGTTCAAGTCTGGGGCCTTGGGACTTGCAGTATCAAACTCATTATGCAAAGGCACAGTCTAAGTACCATTGTTCTAGATGGCATTAAAAAAAAAAAAAAAAGAATTACGTGGACTCAATTCTTTGCCCTCTGGTGTGTAGAATGTGTCCATCCTTCTTCCTGTCCTTATCATTTTACGTTGCCTTAAATAATATATGCTATGAGAGGCTTGATTGCTGCAAGTAATGCTGAAACTACGGGGCTTATTACACAATGAGTGAACTTAAGGAGAAAGTATTTTATTTATAGCACCACTGTATCACAATTTAATTTCCTTTTTGCCATGGCAACATGAGGCAACATGCACAAATTCAGCATTGGTGGAATCTCACCAATAAAACACACTTAGATTCTTGCTTTTGGGAGGTAGCTGGTAAAGTGTACCTATCCAAAAACAATACAAATGCTTAAAATGGAAAATTCCAGTCCAACTGCTTATGTGGTGTGCCAAGAAAAGAAGGGGGTGTAGTATCTGGCTGGATTCAATTGGAAGGTTCTTTGTTTTGTTTTTGCAGGACTCACTTGCAACCAGGTGTGTTCTGAGCTGTAATCTTAAGGCTTGCCTCTTAGAGTTGATACCCAAAGTGCTGTGACAGTTAGGCATAGCATTTCCCTTTTCACCAGAATCTCTCAAGGCTATCAAGGCTCTGCCTACTCAGTGTGAGATCTCTGTATGGTCACACTTTGGCTGGGGGCGTGAGTTGGTTGTATTTTGACTGTTTCATTTTCTTTCTACTGGAACAAAGTCTCCAGCTTGAGTTGAGGAAAGAAAACTGTTGCATTGTTGCATGAAGTAACAATAGCGTGGTGTCAGCATCTGGCAGAGGACATGCATCCCAGTGCCAGTTGAATTTTGCCTACACTACAAATATTCTGTGAAACAATATCACATATGTGTATATTCTATTACAACTACCCAGACATAATTTGCAGGGACTTTCATTAGTTTAAAATTGGCCAGAATATCCACCTGAAGTTCAAATGGAATGACATTTTATTACCAACAGCCCTCAATGTCCTAGTTAGTTTATTTGAGTTTTCCAATCTTAATAATTTCATGTCCTGCATATCATATTTTGATTATATATAATCTTAGTACAGAAGGGTGCAATGGCAAGAAGGCCTAGGAAAGAAAGTGCTTATTTTAAAACTAATGAATGGTTACAAAGTTATTCGGAACTTGGGGCTGGATGTCTGGAACATAAACTCATGTGGCTGCTTCACTGGCACGCCCTCTCTGTTTTATTTCCGATGCAGCCAGTGGGCAAGTTTGTTTGATATGTGAGATGTTCGCTTTACACTCAGCCCAGAGGGGCTCATTTCTACAACCGCTATGAGCATGTCCTGATCGGGGTGTGAGGCTTGAGCCCTTTTTTAAACTGCCAGCTAAAGCTGAGGTCATTTCTTTTAAGCACAGTGATACAATTCTTCTGTGATAGCTAAAAGTGAAAAGCTTCAAGACAAAAGCATCTCTGACTCACCCACTCACCCGCAACTGAAGAATTTAAACTGAAGAAAACAAAGAGTTTTGAACAGAACTGTTGAGAAATCAAAATGTCAAGTCATTAGCCTTTAATACTTGGGTTTACAAAACACATGATAATTTTTCAGTGCTGGATTTTCCATGAAACAGAATTTATTACTGAACAAACAGTACAACTCTGAGGAATGAGAAAAAAAGAAACAGAATGACAACATTACAGGAAGAAATGTTAAGCTAAGGGACCCAGTAACTCTTCTTGGTGTCACGTGGCAACCATGGTTTTTTTCCATGTAGCTCATGTCTATCTCTTTAAGTAGAAAAAATTTATTTTAAAAAATTAAAAAATTATTTTAATAAATTTTGATGGAAATATTTTTAAAATATGTGCTTCCCTGCCTCCCTGCCTCCCTGCCTCTTTAAACAAAATGACTGACATTATATATAGAAATGCACTGTAATATCATGATACCTCTAGGGGCTACTAACGTGTGCAAGACCACAGCCTTTTTTTCTATGGGGCCCCCCAGAGTGGTGGTTTTGTGAATCTAATTTGTTACCTATGAGAATTCAAACCTAAATCAACAGTTGCCTGAAAAAATCAGTTAAAAAGCTGGTTAAAATAGTAAATTTAATATTATATGTAATATTAAACCAATACACTCTAAGTACATCTGCACAGTTGATCTAGATGTTAACCTATAGATAAACGTGTGTATAGGTATTCCCCTCATTTCCCCAAAGCTTTTTGCTATATCATAAATATTCTATATTTTTATATTATTTAGATTCTTTTTTCTATATTCTAAATGGTTAGTGTTGCCAGAAGTCTGACCACCTGCTGAATGAAATATTGTCCTATCTTGGGAATAGGAGCAAATACACTAACCAATGACAAAGACAGAATTAGAGTTCTCTTAATCCACCCTTACACTTACATTTCAGTTTATCTTTTTATTCTTTACCTCACATCTAAACCAAACTTGTTCCACTCTCACTGTGGGGACCACCATAACAAATTTTTTAATATCATCAATTAAGAGAAAAACTGCAGCATTGCCACTGCACCACACCATTTATAAATGCAAATTCATTCACAGTGAAGCCTTCGTTGCACATCTTACTCTATGTGCATGTCCTGCACAGCTACAATGCCACAAGAAGCCTCACAGTTGCTTTTTGATCAAGATGATGTGTCAGCATCTGTTACAATGTGGCAAAATCTGTATATTCATCTGTATTCCCCTCTCCCCTTCCAGGTGGGCAGCATGCTGAAGACTCCCAAATTACCTGTTTGGCTCTGCAACATCAATGGAAATTACAGCGTCCTTTTTTGCACAAACAGGCAGCTCTTATCAGACTGGAAAATGGAGCGTGTCTTTGATCTGCACTTTTACAGTGGCCAGCCCTTGCAGAAAAAGCCTGTGCATCTCACAGTAGGTGAGCACTGCAGACTCCAAGTGTTGTGCACTTTAATGTGCTCAAAGAGATGCGGCCGCGACGTCTAACAGCTGTGTGGATATCCATGCTAGCTCTGCAGGAAAATGACCAGGCTCAGTTTCAGAAATAAAGCCCATGCATAAATTCCACGGGCCTAAACCCAAGCACTGTAATGTGGGAATTCTAAATCTGCTTTACACAGGAGCAGAGGGCTTAGAAGTAGCACAGCAGAACAAACAACTTGCAGGTAAGAGAAAAAACAAAAGATGAAAAGTCAAATTTCCAAAAAGCCTTCTCCAGGGTCTTTTATCTTTGAGCAAGAAGTATTTAATTGGAAAAACAAAGAGAGGGGGGTTCAATTGGCCAATTCTGTCCCACAACCAAACATCAGATTATCATCCAGTGAATAAGTAACATAATGCACTGTCAAGTGCATTTCTGTTCAAATTAGTGCAAAAAACATTTTTTGATAGCCTATTATGCATGAGACACTGGGCTAGACACTAGGAAAACAGTGACAAATAAGGCACAGTCCCAGCAAATCTTTGGGAGTTTCCAGTCCAATAGGAGACGCAGACAACCAAAGAGATCATGTCATTTCAATCACAATCATACTTTTTTTTTAGGCTTTTAAAAAAAAATTGAAACATAATTGATTGATATGTACAATATGTATATGTTGATATGTGGGGTACCATGTTGAAGATCAATACCTGTGTGCAATATGTGATACTCAAATCATGATAATTAGTATATTCAATATTACGTGATGTAATCATTATTTGTGGCCCTTGACCAATTTCTTGCTAACCCTCTCTCCCACGACCACACTTTTTAAAACTCACGAGGAAGAAAGACTAACCTTAAGATGTCTTTAAACATGGGCTCCTTGGACAAGGTGTTAAAAGTGGACAGATTGGGAGTTTGTATGGGGTAGCCTTGGCTCCCTTAATTGAGCCTTGGTGATGTCTAACTCTGCATTTAGTGTCACAGGCCTAGAGTTAAGTAACATTCCATTATCATCGTACATTTGGAAAAGTGTCTTAGTGCCTATTTAATCTGTGCAGCTCCTAATTCTTTCTCTTTCATTATGAGAAATACATATTAGTTCATTTAATTTAGTGGGACATTGACAATATGTTCCTTAAAATACATTATCATTTCTACTTCAGCTTTCTTCTTTGAGGAAAGCATCAGATTTTTAATAGCTCACAAGCATTACATGCATTCTGCTCTGGGTTCTGTATTGAAAACCTTACATAATTAACCCATTAAATTCCCAGCAGTCATAAGAGGTAGATACTATATCTATTTTTTACAGAGAGGAAACCAAGGTGCCCAATAAATAGCTACTAAATGAATAAGTGAGGCTTAGCGATAGATGTTAAGTACCTTCTCAAATGTCATCTGGCTCATGAGACAAACCTAGGCTTTACACCTAGTTTTTGACTGACCCCTAAGATGTCTCACACTCCACCCAAAAACACAAGTGTACTCTTAGAAGCACTGAGAAATGATGTGCTTTCCCTTTTCCTGATTTTCCTAACAACATCTGTTGACCTATGCCTGGTTCTATGTGTCACACCATGGTGCTGGAAGGGGCATTGCATGACTTATCAATCAATATTCACATCCCAAAATACATAACCACCCAGCTTACGGCTGACTTATTTTTTATGGGGCATTTCAACAACCCATTGGCTCCAATCCCCCTCTGCTTACCCAGTTCTAGAATCACAGCTTTCTGGGCCCAGCTCCTGCCCACCCACCCTTCAGTCCTTCCGTACTGGCTTCCTCTGGAATGGCACACCAGGTGTGGTCTAAATGCTGGGTGTTTCTTCCTCAGATACTCACTCTCATCACTGGGAAAGGGACCAGCATGAAGAGAAACACAAACCAGGAAGATGGTTTTCTCCAGTGGAGATGGCAATCAGGACCAAGTGGAGAGATGCTACCATCAGCTGGAATGGGGCTGTTCCCTTTTTCTGAAGAGTAAACTAGGATGTGCAATGAAGTCTGAGGTGTCAGAACTGCTGGGATGCAAAAGCCTAATGTGGAAGGAGACCATCTCATTTCTACATTCTTTATTCATGAGCCCTACTGAAAAATACCATTAGCAGTTTTTTCATTTTTTTCTGTTATGCCCTCTGCAGTTGCTGTCAGTGTGGTAGGAGAAACATAGGCCCTTACACCAGGGTCTGCAGGGTGGCTCCTCCGTGGTTACATAGGCTGGTTCCTTCATTTTATTCAAAAGAGAAAATGAAGTTTTCTCCTTGCATGTTATTTCCAAATTAGTCTTTTCTTGGTGTGATACTCCTCAAGGACTATGGGAGCAGGCAGCTAGCTGTCACTTAGGGATGAAGTCATCAGTGATGCATCATCAGATTTTAGTCATGGCAAGCACTCAAGCCTTCTGAAGACTTCCTGGTATGGACAGCATTCCTTTCCTAGGATACACTTCACATGCCCACATTAGCAAGTTCTTGTCATTAAAATAGTCAGTGGGCTTCTTCAGGCTTGAAACAAGGCCTATTCTTGGTGGGTGGCAGCTACAGCAGTGGACACATGGGTCTGGACAGCCAAGGCGAGCAGGCAGGAGGGGACATGCTCTCAGTGCTGTGCTTGGGGCTTTGCTCCATATGCTGGGTATAAATACACAGACAAACTGAGAAAGAAGTCTGATTCTTGCATAAAATAAAATTATGTATAAAAATAAACTATCTTCTTATGTCATTGTTCAAAGGGGAAAACAATTCTTTTTAGAATATCACCTCTTTGGTCCTGTAAATGCCTACATTTTTTCTGAAAATATACAGAGTACACACATATTCTTTCTAAAAGAAGTGCATGGAAACCATCTAAGCATTTTCCTCTGCCAACTCACAGACTTACGGTTTTGTATTCACAACTAATGGTTAGTTTCCAAAGAACAACTTTTCTGCATTTCTTGTCCAAATTAATTTATTAAATGCATTTTTGTTTGGCTCAAAGAATAATGTTTTAACTTAAGGAGCAAGTAGAAGATGAAATTTCAAGGTGAATAATAAATTATGTCAAAAGAGAAAGCCAACTTGGCTTGGATTATGGATTACAGTATCTTTATCCTTGGTGTTTTCATTTGGGATATTAAATACATAAGACAAACCAGTGGATCCCTACACACCCTTATCTTCTTTGGTCTTAATCTTTGCCATATTGTGCTTTTCCTGAGGTGTGGCCTGTTTTTGTTTTATTAACACTGAGTTTGGGCCGGCCCCGTGGCTCACTCGGGAGAGTGTGGCGCTGACAGCGCCGAGGCCGTGGGTTCAGATCCTATATAGGGATGGCCGGTGTGCTCACTGGCTGAGCGTGGTGCAGACAACACCGAGGCGGGGGTTACGATCTCCTTACCGGTAGGAAAAAAAAAACCAACCAACCGAAAAAAAAAAATACTGAGTTATTTCTTATAAATGCCACTTTGAGAGTTGACTGCTGGAAAGCCTAGAGCCAAATTAGAACCCACACCAAGTGCATTAGTGAGGACACACTCAGCCACAGGTGAGAGAGCTCACTAAAAGTCTCAAATGATAAGAACATTCCTTTTAACAAGACCATTTAACAAGTCCATGACCCTCTTAGATCAATCGTGGTTAATCCTTCACAACTAAGCACAGGACACTTGATACTGGAAGAAAGTCAAGGTTTTGTAGAAGGAAGCGTGGAAAAGCTGTTGGGTACACAACCAGCAGTGTTTGGCTGGCAGTGTATTGGTCCTTACAAAAGCCATTTTTTAAATTGGCCTCATTCCTATATCCAGTTTCTGTTTCTACCCTTATTTTTCCCTTGAATTTTTCATTTGTTTATAATTTATGTTAGTTTGCTATATTTTATATGTTGCTGTAATCTGTGTTAAATTATTCCTGGAGCAAGCCTATAAATAAGTAAAGTAATGGAGGAAAGATTAAGTGCCAGTGTTTTATAGAAAAAGGTATAATAATTTTGATATATAAAGGTATTAATCACTTTGTATGTCACTGTTCAGTGAAAATACGTCTTTATTTTATCTTATAAACAGTGCACCAAGCAATACTTGAATTTTTTTTTTAAGGTGGAGACATGTTATTTAAAAGCAGCTAGAAATTTCCTGCCACTATCAGTTCTCCTTTGAAATTTCTGTATTTTGAGAAAAATGACTTTAATTGTCCTTTCAGTTTCTCAAATATAAAGCAGGAGAAAGCTATTTGCTTGAAGATGGAGATATTACTTTTTCTGAATACTTACCTAAGTTGACTGTGTCTCTAATGGAAATAGGCCCTTGAGTATATGGCATATATTTTTCTTTTTCAAATACTGACTTGGACTGGTATGTTCCTCAGAATTATTGTTTGTTCTTAGAGAAGATGCATGTGTCATTTGTCGTCTATGTTCACTGATGTCACAAGACCGGGTAGGAACGGGCCAGGAGCAGGCAGGCCTGAGGTTCCCTTCTCCTCACACTGCAGAGGAACGGGCTGGGATTGGCGTCAAACCATCCAGATTATGTGCAACCTTCAGTCACACTTGCACCTGAATTCACTTGTAAGTGTGGAACACAAACTGTGTATACATACTGTTGTCTGTTGTGATAGCCTTGTCAGGGCCTTAGAGACATAATCATTCATTTATTCAATGTTGTTTAAACATCCCCAATGTATTAGTCTGTCTCTGTTGCTTATAACAAAATTCCTGAAACTGGGTAATTTATAAAGAAAAGAAATTTTATTTCTTACATGTTTTGGAGGCTGGGAAGTCCCAAATCCAGGGAATACATCTGGTGAGGACCTTGTTGGTGGTGGTGACTCGTCACAGCAGCACAGGGTGTCACATGGTGGGAATGGCAGGAACAAGAAAGAGCTAAGCTTCTCAGCTGCTCTCCTTTCAAAGCCACAAGAACCACACTCTTTACTCTGTGAATGGATCAATCTACTCATGAGGACACAGTCCTCACAATCTAATCACCTCTTTAAGGCCCCACTTTTCAATTACCGTAATAGGGTTTCCTGCCCTCTGAACAGTTACAGTGGGGATTAAGCTTCAGTGAGTTTTGGAGGACATTCTGTCCACAGCACCCTGCATGCCATGCCCTGCTGGCTGCTAGGAAGACCCAATGAACGAAGTCAGACATGGCCTTGCCCTCTTTGGTCATGGAATCTAGGCTCTTTGAGGAGATGGCGTTAATCAAAAAGCCACTTTAATGAATACAAACTTGAAAACTGAGTTAAGTGTTCAGAGGGAAGGGATTTTTGACGTGTCAACCATACAATAAAGGACTGGAAGATCGGAAAGACATCTCTGAGGATGAGACAGTTAAGCTGCGGGAGGAAGCTGAGCAGGGATAATGAGGAAAGAGAAGAGGGCCGAGCAGGTGGGCAGCCCTGTGGGGCGTGTGCTCGAGGAGCTGGGAGGCCCATGGGGCTGGTGCGCAGAGAACAAGGTGGACAGTGGGTGGGAAGCCGCTGTGGAGGCAGGGGAGAAGCCAGCACAGGCGTCGTAGACACGGGCCATGAGAAACCGTGGAGAAGTTTCAAGTGACCTGGTAAGATTTGCATTTTGAAAAAAATGCCTCAGTATGGGAAATGGATTAGAGAGAGCCCAGCGTGGATGCACAGACGAGTTGGCGGCTCTATCAGTGGGCTCGGTAAGTGCTGGTGAGAACAGAGCAGTGGCAATGACAGCAGACTGAAGCAGACCCCTCGGGAGACGGCACTCCTGATAAAATCAGGACGAGATGATGGCGAGGGAGAGGGAGAGGAGGAGAAGAGGGAGTCCAGAAGGACTTCTAGGTTTCTGGTTTGATAACTGTTTTGGAAGGTTGTGCCTTTCCTGAATTTGGAAACACTAAAAGAACATCAGATTTGTGAAGGAGGAAATCACAAGTTCAGTCTTGGACATGAAACATTCAAGTGGAGAGGTGGACTTGTGGATTAGAAATAAGGATCAAGAACTCAGGGGAGGGCCGAGCCTGTGGCGCACTCGGGAGAGTGAGGCGCTGGGAGCGCGGCGACGCTCCCGCCACGGGTTCGGATCCTGTATAGGGATGGCCGGTGCACTCACTGGCTGAGTGCCGGTCGCAAAAAAGACAAAAGACAAAAAAAAAAAAAAAAAAAAAAGAACTCAGGGGAGAGGTTTGGACCAGAGAAAGAATTGTGTTTGGGAGTCACTGATGGTGAGTAACTTGGCAGTCTGGGAAAAAATTACCTAAGGAGAATATGAAGCAAGGAAAGAACTGGGCCTAAAACTGAGCCCTGAGAATGGCAGTGTCAGCGGTCAGGAGAGTACAGTGAGCCCGGGAAGCAGGCAGAGAAGGAGCAGCCACACATACAGGGGGAAATCCAGAATGAAGTTGTGGCTGAAAACCTTCCTTCCTCTATGCGAGGGCACGAATCCCCCCAGCAGTTATCTTGGAGGGGGAACATAGGCCCAAGGAGAGGGAGTAAGGCTCTCCCGATCCCAACCCCACCTGCTAGAGTGGGGGGCCTTGTATAGGGCCAGGGTCCACATTTGGGGAACACAGGCAAGTGGTAGAGAACTGCAAGTCATCAGAAGCCCCAGTGGCTTCTCATAGGAGAGACATGATTAGGAGAAGTAATATTTTAGGTTTTCCTGCTTGTAATTCCATTGTGTTTAAGTGTTAAACATTCCAGCCTGATATCCTCTGTGCTTTGGGGAATTAAGAGAGGGGTCTATTTCACATGGGGAGAAACTTTCTAACACCCGGAGAAGCCAGTCTTGTAACACAAAGAGTTCTCCTGAGAAGCACAGAGCAGTAGAACAGGACAGAATGACTAGCCAAGGACATTATGTGAGAGAAACAGATGACACCAGCAAAAAAGAAAGAGCCACAGGAAAATCAAACCAGATTCAAGATGAAGGCAGAAAAGCCCAGTCTCTGAGGATGCAATTCTAGGTGAGTTTGCGAGTTAAGTGAGGAATTAGGATAAATCAGTTTCTATCAGACTTGACATTTACACAGAAATGCTTACCCTGATCTCATGAAAGTAAACGGTAAATGTATTGAAGAAATATATTTTGACATGAAAACAAAAAGTACTTTTAGCGGCCAACATGGCCTATCTAAATAAAAGTTACTTTTGGGCTGAGCCCGTGGCGCACTCGGTAGAGTACGGTGCTGGAAGCGCGGCGACGCTCCTGCCGCGGGTTCGGATCCTATATAGGAATGAACGGTGCACTCACTGGCTGAGTGACCGTCACGAAAAAAAAAAAAAAAAGACAATAAATAAACAAATAAAAATAAATAAATAAAAGTTACTCTTAATCAATGACTCTTCATGTTAAAATCAACCAGAGAGCATCCAGTTTTAATGGATTCAACTAGTTATTTTCAGGATAACCAGTTTAACTTGAATTCTATTGAGTGTATTTATACCCCATCTCCTTCCAAGAAAATCCTGAGTGGCTGATAATTGGTAAACCTGGAGAACTGGGTGTCTCCCCCCCCCCCCCCCCCCCCGTGTTTAATCCAATTAAGAAAAAAAAAAAAAAAACACCATTTCACCACTGTCCACAAGGTGATGCTATGAGAGTGACTTTTTCAATCTCATCACCAAATATAATTACCGAAGTAAATGTGGGCAATTTAATCACACACACACCCTTAAATATTTATAAAACTGACATAATGGATGTTTAGTCTTTGTGATTCTTAGGACTGGTGTCACTAAGTTTGGTGGGTAGGGCTGCTCTGAGCCAGGAGTCATTCTCTCTCTTGTACTCCACTGGGGCAGAAAAACCACAAAAGGTAGCTTCAAAACAGCTTCACTGGCACTGCCACTGACCTGGTGGGGCACCACTGTCTCTTACCTGGGCTATTACAGTAGCCATCCAACTGCTCCCCTCACCTTTTCTCTTGTCCCCTCCAAATCTTTTTCTACACAGCAACCAGTTATCTTCAAAATATTCAAGTCTGATTATATTACAGTCATTCCTATCATGGACATTTCTATGCATTTAGGACAAAATGCCAAAATCTTCACGTGATCTACAGGAACCTGCTGGATGTAGCCCCTGCATCTCTTATCACTCCCCTCACCACCATGCTCCACACAAGCCAGGCCTGTGCCCACTTCAGGGCTTTGCTCCTGCTGTTCCTGAGGCTCACGACCATCTTTGTCCCTATCTGCTTCTTCAGATCTCGGCTTAAAAACCACTTCTTCAGAGGGGCCATCTCTGACACCATCCCCTATCTAAGTTAGGTCTCCCTGGTTTGCCTCGCTTAGCATCTTGCTCTTGGTTTACAATTACATACTCATGTGTATGCTTGTGTGTTAAATACCTAACTACCCACTGGACCTTCAGTTCTCAAACTATTTTATCTCAGGACCCCTTTATGTACTTAAACAAAATTTCTTTGAGGTCCTTGTTAATTTTTATCTTGGATATATGTATTACCATTTATCCTATTAGAAATTAAAACTGAAAAATTATTTAAATATTTATCTATTCCTTCACATAAAATAATGATGATAAAATCGAATACATATTAACTTAAAACAGTATTTTATAAAAAACAGTCTGTTGTGATATGTTGTTTAGGTTGAAATATATTGAGAAAAATTGGTTTCACATAGGTATTTAGTTGAAAAGGGGAGGAGAAAATTAATAACTTTGTGGCTATTCTTCTTTGATATTACACCAAAACTCTACAAATGGTAATTTCTTAAGGGTTAGTTGCAGTGTGGAAACTGAAACCATATCAATGAACTTTTCAAATGTGTTACATTAAAATCCATTGGATTTTATCTTGCCCTTTGAATTTATCTTTCCCATGCATTGCTCATTTGGAAAATATTAGTTCATTTAACTATGAAGATCATTAAATGTCATATTTTATGATGCAATTCCCCCAAAAATCACATTAGTCACTATCACCACCAATCTCATCAGGAAAGTCTTTAAGTATTGGAGTGTTGTTATTAAAGCATGCTACAGGACAGAGAATTTAAACAAATAGACTCTTCTGGAAAAATCACATTCTGGTGTTTCTTCTTGCTCCTTAGTTATCTCATCCAGTGGTTTGCAAAACTTTTAGGAGCAAAATTTGTTTTTCATATGAAATTTTATGTGGAATTATAACATGCAAAGCAGACAAAATAAAGCTGATTGAATAAAATGGAGTCAGGGGCCATGGTTCTCTCCCGCTATGTCTCCTTTCCCGCTCAGGGCGCTGTCTCAGGCACTCTCCTTGCATCTTAAAGCCCTGCAGAAACCATTTTGAAAACCACTGAACAACTCAATCTTTGTGTGTAGAATTGGTTAGATTTATTTTAGTAGCAGAAACCCAATCTAAACTAGCTTAAACAAAAAGGAAATTTGTTGACTCACGTAATTGACCAGCCTGGGGGTAGTCCTGGCTTTAAGCCCAGAAGGCCTGAGGAATTCCAGCTCAGGACTCAGGAATACTGGCTGTGGACTCAGTCTCTTCTCTCTGTTCTGCAATTGATCTCCTTTCTAAGGCAAGTGTTCCCTCCTGCTAACAAGAGGGCCACCCAAATCCTCAAGCTTTTATTCTCTTTTCTCAGTCTCATCTGCAGAAAAAGCAATTCTTCCCAGCCATACCACAAAAGGTCTGAGTCACATGCCTATGCTGGCACCAATCTCTGTGGCTGGGGAAGTGTAATGCTCTGTTTGACTAGGCTCCAGTCACCTCAGCGTTCTGGAACTGGAGGTGGATTTAGCTGGATACAAATCACATTTACTGAGAGAGCAGAGTGTACAGCTCCTCAAGGACAATCAGTGTGCTGTACAAGAAGGGTCGCTAGACACTAGGCTGACAAGGGTGTTCACTTCACCTGCCTTGAGCTCTGCGCCCTGATGAAGCTCTCCCCCTCTCCTTCCACCCCACCAGACATTTGACTTACACCCCACCATGAACACTTCTGGTCCCCGCCTTGATTTCCGGTGCCCAGTGCTTTGGGGTCACTCACAGATGATGATGATGCCCACAAGACAGAGCTGAAGCTAAGGCAAAGACTGGAGCAGGCAGCAGCCAAATGGAGCCTGGTTGTAGTAACCGAGACCCAAATCCCAAATCAGGAACAGGAATGCATGCAACAGAGTCGGAGTCACAGGAGTGCATGCAAACAGAGAGCTAGGAAACTAGCCAGATGGACTCCATGGGAGTGTTTGAAGTCTGGGTTCATAGTGCTGCCCCAAGTGGCTTGCAGACCCATTTGCTTTCACATCGCTTGCGCCTACTGTGCAAAATAAGACCACAGCTTGAGGACTTAATATCAGACTTTGTCCTTTCTAAGAAATACATTGCAGAGTGGAAAAAGGGACGTGCTCACCAGGCAGTAGCTAGGTGGCCAGACTACCCCAGTTCTTTAACCCATCAAAATTTTACACATGGATACAATTTTAGACCCAAATACAACTTTAGTCTTGAGACACTTGATGGGGGGAGGGGGGAGGGGCAGATTGCACAATCTTGTGATAGTGAAGAGAGAGAAATCTTGTGATCTTGTGGCCATAAAAATTCTCAAACTTTAAAAGGTGTTTGTATGTGTTTAAACTACCTGAAAGTATATATGAGAGTTTCAAGTTACTCCGTGTTCTTGCCAACATCTTTACCATTCTGATGGGTGTGTTGTATCACATTATAGTTTTAATTTGAACTTTTCAGTGACTAATAAAGTTGAGCACCTTTTCATATGTTAATTGGCCATTATGCTCTCTTCTTTGTGAAAGTGTCTGTTTGGGGCAAATGTCTGTTTTTCTCCTGGACTGTCTCGTCTTCTTGTTGTTGATTTGTAAAAGTGCAGATATCTTCTTTCACTCTGTGGACTTTCCACTCTGTTAACGTCACCTTTTGATAAACAGTTGTTCTTATTTCAATGTAAATTTGTGTAACCGCTTTGAAAAGCTGTTTGACAGCATCTACTAAAGCTGAACGTGTGTGTGTGTGTGTGTGTGTGTGTGTGTGTGTGTGTGTGTGTATATATATATATATATACACACTGTCACCCAGCAATTACACTCCTAGGTATAGACACCTGGCTGAAACACATATTTAAGCTCACTAAAAGAACAAGTTCAAGTATGTGTATGTCAGTACTACTCTTGAAAGCCCAAAACTGAAAACAACCAAATGTCAATCAACAATAGAATGGATAAACAAAAATAAGAATTCTGTATAATAGAATACTATACAGCAATGAGAATGAATGAACTATTGCTACATGCAACAGCATGGATGGACCTCACAAACATAATGTTGAGGGAAGGAAGCCAGACAGGAAACAGCACATGCTATATGGTTCCATTTATATATAGTTCAAAAAAAGGCAAAACTAATCTGTGGTGTCAAAGGTCAGGAGAGTGGTTACCTTTGGAGGCAGTGACTAGGAGGACTGTGAGGAGGGTTGTGAGGTGCTAGTAATGTTATATTTCTAAGTCAGGGTGCTGCTACACAGCTGTGTTCACTTTGTAAAAATTCATCAGAATTATACATTTAAAATTTATGCCAGTTTCTATATGTACATTATAGTTAATAAAAATATTTTTTCTGAAATAGGGCATTTGAGGATAGACATATGGATCAATGGAATGGAATTGTGGGTTCAGAAATAAACCCTAAAATTTATGGCCAAATGATTTTTGACAAAAAGGCCAAAACAATTTAATGGAGAAAAAATTAGCCTTTTCAAGAAATGGCGATGGGACAACAGGTTGTCCACATGCAAAAGAATGAACTTGAACCTCTACCTAACATCATACACAAAATTTAACTCAAAGTGGATCATAAACTTAAATGTAAAAGCTGAAACTCTTAGAAGAAAACACAGTAGCAAATCTCTGTGAGTTGGGGTTGGTTAGTTAATGATTTATTAGATACAATACCAAAAGCACAAGCAATAAAAAAGAAGATTGATGTCGGACTTCATCAATTAAAAACTTTTTTTTTTTAAAGATGACTGGTAAGGGAATCTTAACCCTTGACTTGTCAGCACCACACTCTCCCAAGTGAGCCACAGGCCGGCCCTCAATTAAAAACTTTTGTGCTTCAAATAATGCCATCAAGAAAAGACAACCTACAGACTCAGAAAATATTTGCAAATCATGTGTCTGATAAGAGACTTGTATCCAGAATATATAAAAAACTCATAACTCAATAATATAAACACAACCCAGTTTTAAAATGTGCCAATGACTTGAATAAACATTTCTCTGAAGAAGATACACAAATGGCTAAATAAGCACATGAAAAGATCGTCAACATCATTAGCTGTGCAATGGTCCACTCGTTACCAATCCTAAGGGAGGACTCCCCGTACATGGAGGATAGCAAGGATCACCACTGTGCCAACCATCAGGAATGGGAGTCCAAACACTTTCACCCACTACATCCCGGGCTGCAGTTTTACTACTCGCCCAAGTGCAGTAAGACAGAACACACGCACACGCAACAATTTTTATGAAGCAGATTTATTACTTACAGATAGACAGCAAGGGACAAAAGAAGCCTAGCAACAGGCTCAAGAAAGCTGTCCGGGGCAGATAGAGTCTTGATTCTGTGTGTTCCTTGTCTTAGTTTGTTTTGTGCTGCTTTAACAAAATACCACAGACTTGTTCATTAATTAAAAAAAGAAATTTATTTGGCTCATGGTTCTGGGGACTGTGAAGTCCAAGAGCATGGTGCCAGCATCTGGTGAGGGCCTTTGTGCTATGTCATCCCATGGCAGAAGGTGGAAGTGCAAGAGGAGGTAAGAGTGAGAGAGCAAGCAGGGACCAAACTCACTTTTATAACAGACCCACTCTGGCAATCACTAGCCCACTATGGAAATAACAACATTAATCCATTGACCTACCTCCCAACTGTTGCATTGGGGATTATGTTTGCAACACATTAACTTTAGGGGACACATTCAAACCATAGCACCCTTCTTGCACTGCAGCTGAGGGAACCTGAAAGGCAGCCCACCCCAGGTTATATACCTCAAGGAATATGAATTGCTGGGCTATAGCATTGAAGAACATCCTGTTCCAGGGGAAGTATGAACAGAGCCCAGCCCCTCCCTGTCTCAGGATGTTGGGATCCCAGCACATTCTATAGTTATTCCAAGAACTACAAGCAAGAAGATGGGGGAGAAGCTGGATTGACCAAGGCTATCTGGGAACCATCCAGCATTAGTCATTAGGTAACTGCAAATCAAAATCATATGAGATACCACTCTACACCACCAGTATGGTTATAATCAAAGAGACAAGTGCTGGTGAAGATGTAGAGAAAGTGGAATCCTCATGCATTTCTGGTGGAAATGTGAAATGGTGCAGCCACTCTGGAAGATGGTTTGGTAGCTCCTCAAAATGTTACTGTAGAGTTACCATATTATTCAGAAATTCAACAAAAACATATGTTCAGACAAAAATTGCACATGGATGTTTATATCAGCAATATTTGTGATAGCCAAAAGTAGAAATAACCCAAATGTCCATCAACTGATAAACAGATAAACAAAATGTGTACATCCATACAATGGAATGTTATTCAGCAATAAAAAGGAATGGCATACAAGATGCCTACATTGTAATTGACGACAACATAGATAACTTCAAAAAGTTAAGCTAAGTGAAAGAAGCTAGTCACAAAAGACCACATATTGTATGATCCCATTTATATGAAATGATCAGAATAGGCAAATCTATAGAGGCAGAAAGTAGATTAGTGGTTGCCTACGGCTGGAGGAAGACAGTAGGTGGGGGAGATGAGACCGGCTGCTAATGGATACAGGGTTTCTTTGGGGGATGATGAAAATGTTCTAAAATTAGATTATGGTGATGGTTGTATAACTCCATAGATATATTAAAAAACAATAAATTGTACATTTTAAATAGGTGAACTTTATGGAATGTAACTTATATTTCAATAAAACTGTTTTTAAAAAACAGGTCACAGTAATCCCCACTTATCCACAGTTTCTGTTACCCATGGTCAACCAGTCTGAAAATACTACATGGAACGTTCCAGAAACAAACAATTCATAAGTTTGAAATTGCACACCATTCTGAGTAGCATGATGAAATCTCGCACCATCCCGTTCCATCCACCTGGATCCCTTTGTCCAGTGGATCCACGCTGCATACAATACCCACCCATTAATCACTTAGTAGCTGGCTCAATTGTCAGATCAGCCATTGAGGTATTACAGTACTTGAATTCAAGTAACACTTACTTGATAATGGCCCAAAGTGCAAGAGTAGTGGTGCTGGCATGTTGTTATAATTGTTCTATTTTATTATTAATTATTGTTGTGCCTATTTTATAAATTAAACATTATCACAGGTATGTATGTATAGGAAAAGATGTGGTATACGTAAGGTTTGGTACTATTTGCAGTTTCAGGAACCCACTGGCGGTCTTGGAGTATATGCCCCACAGATAAGGGGGGCCGGTGTATCTATAAGGGGTGCTGAGAACGCTCATTTGAAAGGAACATAGTAAATAACAGGGATCTGATAGATCTGCAGAGACGAAAAGTCTCTACCTCTAATCAGTGCATTCTGAGGTATGTAACTGTGTCTGTCATGGGGGGAAGGGACGGTGAAAGTGTCACCACCATCCCCACTACCCAGCATAACCAACACAGTTCCCTAAAAAGAAATTGATATTTGGCCTGTTTCTCACCTGAAATCAGGCCCTCCCCTGCTTGACTGAGTCCCTTCACCTCTAATTCACTCTTGTTGTGCATGAGGCTGTAACTCCACAGGAGGACTCAACTGGCCCCTTCCTTTTTTAGAGGACATTCAAATTCACTGTACTCTTTCCCCTCTCTCCCTAGTGCTTGGAATGGCTGACTACCATGGGCATGAAATATACTGCAGGCAGCATGCAGGTTACCCCTCACCAGCAGCCCAAGAAGCCAGCACTGTTTGAGAACTAATCAGACTTGACTGCGCAAAAAGACGGGAGTCCTGATGGGCAAAACAAAAGTGGCAGGTGAGCAACCTGCCTGTTTCCTACTTAAAAGCAAGACAGATTCACTAACTAAGCAATTTAAAACCACAGGGAGGAAAGGGGTATACAAATGAGCTTGCAAAGTGAACTTGACTGTCACTGCAGAAAATAAAATAGCCCTTCCTATTGGGTGGCTCACGGGACGGTCTCAGAGTGCAAGCAGTGCTGACTCTTGGATGAGCATGTGCGAGCATGCACATAATGAGTCATTTCCCAATTGTGCATCCAGTTCACAATAACATCAGATATATTATACTCCAGAGCCTGAATTTCCAGAATAATAAAAAGACAGAAAATTATTACGTGTGCATGGCTGCAATCCCTGCTTAAAATTAATTATAGCTGCTCCAGCTATTGGCATGTAAAATTAAAAGTCAATTTGGAATCTCTTCCATACAGTGAGATTTTCCACTTCAAAAAAAGGAATAGCACACCATGGAAAATACTTTGTTCCTTGCTATGACCCAGGTCACTTTGCCCTGCATACTCAGGCTGAGGCTGCTAGGACAAGAGAAAGGATGGAATAGTTATCCAGACATTTAATAGTGTAAGAATGTAAGATGTGACGGTTTCCTTGTTCTGCCCTAAATGTGATATCCCTTTCCAGGAACGAACAAAATTTGTGTGAACGACAGAGTCATTCTAACCTACGGGCCTCACCTGGGCTAGTTTTTGTTTGTTTGTTTTTGCTCCAGATCTTCTCCCTGGAAATTCTGAGAGTTTTTTGATAGTTTTGTTACATGGAGTCTGCCACTACATAAATAGCTCTTAAAACTCCCCAGCCCCTTCCACTTTTCTCTGCTCCTTCTTTTCACATACTGCCCTGTGAGTCATCCTTTGGTCTAAGACACAAATTTAATCTGTCTTTTGGTGTTGGTAGAAAGGTATTATTTGGTGATCTAATCAAACAGGTTCCCCTCCTTTTTTTTTTTTTTTTTTGATGAAAATAGGGAATAAAGTAGGGGTTCTGCTGATGGTAGTGTGTGTGTGCGTGTGTGTGTGTGTGTGTGTGTGTGTGTGTGTGTGTTTCTGCAGGAGACAGGCAGAGACAGAGACAGAACCTCCAGAGTATCTCAGGACAGACTGGTTAGGGATGAGCTACCCAGAGAGCTGAACTGAAAAGAAAGAACAGTACAGCCTAGTAATTGTACACGTGTTTTATAGAAAGCCGTGACAGATATCTGTTTAGTCAGAAAAACTGACTTCTTGTAATAAGTCTGGCTTGTCATTTTGTATGAGAAAAAATAATATTTCCTCTCTGTGCTTGTTCTCTCGTTTTTATTTATTAACATTTATATATATATTTGGGAGTACAGTGCGTTGTTTCAATACTTGCATATACCGTACATTGATTCACTCAGAATAGACAGCATAGCTTTGGACCCATTAGTCCACCACTTCCCCTCCCCCCCTTTCCCCTACCAGCCTCTGATAACCATTATTCTACTGTCTTCTTCTATGAGAACTACATTTTTTTTTAGATTCCACATACGAGTAAGATCCCGTGGTATTTGTCTTTCTGTGTCTGCCTTACTTCACTTAATATAATGGTCTCCAGTTCCACCCATGTTGCTGCAAATGACAGGATTTCATTTTTTTTAATATATATAGATGAATAGTATTTTATTGTGCGTATATACCACAGTTTGGGGTTTTTGTGGTGGTTGTTTAAGCTACCAAGCTTGTGGCATTTTTTTTCTTTTTTTAATCGTACACATCTGTGGGGTTGGGCATAGGATATCAATACCTGTGTGCAATATGTTATGCTCTAATCAGGATAATTAGTATGCAAAGTAATCATATTTTGTATACCAGAGCTTTTTAAATCCATTGATCTATTCATGGGCAATTAGGTTGATTCCATCTCTTGGCTATTGTGAACAGTGTTTCAGTGAAGGTGGAGTTCAGGTGTCTCTTCGACATGTTGATTTCATTTCCTTTGGGTAAATACCCAGTAGTTGGATTGCTGGGTCATAAGGTAGTTCTATTTTTAGTTCTCTGTGCTGTTTTCCACAATGGCTGTACCAATTTACATTCCCACCCACAATGCAGGAGGGATAACTTTTCTGCATTCTTGCCAGCATTTGTTATTTTCTTTTTGTTAATGGCCATTCTTACTGGAGTAAGATGATATCTCATTATGGTTTTAATTTACATTTCCTGGATGATTAATGATGTTGAGTATTTTTTCATGTGCCTGTTAGACATTTGAATGTCTTTTTCTGAGAAATGTCTTTTCAGGTCCTTTGCCCATTTTTCAAATGGGTTGTTCTTTTGCTATTGAGTTGTTTGAGTGCCTTATATATTCTGGATATTAGCCCCTTGTCTGATGTATCATTTGCAAACATTTTCTCTCATTCTGTGGGCTGTTTCTTCACTTTGTTGATTGTGTCCTTGGCTGTGCAAAAGATTATTAGTTTAATGTAGTCCCATTTGTCTATTTTTGCTTTAGTTACCTGTTCCTTTGTAGTCTTGTTTAAAAAAGTGCTGCCCACTCCCATTTCGTAGTGTTTCCCCTATGTTCTCTTCTAGTAGTTTCATAGCTTGGGGTCTTACATATAACTCTTTGATCCATTTTGAGTTGATTTTTGTGTATGGTGAGAGATAGGAGTCTAGTGGATAACCAGTTTCCCACATCATTTATTGAAGAGGATGTCCTTTCCCCACTGTATATTTTTGGCCCCTTTGTCAACAATCAGTTGGCTGTAAGTGCATGAGTTTATTTCTGGGCTCTCTAATTTGTTCCATTGGCCAATTTGTCTGTTTTTATACCATACTGTTTTGGTTACTTTAGCTTTACAGTATATTTTGAAATCAGTTAGTGATGCCTCCAACTTCGTTCTTTTTGTTTAAGATGCTTTGGCTATATGGGGTCTTTTGTGGTTCCACACAAATTTTTAAATAGTTTTTTCTATTTCTCGAAAGAATGTCATTGGTATTTTGATAGTGTTTGTGTTGAATCTGTAGTTTGTTTTATGTTATATGGATATTTTATGATATTAATTCTTCCAATCTTTGCATGGGATATCTTTCCATTTATTTGTGTCTTCAATTTCTTTCACCAATGTTTCATAGTTTTCATTGTGGAGGTCTTTTACCTCCTTGGTTAAATTTACTTCTAGGTATTTCATTTTTTTCATAGCTACTGTGAGTGAGATTACTCTCTCAATTTCTTCTTCAGCTATTTCACTGTTGGCATATATTGATTTTCAAGTGTTGATTTTGTATCCTCCACTATAGTGAATTCGTTTATTAGTACTATCAAGTTTTTGGTGGTGTCTTTAGGGTTTTCTATGTATAGGATCATGTCATCTGCAAATAAAGATAGTTTCACTTCCTCCTTTCCAATCTGGATGCCCTTTATTGCTTTCTCTTGCTTACTTGCACTGGGTAGCACTTCCTAATACTGTGTTGAATAAGAGTGAGGAAAGTGGGCATCCTGGGCTTGTTCCAGATCTTAGAGAAAAAGCCTCCAGTTTTTGTCCTTTCAATATGATATTAGCTGTGGGTTTGTCCTATATGGCCTTTATAGTGGTGAGTTACATTCCTTCTATACCAATTTGTTGAGTATTTTTATCATGAAGGAGTGTTGGATTTTATTCAATGCTTTTTCTGCACATATTGAAATGATCATATGGGCTTTTTTCTTAATTCTGTTGATGACATGTATTACATTTATTGATTTGTGTATGTGGAACCATCCTTGCATCCTGGAATAAATTACACTTGAGCATGGGGAATGATCTTTTTAATGTGTTGTTGGATTCCATTTGCTGGTATTTTGTTGAGGATTTACACATCCATGTTCATTAGAAATATTGGTCTGCAGCTGTTTTGTTATAGTTGTATCTTTTCCAGGTTTTGGTATGAGGGTAATGCTAGTCCTGTAGAATGAGATAGGAAGTGCTCCCCCCTCTTCAATTTTTCAGAAGAGTTGGGGAAGAATTGGTATTAGTTCTTCTTTAAATGTTTGGTAGAATTTGGCAATGAAATCAAATGGTCCTGGGGTTTTCTTTGTTGGGAGACTTTTTATAACTGCTTCAATCTTGTTCCTGGTTATCGGCCTGTTTAGGTTTTTTACTTCATGATTCAATGTTGGTAAGTTGTATGTGACCAGGAATTTATCTATTTCTTCTACGTTTTCCAGTTTATTAGCATATAGTTTTTCATAATAGTCTCTCATAATCTTTTATTAGACATCAGCTCTAGGTCTCCTTTTTCGTTTTTAATTTTATTTATTTGAGTCTTCCTTCTTTTTTTTCTTCACTAAGGCCCAGGGTGCCTGACAGCGTTTCCAAACCACTTGGTCTGAGTCTTGAGGGGCGATGAGAAGGGTAACTTGAAAGCCAAGCACTGCTGTCATCTCTCTGACCACACACAGCACCTTCCAAGAGTCTGAGGCTAGATAACAGGGTTTTGGAGCCTTTCTGAGAACTCCAGGGCTTTTTTGTTTCCTCTAGCAAAAACTGAATGCTGCCCCAGCAGGCCATTGGCACTTGTTCACACTGCACACATTCACTCATTCATTCATTCATTCATTCACCATCTGCTTCTCACTAAGATGTAAGCTCCATGAGGGCAGAAATTTTGTCTGTTTTGTTCACTGGTAAATCTCAGCACTTAGTACAGTGCCTGGCACATTGTAAGCACTGAATAAAAATATGCCGAATAAATACCCAGATTCTCTAAACTCCCCTTATTTTGATTATGTCTCACCACCTCACATGTTTACAAGACCATGGGCAAAATCCCCAACAGACAAGGGAAACATGGCAGTGGTAAGGAGGTGCCCAGACGGGGTCCTCTTTGTGCTGGGGCCTTACTGCAATATGGGAGGAAACAGTAGCCCAGTACCAACAATCGCCTTTCAAAATAGCCCCCCCGAAGCAGGGAGGAGTTGATTATAGTGTAACTTAGTATTTCTTTGTTTTTAAAAAAATCCCTAGATAGTCTTTGGAGACAAAAGTTTCAATTTTGATACAGAGCAAATGTGTATTATAATGCATAACTGAGATCCCTAAAGGAAACTGATGCTACCAGATATTGATAACAACTGCTGGCCTAAATGCTTGGTGAATAACAAGAGGTTCCCCATTGAAATATTGTACATATTTAAACATGAATAATGTTCAAGTCCTGGGGATCTGGGAGTGGAGCCCGGTGCTGCCTGGACTGGACCTGGCTTCTCAGTGTCTCAACATCCCCAGCAGTTATGAAGGAAAGAAGGAAAAAGAGAAGGAAGGAGGGAGGGAGGAAGGGGACAAGAAACAGAGATGATGGAGTTGATTGGGAAGGAGGTGTTTTAAGTAGCGGGCATAATTTTTTAAACCTAATAATTAAACACAGAAAAGGCAACTCAGTTCTCTAAGGTATCTAGTAGTACAAAAAACTGGATATCATAAGCTTTATTTCAGTAATGCTTAGAGAATATACCGTTCAGTGTGATCCGGTTTTTAAGTATATTGTGTGGCATACTTTATCTACTTACCTAGAAAATGCTTCCAGCGATTCCCTGGAAGGCAAAGACAAAAGATCCCCTCATAGCAGATCTCTGCCATGCCTGGCCACTCGCAACAGCGGTGTCCTGGAGCTGGCTAATGCTCAAGAGCCCAGTGTGGCCCTGTGCACATCTCTTCCCAACTCTGAGTCCCATGACATCACATTGGTAACTTGAAAACAGCCATGGTAAGAGTGTTTAGATTACAGAAATTGGCAAACACTATAATCAGGGCTTTTTATTTTTTCAGCAGTCTGATTAAACATTTTCCCACACACCATGTTTGAGGGGTCTTTTGAACAATAGCAATGCAGGGTGGGGGCTGCCCATGGCCCTGAAGGGAAGAGTAAAGTGGGTCTCTGTCTTTTGTGAGGTTAGCAAAAGCTCCCCCTCTCCTGGGTAAGTAGGACTGGAGGACCGTGGAGACAAGGAAGTCAATTAGCATAAAATGCCCAAGTTCCTTTCAGGTAAGAAGGTGTTATGATGCCCCCGCCCCTGCTTACTGAAATTCGAGTTAAGGAGATTTGTTAGAGAATCATGGTTTGATCCCAGGCAAGACACAGTATTAGCAAAGGGTAACGAGGTCATGATATAAAATTCCTCTGAGGTCTAGATCTGGCCCAGACTCAACACAAGTCCTTGAGGATTTTGGAGGGGGCTATAGATGTGTATCTGTGTCGTGCCTCCGTCATTTCATGCTCTGCGAATCCATAACTGTGAGCTTGAAGCTAAAGAGGGAAGCACCTCTGTAATACTTCAGAGGGCCCCACAGTCCTGTGTCCCAGAACACAGCATTGGTCTTCAAGAGCAACACTGTGATGCAGGAAGCAGCGGTGTGTAGTCAAGGAATGATGACAGTTTCTGGTGCTACTCCTGCCTCACATTTAACAGCAGGAACAAACCACTCTAGCTCAAGGGAGCTGCTGGAGTTTTTCAACTAATGAGGCAGGCAGGGGGACATCTGTGGAACAGAATTCAGGAGCGAGATACTGGGCTTCTGGCTGACAAGGGGGTGTGGCTGCTCGAGCAATTACAGGACACACAGAGAACATTCTGTATACATATATAGAAGGAAATATATTCAAGTATTAAAAATGATTATCACTAGATGGAGGTGTGGTGGATGGTTTTCTTCTTTATGCTTTATTTTCTACAGTTATTTCAGAAAGGTAAAACCTAAGTCCATGTGTCTTCCCATTATATCAAAAACATTCAAGTTGCTCCCAGACCCAGAGGGAATAATAGACTAATGGGTTAGGGCTAATGGACTGTTCCCTTCCGATCAGACTGCTCCAGGGTTCACTCTGCTCAAGGCACAGTGGAGAATGGCAGCACTGGGGCTTGGCTATGTGCAGACCCTGGGGCTTAGGAGGGTGATGGGTTGAACGTCACCAGCCTCAGCCAGGCGTGGAAGAGAAGCACAATCACAGACAAGCTCCCCAGACTGCCAGGTGCAGGTGACACCATGAGGTGCCTACCCCACCTGCTCCCAGCAAGTCGCTGGCACTGTACTAAGTGAGTGAGACTGTAGCTGATCTTTTATCTTTTTCTTAAATTTCTTTCATGTTGTGTTTTTGTAGTTTAAAAAATAAAAAGGAAAAACAAGATTGGTCAACGGGTAATAGATAAGATTTCCTCTGAGTATTATTTAAGGTAGGGACTCTACAGTCAAAATGACTTTTATGCAGTTTTCCTTTTGAGTCTGAAGGGAAATTTTTTGTACAAATGAGGTGGGGGAGAGGGACTTTTCTCCTAACATTCACTAGACTTGAGAGAGATGTGTCCTCACCTCCTGCAGTCCATAAGGAACGCCTGACATCTGTGACTCCTCCTCGATGTTTGGCTCCCCCAGGGCAATGACAAGCCATGTGACAGAGGCAAGGGCAGGAATCACTCAACCACAGAGTTTAATAACTCTCTCTGTACATGCTAACATGGGATCAATGAGATCTAAATTGAAATGTGTGGTTGAATGGCTTTCTGAAAAGGTCCTGTGCCTCTAAATCTTTGCAGAAGTTAAAAACCTCCTTCAGGGAAAGGAAAAAAAATGGCTACCGTCCACCTTGCCTTTCTCAGAGATAACACAGAGGTGAGTGGATTTCTGTTGCTGATGGAATGGGAAATGGGGTATGAGGAGGCAGGGCATTCTCCAGAAAATGGGGTCTGGGAGGTGAAAGCTTATATATTTCTCCTTTATTAGGAAGTGCAGCTCCTGTCGAGCAGGACAGAGGGACAGAGAAGTGAGCAAGGAAGGGGGGAGAGCCCATGGAGGGGGCAGCATGTGAGCCTGACGGCTTGACCTCCAGGCATTCCTCTGACAGCCACGTGCAGGGAAAAGGAGAGGATCCAACCCATCAGCCCGTCTCAGGATGAAGATCCACTCCATGCGGTGTTATTTGCCCCACGTCTGCCATAAAAGATATCTGCTAGAGGGAGAAGCACCAAAGTCACAGAATAATGTTAAGTTGCAGATAAAATTCGTAGGCAGGTGTGAGGCTTGGTGGAGCGTGAACTCTTAGCAATTATTAAGAAAGCCGTGTCTGACCACGGAGTGTGCAGATGATCGGATCCACTGTGCTAGGCAGCGTCCGGGAGGCTGGTCTCAAACCACACGAGGCAGTCAGTGCTTTAGGAAGGAGTGCACAAAACCAGAAAATTCAGAGCAAGTCAAAGATACACGTCCCGTTTGCACATGGAAACACCAGTTTAGCCTCAAATTTGCCTCAATAATGACTTAATGTGTGATGATCATGTTAAAAAATATATATATCCATGTTGAAAAGGTCCAAGGATATGCTTGTCAAGACTCTGTGATCTTACTGGCTGGGCTCATCCTAAAATTCAGCTTAAAGTGCAGGTGTTCACCACTCAAAGAAGATCGAATCCTCAGCAGGTGTGTGAAATGATCCCACCTCTTTCAGATTTACCAGGCCTGCTCTTTTCCAATCAGTCAGATTTATCCAGGGTCTAAATGTTGCAGAATTATAATGGCGAGGAGAATCAGACACCAAGGAAAGAGAAGCTGTAGTTCTTGGCCTCAGAAAATCTACAACTAACCAGCTGTTGTGATCAGAAGGTGCACACGAAAGCAGATTAGACATGAAACAATGTCAAACAGATGCCCACTGACAATCGGGAAAGGACGGGAAAGTTACGGTACATGGGGTTAATCTGAGATTTCCTGAGGAAGTCTTTCTGACCAACATCTATTAAAAAGGAAGAGTATGTGATTTTATGGACAGAAGATGAGAGAAAACACTCCAGGTGATATAAATTTATCACATGTAAACTACCAGCAAACAGTTTTAGGACTAAGACATGGTGGGCATGTGTGGAGCAGAGAAAGAAATGTCAGGAACACTGAATTTCTTACCAAAAAATCTATATCTAGATATATATATATATATATGGGAGCATGGGGGTTTTTTGGCTTTTATTATTTTTAAAAAATTAGACAAAACAATTTACATTAGTTGTGGGAAATACAAATGAGCAAAAAGAAGAGTAGAGGGAGACTCCTGTAATCCCAGAACCCAGAAAAACCTATTATCAATGTTCCCCATTGTTTCACTAAATTGATTCATTTGATAATATATACACTGACAGATTATTCCAGCCAGATAATTCTTAATATCTTCAGATTCTGTCAAATAAACTACTATTTAATAAACTAAATATTCAACATTCTGCATGTTGATTTTATATAACACAGCACAAATACTCGTATATACCCAAGATAGATTTTTAAATTCTCATTCACTGTGGCAGAAATTGATAGTTATGCCCAAATATTCATTTCCCTTCTTCTATGGTAATACAGTAATACTAAAGGTTTTTATCTGGGCACGTGGCCCCCCAGTGTGCATTTCCCAGGCTCTTCTGCAGCGAGGTGTAGCCACGTATCCCAGTTACGCGCGACAGTGAGGAGCAGAATAGAGTAGGGCAGGTGCCGAGTGGGATGGGTGAGCTGGAGGACAGCACGTTAAGTGAAATAAGTCAGGCACAAAGAGGTAAATACCACACGTTCTCACTCATTTGTAGGAGCTAGAAAAAGTGTATCTCGTACAAGTAGAGTAGAAGGTGGTTACCAGAGGCAGGGGAGAGAGGTGGGGAGAGGGGGTGGAGAGAGGTTGGTTAATGGATACAAAATTACAGCTAGGTAGGAGGAATAATTCCTAATGCTCTGTAGCACTGTAGGGTGACTATAGCAAACAATTTATTGTATTTTGTTCAAATAGCTAGAAGAGAGGATTTTTAATGTTACCAACACAAAAAAATGATGGAATTTTGATGTGATGGATATGCTAATTACCCCTGATTTGACCATTACTCATTCTATACACATATCAAAATATGACACTGTACCCCATAAATGTGTACAATTATTGTGTCCATTAAAAAAATACCAAGCTGGGTCCTCGAAGGGAGAGGCGAGTGCTCACTTATTCTTTCCTCCCTCCCCCTGGCTTGAATGTGGGTGGACATTATGGTGACTGAGGGTTCATCTGGAACCACGTGGACAAGAGCATCTTCAGGATGGTGGTGAAAACAGACAGAGGGAGCCTGGGCCCTTCACCCTCCCGCTATCACCCCAGCACTGGACAGCTTCTACCCAGACTGTTAGGTGAGAAAAAGGTACACGTCATGCATTCATTGCCCATTCAAGGAAAATTTTGTTGACTGTCTCGCTATATACCAGGTACCTCCTTAAGTCCTAGGAACACAGAGTAGGGAGATGGAGATAAAAGGTACAGTCCCTACCTAAAAGATGCTGTTAGCCTAGTGAGAAGAGAGACTATAAAAAAAATTTTAGACACACTAGAATGTGATGCGTGCTATGACAGAATTAACTACATGTGCTGTGGGAGTGCATGTGGGAGAAGTTTGGGGAGGGCTTCCTGAAGGAGGTGGCATTGATACTGAATCTAAACAAGGTGAAGAAGTTAACCAGGTGTGAAGAGCAAGAGGGAACAGCATGCACAAAAACAGTGGCTAGAGAGAGCACAGTGCTTGCAGGAGAGAAGACTGGAACAACATGGGTTCAAATCCCAGGTTAATAAGTTCATGCTTATTAACTGTATGACCTCGGGGGAGTTACTTAACCTCTCTGTGTCTACCTCCTAGAGTTGTCATTTGGAATAAATGAGATAATCCATTAATTCCATTAATAAGGTAAATACCCTTAGCACAGTGTTTAACAAGTGATATAGAACATGTTCAATAAACATCAACTTAAAAAAAAGAAAAAAGGGGCCGGCCCCGTGGCGCACTCGGGAGAGTGCAGCGCTTGGGAGCACAGCGGCACTCCCGCCGCGGGTTCGGATCCTATATAGGAATGGCCAGTGCACTCACTGGCTGAGTGCCGGTCACGAAAAAGACAAAAAAAAAAAAAGAAAAAAAGAAAAAAGTAGTCAGGTATGACTGGAACCCAGAGGACAAAGTGGGGAGATTTTCAGAGAGGAGGCTGGAAGGGCTGGCCTACGACCTGCTCACCAAAGACCTTGGATTTCATCCTAAAGCCTAAAGGAAACTCCTAAAGGATTTTGACCAGGGGCCGTCAAGAGCCCGATCTGGCAGCAGAAGTGGCACAGGGATCAAAAGGGGTCAGGCCTTCCTTCCAAATGAATCTCATTAGCTTCACACCCACACATCACACCACCTAGACAAACATTTTTTGTGAATTCTCGGTGGTGTATTAGTCAGTTTTGTGTTGCTATAACAGAATACCTGAGTCTGGGTAATTTGTAAAGAACAGAGGTTTATTTGGCTCATAAGTCTGGAACAGTTGCATCTGGCGCAGGCCTTGGGCTGCTGCTACTCACGGCAGAAAGTAGCTCAGAGCTGGTGGGTGCAAGGAGATCACCGGGCAAGAGAGGAAGAGAGAGAGACAGAGAGAGCTCCAGGCTCCTTTCAACACCCACCTCTCCCTGGAACTAATAGAGTGAGAACTCAGCCTCTTCCCCAGGTAGCACATTAATCTATTCATGAGGGATCTGCCCCATGACCCAAACACCTCCTCACCTCTTAAAGGTTCTAGCTCCCAACACTGCCACACTGGGGATCAGATTTCAGTATGAGATTTGGAGGGCCGATCATATTCAAACAAAGCAGATGGTGAAAATGGGATGGACAAAGAGTATAAACAGGTTACCTACCTGATAGTGACAGTTCACAACTCTGTCTGATGGGATTCACTGCCTCACCTCTGTTTAGAAAGGAAAGCATATTATCGCTTTTGCCACTGTAATTCCATAACAGCCTAAGTTCCCACTTCCTGTCTTGCTAAGAAAAAATTTCCCTGGTCATATGACCAAGGATATTATTTTCCACCTAGGGTTAAGCTATTACAGTTCTTCTCAAGATGCAACCGGACTGTCTTTTCAGTCTTTTTTTTGTTTGTTTCATGCAAATGTATCAGGAAAACCCTAAGGACTTTGCCCATTTGCTGACATCCTCTTGGAAGACCCCATTGCATTGACCAAAGTTCTGGGAGCAGAGCGCTGCTGTGGGTGTTTTCCAGAAAACCTCCATCTGGAGCAGGACTGCCCAGCCCCTGCCATGTCATCATTTTCCCATTTCAGGAATGGGACGTGCCAGTACAACCGTGACCCTTTTCCTTAAATGAAGAATGCCAATAAGGTCTGCACGCTTTCCTGTTAAGTATTTGCACATCTGCACTGAGGGAGAATAAATAATGTAGGCAAATCCTTGCTGGAAGGTGGAGGAGGTCTTCCTTTCCCAAGTAAAGTAAAATAAAATCCCTGTGCACCAAGATTTAATGAGATTTCTCCATGGGCACTGAGTGTGAGCAAATTCATCAGAATTCTGAAACTTTCCCCAGGAAAGACAACAAAAAGCCTCTGTTTTCTGGGAGGTAACCAGTCGGGTTGGTGGGGCCTTGACTATAAAGGCATAGGGGACCGCTTGGTCATTGTCTGACCCAATTACCAAGGGAGAAAAACCATCCTTCAAAGCCTTGCCCCTTCAGACAATTGAAGAGTCTCATCCTCAAGCAGAGACTGGAATCGGGGCTGGTAATATCTGAATATTCTTGAGACATTATCTTTGCTGTGTGAAACCCTTTGGCCTGTTTGTCTCTGAGTGTTCAAAAATGTATGTCTCATTGTGATTAAATGGCAGATGGTAAGTAGCTATAGTCCCTGGAGGGATGGGGAAGAATGGGGACAGCCCCTCTAGATGTTCCCCACATTCAGGGGACAGGAGCTAGAACAAGTCTGGATCTGCAAACTCTCTCCTGAGGCCACTTGCTCCTGAGAGAGTCTGTGGCCGAGAGAGAGGAAACACCAGCAATCATTCTGAAGAATCCCAATCCCAAGGGCAAGACACAGGACCTGCACAGCGAGAGGGTGCGTCTGAGGCCGGAGAAGGAAGTACCCAGAAGGTGCATCAAAGCTGTCAGAAGCCAACAGGGATCTGGGAGGATGAAATGAAGAGGGCCGGGCATAGAGACAGAGCTGAATTCGGATGTCAAGTAGAAATGGTTCAAGAATATGCCTTGAAGGTACTGGACTGTGATTTGATGCTGTATCTCAAGAAAGATGTGAATGTAATTGGGTTTAGTGAGGTCATTAGCAGGGCCTCAAAGAGACAGCCTCCCCCTACTATCTAACGAGGGATTCTTGGGTACAAAATAAGGACCCTGAACCAAAGCCCTGGCTTGTGTAGACAAGCCCCAGCACTCAGCAGGGTTCCTCACCTGCTCCATGGCAGCCTGGGCCTTGGTGAGTCTTGGGTCTGACCTCACTGGCTGAAGCAGTGGAAGCAGAGGTCTCACCCACTGTGTCTAAATCCCTATGCAGGACACTAAAGGAAAGAGGTCTTAAGGCTCAGTCTAGTACAGAGACTATGTTATCTACTGAAAAAATGGAGCCATGACTGCATGATAGCTAATAGCAAGAAGCCTTCTTACTATCGTGGCTTTTGATAAAAATGTACCCACCTGCCCCAAATCCTCTTTGGATTGTACATTTTGGAAATAATGATGCTCAGGCACTGAAGAAGGATAAAAGTATGTGAAACACACCAGGAGACACTCAACCTGGGATTCCCTGCCTCTGAAGAGGGCACACTCACCCACCGTAGATTCCCTTCCAATGTCCCAGCTCCTCCTGTCTGAAAGCCTGACTTTCTACATGTGAATTCACAGGGCAGTCTCTGAACTACCGGAGACTGGGTCTTGTGTCCTCATTAGCAGGGCAATCTCCTGTTGTGTCACATGCATGGTTAATTTCCCATTACAGCTTCTCCATTACTTAGCTCCAATCATTCTATATTAGTGTTTTCCCATGGCACACCGAGAAGGGAGGAGCAAAGCCTCTTCTCTCTCTTTGAATGTCTCATCTGTTCCTCACCCTCAAAACATTCAGAGACAGGTGGCCTAGCTACCCAGGACTCTAATTGCCTCTGACAAAACAGAGTGTTGGCAGCATGACCTTTCAGAGGTGGGGAACAATGAAAGTGAGACGTATCCATCTGATTCCAACATGCCTTTTGTCACAAGCTCACCAAACCTTTCAATGATTTCTGCATTTGAAAAGCAGAAATTGTTCATTCAAGGATGGGGGGAAGCTTCAACATTATTGTTATATTCACCAGTGTCAGCTACAGAACAGGAAAATGCACAGGATATGGATATGTTGATTCATCCCATCTCAAAGCTCTCTCTGAGGAGTTCATGATTGAAGTTAATTATGTTTTTTTTCTTTTTCTGTTTTTTTGATTGAATCATAATGGATCATACATATTTTGGGGGTTCAACATTGACGTGTGTTATCAAATCAATATTATTAGCACATATATTATTACAAATTGTACTTATTCTTTATGCCCCTTATCCAATCTCTCCCTATCCTCCTCACCCTCCCCCCTCCCCCCTCTGGTAACCCTAGATATCTTCTCTTCCTCTGAAAGAGTAATGGTTACTCTGTTGCTTTGTTGCCTAGATGATTTGTCCAGTGCTGAGAGAGGTGTATTCAGGTTCCCCAATATTATTATAGAGCAGATGCTGCTTCTATCACTCTGGAATGGGCTTTGTGGAGAGAGACATCCTCGTCTTTTCTTTGGTTTCTCTGCTGGTGACTTTCCTTGTGTCAATGCACTCAAGTGGCTGGCGGGCCATCTGCATGGTGGTTGTGGTGTCTAGCTGCTTTTGGAGCAGCTGTGGCTATTGTGGTGGCTGTGGTGGGCCACCCACATGGAAGTGGTGTTTTTGGCATGCTCCTTGCCTGGTTGCAGGAGGAGGGGTCAGTCCCCGGGTCCATGCCTCAGGACCCTGGGTGGCCCCATGGCAGCTGCAGCATGCCTGATTGTAGAAGGAGGGGTCAGGCCCCAGATCAATCTGTTTTTACATTCTAAGATGCTGTTGCAGAGCAGTTGGGTGGGAGGGAGAGAGGGGAAGGGGGAAGGAAATAGGGTGGGAGAAGGAGTAAGGAGAGAGGATATGTTGAGGCCCATGGCACCCCCCTCATTCCTGCGAGGGAGACCAGGGGGTTTCCAGTGGTGGCTTGGTCATCCCTGGGCTGGCTGCAGGTGTTGGGTAGGCATGGTTGATGCTACAGGCCCACACCACCCCAGCTCAGGAGCCTGGGGCACTTCCTGTGGTGGTTTGGTGGTCATTGCTGGGCTGGTTGTGGGTGTCGGGGGGCATGGCTGAGGTCCCCAGCCCTCCCCTCTCCCTGGCTTGGGAGTCCAGGGGACTTCGGGTCCTTCTAGGTGTTTTAGGTGTTCTTCGGGGATGTGAGACCTTTACTAGTTAATTTCAAACTTTGTCTCTGGTTTGTGGGTATTTTGTTTTTTCTTCCAGTTCTGTGTTGGATTATTTGCTGTTCCCACCACTTAAACTCTGCACTGGAACTAATTTGTTGTCCTTTGCTTACTTCTAAAATGGGAGAACTTCCTGTGGGGACCAGCACTTGAGCTCTGTGGTTGAGCTAAATTGCTGCTTTGCTGCTGATTCCCTAGGGAAGGCTTTTTGTGCAGCTCAGGTTTTAATAGTTGACCTTGTATGTAGTTTTACGTCTCATGAGATCTGGTACACCTGGGATGTGTAGAAACTCTGGTCTGGACCTGAGTCTTTTCATCAAACTGCACCCCATGCAATTCTATATTCCTGATCACTCTCCACTGAGTGGTCCTGCACTGATTGGGGGGCAGGTCAGCTGTCCTTGCTGTGCCCCAGTGTTCCCCAGTGGGCCCGTCTCCCCCACCACCCGTGCTGCAAACACTTCCCATGGGACAGGCCATGTGCTGGTCCCTTGCGATGACTCGCCAGCCTCTGAGTGGCTCCTTTTTTCATTTGTTGTGGTTCCTCGCTCCTATGTGGGTCCATGGGAATCCTATTAGTGGTCTTGCTGTCCTGGGGTCCACTGAGGCCCTCCTCTCCCCTGCAGCCTCCAAGGGCACAGAAGTGGCTTTTGCCAGCTCTTGCTCTATGTGCTCACCAGGGCCAGCCTTGAAGTGGTCAGAGCTCAAAATGATCAGAGCAGTCCTTTCTTTCTCTCATCGTGGCTTCTCCCACCTTCATGAACTCTGTAGGTCTCTCCTCCTCTTCCCTTGAGCTCTAGCAGCCCCAGCTTAGCTGTCATTGCTTTTTAATAGTTGTAAATTGGTTGCTTTGTGGGAGAGAGTGATGCTGGGGACAGTCTACTCCACCATCTTGACCGGTACCCTGAGGTTAATTATGTGCATGCATTATTTCTTTCACTAGACTGGAAAGTTGCAAGGGCAGAGACAATATCTATTGCATCTTAACTTTTGGGGACAAGCTGGAAAATATATTCATGCATACACAAATTCACACATACACATCATATGTCCCACAGCCTACACAATGTCTTTCCTATTATTGTAATAACTTTGACTGAATGATACTCTTCAACCATTAAAAACAAAACCAGAAGATGTTTTCAAAGATTTAATGACAAAAGCAAGATGTAAACCTGCCAATACAGATTGTTCCCTATATTGTCAAATATAGCTGCATAGAGATTGATGCAATAAAAGGAGGTAGAAAACAACAAAGTGTTAACAATACTTATTCTGAGTGGTAGAATTTTTTTTGGTGTTTATTCACAGTTTCCAAGTTTTGTTTGTTTGTTTCACAATGAATATATATTATTTTTACAATCAAGAAAATATTATTTCTAAAAACATTTCTGTAACATGGTTGTATATCTAAATTGTTAAATGGATTCATGCATCAATGTCCAAGATGTTAAAGCATCTGAGTTTGCCAATGAGGGTTTAAGAGTTTAAAGGAGAAAAGGGAGAAAAAGATGAGATTATACTACATTCTGTTTTTCAGACCCCAAGATCTGCTGCCTTCTGAACACGACTGTATGAGAAAGACTTCCCACTTCCACAATCATCACAATGACACTGGAGCCCCAAACCGCAGATGAGTCTGAGTTCCTATCAGCAGAGGCCTAAAGTCCTCACATTGGGAAGGCGGTGGACTGGAGGAAGAATGTTAGGTGTGGACACCCAGGGCCAGGGCATCCACTAACATGTAAGGGGCCTCTGTGCAGATTACAGAAAACCTCCCCTGGCAGATGAATTACACGAAGGCCCCTTCCCTACCAGGCTGCTAGGCTTGGTGAGCCTGGGACTGGATGTTCTCTTCCCTACCAAACTTTGGCACCTTCATGCAGGGTGCAAACTGTGATCCTTTGCTTCGGTCTGTCCAGTTAACAGGTAAATGCATACGTGTTGCTAGATCTTTGTCAAAACTCCTCCAGAGGGATTGTGCCATTTTTCATTCCCACCAGCAATGTAAGAGTTTCCGTTTCCCCCAGTCTTGTCAAACTTTTGAATTTCTGCCAGTTTTACATCTCAGCAGAGTGGTTTTTATTACTATTATGTTGTTGTTGTTGTCTTGAGTTCAGTTTTTATTCATCTTTGAGGGGTGGCTGTATTGTCTCCTGTATTACTAATGCTTGAGTAGTACTAATGTCCTCTTCGTATATCATTGCCACTTTGAAGCCATTGTCCCTCCTCTCCCTGAATCCCCGGCTCTGAATCTCGTGTGTAATTATCTTCTCCCTCTCACTTCTCCATGAGCTCAGTTCCTCTCCATGTCATTTTACCTGCCATTTCTCTCTCTGTCTCTCTCTCTCTTTTTAAAGAAAATTTAATATATAATTCATTGTTTTTAATCAAGAAATCTCAAAATTCACTGTACCACTTCCTTATAATGTTTCTCTTTGCTTAGAGTGTGTCTAATTTATGGATTCTGAGAACTCACTTATTGAATGTGTGCTTCCGCAGCCTATATGCAGAGGCTCGTCCCTTTGTTTAAGGTTTAATAGGATTCTCTTGCATTTCTTTTATTCTGAATGAAACTAAACATTTTCATTATGAGGATAAGCTACTTGCAATTCTTTTTCTGTGAACACTTTGTTCATATATCTTATCCGTTTTTTTTTATCAGCCTGCTTATTTTCAAAAGATGAATCATCCAAGGGAGAATTTCATGAAAGCAAAGCAAAGAGAACATCAATTAGAAACTGAGTGCTAAAAATAACTTTTTTCCTGTGTCTAAACACAAGGAAATATTTTCTGCTATTCTCAATACTCATCCCAAGAACTTGTCATTAGCTGGAAAGCAAAGCAACCTGGAGCAGCCAAAGCAGTAGAGATTAGTGATGCTGATTCTTTTAAATGTAACAAAAGTATTTTCCAGATTAATTGATCACATTCTCAAGACATATTGGAATTAACCTATGAGTAATATCTTCTCAGATTCAGTGTATATTGTTAATCATCTAGTTAAAACGTATTTTATTATATGTCATGAAACTTTTATCTTAATTAGAGTAAAATTTCATTTATTTCATTTTATAAAATGTTTAGTATTTTCTGACATCTATTAAAAAATAAAATTATATGCTAGCTGTTGGACCAATTAGTTTTTAGCCATATTTACCTTTCTCTTTTGTTAAATAAATTGGAAAAGTTTGATTATAATGTCACCCCCAAATTAAAATTATTTCAGACTATTATGCTAAATTCTAATATGTATTATTTTCCAAGACAGAACACCAGGGTTTCTATATGCTCCCACATTTAATTATAGGAGAAATACCATGCCTTTCTCAAACAACTAGCTTCCACAGTAAAATTACTTATAATGTTAGCTGCAAATTGCATTCCATTATTAGAAACTTTTTAAATTATAAAAATAGCTATTGATTTTAATTTATTTTTATAACTTACTGTATTAGTCAGGGTTCTATCAAAGAAGCAGAACCACTAAGATGGGATTTGTTATAGGAATTGGACCTCACACAATTGTGGGAGATGGCTCAGCAGCCTCTGTAAGGCTCTCATGTTCCAGTCTGATGCTGGCAGACAACTGGAAAGGGAAGGCAGATGGAAAGCAGGGGAGCAAGAACAAGCTGGAGCCCACAAAAGCCAGCTGAAAGCTCTGTCAGTTCTTGTTGCCTCTGACCTTAATGGTGTGAGTGTCCTGCAGAAGCCAGGTCCTTTTGTCATGTAGCTAAACACACACATGTGCCCAGGAATCAGAAAAGCTAAAGAAGGATCCAGGAGAAGGTACAGCAATTGCACATCCAGCTCTGCCCCTTGCCAAGGAGGTGAGCCAGCAGATAAATGCAGCCCGTGTGAACTACAGAAGGGCGTCTGCTTCACCTCCAGTCTCCAGATCCCCCGAGACTCTCCCTCGTGAAGCACCTGAACCAGAAACATGGGAAAGCGAGGTCTAAGCAATGTATTTCAGCCTAGCCAATTTGATGCATTTCAAAGCCACAACAGTCTACCCCTCGTCAACTGGCAGTCATACACATGTTCTTAAATCATACATCTCCAAATACAGAGACGAGCAGTCATACTTTTGCCTGACATGTTACAAATGTACCACACACGACCAAAAACACACTAATCCTTTCCTCAGGAATGGATGCAAGTCCCTCTTTTGTCCTTGGGTGTTGTTCATTCTTATAGATGATTCACACTCCCTTTTGCGAATGTGACTTAAATACTCAGATATAAAGTTAAATACATTTAACACATGTTATGTCAGATGATAAAAGGATAAGAGAGAAAAAAACAAAAATATTTGGTTAATATATATCAAAATAAGAGATACCCATATTACATTTTTTCAACTGGGCACGTGCTTATAGTTTTTGCCTTTCGTAGTCCTGTTGCCCTCAGCAAACACCTCCGCTAATCACAGCTCCTTGCCAGGTGGAGTCGATAAATCAATCCTAGCAGGTGCAGGAGATTTAAATAATAAAGTCACTGCTTTCATAATCTAGCTTGCAGGTTATTTTTCAGTTGTTGCTATATCCCTTGAAATGTGCAGAGTTCAGAGTTGAGTGCCATCGCTGTGGCAAAACTCCTTCCACTCCCATCTACTTACGTATGTGAACAAATGTTCTTATATCAATAAAAACAAAAATAGGAAAGTAATTGGTGATAAAACCTCGTTTGTCTAGAAATAAATTATACTCATCCAGATGCATAATTGAACAGAAAAATTTGTATTATTAAAGTTTATTTCCAATACAAGTTTCATTTTTGTCTACTATATGTTTATCAAAATTCATAGTATATTTGTTACTTTGATCAACTGTACACAAAAAAATAACTATCCCGATAACTCAGTCTAAGTAATGTTTTTAACAGAGCCTTAAGGTCACAGGAAATAAAACTAATTATAAAACTTTTATTTACAGAAAGTACGATAGGGTAATTGATAAAAGACTTTCAAGCACTAAAATGTATTATGTGAGAATAGATCATCATGTATTGTATACATATATTTAAATATAATTCTGTACCCCACGAATATGTACAATCAATACGTTTCAATAAAAAATTAATTTACAAAAAGAACAGAATTCTGTGGGGTAGTGGAATGGACATGCACATTCAAGAAGAAAAAGTAAAGAACTAAAATGTCCTACTTTAAATATTACAGAAGAGCTTTTACATTAAAGAAAAACTGGAGGTGGGAAAGGGAGAGGAGTTTGGGAGAAATTGGATAATGGACACAAAGCATAGTTACACTTTGTAATGATGAATATGCTAACAACACCGATTTGATCATCACATATCGTACATAAATACTAATAGTCAACTCTGTACCCCATGCATATGTATAATCAATTATGTTTCAATTAAAAATTAAGTTAAAAAAAAGAAAATCTTGTTCATGTGTTTTTAAAATAAGGATAGCAGGCATCAAATCATAGTGCTATTTATATACCATTGGATATATTTAAAAGATCAGTACATCGGTTTTAACTCAAAATGTTAATAGTTACTACATGGCAGAAATTACATCTTTTGCTAGTATATAAATCTGTACAGTAATGAAAAATTTTAGATGTCAACTGAAAGGTGTTCAATGGGTACATCATTTTCAAAAAAAGTTTGCTTAGGTGTATCCAAGCAAAAAATAACAGTATCAGCTAACACTTTCTGAGCCCTTACTGTTTACCACTGTATTAAGCTTTTCTTATAGTTTAATACTCTGGTGACAACTGTGTGAGGTAGGTATTATTATCCTCATTTTACAGAAGAGAAAACTAGGGTGTTAGAGGTATCCTGTCATCTATAATTTACTTTAAGATATTTAAACATAAACAGTGTGCTATAACTGTGTGGATTAGTTTAGGCTACACCATTGTGACAGTCATTGCCCTAATCAGGAATATACATTCCAGGAGTGGTTTGCTGCCATTTAATCAAAAGGTCCCACTCCAGAGAGGGCTACTATAAACTCCTCAGCTATTTTTATCTCAAACCAGCACTTGAACTTTTCTTATTAGCACAATAAATGCTTTCGCATCTTAAAAAACATGAGTTTTTATTGATAAATTGTTTGCTCAACATATATGGATGACTAAAATAATTTGAACAACCCACTTGCATAAATGGAATATAAGAAACAACTGTTTCAGTGACTTTCTAGGCTTGATTCATAAAAGTTCTCTTGCTGATTCCAAAGGATTCTTGGTTGCCTTACTCCAACCAAATTGTTCACAAAATCCTGCCACTAGAACAGAGTTGGATTAGTCTCAGATGCAACTTTTATGCAAAGAGCACTACAAGGAACTAAGAGCCTGGATTCCACCAAGCTTACTTGGGCAGGGAGTATGCACGCTTTGTACCTGCTTGCTGGGAAGTGTCTATGTGCAGCAGAATTCAGCCTGAGACCTCTTTTCCTTGAAACTCAGTAGTGAAGTTTCAGCAATTTGTGTAACACGGCCTCTACTGCTCCACATATTGAAACAGTACGTCCCAGGAGCAGTTTACTTTGCCAACCTGACTTAGGTGTGGTGGCACAATGGTTAAGAAACATGCTCAAGGTCACACACCTGGGATTGGAACCCGGGGCTGTCTGCCCCTAAAACCTGCCCTCTTAACTGTCCCACTCCACGGCCTCCCGTGGAATTCCCAGAAGGCAATAACCCAGCGTTACAGGAATGGAATCAGGGTCAGGGAGCAAGCTGCATGATAATCTTCAAGTGCCTCCTCCCAGGCAAGTTGGAGGCTTCGTTGAGCTTTCCTCCAGAGAAACAAATGTTTAAGCGTTAAGTGAGCACCGCAAACTGGAAATCCTCCTCCTAACTCAGACATGGGTCTACACACGACTCAGCTATGCAGATAGCACCCGTGACTGCGGGAAGCGTGGCTCTAGAGGGGATGTGCTCATCCCTGAGTTGTGGCCCATGGCAATCCAGCGATACAGCTGCTGTGACTTAGTCTCTAAGATTCTTCGTTCTCTCTCCTCGGAGGCCAGGCTCAGACATGAAGAGTTGTAATCAGTTTATGGAGGAGTGTGCCATTGCTAGTACTACAAACATGAAACAGTTTTGGGTTTTCTTCATGATTGAATCCCAGTTGTCTAAGTGTTGATTCGTATGTCCCCACTGGTAGCATGGCATCTTGGGCAGGTATAGCTTTCCAGCTACTGAAAGATCCACAGTTTATACTGTCCCATCAATGTTTGATGCAAAGCTTTTTCCTTCCAAGTTCAGCCATGCTGTGATACTGGGCCGGGTGTGGGGAGAGGTGGTGGTCTGCTCCATCTCCTGCTCTCACACAGAGTTCCCTGACTTGGGAGATGTGCTCCTGGCCCACCTCATCCAGCCCTTCAGCTCCTATCCCTGCCAGTCCTTCCAGAGCCTCTTGTTTCTGGGGCCTCTCACCTCCTTATCTAACGAGTCAGCAGTATCTGCCCCACTGCCATCACCTCCAGCTCCACCATCTCTCTCCAGTTCCCTTCTGCCCTGCTCAGGTAGGTGGTTGGCACTTCAACACGTCTACTGCCCAAGTCAATGTCCAATCAGGGAACTATGACTATGATAGGCTGAATAATGGTCCCTCATGATGTCCATGTCCTAATCCTTGCAACCTGTGCATATGTTACCTCACATGGTAAGAGTGACTTTCCAGATTATAACAGGCAAAAAATTATGATACCTTTCCTCACCTGTCATCGGGCATGGCCAACACTCCTATAACAAAAGACAGGTTCACAAGAGAAAAGCATAACAAATTTATTTAATCAAAGTTTTACCTGACGTGGGTGCCTTCAGAAATGAAGACCCAGGGAAAACTGTCCGTTTTTATGCTTAGGTGTGATGAAGAATGGATAGCCATGTGGAAATGTTATTGAACAAAGGGTGTGATCTAATGGTAATAGCCTGAGGGGAGAAACCCAGCAAGGCCTGTCCAGATTTTTCTTGGCCTCTCTGTGTTGCATTCCTTCCTCCCAGGTATGGGGTAGGACCCCCTCTGGAATGAGGGTCTTATGACTTACTTTAGACAAGGTAGGTCAGAAAATTTCTTTATGGCCAGCTCTTACACAGAAAGGTGGGGGAAGTTTAGGTTTTATGGCTGGCTTTGGGGGAGAGGGGTTCTAGTTTGTATGCCCCACCTTGGAAAAGAGAAATTCTGATTTCCATGGCTTCCTTTGGGGAGAAAGAGGGTCGGGAGATGGGAGGGCAGGAGAAGGTGAGAGAGACTTTGCTTCTGAGGCTGCTTCTAAGGCCTTCTGATCTCCTCTAGTTCAAAGTACTCAGCATGTCAAAGTGCCATACTTTAGAGTATCATTTTCTGAACCCCATAAAGATGCAGTTAAGTTAAGGATTTTGAGGTAGGGAGACCATCCTGGATTGTTCCAAGTCCGAATATATTCACAATGGTCCTCATGAGAGGAAGGAAGGGGGGTCAAAGTTAGGAGAAGGTCCTGTGACCCCCTTGGGATCCCTTCCCTTGACATTAGAATTGGGTAGGAAGAGCCACCACACTCCCACCCCCATAAGCTGGTGGCTCACACTCCAACACCGCTCTCTCTGCTGACCCCCATGCCCACCCCATTCCCTGCCCCCTGCGAGCTGTCTTTGGCCTGGGTAGAGGGGGAGGGACAGGGATGATGGCTGGGATCGGCAGGGCCTTTTTAGTCACCTCTTACTAAGCCCTGAGGAAGGTGACTGGCTCCAATTTTTAGAGGCTCCTTAGCATCTTTCTCTGTAGAATGTGAGGAAGATAAGACTCCTTTGTCTTTAGCTTTGGGTCCTGGTGACCAATCCCAGGCTAAGGAAAATTCCCATTCAGTATCCTATGAGAGTACTTCAAAAAGTTCATGGAAAAATGGAATTAGAAGATAATATGGAGATTATCATCTCTCCACGACCATTTTGAAGTACGTCATGTTGCTCAGGGATCTGATCCTGAAGCCGTAGGGAGCCACAACACTTTTCTCTGAGAAATCCCTTGTTCCTGCAGGGTTAGGTTCCACTCCCCTCACTCGGGACCTGAGTACACTTTGTGGGAATTTGGAACTCTTCATTATAAGAAAATATTAACAGATCTTTGTGATCATATTCTAAGAGATTAGCAATAGGGCCTCCCCTTTCCTTTTTTGCTTCTGTGCCTTGCCTCACCTCACTTCCAGCCACAGCAATGAAATCCAGCAATTAGAACCAAGATCACCCAAAGCTATGCAGTGCATACGCTCAATGAAATTGGTTCTATTACTAAAGGGGTCTCCTAGAGATTCCCACTCACCCTCTGTCCTTTACTGACTGGTGTTATCACTTAGGATGCATCGAGACTGCAAATAATAATAATTATACCTGCCACACAGTAGCAGCCATCTATGCAGAACCAGCTAGAAAGAGATATTCCACATAATGGAAACTTACATAGCTGATAAAAGGCATAAAGATGCTGATATGGAAACATCTCTGAGACATACTGTTAAGTGCAAAAAGTAAGTTGTGAAACAGTATACATATAATGTTGCCGTTTCTGTTAAGAAAGGGGGAAAGTGCATATTTGCTCATTTTTGCCTATAAAACACTGAAAGGCTACTAAAGCAGTTTTTACAGTTACCTGTAAAAAAGGAGAGGGGCAATGAAGACAAGACGAACGAAGACAGAGGTAAGAATGAAGCTTCTCTATGCACAATCTTATACTGTTTTCATTTTGAACCAGGTGAATGCATTACATAGCAAAATTTTTTATCTTTTAAAAAATCTGGTTACATAAAATGTTACTATTTGGAGGATCTGTGCAAAGAATTCTTTGTACTATGTTTCGCAACGTTTTTGTAAGTGAAATCATTCCAAAATGAAAAGTTTACAAATCTTAGAGATAGTGTTAGAAGGGTAATAAATAAAAGACCAAAAAAAAAAATCATATAAATATCAAACAGCTGCTCAGAAGGAAATAGGAAAGGGGGATGTGTAGAAAGCGAAGTGGCTGAGAGCACCGGGGAAGGACTAATTAAAAAAAAGCAAAGCTGGCGTCCTAGACCTCATTTTCAAGGGTCCCATTGACATCTCCCCAGGCTTTTTACAGAGAAAAGAAGACTCTACACTACTGGCAACTCAGTGGTCTTGACGGCCGCCCTGGGACAACCCCCTCCTCCAAGCTTTGCTTTCCTGTTGGATTCTTTCCTTCCCTCCCTCTTTCTTTCTCCCCAAACTGTGCAGGGGGCATCAGTTCAGGAGATGAGGCTGGAGTGTTCACAGCAGGATTTGATTTGCGCCCTTTTGGTTGGAAGCACTTTACACAGCCAGCAGGATTCACACACTTCCCTCCGCAGGAGAGATCATGCAAATTAAATCCTCACACCACAGGTCAACAAAAGTAAAAGGCTTTACTGTGGGTAATATGTTTACCAACCCCGGTGCCTGGAAACCAGAGGCCTCAGAGTCTGGTTGCAAGTGTGCAGGAGAAATCACTGGGAGGTTGATGCAGGGAAGCAAGCTTCTGCTCACTCACAGGCTACCGCCTCCCGGTTCTCAAAAAGTTCTCACGTGCACAGAGATTGTGCTACCTGAGGCCCTAGCCTAAGACAGTCTCAAGGAGTCCCTAGGATGGTGGCTGTGACAATAGTGCCAGCATCCGGGCGGTAGCAACCGAAAGTGAAAAAGAGTTGCTACCCTGAAACCTTGTATTCAGGTCTATTTCTTTAGCTTAAACATTCCACACAATCATCTAGTTTTAATTCTTTCCAAAATACATGGGCTAAGGCTGTATTTTCTTCTTCAAGAATGGGGGGGCCAAGGTGGAGTCTATGGGCAGGTCTTTAGAGATTGTACAAGTTCTGCGCTAAGTAGTAACTTACATTTGTATAATAATACTATATTGTGCTGCTATTTATTGAGCATTTACCAAGTACCCAAGACCATTCAGCCACAATATTTAATCAAATCTCAGATGCCACTATTATTTCAAATACCACTAAGAAAAAAATTGCTGACAATTAAACGCTGATGCACCATCAATTTTAGGACACCTCCCAAGTCAGAGACATTAAGTGTAAAAACCCATGGGTCTCAGGTCCTGAAATGCAATAGTGAGTAGTAGAAACACTCTGCAGCTCTGCTGTTTACAGGGCATCTCCACAGTCTTTGTTGAATTTATTTCTCAGAACAACCCGGTGATATAAAGCAGGCATAATTACCCCCATTTTCAGCTGAGGAAATAGGCTCAGAAGTAGATAAGCCATTTGCCCAGTCACACAGCTTCTAGTTATAACTCAAATAATGAACTCCTGGCTCCTAACATAGCATTTTCTGTATCATGCAGCCTCCACTCACCCCAAGGAATGCCTTAGCTATTAGTCATTTATCAACAGAATTATCTGAACATGCATAGAGGACAGGCAGAAGATCTCTGATTGTTACAACCCTGACCATACCTTGCTGACCTCTTTCGTGGTGAGGGAAATAAATACTGGCCCTTATTCAATTTAATTCATGTAACACTTCTGAGCGTATGCAATGAACTAGCAGACACGGTGCCAGGCAGGAGATTGGGGCTACTTTAGTTCTCAAAGTTTGCTATAAAAACTTTCAAGCGTACAGAAAAATTGAAAGACTGATACAGTGAACCCTCATTACCTCCATCTGCATTGCACAATTATTAACCTTTTGCCATATTTGCTCTCGTCGTGTGTATGTTTGTAAACTAAGTGAGCATAAGTTGCAGACACTGTAACACTTCATCTTTAATATTTCAACACGTATCTTCTAAGAAAGAAGCTGTTTTTCTACATAACCATGATACCATCATAACTGTGAATGTCAGTTTTATGTGTCAGCTTGGCTAGGCTACAGTCCTGTTATTCAATCAAACACTAACCTTCGTGTTGCTGTAAAGGTAATTTGTAGGTGTGATTAATGTCCATAGTCAGTTGATGTTAAGTAAGGGAGGTTATCCTGAATAATCTGGGAAGGCCTCATTGGCTCAAATTGAAAGACCTTAAGAACAGAGCTGCAGCTTCCCAGAAGAAGACAGAAATCTGCCATGGACAGCAGTGTCACCCCGTGCCCACAAGTTCCAGGCTGTCCCTCCTGATAGCCTGCCCTCCAGTTGCAGCTTGAAACTGTATGCAGCATTTGAAATGTTTGTACATTTTGTTAATTTTCCCCAGGGAGAGGCTAGCTTTCCTCAAATCCTCAAAAAGTGCATTACACCCTAAATGGTCAAGAGACACTGCATTAAACACATCTTTCTAGCTCCGTAAACCTGGCAGCAGTGATAACAGAAGGAATGGAGGCTGACTGGCTTTACGTGAGGCCCAGGGAATCCCTACGCGAAAAATCCGATTGTGGCGGGAAACAGCCAGCGAGCCTGTGGTGGTTCCAGGGTTTCATTCTTGTCAGTTCATGGTGGCACAAGTTATTTACAACACATTGTGGACCTCCTACAGACAAGAACAAAGGAAATCCCTGCAAGCTCCATGTTCGTGGCTCCAAACACAAAGCAACTTAAATTTAGCCATCCTTATGGAGCAAAGAAGCACAGTAAGGTTTTGCATTTAATTTTGATCACATCTTTTTTTTATAAATATTCAGCATAAAAGGCTGAAAAATAAACTAGTCCTTTGGCCAACATTCCTTCTTGCCAAGATTAAAAAGTAAAGAGAGCAAAAATGTCTGTTACCCATGGTGGGAAGTGGGGAGTAGTTGCTGATTGACCGAGTGGGAGGATGCCAATTAATGTCAGTCAAGATTACAGAAAGCAGAAAAACCCTTTTAGAGTTTCTTCGACAAAAAGTAGTACATCCCTAAAGAATGATTTTTCCCCCACTTTTAATTTTATTAAATCTCCATAAGAGATCAGCTTCATAGCTGCAGGCATTCCTCTAATTTACAAAAATCTAACTTTCAAGCCACCATATTCCCTTCTTGTTATGCATCAGGTAGCCACTGCCCATAACAAGTTAGAAAAGGGCAGAGCAGAATCCCCCTGGAAATGTGCCCCTCTCTGAGAAGGAGGCAAGTGTCCTTCCCCCTGTTCGCTAAGCCCACAGGCTACACCCAGCCCAGGCCCTGGGCTCATCCTTGTCTGAGCAGGGAACAGCCAGCAGTTCCAGGTACACTGTCATGTTGGGCCTGGAGTTGGTCAGAGAGCATAAAGCTAATGTCCAATATTGCCAGGATATGCCCTGTGCCCAGCTGTGACCTCCCAGCTATTGCCTTGCCCCAGTGAGTTGGCTGGTTCCATAGCCCAGCTTCTGCCTATGTTTCCTTACTTATGACTTGAGTTCCCACCTATGACTGCAACCTTCCTCCAAATACCTAAGTTGATTCCACATAAAGGAAAGTAGAGTGCTTGAACTGAAAAGGACAGTCCATTTCAGACTTGACATGCATTTATGCCAATCTTCATTACTGGGATCAGGGAGAAGTTAGTGAGTTTCCTGAATTCTCAGATCAAGGTTTTAATGGGGCTGTCTTAGTTCCTTTGGGCTGCTGTAACAAAATACCTGAAACTGGGTAATTTATAAAGAACAGAAATTTATTTCTCACAGTTCTGGAGGCTGGGAAATCCAAGATCAAGACATTGACAGGTTTGGTGTTGTGTGAAGTCTGCTCTCTGCTTCTAAGGTGGTGCCTGGTTGGTGCATCCTCCAGAGGGGACGAATGCTGTGTCCTCACATGGTGGAAGGTGGAAAGGCAAAAGGCGCCTGGCTAATTATCTCCAGCCCTTTTATAAGGTCACTAATACCATGCAGATCCCTCATGACTGTTCACTTCCTAAAAAAACCCACCTCTTAATACTATCACACTGGGGATTAAGTTTCAATATGAATTTTGGAGGAGACACAAACATTTGAATATATCAGGGGCTGATGGAGAAAAATGTCAAGACTGACAAGAGGAATTCAAAGATTCTTCAGGATCAAGATGCCTGAGTGCCATCCGTTCCGGTGGCTTGCCACCAAGTAAAGCCAAGTAAGTTGAAACTTGACAATAAAAAAAAGAGAGAGAAATTGTAAATTGTTAAAAATCATAAAAAGACAAAGAAACTATAATAAAATGAAGGGGGAAAACAGAAATAAAAGCTATGAGAGAAAATAAGATGAAATAAATATAAGCTAATGCTATGAACTACATGTTTGTGTCCACCCAAAATTCATATGTTGAAAACCCAGGCAACAATGTGATGATATTAGAAGGTGGGGCCTTTGGAAAGTAAATTGATCATGAGGGGGATTCGTCCCCTTATAAAAGATGTTGAAGGGAATGTCTTGCCCCTTCCGCCTTTGCTGCGAGGATGCAGCAAGAGGCACCCTCTTTGGAGCACAGAGTGACCCCTCACCAGACACCAAATCTGCTGGTGCCTTGATCTTGGACTTCCCAGCCTGCAGACTGTGAGAAATAAAAAGAAGGTAGCATAAAATAAGAAAAGCGAGCCGTGACTATAAGACACCAGCAGAAAAAGAGGGCTCAAATATGTCAAAGATAACACCATAAAATAAACTATAATCCAAATAAAATTGGGCCTCCATGTGCCCACTTTAGGTCACAGCATGGAGCTGCATACAGAAGAAATACAAGCTTGACTCTAGATAGAATAAGAAAAAAATAGAGGGCTTTGCGGTGGGTCTTGTGAGGAGCAAGATAAGGGGAGCTGGGAGCCCGTGCAGCAGGACTGTTCCCTGAAAGCCTTTCTGTGGATCCCTCCTTAGAGAACTGCCTCTGAGCAGCGGCTGGGACCTCATCACTGGGTTCTCCACGGGGTTTCCTCACTACCAAGCTCTCCTCTCTGCCTTCCTCCTTCTCCAAGGGACACTGCTCAGGCACTGCCTCCTTCCAAAAGCCGCACAGCCTGAGAAGTCACTGATAAGCAACTGTTTCCCCAGGACCTGTCACATGTCTCCTGTTCTAAGGACTTTTATCCAAGAAAGGGAGTTTTATCTCCCTCAATCTGGAATTCTAGTGAATTAAATTCCCTTTATAAAATTCAAATGATACTACAAAAATATAAAGTATTTATGAGGCTAGGAATAGGGAAGTTACCCTGAAGAATATTTAAAGTAAAATGGCAGAGCAGCAGAGGTTCAAGATTTAACACTAATGGTCTAGGTCCTGCCACCACTGGCTGGCTACCTACGTGCAGGCTGTGACACGCTCAGGCTTAGGGAATTACGGAGGTAGGCAAGTGAGGGAGGCCTGAGACTTGTAACTGGTCATTATCTCAATAAGAACTGACAAGGCAAAGCAACTACATAAAAAGGGAAAAAAAGAAAAAAAATGAAAAGGTGCTGTGACAAATAGGGTTCACCGTCTGTGCCAGCTGCAATCAGCCCATCATGGCTGCCTGGAGTGCTGGAGTGTGGCGCTGAGTGGCGTGAGGACACATGTGGACACAGCAAGCAGCAGTGCAGAGAGCAATTAGCAATGCTGGCCATGGGTGCAGGAGTGGGGAGAGGCTTGGGTGTGGGTGCGCGGCTGGCCCTGGCCCGGAGCTAGCTCTCAGCAGGAAAGCTGGGCCTTTCCCGATGCAGTCGGGTTCAGAAAGGCATAAGCTGAAAGGCCTGCAGGAGCCAAACAGGTAGCATGAAAGAACAAAGCAGGCAGGAGGGCCTGGGCCTGTGTGTGGAGAGCACATGGCTAGTAGAATATTTTTGGCAGCAAGTAATAGAAAAACCCAACTCAACTGGCTTCAAAAATATGGAACTGCATATTTCACCTAAGGAGCCTTTGAGAGGCAGGGTGAGCCAGAGGTGCTACAGGGAAGGTTCTCGCTCCATTTCCCACCTTTCTTTCAGCTTTCCCCTCCTCCATGTCAATGCCCATGTGGCCATCTCTACCCACTGGCAGTAACTGGGATGGGAGCCCAGGCCTAAACCATCAGGACTGGTCCAGGGATGTGCACGTGATCTAATTTGGCCTCATCAGGCTTCGGGGAATGACTTATTTCATGGTTTAAGAAGAGGTTTTTCTTTCCCTTCCTATGCATGTGAACAAGGAAGCTTATTGCCCCAGTCACTGCTGATCACCATCTTGCAACCACAGGAGAAAGTCAGCTGGAGGACACAGAAAAGCTGAGAGAAGGGTGAGAAGTGGAGCCAGACCCCTCACTACAGCACATCTGCCTCACCCTGCCTCTCAAAGTCCGACAAGGGTCTCACTGTGCTAAGATCAATATTTCAGCAGGGCCATGCTCCTTCTGGAATCTCTAAAGGAAACTCTATGTCCTTTCCTTTTGCAGTTTCCAATGGCCCCCTGCATTCCTTGGCTCATGGTTCTTTCCTCCATCTTCAAAGCCAGGGATGTTGCTTCTCCGACCATTCCTTCCTAGTTACATCTCATCCTAGCTACAACAAGGAAAGGGTTTCTGCTTTTAAAGGTACATGTGGTTATATTGGGCCCACCCCAATAATAATAATCTCCCTATCTCAAAGCCCTTAAGTGAATCATATCTACAATTCCCTTTTGTCAGGTGCTATGGTTTGAATGTTTGTCTCCTCCAAAGCTCATGTTGAAACTTAATTCTCATTGTAATAGTATTAAGAGGGTGGGAAATCTGACTATGGTATTTGAAAGATAGAACCTTTAAGAGGAGATTAGATCATGAGGGCTATGCCCTCTTTAATGGATTAATCTATTAATGGATTAAGGGTTGTCATGAAGTAGACTGGTGGCTTTATGAGGCGAGCGAGAGGGTACGTGAGCATGCTCTCGCCCTCTTGCCATGGGATGCCCTGTATTGCCTCAGGACTCTGTACAGAGTCCCCACCAGGAAAAAGGCCCTCACCAGATGTGCCCCCTTGACCTTGGACTTCTCAGCCTTCAAAACTATAAGGAATAAATTCCGTTTCTTTCTAAATTATGCAGTTTCTAGTATTCTGTTTTAAGCAACAGAAAATGGGCTAAGACACCAAGTAAGATAATGTGCTCACGGGTTTCAGGGATTAAGACTTGGACAGCTTTGGGAGGGTGTTCTTCTGCCCACCAGACCACCTCATAGTTCCTGCAGGCCCAGATCCACACTTTGTGTTCTATATTTCCAAACTGTAGACAGAGGTCAAGAAAGTCAGGGAAGAAGTATTTCCGCAGAAATAAAAAGAGAACACTAAGCAGATTCAGCAATGTGTTTCATTTGATGGGTAACAGTCTCTCTCTGGATTAAATGATGAACTATTCAAAAGGGCCCACAGGTTAACCTTCTCCAGAAGAAGGCTGAGCAGAGCCCAAGTTAACCCACAGAGGCTCCGCGAAGCCTTCGGAGAGCTTGCAGCATGAAAGCAAGGTCACAGGCGAGGTCGTATTTCTTACAACCCCAAGGACACAATAACTTTTATGTCAAACTGGAAATGAAATAAAATGCTGGCTTCTGAAAAATCTTCAGATCAAGAAGGACATCTCGACTGGACAATGAGAAAATACATAACTACTCAGTCGCCTCAGTCCTTTTAACTCGGGATCGTCATTCAATAGTTAACCCAGTCATGGAAATTAACTTATCCAGTCAAAAAGGAAGTGTCTGCCTGAGAACGAACACAGAGATCTGGCTACATTTAAAAAAAGCTCTTGCTCTCCTAGTTTGACTACTCAATAGAGAAGGAAGGGGAAGCATGAAAAAACATCACATAGAAAAGCAATAACGAGTTTTGCCAGTTGCATTTTTTTAAACGATGAGCGGCGCAGGGGAATGAGCACAAGGACTCAGAGCACAGCAGACCTTGGTTGGAGCTTCTGCTCGGACATTAATCAGTTGTTAAGACTTTGGTCAAAGGCCTTAACCTCTGGGGGATTATGTTTTTTCATCTATTTGTTTTTATTCTAAAAGTATTGACACATTTTATTGTTTTAATGCATTAAAGAAAAAACTCATAATACTCCCACCCCATGCAAACACACACACACACACACACACACACACACACACACACACACACACACACACACACACACACACACACACACTGCTCCTTTTCTCCCACCCTGCAAGGGTGTCAAGCTAGGGCTTAGCGTTCACAAACCCCTCAAGCCCGTTCTACAGACTGGGTCACAAACCCCTCACACGCAGATCCACAAGCTAGGTAATAGGAAAAGATCCTGGGAGCTGTGGGTAAAAAATTAATAGGCTGTATTCAGAGCTAGGAGCAACCACCCTAGTGGCCTCCCAGAGCGTCCCAAGAAGTGCCGGGTATCAGAGCCATTAGTCCTTTATACTTAGGTCCATAACCCAGGACACCTGGGTGCACATGTGTAATTACATTAGATAGTAACCAAGGAACACCTGGGCACACGTGCATATTTATATCAAATGCTCAGCAAGATTCTGAACATCTGAGGGGCCCTGACCATTTTCCTATATTTTCCCTACAAAGGGTCAAAATCTAGTGAGTGTCCCTCCCATACTTTTCTCCACACTTGTGTATAAGCATATGTTCCTACATAAAGTGTTTGAATTTTTTGTTCTTACAAAACTGTCACATCATGTTCAATACACCACAATTTCCTTTTTTCATTTAACTTATCGTGGATATTCTTTAGAACAATTTTACATCAATATAATTCATTTATACATATTCATTTAAATTGAAATTATAAATATGCCAGGTTATATTCATACCAAAATATATCCTATTGATGGACATTCAGGTTGTGTCTCAGTTTTGTTTTGTCACTAAAAAATGTGCAACAAGCATCCTTGATTATGTATTTTTATGTTCTACGGCTTTCGCACCTGAATATACTCCTCAAAGTGGTATTTGAGGCAAAAATACCTACTTTAAAAATTTTAACAGCTATTACTACACTATCTTCCCCCAAATAGTAATAATTTACAGTCTTACCTGTAATATATGAGGAGGCATATTTTTCTACTCACCACCAGCACTGTATGTTATTAGTCTTTTTTAAAAATCATATAAATGAATAATGTTTATTTTAAATTATTTTGTAAATACATTTGGTATTTCAATTTTAGAAAATAAAATTTTATGTGAATCTGCTTTTCACTGTTGAGTTTGAAATAACAAAAACAAATTCATGTGTAACAGACTCAGCTTTAAGATAGCTCCATGACATGATCCTGAAACAAATTGTAGCATTACTCATCCTTATACATCAATGAAGATCCTATTTCCAGACATAACGACATTTACTGGTTTGGAAGCTATTTTCATCTTAATATTAAAGAATATTACTTTTATTATTTTTTAAGTTTATTTATTTATTAATATTAGTCTTGTACATTCTATGATGTTGTGGAGCAGTTGGGAGGGGGAGAGGGGAAAGGGGAAGGAAATAGGGTGGGAGGAGGAGGAGATGGTTGAGGCCAGTGGCATCCCCCTCATTCCTGCAGGGGGCACCAGAAGGCTTCCAGTGATGGCTTGGTCGTCGCTGAGCTGAATGCAGATGTCAGGGAGGTGTGGCTGAAGCCCTCAGTGCCCCACCACCATGGCTCAGGAGAGCCCGGGGTGCTACCTATGGTGGCTTGGTGGTCATCACTGGGCTGGTTGTTGGTGTTGGGAGCATGGCTGAGGCCCCCAGCCCTCCCTTCTCCCTGGCTTAGTAGCCCAGGGGACTGCTGGTCCTTCTAAGTTTTATAGGTGTTCTTCAGTGATGTGAGACCTTTACTAGTTAATATCAAACTTTATCTCTGGTCTGTGGGTATTTGTTTTTTCTTCCAGTTCTGTGTTGGATTTTTTGCTGTTCCCACCACTTAAATTCTGCATTGGAACTAATTTGCTGTCCTTTGCTTACTTCTAAAATGGGAGAACTTCCTGTGGGGACCAGCACTTGAGCCCTGTGGTTTAGCTAAATTGCTGCTTTGCTGCTGATTCCCTAGAGAAGGCTTTTTGTGCAGCTCAGGTTTTAATAGTTGACCTTGTATGTACTTATAGGTCTTGTGAGATCTGGTACACCTGGGACGTGCAGAAACTCTGGTCTGGGCCTGAGTCTTTTCATCAACCTGCACCCCCTGCAGTTCTATATTCCTGATCACTCTCCACTGAGTGGTCCTGCACTGATTGGGGGGCAGATCAGCTGTCCTTTCTGTGTCCCGGTGTTCCCCAGTGGGCTCGTCTCCCCCACCACCTGTACTGCAAACACTTCCCATGGGACAGGCCATGGGCTGGTCCCTTGCAATGACTCACCGGCCTCTGGGTGGCTCCTTTGTTTCAGTTGTTGTGGTTCTTCACTCCTATGTGGGTCCATGGGAATCCTATTAGTGGTCTTGCTGGCCTGGGGTCCACTGAGGCCCTCCTCTCCCCTGCAGCCTCCAAGGGCACAGCAATGGCTTTAGCCACCTCCTGCTCTGTGTGCTCACCAGGGCCAGACTTGAAGTGGTTGGGGCTTGAAATGGTCAGAGTGGTCCTTTCTTTCTCTCATCGTGGCTTCTCCTGCCATCATGAACTCCATAGGTCTCTCACCTCTTTCCCTGAGCTCTAGTGGCCCCAGCGTGGCTGTCGTTGCATTTTAATACTTTAAATTGTTTGATTTGTGGGAGGGAGTGACTCTGGGGACTGTCTATTTTGCCATCTTGATTGGAAGCCTGTAATAGTCTTTTTATTTTTTGCCACTTGATGAAGAAAAACTGGTATCTCACATTGTTTAGTTTGCATTTCTAAATGCTAGTAAGGTTGACTGATTTCACTCTTCAGTAAACTTGAGTTGGTATTTCAGACTTTTACAGGCATTATGCTCATAGGAAAAATGCAGGAGTTGGGCTAAATCTCTAGCAAAATAATCTGTAACTTATCTAAACAACCATTTTAGCCAGAAATCAATCAGTACCTGAAAGCAGTTCATAGTTTGGTCATCATAATAACACCTCAACCACATTTTAAAGGAGATCCTCAAAAGCCTTCTGGAGATGTCTAAATTGCAAACAATGACCAGCACCACAGAGGCAGCAGAGATGAACGTCAAGTAAGTAAACTTGCTTTTGACACCTAGGCAGCATCAGACCTGGAGTGGTAGCAAAGCTGATAGTGACCATCTGAAGCACTGGGTTGAGAAACATTCTGAGGCCGATCGGAGCTCAGTGGAGAAGAGAGAGGGATTAGCAATGTGCGCCATGGGCACAAGAATTTAGAGGAGCAACATCCCAGGTGGAAGCCTGATATTGTCCCCAGCCTGGAAGGGGGTGGGATTTGCAGTCAGAACTCAAAGGAGCCTGGAGCTCTTTAATCTAGGCAGAGCAAAGACATCACTCCCATCGCCCACCCATCACAGCCTCCTTCTAAGCCTGCACAGGACCAGTGTACTCTTCTCCTTCTCCTTCCCCAACCCTTCCCTTCTTTGACCTTGTTGAATTTTATCCAGAATTCACCTGAATAAAAATGTTGTGGGAAATGGAGAGAACACTGAGATTTTTCCACACCCTAAATCCACTAGGAATGGCCAGACAGGGCTGGTAAGGGAGAAATTAAATGACATCTGAAAATCTGCAGAGATGAGAAATTGTAGGCAAAATGACAGACATAAAATCTCTGGTTCTCTTCGAGAATTAGCATTCAAACCAGAAACAAACAAATAAATGAAAAACTCTTACTGTGAAAGCTTAGAAGTCCTGCATTTCCGCTCCATCCAGGAATGGGGTACATGGAGCTTCTCCGCCTTCTCTCTTCTCCCTGTAACTGCACCTCCTTTATCAGGACATCGCCTGACCCCTAGTGGTGGCACCGCCTTCAGCTTCCTTTATTCTAAATAATCAGCATTTCTTTTGAAAAACTGATGTTTGCACATTACCACAGTGGAAAATGGGTCTCTGACTTCAAGAGAGTCTTCAAAAAGTCAACTTCAGAGAAATGAACAGAGAGTGCTAAACACCAAAGGACGCAAGCAATCTTTTGTCATGTGACAGCACTACGTGACATTTTTCTTGAATCAATTTTCTCCTGTGATCATAAACCTGGGTTCTAAGGCCTTTGAGTGCTGTCTTCTAAAAGGAGTGAAGGATTGCATCCAAGATAAGGAAGTGTCCACATGTCTACACATCCATCCAAATCCACCTTGCTCAAGGCTTCATGAAATAGGAAAGCCTAGAAAACAGAATATGTTCACAGTCCTATAAAGTCCATGTGCCTTGTGATGGATGTTGCCAAAATTAGTTCTAAAAAGCAGTAAAAGACAATGGGGAAAATGTGATTGTGAAATATTGTAATTCCTAGTATTTCACAAAGCATTAGGCAAGGGGTAGAAAGAAGTTGAAAACTGGGATGTATGGTTTAGACTGGACCACACCTAGGTCTACTCCAGAGTTTGCCTCCAAACCCCACCCTACTCTGATCAAAGTTGACTCAGGAATTAGGTAGACTGAGCTTCCAAGGAAAGGGTTTCAGAAGCCACAGCTGAAGGAATCTAGGGTGAGCAGGATTTCCCACTTCTCCCTCCTCCCCATACACACCCCAAACTGGCCTCAAGTACAGATTGCCCTTAAAGGTAGGGTGACCCTGTATTAGTCTGTTTTTGTTGCTTTTAACAAAGAACACTGAACTTGGTGATTTATAAGGAAAACCGAAGTTTATTGCTTAGTTTCTGAGGCTGAGAAGTCCAAAGTCCATCTGGTGGAGGCGACAGTGACCGGGGGGTCTCACATTGCAAGATGGTGGAAGCAGAGAGAGCAGAGAAAGAAAGACAGACTCTCCTCTTCTTTTAAAGCCCTCAGAACCACACCCTTGACCACCATTTTTAATTCATTCAGTATTGCATGGTCCCACAATCCAATCACCTCTTCAAGGCGCCACCTTTCAATTACCGTAATAGGATTTCCCACCCTCTTAACAGTCACAGTGGGGGCTAAGATTCTAATACATAAACTTTGGGGACACAATTCAAGCTCCAGGGAGTTTGGGGGGGGACATAATTCAATCCACTACAGTCCCCAATTTTTAAAAGGGCAAAAGTTTTATAGTTTCAAGTCTTACATTTAAGCCTTTAATCCATTTTGAGTTGATTTTGGTATATGGCGAGAGGTACGAGTCTAGTTTCATTCTTCTACACATGTATATCCAGTTTTCCCAGCACCATTTATTGAAGAGGCTGTCCTTTGTCCAATGTATGTTCTTGGTGCCTTTGTTGAAAATCAAAAAATTTTGCATATGGTTTTTGTTTGGGGTTTTTTGTGGGCTTTTTTGGTGGCCGGCCAGCATGATCCCATGACTTTGGTGTTATAAGGCTGCACTCAACCAACTGAGCTAATCAGTGGATGTGGGACTGGGCAAAGACTTTAGAATAAGATCTCAAAAGTGCAGACAACAAAAGAAAAAAATGGGATTATATCAAACTAGCTAGCTTCTGCATAGCAAAGGAAATACTCAACAGAGTGAAAAGACAACCTACAGAATGGGAGAAAATATCTGCAAACTATATATTCGACAAGGATTAATATACAGAATATAAAAGGAACTCAAACAACTCAACAGTAAAAAAACAAGTGACCAGATTTAAAAATGGGCAAAGAAGCTGAATAGACATTTCTCAAAGAAGACATACAAAAATAGCCAACAGATACATGAAAAAATGTTCAACATCACTAATCATCAGGGAAATACAAATCAAAACCAAATTGAGATATTATCTCATCCCAGTTAGACCAGGTATTATCAAAAAGACTGAAAATAACAAATGCTGGCAAGGATGCAAAGAAAGGGGAACTCTTCTGCACTGTTGGTGGGACTGTAAATTAGTGTAGCCATCATGGAAAACAGTATGGAAGTTCCTCAAATAACTACAGATAGAAATGCCATATGATCCAACAATCTCACTGCTGGGTATATACCAAAAAGGATGGAAATCATCACATCGAAGGGATACCTGCACTCCTATTTTTATTGCAGCTCTATTTACAATAGCTACAATATGAAAGCAACTTAAGTGTCCATTGACAGACAACTGGATAAGGAAAATGTAGTATACATACACAATGGAATACTACTCCGCCATAAAAAGAAATGAAATTCTGCCATTTGCAGCAACACGGATGAACTTGGAGAAAATTATGTTAAGTGAAATAAGTCAGGCACAAAAAGAGAAATACCACATGTCCTCACCCAAAAGTGTTAGGTAGGTAGGTAGGTAGGTAGGTAGGTAGGTAGGAAGGAAGGAAGGAAGGAAGGAAGGAAGGAAGGAAGGAAGGAAGGAAGGAAGGAAGGAAGGAAGGAAGGAAGGAAGGAAGGAAGGAAGGAAGGAAGGAAGGAAGGAAGGAAGGAAGGAAGGAAAGAAAGAAAGAAAGAAAGAAAGAAAGAAAGAAAGAAAGAAAGAAAGAAAGAAAGAAAGAAAGAGAAAACATTCACAATAATATGTTGAATTTTCAAAAGGAGAGGACGGAACTGTGGTTATTAGAGGCAGGAAGGGGGATTGGTAGGGGGTTAGTGAGAAATTGGTTAAGTGTCACAAAGAATGACTACGTTTTGTAAAGATGAGTATACTAATCATCCTGCTTTGATTGTCATGTATTGTACACAGGTATTGATATTCAACTCTGTACCCCACAAATATGTCTAATCAATTATGTTTCAATAAAAAAGAAAAAGAAAGCCGAAACATCTGAACAGACACCTCACCAAAGAAAACATACAGATGGCAAACAAGTACATGAAAAGAAAGTACATCATTCATCATTAGGGAGTTGCAACACAATAAAGTGGTGTTAGACTTTAACCTTTAGAATAAAGTAAATATCCATTCATCCATACTGATATAAATAAATGATTGAATAAATAAATAAATCGGGAAGAATAGACAAATCTTTCATGCAGAAGAATTCCAAATAATTTAGTATGTAAATCCCCAGTCCCCCCCATTAAGGAGCTAGAGCACAACTCCCCACTCCTTAAGTGTGGGCTGCACATAGTGACTTCCTTCCAAAGAGCACAGTGTGGAAAGGGGGAGGAAAAGATAACATCACAGTGGAGAAACTGACAAACGCTACCTCTGCCAGGTGACCAAGGGTAGCACCAGCAGTGATAAGCCGTGGTGATAGCACGTACCCTGATATGGTGTGATGAGAATGATACTTTACCGCTGTGGTCTTCCTTCCGCAAACCCATAACCCCTGTCTAATCATGAGAAAAACCAGTACTACACGATATTGTCAAGATCATCCAAAACAAGGAAAGTCTGAGAAATTGTCACAGACAAGAGGAGCCTAAAGAGACATGACAACTAATTGTAATGTGTTCTCCTGGAAGGGATCCTGGAACAGAAAAAGGGCATTAAATAAAAACTAAAAAATTCTGAATAAAGTGTGGACTTTCGTTAATAATAACATGTTAATATTGGTTCATTAATTTTGACAAACATACCATACTTGGTATGTAAGGTATTAATTATAGAGAAGCTAGATGTGGGATATATGGGAACTCTCCATTCTATCTTGGCAATTTTTCTGTAAATACAAAACTATTCCACAATAAAAAGTTTATTTAAAAAAAAAAAAAAAGTAGGATGAGTAACTCTTCCTAGTTTGCCCAGGACTTTTGGGGATTTAGCACTGAGAGTCAGGCATCCCAGGAAACCCGTAAGGAAGGGCAAAACAGGAAGGTTGGCCACCCCATGAGATTCAAGTCCCTTTACCTGTACAGATTCCTGTGTGGCACCAAGAACACATTAATAAACTGTCCTAGCTTTCCCTTTCTGAGGTTTATTATTAGTTATTGCTTAATTTATTTAAGGCCTGGAGCACTTGCTACTTCCCGTAAGTGACCTAGAAGCAGTGAGGCACAAACAGTGGGGACTTCACCTCAGTGGAAATATCCACGATGAGAAAAGAAAACTTTCTCAGACATAAATAATCAAGACAGCACCTCAACATTCCTAATGTTGATGGTCCTGTGGCTTGACAAATCGTTAGTAATCCACAGAAGCATGGTTAGGACAGCTTTGATGGGTCCTTACAACACGAGACATTATATGATTTCAGCAATGAATCACCTGCGTACACAAAACAAGTCAGGTGTGTTAAACTATCAGAGAGGCACTAAAATGTCAATGAAAACATAGCAAGGTAGAAAAAATTAGAATTTTCCTCCCTTTTCTAGGGAAGTCACAATACATGGATGGAAGAAATACAAATACTACTCAACTCTAAATCTTTTTCACACAGAAAGAAAGCTACACGTCAGGAAAATCATCCCACTGATGGTGTGGCGGTGACTTGCCTAATGAAGGTCTAGTTGGACTTATACATAAATGCATTTAGGAACTACCTTTTAAACTTAAACCATTTGACAGGAAATAAGCATCTGCAATTTGAGAGGCCACCAGGTTGGGAGGGTGTGGAGACATCCCCTCTTCATCCCCAGCCAGGCAGCAAACTCCAGAGGTGATCCTGTGAACTGCCTTCTCAAGAAGGGGAGTCCAATTAACCTGAGGCCTTTAGCTGTGCTGAGATTACTATGCGGGTTTGGGACCACGTGGTCCTCCTGCTCTGCCCCTCCTGCACACAGAACTCAACCTTTCCTCCAAATAAACCCAGAGAAAATTTTAGATACGTGCAGGTTTGAAGGACAGATAACTTATTAGCCTGCCTGAGGCATTCACGAGTTTGATCCAGTCTAGGCCAGGAAGGCCACTGTGTGGAGGGCAAAGGGTCAAGGCTCTGAGGATTCTGAGCTTCAATCCTGCCTGAGGCACTTACAAGTTATGTAACTTTGGGCAGAATCTTAACCTCTGGAGCCCCAGATTTCTCATCTCTAAAAATAAAGATAATCTTACCATCAGATCCTTTTCAATTGTGTTTGGAAAACACCTGCAACAGTCTAGCACATACTAAGGTCTGCGTTCTCTCCATAGCTTGCGTTATTCAAGGAGACTGGCTGCATACTCCTCAAATCTGTGGCAGGACATTCCCCCAACCAACATTCCCCCCACTCTCTCTGATGACCTCTCCTTACTCTCAGAAAGGAAGCATCCAGAAGGCAGCTCCTTCAGCCCGGCTGTCACAGCGACCAGCCTCCTTGCACCTGCCCATCTCTTGACCAGTGCTGTGAGACCCTCAGCACTGACCTTCTCAGGGACTGGGCTCTACTGATTATCCACTCTCTCTCGAACAGTGAACCTGCCTCTTGCCCATCAGCTTTTACACTTGCTCAAGTCTCTTGCTTAAAAAAAAAATTCTTTCTCAGCCCCATGTCGGGTTCTGCTTGGAATATCAACTTTCCCACCTAGCCAACTTCTTATAAGTCATGGCTGTCCTACGATCCCCAGTTCCTCCCTCCCATTCCTCAACCCTGGCAGTCTGGTTTCCATTTACCACACCCCTGAAAGTACTCTCCACGATTACCAGCTGTCTTAGTTCTGTCTGCTGTAACAGAATAGTATGGACTGGAAGGCTTAAACAACAGGCATTGATTTCTTTAAGTTCTGGAGGCTGGGAAATCCAAGATCAAGGCACCAGCCTATTCAGTGCCTGGTGAGGACCCTAGTCATGGTTTGCAGACAGCCACCTTCTCCCTGTGTGCTCACATGGCAGAGAGCGAACTCGGGCCTCTCTTCCTCTTCTTATGAGGACATTAAGTCCATCACAGGGACCCCACTCTCATGACCTCATCTAAACCTATTACCTCCCAAAGGCCCCACCTCCAAGTGGATTAGGGCTTCAAACTATGAATTAAGGGGACACAAATACTCAGTCCATAGCACTGGCCTTTCAGCCTCTCCAGCCTCTTCCCTGGGATCCCGTGGCTCAGGGGACCCGGATTTCCCCCTACCTCTCTCACTGGCCCTGAAATGATGGCCTTTCTCAGGATTCAGCCCTAGGTCCCCCTCTCTCTTCTGCACAGGCACTGTGGGTAACCCCATCCTTTCACAGCTTTAATTATTTCTTTATGCTGAAGATGTCAAAGCTCTCACTTTAGGCCCTCTCTACAGGCCCCTATATGCAACTGTCTGTGGATATCTCCACCTAAAGAGAGTTAGTGAGAAGGGGAGAGAGAAAAACTATTAACCTGTCTGAGGCATTGTATTAGCTTGCTAGCACAAACAAAATACCAGAGGTTGGACAGCTTACATAACACAAATTTATCTTCTCACATATCTGTAGGCTAGAAATCAAGGATCAAAGTGTTGACAGGTTTAGTTTCTTCTGAGGCCTCTCTCCTTGGCTTGCAGAGAGCAGCCTTCTCACTGTGTCCCCATGTGGTCTGTCTTCTGCACACACACATCCGTGATGCCTCTCCACATTTCCTCTTCTTGTAGAGATACCAGTCAGATAGGACTAGGGTCCATCCTAAAAGCCTCATTTTGTCTTAATCACATCTTTAACGTCCCTTTCTCCAAATATAGTCACATTCTGAGGTACGGGGGTGGTAGGGTTCCAGCATATGAATTTAGGGGGACACAATTCAACCCACACAAGCACCTACTTGGCACATCACCTCAAGACGTGTGAGTTCCAGTGCCACTTCAGCATCAACATGCCCATGATCCTCTCCATCTGCACTCTCAGACCTTATCCTCCACCTGTGGGTCCCCAGAGTGTGGCACACATTTGACTCATCACCTCCCATTGCCAGTTCATCACAGGCATACCTCTGAAATCCGCTCACTTCTCTCCACCCACTCTGCAACAAACTTGGTCCAAGACATCATCTTCTCTCATCTGGATTGGCACAGGGGCTCCTCACTGGTCTCTCTTCCAAGGCCTCACCCACCTCCAACCCATTCTCCATGTGGCAGTCAGAGTGAGCCTTCTCAAATGCAATTCTGATCATATTAAAGTCCTGCCTAAACTCTTCAACAGCTCCACATTGCCCTTAGAGCGAAGTATACACCCCTCAGTAAGGCTTACAAGGACCTACCTGACTGGCCCTGCTCACCTCTCTCACCCTGAATTTATTTCAGTGCTTTAAATGCACCACTGTCTTCTGTCAGCAGCCTTTGTGTGTTGTCTTAGCTCTTCCTGGGACGTGCTTCATCTTTACCCCAGCTAGCTTTTACTTTCGATTCAGTTCTTAGTTTAAATGTCACTTCCTCCAGGAAGTCCTCCCTGATCTCCCTACCAAGGGTGTTGGGTTTCTCACTTTGTACTGCACTGCATATTTAATTGGGTGTCTCCTCCACTGTAGATCATAAGAACAGGAAACATTACGTGTTGCTCTTCCCCCAGTGCCTAGCAATGCGTCTACAGTATAGTACTCAATAAATATCAAATGGATTGGGCTAGAAACTCATCTCTCAAAGTCTCTCTTGATTCTAAGTGACTGTAATACTTCATCCTGGTCCCAGGTAGAATTATACCGTGCCTACATGTCCAGGGAAGAGACTTTTGCCTGCTATTGATTCAGATAGAATGCCAATAGCTTGATGAAAATTTAAGAGTCCCAGGAAAAGCCAGCAGAAGATAAAAGTAATAAGAAAGACTGCTTGCTGACAGTAAAAATCTTCTAAATCAAGATGACTAAATAAATCGTTCTCGACAACAATCTAGAGGGAAAACAAAGACACCGAATGCAATGACTATCAGCGTCCCCTCCTCCTCCTGTGTTTGTCTCTCTTGCTATGTCCCCCTCCCCCCCAAACTCAGAGACTCTCATTCTTAATAAGGTGTGTGGGGGGGGCAGGGGGGGGATCGTACTTAAAATAAGATGATTACAAAGCAAGGCCCCAAACTTCTCTTTAGCTTGAAGAGATTGTTGTCTATTTCCAACAAGGAAAACATAATTTGTTTTAAGTAATAAAAGCTCCTCCTGATTTACAAGGACCAGGACTGGGGAGAGACCGGTGAAGAAATTTAACTAAGAAGTTACATCTAGAAGATCTTCATCGGTCATAGAAAATAGGAGGTCCATGTGCTGCTCACCTGCAGAAAAGCTGGCAGCCCACCTCTCTTTTGCTGCTTGCAATACCAAAAAATAAATATGACGAGGATAGATATATATGTTCATAAGTGAGGAAATTTTCAGTGATCTTTCCATGCATTTGCTTTATGGGGAAAGCTGGTTTAGCTACAGATTTGCAAATGTTATGCAGAAATAAAATGAAGACAACATGGAGAGATTCCACTCGACATGAGTGCCGTGGTGCAGCTTGCCAGGCATGGTGCAGAGTACCGTGGATACAAAGGTGAATAAAGTAGGCTTGTTCTCCAGGAGGTCAGTCTCTTGCAGGGGTTCCAACCTTGGCTGCCCACTGGAATCACCGGAGGGCTTTTTTAAAAAAAAACACAGATGTGCATTTGGTGGGAATGTAAAATGGTGCAACCAATATGGAAAACTGTATGGTAGTTCCTCAAAACTTTTAAAAATAGAATTACCATACAGTCTAGCAATTCCACTTCTGGATATATACCCAAAAGAATTCAAAGCAAGTCCTTGAAGAGATATTTGTACACCATATTCCTAGCAGCATTATATTCACAATAGCCAAAAGGTAGAAGCAGCCCAGGTATCCATCTATGGATGAACTGATAAACAATGTGGTATATACATATAAGGGAATATTATTCATCCTTAAAAAGGAAGGGAATTCTGACACATGCTACAGCATGGATGAACCTTCAGGATATTATGCTAAGTAAAATATGCCGGTCACAAAAAGACAGATTCTGTATGAGCCCATTTATGTGAAGTACTCAGAATAGTTAAATTCATAGGGACGGAAAGTAGAATATGGGATGGGAGACATGGGGAGTTATTGTTTAATGGGTACAGAGTTTCAATTTCATAAGATGAAAAGAGTTCTGGAGATGAACGGTGGTGATGGTTACAGAAAAGTGTCACTGTACTTAATGCCACTGAACTATACACTTAAAAACGGTCAGGACAGTAATTTTTATGTTACACATTTTTTACCACAATTTTAAAGTAAACAAATAATTAAAAAAAAAAAAAAAAAGAACACTGATTCTTGGGTGCCACTCCCAAAGAGTCCTATTTAATTGGTCTGAGTACAGTCTGTGCATGGGGATTTTTAAAACCTTCCAAGAGATTCTAATGTGAAGCCCAGTTTAGGAGCCACTGTTGCAGACTGTAAAAACCACTTGTCTGTAGAGAAAGAATTAAATCTGGAGTTAGAATACCCGGGTTCTTCATCATTTTAAGCCATATGAGTGTTTAAAACTTTGCTGAGTCTTGGTTTATCCTTTATGTATAAAATTACATGACATGCCTACCCCGTGGAGGTGTTGCAAGAATTCATTTAAGTTAGTTTATGTGAAAGGAGTTTACACTTTAACAATCATAAGGCATAATTAAGTGAAAGAAAATAACAGGTGCAAAGAGAGGTCATTTGCTTTTCTCACCGCCATCTAGATGCCTTTATTAGACCCCCAAGGTGAAATTAACCCTTCCCTCCTATCCTCACAAGTCCCATAGAACTTTGTTAGCATTTTTATCGTAGAACCAACACTGTATCACAGTTATCTACATATATGTCTGCCACCCCACAGAGCCTGGTTACAGAAAGTTAGGCCATGACTGATTCATCCCCCCAGGCCCCGCCGTGCCTAGCACACAGTGGGTGTTCAATAAACACTTGCCAAATCTGTTTGAATTGCATTATTTAACAGCATGTAAACCTGGTGCGTTCAGTGTGTTTCAAACAATATGCCCATTACCAGCAGTCTCACTACTCCAAAGACAAGCGTTATTTCCATAAATAATAAGATGCATATGTACAGAGCAAGAATGGTGACCCAAAAAACAAAGAGATGCTGTGATACATGGGATCATAGTCCAAATAAGGGCCCTAGTGTTCCTGACACCCAGGCCTCTCAACCATATGCTTCTACTTTGGTGCTGATATTGGTGTAGTTATTATGAACCAAGGGGTTGGACAATACGAGCCTAAAATAATGGCACATTTTTGTATAACGTAAAGGTATTTTTTCTTGAGTCTTTAGGAGATATTAAAGCAATTAGCTAGGCTAACCCTCTCAACACACCAGACCATCCACTGCTGAAATGAAAGGAGGGAGAGACAAAAGTCACTGCTGCTTCCTACCATTTAGTCATCCCTCTCTTAATCAGGGTATTGGTCCAAAAAATATAAGCAGCTCGGAAAGAGCTAACCCAGATGTAGTACAGGTACTGTGTAATCTCAATCGGCCTTTCATAAACTCCAGCCAGGAAAATTAATTTGGGAAGATATGGGGGGAAGAAATTACCATTTTTGAGTGCTTGCTATGTGCTAGGCCCTTTATTATCTTATTACATTTTCATAACAATTGTATTAGACACTAATGTGTTCAGCTACAAGTAACAGAAACACTAACTTATAGTGACTTAAGCAAGTAAGACTTATTTTTCTCACATATAAAAAAGTCTGGAGGTAGGAATTGTTGGCACTTGCTCTGGGACTTTTTTTGGCCTTTCCTTTTTGTCTAATGCCTCTTAGTTACAAGATGGGAGCTCTGGCTCCTGACATCACAACCACCGTCAAGGCAAGAAGAAGGGGAGGGGCCATGCCACTGTGTATGTTCTACCTTCCCTCTTTTAATCAGGACAGCAAGTGCCTTCCCCAAAAGGCGCTCCCACTGACTTCTGCTTGTATCTGTCTTAGGCTAGGTTCTTTAGAGACTATAACGGTGTTTCTTATGCAAGTGACTTATTGAGGGACTGATTCAGTGAAACTTTTAAGGAAGTAAAGAAAGCCATGTGGAGCAGAGGAAAGGAGCTAGGCTGAGATGTAATTCAGCTGCAATCTCGCCTCAGTTTGGTTCCACCACAGAGCCATCCCACATTGAACCAAGGGGTTCTGGCTTTTGAATCGCCGTGCCAGTCAGTTGTTGGCTACGGGCTGCCTAGGGTGTGTGGCATAACCTCCTAGTCATTTCCAAGCAAAGAGGCTCCTTTGGCTGAGGGCAATTCACAGCAGCTGGGGGATAAGCATGCCATCCCAGAAAAGGAGAGCTGGACAGGCCACCAACAGCATCTTCTACAATGTCATGACCCAAAGCTAGGTCAAATGGCTTCCTCTGGGTACAACAATGCTGGGAAAGTAAATATTTGGCTCTTCAGCCTCCACAGTGGGATGTGATTGACTCTCACTGTTGACTGGGTCCTGAGATAGGCTTCTTCTTTGTTAAGGAGGGAAATCTCTTTTCCTCACTCTTTGTCTCCTTTCATGTGAAAAGAATTCCACTAGAACAGCTGTTCCCAAACTTTTTGGCCTCAGGATTCCTTTAAACTCTTAAACATTACTGAAGATCCCCAAAACCTTCTGTTATCTGTATTATATCTATGACTATTTACGACATTAGAAGTTAGAAGTGAAAAATTTTTTAATTTTTATGTATTAATTCATTTAAAAATAACAACGATAAACCCATTAAATATTAACATAATATTTTTATCAAAAATAACTATATTAAAAAAAATTTTTTTTAAGTAAGAGTATGGTGTTTTAAAATTTTACAACCTTAATGTCTGGCTTAACCAAAGACAGCTCATATGAGCTGGGTTCTCATCCCTGCTTCTGCATTGTTTTGCAATATGTTGTTTTGGTTGAAATATATGAAAAGAATCTGGCCTCACACAGATATATAGTTAGGTAAGGAAGGATATTTTAATACTTGCAGACAATTGTGGCTATTCTGCTTTCCTACTACACTAAAAGTCAGCAAGTGGTAGTTTCTTAAAGGCTAATTGCAATATGAAATATGATGTCATATCAATATTTACATTAAAATTCTCTAATCTGTCTTGCAGTTTGCATGGATATTTGTAACATCACGCATTGAATATGTGGAAACTTTTGATTCACTGGCTCAAGCTGGTCTTCCAAATGTTGCCACATTTCATGATGCAGTATCCAAAAACCATATTCATTAATATCTCCATCAGTACCATCAGAAAAGTCGTTAAGTATTGGAAAGCTGTCAAGTCTATGGTGGTAGACACAAGTTTTCTAAAATTCCAGTTTTTGCTTGTAAGCACAAAGTTTGTCATTAGCAACAAGTACCATCACTTGTTTACCTTGAAGTGACAGTCACTTTGTCTGAGAAAACATCTGCCAAATGCCCAAGTCTGAATAATCATAGCTTGCCAATCATTCTTTCAAGTAAAGTGGTGTTCTGGAGGGAAAATATAGGTCAGTTCACAACTCAAAGAAGAGCGTGAGCGCTTTCCTCTGGACAGTCACAGGGTTTGGGACGCAACAGAAGTGTGCTCAGCGGTGGGTGGGGTACCCTTGATGGTGTTTGTCAAGGATATTCTCAATACAACTCTTTCAGTTTTTACTTTTTTCCTGGATGTGCAGCAGTGAGAACACAATGACTCCTGGCACAGTTTGGTGTCTTCACCTTGGTCTATGCCAAGGCACAAGCAGTTTTACCCATCTTTGTTTTTGCACTGTCATTGCGAATGTCAACACAGGAAAAAAGGCAAATAACATCTTAGCAGTATTATGAGAGTTCTTTTGGCCTTAATGACCCCCCTGACAGTGTCTTGAGGACCCCCAGTGGTCTGAGTACTACACTTGAAAAACCTCTGCCAAATTCATGTAGGTTTCCTGCCCGTCAACTGGCTTCCAGAAAGGAAAGGGAAGCTGAACTATGCATTTCTAGCTCTCTTTCTCAATCTCAGTAATCAGAATTCATTCCCCCAATTCCAGAAGGGTAAAATATGGTTTCTCCAATGCTAAAGATCCTCTCAGTTTATGACCAATTACAAAACCATGTTAATATCTTTTTCAATCACTTAGTTTACTTCTTTAGGTGACAAGCTTCTTAAAGCAGTGATCCTGGACCAAGAGGGGACACCTGACACAATCGTAGACATCAGATGCTCTTCCATGGGAATCTGACACAGGTCTGGTTGAATCCTGTCCCCCAAATAGTAAATACTTGCTTTAGAGTTGCTTAACCAGGAGGTCTGGGGAAGCAGTCCCTCCTAGAGCAAAGGGAAGGTCTGTCCCAGGACAGGCACCTTCTTGACATAGTGCCCCCGGTTTCTGGAACCAGCACCAGAATTTGATTTTGATTACCCAGCCCCATGGCAGGCAGTCAAGTGGATCTGTCAATCAAAGTGCATGTCCTCCCCAGCATGAACAAGAATCCCAAGCTGAAAAATCAGACATTGTTCTCTAGAATTGGAACCTTGAACTGAGTGACTCTGAGGCTAAAAATGAATGATCATTCACCCTAAAAGCAGCCCCAAGAAGACTGGTAGCTCTTGCTACCTAACCCTAGTTCTGTCAAAGACCACAGTTCATCCACTTTTATTCCTGTTTTTTGAGCTATCCCAGATCTTCCCAATAAAATCTCTTTTGCTAAAATCAGCCACGGTCTGTTTCTGTTGCTTGCACCAGATGACTCTAATTGATAGAGCCCCAAGCACAAATAGCATGATCTAGCCTAGAAAGCATAAACACCTTACAACTCTCCAAATGACAATTTTCCAGGCATGAACATGGTAAGATCCACCAAGCAACCATAATACTTCTTTGAGACCCAGGATTTGGGATTTGTGCGTATTTTCACAGCTGCTGCATTCATTTCCAAACTGCCTACCATCAGGCCCAGTGGGAAGTCTTTCCACAGCCATTTCCTGGGGAAGCCATGATATTTCCAAGCCCCAGGACATAACCTTTTAATTATTGTTTGATAGAGAAGACATTGCTCACTGGATTTTTATATCACGCTTTTAGCACAGAGTATGCTGGGGAAATTGGAATTTATGCACTGGTGCCATGGAGGACTGAGGCCATATAAATCTACTTGGTTATTTAAATATCATGGAAAGCACCAGCCAGAGAAGCCTGAGACATGACACTCCTGTTGAACTTACCAGTGTCCTGGCCACTCTCTGTGTATGTGCTGCTATCTCTGTTGACTCTCCCCCATCAGTATTATCCAGCTTCTTATCACGGAACAGAGTTTGATGCAGTAGGGATTAGAAACACACTATATGGTATTCAGGTTCAAGTGAATATTTTATACAATGGGATCACAAATTCAGATGGCTAAGGGATCAGGCATTTAGCAAAACTGAAAATAGCAGACTGGTGGCAACAGTTATCGACTCAAGAGCTCATGCCCCATTTCAACAGAGGAGCCTGCCACTCCACTCAGACAATTGGAGGCTGCCAATAAGAGATTTGTGGGCTGGATTTGACCTGTGGGCATCCAATTTATCACCACTGATCCAAAGGGTGTCTGGAAAGAACAAACACAAGTACTACGTTTATTGAACTAAACACCAGGTGTATTTGCATGCCTTGTCAAACGCTTTCTCTTGTTCTGTGCTCACAGAGTCCTACCAAATGGGTTCAAAATATCCTCGTTTTTTAGTTATAAGAAAAATAAAGTTCAGACATCTTAAATACCTGCCACATGTTATGTAGTTTTGCTGGACTTTGTTCCCAGATGTGTCTAAAGCCCTTGTTGTTTCCATGACAAACAAATGGTCTAAATGTCCACGTTGTGCAGGTTGGTGTTGTTTGGCCTACAAAGCTTTTAAAATGTTTGAACTCATTACAAACATTCAATAATCAAGAATTGTCACATAAAAATCTGGATTTCCAGGTTTAGGGGAAGACATAATATTGGGTTCAGTGGCAACTCTGAAAATGCTGGAATATCTGGCAGCCTTGGATGCAGAGTTCCCATTGGCACTGTCCCCAGGAACTGGCTGGTGGCTTTCCCCCCTCCGTGGGGCCAGGTCTGCCCATCGTGTCCCGCTGATTCATATCAGCCGGCCCTACTCACTTGCTTTATTGGCCTCACCTTTGTGGACATCTCAGTATGTCCACCACTCCTGTCCGACATGTACACTATTTCCATCCCAGGCAAAGAGAAGCTGTCACATTCTTTCCTAACCTCCCTGGGCAGGAAGTCTGCAAACTTCTGTGAAGCAAATACTGCCAAATGAAGTACAGAAAATTTGCCTGTGGTGTTTATTTGAATTGTGTGCCTGCAGCAATGTTTAGGATTTGAAAGCTACTTTAACCAAGGTATTTGAAATCAGTGCGTTCTTCCTTTGCTTTCTAAACACAAATGAATGTGCATCTTTATGCAGACTTTGATCTTACAAATAGCCATATTACTACCACAAGTGTCATTGGAGGAGGCACAGAACTAAACTGGTAGGACACAAGATTTTTTTGATCTTGAAGCCAACACACAGATCTACCATTGTAGCACTTGTCAGCTTCAAGCAAGCAAAACCATCATTGCGCCTCCTCACCAATCAGAAATTCTAAAAGCTAACTCACCTTAAGTAATATCTAATATTCCAAAGTTGAGTCTTAAAGTGCCAAGGATTATTTTGATCTATACAGGTCAATAGCCATGGTTTACAGGCAAAAAGAGAAAACACACACACACATACACATACACATACTCATACATACACACACACACACACACACACACACACACACACACACACACACACATATATGCATACACACACACATACATGAATGTTGCCAAATGAAATAATTCACTGATGACTGGTTTCACCTCACTTCCCCAAAAAGTCCTTCTTGATTAGTCCAATCTCACCTTCATAGGACTTCCCCTGACCGTCATGTTTTCAATCTGCCTTATATTATTTTATACATGTAGATTTACTAGCTCTTAGAATTGAATTGCAGAATTTAAGCTATGAAGGAATATTAAAGGATCATTTCATCTTTCATTTTATAGATGAAGAAACTGAAACACCCCAAATTTAAATGATTTGCCCAAGGTCACAAAGATAGCTGATAGAGGGCACACTAGACCCCCATTCCGTGGTCTTTACATTGTGATGTGAATCTACTTATTATGCACCCTACCAAGTACACTTTGAATATGGTGTGGCCTGGCTGTGATGTCTGTAACTTACTTTTAAACACTTCAGCTCAGTGTGATGTAAATGTGTGTGTCTGTTAGTCTTAATCTGCACTCCTGAGACAGGCAGTTGCCCTAATCAAGAATTCACAGATAGCATTTAATCAAAATGCCACACACCAGAGAGGACTATCTCAAGGCTTCAGCTACCTTCCATCAACAACAGAGGCTTTGCTAATTATAATATGAGTTATTAATAGGCTTTCATTGGTGAAATTAGTTAATTAGCATAACAGATACAATAAATTGACTGCCATTGATGAAAATGGTGCTGTTCAAGATAAAATGTTTTAGAGATAGTCCCCCCCTTTTCACGATCAGGGTGAACCCTTCACCTTTGCTCATGAGGATGGTACCCAGGGCTAGAATCAGAAATGATCCTAAGTCCAGCCCTGATTTCAGAGGATGCTAGTTAGCTGACACACAAAGGGTTAACTGAATCCTACCTCTGACTGAGGCATCTGCATCAGATGAATCCTTCATACAAAGTGTGGTTAGAACTCCTGAAGAGAAGATTGGTACTTCCTAAGATTACAGAACAGGTTTTATGAACTGTTCCTTAGCCTACCTATTAATACTTGCTTATTCAATAAATGTTTATATGTGTATGGATTTGGCTGAAGACTCACTTTGAATATGAGCTAGTTACAGTGAGATTTTTAAGTATCCACTGTCACTCACCTCTAAGGTTGGTGGCTGCTGACATCTACCAGAAAGAGTATAATAATTGTGAATGACTATCATGGGTTGAATTGTGTCCCTGAAAAAACCATATGTTGAAGTCCTGATATGTAGTACCTCAGAATGTCACCTTATTTGAAAATGGGATCTTTACAGTGAGGTCATTAGGTGAGCTCTAATCCAATATGACTAGTGTCCTTTTAAACAGGGGAAATTTAGAGACAGATCAGACACAAGGAGAAGACCATGTGAACACAAAAGCAGATATAGGAGTGATGTATCTACAAGCCAAGAAGCACAAAGACTTCTAGCAAACCACCAGAAACTAGGAGGGAGGTGTGGAACTGAGTCTGTCTCACAGCCCTCAGAAAGAACCAGCCCTTGCCCACACCTTGATCTTGGTCTTCCAGCATCCAGAACTGTGAGACAATTGTGAGCCTTTGTTTAAGCCACCCAGTTTATGGTACTTTTTTACAGCATTCCTGGTAAACTAATACAATGACCATATGGGTTTAGGTGTGTTTGTAAAGAGACTTCAATAATTGTTTGGACTGATACATCCAGTATTACAAGTCACTAATAGCTACTGGGTAATTCCCAAAACATCTAATTGCACTGAGTTGTACCACTGCTTGAAAACCTACCCAACAAACTTTAGAAAGAAAGGATAAGGCTGACACTACCTGACACCATTGTCCATGCTCTCCAGCCAAAGTCTACCAGAAACACACCTGCAGTCCAACAAAGTTGTGTTCACTGTCTCATTGCAACAAGGGAGAATGCATGCCAGAGGGAGCCATGCAAGTCTCAATGAGAGGGTAATGGAAAGACTTAGAAGATTTGGGCTTATGGGAATGATTTGGGGGAAAGTTCAAGGAAACGGGGCTTTGCTATTAATTGGATGCTGTCATGCAGCAGGGGTGATCCTATTACTGAGTATTTTAATAATTCTAACCTAAAAGGCAGATGGAACAAAGTGAAGCTAAAGCTGTCATTGGTAAAGATGCAACATCTGTTCTTATCAGCCAAGAAGGAAAGGTGTTTTGTGGTTTGGACAATGTTCTTTCTTTTTATATGTGCTCAGACAAGATTATGGAGTCGTCTTGTTTTTATCTTGCTCCACTATAATCACAGAGTGGTCTTGCCTGATGTTGATGTTCTATGAAGTTGCTGATGTTCAAACAGTAAAATGAAGTTGCTGATGTTCAAGGTTTTAGCTGCAAGTGCCAGACCAGCTCCCTTCAGGCCTTGCTGTTCTCTCTCTCACTGCTGAGCAATCTTAACATCACTCACAGTCGGGCAGGTGAATATTATACACCTCCAGGTCTGATGCAAGAAGAAGTGTGCTACAACCCCTGCAAAGTACTCTTGTCAGAAACAGGAAAAATTGAATCTGAATCTAATGAAGGCTCCGAACCAGCACTGCCCAATGGAAACATGACACAAACTACATAGGCAATTTAAAAATTTTAGGAGCCACATTAAAAAAGCAAAACTAAAGAGGTAAGATTAATATAAAATATATTTCAGTTAGCTAATACATCAAAAATATTTTAATATGTCATCAATATAAAAATATTAATTAAATATTTTATTTTTTTCATATTAAGTCTTTGAAATCTGGTGTGTATTTTATACTTACAGCATGTTTCAATTCAGATTAACCACATTTAAAATGCTCAGTCACCACATGTGGCTGGGGTCTACTCTATGGTCAGTGCAGATGTAGACCCAACTCCCAGTTTAACGGAAATATGAGAAATAGAAGAATACTATATCTGTCGAAGGATACAATTAGGCTAATCTAGAATTGTGAAATTCTACATGAAGGACTCATTTTCATTAAAAAGCATATCTTAAAGAATAAAAGGGAGGGGAAACTTTTACAGATTAAAAGATTCTTAAGGGACACATTAACCAAATGCAATCTGTAGACCCTGTTTGAAAAAACAAACTGTAAAAAGACATTTTTGTAGTCAATTGGGGAAACCATGCCAGAGGCTGTCTTTCAGATGATGTTAAGAAATTGTTAATTTTGTTGATGTGATGATGCTGTTGTGGCTATATTAAAGCAAAAAGTCCTTATCTGTTAAAGATATATGCTGAAGTATTTATATGTAAAATAATATCATATCTACAATTTGCTTTAAAATATTCTAGCAAAATTTTAGAAATAAGAAAGAGGTAATGAACAAAAATGGCAGAATGTTGATAATTGGTGGGTGATGGGTACCTGGGAGTTTACTGTATTGTTTTCTCTAATATTGTGTTTGTTTGAACATTTCCATAATAAAAAGCTTAAAAATAAGTGCAATTATAAAAAGGAAAATGATCTGTTTTTATGTTTATTATCTTAACTATGGTGAAGTTTCACTGGTATATACAATCTCAAACTTATAAAATTGAACACTTTATGTATGGTTTATTGTATATCAACTAAACCTCCATAAGGCTGTTTAATAAAACAATCTATTATGGGACCAGAAGTACTTGGGAACACAAGATGGATACAAAGGTTTTGCACACATTATCTCAATTGATGAGAGAGAGAATTTGTTAGAATTTTTCTGTTGTAAGTAACAAAATCTCAATTCTTTCTGGCCTAAAAATCAAAAACAGGGGAGGACTTTTGTCAGGTCTTACATTTAACTTTACCGTGCTCAAAGGCTACTGAGTTACCCATTAACTGTTTCATGAACGTTGGCAGAAGACGCAAAACTTCCAGATCAGAGACAAGAAACTTTATTACTCATGGTACAACAAGCAGCGTGCGCATCAGGATATTTACATTGGTTCCCTTGACTCCAAGTCCTTTGAGGGTGACATGATATGGCTCCAATGGATGCTTTGAACACTGTAGCTGAGAAACACTGAGTTTGGGAAATCCATCACTTTTCTAGCAAGCAATAAGAAAGCCTGCTCTTTGTCCTGGAGGGAGGCATCACCTCATCCCTCAAGATTGCTCATTACAAACATAACTGTGGGAAATGGCCCAGGTAAAGAGCTGGAAGAAAAGAGATGTAAGGACAGCTCCTCAGTCCCAACCATGCAAATGGGGCCATAATGGGGCCACTCACCAAGCCAGAGAAAGCAGAAGGGAAAGGAGCATGTCTGGGGGGGAAAGAGAATTGGGAGAAAGATTCACGCACAGGCTTTTCCACCTTATCTGACTTTCTGTAGCACAGACAGCTGGAAGACACAATTTTAAAAATCACTGATTTCCATTATCAAGTCAGATTCTCCTTTTTATTACCATCTTTTTCTCAGACTCAATGACAGCCTGTTATTGGATTTTTAATCTGATTAAATTAATGTCAAAGGAGAGGGATGTATTATTTGAAGCTTCAAGGTTATGTCGATTTTGCTGGTCCTCAGTGATCCCATTCTGTGCTGGGCCTGGCTGACTTGGATGAGACTCTGGGGAATCCCAGGTTAGGCCTAGGGATGTGGGGGTGAAGAATAGGGAGATTACTCAGGACTCTCCCCTTTGCCTTTCTTCACTTCTCACTAATAACTAAATGCTGTTTGTCTCACCAAAGGACAGGACTCCAAGAACAGTCCTGGGAGAGATGCTTGATATGCAACTCTACCTCAGCAGCAAGCTGAGAAAGGGGAGGATAGTGGGGGTCTCATTTGGGCTGGTACCTAAAGTAGAGAGACAGAAGGCTCCCCAAGGTAGATAAAAGTTTCAGGAGCTCCATACCTTCAGGTATACTGTTCCCTCTCTCTCTCTGCAGTCTTTACCTCCTTCTTTGCTTGTCACGTTCCTGCTCTTGCTTCAAGACCCATTTTCTTGAAATCTTCCTCATACTTGTCCAGGAAGTACTAATTTCACCCTCCTCTTTTCCCAACTCTATTATAACATTTATTACACTGTATTAGATTTTCAAAAGGATTTCCAGCAGGATACCTGAGTGGTTAAGAGCACAGTCACTGTAGTTAAAACAGCCTGGATCCAAGTCATGGTTCTGCCACTTACTGGCTGTATGACCTGGGACAAGATATTAAACCTAGATTCTTACTTCTTTATTTACAAAATAAGATACTAGTATGTGCCTCATAGGGTTCTTATAAGGATTAGAAAAGTGTAATGTGCTTAAAAGGGTGCTTAAAGGGTGTCTGATGTACAGTAAACACCATGTAAGAGTTATACCCCATCTGGGCTACTAACTCCCCAAGAAGTCAAGCCTAGGTTTGAGTTTATCCTTGGCCTCCAGAGGTGACACTATGGACTGCATAAATCTTTGCACTTGCTCAGCTGACCAAAGGCTACTACTTGGCTCATAGCTGCACCCTCCCCTCTGCCCTACAACTGAATTTCTGCTTGACCCAGGAAGCCTCTCTTGGAGCTCCAGACCCTCCGGACTGTTTATTTCCTTCTCTCCAGGGTCTCTAATATACTAACACACTGCCTTTGAGTTACTCTTTTTCAAAGGCTAATTTTAGCAAGTCACCTCCCAGACCCAAAGACCTGACTGAAGCCCCTGGTCCTTTGCATGGCCATGTTAAGGCCCACCTCTTCTGGCTGGCTGATCTTTTATATACAGTAGTACTCCCTTATCCACAGTTCACTTTCCAGTCTCAGTTACCTGCAGTTAATCGTTGCTTGAAAATATTAAATGGAAAATCCCAGAAATAAACAATTCATAAGTTTAAATTGTGTGTCCTTCTGAGTAGTGTGATGACATCTCATGGCAGCCCACTCTCCCCACCCAGATCTATGCTGCATGCACTACCTGCCCGTCAGTCACTTAGTAGCAGTTTTGGTTATCAGATTGACTGTCATGGTACTGCAGTGCTTGTGTTCAAGTGACCCTTATTTTACTTAGTCAGGGCCCCAAAGTGCAAGAGTAGTGGTGCTGGCAATTCAGATATGCCAAAGAGAAGCCATAAACTTCTTCCTTTAAGAGAAAGGGTGAAAGTTCTTGATTTAATAAGAAAAGAAAAAAAAATAATAGGTTGAGGTTGCTAAGATATACGGTAAGAACGAATCTTCTATCTGCTAAATTGAGAATAGTATATTGTTAAAATTGTTCTATTTTATTATCAGTTATTGTTGTTAATCTCTTACCAAGCCTAATTTATAAATTAAACTTTGCCACAGGTATGTATGTTTATGACAAAACACAGTGTGTACAGGGTTCAGTATTATCCATGTTTTGGGGCATCTGCCAGGGATCTTGGAATTTACCCCCACATATAAGAAAGGACTACTGTATCACTCATCTTGGGCACCAACCCTATAGCTAAATAAATCCTACACTAAAATAACTCCCAAAAGGCAAGAAAAACACTTTTTTTTAAATAACACAAGAAACACATGAATAAATTCTCATTGCACAAAAAGAAAAAGAAAAAAACCAAAAACCTACCAAAATGTACAGAATAGAAAGTAAAAGCTCCTTCATGTTCACTTACATTCCCCTGGATGGAGGCAATCACTGTCATCAGTTCACTGTCTTCTTCCAGACCTTTCTATGCCCTTTTAAGCATATAGGTAAATAAGCGGTAGTTTTGTTTTGCATGGTCCTTTTTACATAAATGGAATCATCATTTGGGGTCTTTTAGCTACAGCTTGCTTTTTTCAAGTAACAATTTATCTTAAAGACCTTTTCAAAGTTGCGGAGGATGTTGTAGGGTGGCCTTAATGTATTTCTTTTCCTGTTGATTGGTTTCCAAACTAAACGATAATTTCATTTTAATACATCTTCCATCACATTAAATTATCTTTTTAAAAATATGACTTTAAATCAAATAAGAAATAAAAACAAATCATTTTGTTGGCACTCAATTTTATAGTTGTATACAATATCATAAAATTTTTATTTCTACATTTCTTTCTATATAGACAGATAGCATTATAATAAAAATAATTTAAGAGAAAAAAAGTAGCTTGTTTTTTACATACAAGCTTTGTGACCTTGGACAGGTGTATTACCCCAAAGCTTAGTGGCTTAAAACAACAAACATTCATTATCACAGTTTCTGTGTGTCAGCTCAGCTGGGTCCCCCAGCTCACGGTCTCACGAGTGCAATCAATTGTCAGCCAGGGCTGCAATCACCACAAGATTTGGGTGGGAGAGAATCTGCTTCCAGATTCATTCACTGTTGGCAGGACTGGGACCCTTGCTGGCCGCTACAGCTGCTGGAGGCTGCTGTAAGCTGCTACTGCTGAGGAAGCTGAGGACTGAGCTCACATTGAAATGAACTGTCAACTCTGCCAACAGCTCCCGGCATCTTTCCCAATTAACCTAGCTTGAGACCTGCCTGTGAGGGGTCTGGTGACCCAGCTGGGTATGTGAGGAGTCTGTGACCCACTCTGCACAATGGATTTGAAGGGTCTGTGAGCCCTCCCCTACAAGTCCCAAGAGAGCTTGCTTCTTATCTTTGCCACGTGAGGACACAGTGAGAAGAGTGGAGTGCTATCCATGAACCAGAAAGCAAGCCCTCACTAGACACCTAATCTGTAGTGCCTTGATCTTGGACTTCCCGACCTTTGCATCTGTGAGAAATGTTTGTTGTTTAAGCCACCCAGTTTACTGTATTTTGTTATAACAGCTCAAGCTGAGAGAAACACACAGAGGGGCAGACAGCAAGACATAAGTCATAGTTGTTTTGTAACCTAATTTCAGAAGTGACGTTCTATCACTTTGGCCATTTTCTATTTAAAGCAAGGTTAAGTCCTCTCTCAGAAGGAGGAGATTACACAGGGGTGGATACCAGGAGGAGGGATCATCAGGAGCCATCTTGAAGGCTACTTACTACAAGTCATTTGGCCTCTCTGTACCTAAGTTTTGTCATCTATAAACATATGCCTTGTAAAGACATCATAAGGATTAAAATTAAAATATGCAAAGTGCTTAGAACAGTACCTGGCACAGGGTGAGCACTAGAGAAACATTAGCTAAGTATAGATAACAAAATATAGGCTGGCTGGTAGCTCACCTGGTTAGAGCATGGCGCTGATAACACGAAGGTGAAGCGTTTGGATACCTGTATCTGCCAGCCGCCAAATAAATAAATAAATAAATACAAATGCATAGACCTACTTTGTGCAGTACACAGTACTAAGTCCACAGTGATTGTTCAAGAAATATGTGAATTACATAACCCACAATTATTCAAAAGAAGTTTGAGGATGTGAAAATTACCCCAGAACCAGGATTTTATAAAGCTAAAAGTTCCTACCATCATTACCAAGGGGCCTCATAGTCACCTCAAATTTCCCAAAAGCTTTCCCCTTAGAAATTTCCACACAGCAAGCTTCAATGCACACCTGAGTCATCTAAACCTAAACAGAAAAAGCTGACCACATTTTGCTCTGCAAATGCACGCCATTTGCCTGATTGCAGAAGTTGCCCAATTTGCAAAACCACACAATTTGTAAGTTACAGAATGAAGGGCAAGAGCTTGTCTGCCTAGTTGGAACATTTCTCATTGTGCTTAGTAGTTTAGGTAAGATTAGGGGCTCACCTGTGTTTTTAAAGCAAGACACCCTAATAATTAAAGAAAAGAAAGGGTTACTCAGCACACCCCCGGTCTTTAAAGGTTAGCACAGAGCAGGAGATAGGTCAAGGAGAGGTGACCTGCTTGACATACTCAATCTGGGACTCAGTGGGTGGGGGAAGGAAGCCAACCTCTCATCTAGCAGTTGCGGTAAATGAGTCATGAATCTGGAGATAACAAAGGGCTGGACCCTTCCTCCCCCAGACCGCAAAGTCACCCATTAAACGGAGGCCCAGACACAGCAGCAACACTAACAAGGGCAAGCAAACCTGGCAACAGCTCTTAACTCAGCACCCATTCTAAGTGCCCATTTAGTGGGAGCTCTAAGCTGACTGCACTCTGGACAGAGGCGGCTTAGCTCAGTGACCAATGTGCAAAGGCCACACCTTTCTCTGATTCAAAAGCCGCATGGAAGGAGAAAGAAGAAAGGACTGGAAAGACCAGCCTGGCAGCCTGGAAAGGTCACTGATATGGCTCAACCAGCAGGCCTATCCACTCTCCTCCTGCCTACCTCAGCAGCCACATAGAGTTTATTTGTTTTGTTTTTATTTTTTAATTACCCTGGTCAACTTAATCAGGAGTGCAATGATGTGAAAGTGGAAACAACAAATTTCTCCGTATCAGGGGAGGCATCTGCCAGGGTAAGAGTGGATGGGTTAGCTGTATGTTTAGAAAAATAAACCAGTTTCTCTTTGCAGAGAATTGCTTTTCCTGTTGTTTCAATATCTCCCAAAACAAATTGCTTTTTGAATGAACAGGGCCTATCTGGCTAGAACACTGAAAACTCATGTCATCAGGGCAAAGGTGAGAACCTACTTCTCCAATTACACCTAGTAAGCTTGGGGATGGGAGGTACGTGCACTGAGAGGACGGAGGTGAGGGAAAGAAAAGACATTCCTGCAGTAAATTCCAGTTGCTTGGGTTTAAAATTAAGAGTGGAAAATATTACATTCTCTCCAATAAAACTGAAACTGTGGGTGATTTTTCCATCTTCACTATGTTTATGTAAAAAGGTAAAAATGGAATAGAGTATGATTTAATTTTTCTCTCAAGACCAGCTAAGGAAAGAATTTATGTAAAGTTTGTCCACAAAATTCAGTGCTTTATCACAGGCTGTGCAACTGTTTTCTGACTCTGTTGAGTGTGCTAATCTCAATTTTTAACCAGACTTTAAATAGGAGTCAGGCATAATTGAAAGGGCTAGACTAGTAGTTAACAAGGGCTCTGGAGCGTGTTCCAACATTCTCAGCTGCGTGATCTTGAGCAAATTAACCTCCCTATGTCTCGGTTGCAACTGTGAAATGGAGATAACGTAGTACCCGTCGTGGGTCCTTGCAGAATACTTAAAACCTTCCACGCCTGACACACAGTGGGCACTCAATAAATATTAGTTATTACTATTTTCTATTGCCCACAGCACATATCCAAAAACTCAGGTTGAGCCATGTTACAGAGCTTTTTTTTTTTTTTTTCTTGACCTGTAAGGGGATCGCAACCCTTAGCACTGTGTCGTCTGCACCATGCTCAGCCAGCAAGCTCACCGGCCATCCCTATATAAGATCTGAACCCACAGCGTCGGCACTACCAGCGCCGCACTCTCCCAAGTGAGCCAAGGGGCCGGCCCAGAGCTTTTCAGAAGCCTACAGTGGTTCTCCCTTATTAACGAGATAAATGTCTTAAGCCACTTAAGGTTCCCCAGGTGTGAGCACCACACCCTACACTACCATCACATCTCAAATCCCAATGCACTCCGCGAAGGCATTCTCTCGCTCTGTGCTTCCGCTCCTGCTACCACGTCTTCCCACCCCTCCTCCTCCCCCATTCATCTGAAATCCTCTCTCGGGAGTGTTTGGTTATTGGCATTGCTCCCTTACCAGAATGTAAACTGAACCGGAACAGTAGCTGGCACATAATAAATGCTTAGGAAACATTTACTGAATGATTGAATGACATCTGTACCTATTAAGTTTTTTTCAAAATTTACAGCAAATTCTACCAATTCCATGCATGTAGTCTTTCTAGATGCCCTTTGTAAGATTAAAATTTATTTATTCTGGGCTGTAAAGGCATATTTCTTGGACAGATTTTATTCACTGATATTCACTAATATTAATATTAAACATTCCCTAACACAGTAAAATTTTTTAAAATAGCAGCTAATGTTTAAATAGCACTAATGATGGGAGAGGTTCTGTGCTAAGAGCATGCTATGTATCCAACTCATTTAATCCTCACTACTCCACCTAAAAGTAGGTATTGATTCATCCCACTTTTACAGATGAGGAAATTGAGGCCCAGAGAAGTTAAAGAACTTGCCCAAAGTCACACAGATGGCAAGTGGAGGGCACCATTTTCCACCCAGTCTCGACTAACAGCTGTCCCTTACTGCTGTTTCTCCTACAAACAGTATCCGAATCCCACCCCCAATTCGTGTCGTTGGTTCAAAGTTGGCAATGTAAATTGGAAAAGCAATGTAAATCGGAGCACACGCAATACATTAAACTAACACGTGGTTCGCTCCGGGCTATCATGCCCTCTCTAGCTTCCGCTGGGCGTGCAGGGCGAGTGCCACACGTCCCATCAAAGCCTTGGACTTCGCCCAGGTCTCTATGATGAGGACGCGTTGTGGTGTGATGGAGGGTCACCCACTGCCTTCCTGGGCCTCACGACCCAACTCAAGTTTCTCGTATTCCTAGGTGACCTGGGACTCTCCTTTTAGCCAACGCTGTCAGCAACCCCCCTCCCCTCCGAGCGCAGCTTATCTTGCTCAGGGGCGCTCAATTCACCGAAGCTTCCTCCTTTATTCCTCCAAGGAATAAAGGAAGCTGACCCTCCTCCCCACCCCATGGGGCCCAACCCACCCTTAACAGCCCAGTCCTAGCTCCTGTGCACCCCGCAGACCCAATCCGAGCCCCTTGCCCTGCTCCCGCCCAAAGCTTATCGTCCTGACCCCGTGCTCCAGACTCGGAGCCCGGCTGACCGCGTCGCACGCCTCCCCCGCGCACTGGTGACTCAAACCGGGGAAGCGAAACCTCTCGGTTTTTTCCGACCCATCCAGAGGCGCCTGTGCCCCGCCCCTGCCCGCGTCCCGTCCCGCCCACTGCCCCCTCCCCCGCCCCGCCTGAAGTTGCCCTTCGGTTGGAGCCAGGGGAACGCGTCGGCGTGGCTCCCTGGGGTGGGGCCAGAGGTCTTCGTCGACACCTCCCCCGAGGGCCGCCCCTTCCCCAGCCCGGAAAAGGCCCCCCCGGGGCCGCGGCGAGCCGGGCCAGCTTTCTGGTGTGGTGCCAGCCCGAGCAGGAAGCTCCCGCGCTCGGCGGCTCCTGCGCTGCCAGCTGGAGCCGGGCGGAGCCCGCACCCCGGCGCAGGGTGGCTCTGCCTGTCCCTGCGCACACGTGTCCAAGCGTCACGTCCGCGCGCGCCCCCGGGGCTTGCGTCAGATCTGCCGCTCCAGAGCTGGTGGGCCGCGGCTCTGCTCGCCGCTCTGGTCCGGGGTCCGGGACGCCGCCGGGAGGAGAACGCCACGCGGGGTCGGACGCGGAGCGGTGTTGGGAACGCCGGGGGCGGCGGGAAGCGTCAGCGCGATCCGACCCCGGCCTGCCCCGTGCCGACCCTCTCCGCCGCCCGGTCTCGGGCTGGGCGCGGTGGCGTTGCCCCGGAGCCCGCCGTCCGCGGGGCGCGCACCGCCTTGAGCTGGGCGGCCCCGCGGCAGGCAGGCGCCCGCAGGTCCATGGTTGGTTCGGAGCGCGATGAGCCGCCCGTCCTCCACCGGCCCCAGCGCTAACAAACCCTGCAGCAAGCAGCCGCCGCCGCAGCCCCAACACGCTCCTTCTCCGGCTGCGCCCCCGGCCGCCGCCACCATCTCGGCTGCGGGCCCCGGCTCGTCCGCGGTGCCTGCCGCGGCGGCGGTGATCTCGGGCCCCGGCGGCGGCGGCGGGGCCGGCCCGGTGTCCCCGCAGCACCACGAGCTAACCTCGCTCTTCGAGTGCCCAGTCTGCTTTGACTATGTCCTGCCCCCTATCCTGCAGTGCCAGGCCGGGCACCTGGTGTGTAACCAATGCCGCCAGAAGTTGAGCTGCTGCCCGACGTGCAGGGGGGCCCTGACGCCCAGCATCAGGAACCTGGCTATGGAGAAGGTGGCCTCGGCAGTCCTGTTTCCCTGCAAGGTAAGCCCAGGGACAACCTGCGCACCTCCGCCCGGCAACCTTCTGGAACTCCGGTGCCCTCCACCCCACTCGCAGGCCCTGAGGGGCGGGTGGCGTCTCTTTTTAAAAAAACGAACAATGTTTACTCTTTGTCCACCCTCCCGCATGCTCCCCTGTCTACTTTGTAAGTAGCTCTGGGTTGACATTTGCCCTGGCACTGACTCCAGATGAACTGGTACTCGCTGGTCGTTGGAACATTTCGTAGCTCTCCCGGCCCTGTGTCTGAGTCCCCTGCAGACGTGTACTCGAGTGTGCTGGGCGGGGCTGGGCCGCGCAAGTAAAACTTGGCCCGGGAAGCTGCCTATCTATGGGATTGAGGGAGGAGGTGGGCGAGCTAAACGCACCCTTTACCAGCACTGGGCTTGGCAGGATTGGTAGTAGATTCCTCCTGCACCCCGCGCCTACCGTGTGCGAACCCCTGACACGTGGGAGCTCTCGGGAGTGTAGCTAAATTAAAAAAAAAAAAAAAGCGCCGACAGCCTGTTTTCCTCCAGCGAAGAGAAAACCCTGCAAGCCACGCCTTTCCCTTTCCTGGCCTCCCGAGGACCGGGAAGGACTGAGGAGTTCTGGCTCTTTTTGCACTAAGTGGGGTGAAAACAAGAGTCGATCAGGAATTTAACAAGGGTATGCAGGAGCTGTTGTTACAGTTCTTTTAAAGCCCTTCGTTTCATCTCTTACTTAATTTAAAAAGTTACCAGTGCTTTGGCGAAAAATGTAAACTACCATGACAAGTAAAGTCAAGTGAAAGACCGAGACCTCTCCCCTTTTCCCAACATTAAGTTTGGTGTCTTTGTAGACTTTTTAAAGCATGTATACATACACCCTCGAAGATAAATATAGAATCATAGATGTCAGTTTGTCCAGGTTTTTTAATACCTACATATAGGCATGTTTTTCTCCGAAAATGACTTATGCAACTTGCTGTTTTTAATTCATATTATCACACATTTTTCTATGCAGGAAACCTAGTTGAACCTCATTGTTTGAGGGGTTTTTTGTTTGTTTTTGTTTTTGTTTTTGTAAAAGTAACTGCTCTGTCTCTTGGGCCATTTCAACTGTCTTGCATTTCTTCTTTGTGCTGCTTATTTTGTAGAACAAGAGCTTATTTTTAAATTAAAAATAATCCGACAGAGAATTCAGGCTTGGGACTCAAGTCAGTAAAATGAGTGATTTAATTTGGTCTTCTGCCCTGCCACTAATCAGGTTTAAAATAGCGTATTCAAATAAGGGTTTGAATCAGTGTTTGGACTATGGGGTTTAAGGCAACTTTAATAAAGTGCTTTGCTTTTAACCCCTCCTCATATAATGCTTATTAATTCCCCCAGCCCAGTTGTTTCTCGTAAAATTTAGATAAACTATTTCCATAGTTTTCTTGGAGTCATGAAGAAGGTGGCAGCCTGGTGATCAGAGAAGATTTGGTGACAGTTGACAAACAGTGGATATATGATGTTTCAGATATATTGCAGGGTTTGGGGGATGCCCCACAGGGCTTCTGGGAAACCATGTTCACACCCCTTCACTTTCCCCTAAACCTTCAGTGGCTAATAGAAGAAATGGCTTCAGGTGAATTATAGTTCACAAGTGATCATTTGATATTAGTATTCCATTATTTTTAAAAAGCAGTTTGATAAGAGAATTGTGTTGTTTCCAAGAGAAAGGGAAGGAAACAGTTATAACATGCTATAGGGAATGTGAAGTTTCACTTTCAGGATCCAGAACTCTGGTTCCTATAGAAGCATATGTTCTTTCCTAATGTGTAGCAGGCCAGTGAAGTCATTCTTGAAGAGTGGTTCTCTTGGGAATCAGGGGTACTCAGCCTTTCCATACATGTCAGTGATTTTCCAAGTCTTTTCTCTATATGAATGCAGTTGGGCAAAGCCATCACTTTCCAAGCTGAAATTTAAAATGCTCATCCATTCCCCTAGACCAGGGACCAAACTTAGAATGTGATCTTGCACACTTTTGTGTGCATATGTGTGATATTTACAAAGCTAGTGTGTACATACCTCACCTTTGGTTGATCAATAATACAAACTATTGACAAGGCAGCTCAGCTAGTTAGTATGGATAAACCAAACTTGGATGTATACATAGGCCCAGCAACCAACCACCCAAGATAGGTTCGTTGGAGAGGATGAGAAACAGTAGGGAGTGGTGAGACCTGGGACAAACTTAAAACAAGGCAGGTCTGTCTCATCCCTTTGGCTTGCGAATGAAGCTCCTGGATATTATAGGACCTGCCTTGTTGCTGTCTCCACCTCCATCTCTCTCATGGGCTGGCTCAGGTGAGAGAACCAATGTTGGGTAAAGTACCAGAGCCCAGGTCTCAAGAGCTGCCCAGCATTGCTGCTGTTTGTCTGAGAGACTACCTCTGGGGACCTTGATTTCCTTGTCTCTAAATGAGGGATCAGACTTCTTGACTTTTAAGAACCTATAGTGTCTAGTATTCCATGAAAAGAAGGGAGGCTATGGGGAATGTTATTGGGTGCCATCTGAGTGCCAGATACTTTGCATGGGTCAGCTTTATTAGTTTGCCTCCCCCCCCCCCCCCCATGAGGACACTCCTGTCTATAGAGTGGCTAAGTGTTAAGCGACTTGTCAAATCACACAGCTGGTAACAAATGAGTCCCAAGGGATTCCCTTCACAGAGGAATCCCGGATCCATGTAGGTCTGAGTGCTGGCCACTATAGGATCGCCAATTGTACTCACCAGACAGAACTTAAAGGAAAGCCTTTTTGTTTTGGAAGACATCAATGAGGAGACAGAGGGTAAGATCCCAATTGCCTCACCAGTTGTCTGAGGGCTGGGGTTTATATAGGTAAATGTATCAGTTGAGACATGATGCTTTGAGAGATATATCAGGATGTATCAGGCAAGACAGAATGTCTGCTTTTGATAAAATCTTAATTAATCATTAAGGGTGAGCTATGAAGAGAAAACAGTTCTATGGTGTATACACTAGTGTGGAAGGTTTTCTATGTTTACAGATTTCCCCCTTCTGTTAACAACTTCCGCAGTCTTGGAGAAGGAATGAGGTTGCAGACATCTTGTCTAGTTACTTCCTGCTGGACGGGGTTGTCAGATTCTAAGGAATCCCCATGAAGAATTTCTGAGCCTGGAAATGAATTTCTTCAAGAGTAACTGTATATCCCAGTAAATATTGTCCTGGATTCTCTACCCCTCACTGTCCCCCCGCCCAATCCCCACTTCTTATGCACTCGTAGGCCCAGGGCAATGCTCTGCTAGTCAGTGGGCCACCTGTGAACCTGCATCCCAAAGGCACACATCCTTTGTACTACTCCTTACTACACAGGGATTGTGAATCCGAGTTTGTACTCCAGAGTTCCAAATCATAAGGTCGACATCATGAACAAAACCATCTGGTTGGATGAGTTCACCAGATGGGGCTCTGAAGGGACCATCCCAACATGACAACATACGAACATATTTCAAAAGTTTGTGGAAAAATAGAATTGAAAGCTATTACAGGGAGGTTGGCCGGTAGCTCAGTCAGTTAGAGCATGGTGCTGATAACATCAAGGTCCAGGGTTTGATACCCATACTAGCCAGCTGCCAAAAAAAAGAGAAAAAGATACTATGAATCTTTCTATGAACTTTTTGAAGTACCCTGGTACATGTTCACTATGAAATTCATTGGCAGGAGTTTTGTAGGTCATGTGGGGTAGGAAGACGGGAGAGGGTACAAACCTAATGTTTTGGGAGATTTCATCACAGTTCTGGACTGTTTATGCTTCTGTTGGCCAAAAAAATGGATGTGTCTCCAAATAGCTACCTTACATAGGTGTGGGGCCATTTAATTAAAGGCTAGAGTGCTGTCAGCTCCTTTGATACAGGGGACCACATGGAGTATCAGCTCTGGTCTCCTTTTAAAAAAGGATCTCTATTGAGTATGGCTCTCTTCCACTTGGTATTTTTAGTCCATTCTATGACTTGTTCTATGCCTGAGAACTTTTGGCATCCTGTTCCCATATCTCAAACCCACCGCCTCAGTGGAGTGTGGGTGTAGGGGAAGGAGTGAAGGTCGACATGTTTGTGTCAACAACACAGTCTATTTTACCACTCAACAGAGTATTTTGATATTGGCCAAGTATTTCTCTCCTTAACTATGGGAAATGCTAAACCACTCCAGTCCACTTATACTATGATACATTTCCACTTTTTGTTTCTCTAAAAATTTCTAGTAGTATATCTCCAAATAATTTCTGAGTTCGAATGACTCAGCCAGACAAGTCTTCCCTGTGGTTGGATTGTGAAATGTTGTTTTTGTTCCTTTAAAAAAACCAAGTCAGGTCATACAACCCAGTTGAAATTTTAAAAGCCCCTCATTGTGGCCTCATCTAGTCAGTGGACACCAGGTAGTGCAAGGGGCAGAGACATCTGGCACATGGCCTCAGGGTCTGAAAGACCTGGAGCAGCAGAGATGGTGGGGAGCCTGAGATGGCTACCACCTCCAGAGAGGGCAACTCTCACTCAGCTATGGCTGATGTGTGGGGGTGGGGATGGGGATGTGAATGCAGCCACGACAGACCTTTAGTCTTTTTCACAAAAAGCCAGAAATCTGGATTTTGTTGTTAAATATCTCAATTTTTTCCCCCCTAACATTGGCCAAATTCAAACTATAGCCAGAACTTGCAGGCCAAACCAACCATGTCTGTAGGCCAAATTCCCGCTGCTGGTGCACAGCAGTCTCTGATCTAGTTTTCTTGTACAAGGGTACTTTAAAATAGAATTAATACGAATCTTTCCATGAACTTTTTGAAGACCACTCATAGAAAGTGATCATTGAGCCTGGAAGTTCTCACTTAATTCTTGCTGTACGTGAATTTTGGAACTCTGATAGGTCCCAACCAGGGGTGATTTTATGGCTTTTTTTTTTTTTTTCCATCTTTATTTTGCCAATTCTGGCCATTAAGAGAGCTGAACTGTCACTCCTAGTGACTAGACATTTGACATTGTACAAGTCAGTTTATTTTTTGCACCTGAGGGTCTTTAAGAGAAGAGTTTGGACTAGATGATTATATAAGGTTTGTTCTTAAAATTTTAGTAAGCGGCCCCAGGGAGAAGAGCACTAACCAGGAGACAGAACTGGCTTCTTTTCTTGGCCTTGAATGACTTCGGTCCAGTCACATCCTTGCCTGAGCCTGTTTGTTCATCTGTTAAAAAGAATGGAGATAACACGTAGTTAGTGGGTGCTCCGAGTCAGGTTAAGATTGCTATAGAGGGGTTTTGCTTCACCATAGCAAATGGAAGACGGGTGGCACTGGTGTGGTTGTAGGGGAGGATGATCACCTAGAAGTCTGAGGAGATGAGCCGATTAGCCAAAAACAGTTTCAAAGATCTCCTCTTAACCTAAAAAATTCTCCTAAGACAAAATCATTTACTTTAGAAATTGTCCCTGCCGTCCTCACTGAAATTGACCAGGTTGGCCCATAAAAGAATAGAATGAGCTAGCAAAGATCAGAGTCCACATACATTATCACCAAGGCTCAAGATTTTAAAGAACAAAATGGACAATGCAGCTTTCAAATGTAAGTAAAATTCAGAACAGAAGCACCAGAATACTGTACAACAGTACTAAAGTTTAATGCTGGTTCTACACATAATTGGCCAAAGATTTTTTCACAGGTCACCACCACCTGGAACTGGAATACATCGTTAAAGTTAATCTGTAGTACAACCCGAATGGGGGCTTACCAAAGGTTCAGCAGGTCTGGCCTATAAAGTATCAGCCTGAGATTGGATTAGATTCTCTTGTTCTGCATTGGAGCTCTTTTTTGAAGCCACATAAAAGTGCTATATATATGTGACTACAGTAAGTCCTCAGGGTAAAATGTCCTAAGAGCCAGACTCATACTTCTGACAAAATTTGTGAGAAATGGCATTTCTTAATCAAGCACATAAGGTCCTCACTCTTTGAAAGGGACACATAGGAGGTACACATTTGCCAAACTGAATGCCAGCATTCAGAGCTACTGTGTTTTGCTGGCAAGTTGTGCAGGGCATGATCATACATGGAGTATTAGAATGTGGTCCACTCCAGACATCCTGAAAAGGAGAGTAAGAAAGTTCTCCTGATCAAATATATCTTTATATTAAGCTTTTGGGTATACTTTCTAAGGCTTGTAAGAGAAACTGAAAATTCTCTAACAGAATTTCATCAACTTTGCCTCAGATGCCCATCTTTCTCCATTAGTTTCTTGAAAGTTGGGAAACTCTTATTTCCCTCGTTTCCAATTTAGTAAAGATTTTATGTAATGATTTTTAGACTATGAGGAGTCTTCAAAAAGTTCACAGAAAGATTCATATTGTCTTTTAATTCTATTTTTCCATTAACTTTTTGAAGTACCCTCATAGCGTCTATGGGATAAAAGGTTACCCCGCTCCCAGTTTTTGGCCACAGATACTGTAGAGATGGATGGAAGATATTCCTGTGTTAAATTTGTGGGTCTGTGCACTGTATTAAAACTTGGAATCAACAGAGGTGTGATGTCTTTGGGTCACCCCTCCCTCCAGGCTTCCTGTTACTCTGGTAGTTTTGAGGGCAGGTCCTAGTTGTGCCTCCTAATCCAAATCTGCTCCATCCTCACTGTGACTGGCTGGTGGCCTCCCCAGGCCCTCTCCGAGCCTCAATGGTTCATTGGTAAAATGGGGCGATGATAGAGTTTTTTTGAGTATGAAACACGCTAACGATCCATGCGAAGTACCTAGCATAGCCTTGGCACTAAATAAATATGCACAGTTAGAAGCCGACAGAAAGCAAACGTCAGTGTCTGACATGTTATGTCCGGGCATAAACTTGAAAAAGAGGAATCTTATTTTCTCCCGCAGATTTTCCCACTGAGCTGCTTTCTCTTCCCTACTCTTAATCATGTAGGGTTTTCTTAGAGCTTGATAAGTTGGCCCTGCCATTGGTTTTTCAGTGATGAGACTTTTTTCAATTCTTTAATGCTTTTAAAAGGGAAAGTATGGTTAGATTAAGCAACATTTTAAAATATATGTATTATATTTTGTGTATTTTATTTTACATAGTATGTTTTTTTAAAAAAATATGATCATTTTATAATGTAGGACATATAGAAAGTAATATAAAATTAAAATCCCATATAATCCCCCCACCCAGGAATAACCACTGCACCATTTTGCATATGTCTTTGCAAACTTACCTCTACATCAGTGGAGTTTCTCATTCAAAAAAAGCAGGTGAGATGGAGAACCCTGTTGTACATGTTTTATAACCTGCTTCATCTAACGTGTTGCAGTTGCTTTTCTACACTGATAAATATTCTTTAAGGTCATATTTAATATTGCAATTCCATAACAATACCAGAGTTATTTAATCAAGCTCCTGTTTGTGGTCATTTAAGTTGTTTTGTTATTTTACTGTGATTTAAAAAAGAAAAATAAAAAGACTTGCAACTGACTCCTTGTGCATAAGAAAATAATTATTTCCTAAGAATAAATTATTAGAAGTTGGATGGTAGAGCTAAAGGTAGTGTAGAAATCTAAACTTTTGATAGTAAAGACATATTGCTTTCTCATTTGGAGTTATTGACCATGGAGTGCCCATTTCTTCCCAACATCACCAGCACTGGGTGTTATCCTTTTGGTTTTCTTAATACTGCTGCCTGCTTTTTCTCCCTGATGTAAACTCAGGCCAGAGTTGACTGTTGCCGATTACTTGATGATTAACTTTGATGACTAACTTTTAATCATCCCATTCTTGCCTTGGAATCTCCTGCAGTCGCAGGCCCTCTTCTTCCTGCAGCCACCTGCCTAGCTAGCCGTTGTCTCCACTCACCCCTCGTCCTTCTGAGACTGTGTCCGATGGAGAAGACGAATGTGCTAACAAGGCAGCAGAGGCTTGTGAAGTGGTAGGCGCAGAGAGGGGTCTGGAGACCTCACTGCAATGGTGTTGTCAGCTGCGTTTTGAAGGATAAGCAACAGTTTGTCCATGAAGAAGGAAAGGATAGAAGATCATGATGGGTTTATGCGAGAGGCCAGCAGAGTTGCTTGTAGAGGACGTTGCTTGCCTTGCTTATAGGTGACCTGAACTAGGTGTATTATGTCATATCATCCTCCTCATTACTTTGTAAAGGAGATAGGATGTGGTTAGTATTCCCCCTAAGTGGTTTGCCTAAGCTTATACAGTTTATACGTTTGGGCCTTCTTATTACACTTATGATGTCTTTTCCACTTCAACCTCCTGCCTTTTCTGCTGCTCACTCTACCCTATTGAAGAACAGTGATCCCTTTTCCCATCCCAGATTGAGTTAGTGGCTTTTGGAGAGATGGCAGTAGTACCAGAGGGGTCTACTTATTAGGGTTGCCAGGTAAAATACAGAATGTTCAGTTAAATTTGAATATCAGGTAAACAACAAATAATTTTGAGGGTGGTATATCCCAAATATTGCATCAGAGATACTGGGCATCTTCTATCTTTATTTGCTAATCTGACAACTCTACCATTTAATTCCTCGGTAAATTCAGTTGCTTTAGTGGACAGATAAAGACCGCCGAGGGAAGTTGCCCTGTGTGAGTAGTTGTCAGGGCAGTTAAAGTGATTGTGCCGTTGGGAACCTGGCAGAGAAGAGTGAGGACATGTTGAAAAAGGGTGGGAAGGGTATGGTAATGTGGCATTAAGCCTTTAACTCGGGCTTTTCCTTTAAGGCCCTAGGAAGGGACCTCACAAAACTGGTTCTCCAAGACAGTGTGTGGTTTTGCCTGCTAAATCTGGCTATGCATAGATGAGAATCATACGTGGTCAAAAGTCAAATTTTGTTTAAATTTCTAAGATTCAAAATAAACTCCTGGCCTGCCTAGTGAGCCTTTGTAAGGCCATACGCACCTTCTTCCCCGGCAGAATGTTCTCAGATCTCTGCACTAATAATTATGCCAAAGACACCTTCAGTAAGAAAGCTCTCTGCAACATGCAATTTGTCAACTTAGGCAAAAAGGATGAATTTTTTGAGCCCAAGGTTTTAATGAGAATTTCTTTTCCCAGAAGAAAGTTTGTAAAGTTAACAGTTAAATATTTTCTTAGTCTCACCATTGTTTGGTGACACTGCTCGACAGTTTTTATGCTGAGTAATATTGTCTTCTCATATTATTATCTGTAAAACCTTTACTGCACTGCTGGTTGATAATTACCTCTTCACACCGCTTCATAGCAGAGGTGAGGAATTGACTGAGCTCAATGAACATACACTTAGGTGTATTAGAAGAGGGATGCTAGACAGGTGCAAGCTGAGTATAATTTAGTCACAAGAAAGAGATTTCACTTTCTACTGTTGCCCAAGTCTAAACATGATTAATGTGACAGGTCCACAATCTTCCTCTGTTACTAATGGCCAAGGGATGAGTCGTAGACAGTTTTATAGACCCACTCAGAGGGTAGGCTCCGGGTCACACAGGATCCTAGGTACTTGAGTTCTAATCATAGTTACTCAACTAGTGGTTGTAAACACAATTTAGGCAAGAGGAACATACCGCCATCAAAAGGACAACAGCACCGTTTTCTCGTCTATGTGAGATTTCCAAAGAGCTATAAACACACCAACCCCAAATAGTTTATGTAAATATGTGAAACACCTTTATCAAAAATGACAAAACAAAGCCATAGTACCTGAAATCTAAAATAAACATTTTTTCTTACATGATCTCAAGGTCTATTGAATTTTTTTTAAATGCTGAGTTCCACAGTAAGATTTCTGATTAAAGTAAAACTGACAGGGTGAAGAACATTCCATCTTCTGCAGATAAACCTAATATTTATTCATTTATCAACAAATATTGTGTAGGCAAAAAGGCAATGAGTCAGTGATCAGTAAACAAAATTAATAGACCCATAAATTAACTGGAAAATAACCTGTGATCATTCAGTGGTATTTGGGGGACAGGAAAACATTTTTAATCACAAAAGAGCGAGCTCAAATTGCTAGAAGTCCTTTTAAAAAGGGGTAAAATTTAAGTTTAACTGCTGGTTAAAATATAAGTTTTACCATGATGTGGATCTGTACTAGGGTTAGCTGCAATTCCCAATTGAACAAGCCTAAAGAGTGTTGAGAAGATAGAGACTTCAACCAGTAATTCCCTAATTATCTGCTGATAGTACATGATAAATTACACTGTCAGGAATTCATCCTTCCTATTGGACTCATACAGCTTTGCCTCCCTTTCTGGGTTAACCTCTCTAGTACTAAAAGACAAACCTGTGTAAGAAAAAGAGGACTTAGGTAAATCTTATTCCTGGAGCTCATCTGTAGAGGGGGTCTGGAATCGAATAGTTTTCCTTGGACCACTGGAGGTGGTGGATAATTCACCTGCAGTGGCCGGAAACTCCACGCCTGGGCACAGACTTGTCAGATGCCCACAAACCTTTAGACTGATCAGAGGTCAATGGAGACTGCTTTGTCTTCTATGAGGGCCAAGCAAGTGTTGGTCATTATAACAATTTATTCATTGCAAAATTGTACTTAGTTCACTAAAATGAGTCTCAAAGAGCCTCTGGTAAAAGACAAACTATTAACTATAGTTGCATTTACATGTAGATAAGTAGTTAAAAGTATATTTTCTTAAAAAAAAAAAAACACTATTATGATAAAAATTAATTTCACCAACTCTGCATGAGAAATCTCTATCCCATAAAGGATAAGTATGCTAACTCAGTTCCTGCCTTCCTTAATCCTTTTTATTTTGATATTATTTCAAACTTATCTAACAGTTGCAATAGTAGTACAGAAAGTTCTCATAGTCTTTATCCAGATTCACCAGCTATTTCCTTTTTGCCCCATTCGTTTTATCATGTGTGCTCTCTCCATTCATATGTGTGTTTTTAAACCATCTGAATGTAAATTGCAGGCATCATGCCCCTTTACCCCTAAATACCTCACTGTGTTTCTCCTAGAAACAAGAACATTTTCTTATATAATTATGGCACAGTTATCAGAATCAGGAAATTTGACACACAGTAGATAATATTATCTAATCCACAGTCCATATTCAAATTTCACCTGTTGCCCAGTAATGTCCTTTGTTGCAATTTTGATTTCCCAGTCTAGGGTCATGCATGCATTAGCCATCACTGTGCATTTGGCATCATTACAGCTTATTCAGATCGAAGGAAAGCACCATTTGCTTTTGCTTACTACAAGACAAGGTTATTCTTGGATTTAAATAAAAAATTTAGGAGCATCAACAACAAAGTATCGATTGTGCTTTGTTTTTCTTGAGACATTCTCATTTGAGGCAGTAGCAGATATTTTGCTAATAAATTTCAGGCGTTTCCTAGGAGGTAAGCAGGTTGAGGCAGGGTGGTTCCCTCGCAATCAGTCCCCAGAGGGGCATGCTTCTGTTGCAGAGCTCACGGTGTCTCCACGGAAGTAGATTGTTGATTGTTGGAGTTCAGTAACTCATTCTTGACTTGCATGGAATCAAATTTAATTAAATAGGGCCGACCCCGTGGCTCACTCGGGTGAGTGCAGCGCTGGGAGCGCAGCAGCGCTCCGGCCACGGGTTCGGATCCTATCTAGGGATGGCCGGTTGCGATCCCCTTACCGGTCACAAAAAAAAAAAAAAGACAAAAAAAAAAAAAAATAGATGAAATCATGTGTTCTAAACCAGTCACGATGTCGATGACCTTCACTAGAACTCAGCTAAGAAGGGTTATTTTGCTTATATACTCATTTCATAAGCAAATATAATGTGACTGTGGTTATTGGGTAAATATTGATGTCCTGACATATCTCATTGTGTGTATTTGTGTACAAAGGGGCTTCTGCCAAAAAGGAAGAAACTCTGCCTGAATTCTATCTTAAATACAACCTTCAAACTCCATGTCCAGGAAAAGAATGGGAACTATTTCTGCTAACACCTAGAAACGAGGCGCCAGGTTTGTGCGTGGCCTGTCAGTGGCTGAGTGCATTAGCCCAGGACTTTCCAGCCACTGCAGTGTGAAGTTTCTGAAGAGAAGTCAGAAATGGGATTTCAACATTTCTTTGTTTCTTATTCTGCTGGGCTGTCTTCACCCTTCCTACATTCTTCTTTTGGGCTTCTGTGTGTGTGAGATCTGTTTTTTTCTTTTTTTGGTTGTTTTATTTTTCCTTTAGAAAAGGAAAAAGGTTTACTTAAAATGAATTCACTCCCCCCCCCACCCCCCAGTGGGAGGCAATGAGCAGGTATTTCCCTAAGGAGAAATCACACTTATAGCTGTGGATGTGTCCCAAGACACACAGGCAGCCCTCTGCGATCCAGCCAGGTGCTCTCTCCCAGTAACAAGAGGGCCCAGCTAAGAGAGCCCTTCTGGCTCAAACACAGAAGTCCTCTGACCCAGTCACATTTGGTGGGGCAAGCCCTAGCCAGAGTGTGAAAAGTGAAACCTCAGGACTTTCTTGCAGGTGCCAGAGACGGGTGGGAGGGCCTGATGACTGGTTACTGGTTTGGGAGGTGCTGCTGCCCTTTCCTTAGGGAGTAAGGCCTGTTTTTCTGCTTGCAAACCAAAGAAGCAGTTAATATTAGAACCTGCTTCCCAAAGCAGTGCACCTGTGGACTCTGGGTTTGGTGTGTGTTGGGTAGGTGGCGGTGGGCTGGTGTGGGGGAGAGGCAGGCAGATGTAAATCATTTCTTTTCCTGTTTTTCAGAATTGTTGATTCTTTGTTTGATTCCTGAGCTGTTGGGTGCAGGACAGAGCACTGAGGGAGCTTAATCGGAACACAGGGCTTTGCTCCTGGCATGGCCAGAGATGACCACACAGCCCTGGCTGGTCAGCCATGCTCTTTGAGCCTATAGTTTCTAGTCTGTAAAACGGGTGGAACCAGCTCCCTGACCAACCTCCATGCTTTGCAGGAGATCCAGTTCTGGTTGTGTCAGGGCTGGCATTCCTGAGTTTCCCTGCTAGTGCCCCCTGGGTGGGGCAGTGACCAGCTGGACCTGCTTGCTGGCGGGGGCTGCTCCTGCAGCTGTGATTGTGGCTGCCAGAAACGAGGTTTTGTGGTTCATCAGAGTCGGAATCAGTGGATCTCATCGAAATCATTGGTTCTTAACTAGGGTGATTTTGCCCTCTAAGAGACATTTGGCCATGCCTGGAGACATTTCTGGTTGTCACAACTAAGGGGCAGTGGACAGTTGCTACTGGCATCCGATGAATAGAGGCCAGGGTGCTCCTAAACGTCGTGTGATGCAAGCCCAGCCCCACAACCAAGAACTACCTGTTCCAAAATGTCAATAGCACCACTGTAGAGAAACCCTGATATAAACTGACCTACTTTCTCTTTTAGTTTTTATCCACTACCCTGTGCTAGAGCCAGATGGAACTCCTTTCACAATCTGCTTCATCTACAGTAAGGCTTTCTTACCCCTTCCTTCTCTTTCCCACTTTGAATTCGTCTGTCACCCTCCTGGTCTTCCTTTGCATAGTCGTCTGTATTTCTGATGAATTTGAGTTGTTTATGGTTGCGGCGTCGAGCCCCTTTCGACTGGAAACACTCAAGAGCAGGATCTGCTGCTGGTTCCCCCTGTGTGCTCTAGGACAGAGTTCATGGCCCTGGCAGCCCTCAGAAATTCTTGGAGCTTTTCAAGAGAACACAAGCCCAAGGCTAGGGGCTGGTGAGATTTGAATTTTCTGCTCAGAGGCACCTAGACAGTTTTACATACGATTTTAGGGAATTCACAGACCCCTGAAGCCCTCCCTCTAATCCCTGGATGGGAGGCCCTCATGTAGGTGACAAGAACACCCATTGTGCTCTGGAATGTCATTCCAAAACAATGCCAAGACTATTATAAGTATGAAACGTGGCACAGGAGTGCGTGTTCATGTGTATGTTTAAAGTTTAGATCTTTTCAGAGATCATCTCTAATCCAGTCGTCAAAAAAATGGTACCAGGGGTCGTGAAGACCCCTAAGGCTATAAAAATATATTTACGTAAGTTAGTAGAGGCTGTAGCAAGATCTTTCTCATAAGGTCGTTGTTCACACAAATACAGAGTAATGCCTTTCCATTTGCACTTTGGGAGGTCCCTGTTGTCTATGTTTGGATTGAAGGAAGAGATGAATGTGTGACTTGTAAGGCAAACAAATTAATTCAGAATATAAATATTCCTGTTGAGTGGGAAAGGTTCTCAAATGATAAATACTTGTTGTAAGTGCTGAGCTTGTGAACTGAAGTGGTTTGGGGCTTTGGGAAGAGGTGCAGGTGGTACTTTTCTTGTGCTCTTTGCCAGAGTTCGTCTGGTTCCCGGGGTTATTCCTGGGCAGCCGTGGTAAGCAGCCCATGCTGAAACATCTTCACATATTGAGGTCTTGTTTTAGCCCGAGAATCTGCCAGGCTCTGGCTAGTTCTTGCTATTTTTATTGTGGGCGCATGCGTGTGTGTTTTTAAACTCTGAGCAGAAGCACCTCGCCCATCCCTCACAGAAGAACGTCAGAAGGCTCTGTGTTCTTAGCCACACCCTAGATTTAAGACACAGCTAATAAGGGTTTGTTTTTTCAGGCCTTATAAAGTTAGGAACACAAAATATAAATATACATGAATAAACAAATGTGTTTCTTCTTCTGATTAAGTTTTTATACCCAGGCTTTTAAAATTAGCCTATGGTTTAAAAAGATGAACAAACTAAAATTAGCCTATGGGTAAAGTAAATAACAGTGAAATCTTTCTGCAGTTTCTAGTGAAGATTATAATCTGCTTTAGGGACAGAGGAATGAATGTATTTCTTTCTTTAAGCCTTAGTTATTAGTCTTAAGGGAGACTAATCTCCGTAAGAGAGGAGACTGCGGGATCTTATCTGTGGCCGTAGCTTAGCATCTTGTATAGAGAAGGTGCTCAGGTACCTGCTTGTTGCTAGTGAGAAATTCATCTGTAAAGATTAGAATTTGACTGACATAAAGATTATAAGGGTAAGGCAGGGTAGAGAGAAGTAGAAACATCTGTGTTTTGGGGGGTTTTGTTTTTGTTTGCAATCGGACACAGCATCCTAGAAAAATGACCAGGCCCTGCCCTTATTTTGTGCCTTTGTGTCTCCGTGGAGCAGGGGCAATCCAAGTGCAGTAAACCAGATGGTTTACCTGCTGCCCTGTGCTCCAGGGGTAGAAGACTGACACCTAGTTTCACCCAAAAGGGTGATTCAGGTTTCTTAATTCTTTACAAGACAACAGCATAGTACTCTGGGCAAGTGCCTATTTGTGAGCTGATTCTCCATCTGGTACCTAGGAATTAATCTTGTCATTGTGAGAGTCGGGAGCAGACGTCTAATTCTTTTCAGTGTGGTCTTTTGCAATGATAGGTGTGATTTGTCCAGCGGGAATGTTACCCTGAGTGCGAGGGAGAAAAAGGTTTTGTTCCTCCCCTATTAAGGCAGTGTCTGAGGGGCAGACTGACCATGCCAAGAAACTCATCTAACTCCCTTCCTCCCGGGCCTGTCATGAGGACCTGACGTACCTGGTCATGACAAGATGTGCACTTGAACTTGAAGAAGTGGTCTGGGGAAAGTCCACTGGGCTTTGAGAGGAGGGTTAGGCCCTTCTCATTTTAAACTCCCCTGGCTGCAACCAAACTAACAAGCAGTCTTCAAGGTAGTTACTAGCTCTTGGATGTGATTTCCTTCCACCCTGAAGATATGGGCAAAGCCCCCAGGGGAAATTAAAAGGAGATGGTGAGGCAATGCTTCCAGCAGCGTGAAGGGGCCTCGAGCCCTCCTCCGCCCTAGCCTTGTCACTCCAGCAGTCAAGAGCAAGGAACCGAAGGGCAGCCTTCCCCATCCTGCCTGCTTGTTACCAGTTTGAGCCAGGAGGGAGAGGAGGGGGACAACAGAATTATACTATTTTCAGAATTGTCTTTATTTGAAAACTAGTCTGGAGATACTATTCCTTCCCCAGCCCCACCCCCAAGCACTTAAATTATTAAAAAAAAAAAAAAAAAAACAGCTTCACAGAAAATCAGGGAAAGCCAGGCTTTATAGGTTTAAACAGTTTTGCTTGAAATGTTTATAGTAAGAGCACAGCAGGACATATCTGTTTCAGGAAATGCCCTTGGTTTTATGCGTAGTTTTTAATACTGATGATGAATAGAAGCTGACACGTTCAGTCTTAAATATTTCAATCATCATGAGCAAAAGCAGTTGAGATAAGAATGCAGTTGAAGCCCAGGAAACCTGAGTGGGTAAATACTCACAGAGGTTTGCAGTAGAAGTTGTGAGATGGCCTGGTGGCTCAATGTCTTTCTTTCTGTCCCTGCAGTATGCCACCACGGGCTGCTCCCTGACCCTGCACCACACGGAGAAGCCAGAACACGAAGACATCTGTGAATACCGTCCCTACTCCTGCCCTTGCCCTGGTGCTTCCTGCAAGTGGCAGGGGTCCCTGGAAGCCGTCATGTCGCATCTCATGCACGCCCACAAGAGCATCACCACCCTTCAGGGAGAAGACATCGTCTTCCTGGCTACAGACATCAACCTGCCGGGCGCTGTCGACTGGGTAATGATGCAGTCGTGCTTCGGCCATCACTTCATGCTGGTGCTGGAGAAACAGGAGAAGTACGAAGGCCACCAGCAGTTCTTCGCCATCGTCCTGCTCATCGGCACCCGCAAGCAGGCTGAGAACTTTGCCTACAGGCTGGAGTTGAATGGGAACCGGCGGAGACTGACCTGGGAGGCCACACCCCGGTCCATTCATGACGGCGTGGCCGCAGCCATCGTCAACAGCGACTGCCTTGTTTTTGACACAGCCATAGCACGTCTTTTTGCAGATAATGGGAACCTTGGAATTAATGTGACTATTTCTACATGTTGTCCGTGATGCACCGTGTGGCTTTCGTAAACCATTGAAATTATTTGGGCATAGTGCTCGGTATTTAATAAAGGTTTTTATAGATGCTTTATTCGGTATGTCTTCACAAGTCAGGACCCACAGTTACCCTGTGTTTTATTTGAACAGCAGCTTCTCATCTGGCATCAGCCCAACAAAGTTTATGAAACTGGGATGAATGGGGTTGGCCTGTTAGTAATTTGGAGGCTGTTCTGTGATCTAAAATCAACTCTATTATTTTATTTACTTTCTGAACAACACTTGACAAGTTGCTCGGGGCTCCTGTATGTTAGAAATTGGAGGCTCCTTCCCGCCTGCCTCTCTGCATTGGTCCTTCGACATTGACAAAAGCACAGTGACTGTCAGCAGATTCCTTTACTTTTGTTTTCAGAGGGTAGGGATTGCTTTAGTGCATTTTAAACAGTGCTCCTCAAACTGGATGGCTGACCAATATACATAGAGTCACCTGGAGTGCTCATCTGAAAACTGCAGATTTGAGGAGCCTGTGAATCTAACAATCTCACTGGGTGATTCTTTTCAACAGTAAAGTTTGAGAATTACTGGGTTAAATTGTGGAAAAGGGTCCAGATTTTAAAGGTGCTTTAAGATTGCCCTCTACTGATAACTGTTTGTCTTTCTACTGTTTCATCCCCCAACCTCCCCCCACCCTCAAATTAAGACTAGAATATAGATCCACATGAACACACTCCTGAGATTGGGTCACTCTGTGTTTTGGGTGGATTGCCTAGGAAAGCAAGTCATGGCTATTGATAGTTCTCACATCGTGAGTTTTTGCCCACCACTAGTACATAGGACCTGTTTACACGTGGCTTCCCTCGGAAGCCCTCTTTGACTGTACCTGGTGTGAAAGACTAGATCAGTAGAGTTGGGAAAGCTTTATAACCAGTGTAATATGCTTGCTATTTAAAGGTATGTTTTTTTTTGTTTGTTTTTGCCACATTCACTTTAGTTTTTTAATAAATATTTTCCAAAAATGAATATGCTTCACCTTCCTAGTTGAATAATGTGTACTGATTGAGCACTGACTGTGTGCAGGTGCAGTGACGCTTCACTGCTGTCACTGCTTCCACATGAGGAAGCTGTCATTCTCCAAGATCATGGTACGGGTCAGTGGCAGCACTGGAGTTCAAACTCACATCTGAACCATGGATCGGAGTTGCAGATCTCTTCCCTGGGGCTGTCCTTTCTGTCTGATAGTACCAGCTCCTATGCACGAAGAGTATTGCTCCTGCTTGACAGAATCAAAAAGAAGAGTCAGGGCTAATGCTATTGTCCAGAGTATTGAGATTGATCCTCGGTCCCAACCCTAAACTCTCAAAAGAATTCAGGAAATTTACCCCAAATACTTGGCGAGAATTGAAGACAGCTTATTCATTAGCATAGCACCAGGTGAAGAGTACAATGTTGAGTTTTTAGCCAGCATAGAGTTCTGGCAGTTAAGGAATTGCTATAGTAACTTATTTTCTAAGCTGTTCTTCAAATAGAGGTGAAAAAGAGGACAAAAGTAGGTGCTTACAACACGTTTGGTGAGTGAATTAAAGCCACAACTCTTATTACTAAGAAAGTCATGTTTCAAGCCGGTATACAGAGGGATTCATGGAGGTAAAGCTAAGATTCAGGAGCAGGTGGACTTTGACCCTCAGGGGCAGACCTAGTCTGGATGTGGCCATCCGGGGGCTGCATGGCATCCAGGCAATGTGTTGTGTGCATGAACTAGCCAAGCCTGTCTGTATGGCTCCATGTCCACATCGTCCCCTTCTTGTTACATGTGATGGAGGAAATCAGGATTGAGTGGCCAACAGTGCACCAAAGGGTAAAGCTATAAACAAAAGACCATGAAGGAGAAAGTAGAAACAATTACTCCAAAAGCACAAAATGTTAGAATTTCAGCCCTGAGAAGTAAAATGGTGGGTTAGCAGCTACACTGGACACTTGTGACAGCACTGACTCTAAAATTCAGGCTTCTTGGGCCGGCCCGTGGCTCACTTGGGAGAGCGTGGTGCTGACAACACCAAGTCAAGGGTTAAGATCCCCTTACTGGTCATCTTTTTTAAAAGAAATTGAAAAAAATAAAATAAAATTCAGGCTTCTTGACTCCCCAAACATGCTTCTAGAATTTAACAAATAAAAAAATTTTAGGCAACAAAGCAACTTTTAATTTTCTGAGTACCGTAGTTCCCTTTAATCTCTGTCACTGGGAATCTGTAAACTTAACCTTTATTCTATCTTGAATCTACGTATTTTCTGCCAGAAAAAAATCCCCAGGTTATTCCCTGTTTTAAGAGGAAGTGAAAACAGCAAAATAGATTATGTAAATTGAAATGCCTTTTTATATAGTTGCAATTGCAAATGCAATTTAAAAAGTAACAATAGATATTTGTCAAAATTTATCACATGGTTCACTTAAGTACCACATTTTTTTTCTTTCCTGTCCTAGTTCAATATTCTAATTTGGTAAAAATCTGGCTGATCAAACAAGATGATAGTTCCAGCCTGTGTTTTGTGATGCCTGAGCCATTCTGAAAAAGAAAAGGTTCTCAAAACACCCTGGAAGAAAATGTTAACAGTCGTCAATTCTGGGTGGCAGGAACCTGGATATATGTTATATTATTACTTGCATTATGCCATATTTTAAAAATTTCTTTAAAAACCAATGTTAAGAGCAGGGGTTCCCAATCTTTCTTGAGTTCCCTGAGTCCTGATGATTGAGAGGATGGAGAGGGTGAAGTCCTTGCAGTGAACTTTCCAGTGGGGGTAACGGGAAGCTTTAGAGAAGAGGCCATTGCAGCCACCATCTTAGAACTCTCTCAGGTAGAACCTCAGCTCTACCAACCTATCCAAGCTAACGTCTGAGTTCTCTGTGGTAGCAGTGTCATGCAACTCCCTTACTATACCACCCCCAGTAATTTTCCAGAAAAAATTTTCCTGTATCTAACTTCATTCATTTCTTGAGACTTGCCAAGTTGTGAGCAATGTGACCCTAAGTTGGTCAGTTGACCTCTCTGGTCCTAAGTTTCCTAACCTACAACATTTGAACATTTATTTTCTAAATGTTTTTACTTCATTACCCATTTCTGTGAGACAACTGAGCTATCTAATTTTAAATTTACCGTGTGTAAATCATTCCAGCCAGCCTTCAAGTGAGGTGCTTCTGGGGTGACTGACCCAGCATTAGCAGGTGAGTCATGCTCCAGCTGCCTCTCAGATTCCCAAAACTTAGCGCTTGGCGTGGTGCTGGGCATAGGGACCAGTCTTGCTTTCCAGTTCTGGCTTGAGAGGCTTGCGGCCTTGACCCTTCCTGATTCTGCAGCCAGTGCTTGAAGGTACGATTATAATTTCACTGATCCGTGAAAGGGGGCTTCAAGGATGGGAAATCTAGTTCCCCATATTGTTAAACCTTCTGCTTCTGCTATTAATTTGAAGCTTAACATTTCTTATTTGTGAAGACTGTTTATTTGTGTTATTAGAGTCCCCAAATGATGAAGCAAAAAGAACTTTAGACATCATTGACACTAACATTCACCACCACTATCATGTGCCCAAATAAATAAATGAGACCTACAGAGGGGAAGCCACCGGCCCCAAACCACACAACTGGCTAGAACTTTCTGTGATGATGACATGGTGTCTTCTGTATTGAGTAAAATGGAAAAACTTACAAAATTATTAAAACTACAAGCCAATATTTTACAATAATTAGGGCAAATAAAGGGAATTTGCTCTCAATCTTCATTCCGTCAACCTCTCCCCATGCCCACTGGACCACTGTAAGAGCTGCTAACTGCTCGTCCTCCGTAATCCCTGCTCCAAGCCATCCCACACACAGGCAATCAGAAGGCTCCTGTTAAATGAAATCAGTGGTGTCACAGCTCTATCTAATATTCTCTTTCAGAGCACCCTTCCTTTTCTTTCAGACCACTTACCACAATTGCAATTGTGTATTTTATTTGATCAGCGTCTGCCTCCCTTCCACAAACTCCAGGGTGAGAGAGACTCTGATGGTTTTGTTCATCCCCGCATCCTTGGCACCTGGACATCCAACTAATATCTGATTGGATTAATTAGTACTAACAGACTAGTCTGACAGCAGCACTGAAGTCAGTATCTTAAGAGTTAATGCTCTCTGTTGTACCAAAAGCCACTGGGGAAATTGCCGCAGGTAGGCAGGGAAGACAGATGGGGAGATAAAATCTAACAATCCAGAGAAGGGAGGAAACAAAGCATTCTCTGCGCCTGTCATTCTCTAGAGAAGGACAGACACACTAGCCTGAAGGACCTATGCCTTGAAATTTCTTATGTCATTGTGTCACCTGATATTCAGATCAAAGGCAGACTGTGCTCTGTGTTTGATGATCCTTGCAGAGGGAACAGATCAAGGTTCTGTTGACCTGCAGGGAATTGGATAACAATATTAGATCAGTTTGCAAAGTCCACCAAGATCACAGTAGTTGCCATTTATTGGGCACCTATTATGTGCAAAATGCTTTGTCTGTATTAACCCATTTAATCCTTCCAATGAGACAAAAAGGGCTTATTATCCCCATTTTGGAGACGAGGAAATTAAGGCTCAGAGAGATTAAGCAACTTGTGTACACTCATACATCTGGTAAGCAACAGAGCTGAGTTAGCATCCCACTGCAGAGTCCATGCCCTTCACCATGTCACGTGATCCGTCGTTATTTGTTTTGGCTTTCACACATTGGCCACCAACAGAAATATTGCTTATTTGTAACAGATAACGATAAACAGGCTCTGGGGATGCAGAGTTCTTGGTGAATGCAGAACAGAACATGTGTGTTGGAACTTTCTCCATGGTCACAACATGCTATAAGGGGATGGAAACCTAGAGATCATTCAGACCCTCACCACTTAGAGTGTGGTCCACAGAACAGCAGCAGCAGCCCCTGAGAGCTTGTTAGAAATGCAACATCTCAGACCCCAGACCTACTGAGTCAGAGTGTGCATTTTAACACAATCCCCAGATGATTTGGATGCATGTTCAAGCTTCAAAGCGCTGGTGCAGACAAGGGGTTCTCAACCTATGTGTCCTTTAGAACCACCTAGGGAGTTTAACAGTATACCAGTCCCTAAGTCAGAATCTTTGGCTACAAGGCTGAACTTCTGGGTGCTTTTTAAAGATTCTCAGGAGAGGCCAATATGCAGTCAGTATTGAGAACCACTGACTTAGTCCAACCCCGGTAGCTTATTTTCTTTTTTCCCTAGTTTTATGCTGCAGCTAAAACAAGTGACCTGCCAAGTATAATGAAAAGAATGTGGACTTGGGAGATAAACAGGTCAAGATTTAGATCTTGATTCTGCCACTTATGAACTTTAGTTACTAAGGCTTCAAGCAAGTCACTAGCCTCAGTTTCCACATTTATAAAATGGGCATAACACCATCCACCCCAGAGGGTCACCATGAGAAACACAGAGGTCACGCTCCAAGGAGAGGATGTGAGTACATGGCAGGACCCTGATAAATGTCAACCACTATGCCTGCCAAGTCAGATCACTTGGGGCAGCAGCAGATGAACATCAGGGCAGCAAAGGGCTGGAGCTTGGCGGATTTTCACCAGCATCTGCTCCAATTGTGCCACAAGTCCATGGATACAACTTCTGTTGAGACCATGAGAGGGCATGGGAAGAAGTGGTTGAAAGTGAGGCCTAAAGGCCTGCAGAGAGGAAGTCCAAGTGGGTCTCCTCTTCTACGTGCTCCCCATCCCTACCCCTGGCCCCCAGCCTGCTGCCCTGATTGTAGAACCAGCTGTTCCAATGGTGAAAGATGCATACATTGAGTTAGTATTTTTTAAAACACACACAAAACACTTTCCATACTGCATTTTGGTCTGTATTTACTAGAAGAGCAGAATTAACACAGGTAGAAATCGTCCCTTTGAAAAAATGCATTTACTATGACTGAAATTCTGTAAGAAAACACAAAATGAGACTTTTGCATCTTTAGTTGAGAAAGTTCAGGGCTCAAAGGGTGCGGGGAAGGAAAGTGGTGCTGTCACTCTCGGCAGTTTTCATAGAAATATTATTGCAGCAAAACATACATATAAAATTCACCGTTTTAACCGTGTTAAGGGTCGGTTCAGTGGTATTAAGTACACCACAGAGCTGTGCACCCTTTTAGCGCTTGTGCTCTCGTACCTCTTTCCCCGCCTTTCCTTCTCACACAGACCCACTGTGTGCATATGCAGCATCTTCATAATTCTGCAGTTACAGCATGTTTCACATTTAAATTTAGAAATGAACTGAAACACTGGAAGGAAATTTATTTGGTGGGTGACAATCATGCATCGGGGCCTTCACATACTTTATTCTTAACAGCCTGTAAGGGAGGCAGTGTCACACCCACTCTTTACAGATTAGGAAACTGAGCGTCAGGGAGGCACAGTAGCGTGTGTACGGCCACAGAGAGGGAAGAGAGTAGACCCAGAATTCCCATCTGTATCTGCACAATTCCAAAGGCCATGCTCTTTTTTCTTTTTTTTTTCTTCTTATTATAGAAGTAATGTATGGATTACTGTAAAAGAAAAAAAATTAATACAGAAAAACGTAAAGAAAATAAAAATCACTCACAAACTTTTCTCCCAGAAATAATCATTGATACACTTTGAGGCTGTCTTGTCCAATGTTTTCCATATAACAATACATTTATTTTCACAGTGCCCCATTGAAAGTGAGACAGGAGAGGGCTATTACAGAAAACTTCCAAGTGTTTAATATACCATTGACCCTGGAACAATAGGGGTCAGGGATGCCAATCCCCTGTGCAATCAAAAACCCGTGTATAACTTTTGACTCTTCAAAAACTTAACTGCTAATAATAAATAGCCTGCTGTTGACCAGAAGCCTTACTGAAAACATAAACAGTCGATGAACACATATTTTGTATGTTGTGTGTACTATATACAGTATTCTTACAATAAAGGAAGCAAGAAAAGAGGAAATATTAAGAAAATCATAAGGAAGAGAAAATACATTTACAGTACTGTACACACAGTTAGTGAAAAGTCCACATGTAAGGGGACTTACACAGTTCAAACCATGTTGTTCAAGAGTCAACTGTACATATATGTATGTATGTGCATATATGTGTGTATAAATATATTCACATATTTGTTGTATTGTAAAATAATAGAATATGATTGGAAGTAAAACTCAGAAAAAGAAAAAGAATGTGTTGATCCAAGTTGATCCAAAAGGGAGAACTGTCCACTCTAGAAACATTGAAAAAGAGCCCATGAGGCAAAGGCTGGCTGTCCACAACCAGGAACTCCACAGGGACAAGGATGAGGCTCAGGCTGACTGTATGTTTCTAATGTGGAGACAGATGCATCAGGCTTTCAAAGTGTGAAGCCCTTAAACCTTCTTGTCATCTGACCAGCTCTGCACACTGTGAGGCCTCACTGCATGCCTGCCAAACGACTGTCTGAATACAATTTGACTGTCCATGCAGTTTGCTTACAGGGTGAGAAGACTCTTGGTAGACGGTTGTAAATGGTCCAACTGTCTGATAGTTGTAGACATTTCTGCTAATTAAATCCATTGGCTTTCAGATATTCCATCACTCTTTGAGAGCTCTATTTGTCAGTCAGCATCACTAAATTATGTCAACCCATACCTATAATTAAACTTTCCAAACCATAAGACTGGACTCTGGATTATGGTAAAGGTCAGTGCTGCCATTTCATGGAGTACTTTCTAGGGTGAGGAGTAGAGCTCTGCAGTTAACAACATTCCTTGTCTTACTCATTCAATAGGTGCCAGAAAATGCCATCATTAACACCATTGTTAACACTCCTCATGTCGTGTGTTGTGACAGGGTCAGTCTTGAGCCGTGTAACAGTGCAGTGAGGTGGTGGGGTGGGGCAGATTCTGAGGACATGGATCTCAGATGCTGGGGGAAAACCCATTCCCAAGCAGAAGATGGTATCTGGCTCCTGAGGTAACAGAAGAGAGCTACCAGTTTCAGCAAGCATTCAGCTCCTGCTATGAGGAGTCACGAGGGCTGAGAAGAGCACCAGTAGAAGAGAATTCAAGAGTGAGTGACAGGCAGGGCTCCAGGCAGGTGCTGGCCTCAGGTGAGTCCACCTGCAGGCACCAATACCTGGCCAGTAGACAAGATTTATTTCATTCATTCACTCAACATACATTTACCGTGTGCCTCTTGGAGAAACCCTCCTCCATGGGACTCTCGTGCCCCAATGCATCTTGCTGGGTATGCTGAGGATACAAGGTCTGACTGCTCTTAACCTGGGCATTTTTCAGGGTTTTGTTCTCAGCAGGTACCATGAGGGATGAGGTAATGTCTCCGTTGGGGACAAAGAGAAGGCTTGCTTACTGCTCACTATAGAAGTTGCGGTTTCTCCAAGCTCTGTGTTCCTCACCTGCAGCACAAACTCACTGTGTGTGCAGTATCCATCTGGCCCATATCGTGTCTTCCCAGTGAGATAACCTGATGCAAACATGCTGACGTTCATGCTGCTTGCTGGGCTGGGAATAATCAAGTCCTCTGTTTCTGACCCAGGATCTCATGTCTTCTACCAACATCCATGAGATAGTAAAAGGCTAACTTACTAGCTGTAAGTTGGGCAGAATCAAATCCAGACCTGATGGCACGTGCTATGTAGAAGGCCCCATACTAGGTCATGGGGATGAAGCAGTGTACGACCACGGACAGGGTCCCTGTTCCCAGGGAACATATGTTCAGGTGGGGGAGGCAGACAATAGACAAGCAAATAAGCAAGAAGTTATCAGAGGGCAAGAAGTGCTCTGCGGAGAACAGGACTGGGCAGAGGTGCTGGAGAGGACTTGGTGGCTACTTCAGGTTGAGTGACCAGAGAAGGTGAGGAATGCAAATGCGTGCAAAAACCACCCAGAGGGGAGCAGCAAGAAGAGAACAGCAAGAGCCGAGGGCCTGAAGCGGGACCCGCCAGTGTGGCTGGAGCGCAGTGGATGGGGAGAGTGTCTGAGGGGAAGGCAGTCAGGACGAGCTAGAGGTCTGGATTTCTCTCCTGACACAGTGGGAAGCCATTGGGTGAGTTTTAAGAAGGGGCATAAATAAACCAGTTTAGGTTTTTAAAACTAGCTGTAATTGCTCAATGAAGAGAAACGATTGCAGAGGGCAAGAGTGGAGGCGTTGAGGAAGCGATTGCATCTGCCCAGGTGAGAGACGGTTATGACGTGGACAAGGGTGAGGAGAGGTGGGGACAGACAGAAGGCAGACTTGGGCTGTTTTCAAGGCAGAGTTGACAGGGGTTGTAAAGAACTGGACGGATGGGAGCGGCTGATGATGGCAATAAGGAAAAGAGGAGAATCAAGGGTAATCATAGGTTCTTCCCCAGAGCAGCTGGTAAGTCCCATCTATTGACTTCTTATTTATTTACTGACTTCTTATTCCTCTAGGGAAGGAGCCAGCTCAGGGGAGAAATCCAGAGAGACACGTGGTTAAAGCATCAACCAGAGAATTGTGAATATGAGCCCAGAATTCCAAGGAGAAGTGGGATGGAGACATCATTAGGGGACCGTCACCGTGTGTATGGAACGTACTGTGAGGTACACTAAGACCTGGCTGCGGGGCGGGTTTATAAGGACAGAGAAGAGAGTGGGACTCAGGCCCACGTCCTCAGACTGCCAACATTTCAGAGACCAATGGGGAACCAGAGACTGAGTAGAGGGGCCATTGAGGTGGGAAGAAATCCTAGAAAGTGTGTTGTCACAGACCCCCAGGGAAAAAATCCAGTTCAAGTAGAATAAAAGAGTCGGCTGGTGAATGCTGCTAAGACAGTTGAGGTCACGGTGAGTTGTCAGGGGCAGTCTCATGGAGGGGAGGGGATGGAAGCCTCGAGTAGAGCACATTAGGGAGGGAGCAGGACCGGCGGAGGGAGGACGGGAGGCAGGAGCTATAGAGGACACATTCCATAAGTTATGCTGAGAAAGGGCAGAGAAACAAAGCAGTAGCTGCAGGAGACTGGAGGAGTTGATGATGAGTTTTTATTTTGTGTTTATAAAGTTGTGGCCACTAGAGCAAGGTATTATGCCAATGTAAAGGAGCCAGAAGAGAGAGAGAAATGGAAGATGTGGGAGAAAGAGGCAGTAATAGCAGGAGCAATGTCCTTATAAAGACAAGAGTTTTCAGGGCAGATTATTTAATTGTGCAGTTAAGGTGGTCAGGAAATAGCCACTATTAAAATAAAGTAAGAAAGGGAGCCTGTAACCTCAGAAATTGTGCCTACGAGCAAGGGCTGAAGCAACTGATATTTAGAAGGCCCTGGTGATTATTCATTGCATATGACTATCTGTGCATATCCAGCCCTGAAGTGGAAAAAGGGCATCGGATCCGGCTCAGCCTGGAACACTCCAGGCGCCAGGGAGGTTTACTCCTCAGTGAGCTATGGAGTTTTTCCAGGCTCCGAGAAAGCCTGAATGAAATATTCTGAGGGCGCGAGCCTAACCCTGAGAGCCGTGCTCTGAGAACTGCTCTAGTTACTGATCCCAGTCCCTGGTGCAGTGATATCAAGTAGGAGGCACGCGGCAGCTCAGAATGCAGTTTCCATGACACTGAACAAGCGTGCGTCTGCCTGAGTCCCGGGATTACAGTAGCTTCTGCTGACAGCATGAGGAGGAGATGTCGCGTCCACAGTGTGGCCCACTTGCTGCCCTCTCTCACCTGTCAGCCCTCCTCTCACCTGTCCCCTGAGGGACTGGAGGAGACAGCTCTGGGTGTGCTCTTTTCTTTCCTGATCTCATCCTCCAAGTCCTATACACATCCATCAATTGCTCTGTGCTTGGTCTTGTGCTTTTACATCCCTGATCTAACTTCATCCTCACCAAACACGTTTATCAATCCCTTCTCTCCTATTTCCTTTATCCCTACATCCCACCCCTAACACAAGGTCAGACACATGGGAGGTACCTGGTGAATATCTGAGTTCAGCAGTGTCCTATCTGGTGTCCTAATTCTAGTTTCTCCTTTCTCTAATCCATCCCTGTACTTGCTAAATTTCATGACCAACCCTGCCCACAATTAAACCTGCTCCTTCCAGAGAATTTGCCCTGCCCACAGTTCCTGGAAAACCCCATGCAATCCCCTAGTAGTCCCCACACCCACACACTCACGCAGCAGGCCACAGCTGATAAGACCTAACCCAAGGCCAGCTGTTCATCGGCTGAGCTGCAACCACTCAGACACTGTTGAGAGCCGACGACAGTCAGTCAGTGGTTGGAAGGTCGGGGCTGTGCCGACATGAGAGAAGGGCCCAAGTGAAGGAAGCAGAGACGTGGGAGCAGCAGGCTGCGTGCTGGGGGCGCAGACGCCGCCTGTCCTTCAGGTCCCATCCCCTCCCCAGGAGGCCCAGCGACACTCCATTTCCTGTTTTGAGGTGTCTTGGAGATGGCCTATTGTATCTTCACAGTTAACTGCTCCTGTTATTACTTTTCCCCCTTTCCCAATTTTAGACCATCTTTATTGACTCCACCATCAAAGTTGAAGAAAGTAACACTTAAGCTTCCTCCCTCCTTCTTACTTTAATTCTGTGATTACTGTCATCAAGATGTATAATGTTTTTAAAAACGTTTTATTACGTAAATTTTCAATAGAAGTAAAGGAGAATAAGACAATGAATTTGACGCATCGTCACCAAATTCAACAATTATCAACTCTTGGCCAATCTTGATTCACCTACACTGTCATCTACACCCTCATGTGGATTTTTTTCAATCAAATACCAGGCATTATATCATTTCATTTCATCTATATATATTTCAGTACATAGTGTCAAAAGATTAGGACTAATACCATTCCCACACTTATAAAAATCAATAATAATTTTTTAATATAATCAAATATCCAGTCAGAGTAGACTACACATGTCTTTGGTCGATGTATAGTCTGTTTGTTTGAACTGGGGTCTATATATAAGCTTCTTACATACTGCTACTGATGAAATGATTACATCTCTTTTATTTCTTTATTTTTTATTTTATTTTTTGGGAGGCTGGCCGGTACGGGGATACAAACCCTTTAACCTTGGTGTTATAACACCATGTTCTAACCAATGAGCCATGGTTATTTCTCTTTTAATCTGTAGATTCTCCCTCAAACTCTCTTCTTCATAAAAAATTATTTATTGAAGAACCCAGGTTTCCTATAGCAGGGTTTCCTATAGCAGAGTTTCCTATAGTCTCACTGCATCCCCACAATATCATTTAGCATATTCCTCTGCCCCCTATATTTCTTGTAAATTAGTAGTTAGGACAAGAGGCTTGATCAGATTCAGATTTGATTTTCTTTAAAAAACAAGGCTGCTTCATAGGAGGTGGTATGCACTTTCAAAACAGAAATGATATAATGTCTATCTGTCTGTTTATCCCATGTCATCAGCCATTGATGGCATGTATTTACTTCTTAGGGATTACAGGATGATATTTCAAATCTATCATTCCTTCTTTGTTAGCTGGAAAAGTTCTACAGTGAGAAATCTTTCCCAGTTATTCTGAGGTACATTTTACAAGGGAAAGGTAAGATAAATGCTGATCGTTTTCCTTTATGAGTTTTCAAAATAATGAGGTAGTTTCCTAGCATCCTTGAAAAGTAACCAATGAAGTAACATTTCAAAAAACATCATTATGAACTCATGGGTGTAATCATTTTTGATATATTTTCATCTATTGCAGTTATTACCCTTGTTGATATTCATACCCTTCCATCTTGGCCTGGTGATGCTTATTCAGCTTGGTTCCTCGGTCCTTTTGACATGGCCACAGATTACAGTCATCTGTGATGCTCCCAGCTCAGCTCATTTGTTCTTTCCCTGCCTTCAAAGCATAATCAACTATGTCTCTAAAGAACCTTAAATTTTTGTTGGAAACAATGATTCAAAACCACAGTCTAAGTACTAGGGGTTCCCTTTATTCAAACTTGAGCCAGTTTGAATGGATTTTCCATCTTATAGCTGAAGAGACTTTGATTAGAATTCTCAATGCTTCCACCAAAATACATCAACAAAGAAACAAGTCTGGTCACATGAATCTGACTTAAAATCTCCTCCTTTTTACATAAAGGTGCCAAGACAATAGGGAAAGAATAGTTTTATTCAACAAATGGTGCTGGGACAACTGGATATTTACAAGGAAAAGAACAAAGTTGGATTCCTACCTCACACCACATTTTAAAATTAACTTGAGATGGATCAAAGACATAAATGCAAGAACTAAAACTAAAATTCTTCAAAGAAAACATGCACATAAATCTTTGTGACCTTGGGTTAGGCGATCATTTCTTAGATATGACACTAAAAGCACAAACAACAAAAGAAAAATGGAGTAAATTGGACATCATCAAAATTAAAAACTTTTGTTCTTCAAAGGACGCCATGAAGAAAGTGAAAGTGTAGATCCCAATTTTTTTCTGCAAACTAAATATCTAAGGGTCTAGTATCAGAATATATAAAGAACTCTTATACCTCAATAAAAAGGCAACCCAAATTTTAAAATTGGCAAAGGATCTAAATAGAAATTTCTTCAGAGAAGATATACAAATGGCCAATAAGCACATGAAAAGATATGCAACATTATCGGCCATCAGAGAAATACAAATCAATTCATAATGAGATACCGTTTAATACCTACCAGGATGGCTATAATCAAAAGGATGGATACTAACAAGTGTTGGTAAGAATGGAAAAATTATAACTCTCATACATTGTTCAGGGCAGCATAAAATGGTGCAGCTGCTTTGAAAAACAGTCTGGCAGTTCTTCAAAATGGTAAACATAAAGTTGTTACATGACCCAGCAATTCTATTCCTAGGGATAGAAAACATTCGGCCACACAAAACACTTGTACCTGAATGTTCTTATCAGCATTATTCATAATCGTCAAAAAGTGAAAACAACCTAAATTTCCATCAACTGATGAATGAATAAATAAAATGTGATATATACATATAATGGAATATTATTCGTCAGTAAAAAAGAAATGAGCTACTGGTACATGCTACAACATGAATGAACCTTAAAAATATTATGCTAAGTGAAAGAAGCCAGATATAAAAGGATACAAATTATATGATTCCATTTATATGAACTGTACAGAATAGGAGAATCTATAGAGACAAAAAATAAATTAACGGTTGCCTGGGGCTGGGGAATTGGAAGGTAATGGGGAGTGACTGCTAATGGGCACAGGGTTCCTCTTGGAGTGACTTAAATGTTCTAAAATTGATGAGAGATGTACTAAAAACCATTGAGTTGTATACTTCAAATAGGTGAATTGTATGGTATATGAATTATATCTCAATAAAGCTATTACATATGAAAAAAAAACCCTGGTAACCTGGTGCCTCCAGGACTTGAGGTAACATTCATTTATTTATATTTATTCATTTATTCGTGCTTATTCAATACACATTTACTGGGCATCCACTATTCAATCGTCCATTTGTTCAACAAACATATACTGACTACTTATGTTGTGCCTGACGCTGTTCTATACACTGAGGATCCAATAAAACAGACAAAAAATCTAGCCTTTGTGTTACCTACATGGAGGGAAACAGGCAATAAACAAAATCCATGCAAAGACTGTGCACAGTGTAATACATTGAAGACCAGTAGGGACAGAGGAGAGGAGGTGTTGCCGTTGTAAATAGGGTGGGCAGGGAAGGCCTCATGGAGCAGGTGACATTTGAGCAAAGACTTGTAGGAGGTGAGGGAATGAACCATACAGAAATCTGGATGAAGGACATTTAGGCAGGGGACATAGTGAGTGCAAAGGTCCTGAGGTGGACACGTCTGGTGTGTTCTAGAGAGCAGAGTCAGAAGAAAAGTAGAACGAGATGAGTTCAGAGAAGTAAGAGGAGAGACAAACTCTGCTACTTTATTGAAGCAAAGCATAGTGGACTACACACATTTAAGAGTGGCAGGAATTATTCTGCATGGTGGCTCCACGAGACAAGCAAATGCAGCTTTTCTGGTTTCATGATAAGGGCTATAATCCACGGTGTACTGGAACTGGCACACACCAACTTACAAGGGTCAAACTCTCAGGAATCTTCAGAGCCAGTTGATAAACACAGCTATTATTCAAGATTAAATTATATGGATTTACAATTTAATAAATTATACTAAAAGCATAGGTAGTAAATATTCACATCTCCCCAATTATTTTCCTACATTTTACTATTATCTAGGTTCTTCCTGCCATGTCTGTTGTATCTGTGTGGCATGAATACAGTGACAGGAGGGCTACCATTCATCTCCCAGCCCCGCCTTCAGTCACGTCACACTGGAAGCTTAAAACAGGCCACAGTAGGAGGATTTACACCACAGGGAGTGACAAATGCTACAGACTGGGGCTTGTTTTATCATTATTATTACTATTTGTTGTTGCTGTCTAGACTTAAGAAAGTGAAGGAGAAAATGTTGATAATAGAGCTTTAACTTAAAAGTGGGTCATACTTGGAATTATTGCATTGCAAATAGAATAAAAAAAAAAAAAACAAGTTCAGCCACAGGTTGGCTACAGACACAAGGGGTCAACAAAAGCTATGAAAACATTCTGAGGAAATTGGTCGACTATATGGAATTTACAATAAAAATACTGCATATTTTCTTCTTCTTTGTAAATTGTTTGCTGTAGTTCCTTTATATCAGTAAGATGTATCTGAAACGTGTGTGTGCGTGTGTGTGTGTGTGTGTGTGTACTCGTATACATACATACATTTATTTTTTGGAGAGCAGGTTGTTAAACATTTACCAGCACACTTCTGGCTTCAATCCAATTTCAAATCCAATTTTATAGGTCCTAGGGCCTAGTCAGATAGAGGAGAGAGAGGCCTATCATGGCAATCAAGCAATTAAAAGGGATGGAATTATTCCAAAATCATTCTGCTCTAGAATTCAGAGTCAGCCAGGCTAGAGACCAGGAATTCCTTTGACTTTATATTTATGGTACCTTCTATTTATGGTGGGTGATTCTAGCTCTCCACTTATGGTAGCTACAATTTCAAGAAAAACATTAAGTAAATGATAATACAGGAAGTACACAAAAGTGGCAAAAATTCTAGTGGTAAATTGCAATGACTGCACTGGGAAACACTAACGCAGTGATTAAGAAGCCCAGGCTTTGAAGACACATACCTAGGCCCAAATTCAGACACTCCTAATTACCCTCCCTTTATGAAATATTAGCCCCAGTGTCCTCATCCACAAACCAGGGACAGTGCCTACTCCATGGGGTTGTAATGAGTCAATGAGGGCCTGGGACAAATAGAAGAACCTCATAACTGCCTTCCTAACAGAAAAGGGGTCTTTGCCCTCCAGTTCCCATCCCCAGTTCATCGGAGGTTACCTCACAGCATGGCAGGTCCCTCACATGTCCAGAAGGCAACCAGAAAGTAAGTGTGTCATGTTCCACACTACAGGACCAGGGAGGTGTCAGGCGAAAAGTGAGCGATTCTCAGCGCAACTAAAGCCAGAGCTGTCAGGCCACACCTGCACAATGCTGGTCGCTGCAGCACTGGCTGGAGGAGTAGCTAGGTGAGAGGTTTTGTGGCATCCATATGGGTCTGTGAAAGGAGCAGGGATGTTCACCAGAACTATATTGTAGAGGGCCTTGCATATCAGCCCAAAGCTCTATTTGGAAAACCTCTGAGAGCCACTGAGGATTTCTGTGCAATGCAGTAATATAAACGGCAGCACCAAGGGAAGGCTTGAGTTACTGTTAGCCCCCTCCCTCAATAAACCCAATAAGCCCTTCCCCCAAGTCCTCTCCACATAAACATAACCTTAGTAAAAACCAACGCAAGTCCTCTGTCCCTACTCCCATCAATCAATAGTCACTTCTAAGTTCCTCTGTATAGAAACACTAAACTCCAATTTGGTGCTACTGTTTGTCTTACCCTTCCATGAAGAAACCGCAGTGAATATACTTTTAAGCATTTAGTTCTTTATTTGTGTATATCTTTAAGCTCTAAAGAAAGAGGAGCTTGGGAACCTTTAAGGAAGAAAGCAGTCAAGAGGGCCCTTTTTGTTGCAACTTATAAGGCGTCTTCAGACGACGAGGAAGTTCCATTCTAATTTCCAAAAAGGCTTAGAGAAAATGTTAGGTGAAATAAAAAGGAATGACCTCCAAATTGGAAAAGAATCCAGAGGGATGCACCTGGAGAGCACATGGCATGCAATGACCCAACTTTAACAGTCCCATCAGGACCCATACAATAAATGCTGGCCTTTGGGACACCTAACACTTACTCTCTGAGGTGGCACTACTACAAATGGTGTAGGAAGCACTTCTCTAGCTTACCTCCTGACTCTGGTGACACATTTTTATGAATATCCTCTATGGTTGCTTTCTTTGAACTTTCATGGTAAATTAGATTTTCCTGAACAAAGATCAAAAGCAAGATGAGCAATTAAGATTTATTTTCTTGTGTGAGTCATAGTCTGGATCACCAAACGCAGAGTTCACCAAATATTTTAAGCAGCGATGACATTACTGAGACAAGATTATAGCGTTCTGGTGTGATGTTTAATTAAAACTTTTCATCTGGTCAGGGGCACTGTCACTGTTGGTGACAATGTAAATTACCCATCACCCAGAAATTGTGCTTCTGGGAATTTATCCTAAGACACTGGCTAAGATTTAGCTGCAAGGTTATTCACCAGACTACTACTGCTCTTTAAAAGAGCAAAAATTTAGAAACAACCTAATTTCGCAAAAAAGTGGGATTAATTAAATATAATATCATCATACAGTGAAATACCATGTTCCATGCTGCCATAAATGTAAACACTATATTATATGTACACACGTATATTTAAATATTATACTCTGAAATAGGTTGAAAAGAACTGTGGCATTTCCCAGCTTAATATTGCGTGGATTGGATTGTATTTTAAGTGTTCTTTTTACTTGCTTTTCCCATTATGAGTATAAGCTGCTTTTGTAATATAGAAAAAGTAACTAAAGAAAATTCACCAGGGGGTCCCATTTTAGAGTCTCATTGCTCGTGCACACAGTGCTCATAATTTTCCCTCTTTTTTTTCCAGCTTCAGCTCGTGGAGCAGTTTAGTCCAGTAGACATGTATCCAGCTTCACTAGGACATGCCAAGCACTGCAATCTGCGGGGACACAAAGGTGAAGATGGGGTATAGTCCCTGCCCTTGAGAGACTCGGGCTGTGTCGGGCACATATACTCCATCAGACGTCTCAGGGAGGCCTAGGATCTGAAGCAGTGCTGGGCCTCCCAGAGACCGGATATTATGTGAAAGTGCTTTGTAAGGCAGCACACCGAGAATGCAGGCTCCCGAATGCCTTCCCTCCACGCCCCCCGTCCGCGGCTCACGGGAGAGGCCGAGTGTGAACACGTGTGAGAGATGGTACAGGTCCTGGTTATGGCAGGTAGACTTCGAGGAATGCTGCAGCTATTCGTCCAGAAGCAATACCTCTCTGATACAGCAGTGACATTTCCTCCTCTAGACGAACACCACAGTATACTTTACTAAAGGGGGGCATTTCACTTTCCTTTAATGCTACCCATTTTGTATCTTCTGGTCTGCGTTTCGTGTCGATTTTTCTTCATTGTAATTGCATGCTGCCCCCTAGCGTTCACCTGTATTATTACACCCCGTTGTAGGGTTGAGGGTGGACTGGAGGTCTGTGCCCCTCCCCCCACTTCCCAGAGGCGGGGAAACAAATGTATTGGACATGGAATAGACCTGTCAAAAGTACACAAATAGCAGCCACTTAAATTGTGAAGCATAATCCATGGCTCTGTTTTGTCTGTACCGAGAAATCTGCTAATTTTTGGTCAGGATAATAAAAATAGCTAATATTTACTTACCATGTAACAGGCACAATGCTACGTACATTGCATGTATTAAATCATTTAATCCTCCCAACAAGCTGAAGAGGGAAATTTATTATTAGCTGCTCTGAGTTAGTGCAGTGCCTCAAATTCAAGGGAGGGGAGGACATAAAAACAAATAGAGATTAAGGGGTGCATGATCGGCAGAGAGAGGAATACTGGAGTGAAGACTCACATGCAGGTGGCAGGGTCAGTGCTCTGTATTGTTTTTACATTAGTTGTTGTTAATCATGTCTGGGTGGGGTGTCTTCAGTTTACCCTTAAAAGTAAACCATTTCCTTTCCTTTTTTAAAAAACAGCCTTATTGAGATATAATTCACATAACATACAATTTACCCACTTAAAGTGTACAATTCAACGGTGTTTAGTATGTTCACAGAGATGTACAACACCACAATCAATTTTATTTATTTATTCTTTCTTTCAATATTTATATGAATATTTTATTTTTATTTTATTTATTAGCATATTCATTGTTATAAATCATACTTATTCTTTATGCCCCTTATCCAATCTCTCCCCTCCTCCTCCCCCTTTCCCCTCCCTCCCTCCCCCTCTAATAACCATAGGTTCGTTCTCTCCATCTGATAGATGAACTGTTCCTCTGTTGGTTTGTTGCCTAGATGATGTGTCCAGTGCTGAGACAGGTGTGATCAAGTCCTCCCCTATTATCATAAATCAGATGCTTCTATTACTCTGAAGAGTGCTTTGTGGAGAGAGAGGACCTCTTCTTTTTTTTTTTTTTTTTTTTGGCTCCGCTGGTGCCTCTCCTTGTGCCAATGCAATTGAGAGTCTGGCATGTCATCTGCACAGTGGCTGTGACTGCTGCTATAGAGACTAGCAGCTTTTGCAGCAGCCATGACAATTGCGGTGGCTATGGTGGGCTACCCACGTAGAAGTGGTGTTTTTGGCGTGCTCTTTACCTGTTTGCAGCTGGGTTTGGCTCCCCCTGGCTCCACGCTTCATTCGAAGATGTTGTTGTGGAGCAGTTGTAGGGGGGTAAGGGAAGGGGGAGGGAAACAGGGTGGGAAGAGGAGGAAGGAGAGGAAGCATGATTGAGGCCTGTGGCAGCCCCTTCATTCTGGCAGGGGAGATCAGGGGGCTTCCAACAGTGGCTGGGTCATTGCTGGGCTGGATGCAGATGTCAGGGGGGGTGTGGCTGAAGCCCTCAGCCTCACACCGCCCTGGCTCAGGAGTCCAGAGCATTTCTGGCAGTGGCTCGGTAGTCATTGCTGGGCTGTTTGTGGGTGTCAAAAGTGTGGCTGAGGCCCTTGGCCCCCAACATCCCCAGCTTGTGAGCCCGGGGTGCTTCCTCTGGTGGCTTGGACATCATTACTGGGCTGGTTGCAGATGTCAGGGGGCATGGCTGAAACTGTTGGCACCTCCCCCAGCTCAGGACCTGGGGCAATTCCTATGGTGGCTTGGTGGTTGTCGCTGGGCTGGTTGCAGATCTCGGGGGGGGCATGTCTGAGGCCCTTGGCATTCTCCATTGCCCCAGCTCAGAAGCCTTGGGCACTTCCTGTGGCAGCTCTGTGGTCATTGCTGGGCTGGTTGTGGATGTTGGGGGGACGTGGCTGAGGCCATCATCCCCCACCACCCCTGCTCAGGAGCCCAGGGCACTTCCTGCAGCCACTCAGTGGTCATCGCTGGGCTAGTTGCAGATGTCAAGGGGGATGGCTGAGGCCCCCAGCCCTCCCCTCTCCCTGGCTTGGGAGCCCAGGAGACTTCCAGTCCTTCTAGGTTTTATAGGTGTTCTTTGGTAGTGTTAGACCTTTACTGATTAATATCAAACTTTGTCTCTGATCTGTAGGTATTTTGTTTCTTCTTCCAGTTCTGTGTTGGATTATTCACTATTCCCACCACTTAAACTCTGCAATGGAACTAATTTGTTGTCCTTTGCTTACTTCTAAAAAGGGGGGAGCTCCTGTGGGGACCAGCACATGAGCCCTGTGGTTGAGTTAAATTGCTGTTTTGATACTGACTCCCTGGGGACGGCTTTTTGTGCAGCTCAGGTCTTAATTGTTGGGTTTGTAAGTGACCTCATGGCCACTTCCAGGTCTCATGAGGTCCAGTACACCAGGGTTGTATAGAAACTCTGCTCTGGGCCTGAGACTTTTCAGCAAACTGTACCCCATGCAGTTCTATATTCCTGGCCAGTCTTCTTTGAGTGGTCCTGTGCTGATTGGGGAGCAAGTCAGCTGTCCTTGCTATATTCCAGTGTTTTCCTGGTGGGCCCATCCACACTCCAAACACTTCCCATGGGATGGGCCATGTGCTGGTCCCTTGTGACAACTCATCGGCCTTTAAGTGGCTTCTTTTTTCAGTTGTGGCTCCTCGCTCCTATGTGGGTCCACAGGAACCCTGTTAGTGATCTTGCTGCCTGGGGGCCACCAAGGCCCTCTTCTCCCCTGCAGCCTCCAAGCAACTCCATACAAAGCACACAGCTGTGGCTTTTGCCAGCTCTTGCTCTGTGCACTCAGCAGCTCCAGCCTGGAAGTGGCTAGGGCTTGAAATGGTGAAAGTGGTCTTTTCTTTCTCTCATCATGACTTCTCCTGCCTTCATGCACTCCATAGGTCTCTCCTCCTCTTTCCCTGAGCTCCAGCGGCCCCAGCGTGGCTGTTGCTGCTTTTTAATAGTTGTAAATTGGTTAATTTGTGGGAGAGAGTGACACTGGGGACAGTCTATTCCACCATCTTGACGGGAAGCCTGCAATCAATTTTAGATCATGTTTATCACCCTTAAAAGAAACCACATGCCTATTAGCAGTCACTCCCCTTTTCTCAAAACTCCACTGATTCTAGACAACCACTAATCTACTTTCTGTATGTACAGATTTGCCTATTTGGCCTATTTTATACAAGCAGAATCACACAACATGTGGTTCTTTGTGACTGTCTTCTTTCTCTTTGCATAATGTTTTCAAGGTTCATCTATGTGGCAGTATGTGTAAGTACTTCATTTATTTTTATTGCCAAATAATATTCCATTATATGGATATACCACATTTTAATTATCCATTTATCAGTTGATGAACATTTCAGTTGTTTTTACTTTATGACTATTATGAATAATGCAGATATGAACATTCATGTACAAGTTTTTGTGTGCACATGTCTTCATTTCTCTTGGGTGGAACTGGGGTGGAATCAGCGGGTTGTCTGGTAACTCCATGTTTAACATATTAAGGAACCACCAGCCTGTTTTCCAAAGCAGCCATGCCATTCTGCCTTCTGTCCAGCCACATATGAGTGTTGCAACTTCCCCACATTCTTCCCAGTGCTTGTTATTGTCTGTCTTTTTTACTACAGCCATCCTAGGGCGTGTGGAGAAGTATCCCACTGTGGTTTTGTTTCATGTGTCCCTGATGGCTAATGACGTTGAGCATCTTTTTGGTAAAATCACTTTTTTATATTGGTAATATGGTAGCCACACAGGCCAAATTAGCATAAACTACTCTTACTTTTGTTAGCATTCTAAATATCTCAGATAAAATATAAATAAGGAAAAATCAGAAGAGATAAAGTTGAAAATTCTGAAGGTAGCAAGTCATTCATTCTTTTATTGGAGCCCATTAGAGGCAAGAGACTGTGCTGGGTGCTGGGAACAGGGTGGACAGCCACATGGGGGCAGTCACGGGGCTGGTCTCTGCCCTCATGGAGCTTAACATTCTGTCAGGGAGACTGGCTTTAAGAAACTATTTACATACTTAAATAATCACAATCATGAAAAGCTCTTTAAAAGAAACGTAGTGGAGGCTCTGAGACATATAACAAAGAGTCATGAGGTCATCTGGAAGCTTAGAGAAGAATTCTCAAAGGAAGTGAACTTGAGGGGAGCTCACCAGGATGAGTTCACTGTCAGAAGGAAGGGGTCATGTGGTGTGGGGGAGCTGGGCACGTGTGAGAGACTGGAAGTTGGCCAGTGTGGCTGTGTGTAGAGACCAAGGAAAGAGGAGGCTGGAGAAGCAGGCCAGATCATGCAAGGCATCACAACTTGTGTTGAGGGTTTTGACCTTTTTCCCATGAATAAGATGCCATTGTTTCAAGATGGGAGGCGGGTGATAAGGATTTGCACTTTTTAAGTGATCACTCTAGCTGCAATTGGAAGAATGCAGTGATAAGAATGAAGGAAAGCAGGCCTTTCAGGAAGTGATTTCAACTAACACGGGCCAGAAATAAAGGTGACTTAAGTCTAGGGTCAGGACAGTGGAGAGATATGAGACAATTAGGGGAAAGTTTGCAGAAATTTAGTAAATGATTATATTTAGGGGCTAAGAAGTGGAAGATGTCAAAGTTGACTCTTTGCAATTGGATTTTTGATGGTGTCATAGACTTGATAACGGGAACCCCAGGGAAGGAGCAGGTTGACGGTGGGGAAGACTGTGAGTTCATTTCTGAGAAGCAAAATTTAGGCACTCAGGAAACACCAGGCAAAGAGGTGGCATGGGCAGTTTGATATATAAGTTTGTAACTCAGAAGAAAGACCTAAGCTAGATGTACATATTTGGGATCTTCGGGGTATAGATGATAAATGTGGCCGAGGTGGAGATGAGCTTATTTGGGGAAAAGATATGGAACTGGAAGTAAAGGGAGCCCAGGGATGAGCCATGAGTCCCTGCAATATTCGAAGGTCACAGGGAAGAGGATTAGCCAAGCAGAAGAGCTGAGAAGAGAGAGTAGAGAGGCAGGATGAGAATGGGAGGTATTCAAGCCAAGAGATGAGAGAGTTCCAAGGACAGGGTGATCCCCAATCTTGGAACCTGCCAAGAGGAGATGTACAACATGATGACCAAAAAATATCCACTGGATTTAGCAGGAGCAATATCATGGTGAGCTTAGCAGGCATGGGTGTGGTTGGGCGGTGGGGGCTGAAGTCAGACTGGAGGCGAGGGGTGTGTGTGAGGTGAGGGGAGAGAGGAGGTGAGCAGATGATGCCTTCAAGCCGCGGCAGGAAAGGGCAGAACGGGGAGTGGCTGGAAGGGGATGTGCAGTCAAGGGTGGGTTGAATTTACCACGGCAAGATGAGGCGTGTTTACGTGTGGAGGAGAAGGGTCCCCTACTGTAGGGACAGGAGGACGGAGACACAGAAAGGCAGAGTAGCTCAGTGGCAAGAGCTTGGCTGCTGAGGCCACACCACTGGGTTCAACTGTGGCTCCTCCGCCTGCTGCATGGGTGGCTTGGGGGGCAGGGGGTATTTGGCCTTTGTATGCCTCAGTTTCCTCATGTGTAAAATGGAAAAAAAAATGCAACTACTGTTGGAAGATTAAATAAGAGAATATATGGAGAGGGCTGAAGTTTGGATAGAGTCCCTTTGCCCATATAAGATTCCAAAGTCTCACTGACTATCTTCCCCCTCACCTGAGCTTTGCTCTTAGAGACATCAATTTGATTTCTTTTAATTTCTCATGGCAACTAATAGTTCTTGATTCAAAGAGGGTTGCAATGACTGAATTTTGTCCCCCCCCATTCATATGTTAAAATCCTAACCCCCAATGTGATGATATAAGGAAGTGGTACCTTTGGGAGGTAATGAGTTCATAAGGATGTTAAAAGGGACTTCAGAGAGCTTTACTACCCTCTTTCCACCATGTGAGACAAACTGAGAAGACAGCAGTCTACACTCTAGAACAGGATTCTCACCAGAACCTGAGCCTGCTGGCACGCCGATCTCAGACTTCTAGCCTCCAGAACTCTGAGAAATAGATTTCTGTTGTTATGAGCCAGTCTGTCTAAGGTACTTGCTATAGTAGCCCAAATGGATGAAGACAGGGGTGTTGGTGATGGTGTTCTATTTCTACAACTAAAGTACTAACAGAATGTGAACGCATGCTTACCAGAAGCCACGTACTAGAACGTTCACAGCAGCATGACTCATAATAGGCCTCAAATTGGAAGCTATCCAAATACCCATCAACAGAAGAATGGATAAATTGTGGAATATTCACACAAAGAATACTGTACAGCATCAAGAATTCCTAATCTACACCCACACACAGCAATAAGGAGGAAAGAGACCAGATACAAAAGAGTATGTGTTATATGATGTTATTTATAGAAAATATAAAAACAGACAAAACTAATCAATGCTGTTAGATGTCAGGACAGGGGTTCCTCTTGGGAGGTGGGTAATGACTAGAAAGTGATGGTGGGGGGCAGGGACAGAGGGAAGTTTCCGGGGTTGCTAAAATTCTGTCTCTTGATCTGGGACTGGTTACATGTTCATTTTGTGTAAACTTATTGATCTGTACAGACTAATATGTGCTTTAATTAAAAAATTCAACATTAGATAAAGTAGCAAAAAAGACATATTTGGAGAAAAACACTGTTTAATACTCTCCACAGTCATCTACAGTCATCAAATTCAAGTTTCTATCAGGTCAGTGAAGTAAATCCATACATTCTGAAATGCAAAACACAACATATTTTTGCATTGTTCCCAAAAGACAACAACCCCAGACTCCATAAAACGTGTTTAAGAAGCATTGCTTTTCAGAGGACAAGACTCTCATGTCTTCTTGGGATTTGAGGTCTTCCATTTCATCAGGGAATTCTGGATGGGTAGCTTTAAAGGAAGGGTCTTCTCAACCTCAGCCTGGGTGTCCCAAAGACTTCAGCAGCAGGGAGAGTCACTTTGTCAGCCCAGGCAGTGTCACCTACTTCTTGGAAACAGCATCTAACTGCCAAAAAACCACCCTGACCGCCTCTGTAACATGCTTGCCCAGAAAACTGGTGAAGTTTGGGCTGACAATTACTTCTCCTTATCTGAGATCTAATTCCCCTAATGCCTCAGGGACAATATTGGGTGGCAGCCACAGTCCTACCTGACTTTTGCCTGCCTTGACTTGTTTTTCTATCTGTTCAGATTCCTTGCCTGGACTTTTGACAGAATGATTGGAGTGACCTAGCTCTGAACCTAACATCAAGATGCTTACCGAGTTTTCTTTTGAAACTGTGCCTCCCGTTTGTGTCCACGAGATTCAATTCCTAGTGACTGAGAAAACAAGAACTGCACTGCATGAGCCATGTTCTGCTTGCGACTCGAGCTGAATGGCGGCCACCTCTCTGGTCCTCGCTTCTGTCCCTGCTTGTCTCACATTTCTTGTTGCCTTCATACTCAGACTCCTTCCCGTTTTCCTTGTGTGTCCCCTGATATCCTGCTCAGGGCGGACTTCGATACTGGGGGTTAAAGATCACCCCTCTCTTCCCCGCTGCCTGCTAAATGCAGCCTAGAATTGGAAACAAAACAACACCTCAGCTAAATTGCAGATGTCAATAATTAAAAATGAAGCCTATAAATAGATTCCATCTAGTTTATAGTAATTTCCTCGGGAAACACAATTATTTTCAAAGTGATCTGTCCTTATTTTCAATTCCATTCTATTACTAATATATGGGAACTCAGTTAACTCACTTAGTAAATTCAATATCTTTCCTAAAATTAAAAAAAGGGAAGCAACTAAATAAATCATGTTCCATCTTGCCCTGAAGAACCAAGACCTCTAATCATAAAGTTCTCATTAAAATATGAATAAAAAGCTATAAAAATAACATGCTACATATCTTTGGGAAGTAACATGCAGTGAAATCTGCTTATCAGAGATGCTTCAAGTGAAGAGCTTTGAACAGCCTTCCAGGACATTCTATTGGAATTAGCAAGGGAGTGAGAAACTAGGTATTAAGAAATCCGAAGTGAAGTGATATGCTTGTCTGCATTAGGAATTTACCTAGTCTACTCTGCAGTGAAACCTCAGCACTCAAATTCCACAGCTGAAAATGCAGGGCTTAGTTATAATATTCCTGTGACACACACCCCAGTTCATCAGCTCTTAGAAGCAAAGCCAAGACAAGCTAGTTGGGCACAAGATACACTGTTCTTAAGTTTGATCCCTGGACCAGTAACATCAGCATCATCCGGAAAATTGATAGAAACGAAAATTCTCAGATCTACCCCAGACCAACTAAATTAAAAACCTGGGGGTGATGCCCAGCAATCCATATTTTACCAAGTCTTCCAGGTAATTCTGATGCATACTCTAGTGTGACAGCTGCCACTCGAATCCATCTTCCCCGACACACAGAAACACCAGGTACCCCTGCTTATGTGAGAAGCCATACTGCTGTCTCTCCTCCTTGTCCCATCAGCCCGTCCTGGGTATGAGATGTTGTGAGACTGTGAGCACAGTTTACTCCATCTTTTTTTTTTTTCATTATTTTTTCCTTTTCTTTGGTATATTAAAATAATCTATTGTCATGGTTTATCTTGCAGTCTCAGATCATGGAGGGTATGAACGTAACTTTTTCCAGTGATAATTTTCCACTGTATTTTATTAATTTTTTTTAAAATCATTTTTTAACAGTCTTCTGGTCATTTTAAAATGGATTCTACAAGATCCCACCTTATATGTGATTTTCATCTCACTCCTATTGCCACCCTTCCCACCTTCCTCTAACATAGGATAGACTTGAACTCCACGGCTTTGGGGAAGGGGGGCTTGCTGTTCTGCCTTTTACTTCTCCAATGGCCTTGACACCAGGGAGTGCAGGGTGAGGGGAGATATGCTAGCCTGCTAGGGCTGCCATAACAGAGTACCACAGACCAGGTGGCTTAAACAACAGACATTTATGTTCTCACAGTCCTGGAGGCTGGACAGCCAAGATCGAGGTTTCTGCAGGTTTGGTTTCTCCTGAGTCCTCTCTCCTTGGCTTGCAGATGGCCGTCTCCTCTCTGTGTCTAGCTTACTCCATCATGAAGCTCTTACCACTTGCTATGTCCCTTGTGTGAACTTTGCCCATGAAAGTTACACAGTGACTAGGGGTAAGGTAGTTTGAACAACAGGTAGAAACAGCTTGTTGACTACAAAGAAAGAACTTAATGATTAAGTACTAGTATGGCAACAGTCAATGTGGTGACCTGCATCTCAAGACTACCAAAGATAGCAATCATTGCCATAAGACATTTGGAGTTAGTGATGTTAGCTTGTTTCTTAGTCATTGCTTCTTGGCTTTTCTCACTGATTTGTGTGAACTTCCTATATAAACCTGGGCGCAACCAGAGGTGTGGGGAGAAACTTTGCATCTGCCTTTGGGTCATTCCCCCATGATCCATCATCCTGTATGTAACTGACCCTTTAATAAGATTCTTTGCTTTACTGTGTTGCATTGCCTGCTTTGTTCTTTGGTCTCAGATACCCTCTCAGCTTGGTGGACATTTTGCCTTTGGTTCACTCTCAGACAGATGTCATTCTGTACCTCTCTTAACCATGATGGAGACTGCTAATTGTTCCTCAGAGTCCACTCCACCCTTCTTCTTCCTTCCATTACAATCACTTCCCACTCCTATATGCTATCCCAACTTTTAGCAAGTCAGATGGCTTCCCAGTGAGAAACACCATAACCAATCCTCTCTTGCCTCTAGATATGGATATGCAAACTGGTTTGGACCAGGAGTATGTGAATGGAAGTGATGCAATCAAATTCCCCATTAAATTCTTAAAAAAAAAAAAAAAAAAAAGCAAAATAGGGGCTGGCCGGTTAGCACAATTGGTTAAAGCACAGTGCTGATAAACACCAAAGTCAAGGGTTCAGATCCCCATGTCAGCCAGCTACCAAAAAAAAAAAAAAAGCAAACAAAAACAAAAAAATAAACACAAACCTGGCTGCCCTCCTCTTCCTCTTCCCCCCTCCCCAGCTGGAATGCTGGTTGGCATTTAGCTGTGAAGGTGAGGAGCACACCCTAAGGCATGGTGGAGTATAAGATGCATACAACCTGGGTCCTTGGATGCTCAAAGATCAGAGCTGCTTCAAAAACCTAAACCACCTTCTTCTGGACTATCATGTGAGAGAAATAAATACACTGCAATTTTGTTGGAACCACTGTTTTCCTCTTTGTTAAACCACATGGCCTATACTTTCTTCAGAGGGAAGAGCTTCCTTCCTAGAACTTCAATCCTGTTTCCTTCTCTAAGGCTGATATTTCGTGCACTCGTTCCCATAAATCCACCTGTCTTGTCCACTTGTGCTGCTACACAAAATACCACAGACTGGGTAGTTTATAAACAACACAAATGTCTCACAGTTCTGAGCGCTGGAGAGTCCAAGATCAAGGCACTGGTAGGTTCCATGTCTGATGAGGGCCCCATCTCTGCTTCAAGATAGCACCTTGTTGCTGTGTCTTCTGGAAGGACAAACGCTGCCTTTCTTCACATGGCAGAAGACAAAAGGGCAAAGGGACAAACATTTGTTCCCTCTAGCCCTTTTATAAGATCACTAATCATATAAATACATATATAAATATACACACATATAAACACACACACGCAAATATATAACAGAAATTATAAAATCAGAAAAATATGTGCCCACGCCTATCATGGAGAGAGATTTTGAGAGATTGACCTCATCTAAATTCCATGAAATAGGGTCTCCACAAGAAAGAGTAGAGAAAATAAATGCTGGACCACTGTCCTCCAGAAGACTTTATAACTACTAATAACAAAGAGAGAGTGGATAGCTAATAAATTAAACAAGGGGAAATTTAAACCTTTGGAAAGTTTCCATATAAAAGTCATCCCTGGTACAGTACTATAACTAATCTAGATTTTTCTCTATGCTGTTCTTTTCCTACATAACCCTGCCTTTTTTTTTTTTTTTTTTTTTTGTCTCTGGAAATCCCAGACCCCTTCAGCTGCTTACACCTATTGTGTTCTGCACTCGAAGTCTAAGCTCCCACAACTTTTCCACTGAGTCAACCAGTGAGGACTGGAAGGAACTTCTGGGTCTGTGTTCATCCGGACAGGCCAGAACAAGTCCCGGGCACTGCCCCAGATCACCTGAGGCTGTTTGCTCTCCTCTGGACATGCAGCCTCATTCCACTTCCTCCTCCAGACCTGTCTCCCACGCCTTCTCTCTACTCCCTGTACCCACCACTCACCCTACCCCCACCAATGGGCACAAGAGGTGAACGGGGGCAGACAGCACTCCAGGCTGCTCTGAGGTGCACCATATCAGGCATGAGGGGAACTCCTCCCACCTCCTGAGAGACCGGAAACCTCATGGGAATGTGGTTGAGAGGGAAGGGGACTTAATCCTCTAGGCCACAAGTAGAGGATGTAATAGAAGTTCCTCAGCATGATGTGGATATTTATTTAATTTTAAAAACACCTTGCGTAATACTGTAAATACTTCTTCACTCCCCCTAACACCCAACTCACTCCTGCTCCCCACAGGTATTTTGCTTTTAACACTAAAAAAAGGACACGTAAGTCCTCTCCTGTATGTGTGGGTATACGTGTGTGTGTCTTTCTCCATCTCCTAGGGTGGTACTGTATCTGAAGACTATTAAATATGTGTAATACATTTCTTTAGAGAAGTTCCAGGTACTGCACTATCTAGGCTAGGACAGAAAATCAGCTAACCTATGCATCTATTTCCCCTAACAAAGCACCCCTGTTTTAGTCCGTTTTGTGTTGCTATAACAGAAATACCTGAGACTGGGTAATTTATAAAGGAAAGAGGTTTATTTGGCTTACGATTCTGGGACAGCTGCATCTGGCATGGGCCTCGGGCTGCTTCTACTCATGGCGGAAAGTGGCAGGCAGCCGGCGGGTACAAGCAGATCACATGGCGAGAGGAAGCAAGAGAGAGAGAGGAGGTGCCAGAGTCTTTTAAACAACAAGCTCTCACGGGAACTAATCGAGCAAGAACTCACTTACTACCCCCCCTCCCCCAGGGAGAGCATTAATCCATTCATGAGGGATCCGCCCCCATGACTCAATCAGTTTCCAACACTGCCACATTGGGGATCAAATTTCCACATGAGTTTTGGAGGGGATAATACATCCAAACTCCATCAACCCCAAAATGTAGTAACTTTTAAAACCAAAACAAGACAGCATTTGATTTAGTGTACCATTCTGTCTTTCAGCTGTGAAGTTCTTCTGCTCTGGGCCAGCTGGATCATCCCGTGGTCAGGTGTAGAGGGTCAGCTGTGGATGTCATTCACATGTGGCTGGCAGGCTGGTGGGTCTAGGGGCCCTCAGCTGCAGCAGCTTGTCCTGGCTCCACGGGGTCTCTCATCCCCCAGCAGACCAGCCCAGCCTTCACCACACGATGCTCTCAGGGCTCCCAGCAGCAGTATCAGGTGAGCCTCCCAATTACATCCTGTTTGCTAATGCTCCTTTGGGCTAAGTGAATCACATGACCAAACCCAAATTCAAGGAGTGGAGAAAAGGACTCCACCTCTTGATGGGAGAAGTAGAAAAGTTCCATTGCAAGGAATGTACATACCAGGAGGGGAGGAGTTTGTGACGATCTATTCAATCCACCAGACCCCCTGAGGGCATGTGTAGGGCTGGGAGAATTCCCAGGAGTGTCTCTCGTAAAAGCTCTATCACCCGGTCAGAGGGCAAGTGGCTTCAACGTCTAGGGAAAAGGCATGCCCTTTTTCAGGCCTGTTGCCCCCTGCTTGTTCAAAAGAAAAAACTGCTTCCCTTAAGTGCCAGACCCAGGGAGGGAAGGTGGACAGTGGCTCTGGGTCTGTGAGGTGGTAGATACCGGACCAGGCCTGCACTGGTCAACAGAGGCAGCTGCAATGGGAACAGCAGGGGCTAAGGGCTGTAATTTTGTGACCCCAAGTGAGAGGTACCCTGGACGTGCTTTGCAACCAGGGAGTAGGGTCATCCTCTCCAGAAAGCCCAGAGTGTCAGCCTGTGTGGGTCAGCTTGTGCCAACGACGCACGTGAGGGCTTAAGTGATTAAGCGGGAAAGACAATGATCTGACTGTACTGTCACACAAGGTGTATGAAGAGGTTTACATTAATTATACATATTCTAGTTAACATTTAATCATTACAACTTGTCGCAATGTGTTTTCTTCATGAAATTTGCCAAGCTTTCCACTTTTTATTTCTATACTTTCCTGTGTGTAGATTTTAGTAAAAAGTTTGCATTTTTAAAAATTGCCCTAAGTTGATCATAATAGTGCCAAGGACACATGGAGTTTTTGCGGTGTTGTGAAGACAACACTGCCCTGGGAACTAGATGACTTGAGTTCTAGTCCCTGTGCTGCCACTAACCAGTTCCATGGGCTGAGATAAACCACCAAACCTCTGAGCCAGTTGTCTACCTATGAAGTAAGGAGCTACATTAAATTATACCTAAAAACCATTTAATTTTGTGTGATTCCATCTAATTTTATGAAGTATCTCCCATTGGGACAATGGAGGACAAGATAGATACATTTCCTGTCCTCGTGAGATTTAAACCTGTCAACTCTCCCTGGGTAACAGAGACACAAAGGATTACTCAAAGCCCATTTCTCCAGAGCAATGAGAGGCCTGAAGGCGTTAAACCCAGGGGAATTCCTTCAAGGGACAAGATCCCAGGAGTAACCCCGAATCAGGTTTTCTCTCAGTTTTTATTGTCCAGGCAAGAAAGTTACAGAAAAAACGCAGGTGGTTAATCAGTCATAGTGAAAACATAAACAAACTGGCTACATGACAATTTTCATTAAAGCAAGTGTAACTTAAAATAGTTCAAGCAATTTACCATCAAAAGGAGTCATAAAACTAAGCTATGTGACATACAAAACAATGAGATAATTGTCATAGCAACACTTAGGTCCCCAAGAAACTTGAAACAGCTGAAGGAAAAATGTGGAACCAACCACTAATTAGCAGAGTATCCTTGAGGCTTTTAGTTCATATACTTTCCCATCATTTAGGTTTAGCTGCTCCAGGGGCAACTGACCCCATAGCAATCATTTTTGCTGTGCTCTAATTTTCTTATCTACATCAAGGACTTCAGTCCTGTGAGAGTTAAATTGGTTTTTCCCAATCTTAGCATTTCCAAGTGTATTTCTAAAAAGTTGGACTATTCCTTAAACTACAGGGCTTTGGCCCTGCTAAAAACTAAGGACTTTGGTCCTACTAAATTATAAGCTAGGTGCTGTGAAATACATGTGCTTTATTTTTATCTATTAATGTCAATATCCTCCATATAAAACCAGAAAGTATCAATAGACAAACACACAAGCAGAAACTGCTGTGATCTGTTCTCTGAAAGGAGTGGCACAGGGGCAGTGGGGGTGTAGCCTCATTGGTGTTGGGCAGGCGAGGCACAGAAGAGTGTGCAGAGAGAAGAAAGCAGGCTACCAGTCCTGAGGGGAGAGACGGCGCGGCAGACTCAGGGATGTGAAGACATTCGCAGGACTTGAACACGGAAGGAATGGGAAAGTCTTAAGAGACACGGCTGGAGAAGTAGGGGCTGGCAGTTTATTAACCCAGCTTACACCTGAACCCTGGCTGACCCACTCGCAAATACACATCAATGACGGGGCAGGGTGAACGTGTAAATACCACCCAGACTCCTGAGACACACTCACAGGGCCTCTGCTGCAGTAACATGCCACGTGCCTTACCCTCCTCATTAAATCCCAAGCTAAGAAATAAAGCAAGCTTTTAACACCATGGCAAGCTACTCTTGGATGTCCAGGACATGGTGCATGGTGAGCACTGGGATCGAAGGATGAAAATAAAAATTATACAGCACTCCAGAAAAGTGGGTAAAGAGAACACCTGTACACACCTCCCCTCCTCACAGATGTACCGCTATAGTTTTCCCACACATGCACAGGTGGCAGAGTCCAATTTGGCAAGGGGTTCACAACTAAGCTGGCACTTTCTTCTTAGCCTACACACTCAGGTATCTACTACCAATGCCTAGTAAATCTCTTTCCTTGACCTTGGCACTTATTTTTGTTATTACTGACAGGTTTTGAGAGAGGCACCTACATGGCTGCCTCCACCCACAAACTTATGTCGCATCTTAATTGCAAGACCTTGGACAACGAGAAATGTGAACAGATAGTGCAGTGCTTACTGTGCACCAGGAGATGCTCTAAGTCATCACATATATTAACCCATTGAATCCTCACCACCAGCCTCTAAAACAGGTACAAAGAATATTAGTGCCCACTTCATAGACTTGTGGGGAAGATTAAAAATGTTTCATGTTTCCCATTTTCCACATGTGCAGATTGAGTCATGGAGAGGATGGGTATCTTAGCTCAGCCACTAGTGGTCAGTTTTGAGGCCAGGATTTAAACCCAGGTAGTCTTGTTCCTCAAATCCATGCCATTTTACTACTGTCCTTCTCAATACCACCACCTGCAAAGTGTTCTGATGGAGTGATAAAGCGTGCTCTGGGAAGACCAAGAAGACAATGACTGTCCCAGGAGAGGAGAGAGGGGAGACTGCGAGGGAGAGGTAGACTTGAGCGGGTGGCTCCAGTCCCTGCTGCAGGCACATAGATGATGGATGGCTCCAGCTGCTGTGCTCTGAGCCCAGCCACACTGGCTGCAAGGCCACGCTCCCACAGGCAGCTCCCAGCCACAGCTGAATGCAGTGGAAAGGCCAGAGCGGTCCCTTCCTGCAGGACATGGATTCCTCTGACAGGTGACTTTGGCTTGGGGACAGCTTTGCCACGCTTGCATAGAACTGGGGGCTAATGCTCTCCCTCCAAGCCTGCCTTCCCTCCCCTCCTCCACCAGACTCAGACCCACTTCGCAACCCATGCCCCCTGCCTCTCCTGCTGTTGCCCGACTTGCCCCTCACAGGCATCTTCCCATGGTGGTGTCTGTTTCTTGGAGGACCCAAACTAACATCAAGATCTTGAAGGATGAGACTTCTGCCCTGTCATGGAAACTGCTGTTTAAAAATCACCAATAACCTAATTGCCAAGATCCAGTAGTCTTTTCTCGGGCCTTGGTGGCTACTGGGTGGCGCAATGGCTCACCTGAAACCCTGGCTCCTTGGTTCCTCAAGGCAGGTTGTCTGTGCCTTTGTAGTCTAGCTTTAAAAAGCGCTTCTCATTCCCATTTTGTATAGCGTTTCCTCTATGTTTTCTTCTAGTAGTTTCATAAGTTCAGGTCTTAAATGTAGGTCTTTAATCCACTTTGAGTTGATTTTTGTGTATGGTGAGAGATAAGAGTCTAGTTTCAATGTTCTGGATGTGGATATCCAGTTTTCTCTGCACCATTTGTTGAAGAGGCTATACTTTCCCAGTGTATTTTTTGGCACCTTTGTCAAAGATCAGTTGGCTTTAAGTGCATGAATTTATTTCTGAGCTTTCTATTCTGTTCCATTTGTCTATATGTCATTTTTATGCCAGTAGCATGCTATTTTGGTTACTTATAATTTTAGAGTATAATTTGAAGCGTGGAAGTGTGATGCTTCCAACGTGATTCTTTTTGTTCAAAATTGCTTTAGCTATGAGGGGTATTGTGTGGTTCCACACCAATTTTAAGATAGGTTTTTTCCATTTCTGTGAAGAATATCAGTTGTATTTTCATAGGAATTGACTGAATGTTTGCTGTGCCCCCAAAATGCATGTGTTGAATCCCTAACCCCCAGTGTGTCTATCTCTGGAGAAAGGACTTCTAAGGAAGTAATTAAGGTTAAACAAGATCATAAGGAGGGCCCAGATCTGATAGGATCGGCCCCCAACAGAATCCAAATTTGCTGTCCCCTTAATCACAGACTTCCAGCCTCCAGAACTGTGAGGACATACATTTCTGTTCTTTAAGCTGCCGGCCTGCCGTACCTGGTTACAGCAGCCGAAGCAGACTAATACAGTGGGTTAACTTGCTCTCACCCTGCCCACTCCTCTGACAGGTCTCCTTCCTCCCATGGTCAGAAGTCTGAAAAGAGTTTTAACAGGGTAAAGTCAAGGTGTCGGCAGGGCCAGTTCCTTCTGAAGGCTCTAGAGGAGAGACTGAAAAAAATAAAAGAGGGTGACGTGAAGAAGGCCTGGGGTAGTTTCCTATGGGGAGGTGACATGCGAGTTAAGGTCTGAACGTGGAGGAACCAGCCATGCAAAAGGCTAAGAGAGGATCCAGTGCAGGAGCCCAAGATGGACACGAGCTGACTGTACTGGCTTCCTGTTGCACGGGAAATATTAACAGCAAACTTACTGGTTTAAAACAGCACACATTTATATCTTACACATGGAGCTATTGTTCCTCCTTGAACTCTGTTTAACTCCTTTTGGAATATAAACTTCATGAAGGTAAGGACCTTGTCAGTTTTATTCCCTGCTGTAGCCTTAGAGTCTAAAACATCGAAATTGAATATTTGTTGAATAATTACCTAACTGAATGCAAAAATAATTAAATAAACCATGATATATTTACTCGATGTGACAAAAAGTCTAATAAAATATATGAACATGTCTACAATGTCATGCTAAGTGAAAAAAAAAAGTATAATATAAAATTGCATATAATGACAAGGTATAAAACACATAGACAGAGAAAGATGACTGAAAGAAAATGTTTCAAAATGTTAATAGTGTTTGCTTCAGTATGCTAGAACTGTGAATAGTTATTTTTTCCCCTTTTATTTTTATTTTCTCCAAGTTTTCTGCAATAAGCATGTATTACTTTTCTAATGACTAAGGCTTTGGGTTAGAATTAGTGCTACCAGGGCATGCCAGGTAATGACTATCTCCTTCCTGAGTATCTTCTTTTTTTTTTTTTTAACTTTTCTATTTATTTATTTATTTATTTTTAAATTTTATTTTGTCGATATACATCGTGGCTGATTATTGCTCCCCATCACCAAAACCTCCCTCCCTTCTCCCTTTCCCCCCTCCCCCACAACAATGTCCTTTCTGTTTGCTTGTCGTATCAACTTCAAGTAATTGTGGTTGTTATATCTTCTTCCCCCCCCCCGGTTTTTTGTGTGTGTGTGTGTGTGTGTGTGTGTGTGTGTGAATTTATATATTAATTTTTAGCTCCCACCAATAAGTGAGAACATGTGGTATTTCTCTTTGTGTGCCTTACTTGTTTCACTTAATATAATTCTCTCAAGGTCCATCCATGTTGTTGCAAATGGCAGTATTTCATTCGTTTTTATAGCTGAGTAGTATTCCATTGTGTAGATGTACCACATTTTCCGTATCCACTCATCTGATGATGGACATTTGGGCTGGTTCCAACTCTTGGCTATTGTAAAGAGTGCTGCGATGAACATTGGGGAACAGGTATACCTTCGACTTGATGATTTCCATTCCTCTGGGTATATTCCCAACAGTGGGATAGCTGGGTCGTATGGTAGATCTATCTGCAATTGTTTGAGGAACCTCCATGCCATTTTCCATAGAGGCTGCACCATTTTGCAGTCCCACCAACAATGTATGAGAGTTCCTTTTTCTCCGCAACCTCGCCAGCATTTATCGTTCACAGTCTTTTGGATTTTAGCCATCCCAACTGGGGTGACATGGTATCTCAATGTGGTTTTGATTTGCATTTCCTGGATGCTGACTGATGTTGAGCATATTTTCATATGTCTGTTGGCCATTTGTATATCTTCCTTAGAGAAATGCCTACTTAGCTCTTTTGCCCATTTTTTAATTGGGTTGCTTGTTTTCTTCTTGTAAAGTTGTTTGAGTTCCTTATATATTCTGGATATTAATCCTTTGTCAGATGTATATTTTGCAAATATTTTCTCCCACTCTGTTGGTTGTCTTTTAACTCTGTTAATTGTTTCTTTTGCTGTGCAGAAGCTTTTTAGTTTGATATAATCCCATTTGTTTATTTTTCCTTTGGTTGCCCGTGCTTTTGGGGTCGTATTCATGAAGTCTGTGCCCAGTCCTATTTCCTGAAGTGTTTCTCCTATGTTTTCTTTAAGAAGTTTTATTGTTTCAGGGTGTATATTTAAATCCTTAATCCATTTTGAGTTGATTTTAGTATACGGTGAGAGGTATGGAGCTAGTTTCATTCTCCTGCATATGGATATCCAGTTATCCCAGCACCATTTGCTGAAGAGGCAGTCCCTTCCCCAGTGTATAGGCTTGGTGCCTTTGTCAAAGATCAGATGGCAGTAAGTGTGTGGGTTGATTTCTGGATTCTCTATTCTATTCCATTGGTCAGTGTGTCTGTTTTTATGCCAGTACCATACTGTTTTGGTTATTATAGCTTTGTAGTATAGCTTAAAGTCAGGTAGTGTTATGCCTCCAGCTTTATTTTTTTTGCTCAGCATTGCTTTGGCTATGCGTGGTCTTTTATTGTGCCATATAAATGTCTGGATAGTTTTTTCCGTTTCTGAGAAAAATGTCTTTGGAATTTTGATGAGGATTGCATTGAATTTGTATATCACTTTGGGTAGTATGGACATTTTCACTATGTTGATTCTTCCAATCCAAGAGCATGGGATATCTTTCCATCTTCTTGTATCCTCTCTAATTTCTCTCAGCAGTGGTTTGTAGTTCTCATTATAGAGATTTTTCACCTCCTTGGTTAACTCAATTCCTAAGTATTTTATTTTTTTGGTGGCTATTGTAAATGGGCAGGCTTTCTTGATTTCTCATTCTGCATGTTCACTATTGGAGAAAAGAAATGCTACTGATTTTTGTGTGTTGATTTTGTATCCTGCTACTGTGCTGAAATCATTTATCAATTCCAACAGTTTTTTTGTAGAGGTTTTAGGCTGTTCGATATATAGGATCATGTCATCTGCAAACAGGGACAGTTTGACTTCATCTTTTCCAATCTGGATGCCCTTTATTTCCTTCTCTTCTCTGATTGCTCTGGCTAGTACTTCCAACACTATGTTGAATAGGAGTGGTGAGAGTGGGCATCCTTGTCTAGTTCCTGTTCTTAAAGGAAAGGCTTTCAGCTTTTCCCCATTCAGGATGATATTGGCAGTGGGTTTGGCATATATGGCTTTAATTATGTTGAGATACTTTCCCTCTATACCTAACTTATAGAGGGTCTTTGTCATGAATGAGTGCTGAACTTTATCAAATGCTTTTTCAGCATCTATAGAGATGATCATATGGTCCTTGTGTTTGAGTTTATTAATATGGTGTATCACATTTATTGATTTGCGTATGTTGAACCAACCTTGCATCCCTGGGATGAATCCCACTTGATCATGATGAATAATTTTACGTATGTGTTGCTGTATTCTGTTTGCTAGTATTTTAGTGAGGATTTTTGCATCTATATTCATCAAGGATATCGGCCTGTAGTTTTCTTTTTTCCTGAGTATCTTCTGATTCTCCTCTCTTCACTCCCCACCCAGGAGGAATCTCATGGAGCTCCAGGACATCATTTATGCTGTGTGGTGGTGCAGGTTACATTTTATCTTGTGACAGAGTCATTTGGGAATTGGTCATAGCTCTCTTCCCTCTCTGCTCCCTGAGGAAAGGAGCTCTCCTTATTAATCTTTGTATTCCCAACAGTATTTCTTTTGCCCCTGGGACTGCACTTCAAACATATTTATTTGCCTGTTAGTACAATAACCTTCTGCTATGGTCTAAGTGTCCCCTCAAGCCCATATTAGAACTTATAATCTCCATTACGGTATTTGAAAGGTGGGGCCTTTAAGAGGTGATTGGATTGTGAGGACTGTGCCCTCATGAATGGATTAATACATTTATGGAGTAATGTGTTAATGGTTTAATGGGTTGTCAGGGAGTGGGCTGGGGACTTTTTAAGGAGAAGAAGAAAGCACGTGGAAATGCTCTCTTGCCTCAGTCCTGGCCATAGGATACCTTGCATTGCCGCAGGACTCTGTACAGAGTCCTCACCAAGAAGAAGGCCCTCACCAGACGTGCCCCTTGACCTTGGACTTCCCAGCCTCCAAAATTGTAAGAAATAAATTTCATTTTTTTATAAATTACCTACTTTCAGGTAGTCTGTGATAAGCAACAGAAAACAAATTAATTCGCTTTCTATTGGATCTCCCTACTAATTAAGCCTTTGCTTCCCCCAAATCTAGTAAGTCTAATAAATAGACTAGCCTACTTGAGTCTAGCAGAGTCTAAGTTCAAAATGTAAACCACGCCTTGCTCAAAGCTCTCCAACAGGTCCCCGTCTCACTAGAGGAAAAGCCACAGCCCTACACAACTGATCACTTGCTTTCCCTATTCCAGCTGCACTGGCTCCTGCTGTGCCTGGGACAGTCTTCCCCCAGAGATGCTCACAGCCACTCCTTCACTTCCTTCAAGGGTTTGCTCAAATAGGAGCCTACTAGAGAGGTTGGCTGTGGCCACCTGAATAAAGAAAAGCAACTTCCTGCCCACAACTCTGTACCCTCCCTGTACCCCCCCACCCACACTTTATTCCTCTCCATAGCACGTCTGACTTTCTGACATAGTAATTACTTATTGTGGGTCCTTCCCCAATGTAAGCACCATCATCAGTGAGAGCTGAAACCTTGTTTACTGCTGTTTCCCCAGAGCTGAGAACAGTGTCGCTATATAGCACACACTCAATAATTATTTTTTATTTTTTATTTATTTATTTTTTAATTTTTCTTTTTTTGTGACGGGTAAGGGGATTGCAACCTTTGGCTTGGTGTCACTCGCACCACACTCAGCCAGTGAGTGCACCGGCCATCCCTATATAGGATCCGAACCCGCGGCGGGAGAGTGCCGAGTGAGCCACGGGGCCGGCCCTCAATAATTATTTTTTAAATGACAAATTATTCAGTATACTGAATCAATGAATGACTGCAAAGTCTTGTAGGAGGCAGGAAGAGGAGGAATGACCCTGGAGTTGTTAGTTTCATTGAAGACAAAGGGCATCTCTTTCTTTGTGACTGCAGGGACAGTCCAGAGATAAGAATTACAGTTAGGCTTACAGATTAAAAGTGACGGGGCCAAAAGGGTGATGAAGCTGGACTTGTCTTCAAAAGAACTAATGAGAGGATATGAAGTCGGGGAGCAGAGAGGATTTAGGGACTTAGGAAGTGAGAGAAGACAGTTTGATACATTGCTCCCTTCCCCTATCAAACCTCCCTGAGGCAGTCCACACAAAATATTAAGGACAGAGAAAAAGTGGATGCTACTGCTAATTAAGAGGCATAAATGGGCTTTCAGAGATCACCTTCTGGAAGGAGCTTGTGGGGAGGGAGGATCTGACATTTAGAAAATTGCCCCTCACACCGCACCAGCACCTTGGGGCCGACCTGGGGACCCAGCGCATGGAGAAGGGGACCGGACCCCCTCCTGCAACAAAGCACACCTCACTAGTGCCTTGGGGCCCGAGGACCAGACCCCCTTCCCACAATCAGGCACACCTCGCCAGCACCTCAAGTCCCGCATGGGGACCTGGGGTGTGGAACCAGGGATCGGATAGTCTCTACAACCAGGCACACTGCCAGTGCCAAGGAGCATGCCAAAGTCATCTCCTCCATGTGGGTGGCCCATCACAGCTACCATGATGACCATGGCTGCCGCAAAGGCGGCTAGACTCCACAACCACCACACAGATGGTCCGCCAGCCACTGGAGTGCATTGACACAAGAAGAATCACCAGCAGAGATAAAGGAGGATGTCTCTCTCCACAGAGCCCATTTCAGAGTGACGGAAGAGGCATCTGCTCTATGATTGTATTGGGGGACCTGATCATGCCTCTCAGCATTGGACAGATCATTTGGGCAGCAAATCAACAGAGTAACCATTATTCTTTCAGAGGGAGAGAAGAAATCTAGGGTAATTAGAGGGGGGAGGGGAGGAGGGAAAAGGGGATGGGGAGGAATTGGACAAGGGGCATAAAGAATAATTATGCTTTGTAACAATATATATGCTAGTAATATTGATTTGATCAACATATCTCAATGTTGAACCCCAAAAATATGTATAATCAATTTTGATTCAATAAAAAAAAAAAAGTGCCCCTCACAACTAATGCAGCCAGGCACATTCTATATCAGCCATCATCAAGGCAATGGTTCTTTACTATTTGCCTCTGCTGCAAATCAGAGCGATGCTTAACAAAAGCACTCAGAAGAGACACTGTGCTTTCTGCACGAACGTGTGAGGGAGGTGTCTATAATTGTCCAAAATATTCTGCATGTAAATAAAGTTTGAACTGGACAAAAATCTCACTCTCTTGCCTTTCTCAACGTAGTGGTATTCATGACACTCTTTAGAAGGAAAATGGTAAATAGAAAGGAAAACAGAGTGTCAAATGATGACAATAGAGAACAATGACCTAATACTATACACCTGTGATAGAAAAAATGTTTTTTTAAAAAAATCCATTTATATGTAAGCACCCAAGACATTATTTTAAAGATTACATAACACTGTTTTCTAAACATAATTATGTTGTCCTAAAAAAATAAAATATGTCCCCCTATCGGCCAGCCACCAATAAATAAAGAAACAAATAAATATAATATAATGCAAGATCTGTTCTTAAAAAGAAAAATAATAATTAAGTTTTATGTCAAAATAGCCCTGTGAAGTAAGTAGAAAGGTACTGATATTTCCATTTTACAGATCAAGGAACTGAGGCTCAAAAACCTCAGAGTCACACAGTCCATCAGAGGTGGTGCCTGGCTCTTGAATCCCAAGCACCTGACTCCAGCTAGACGCTGCAGTGGGGGAGGGAACACAAGGTGGCCGAGCCTCATCTCATCTCTGAATGGCCAAAACACGAGAGTGACGTCCCCTCATGGGAAAATAAGACACTCTTGTTTCTGGAGTAGGTGAATCCAAGGAAAGGAGATTCCCTACGACTTTCAAAAAGGCTTTAACAAAGATTCTAGACAAGGAGGACTTAAAAAAATTAATTTGCCACACAATTGACAAAACGCTGTAACGAGCTAGAGGCAGACAACTCCGAGGAAGCACAAGCGGTGTCACCCTTGCTCTCTGCCAGCGCCACCTCACCCCACATCCTCACCTCCATTCAGCTCTCTGAGGACCCTGGAAACAGAAACACACTTGTCTCCTCTTAAACAAGTTGCTTCCCCTAGGTAGGAGCCAGTTGAATTTATGAACTCTAAGAACCATCCCTTCCAGCATCAAAATACTATTATCGCAAAGAAAGTATTGGGCTTTTTCTTTTCTTTTCTTTTTTAATTCCACTTATCTCATTTGAATCTCAACATCCCTACACACAGTTCCCTGTGCTGGCTCTTTTTCCTGCCCTGAGCCTGCTGTACTGCTTTTCACGTTCCTCTCCAGCCACCCACATTTATCCTTCCTTCCAAAGCAATTCAAATGTCCCCTCTCATCTGTGCCAACTGCTCTGCTAGCCTGCAAGATCGCTTCTTCTTTCAAAAATAGTCTGTGTATTTCTCTCTGACTCCCTGGAGTGCTGGGGCGATGCTGTGCCACCCCTCCCTTGTTCTGTCCTAGTTTCTGATAGCTTGCTCGACTCCTGCCAGATAAATGCTTGGGTGCTGTTGGAGGTTAGTGAGGGGAGGAACCATGCCTCTACTGGAGGGCTCAATAAATAGGATTTTGATTTGACAGTCACAAAACATTGCTCAGTGAATCTAGACACCTAACTTCTCACTTTCTGCTCCCTTGAGAACCCTGTGAGTACACATCCCCTGGGCTGGAAGGCTCACGACTAGAAGCCCCTGACACCTGGAACTGATCTATTATTCACAGCTAGACCTTACTATTACAAGCTGATCTGACACACACAGCCAGGCCATTTTGTTCTCCTGTTGGACAGAAACGTTCTCAAAGAATAACAATTTCAAACAAGGTTACTATGACACCATGAAAAAAATAATGAAACAAACAAGCCTACTTCATCATTTTAACTAAGCACAGACAAAAATAAGGTCAACCTGCCACCACAAAATACCCCATCATAGAATTGCCATGCTTCCTTAGGTCCTCTCCCAAATCACCTAACTAAAGCCTAAATCCTGTAATAGGAGCTTTCTAACATCCTCTTTCTGAGACATCTTGCTGCAACAAGTAATAAACCCAACTTAGTTATTTCACTGCACATGTGTTCCCGGTGGTCTTTGGATGAAACGTGTTGACAGTTGTAGGCAGCCATCTCACATTCACTGATACCCACAAACATCTTACCGTATGTGTTATTATTCCCAGTCTACACCCGGGGAAACTCAGGCTGAAGGACTCAAGTGACTTAGCTGAAATTATACAAGAGGACTTCTAGGCCTAACCCTGGTCACCTAACCTAAGGGTCAGTCAACTGGATATCCATTACATTATTCTGTATACCTTTTTGTGTGTATAAAAATATTTTACAAAAATTTAAGTGCCACAGAAACAAAGCCCCTGAAAGACGCAGGAGGTACCTAGGTGGCCAGATGCCTCAGGCTTCTTCTACCTCCAGGATGGACGGATGGAACATGCGTCAAGCAGGACCCAGACTAGAGCAAGGCGGAAAATATCTCGGGCTCGAAATTTAAGAGCTGCCAAAAATCTCACTAATCAAGATCATTAATATTTAAGGCAATTAAAAAAAAAATCAAATCAACAAACTAGGCCCAAGGGCTGGCACCTGTTTTCGTTACTAAAGTTTTATCGAAAGTTCCCACAAGCATCTGTCCACTCAAAAACCAAACTCCAGCATCTGCGATACCAAGTGGCATTATGAGTGTCCATCGCTAGAAGCCACTTCCTCCACCCCACTAAAAAAAGAAAAGAGAGAGAGAGAGAAGGAGGGAAGGAGGGAGGGGGGAAGAGAGGGTAGAAAGGGAGGGAGGGAGGAAAGGGAGGGAGGGAGGGAGGGAGGAAGGAAGGGAGACCGGCTCCACTTGAGCCGGGAGAGGAGCGGGCCATCACCGGGGGCCTCGCCGCTTTTCCTCCCTCGGGGGCCGGACGGCTCGGGCGGGCGTCGCCTGGAGACGGACGCACGGCCGCGGCGCGCGCCCCGGGACAGGCCGGCGGCCACCGCGCGAGCAGGGGACCCGCTTCCGCCCGCCATGGCCGACCCGCGCTCGCGTAGCGGCTTCCGAGGGCCTGAGGAGGAGCAGAAAGAGGTGGAGGAGGAGAAGCAGGAGGAGGACGAGGAGGAGGCGGCGGCGAGGGAAGAGCTGAAGAAGGAGTCTGAGGTCCCCAGGACGTTCAGCGATGAGGACCTCTGGGAGGCCATGGGCGTCGACGACGGCAGTGACAACCTGCCGGGCGTCCTCCCCCGCTTGGCCAGCGTCATCAGCCCCAGCCTGAGCACGACGCCGCTGAGTCCCGGAGAGACGCCGAGCGAGGGCAGCCCTACGCCGGGCGGGAGCCTCTCCTCCAGCACCTCAGTCGGTAACAGCGCCGCCGACCCGCCCGTCACTTCTCCGGGGCTGGCCCGGCCCCGCCTTTGTCCACCCGCGCGTCTGGTTTCTAAACGCGTGCACCACCCCGCACACACCCAGCCTACCTAATGCCACTGTCTTCAGTGCAGGGCACGCAATCTCGGCTGAGCTGCTGTGGTCCGGCATTTAGGACACAGAGAAACGCTTCATAAAAGATGAAACTTGGGCAGTGCTGTATGGAGTGCGCGCACACACACACGCACGCACGCACACACAAACACGCGCACACACACACACATACGCGCGCACACACACACACACACACACACAAACACACACGCACGCGCACACAAACACACGTGCACACACAAACACGCACACACACGTGCACACACAAACACGCACGCACACAAACACGCGCACACACGCGTGTGTACGCACGCACACGTGCACACAAACGCGCGCACACAAACACGCGTGTGCACACAAACACACGCACGCACACACACAGATACACACACGCGCATGCACACACACTTTCGTAGCTCCTGGAGAAGTAGTGCCTACTGCCGTAAGGACTCTGTGCTACTAAAATAGTCCTGTAAGAAACAGCTCCCTTTTGTGAGATTAACTTCCCTCACTAAAGCCGCTGCAGTCACTTCCTGAAAAAGAGAGGCAGAGCAGTCACTTAGACTGGACTAGACTAGTTCCCCAGTATTGACATTTTGGTCTGGATAATTCTTTGGAAGGTTGGAGGAGGGGGAAAGAGGGGGCTGTCCGGTACGTTATAGGATGTTAAGCAGCGTCTCTGGCCTCTCCCCCAATGTCTCCAGACCTTACCAAATGTCCTCTGGGGGCCCACATTGCCCTTTTAAGAATCACTGATTTAGAAGGAGTAACTAAATTTTGAAATGTTTCATTCAACAGGTTTTCCTAAAATATTTCATACGTTTAGGAAAGACACATCTGAAACGAATTTAGATAAGTAAGAAAATGTTTTCAATTTTCATATTATTTTTTGAAGCTAGTAATGTTTACCTTTTGGATAAACATGTAAGCACGTAGAGTAAAATAATCCAGGGAATGTACAACTTATTTATTCTAAAAGGTTTTTCAAAAATCTACACTGGTAGGGATAAAGACAAGCAAGGTCCCTGCCTGTCTTCAGCTTATTACCTAGCTGTAGGGATGACACGTCCACTTATCAGTGTAACATGAGATAATAAATATATGCCTTGTGTACAATAGTAAGTGCTGTGAAAGTTTAAACATAGTCTCTATTGGCTAAATGCAAGAATGACCAGGGACACCTTTTGTGGAGGAGAGTGGAAATTATGGTCTGTCTCTCTTCTCTCTCTCTTCTTGTTATTGCTATTAGCCTTCAAGCACTTTAACTATAATAGGAAGATATCAGAGAAACAACTTTTGGAACATCTTTGTAAGTCTTCCCTGAAATCTCACAGCAAACCTGGTCCACAATCTTGAATTATTGTTTACCCTACCTTTGCTTTCATAAGCAACTTTTAAATTCTTAAGCATAAGGAGAATTGCTCTGTCCCCACTTCCATGTCTTTACTTATCCTTTTAATCCAACTTTTTAATAAATGATAATGAATGCGTGCAATTAAAGAGAAATTAAAGTGCACAAAGGTATAAAATTGAAACTCTCCATGCCCTTCTCCACCCCTAACTCCCACTTACCAGGGTTAATATCTTATTAACAGTTTCAGTTTTATTTCCATTATAATTTCAAGTAACATACTTTCATTAGTGATTTATCCCTTTCTGACATAACTATTGACTTCCGATCTCTCCATTTCTAATAGTTATTTTTAGGTTTTCTAACATTTAGGACTTCTAAGCATTTAAACTTCTACCTCCTGATTTATCAACTTTCGTATCATTGACTCTATTATGAAAAATTAACACATTAATCCACTTCTGTTTCTTTCCGTCTTTCCTCTCACCTCTTCTCTCCCAATTAACAGCAAATTATATACATTATATTAAAATTATATTAAAACATATAATATATTCATATAAAGATATATTACTTTGCCAAATTTTATTGCATTTGTGTTGTGGTTACTTAATTATAATTATCCCTTAGTGTTTTGGGTGCAGGTTGATTTCAAAAGTTGAAGACCAGTAAACAATATGCATAACATTATGTAAGAATTCAATAATGTGATTGGATCCATGGACAAGAGAACGTGATCCTATGTCCATAAAACTTGTCTTTGAGGAGGTGAACTTCTCAGCTCTCCGCTGTCCTCACTGTCCTCGGTTCTTCTGCACTGGGCTCCGTGGCGCACTTTCTTGATTGCCATCCACTTCCTTTCTTTTATTCCTTTTCCTTTTGTTGGAGAAACTCCTCAGGTGATTTTTTCATATAGGTATTATGGGTGGTCAAATTTCTGAGTTCTTGCCTGCCTAGAAATTTCATTTTCCCTCATAATTGATATATTTATAACATAGCCAGGCATAAAAGAATAGGTTTAAAACCAGTGCCCTCAGTGCTCTGAAGACATTGCCTCCCAGCGTCCGGTGTTGCTGGTCGGTCTGATTCTCAAACCCCTCTGACATTTGACATTTCCTCCCTTTCATTGCCTTTTTCTCGCTTTCATATCTCCTACTGGAGACTGCTGGACTCTGGGATATATTCTTCATCTTTCATAACTTTTCCTTCATATTTTCAGTATCTTCAACTTTTTTTTTTTTTTTTTTTTTTTTTTGTCTTTTTTGTGACCGGCACTCAGCCAGTGAGTGCACCGGCCATCCTTATATAGGATCCGAACCCGCAGCGGGAGCGTTGCCGGGCTCCCAGCGCTGCACTCTCCCGAGTGCGCCACAGCTCGGCCCATCTTCAACATTTTTGATGTTTGCATGCTACTTATACAGCCCTTGCACAGAACTTTTCATGTTGGAATTCATATTCATAATTTCCAAGAACCGGTTCTTGTTCTCTGATTGTTGCTATTCAAAATAGTTTGGGTTTTTTGTTGTTGGTTTTTTGTTTTTATCTCTTTGAAGGAACTATATAATATAATATATGAGGGTACTTCAGAAAGTTTGTGGAAAGATTTGTATTATCCTTTAATTCTGTTTTCCACAAACTCCGAAGTGCTCTTGCGTTAGTGTTCTCCCTTGTTCCTTGTAGTCCTCCTTTTTCTTTCAGAGTCGGTTCTGTTTATTTTGCTTGCTCTTTCTCTTCCACGCTATTGACTGTCCTAAAGGGACTGGTAAACTCAAACTCTGCTCTACATCCCTTTCAGCGCTAAGACCTTCCCAGGCAGGCACCCACTATTTTAAAATAGCTGTTCTTTGGGCTTCATTTGGAAATAAAAGCACTTGCCAGCAACTGCCCAGTATGAGGAGAAAAGAAGTATCCCCCTTGGCCAGCTGCTCCAAGTTCGCTCCTTGAAGGACTCTCATGACAGCCCCCAGATCCCTCCTCTCTGTGTTTGGTTGAGTTGAGCTAGAAGCTTCTCAGGAATTCCCTTTGTTTTTTTGTTTGGTTTGGGGTTTTTGGTGTTTTTTTTTTTTTTTTTTTTTTTTTTTGGCAGCTGGCCAGTACAGGGATCAAACCCTGGAATTCTGGGCTGGCCGGTTAGCCAACTGAGCTAACTGGCCAGACCAAAATTCCCTCTGGGGGAATCTTATTCACTTAGCTGTGGTATTCTTTGCTCTGGTTTTCCACCAATTTACAGCCGTTAATTTTCTTTCTTTTAGGACTTCCTCAATATTACTTGTCTATGGATGACCCCTTTCTTATTTTCCAGGGCTGTTCTTCATTTGTTTGTTTAAAGAGTCTGTTAGTTCAGGAAGATCTTGAAAAGAAAGGGGAGGAGAATTATGTACTCAGCTGCCATCTTGACTTGAATTTCTTTCTTTCTTTTCTTTTTTTTTTAAAGAAAGATGACCGGTAAGGGGATCTTAACCCTTGACTTGGTGTTGTCAGCACCACACTCTCCCAAGAGCCACGGACCGGCCCTTGACTGGAATTTCTATATGATTTCAAATCCATGGGAACCTGTCTCTCCTAGATTAAATTCTTTTTTCCTCATAAATCCTCCTGAGAAGATGCTTTTTACATTTTAAAGCATTCTCTGGTGATTTTGGTGAGATTTGAGTGTTTTTGAAGAAATATGTCCTAAAATTCATAAAAATACAACCAATGTTGGCTCAACTTCTATTTTTAAATGCCTCATTACTTATTCTGATTGAAAATGAGGCAAACTTTAGGAAGCAGATAAATGTAGGCAAACACACAGGTTTTGGAGCCAGACAGGAGTCCCTTGTGATTTTTGAGAGGTTCCCTAATCTCTATGAGCCTCGGTTTCCTTGCCTGTAAAAAGGAAATACCATTACCTGCTTTGACTGCTTTTGTAAAGATAAGTTAAATCACATGAGTAAAGCAGCTCCTACACAGGTACTATTACATAGTGAGTTCTCAGTAAAAGTTAATTTTGTTACTGTCCTCCCTCTGTCTTCCATCTTTACACAGAATTTCAGAAACAGTCTTTGGTGTTGGTTTAAGGAAGGCAAAGAGACCTAAATGAATAATGCTTTGAATTGCGGGGGAGCATTAAGTGCTGTCTAGGGATTTATCTTTAATGTTCCTTTACTCATAGTCCCTATTACTTGTTTCTCTGGGAGGTTAGATAAACAAGATTCCCTCAGAGACTTGCACAGGTGACCTCAGCAGAGGAGTTTTTAGCCTATTACAGGACAGTCATTTCAGAGTTAAAAAAACAGAAACACTTCACTGCTGCAATATGCCACATGCAATATGCAATATGATGAAGGAAGCATCAGAAAGGAAGGTGGAGACATAAGAGAACTGAGAAAGGGGAAAAAATGACAATCTGAAAATTGACTAAATCGTTTGGAAAAAAATATGGTTTGGTAATTTTAGAAGATCCAGCAAATTATTTTAAAAATTGAAATTCAAAGAGGCAAAGAAGCTTGAGAAGCAATATTATTTATTTGTTACCAGTAAGAGTTATTTTAACTAGTGAATTCCTGCCTTCGTCTTATGTCAATGATAAATAACTGATTAAACTATTTGTAGGAAGAATACAGGTTATTTAATTACAATGTATTTAATTTAACATCTGCCCTTTAAAAAGAATTTGGATTATTTTTAAACTAGTATAAATGAACAATTTATTCAAGTGAATGTTTAAATGTACACGCCCACCGCCAACAAGAACAACGCTACCAAATGTGTACAGATATAGTGGTAGTAATTTACTCCCTCAGGGAAATAATACAGTATTGGAAGTCTTTGGGATTTAGGAATACTTTCCAAAAAACAGATTTGATGCAAAGACACTGTGCCTAAATTTACTGAAGAGATAAGAATGGAAGAAAATATTTCAAAGAAAATAGAATCAGGATATTCTATGTACATCTGGTATGTTATTTGATTGTTAAATATACGATATTTAGAAGACCTACTACAAATATATAGGTAAACTCAAACCTAACATTTTGTCTTAATTTCAGAAATATCTATTCCCATTTGTATCAAGGAATTCCAGTATCAGTACAAACAGAAGAAAGTTGGCTTCAAGAATTATTTGGTAAAAAGCAGTCAAGTGAGTAGTTTGATTTCTTAGCTGGGAGGTCGGATTGCATACTGGAAATATCACTGGTGTAGAAGTCCAGTTGAGCTAGATTTGCATCCCAGCCCCAACACAAATTAACACTGTAGTGTTGGGCAAGTTACTTAACCTCACTGAGTCTAAGTTTCTTCATTTCATGGTAATAATAATACTGTGACAGGATTACTATGAAGATCAAAATGAAATTAAATATTTAAACTCCTTGGCACTTAGTATTCAATACATGCCATTTATGTTCATATCAAGAAATAATCTGCTGCCATGGGTTGAATGTCTCCCCCAAAGGTTCATGTATTAGAAACTTAATCCTCACCGTGACAATGTTAAGAGGGTGGGAAATCCTCTTATGGTAATTGAACAGTGGGGCCTTTAAGAGGTGATCAGATTGTGAGGACTGTACCCTTGTGAATGGATTGATCCATTCATGGAGTAATGGGCATGGTTCTTATAGAGCTAGTGAGCAGGTTAGCTCTCTCTTGCTCAAGCCATTCTCGCCCTGTGACACTCTGCATCACTGTAGAGAGTCACCACCAAATAAGGCCCTCACTAGATGTGTCCCCTGGACTTTGGACATCCCAGCCTCCAAAACTGTAAGAAATAAATTTTATTTCTTTATAAATTGCCCAGTTTCAGGTATTCTGTTATAAGCAACAGAAATGGACTAATACATCTGTCATTATATTTTTGATACATATCTTTATTTTTTTACTATAAAAGTAACATATGCACACTATTTTTTAAATGTCAAACCATTAAGAAACAGATAATGTAAAAATTAAAATTTAATTGATCCCAGTAGAGTTTTTTTAACTTTTATATTCGAGTCTTATGTTATGTCACTTATTCATCAAATGTTTATTGAGCATCTACCAGATACCAAGCACCTATCATAGGCCAAGCCCTAGTCTAGGGAACCAGCAGTGAACAAGACAAATAAATCTGCTATCTCAATAATCTTGAAGTGTAGGAGGTGGAGGTGATGGTAAGATAAATAATACACAAAAATTAAGTAAATATATAATACATTAGATGATGTAAGTGCTAAGGAGAAAAATAAGGCAGGGAAGGAGATGGAAAGTATCAGGGTGGGAGGGCTGCAAGCTTACACAGATGCTCAGGGAAACCTTCACTGAGATGCTATTTGAGCAAAGACCTGAAGAAGGCAAGAGAATGAGCCATGGCAATCTCTGAAGGAAGAGTTCCACCAAAAGGAACAGCAAGTGCCTCCTTGTAGAACCAGGCAGCCAGTGTAGTAAGCAAGGAAGAGAAGCCTAGGGGTAAAGGTTGAAGAGATAATGAGGACCAACTCTTTTTCACTGGGGGTGAAGTGAGAAGTCACTGGAGGATTTGTGCAGAGGAATGACAACCTAATTTATATTTTAATGACTGCTGGCTGCTGAGAAAAGATGTTAACAGGGCAAGGGCCCAAGGATTGAGCCCCACATCCCTCCATTATTAAGTTGGGGACACGAGGAGGAGACTCAGAAAAAGCATCCAATGATGTAGAAGGTAAACTGGTGAAGTGTCCTAGATGCCCCGGAAGAAAGTGTCTCAAAGAGGAGGAAATGATCAACTGAGTAAAATGCTACTTAGAGGTCAGGAAGGTGAGGACTGAGAACTGACTACTGGATCTAGTATGTGGAGGTCATTGGTGATGTTGACAGGACCAGCTTCATTTAATTGTAATGAAAACCTGACTGGCGTGGGCTCAATGCAGAGTGAGAGAAGAAAATAGAAATAAGCATAGAATAGAAATGGAATCATACACCACACTCCCATTTCATTTCTAAGCCTTTAATGATACAATGGTGTAACTAATATATAAACATAGCCTTATTTTTAAAAAGTCAAAAAATACAAAAAAACCCCAATAGTTTCTTTTGACCATTACCCCCAATTTCAGAGGTCACCATGACTATCATGTTGATGTGTATCTTTCCAAATCTTTTTCTTAGCTTTTATGTCCATATAGAAGTATAGACAATAGTTTGGCCCTTTTTGTTTGTTGTGTTTACATGAACGGTATCACTGAATATATGGTTCTACTTACTTTTTGCACTTAACAATATTCCTTGGAAATTTTACCAGGTCAGTACCTATAGGTCTTTCTCATTCTTTTTAATTGTTGCATAACAGTAAATAGCATAGATATACAATTGTTTACTTTAAAATTCTCCAATTGGTGCATAAAGTTGTTCCCAGATTGTCACACCCAAGGTGTTACAATGAGCCTCCTCCTCTTTTGTACACGTCCAAGCATTTCTTTAAGACAGATGCCAAGAAAGTGGCATTGTTGGGCAAAAAGTTATGCATTTTAATTGTCACCTTCCTAAAGAGCTGACCCAGTGCACGCTTCCACCAAAAGGGTTGCTGAGACCACCCTTTCCCACCCTTCTCGGTATTTGATATTGTCACTCTTTAAAATTTTTGACAGACTGGTAGGTGGAAATTATACGATATCTTATTATTATTTTATACAATATTCCTTGATTACTAGTAAGGTTGAACTTCTTGTTACCAGCTTGTGTTTTTTGTCAACTTGAATATCTTCTTTGAATTAAGCAAACAAACAAGTGTTTATATGTTTTGCCCATTTTTCCATAGTCTTGTCTTCTCTTTTCTTTCTCTGTCTGTCTGTCTGTCTTTGGCAGCTCTTTACATGTCTGTGATACTTTGAATGTTCTATATGTTGCAAATTATTCCTCCCCATTTGTCTTTTTTTCTTTTATATTTGCTTGTGGTAGTTATTTATCATACATAATTTTAAATTTTGATGTAAGTAAATATTTTCCTTGTGATTCTTGTATTTTATGGTTTAGAGAAGCCCCTTCCTAACTCAATATTACAAGCATATTTTTCTATATTTTCTTCTAAAATTTCTAGGATTTTATTGTTTACTTTTAATACCTTAATCAATGTGGACTTTATTTTTGTGAATGGCTTGAGAAAATATCCATCATTTTTACCCCAAATTTTGTCCCAATACTACTTATTAAATGGTCCAACTTTTCCCCTCTGTTTTGAAATGGTGTCTTTATTCTATACTAAACTATCATACATATATTATATGTATGTATATTCTGTTCCACTGAACTTTTGGCATTTTCTTATACCAATATTACACTGTCTTCATTTCAATAGGTTTATCATATACTTAATATATGATAAAACAATTTCTGCCTTCCTTGTTCCTTTTCAAAATATTCCCAATTATTTGTTCTTCTAGAAGTATCTTAGAATCAACTTGTCAAATTCCATTGAAAAAGTCCATCAGAATTACATTGACTACATAGATTAATTTGGGAATAATTGATATCATTTTAATATTAAGTCTAACTTTGTAGAAACCTGGTGTGCCTCTCTATTTTTTTTTTTAGATATTCATATATATATATATGTATATGAAGTTATATATATACACACACATATATATATAAAACTCATGCAGTTATTAGTTTTTCCTAGGTATTTTGCCATCCTTAATTAACGTAACAATTGTAATCTTTTTCCTGTTATATTTTCTAATTGGTTACTGTCAATGTATAAAAGACCATTGATATCTATGTATTAATCTTGTATCTGAACCTCTTGCTGAACTTTCTTATTAATACTAATATTGTGTCAGTTGAAAATCTACTAGACAATTGCATTCGCTGTGAATAGTGGCAATTTTATCTCTTCTTTAATGTCTTTTACTTAGCAGTTGCTAAGTTGCTATGGTCTGAATGTTTGTGTCCCCCAAAGTTCGTATACTGAAATCTGATCACCAACAGTATTAGGAGGTGGGGCCCTTGTGAGATGAGTAAGTCATGTGGATGGAGGCTTCATGAGTGGAATTAGTGTACTCATAAAGGAGGCCTCAGAGGGCTAGTTCAACCCTTACACCATGTGAGGACATAGCTAGAAGACGCCATCCATGAGCCAGGAAATGGGCCCTCATTAGACACTGAATCTACTGGCAACTTGATCTTAGACTCCCCAGCCTCTACAACTATAAGAAGTAAGCTTTTATTGTCTATAAGCTATCCAGTTTATGACATTTTTTATACCAACCTAAACAGACTAAGACAGAAAATTGCTACCAAGAAATGGGGTTACTCCTGTAACAAATACTTAAAAATATGGAAGTGACTTTGAAACTAGGTAATGAGTAGAGGATGGAAGCGTTTTGAGGTGCATGCTAGAAAAGGCTTACATTACCATAACAGACTGTGAAGAACAATTCTTGTGAGGGCTCGGAAGAATAGAGCTGTAGAGAAATCCTGAATCTTATTAGAAAATATCTAAGTAGTCCTGAACAGAATGGTAGAAATAGGGATGGTAAAAACCATTGTGATGAAATCTCAGATGAAAATGAGGCATATGTCATTGGACAGCAGAGGAAAGGCCATCCTTTTTATAAAGTGGCAAAGAACTTGTCTGAATTGTGTTTGTATCCTAGTGTTTGTGTAGAACCTGTGAGTGAGAAAACTGGATATTTGGATCAAGATGGCAGAATAGACCATTCTTGGCATTACTATCCACCACAACCAATCAATTTACAACTATTAAAAAGCAAAGACTGCCAAACTGGGACTGCTGGAGCTCAGGGAAAGAGGAGTAGAGACCCATAGTGTTCATGAAGGCAGGAGAAGCTATAGTGAGAGGGAAAAGGTACTGCTCTGACCATTTCAAGACCCAGCTGCTTCAGGGACAACCCAGTGAGGGGTGAGAAGAAGTTGTGGCACAGAGCAGGAGCCAGCAAAAGCCATAGCTGAGCCCTTTGTGTGAAGTTGCGTGGAGTTTTCAGGGGAGAGGAGGGCCTCAGAATGCACCATACCAGCCCCCCAGGCAAGCAAGAGTATTGACAGGGTTCATGTGGACCCATATAGGAGCAAGGGGCCACAGATGACTGAAGAAAGGATCCACCCAGAGGCCAGTGAGTCATTTCAAGGGCTGTGCATGGCCCACCCCATGGGAAGCATTTGGAGTGGGGGCAAAGGGGAGGCTGGCCTGCTTAAGGACCATTGGAACACAGCATGGGCAGCTGATCTGCCTTTCAGTTGGCACAGGCCCACTAAGTGGAGACTGGTCAGGGCCATAGATCTGTAGGGGGGTGTAGTTTACTGGAAAGACTCAGTCCTGTGCCAGAATTTCCACACAGCCCAGGTGTATCTGACCTCAAGACCTGGAAGTAATTTAAAGGCCAAAAATTAAAATCTAACCTGCACAAAAAGCCATCCCCAGAGAATCAGCAGCAAAGCAGCAATTTAGCTCAACCATAGGACTCAAGTGCTGGTCCCTACAAGAAGTTTCCTCAATTTTGGAATTAAACAAAGGACAACAAATTATTTCCAGTGCAGAGTTTAAGTGGCAGTGGTATCTAAAAATCCAGTGTAAAACTGGAAAAAAAACCCAACCCTACCGACCTCTGATATTAACCAGTAAAGGTCTAACACCACCAAAGAACACCTATAAAACCTAGAAGATGTAGCAGTCTCCTCAAATGCCCAGGCATCAACATAAAGACACAAAGTTTGAGAAGGAACAAAGAACTATGATATCATCAAAGGAAACAAAGCACCAGCAGTGGATCCAGAGGAACAGCAGATTTATGAAATGTCTTATAGAATTCAGAGTAGCCCTCTTATGGATGTTTAGAGAGTCACAAGAAAATACAGATAGAAAATTAAATGATATCTAGAAAACAATCCAGGAGCAGAATGAAAAACTTGACAAGGGAATCAATTTTTTAAAAAAGACAAATAGAAATTCAAGGAATAAAGAATATATTATCTGAACTGAAAAACTTGATAGATAGCTCCAACAGCAGACTTAATCAAACTGAGGAAAGACTCAGTGAGCTCAAATATAAAACATATGAAATGATCAAATCAGAGGAGGAAAAAGAAAAATGAATAAGAAAAAAAGAAACAAATACAGCAAGCATTGGACTACCTCAAGTGAAATAACCTGTGCATTATTGGCATACTGAAGGAGAGGGAAAAGGAAGAGATGTAGAAAAGCATATTCAAGAAAATAATGGCTGAAAATTTCCCAAGTATGGAGAAAGATGACAGAACCCAGGTACAGGAAGTTCAGAGGTCACCAATCAAATTCAATCCAAGGAGGAACACCTTGAGAAACATAATCAGATTATCAAAAACCAAAAACAAAAAATACTGAAAGCAGCAAGAGGACACAAACAGATAACATTTAATGGACCCTCAGTACATCTCTCACAGATTTCTCAATAGAAACCCTATAGGTCAGGAGAGAATGGGATCATATATTCACAGCACTAAAGGAAAAAGACTGTCTGCCAAGAATTCTCTATCCAGCAAAACTATCCTTCAAATATGAAAGAGAAATAAAGTCTTTTCTAGACAAACAAAAGCTAAGGGAATTCAACAACACTAGACCTACCTTACAAAAAATACTGAAGAGAAATTCTTGGGTCTGAAAGAAGACAACACTAAGGAACAGCAAGAAAACTTTGAAGATACATAGCTCATTAGTAAACTCTCTACCAGTGTTAAATTCAACCCAAAGAGCCAGGACCTCGGGAGGAAGGAAATAATTGACATTCAAAGCCCCTGTTTTTAGACACCTTTACATTTTTCTTTGCTTCTAACCAGCAAGAATTTTTCAAACAAGCTTTTGATTAGCAGATGAGTTTAACTGATATGTGGGTTTCTCAGAAGGAGAAAGGACTTCAATGTGGAGAAGGAGGGGGAAGGGATGCCATCACTTTCAGTCACAGCAGAAGATCATCAATTCATTTGCACCTGGATGCTTTAAAGGATCAATTTATTGTAGCAAAGAAAGAAAGCAGAGAATAAAAAGGTTGGAATCTGTCAGAAGAGAGGCACTACAATTTAACATGCTGTGTGGATGACTTAAAACTTGCAAAAATATTACTACCGACATCCAAATACTGAAACTAACCAATTTGCATACAGTCAGGCTCTGTCCAAATGCTGTGAAAAGATTAATGTTTCAAAATCAATGAAGTTAATTTTTTTAAAAAACTTTTTAGTCTGCAGGAAAGTAAAAAATAAAATAAAGCATGTATTAAATTTCTAAAAAATTGGATATTTGGCTGAAAAAATGTCTAAGCAAAGTATTGAAGGTGCAGCTTGGCTTTTTTGGAATGCTTATACTAAAATGTGAGAAGAGAGAAATGACTTAAAGACAGAATTGTTAATCAAAAGGGAAGCAAAACTTAAAAATTTGGAAAATTCTCAGCCTATCCCTATTGGTTAAAAAATGAGAAAGCTTGTCAGGAGAGAACAAGAAGGTTGTGGCCCAATTTGATAAGGAGATTAGTTTGGATGGGCCATCACAACCAAGCCAGGAGCTATTTATCAATAAAGTGGGGAGGTTAGATATCCATCTAAACAAATGCCAGGACAATGGATGAATGAGCCTGAAGACATTTCAGAGATTATCAGGGCTGCACCTCCCATCACAGGCCCAGAGAGCAAGGGCCTAGGATAATTTCAAGGCTCCACTCCCTGCATTTTGGTACCATGCTCTTTGGCTGCCCAGGTATGGCTCCAACAGGCCGATACAGCACAGGCCATGGTGGCCACCCCTCTGGAAAGCACCGGTGGTAAATCCTGGCAGCCTCCTCATGGTGCCATCACCACCAACTTGCAGGGTACACAAGCAGTGGAGGTGTGGCTACCACTGCCTAGATCTCCTAGGAAGAAGCCCCCCAAACCTTGGGTTTATGACCCTGGCAGAGAACCCCACCATGGAGATAGGGCCACTCAAAGCTGTAGGAGCAGGGCCATTGCCTCAGTGGGTCTGGAGGGGGGGACCTCTGCCCCAGTTGGCCTAGAAGGCAGAGCATGCAGCCAAGGAAGACCATGCTTGAGCTTTAAGATTTAATATTATTTACCCTGATGGATTTCAGACTTTCTTGGGACCTTTTGCACCTTTCTTCTTTTCTATTTCTCCCTTTTAAAATGGGAATGTCTTTCCTTTGCCTGTCCCACCACTGTATTTTGGAAGTATATACATGTTTGATTTCACAGATTCACAGCTTGGAGGTAATTTGCCTAAGTATGAATCATACCTTGAGTCTCACCCATATTACTTGTAGGTGATACTTGGATGAGACTTTGGACTTAGCCTTTAAAGTTGATGCTGGAACAAATTAAGACTTTGGAGGCTATTGGGATGGAATGAATGTATTTTGTATGTAACAAGGATATGAATTTGGTTGTGGGGGGAGCAGAGGAATAATGGTAATGTCTGAATGTTTGTGTCCCCCCAAAATTCATATGTTGAAACCTAACCACCAATGTGATGGTATTAGGAGGTGGGGTCCTTGGGAGGTGATTAGGTCTGAGGGCAGAGTGCTCATGAATGACTAGTGAGTGCCCTTATAAAAGAGGCCCAGAGAGTAGCCTTGCTCCTTCCACCACTGAGGCCACAGCTTGAAGGCATCGTCACCAGGCATCGTAAGTAAACCAGCAAACAGGCCCTCACCAGACACTGAATCTGCCAGTGCCTTGATATTGGACTTCCCAGCCTCCAGAAATGTGGGAAATAAATTTCTGTTTATAAGTCACCCAGTTTATGATATTTTGTTATAGAAGCCCACATGGACCATGACAACAGTGTATCATGGTCATTTTTCCATGTCAGGAACGATTGATCTACTTCTTTGAAATGACTGCACAGCATTTCCTCTCATACAGTTATTGTGACTTAGGAGTATGTAGTAATCACATTGCTGGACATTTCAGGGTTACTGTTTTTGTTTCTGTTTTGAGCTCCTCCCTATAACAAGTAATACTTTAATGAAAATCTTTGTGCATTAATTTTTTTTATACCTGTGCTGGAATTTCTGTTGGACAAAATGCCTAAATCATGTTTTAAAAGTTTTCAGATACTCTAGGTTACCTCCCTCCCTCCCCCTCGCCAATAGATAATCTGAACCTTATCTCTTTCTCCCAACAGCAGCCCTTGCTGTCCCTGGCTGTGCTGGAAAAAATGGGTCCCTTACCTTTCAGTACCCACCTCCTCTGCCTCTGTCTCTTTGTAGGTTGCTCTGATTGGTTTTTCATCATTCCAATCCGATCTGCTTTAAATCTTCTAGACATTTACATTGCTCTTTTCTAGACATTATTGATGTGTTGATGGTCTTCTTCCCCATTTCCAGTGCTGCTCTGGAATCTACAAAGGAAGTACTCCTGGTTGTTTAGTTCTCTGGCTTGACCTGAAACCCCCCAGTACCCGCTTGCCTGAAAAATCTCACTGGGAATAACAAACATAAAGTGGACAGATGGTATTTAAAAGAAGCAGAAAGTAAAAGGATATGCAAAGCATGATTATAACCAAGTAATATATTCATCTATGTGGTACAGAAGTTCCTCCTTATCTATGGTTTCAGTTACCAGTAGTCAACTGTGGTTTGAAAATATTAAATGAAAAATTCCAGAAATAAACAGTTCATATTTTATTTATTCATATTCAAGTTTTAGATTGCGCACTCTTCTGAGTAGCATGATGACATCTCATGCCATCCCACCCAGGATGTGAATCATTCCTTTGTCCAGCGTATCCACGCTGTAAAGACTACCCACCTGTTAATCACTTAGTAGCCACCTCAATTATCAGATCAACTCTTGTGGTATTACAGTGCTTGTGGTTCAAGTAACCTTTTTTTGCTTAATATCCCCAAAGTACAAGACTAGTGATGCTGGCAATTCGAACATGCCAAAGAGAAGCCATAAAGTGCTTCTTGTAAGATAAAAGATGAAAGTTCTCAACTTAAGAAAAAAAAATCGTATGCTGAGATTGTTAAGATCTATGGTAGGAACGAATCTTTTAGTGAAATCGTGAAGAGGAAAAAAGAAATTCATGCATATTATAAAGGTACTTCAAAAAGTTTGTGGAAAAATAAAACTGAAAAATAACATGAATCTTTCCACGAACTTTTTGAAGTACACTCATACATAGAGAGTTCCACACTATCCGCGGTTCCAGGCATCCACTGGGGGTTATGGAACATATCCCCACAGGTAAGGAGGATGACTGTATTCTAGGACTAGAAAGGAACAGGGAAACATTTTTAAATGTGGCACATAGTGATGAGCTTCCTGTCTGTTCCTTGTTATTGATATAATGTTATTTGGAAAAGGGCAAAAAATTCAAAGATAAAGCAAACACAGTCAGGGTACTTATTTTTCCAAGAGACATTTTCTTTTATATCCAACTTCTACTTTGTCAGGTTTGATGACAAATGTACACTCTTTTCACAGGGAAGAAAATACTCACTTCAGCGAGGGAAGCAGAACCCGAATGTCTGGCTTCCAAGTTAAGAGGTAAACATACGTTTGGCATCATCCCCTTTTGCTGGCAAAGCCAAATTACCAGGAGGGAACCAACCTTAACCTGCGCAGTGCCCACCCCCTTTAGAAAAGCACTTCCCTAAGAATATTTGCAGAAGATGGGGAAATGTGGGGACGCAGGCCATTTTAACAGCATGTGTTTGGTGGGCAAGGAAAGTGGGGTGGGGGGAGAATCTCTGATCTAGAGAAAATGGAACACACTGCACAAAGGTTTTCAACTTTCCTTCTAAGTCTACCCTTTCTCTTCAGGAAAATGGGTAATTAATCCAGAAGAACCAAAACTAAATATTTTATATGAGCTGGAGGTAAGAAATGTTTATTGTACCAACTAACATACTGTTCTCATGGTAAAGATACCTTGCTCCATCTTCATTATTCTCTCTTTTCTAAAATTCAGTTTAAGGAAGACTTCATAACACTATTTGAGCCTTCTCTAAGAACATTACCCAGCATCGGGCCACCATCCATTCTGGCGTACAAAGAAGAAAGGTCTAATCTAGGCATTAATTTCAAGGTGATCTTAATTCATACTTTTTATTATTCTTGTAAAAATGATGTAAAAAGCCACATAACGATTTGTACAATAGACAATGAACATTCTTCAAAAGAAAAAAAAAAGAGACAATGAACTCATTTACTTGGAATAGCACTTAGGGTTAGTTTCCTAGGGCTGTCATAACAAAGTACCACAAAGTGGGTGACTTAAGACATCAGAAACTTATTGTCCCATAGTTCTGGAGACTAGAAGTCTCAAATCAAGGTATCCACAGGGCCAGCCTGTCAGAAAGAATCTTTCCTCGCCTCTCCTAGCTTTTGGTGGTTGTCAGTAATCCTTGGCATTCCTTAGCTTGCAGCCACATCACCGCAATCTGTCTCAGTTGTCCCAGTGTTCTCTCTTTATGTCTGTGTCCAAATGTTTCTCTTTTCTAAGGACATCAATCATATTGGATTAGAGCCCACTCTAATGACCTCATCTTAACCTGATTACATCTGCAAAGACCGTATATTTAAATAAGGCCACATTCACCATTCTCATGGTAAAAATACCCTATTCCATCTTCATTATTTTCTCTCTTTTTTAAAATTTAGTTTAAGGACGACTTCATAACACCAAGATTAGGACTTCAGTATATCTTTTGGGGGCACACAGTTCAACCCATAACAGTGACTACAAAGCCTAGAAACACAGTGATCGTTTGCCATATTTGATTATGTTAAGCAACCAATTAATGCCTGTGCTTGACGGACAAGGGAAAGGTTTCCTCAGCAATTCTGACAGGATGGCAAACCACCCTACTATACCAGAGTGGTGAAGGACTGATAGTGGAATGACTGTCAGTCATTGTGGAATAGTCATACCAGTGGAGTGACTATTTCCAAACCTGGATTGCACGCCGTGGCGACATGGAGAGAACTGTATAGTCCCCAGATCTGAACCCCCTTGATGACTTCATCTAGAGTAGCTAAAGATGCAGGTTCATTCACTGACAGCAAGAGATGGCAGTTGTGGGAGGCAGCGCATCACAGATGCGTGTGTCATGTGGACGGACACGGTATAGATGCACTGACATAGTGTTCATTTCCTTCTTGTACTATGTACATAGATTATTGAACTATGCAGTACTAATGAGGACAACACATTAAATATGTCATGTAATACAATATCAGTAAACATGTACTATTTATATTTACCCAGGTTTATTAGCTTTATGATCACCCGATAGACTCTTCAGGCTGAAATTCTTTATTTTTTATCTTTCTATTGAATCATAATTGATTACACATATTTTGGGGGTTCAACATTGATGTATATTGATCAAATCAATATTATTAGCATATATATTATTACAAATCATACTTATTCTTTATGCCCCTTGTCCAATCTCTTCCCATCCCTCTCTCCCTCCCCCTCCCACCGCTGATAACCCTAGATTTCTTCTCTCCTTCTGAAAGAGTAACAGTTACTCTGTTGATTTGTTGCCTAGATGATCTGTCCAGTGCTGAGAGGTGTGTTCAGGTCCCCGACTACTATTGTAAAGCGGATGCTTCTTCTGTCACTTTGGAATGGGCTTTGTGGAGAGAGACGTCCTCTTCTTTTCTCTGGTTTCCCCTGGTGACTCTGTGTCAATGCACTCGAGTGGCTGGTGGGCATTCTGCACGGTGGTTGTGGCATCTAGCCACTTTTATGGCAACCGTGGCTATTGTGGTGGCTGTGGTGGGCCACCCACGTGGAAGTGGTGTTTTGGGTGTGCTCTTTGTCTGGATGTGGGAGGAGGGGTCGTTACCTGGCTCCATCTGTTTTGACATTCTAAGATGTTGTTGAGGAGGAGCTGGGAGGGAGAGGGGAAGGAAATAGGGTGAGAGAAGGAGGAAGGAGGGAGGGTGTGGATGAGGACTGTGGCACCCCCCTCATTCCTGCAGGGGAGACCAGGGCACTTCCTGTGGTGGCTTGATGGTCATCACTGGGCTGGATGCAGGTGTCAGGTGAGCATGGCCGAGGCCCGAGGCCCCCCACCATCCTGGTTCAGGGGCCTGGGGCAATTCCTGTGGCAGCTCAGTGGTCATCATTGGGCTGGTTGTGGGTGCTGGGGCCATGGCTGGGGCCCCCAGTCCTCCCCGCTCCCTGGCTTGGGGGCCCAGGGGGTTTCTGGTCCTTCTAGGTTTTACAGGTGTTGTTTGGTAAAGTGAGGCCTTTGCTAGTTTCAAACTTTGTCTCTGGTCTGTGGGTATTTTGTTTTTCCTTCAGTTCTGTGTTGGATTATTTGCTGTTCCCACCACTTAAACTCTGCACTGGAACTAATTTGTTGTCCTTTGCTTACTTCTAAAATGGGGGAACTTCCTGTGGGGACCAGCACTTGAGCTCTGTGGTTAAGCTAAATTGCTGTTTTGCTGTTGATTCCCTGGGGAAGGTTTTTTGTGCAGCTCAGATTTTAATGGTTGGCTTTGTAGGTACTTTTGGGTCTAGTAAGGTCTGGTGCACCTGGGTTGTGTGCAAACTCTGGTCTGGACCTGAATCTTTTCAGCAAACTGCACCCCCTGCAGTTCTATATTACTGACCAGTCTCCTCTGAGTGGTCCTGCTGTGATAGGGACCTGTGCAGATCAGCTGCCCTTGCTGTGCCCCAGTGTTTCCCCAGTGGGCCCATCTTCCCCATTGCCCATGCTGCAAACACTTCCCATGGGACAGGCTGTGTATCAGTCCCTTGCGATGACTCACTGGCCTCTGAGTGGCTCCTTTTTTCAGTTGTTGTGGCTCCTCGCTCCTATGTGGGTCCACGGGAATCCTGTTAATAGTCTTGGTGGCCCCCAGGCCCTCTTCTCCCCTGCTGCCTCTAGCAACTTCATAGGAAGGGCACAGCAGCAGCTTTTGCCAGCTCCTGCTCCATGCATTCAGCAGAACAGCCTTGAAGTGGCCAGGATTTGAAATTGTGGGAGCAGTCCTTTCTTTCTCTCATTGTGTCTTCTCCTGCCTTCATGAACTCTGTAGGTCTCTCCTCCTCTTCCCCTGATCTCTAGCAGCCCCAGCTTGGCTGTCATTGCTTTTTAATAGTTGTAAATTGGTTGATTTGCAGGAGAGAGTGACACTGGGGACCGTCTATTCCGCCATCTTGACTGGAAGCCTGAAATTCTTTATTTAAACAAAGCACCTCCCATTTTCTGAACCATAGAGGCTCATATCCAGGGAAGTCTCTTGAGCTGGGCTTACACTCTCTTCCCCTGCATCAGAGATGGGCCTGAACATGGGGAAGGCCTTGTGGCCTCTCCTCCAGGGAGATATCCCTGCACTGGCACCTGGACAGAGCTGGCTCCTCCTGCTCCTCAGGCAGAACTTTCAGGTCTAGTGCTGACAATAGTCTAGTGGGGCAGCAGCCACAAACTCTTCAGTTACAGACCCCACCCCCATTTGTGGTCTTTTGAAGCATCTCCACCTTGCTTCACCCTCATGTGAAGGGGTGAAGGGTCCATGAGCTGAGGAGTCCACTACTGCGTCCCTTCTATGGAACAGCTTGTAGATGGCCTGGCATTGCCAAGTGCTCTTTCTGCTCTGCTCCATTATTTAATAGCTGTCCTAGATTTCCACCAGCATCTCTCTGTTGCAAGAATACTCTCCAAGCATTCTGCTTTCAGCAATGTGAAGTACTTACTATTGGGTAGTTCCAATAGCCAAAATATGTTGGTCATTGCTCTTGGGTGGTGAATCCCTGGCTGCACTGGCCACCTCTGTCACTCTTTAGACCTATGTTGGGCATTTTTACCAGTTTCAGTGGATGGTTTCTGCATTAGTCTGTTTCTGTTGCTTACAACAAAATACCTAGAACTGGGTAATTTGTAAAGAAACATTATTTATTGCTTACTGTTTCAGAGGCTTGGAAGTCCAAAGTCTGGGAAACAAGCTGGTGAGGGCCTTTTCTTGGTGGGGACTACAGTGATGCCAGGTGTCACATGGCAAGAATGGCAGGGCAGAGAGAGAGCTAACTCCTCACTCCTCCTGTTAAAGGCCTCAGAATCAAGCCCATGACCAGCATTAAATCATCAACTTATTAATCCATTTACTAGGGCATGGTCCTACAATCCAATCATCTCTTCAAGGCCCCACCTTTCAATTACCATAATAGGATTTCCCACCCTCTTAACAGTCACAGTGGGGCTAAGTTTCTAATGCATGGACTTTGGAGGACACAAATCAATCCACAGCAGTTTCCATGGCAAATCCAGATGTTCTGATGATGGTCATCATCTGGGTCTTTTCCTGGAGGTCTGTGCTGAGGCTCAGCTGCCCACCTGCCCAGGAGCCTCTGCAGTCACAGTAATGACTTCAGGCCACTGATGTGGCCACAGTGTATCAACCCCTCACCGAATCACCTGAGCCCCTAACTCTGTCTCTCCCCTTATCCTTTCCTCATGCCATCCCCCTCCTGAATGACCTCCACAGCAGACAGGATTCAGAGCTCCAACACAGGACTCCCATTGAAAAAGGACTGTCACTTACTTTAGAAAGTTGATCATTGTACATGGTGGCCTACACAGTAATGTCAAGGCTTTTTCTTACTTGGCAATTCATGAAAGGGTTAATGATATTTATACACCTTAGGACATTTGCATAAAACCAAGTGTGTGTTATCCTTATCTCTTGCATCTAGTTATACACTACAAGAGTACATCCTCCTCCTCTACAAGGGACTCTGGTGTCTACAGTAAAGTCATTTCTGCAACTTTCTTCTTACACTGGGGAGGTGGTCCAAGGACCCTCACAGCTCCTGATGGGCTCCAGCTCTGCTCTGGTGAATTGCACCAGACAGAGGACTTCAAACATCACTTCAGGCTCCTCAATCCCCACCAGCCCTTGAACGGAAGTGATGTCGCATATTGGAATATACAGATCTTGCTGGCTTGGTGCCTTCTAGTACAGGACCTCCACCCCTGAAAGTTCCCCACCAAGTATTTCTGGGCGCTCCCAGGGTGCCTGGCAGGAATTCTTGTGCAAGTTGGCACATCCTATTGTCCCTGCTGTCCCTTTGCATGTCCACTGGCCATACCCAGGGCCCTGCTCCTACTGCTGTCAGAGCCTCTGGACCTCCTTAGGGGCACATCTTCATTTTTTTTCTCTCTCTCTGAAGGATGAAGAGGAGGAGAAATCACCTAAGTGTGAATTTTGTGGAAGTGACCTAAGTGAATTTCTTTCCAGTGTGGACATTTGTTCTGAACCAATGATACGTGTAAGTTCTAAAGCAGGTTTACTGAGGAAGCGTTATTTTTAAACACTGTTTTTAAACATATGTAGTATTTTCTTCTGCATCTTTTCCCTGCATCACCATTCTCAAAAGAGTTATGTGTTTGCTGTCAGGAAATGCAAATCACAATCACAATGGGATACTACTTCATACCCACTAGGATGGCTATATTTAAAAAACAGATAATAACAAGTGTTGACAAAGATTTAGAGAAATTAGAACCCACATACACTGCTAAGGGTGAGTACGAAATGGTGCAGCCACTTTGCAAAACAATCTTGCAGTTCCTTGAAAAGTTAAACATATAGTTACCATATGACCCAGCAATTTCATTCCTAGGTTTATGCCCAAGAAAATTGACAGCATATGTCCACACAAAAACGTGTACACAAATGCTCGTAGCAGTATGATCCATTAAACAGTGGAAACAACCTGTCCACCAACTGATGAATGGATAAATAAAATGTGGTATATTCACACAGGGAAATATTATTCAGCCATAAAAAGAAATACAAAATACTGAAACATGCTGTAATATGGATGAGCCCTAAAAACATTATGCTAAGTGAAAGAACAGTCATAAAAGTACCGCATGCTATATGGCTCCATTTTTACAAACTATACAGAACAGGCAGATCTAGAGAGATGGACATGGATTAGTGGTTGCTGTGGGCTGGGAGGGGGGGAGGATGGGAAGTGGCTGTTAATGGGTACAGGTTTTACGTTATAAAATTGATTGTGGTGATGGTTGCACAATTCTGTAAATACACTAAAAACTAATGAATTGTACCTTTAAATGAGTGGATTGTGTGGAATGTGAATTATGTCTTAATAAAACCATTTCCAGAAAAAAAAAAAAAGTTATGATAGATTGTTATCCAAATCCCAGTAGCCATTTTTGGTTTTTGTCAGCTCTAATCACCTTCATCAGGGATGGAAGGGATGAAAATGACCTCTTTGTTTTTCAGGCCTCCTGTTGTATTCACTTCCAAAATCTGGTTGACTATATCTATGAGGAAGAACAAAAAACCAAAAGCTCTAAAGCTGAATTAATCAGCATTAATCCTCACGTAGCACATGGTAGTGAAGTTGATAGACTCAAGGCAAAGGAAAAAGCCCTGCGAAGGTAACATTGAGCCTTTGACATTGAAACTCAGATAGGCCAACTTAATTGGAGGGCTATTTGTAAAATGAAACTCGTTTTTTCCAAAATATATAATTTTAAAGATGTGTTTCTTGTGAAGAAATAAAAATTGGCCAAAGCAGCAAACCTATTGTAATTCCTAGTAGATGTCATAAGATTCAAAAGCTTCCAGAAACTCAGCACACTCACTGATTTAAAGTAGAGATTTACCAATCCTAAATTATCAGGGCAACTCAGAATTCCTATATTGGAAAAATTTGTCGAATAAACAGAATATGGACCCATGTGTTCTGATTAAGTAGGCTGGATTCACAAGTAATAACAGATAAAAACAACAAGGGACAGCAGTTAAGCAGTTGAACTCTGTAGTATGCTGTTTTAAGCTTCAACCACATTTATGATTTATCTGTGATTTTTTAAAATTTTTGTAGAAAACAGGAGCGACAAATGGCCAGACAAAGGGCAATAATATCAAATGAACAGACTAGTTCCGCTGAAGCGGGTGAGTTCAACATTGCTGTTATAGACCAGCTGTACAATATCAGAAAACTCAGATGTTTGACCCAGAGATAAAATCGGTATATTTAAAAATAATATTGAAAATTTTCTTTTCTAAGCACAGTAAATCTTGCATCAGTCAAAATGGCTCAGAAAATCTGGTGTTTCAGCCATCTGGCTTTTGGAGTTCTTAGTCTTCACCTCATTATTATTATTGATTGAAATAAATTAGCAACATCTATAGAGCACTTTACAGATAGCTGCAAAGATCTTTTGAGTTCATTGTCTCTTATTAAGCACACATTCCATGTTGTTTTCAAGCTTGAGTATGGAAAATCTGTCCGAAATAAATCAGATTACTTTCTTCATACATTGGTTGTACTGGTTGGCTGGCCAGTATAACTACAGTACTGTTGGAGGAGCACTGATTTTAGAATCGAAAGCCCTGGGTTTATATACTTGCTTTTCTCCTTAAAGGCTGTCTGATTTTGGTAAATTGCTTTATCTTTCTGATTATCAGCCTCCTCCTCTACCACTCAGAGCTATTGAAAAGATACTTAGGAAAGATATATTTTTGTTTATTTTTTGTAACTAAATTTCTAAAATAAAGTTTCTTGATATTCAGCTGTTTCTTACTAAAACTAAAGGCCAGAAAATTCCACCTATGAAAACGGTCATTTTTCTACTTTTAACAAAGGAATGTTCTCATCTTTTAACAAAAGAAGCCCCTCACTAACTTAATAAAGAACATCATTTTTCTTTCTTTAAAAAAAAAGTCTGATAAATTAATGCCTTTGTAATGGGGTTTGAAATATCACTTTAGAAGAGAGGTTGTAGAAAATGTAACATATATGTACTTACATGTAATTCTTTTCCCATTAGATTCAAAGCATTTAAAAACTATTTCGTATCAACTTTCCCTGGATATTCCAAAAGAAGAGCCAACTGATGACAGACTACTTGATTTTCACCTAGAAAACAGTAACATATCCATTGTTTGTTGTGATTCTAGGGTAGCATGTGGAAAGGTAATTAACTTGTAATTGTTTTACTTGCTATTTTAAAAAGGTCAGTATACCTAATATTATAAAAGTTCTCATAGGCTGACTGGTTAGCTCAGTTGGTTAGAGCACTGTGTTAAAACACAATGTCAAGGGTTTGGATCCCTGTACTGACCAGCCATAAAAAAAACCCAAAAAGTTCTCATGAAGCTTGGCTACATGACATATTTAACTATCAAAAAGAATTGTATGGAATTGGCCTTTTAACTTCTACTGGACTTTATAACCGTGTCATAAATGTTTTGGTTAAAGCCTATTAACTTTAAAATGTGATAGTTGTACATTAAAGAACATTTGGAATCCATAGCAAATTAAAAAGAAGGGGAGAAAAATCACCAAAAGTCCCAACCACTTCCCCAACACTATTACTAAATCACTATTTTCTAGACTTGCACTGCTCAATATGGTAGCAACACTACATATGGCTATTTAAATTAAAATTAATTAAATTAAATAAAATTCAAAATGTAATTTTTCCATCACACTAGCTACATCTCAAGTCCCAGATAGCTGCACATGACTAGGGGTACTGTAGTGCAGTGCAGATACAGAACATTTTTATTGTCATCAAAAGTTCTACTAGATACCACTGTTCTAGATTTTCTCTCTTGCATATAGCCTTTGGTTAATATACTTGCAATTGTATCATATATGTAATTTTTGTCTCTTTTTTAACTTAATTGTAAAAATATATTTCCATGACATTATACAGTTTACATTAATGTGATTTTTCATACAGTTGGTTTAACTATTTCCCTGTTACTGGACACACAGGTTATTAACAATTTTTTTGCTATACTAATAAATAGCACTGCTCTGAATTTTTGTGTGATAAGCACATTTCTATACAGGCATAGTTTCTTAAAATAGATTACCTGAAATTAAATTACTGAGACCAGGTTTGTTTCTCTTGGGTGTTATAGAATTTAGGGGGTGGCAGTAAACCCAACTGCCTGACAGAAGCAAATCCAATTCTCTCTGGAGGAAGGTCACTCATTCAACCTTCAAGTTACTCCTACGTATTTTCAGTTTTGATTACCAGGACACAGTAAAAAATAACCAAGAACACAAGGAAACTCAGCACCACAACTGAAAACCCAGAGGAATACTACCCAACAGGAAAATACCCATAAAGACTTTGGAAACTGAAGTAATCTAACTACATTTATGAAAATAGAAGATCAGCTTGAAGATATTGGAGAGAATAGAAGAAAACTGTAAAGTGACATACAAGATTTAAAAAGAAAAAATATGAATTTATAGAAATGAAAAATACAATAACTGAAATTAAAAACTTAAAAGATGAGAGTTAAAAAGCAGGTTAGACCCAACTAAAGAGAGAACTAATGCCCTGGAAGAGAGTTAAAAAAAAAAAAAGTAAGAAATACAGAAGAGAGTATATTACACAAAAATAAAATGAAAGGTCCAAAATGTATTCAGAATAACAGAAGGAGAGGAAAAAGATAATCAGGCAGAGGTAATTGTGAAGGTTAATTCTAGATGTCAACTTGGTTAGGTGAAGGAATGCTGAGAAACCTGGTAAAGCAATCTTTTCAGGTGTGTCCATAAGGGTGTTTCCAGCAGAGATTAGTATGAGGCTCTGAGTGGACTGGGTGGGAAAGACCCACCCTCAGTGTGGGTGGGAACCATCCAATCCACTGGGGGTCCGGAGAGAACAAAAGACAGAGAAGGGCCGAGCCCGTGGTGTACTCGGGAGAGTGCAGTGCTGGGAGCGCGGCAATGCTCCCGCCGCAGGTTCGGATCCTATATAGTAATGGCCGGTGCACTCACTGGCTGAGTGCTGGTCATGAAAAAGACAAAAAAAAAAAAAAAAAGAAAAGAGGTGAAGCTCTCTCTCGATCTGCTGGAGCTGGGATACACTTTTCTCTCCTGTCTATGGACATCAGAGCTCAAGACTCTTCAGCTTTTGCATTCTAGAACTTACACCAAGGACACCATCAGCTTCCCTGGTTTTGAGGCCTTTGGACTTGGACTGAGCCACGCTACTGGCATCCGGTTTACAGAAGGCCTCTCATTGGGCTTTTCTTCATAGCCACGTGAGCTAATTCCCCTAATAAATCCCTCTCATATAATTATAACATATTCTATTGATTCTGTCTCTCTGGAGAACCCTGACTAATACAGTAATATTTAAACAGATAATGGATGATAATTTTTTAGCTCTGATAAAAGAGACTAATTCACAGATTTAAGAAGCCCACTGAATCCCAAGCAGTATGGAAAAAAAAAATTCCTAGACACAGCATCATGAAACTGCAGAAAACCAAAGACAAAATGAGAATCTTAAAAGCAGCAGAGAAAAAAAAGTTGAGTTTACATTTAAAGGAGAGCAGTTAGACTAGAAGATTACCTCCCAACAGCAACAGCAGAAGTTAGAAGGCAGTAGAATGTCTTTCATTTGGTGAAAGAAAATAATGGCCAATCTAGAATTCTATACCCAATGAAAATATTTTTCAAGAAAGTGTGCCAAAACACCCCATTTCCTTGCAAGGACAGAGAGTTTGTCACTAGTAGTCCCTTACTAAAGGAAATTATAAAGAATGTTCTTTGGTAGTTAGTCTGAGAGTCAAGAAAAATGAAGTGGTGCATAGTATATATGGGTAAAACAAAAAGTAGGCTGATAAAACAATAATGATAATGGCGTGTGTTGTTCCAAAAGACAGTATAAAATAAAATGCACAACAACAGTAGGACACAAATTGGGAAGAAGGCTAAATGCAATTACAGTGTTCTAAAGTACTTGGTTCAGGAGAAGGGCAAATAAATAGATTAACTTCAGACTTTGATGAATTGAATTTGCTTGCTGAAATTTGTTGGGTAGCAAAAAAAAAAAAAAGGTAGAAACAGAGGGTATGACTTCCAAGCTAGTATAAGAGAAACAAAAAATGACTTGTTTTAAAATCCTCCAAATGACATGAAAGGATAAGAGAAAAACACATAACAGAGAGAAATGGAAAGCATCAAAGAATGTCAGTAATTATATGTAAATAGACTAATGCTCTAGTTAATAGACAAAGACTGTCAGATTCTAATTTTTTTCTTTTTCTTTTTTTTGATACTTTTAAAAGTTCATGGAAAAATAGAATTAAAAGATAATACAAATCATTTCAGGAACTTTTTGAAGTACCCTCCTATATACTGTTTACAAGAGACACATCTAAATATAAGGATACAAAAAGATTAAATATAAATAAATAAAATATAAAGGTAAAAATGTTAAATATAAATAAATAAAAATGATATATTATGAAAATACTAACTGAAAGATTATGCTCATATTTATATCCTTATAACAGTTAAAAATCATTAATAGAGATAAAAAGGATCACTTAATAATGATGAAATTTCAACCACCAGGAAGTTATAAGATTACAAAATATTTTGCCCATATTAACGTGGCCTCAAAATATATAAAGCAAAATTTCACAGAAGTAACAAGAGAAATAAATCCATAATCATAATGGGTAATTTAACCTACCCCTTTCACTAATTGAGAGGACTACTACACCAAAAACAGGGCGGTAATAGTATAGAACATTTGAACAATCCATTTAACAAATTTGACCTACTATTCATGGATTGGAAGAGTAAATTTTTTTTAAGGTTTACATTCTTCCCAAAGTGATCTGTAGACCCAATGCAAATTCAGTCAAATTCTAACAGGATTGTATGTTTGTGTATGTTGGGGGAAGGGAGGTCTGGAGAAGTTGACTCTAAAATTTATGTGGAAATATAAAGAATCTAGAATAACCAAGACATCCTTGAAGAAGGTTGGCGGGGAGGAAAACATGCTCTTCCATATATTAAGATCTATTACAAAATATAGTAATTAAGACAGTATAGTGCTGGGGCAGGATAAACAAAGAAATTCACATACAGAATAAAGAGTCTAGAATCAGACCCATGTATACATGAATATGACAGCGGTGGCACTGCACGATAATAGAGAAAGGATCATCTTTTCACTATACAGTGGTGGAATAATGGGGTATTATATCAGTCTATTTCTGTTGCTTGTAACAAAATCCACAGAACTGGGTACTTTGTAAGGAAAATTTATTGCTTACAGTTTCAGAGGCTGGAAAGTCTAAAGTCCAGGGAACACAGCTAGTGAAGGCCTTGGAGGTGGTGACAGTGACCCAGGGGTCTCACATGGCAGAAAATAGTAGAGCAGAGAGAAGGATACTTCCTCATGCCCTCTCCTTTTTAAAGCTCTCAGAACCACGCTCCTGACCACCATTATTAATCCATTCACTAGGGCATAGTCCTACAAACTAATCCCCTCTTCAAGGCCCCACCTTTTAATTACTATAATGGGATTTCCAACCCTCAACAGTTACAGTAGGGATTTAAGCTTCAATGAGGTTGGGGAGGGCATCCAAGCTACAGCATTCCACCCTGGACCCCCCAAAGCTCATGTCTTTTTCTCATACAAATACATTCATTTTGTCCCCAAAGTCTTAACTTGCTTCAGATCAAGTTCAAAGTCTCATCTGTGAAATCAAGACAAGTTATCTATTTCCAAGATACAATGGTGGGACAAGGATAGGGTGCATACTCCCACTCAAAAAGGAAGAAATAGGCTAAAGGAAAAGTGTGATAGGTCCCAAACAAGTCCAAAACCCAGCAGAACAGGCATTAAATCTTATAGCTGGTGAATCATGTACCTTGACCCCATGTTTGATGTCCTCTTCATGTTGGTGTCAGGGTTGGGTCCCCAAGTCCTGGGGCAGCTCCGCTCCTATGGCTTTCCTGGTCTCAGGTCACACTTCAGCTCTCCCAGGCTGCATTGCACTCTGATAGCTCCACAGATCTGGGGTCTCTATGGCAGCCCTGCTTTCATGGCTCCACTAGTCATGATGCTGTTGGGGTTTTTCTACTGCAGCTCCGACCCCATATTTCCACTTGGCATTGCTCTAGTGAAGGTTCTATGCAGTGAATCTGCCCTGTGACAGAGCTCTTCCTGGGTCCCCAGACTTTTCCATACATTCTTTGAAATCAGGGTGGAGGCTCCCAAGTGACCAGGCTTTGGTATTCTGCAAGCCTGCTGACATAACACCAAGGCTGCCAGCTTGTATCTTTCAAAGCTCTGGGTCCAGCCACACCTGGGCCAATTTAACCATGGCTGGAGCAGCAGGGGTGCAGGAAGCAGCATTCGAGGTGGTGCTGGGCATCGAGCCCATGGAGGGAGCCTCATGTCTGTTCCCCGAGACCCATTTTCTCTCCCTAGGCCGTTAGGCCTGAAATAGAAGGGTTGGCCCCAGAGGCCTCTGCAATGCCTTCAGGGCCTTTCCCCCCATCTCTTGATAATCCCTTTCTTTCGTACTAATCTTTTTAGCACCATTGCATTTTTCTTCTGAAAATGCTCTCTGCTTCTCTACCACATGGCCAGGCTGCAAATTTTCCAAATCTTTACGTTCTGCTTTCCTTTTAAATTCTGGCTTTACATCACACCTTTTCTGTCATAACTCAGTATAGGCTGTTGCAAGTAGCCATGCAGCTTCCTTCATGCTTTGCTGCTTAGAAATTTCTTCTGCCAAATACCCTGGTTCACTCTCTTAAGTTCCAACTTCCACAAAATCTTAGGGCATGGAAACAGTTCAGCCAAGTTTCTTGCCAGTTCACAGCAAGGGTGATTTTTGCCCCAGTTTCCCAAAGCCTCCTTCTCATTTCTATCTGAGACCTCAGAATATCCTTTATGGTCCATATTTCTATCAGCATTCTGGTCACCACCAATTAACCAATTTCTAAAGCATTCCAAACTTTCCCCTTTTTTTGTCTTCTAAACTTTCACCAGCATCTAGGATTTTTCTAGCCTGTTCTTCCAAATTTTTCCAGCCTCCCCTCAACACCCAGTTCCAAATCTGCTTCCATATTTTTGAGTATTTGTTATAAGCAACACCTCACTTCTCTGGTACCAATTTTCTGTATTAGTCTGTTCCTGTTGCTTGTAACAAAATACACAGAACTGGGTGTTTTATAAAGAAGAATGAAATTTATTGCTTACAGTTTTGGAGGCTGGGAAGTCCAAAGTCCAAGGAACACAGCTGGTGAAGGCCTCGGAGATGGTGACAGTGACCCAGGGGTCTCACATAGCAGAAAATGGTGGAGCAGAGAGTGGGATAGTTCCTCATGCACTCTCCTTTCTAAAGCCCTCAGAACCATAGCCCTGACCACCATTATTAATCCATTCACTAAAGCATGGTCCTACAATCTAGTCACCTCTTCAAGGCCACACTTTTCAATTATCATAATAGTATTTCTCACCCTCAATAGTTACAGTAGGGATTTAAGCTTCAATGTGGTTGGGGGGCATCCAATCTATGAAAGGTATCTATATTTTTTTAATGAAATTGGAGCCACTACCTCACACGATATGTAAAAATCAATTTCAAGTGGAATAAATATCTAAATGTGAAATGCACAACTACAAAGTTATTTTAATATGGGAGAATAGCTTTATGACCTCAGGCAGGGAAAGATTCACTAACAGATGAAAAAGAGCAGTACCCATAAAGGATCTGATAAATTAAAATTAAAATTGTGGAAGTCAAGCCAAGAATGGAGAAATATTTGCAGCACATATGACATACAAAGGGCTTGTATACTAAATGCATAAAAATTTTCATAAATCAACATTTAAAAAGTCCACCTGCTATGGATTGGTTTGTGTCTCCCAAAGTTCTATGTATTAGAAACCTAACCCCCACTGTGACAGTGTCAAGAGGGTGAGAAATCCTAGTATGGTAATTGAAAGGTGGGGCCTTGAAAAGGTGATTAGATTGTGCAGACCCTGCCCTAGTGAACGGATTAATCCATTGATAGTTTAATGGTGGGCATGGGTATGGTTCTAAGGGCTTTAAAAGTAGAGCATGCGAGAAGCGCTCTCTCTCTGTTCCTTCCGTATTTGCCATGTGATACTCTGTGTAGTTATAGTCACCATCAGGAAAAGGCCCTCACCAGATGTGTTCCCTGAACTTTGGACTTCCCAGCCTCTGAAACTGTAAGCAGTAAATAGTATTTCTTCATAAATTACCCAGTTTCAGATATTTCTGTTATAAGCAACAGAAATGGACTCATACAGAAAACTGGTACCAAGAGTGGGATTTTGCTCATAACAAATACTTGAAAATGTGGAAACAGCTTTGGAACTGAGTATTGGGCTGAGGCTGGAGGAATTTGGAGGAGCAGACTAGGAAAAGCCTAGATGATGGTGAAAGTTTAGAAGAAAAAAAACCAGGGAAAGTTTGGAACATCTTAGAGACTGGTTAAATGGTAGTGACCAGAATGCTGATAGAAATATGGACAGTAAAGGCCATACTGAAGAGATATCGGATGTAAATGAGAAGGAGCTTTTTGGAAACTGGGCAAAGATCATCCTTGCCATGAACTTGCAAGGAACTTGGCTATATTTGGTCCATGCCCAAAATTTTATGGAATGTGGAACTTAAAGTTGATGAACCAGGGTATCTGGTAGAAGAAATTTCTAAGCAACAAAGCACTTCAGGAAGCTGCATGGCTACTTGCAACAACCTACACTGAGCTATGGCAGAAAAGCCATGATGTAAAGCCAAAATTTATAATTCAAAAGAAAGCAGAGGGCAAAAAATTGGAAAACTTTCAGTCTGGCCATGTAAAGAGTAAAAAGGTGTCTTTGGGAGAGGAAAGCAAGGGTATAGCCCAGTGACCATTTGCTAGGGAGATTAGTACACAAGAAAGGGACTATCAAGAGAATGGAAAAAAGAGCTGCCTGGTTAACTCGTTTGGTTAGAGCACAGCTTATAACCCCAAGGTCACAGTTTTGGAGACCCTGAAGGTATTTCAGAGATCTTGCAGGCTTCCCCTCCCATCACAGGCCCAGAGGCCTAGAGAGACAGAATGGTTTCAAGGAACAGGCCAGAGGTGCCCTCCATGGGCTCACGGCCCAGGGCTACCTTGGGATACTGATTCCCACACCCTTGCTGTTCCAGTTGCTCTAGCTGTGGCTAAATTGGCCCCAGGCATGACTGAACCCACAGCTTTAGAACCTATAACCCAGAAACCTTGGCAGCATCCATGTGGTATTAAGTCTGAAGTCTCCCTGAATGCCAAATCTGTATCACCCTGATTTCAAAGGATGTATGAAAAAGCCTGAGGACCCAGAAAGAGATCTGTCACAAGAGCAGAGTCACCACATAGGAGCTTCAATAAAGCAATGCCAAGCAGAAATGGGGGGGTCAGAGTTGTAGTAGAGAATCCTCACAAAGGCCATGCCTAGGGGAGCTGTAAGAGCAGGACCATCATGCAGACCCCAGACTTGTAGAGCTACAGAGTGCAATGCCAGCCTGAAGTGTGGCCTGAGACCAGGAAAGTCATAGAAGTGGGGCTGCCCAAGGACTTGGAGGCCCAACCGCCACACCAGAGGGCAGAGGATGTCGAACATGGAGTCAAGGTACACAATTTGCCAGCTTTAAATTTTAATGCTTGCCCTGATGGATTTCAGACTTGCTCAGGACCTGCTACACCTTTCTTTTGGTCTATTTCTCCTTTTTTGAACAAGAATATGTACCCTATGTTTATCCCACCATTGTACCTTTGTAGTACATAACTTGTTTTGATATCACAGATGGGATCTTGAGACTGGATTTTTCAGCTGAAACAAGTTAAGACAGGGGATAGAGTAAGCGTATTTACCTGTGAGGACATGAACTTTGGGGGCTAGGGGTGGAATGCTATGGATTGAATTGTGTTCTCCAAAGCTCCAGGTATTGGAAACTTAACACCCACCATGACAGCGTTAAGAGGGTGGGAAATCCTGTTATGATATTTGAAAGGTGGGGCCTTGAAAAGATGATCAGATTGTGAGGACCATGCCATAGTGAATGGATTAATCCATTGATGGTTTAGTGGTGGGCATGGGCATGGTTCTGACGGCTTTAAAAGTAGAACATGTCAGAAGCGCTCTCTCTCTGTTCCTGCCATATTTTCCACATGATACCCTGCATAGCTATAGTCACCATGAGGAAAAAGCCCTCATCAGATGTGTTCCCTGGACTTCAGACTTTGGACTTCCCAGCCTCTGAAACTGTAAGCAGTAAATAGTATTTCTTCATAAATTACCCAGTTTCAGGATTTCTGCTATAAGCAACAGAAACTAATACACAACTTAAGAGAAAAATGGGCCAAAAAAAAAACACCAAAAACACAAAACTTGGACACTTCACAAAGGAGAAAATTCAGATGGTCGATAAGCATATGAAAAGGTGCTCAACCTCACTAGTAACCTGAGAAATGAAAATTCAAACCACAATTAGAAATAAGTACATATCAATCATATTGGCAAAAAATATAAAGTCTGATGGTACTGAGTTTTGAAAAGGATACAGAACAACAGTAAAATATAAAAATTTAAACTGTACTGTTTAGAAATGATAAAAGTACAAAGAAATGCAAAGAAATTACTGTGAAATCAGAGCAGTGGTTATGTCTAGGAAGGAAGGATATTAACACTGGGATGAACGCTTTTGGGTGGGGGCTTCTAGAGTGTAAGCATTGCTCAATTTCTTGACCTGGATGTTGATTACACAGGTGTTAGCCTGATAATGACTCATTAATGAAACAGCATGTTTTAGCACTTATCTGAACGTATTCCATATTTCATAAAAGTGAAAACATGTATTAGCTTCCAAAATAAATGGCAACATTTATGTGAAAATTTAGATTATTTCATTTTTTTAGCCCTAGGAATACCTGTATTCACTTTAGTACAATTCAAAATTAGGAATAAACAGAATTAAATTGAAACTTCAGTTTATTATGCAATATTGTAGGGTACAAATTCATTTCCTGGGCTGGCCCGTTAGCTCACTCAGTTAGAGAAGGGTGCTGAAGGTCAAGGGTTCAGATCCCCTTACTGGTCAGCCACACACACAAAAAAAAAATTTTAAAAATTATTTTCCTATTGAGCTTTACGTATAAATAGTTGAACTTGAATATGTAGCAAGGAATATCTCCCTGTATGTCTCTCGTCACCCTCGAATACCTCACTAGTTAGTGTTCTGCTCAAATGAACTTCACGAGCAACCTTGAAGAGACACCAATGGCTGCAGCTTATGGTGGAGTTTGTTTTGTTTTGTTTTTGTCAGGTTTATTGAAGTAAAATTTACGTATAGTAATATTTACCCTTTTTAGGTGTTCAGTTCTAAGAATTTTGACAGTTTTGTAAGCATCACTACTACAATCAGGATATAGGATGCTGCCATTATACTGGAGCTGGTTTTTTATCTCCTTTTGTCTTGTTTCAGTACAGTAGTCCCCCCTTATCCACAGTTCCACTTTCTGCAGTTTCAGTTACCTATAGTCAACCACAGTCTGAAAATATTAAATGGAAAATTCCAGAAATTAATAATTTATAAGTCTTAAATTGCATGCTGTTCTGAGTCTTGATATAATTGTTCTATTTTATGAGTAGTAATTATTGTTAATATCTTACGATGCCTAATTTATAAATTAAACTTTATCATAGGTATATGTATGTATGTATAGGAAAAACATAGCATATATAGGTTGGTACTATCCACTGTTTCAGGCATCTACTGCAGGTCTTGGGACATGCCCTCTGTGGCTAGGGGGGGACTATTGTAATATGTGTATAAAGTAAAAAAATTAAAAATAAAAACCTTCAAATAGATATATAATGTCAGATTTCTACCCGAAAGATTTTATCAAGTTATACTGCAGGGGTTAGGAACAATCTTTCTTTTTTTTTTGATCCTTGCCTCGGCATCGTCCGCACCACGCTGAGCACACCGGCCATCCCTATATAGGATCGGAACCCACGGCCTGGGCGCTGCACTCTCCTGAGTGAGCCACAGGGCCGGCCCAGGAACAATCTTTAAATGATTGCTAAGGATTGGCCTGTTGTTGAAGCAAGACCACCAATTTAAATTAAGAAATGGTTTGTATCACCACAGCAACCAACTAATGTTCTTTGTTGTCATATTTAATACTTTATATTTGGAACAATTAATGGTTGAATGTTCTTTTCTTTTCTGTGGTGAACAGGTTATGAGGAATGAACTCTTAGAGAAGCACTATAAACATGGGAGCAAGTTTCTGACTTCATTTCCAGATGGGACAACACAAATATTGTATCTTTTCTTTCAACAACTTATTTTTATTAGCTTTATTTTTTCAGCAAAAGAAAGATAAAGAAAAATATTTTCTAAATTACTCCAAAATCTGCCACCCACAGAGAAGTTGTTAGCATTTTTAAATGTATATTTCCTTACTTTTTTCTGTTTATGAGAATATATATATATAGTTCTTTTAAAAATCAATTATTTAACTATTCATATTTTATAACTGGCCCCTTTATACAATGATATTATACAACAAATAATGAATATATATATGTTCATGAATATGCAATATGAATATGTGGTATGCGGTATGAATATGTGGTATGCAGTAAATACAGAGATATAACACCATTTTTATAACCACACAGAATTTCACTGTAGAGATGTACTATACTATAACTCACTTAACCTTTCCCTCACTGCTAACAAAGGTGGTTTCAGTTTTTGCTGTTGTACACAAATGAACAGCTCTGTGCATACTTTGTTGCATACTTATTACTCATTTCCTTGAATTAAATACCTAGGACTAGAAATTCTGGGTAGGAAATTTGGACGTTTTAATGCTTTGATAGATTTTTCTCCCAGAAAATGTGTACCAGTTTACCCATCCATAAGAAATACGTCATTTTTTAATACCAAAATTCAGTAGCCATATCATAGAACACTAAGTTATTGATCACTTGGACTTCTGCCTGATTGACCAGGTCATTTGATATTGCAACATAAGGGCCATTTAATATCTTGAGGAAACTAAAGAAAAGAAGGAGGGCTTTTTCATGAACTGAGGGCCTCCCTTTGTAGAAGAAAATCATTTTTAGTCATTGTTTCCTAAATGTTTAGTCGAATATCAATAATAAACCAGAAATATGACTTTTATGACATAGGAAGCATAATGGAAGTCTTAGTTCCCTAGGCCCTATGAAAAAGAGTGTCGGTTTTGTTTTAATTATATCAATAAATTTTAAATAACTTACTCAACTTTTATTATTAGTTATCATTTCATGCTCTGATTTTAATTCTTCTTAACTTTCTTGAAGGCTGTGTCTGATTTTTAAAATGATTCAGAATCAATCTCGTATTTACTTCATCTCTGGACTTCAGATCAGCCTAGGTGTGGACTGAGTATTAACAGTCAGTGAATTATCCTCAGTATATTTTATTCTTTTTGATGCTATTGTAAATGGAACTGTTTTCTTAATTTCATTTTCAGAATGTTCACTAACAGTGTATAGAAATACAATTTATTTTTTATATAAATCTTGTAGCCTATAACCCTGCTGAACTCATTGATTAACTCTAATATATTGTTTTGTGGATTGCTTAGGATTTTCTTTATACAAGACCATGTCATCTGCAAATAGATACAGTTTTACTTTTCTTTGCAATCTGTATGCCTTTATTTCTTTTTCTTTCCTAAAGTTTTCATTGTTAGAATATTCAGAGCAGTGCTGAATAGAAGTGGTGAGAGCTGACACCTCTGTTTAGTTTCTGATCTTACGGGAAAGCACTCAGTCTTTCACCATTAAGTATGATTTTTAGGTGTGGGTTTTTTGTACATATTCTTTATCAGGTTGAGAATGTTCCCTTCTTTTCAAAGTCTATTGAGTCTATCATAAAAAGGTGTTGGAGTCTGTCAAATGCTTTTTCTATGCCTATTGAGATAATCATGTGTTTTTTGCTCTTTATTCTATTAATATGGTATATTATTCTATTATTCATTATTCTATTAATATGGTATATTACATTAATTGATTTTCAGATGGTAAGCCAACCTTGCATTCCTGGGATAAACCCCACTTCATCACAGTGCATAATCCTTTTTACATATTGCTAGATCCAATTTGCTAGTATTTTCCTGAGGATTTTTCCATCTCATGCTCTTTATTCTATTAATATGGTATATTATTCTATTATTCATTATTCTATTAATATGGTATATTACATTAATTGATTTTCAGATGGTAAGCCAACCTTGCATTCCTGGGATAAACCCCACTTCATCACAGTGCATAATCCTTTTTACATATTGCTAGATCCAATTTGCTAGTATTTTCCTGAGGATTTTTCCATCTCATAAATATATTTTGATCCCCATAAAAAAACATAAAATCTGGGCTGGCAGCTTAGCTCACTTGGTTAGAGAGTGGTGTTTGTAACACCAAGGTCAAGGGTTTGGATCACCATACTGGCCAGCCACCAAAAAAGCAAACAAAAATAAAATCCTTTGTAATAATAGTACCTCTCATTTTCAGAATGCTGTATAATTTCAAAGGGCTGTCTCATAAATTGAATTTATTCCCAGAATAGTCAAGGATCATTAGAACAACTCACGTGACCTTATCTGATCTCAGCTATCCATCTGGAAACCTAGCCATTATCCGAGTGCCCAACAAGATAAATGGTTTCACTTGTATAGTCCAAGAAGATGTGCCCACTAACCCTTCCATCCTGGCAGTGCTGGACTCCTCTGGCAGAAGTTCCTGCTATCATCCCAATGGAAATGTCTGGTAGGTTTCTAGTTTCCTCCTGCTGCCATTTGATTGACTGATTGATTGATTGATTTTTGCTTTTCTGAAACTGAGTGTTTCTTCTTAAATGATAAGAATGGCTCTAAGAAGATTTATTTAAGTTAGTGATCTTTAGATAGTAATGTGGTTTATGCCATTCCATAAGTTTCTCAGTAGAAAAATCTCAAGTAACTATACAAAGCAAAGCTCATATTCTTTCCATTAACAGTAAGAAAATATGCACTATATAATTGCAGAATAGAAAAAACAATCTTAATAAATTATATGGTCACTCCAGGGATTTGGAATGTGAATCCAGGCAGTCTTTAGCCTGTGCCCTGATGATATTCTGCTTCATCTATGGAAATAGTTTGTCAGTGGAAAGTTGCTGCACTGTACTGTGATTGTTTGAGATACACTCCTAACTAATAAGCTTTCTAAAGCCACAACCAACAATAACATACAAACGAAATATTTTTAAAAATTAAAATCCTGATTCACAGATACGCTTTGACTTCATATTATTTCATTCAGCCTGACAAAGTAAAATTTGGTTTCTAACTTCAAATACAATTTAAGCTTTTAAGCTTTTCAGGAAGAGATAGTCTCTTCCTTTAAATTATTTACAGGTATAAAAATCTCATTTTGGGAAACTCTCCAATAACTGGCAAAATTTGGACACTGCCAGTACTTGATAAATTAGAACACTGTGAGCTATTTGTAGTTTTAATGCAAAGCTGTGGTTAATCCATTACCATCATATCATGTATATTGGAAAATTTCTACTTATTTTTTTGGATTCAATAGCAATTGTATGTTACATTTGGTGAATTGCTATATTAATTGTCACCAATATCCATTGGCTTCTAGATAAGAAACCAATGGTTCTTCTTGATTGGTTTCATGAAGCCCCCTGACCCACAAACTGAACTCCTGGTCACTCTGACTTGGCTCCTTGACACTCTCATAGACCCTCTATCTGCCTCTGTATAGCAAGTCCATTTACCTTCCTGGACTGAATTTCCTTAAAGGCACATCTCGAATCTTTGCCAATACATAGCAGTGTATCTGTGCATGGTATAGACTCAAAGAATGTTTAATAAATAAACAAAGGACTGATTTATCTAGATAATTTATTCTCACCCATATTTCAAGATAAAACTAAATCTCCTCCTTCCCAGATACAGTAAAATAATCACCTCAGTTTCTCATTTGTGCTTTTGCTATTAGATTACTACCACTAATCAATACTGGAGAAATGAAATGTTAGTTATCTTAGTTTGGAGCTATCATAGACAATTTATCTAGTTTTTAAAAAATAATTTATTACAGGGCTGGCCCATGGCTCACTTGGGAGAGCATGGTGCTGACAACACCAAGTCAAGGGTTAAGATCCCCTTACCAGTCATCTTTTAAAATAATAATAATAATAATAATAATAATTTATTACCAAGTGAAGCCAACTTTCTGAGTTCCCAGAACTATACCTATTCTCTGTCCTCAAGGTGGGGATGGTGATCCAAGTTAGAAGAAGGTGAGAGAGTATGAGAAGGAGATAATTAAGTGGCACAGTGATTAGTGCCACTAGATCTCAGACTGTGCAGGTCTAAATTTGTATGTAATGTGGTAAAATGTGGGCCATTAGTGATTCAGCAATTAGCAGGAGATTGGGAGTCCCGTTGGTCTAAGTTCCACCTTCTGCTCCATTACAGAGCTCTTCTCTACTGCAGTGATATCAGAGGTGTCTTCTGAGCCTCTCCTGCCCATACCCAGTCCTGATGAGAGGGCTCCTGGAAGCCTGCCTGGCTCCCAGTTGGTGGGCATTGTTAGAAAACCACTCTCTTGTACTGAGACCAATTCAGGCTTCCCCAGAATTTACACCCACTGGTGGAAATCTAAGCACTGGTCTTCTCCCCTCTTATAGGAATAGACTATTCTCCTGTATCTCTTCCAGACTAAACCTTCCCTGTTCCTGCTTCATCCTTCCACCCTTTACCATCCCAGTTCCACCCTCTGGACACATTTTGGTTATCTGTATGGTCTCAAATTGGACTAAGTACTTCAAATTAGTGCAGAATTCAGTCACAGTATTATCACTGCTAGTATTACCTGAGATTTCCACCACGTACATGCTATTACTCCCCTTGGTTAACAAGTGCATTGAATTATAGTGTTACTGTTTATGACTGTTAATTTCCTTCCCGCCCAGGGTGTACATCAATATCTTGGGAGGTCAATATTCAGATCAAGCTGGCAACAGAGTAAGGGCTTGGAATTGGTCGAGTTCCATCGCTTCCTCACCGTTTGTTTCATTTAAACCTGTCTTTCTGGCTTTGAACCATTACGTTGGAGTTCGCATCCTAGAACAAGACAAGATTTCCATCACTTTTCTAGCAATGGGCCAACAGGCAAGAATCAGTGTCGGAACCAAAGTGAAGGTAGGTATGTTTTAAAAAACAGTTTAAAGCATTTAGAATAATGAGAAAATAAATTAACTTTTGTTAGTGTTATTACCGATAGAGAGTATACTTATCATAATCTACTATCCACTAAGAATTTTGGAATTCAATGAAAAACACATGGTGAAAGTTTCATATGGAATTGAGGCAACCTTATTAATTGTTTCTTCTTCTGAAATTCCTTTTAGTTCTGACTTGGATCCACGTAACACTTGCTGAGTGTTTACTCCAGGACTGAGTAGTGCTACCTTAGGGATTTTATTTTAGGATTTTGTATTGTGTTTGTTTTTCTCCCTGCTGTGGTAGAAAGCCCTGGGCTGGGTCAGGAGATCTGGGTTCTCATCATGTTCAAGCCTCATTTCCTTGGAGATACTTCCCAGACCTCCTAGTCCTTCTCCCAGTCAGCATCTATCACATCCTTCTCGGGGTTTTCCACCTTCTTGCCTCTATCCCTGTGCTTGCTGAAGCATGCTGCCTTACGCGCCCCCATGGCTGCCTTTCCTACTGGACGGCGAGCTCCTGAAGGGCAGAATCTCTGTCTATTGTCCCCAGTGCCTCACCCAGGCATGGCCCAGAGTACACTCTCAGTGACTAACAATAAGGCATAGTGGTTAAGAACATTCACTTCAGGTCACAGAGTCTCTAGAGTTTCAGACCTCAGCTCTGCCACTTGCCTAAGTGAGTAAACTTTAACTTCAGTTCCTCATCCACAAAATTGGATAATGATTCCTACCTATCAGATTGCTGTGAAGACTCAATGAGAATGTGAAGTAATAAGCCTAGTGCTTGGCACCAAATAAGTACTCAGTACAAGGTAGCTTAATGTATAGAAACAGATATAAATAGAGATCTATATGTACCTCTCTCTCTCTCTCTCTCTCTCTCTCTCTCTCTATATATATATATATATATATAAAACATGTATATTGTGTGACTTTGAACAAGTCTCTTAAACTCTGAGGACCTTCGTTTTATCCATTTTTAAAGGAAGAAGTTGCTCCAAACTATAAAGGTGTCTTTAATGTCTAAAAAAAACTGTATTTTTAAGTGTGTGGAAAAAGATCTCAATATTCAGCACAGGCAGGAATGTCTCATGAACACCTCTCTCTTCTCCACTCCTTCTCTCCAGTCTTCCCCCCTTTAGAAATGAATTTTAATCCGAAAAAGAGTCATTTTGATGCAAAAGGAAGAATTTGATGCTAATTTTTTTTTTTTTTTTTTTTTTTGGAAACCTGCTTTATTTTGATTACTTCCTTCATCGTTTCCCCCTTTTGATCAAGAACTTTCAATTGGAAGCTCATTCCCTGGAAGTCATGTCCCTTGCTGGGGGAAGAGTTGACACTAAAATTTTTACTTTTCCCATTGTTCTTACAATCACTCTTTCTTTGGGTTTACTAAAATTACAAAAGTGATGGAAATACGTCCCCTATTTGAGGATTTGAACAATACAGAAATAGAGAATAAAAAATGACATTCCCCCTTTATCTCCTTTTCTATTCTAACCCCCATTTCCAAAGTGATCATCACCCAAAATTTGGTGTGTATCTTTCCCCTTTCCATGTATTCATAAATTATTCATATACATATTTTCTAAAAAATAAGAATTGAATCATACTATGCTGGTTGAGGACGGGGTTCTGTTTTTTGTTTTCCATTTAACAAGTATTGAAGGTTTTTCCGTGTCTACATCTTCAAGCATATTGGAAGTCTATTTTATTTTTTAATTGCTACATAGTATTTCCTATGTACTGTAGTTAATTTATGCTAAATCTAATGACTCTCAGCGCCATTGGACACAGTCGATCACTTCCTCCTCCTGACAGCTCTTCTTCCCTTTCTTCTGGGACACTACTCCCCCTTGATTTTCCTTCCACCTCACAGGCTGTTTCTTCCCGTTTTTCTTGGCTGATTTTTCTTCCCCTCCCCTTTTTCTAAGTATTGGAGCGCCCCAGGGCTTGTCCTTGGGCTTATCTTTTCTCTGTCTATGCTCACTCCCAGGTGATCTCATTGAGTTGCATGTCCTCAAATACCATCTACATGCTGATAATCCTTTAACTTGTATGTCTAGGATCTCCCGTGAACTCCAGACTTGCAGATCTCTGTTGTCAACTCAGCATCTCCATTTGGATGTCCAAGAAGGCAATAAAAGCATAGCAAACTAGATTTCAAAGTTGCTCCTCCCTCAGTCTTCTCCATCCATCTCAGAAAAAAAAAGGCAACTGCATTCTTTCAGTTGCTCAGGCTAAAAACTTTGGACTAGTTATCCTCCTGTCTGCTTCACAACCACACATCACCTCATCTGCAAGTCACATAAACTCTGCCTCCAAAATATCTCCAGAGTCTAACACTTCTAACATCCTCCAGTACTGTCGCTCTGGTCCGCCTCTTGTACCTAATCCATCTGTTGATTAAATTATTATAATAGCCTCCTAATGATTCTCCCTGCTTCTAGTCTTCCCAAAGACTATTCTAACCCTAGGTGGAATGATACACAAGTCTGGTCAAAACTATCTAATGGCCTCTAACCTTACTCTGAGTAAAAGCCCAGACCCTACGTAAGGCCTGCAATGCTGGACATGATCTGGACCTCCTCATTTCAGTATTCTGTCTATATTACTCTTTTCTCACTCTCTCTGCTCCAGCCACACTGCCTTTTTGCGGTTCCTGCCATGGGGCCTTTGCACTTGCTGCTCACTCATGGCTGTTCCTTCACTTCCTTCAGGTTTCTGCTCAGAGTCTTTTCCTGACCAATCTAACTAAACTAGCAAGACCCACCCTCACCTCTACCCTGGCACTCCAAGTGCCTCTTTGGTCATTGGTCACAAGTTTTAGTATGTAGTGCTCTCATTTTCTTTTACTTCTAAATAATTTATATCAATTTTGACTTCTTCAATTCAATAGTCATAGTATTTTTAAATAGATAAAAAGATTTACTATCCTTTTCTTGCTAATTTCTAAATGGCCAGGGAATATGGCTTTCATTTTTTTCTGCTATTTAGAATATATTGATATTTTCTTTGCTGTTGATTACACAATTTTTATGAGTGCTTCATGTGTATTTTACCCAAAAAAAGGTATGTTTGTTGGTACAAAATTCCATGTCTAATTGTTTTATTCATACTTCTCTATCCTTTTCACTTTATATAATGGGTTTATTTCTGAGAAATGTATGAAAGTCTCTCAAAATGATTGTGAACTTGTCCATCTTTCCTAGTATTTCTATCAAGTTTTGCTTTATATATTTTGAAGCTCTGTGGTCAGGAAGTTAAAGGCAATGACTAGTTTCTTGGAAAGCTGTACCTTTCTCCCCTGTGTCACTTCAATCTTCCACCTCACTCATTTGCTCTTTAGCTGTGCCCCTTATGTGACTCAGTGTATATCAGTGAGAGTTTATTTTGACAATAAAAATTGTAATCTTATCAATATGGATTATTCCCAATTTCCTTTTTAATGGCCTTTGCCTTAAATAGTTTCATCCACTGTTAAATTGCTAAACTTGCTTTCTTTTTGTTAGCATTTGCCTGATTCATATTTTGTCATCCTTTGATTTTCAACCTTTTTATATAGTTTTCAGTTATATGTGTCTCTTGCAAACAGCATATAACTGAATTTTGTTGCTTTTCTCAACCTAACCGACTCAGTCTTTTAATGTACCATATTTTTATGGTTAGTCTAAAATCATTAACATATCTTTTTTTCTATTTGCATAGAATTAACTTCCAAGTCCTCTAGTTGTTTCTTTTCCTTGACAACAATCTTCTCTCAAATCCCTTAGAAAATAATTAGCTATATATATATATATATATATATATATATATATACACATACTAAAGTCTTCCTCTATTAATTTTGTTTCTTTGAGTATCAGTTTCTCTGATAGATAAATCTGGTGTCTCTCTTTCATGGCCTCAAATATTTGGTGATTCCCAGTTGTGTGTTCATTTTTGTATTTGCGAATCCGTTTTCCTGAATGTTCTGTTTACTGAAGTTTGCTTCTGATAATTGTGGAGAAGTGGTATGTGCTGTTGAGGGGTAGAAGGCCAGCTCCTGTGCCCGATGCCAACCCCAGCCTGTGGTCACTGCCGCTCAATACAAAGGGGGAGGTGAGGGGCTGCCTCCCGCTGGATCAGGTCAGTGTTTACCTCAGGATCTTTCCTAGCTCATTTCTGTTGACTCTGACCTCAGAGTTTATGTGTTTTAGGTTAGTGGTTTCATTTGGTCATTTATCTCTCTGTAGATAAATGTAGATATGGTCTCATCAGCTTTTTGATTTTCAGGAATTCCTTGAAAATTCCTAGTGATGAAATCCTTCTTATTAGAACCATTGTTGATTTAATCTCTGAAACATTTTCCGTCATTTTGTGGGATTTGGGGTTAAAGAATAAATTAAAGATTCTGATTCATTCTTTCTTATTTGTCCATCTCATACCCTTTTCTTCCTTCTTTCCTTTCTGTGGAGGGAGGGGTGTAAGTGCAGAGAGATGCTGTAAGTGCTGCACCTTTGGCAGGTAAGTGGTCACCTGGTCACCACACCTGCGGAAGTGGTCCTGTGGCTGTGCTTACTTTTAGCTGCCCCGTGGAGGCTACTGCTCCTCCTGGGGTGGCTCTGTAGCCGCGGTCTGCGGAAAGGTCTCAGGCAAGGCTGTCCTGACAAGTCCATTCACCTTTCTGCAGCTGTAAGGAGACATCAGCCTTGAATCATCAAAGGCTGTGAGGACGTGGGCAGAGCAGAGGCCAAGGAAGGTTAATGCAGAGGTTAATTTGGAATGGCCTCCTGGAGGTAAAGGCACAGATAGGAGAAGGGTAGGGAATAGTGGTCATCCCAGTTCCCCCTTCTCTGAGGGAGACCGCCCGCTCCGTGCCCTCCCCGTGGGCGCCCGGCCTCGCACCAGCACCGCACCCTCCCCGCCGGCCACTCCCGGGGAAGGGACGGTGTCTGAGGCGTCCTCGCGCTCCGCTCAGTGGATGCTGGTGACAGTACCTGAATAAATGATAAGGTTTGGAAAGTATCCAGATTCCATTTGGTCTGTGAAGTCTCCACAGCATTTCAGCTCCTTCCTCGTTCAGATCAGAATAACACCAGCCGGAGCCTTCAGAAGGGTCCGGCCCCACACTCGCCTCTCTCCTCGGCTGCTCCCGCCCGCCCGCTTCCACAGTGCCCCGTCCCGCCTCTGAGTTTCTCTTCTCTCTCTTTGCTGCAGTTACCACACCCCGAGGAGATCCCGGCCCTCCGACACCTGAGCGGGGAAGACCTGCTGCTGCTGGCCACTGTGGTCAAGATTCGGCGCCTGTTTCATAAACTTGAAATTTGTGTGAATTTCCCCTCGAGCCAGGTTTGGGAAAAATTAAAGCAACCTTCCTACCTCTCTTCGCTTTCTCTAAAATTAATTGCCCTCTGCCACAATTCCGGTATAAAGAGCGATATAATAACGACAATAGTAAGAGATATAATAAATGAAAAGTTTAACTAAGAATGATCGTGCTTTCTTTTCTGTTGAGGTTTTCTGGGTGAGGGGAGGAGATTGGGAGGTTCCCCCAGAAGCGTACAAAATGACGAGGAAGTGCCCTGAAATGTGCCATCTGGTGAACTTAGAACGCATCCTAGCTCAGTCCTGGCTTTTCTACACGTGTTCGGGTGGCTGGCGGGGACGGGGACCCGCGCCCGTGACCTGGCGTTCCCCGGCCGGCTCTGCCCGCCGAGCCCCGTTCAGCCTGGCTTCCGTTCTCGGGCAGAAGATTCAACAGCTCCTTTGCCCGACCCTGGAGCATGAGCAGATCGGCAGAGGCGCCGGGGAGGTCAGCGTCCCCGCAGAGCCGAAAGCAGGAGCGTCCGAGGCTCACGACACCACTGGGGGCTGCCGAGTCCGCACCGGAGCAGGGCGGGAGACGCGGGAAACCGCCGTCTGCCCGGACGTCCCCTCCTGCCGAAGACGACGGGTGGCTTCTCCTTCTGTCCCCCCGCGCAGGCCACAGGCAGGTGCCTGTCGCTGGGAAATGGCAATAAGAGCTGGCGGCAAAGTCTACAGAAAATCACGTATTTCCTATGAAGCGGGGAGGGGCGCCGGGTTTGAATCTGCAGTGACAACCCCGCACGGCCCCTGCTCTAGAACAGGGGTGCAGGTGGAGGACCCTAAAGACACACGAGGGGCCCCTGAACCCCGAGGCTCCGGATCTTCCGGGGGCTTCTCAGTTCTTTGTTCCTAGGGAGAGGGTGAAATTCGTTTCTGGGGACATTCCTTATACTCAGTTCCAAACTTGATGCTAATGTGTAACGAGGGATTATGCCTGCCCACCATTCACAATTTAGTTCTCAATATATCGTTTTCCTACTAAAAGCCAACTAAAGAGGTACAAGGAGGGCAGAGGAGGGAGACGCGTGAGCGGAAGCAAGAGCGTTCCCGCCCCGAGACCGTCTGGCGCGCGTGCGCGCTCTCTGCCGCTCCCTCTCCCTACCCCCTACCCCTCCCTCTCCCTCCTCCCCCCTCTCCCTCTCCCCCTCTCTCCCCCTTTCCCCCTCCCTCCTTCCTTCCTTCCTTCCTTCTTTTCTTTTCTTTCTTTTTTTCTGCTTTAACTTGCTTTCTAGGAACTTTGTTAATACTGAGGATTTAGATTCATTATTTTTTTATTTTCATTCTTGCTCATTCCCACTGCTATCTTGGTAAAAATCAGGTTCCTAAACTCTTATCTCAGTCGATCCTAAATGTCTCTCCCTTTCTCTCTCTCTCTCTTTTTTTTTTTTTTTTTTTTTTGCCTTTAGCCACTTCCTTCTCATTGAACTTTTTGTTTCTACCAAATGAGATAATAGGAAACTAACCGATAAATGAATTAATGTATCAGTACAGCTCTAAAAAACATAGTACATAACTGTACATCACAACAAAGCCCTAACTAAAATCTTTTTGCATATCATTACAAAACTACTTTTGGGGTGTTGAGCCCATAGTAGATACTGAATAAGTCCTTGATTAATTGAGATTGAGATTAGCAGAATAAAAGGATGATATCTTTTACCATATTGCTTCATATTTAATGCCAGAATGTTATTTCAAATTATCTTACTTTAATAAATAATAATTTATCACATGTAATAAAGGAATTTATGTTGCTTCTTTAAAAATTTATTTAAAATGAAGATGTTTCCAAGTGGAAAACATTTATATCTATCTCTATTTATCTATCATCTATCAATGTCATATTTCAAGGCAGATTTATTGAAGGAACTGAATTATTAAAAATAACAATAACAATTTTATTTTGAGCATGTATCTATATCAAAAGTAGATTGGGGTATGCCAGAGATTTTATATATAAATGTTTGCTTTTCTATATGTTTTAGGTAATCTCAGTTTTGAATAAAGCCCTCTTTAAAAGAATTAAACTCTTCTAGTCTTATGGTGCTCATATATTAACATTACATTAATTGAGGGAAAAGAAAACATTTTAAGTGTGTAGGCTTTTCCAGTTGTAAATGTTAAAGAAATTATTAATATACTTAAAGCTTAAAGTAGTATTACCAACCTTTGTCTCCTTTTATTCCTGATCTTAGGATTATGACTTTTATTATTATTTTGTGTATAAATATTTCAGATTTTATTTATACATTTTTGACAAATAAAATAATCATCTTTCGAGAACATACATAAGTGCACTTTCACGTAACTGATGGATAAAGAAATAAAAGTTTTTTCTCCAGGTAAACTTGGCACCAAAGTGTGTTTGGCAAAACCCTGCAGGGACTGAGACATAGAAGACATCTCCAGTATATTAGTCTATGCAAATCTCTTAATACACGAGTGAAACATTTTAGAATATGTTCCATTGGTAGCTTTCTCTGCTAACAAATGTATTGCCAAATCATTGTAGAAAATTTGGAGATTATAGGACAGCAAGGCCACTAATAGTATTCCCGTGGACCCACACAGGAGCAAGGAGCCACAACAACTGAAAAAAAGGAGACATTCAGAGGCCAATGAGTCATCCCCAGGGACCAGTACACAGCCCATCCCATGGGAAGTGTTTGGAGCATGGGTGGTGGGGGAGACAGGCACACCAGGAGAACACTGGGGCACAGCAAGGACAGCCAATCTGCCCCTCAATCAGTGCAGGACCACTCAGAGAAGACTGATCAGGAATATAGACTTGCATGGGGTGTGGTTTGTTGAAAAGACTCAGGCCCAGATCAGAGTTTCTACACAACCAAGGTGCACCTGGTCTCTGGAGAGTTGGAAGTACCTATAACGTCAACCATTAAACCCTGAGCTGCACAAAAAGCCTTCCCTAGGAAAACAGCAGCAAAGCAGCAATTTAGCTCAACCACACAGCTCAAGTACTGGTGCCCACAGGAAGTTCCCCCATTTTAGAAGTAGCAAAGGACAAAAAATTAGTTGTGCCCAGGCACACTGCCAGTGCCTCAGGGCCCGCCCAGGGCCCCGAGGTATGGAGCTGGGGACTGGACCCACCCACCCACCCACAACCAGGCACACTGCCAGTGCCAAGGAGCATGCCAGAAACATCACCTCCATGTGGGTGGCCCACCACAGCCACCACAGTAACCATGGCTGTTACGAAAGTGGCTAGATGCCACAACCACCACACAGATGGTCCACCAGCCACTGGAGTGCATTGACACAAGGAGAGTCACCAGCAGAGACCAAAGAAAAGAAGACGATGTCTCTCTGCACAAAGCCCATTCCAGAGTTACAGAAGAAGCATCTGCTCTATAATAATATTGGGGGACTTGAACACATCTCTCAGCATTGGACAGATCATCTAAGCAACAAATCAACAGAGTAACCATTACTCTTTCAGAAGGAGAGAAGAAATCTAGGGTTATCAGTGGTGGGAGGGTGGAGGGGGAGGAGTATGGGGATAGGGAGAGATTGGACGAGGGACATAAAGAATAAGTATAATTTGTAACAATATACATACTAGTAATATTGATTTGTCAACATTAAACCCCCAAAATATGTATAATCAACTATGATTCAATAAAAATAAATAAATAAATAGATAGATAGATGATAGATAGATAGATAAATAATAAAGCACTCAAAATCCCACCATATAGAGATAGCCATCTTAGATATTGTGCTCTATTTCTTTCCAGTTCTTTTTCTGTGTTTATGTATGGGTGTGTGTGTTGTTGTTTTTTTAAATTTCAAACAGGAGAATTTGTCATTGACAATAAGAATTTTGAAAGATTGGAAGTAAATGAAATTTTTACTCCCAAAAGAAATTAAAGTGTATTACAGAGCTATAAAATAAGCCAACTAAATGTGAAACTGTTAGAATTTACATTTTCACTGGTAAATTTACTACCAGCTTATTTTTTAAAATGAACGAATAAATTATTAAAGCAAAGGCTTTTAGAGTATAAGTTGTTTCAATGGATGTATTTAAATAAAATTGGTACTACCAGCCAGCCACTGAAAATAAATAAATAAATAAATAAACAAACAAACAAAATTGGTAAGATTTGAAATGCTGATAACACATTCAGAAGCAAATGTTATACTTTAATAATAATTTGAAAAAACAGAAATACACTGATTTCTTTCAGTTATGTTAGAAAGTACACCAAGGGCAACTAAAAAATAGATTTCACTTCGAACCAAGTAATTTTATCCTGATTATTTTATAGTTTTATTTCCTTGCAAGACAACAAATATTATTATTTTTTTATGCCTTATTCCAGAAATGATATAAGGTGCCTTTTGGTAATATATTCAACAAAGGAAAATAAAAATAATTTAAAACTAAATGAATACATATGAGGTAATACGAAAATAATATGAACTGAGGAGTAAGATTGTTTTCAAAATGCATCCATCAAGTACTAAAACCCTTGATAAAGTTCGGGCAAGAAAATCTGTAATTAAAAGATAACCAATGAACTATTACAGCCTCCTCAAATTACATGTTTTCTTAAAAGAAGTGTCTTAAAAATTATTTATTATGACATTTTTTTTTACAGTCAAAGATGTTGCAGAACAGTGGGAGGGGCAACTGGGAGGCGAAGTGGGGGGCGGGGTTGGCCCACAGCCAGCTCCTTCCCTGGACTGCTTGCAAAGGGTGGTGGGCAGCGGGCATCACCAAGGCCTGCAGACTCCCCCACTCCAGCCTTGGGACCCTGGGGGTTTCTGGCAATGGCTGGTCACTGGTGGGCTGATGCAAACATCGGGGCCATGGCTGAGGCCCTGGGGGGAGGGCCCACCCTGGCTTGTGGGCCTGTGGGGCTTCCAGCAGCTGTTCGGTTGTCCCTAGGCTGGATGCGGACATAGCAGGGCATGGGGGGACATGGCAGAAGAGGTGTCTGTATCAGTTTTTCCTCTATAACAGAACGAAATCCAGGAATTAGGAATACCTTGATTTGAGCCAAACTGGCAAATCAAAAGCAGATGATAAAAGGATTATGTGTGTACACAGCCAGGTAAGAAAAACACTGGTGTTTATATTACACCTTGTAGTGCAACCCAGCTTTAGACAATGCACAGAGTAGTCTAGAAAGAAAACTTCCTATTTACATCAACTTTTTACATATTGGCTTTACAGGACTAGCACTGGGAGATAAAAACAACAGTCTAATATCCATTCAAACTCTTCAGAGATTATGCCTAATTGTGTCATTTTCAAAATAACACAGAGGCTGCCCTCTGTGGTAAACTAGTAAGCAAAGAGACAACACATTGGAAAAATAATCAACCTCTTGCTCTCTTGTTCACATGAAAACATATTAGAAACTGACAAATGTTGAATGAATGAACAAATGAAGTGAAATCTCTATGAGAGATATACATGCCATGCCATGGAGCAAAATTCTGGGTATTTTTGCTACTCTACTCAGTGCTTGGTACTATGGCATGAAGAGACTAAAACTGACAGATATCAAAGAAAAGTTACCACCTCAACCCTTTTATGGAAAACTTCGCCTTCTCTGAAGTTCAGCTGCCACTGATAACAGTTTCTATCAGAAACAGGGCTAACACACTCTCTATATAAACTGAACATATTAGTAAACCAAAGTTTCATTTCAGGTCTAGAGTTTACTTCATTTATTCATTTGTTCATCTGTTTAGTAAACACTTATTCAATACCTACTTTATGCCAAGTACTAGTGACACAAAGCTAGAAATCATAGTTCTCTGTCCTCAGGGAAAAAGAGATCATGACAAAACAACAAGGTAAGTGCAGTAATAGAGTTTGGATATATTTGTTCCCCACCCCCCGAAGTTCATCTTGAAATCTGATCCCCAATGTGGCAGTGTTTGGAGGTGCTTGGGTCATGGGGGCATATCCTTCATGAATACATTAATGCCCTCCCTGGGGGGAAGGGGGGCAATTAGTGAGTGACTTCTCAGTGTATTAATTCCTGCAAGAGCTGCTTGTTTAAAGGACACCAGCATCTCCATTCTCTCTCTCTCTTTTCTTCCACCGTCCACCATATGACACTCTGCTTTCCTGTGAAGAGTCACTACCCACCAACAAGGCTCTCCCAGATATGTTCCCTGAACTTTGGACTTCCCAGCCTCTGAAACTGTAAGCAATAAATATTGTTTCTTTTTAAATTACCCAGTTTCAGGTATTTTGTTATAAGCAACAGAAATGGATTAATACAGAAAATTAGTGCCAAGGAGTGAGGTGCTGCTATACAGATACCATAAAATGTGGAAGCAGCTTTGGAACTGGGTAACAAGCAAAGGTTGGAGAAGTTTGGAGGACTTCAAAGAAGACAAAAAGACAAGGGAAAGTTTAGAATTCCTAGAGACTGGTTAAATGGTGGTAATCAGAATGTTGATACAAATGTAGACCTTAAAGGCCATACTGAAGAGATCTCAGATGTAAATGAGGAAGAGCTTATTGGAAACTGGGGCAAAGATTACCCTTGCTATGAACTTGCAAGGAACTTGGCTGCATTGTGTCCTTTGTGGAAGGTGGGCCTTAAGAGCTGTGAACCAGAATATTTAGTAGAAGAAATTTCTAAGCATCAAAGCATTCAGACAGTTGCATGGCTACTTGTAACAGCATACCCTCAGTTATGGCAGCAAAGTCATGATGTAAAGCTAGAATTTATAATTTAAAAGGAAGCAAAGCATAAAGATTTGGAACTTTTGCAGATTGGCCATGAGGTAGAGAATGAGAGAGCATTTTCAGGAGAAAAACTCAAGCATGCAGCAGATAAATTGGTTGCTAAAGGCCACCAGGTACTAATAGCCAAGACAATGAGAGAAACGCCCTGAAGGCATTTCAGAAGTGGGGGAGGGGCAGGTGGGTACCCCTCTTATCACAGGACCAGAGGCCTAGATGGACATAATTGTCCTCCGACCTAGGGAGCTGCTGCTGCACTGCCACAGGAAGCTGCTTGCTCCTGCATCCCAAACACTCTGGCTGGAGCAGCCTTGCCTCAAGCAGCCCAAAGTGTGGTTTGCGCCAGCTCTGGTGAGTGCATGATAGAAACCTTGGCAGCATTCACACGGTGTTAAATCTGCAGGCCGGCAGAATGCAAGAGCAGCAGAGGCATGGCAGCCTCCACCCAAATTTCAGAGGATGTAGGAAAAGCCTGGAGGCCCAGTCAGAGACCTGCCACTGGGGTAGAGCCACTGCAGAGGGCATCTACTAGAATAATCCTGAGCAAAAATGTGCAGTTGAAGCCCACACAGAGAGCCCACACCAGGGCAATGTATAGTAGAGTCATGAGAGCTGGGCTGCCACCAAGGCCACACTGGCAATATGCAGTGCCTTCCTGGAAAAGCTGCAGGCACCTGTGCAGCCTGGTTAGCTGCTCCCAGCAGAGCCATGGGGATGGGACTACCTGAGGCTTTGGGGCCCAAATCCCCCACTGTGCCCAGGATGCAGGACTTGGAGTCACAGGAGGTTATTTTGGAACTTTAAGATTTAATGTCTGCCCTGCTAAGTTTTGAACTTGTTTGGGGCCTATTTATCATTTCTTCTAGCCTATTCCTCCCTTTTGGAATGGGAATGTGTACTCAATGTCAACTCCAGCATTGTATCTTGGAAGCAGATAAATTTATTTTTGATTTTTACAGGTTCACAGCTGGAAGAAGTTTTGCCTTTGATCTCAGATGAGACTTTGGAGTTTTAAGTTGGTGCTGGAACAAACTAAGACTTTTGGGACTGTTGGGATGGAATTTGGGGACTGTTGGGATGATATTTTGAGAGGGACATGAATTTGAAGGGCTAGGGACAGAATAATACAGTTTGGATATATTGGTCCCCCCAAGCTCATGTTGAAATCTGATCCCCAATGTGGTGGTGTTGGGAGGTGTTTGGGTCATGGCGGCAGATCCTTCATGAATAGATTAATGCCCTTCCATGGAGGATGGGTAGTGAGTGACTTCTCAGGCTATTAGTTTTCGTGAGAGGTGGTTGTTTAAAGGACACTGGCACCTCCACTCCTCTCTCTCTCTGCTTCCACCATCTACCACGTGACACTCTGCTTTGCTGTGAAGAGTCACTACCCATCAACAAGGCTCTCACCAGATGTGTTCATTAGACTCTGGACTTCCCAGCCTCTGAAACTGTAAGCAATAAGTATTGTTTCTTTATGAATTACCTAGTTTGAGGTATTTTGTTACAAGCAACAGAAACAGACTAATACACGGAGTGACAGAAAGAAGTACAGGGAACACCAAAAAGACAGCATCTGTCCCAGCCCCAGGAACTGGATATCATGCAAGGGTGGAGGGAAGAGGGTGCAAAGAAGGTGAGTGAATTAAATGACCAATTCAGAATAATCATAGATTTTTCTCCCTGGAGCAACAATTAACCCTTGAGTATGTCGACTGGATGCAGGAATCACAGGTGATTCAAATGATGACCATGAAGTCACAATGCCAGATGATGAGTAAATGAATACATGCTTAACCCCTTGAGAAGTTGCCGACACCATCAGGTTAGCAAAGCAGGTCCAGCGATGACTCAGACAAACCCCAACCTTCATCAAGCACTTAAGAGGTCACAATGACCAGCAAAAAGATGGAGAGATGAGTGATGGAGTCACAGGTTTCATCTTAGGCACTGAGCGTAGAAGGGGATGGCCTGGCTTTAATCCAAAGAGAAAGGTTCAACTGTGGATAAAGCCAATGCATGAGATCTTGGGACATATCAGAAGGAAAAAGACAGCACTGGACAGAGCCTCTGTTTGGGATGCAATCAGAGTCTTCCGCTTCACTCTAGACACCAGTGGTCAGCCAAATGCTGGGATGGTGCATGTCAGAGAAGTGATAGGAAAGGGTAACAGGTTTGCCTAGTAAAGAAAGTATCGATGTGTACATTCACCCATTCAATACAGATCTAGCACATTCGAGGCACTATAAATTGTACATGGCCTTCATGGAGTTCATATTCCAGCGAGAGAAACAACAAATGAGTAAGCAAGTAACTTCAGATTGTCATCCATGCAATAAGAAAAACAATGAAGCAATGAGAATGAGAGTCATGGAATAAGTAGGAAGGTAAGTAGAGGACTATTTTATATTATGTGATCAGGGGTCTTCTCTCTGAGGGACTAATATGCAAAAGTTGAGACAAAATCAGTTGAGTAATGAGCTGGGAAAAGAGTGTCCCAGGCAGACAGAACATCAAGTTCTGTGATGGAAGTGAGTTTGCCTGCATGTTCCAGTGAGAGAAAGAAGGCTACTGGGAGTGCGGGTGAGTGTGGTGCAAGGTGAGGCTGGTGAGGTAGGCAGAAGCCAGACGAGGCAGGGCCACGAGTGCTACGGTAAGGAGTTGAGATTTTATTCCACAGATGCTGGTTTTTTTCTTGAAGGGGTGCCAATTTCAAAAGCCTGCAGAGTTGATCTAACTGCTGATCACCATGCATTTTTTCTCTGTCCTAGCCAAAAATGATTATCCAGGAGCAAGAATGGAAAGCAACAGGAACACTCAAATATCTTTGGAGGAAATGTAAATTGGTTCCATCACTTTGGAAAGCAAATCACATTACCTAGTAAAGCTGAGGATGTGCATACTCAACACATGGAAATTTCATTTCTAAATATATTCTAGAGAAACCCACATTTACACAAGGAGCCAAAAATAAGCTTGTTCAATGCAGCATTGTTTGTAATAGCACAACAGCAACAACAAAATTGTCCATCAACAGATTATGTTAGTCACAGTGCAGTCATCCAATGGAATTCCATACAGCAGTGAAAATGAGGGACCTTAGAACTACCTGACTCAATATGAACAACTCCGAAAATCATTTTCACTTTGAATGAAAAAAGCAAGAAGGTAAAGGAGTACATTCAGTATTATCCTATTTATATAAAGTTTAAAAATATGCAAAATGATCTCATGTATCATTTAGGTAGTGTTGGGAAAATAGAATAGTTTGGTCAGGGCCCTCACTTTGGGTCCAGTTGGGTGTGGTACAGCATCCTTTGTAAGCAAATTGTGTGTGTGTGTGTCTGTGTGGAGTTAGTGCACATGTGCGCCAATGTATCTTTTTAGTTTTGTTGCTATTCTGGTGTTCTTCAGAGAGAGAGAGAGGAAGGGAGTTAGTTTTAGTGAAGCAGATGGGCGGGCCTGGGAAGGGGAGGAAATGTGGCTGTCCTTGAGCATGTTGTGCCCAGTGGCCACTTTTCTGCTGACCGGAGCATGGCTGCTTCTCACAATGCTGCAAACTAATCAAGATTTGAGGCAGAAAGCAGAGTTGTTGGAAGCATGGATAAATGTCCTGGAGGACAATGTGCAGCAACTGGCCACTCCTGCCTCTCACACCAGGGAAGATGACCAACACAGTGGTGAGCTAGGGGAAACCATGCATCTCTAAGCATGACCTGTTGTGCACAAGAAATTGAGACAGTAAAGTGGCAGAAACGGGGAGAGCCCCTGGTGGTTCCAGCTATGAGACCTAGGGGTGGATGGTATAATGTGCTCTAGAGACTATGTAGTAAATGCATGTTGCATTTGTCTGAAGGCAGAAGGCTTGGAAGGTGCCACTTGAGCCCAATGGCCAGTCGGGTGCCGTAAAACCCAGGGAAAGAGTGCCACATGCAGATGGGCAGATGGCCTGAGGATGGGTGCCCCTGCAGAATTTCAAGTATGTCTTCACCTGGTAAAAAGGTGGAAAAGTTAGTCTCCATTGCTACGTGCCTATCCCTGAGACAGTGGCTGCAAAATGGCCGCAGATGTGCACAAAGGCAGGGCAGCCACTCCTTGATGGACTGGGCGATTGCAGCTGTTTAAACTGTGGGTGAACACTGCAAAAAACTGCCTGAGACTGAGTGAGTAGCCGGTGTAAGCAACGCTGATTTAAGTAATTCAAAAGCCAGATTTTAAAAGCGAAGCAGAGCGTAAAGATTTGGAAACTTTTACAACCTGGCCATGCAGTAGAGAAGTGGAGAGCAGGAGAAAAATGCAAGGTTGAAGCAGATAAACTGTTTGCTGAAGACATTATCTTGGAGGTGAGGCAGCCAGATGGTAAGAGCCAAGACAATAGGGAAAATGTTCTAAAGGCATTTGAGAAGTCTGGATGGATGCCCCACCCATCACAGGCCCTGAGAGTGTTTCAGAAGTTTGAGAGAGCACCCCTCCCATCCTAGGAGAACTGAGTTGTCCCAGAGGGCAGACCTGAGGTGTCATTGCCCTCGGCAAACTGCTCCCTGTATCCCAGCCACTCTCCTTGGTGGCATTCACGTTGTGTTAAGTTTGCAGGTCAGCCGTATGTGAGAGCAGTGGAGGCGTGGCAGCCTCTACCTAGATTTTGGAAGATGTATGGAAAAGCCTGGAAATTCAGGCAGACACCTGCTGCAGGGGTGGAGCTGCTGCAGAGATCATCTATGGAGTGATGTGGAGCAGAAAAGTGGGGTCAGAGCCCCCACAGAGAACCCCCACTGAGGAAATGTCTAGTGGAGCCAGGATAGTGGGACTGCCACCAGGAGCCCAGAACCGTGGGGCTGATGGTAATGTGCAGCACCAGTCTGGAAAAGCTGCAAGCACCAGAGCAGCTCAATGGTCTGCACTTGGTGGAGCTGTAGGAGCGAGGTTGCCCAACGTTTTAGGGGTCCAGGTGCCCCAGTGTGCTTAACATTTGCCCTGTTTGGGTTTTGGACTTGTTTGAGGACTGTTTTTCCTTTCTATTCCTCCCTTCTGGAATGGGTATGTGTACCCAATATCTGTCCCACTGTATCCTGGAAGTAGATAAACTTGTTTTTGACTCTTTACAGGTTCATGGTTGAAAGGAATTTTGCCTTCAGTTTCAGATGAGACTTTGGACTTTTAAGTTGGTGCTGCAGCAAGCTAAAGACTTTTGGGACTGGGATGGAATGTGTAACGTGTGAATGTAAGGGTAATTTATCCTCGCTAAGGGAACATCACTGAAGATTCTGAAAGTGTAGATTGTACAGCGAGGACCCTGAAGGGGTAGATTGCTGGGGAAATAGAATACCTTGGTCAGGACCCTCACCTTGGGTCCAGTTGGATGTGGTTCAGCATCCTTTCTAAGCAAATTTGTGTGTGTGTGTGTGTAGAGTTAGCGTGCATGTGCGCCAATGTATCTTTTTAGTTTTGTTGCTATTCTGGTGTTCTTTGGGGAGACAGAGAAGGGGGGGAGAGAAAGAGAGAGAGGTAGGTTGGTAGTTTTAGTGAAGCAAGCAGGCAGGCGTCTGTCTCAGGCATCCACCCAGCACAGCCACGCTTTCCAACCTGCAGCTTCCAAGGACCTTTTGGCCGGTTACCTAGCTCATAGGCCTGCGTGAATGGGTCTAGTGACCCAGCCTGGTGTGTGTGGGGTCTGGTGATCCAGCCTGGTGTATGAAGGGTTTATGACCCAGTCTGTGAATGGGCTTGAGGGGTCTGGGAGCTCCAGACCCAGCCCTGGCTCAACAATTGGCACAGTCAGCAGGATTACCAGCAGGTAAAAGAGCCCAACAACTGGTGTGGTTGTGGAGCTAGACAATTGACATCATGAACAAGATTAAGAGCTAGACAATTGGTACTGTTAGCAGGATTCCAGGACTTAGCCTAGCCAGACAGGTAAACATACCCATGCAGGAAAAATATAGGGAAATGCATGGGAATGTTAGATGTCAAGTTTGAGGCTGGTGCTTACCACTGGAAGTGTATGTGACGGGGAGATGTATACGACGGGCTTTGTTTCTTAATTAAGCAAGATGGTAAGTCCATGGGCCTTACTATTCTTTATAGATTTTTAATATCTGGAATTGTTCTTTTTTAAAAGACTAGCCAGAAGCAAACAAACATAGAACAAACACTGGAAGCAATTATCAGGGAGAAGCAAACAATTCTGTGAGTCAGCATAGGCTTTAGCTGAATTCTTTAGAGTAGGGAATTAGGCCACCAGAATTATAACTTAGATATTTCTTTTTTCCTTATCCAAAGAATGAGTGAACTTCCCTTAATGCAAAATGTATCCTTATTTTTTAATTCTACACTTAGGTAATTCTCAAGACATAGAAACCAGAATCAGAGTTTAATGTGAACAACCTAGAAATTCTATACCTAAATTCATTCAATTCATGGATTATTTGGAACACACACAGGCAATATGCCTCCATCTAAGAAGATGTGCTACACATTCCTATGTCCACACTGACTTCTTTCCCCAGTGCCAAAATCAGGCAAGGATATTACATACTTCCACACACCTCTAATGTCAGGGTGCTCTCTCCGTCAGCCAGGCCCGAGCTCCGGATTTCCCTGGCCGTGGCCACCGAGTGATCCCCGGCAGACTCCCTATCCCCACCAGGCAGGACCAGATAAGTTGCCCTCTGCAGCATAAGCCGAAGAAGAATCCCCGAAGGTGGGTGAGTGCACCGCCCACCTATTCAGCCCGCAAAGGAACACTCAGAGGTGGCGGGGGTTCTGTCAAGCAGTTCCGTTTATTGTCTTTCGAGCACTTGTATGTATATCTAAGCAAGTGGGGATTTCCACACTGAGAGCCAATCACTGGAAAGGTCACATGTGCATGCGCCTTACTTTCCTATGCTTAGCCTACTGATCATGCACTGATCACCAGCACGGAAAAGCGCAACTACCAATAAAAATTTGGGGGGAACTAAAAGTGACACTCCCCCTTTGCTTCCTCTAGGCGCCATCTTGTGTGGACCATGCGGGTGGGGAACTTAAACAGCTGCCATTTGGTGTGGCCTCCTTTCACCCTAGCAATTGCTATAGCAAGTGGAGTGGTTGCAGCCCAACACTCTTAACTTTTGACAATCCACTCACTGTAGCATTCAGCAGAGATTGTTACCAAACCAAACTTGTGTCCACTCACCTGGTGCACAGCTAAGCCAAAACACTGACACCAGATTACAGTGAGGGAAAGGAGGCATTTGTTATTGTAAGGCCAAGTGGTTGGAGAACAGGCAGCTAATGCTGGAAAAATTCAAGCTCTGTGAAAGCATACAAGCAACGATTCTTTTTTTTTTTTTTTTTTATGGCTGGCCTGTAGGGGGATCCAGACCCATTGACCTCATTTTTGTAACACTGTGCTCTAACCTACTGAGCCAATCAGCCAGCCAAGCAAGGATTTTTAAAGGAAAAACTTGTGGGTTGGGGTTGGGGCTATATGAGCAGCCTGTGGATGTTTCTGATTGGTTGACTCTCAGGAAACAAAGAAACAGTTTCAGGACTCTGATCACTGATCTTCTGGCTCCAATCAGTCTAGGATCCTTGCAGTCTGTGTTTGTCAGTATTTTCCATCTGGTGGGAAACTTAGGTCTCAGATCCTGCAAAAACATCTCATGGATACATGTCAAGGATATTCTCTTTGATCCTTAAAGTCTGGTAGCTCTGATTTATGTTCCTCCTTATTGATTAAGTTACATCCTATTTGCTCAGTTGCCTTTTTTGTACTCCCTTAATTGCTAGTTTTTAATCTCAGTTCCTTAATTGCTAGTTGGGGAGCTCAGTTCCCAGATTCTCAATCACTTCACATTTGAGGGACCAAGGCCACAGCTCACTTTCATCTAGATTTTGAAGGGTTTTATTGAAGAGGGTTGCCTGCTTGGTCTCAAGGTGAAAAAACATAACCCAATTCCCAATTCCCAATTCCACAAGATCAAATGATGGTTTGGGAACTCCTTTGCAACCAAAAGGTGATATCATGATTTTTCATCAATTCTATAACAAAATAAGAGCCAGCAGATAGGATAAAATAATCCTCCTTCATACTCATAAATTGCATACAGTTTGAGTTGTAGAGGTAGAGATAACCCCCAACCTTTTTGCATAAACATTACCAGGTACTTAGGACTTTCCGCTACCAGGGGCTCGAGACTTTCCATTACCAGAAGATAAGGACTTTCCATTGCCAGGGGAAAGGGACTTTCCAAAGTGCCCAAAGTTCACCCATTTCCAGGAAGGGCCTAACCGCAAAAGGGGTGGGCTATTGGTCAATTCCCCAGTTCCTTGTCTGTGTACCACCACACTGAAGGCCACCAACGAAATTAAAAGTCACCTCAGATGACCAATAAGCTGTGTACAACTCATCCTGTTGCCAAAGTCTGCCTACCAAACTGAATAAAAAGTGCTTGTGTTAAGAGTTCAGGGCCGCTTCTGTCCTGAAGACGGAGCGACCCCAGCATGCTGGAATAAAAAAACCTCTTGCTTGATTGCAATGATCTCGGTCTCCTGGTCTTTGCGAGATGAGCCTTCCCAACAAGTAAGATTCGTACTTTTGGGCCAGTCTTACAGAGTCTCACAATAATCCTACGAATTTCTAACAGACATTAAAACTGAAAGATGGTAAGTGACTGTTAGGTCTCAGCTTACCAGAAAGTGGAATCGGAAAGTGAGCCCAGGTCTTCTGACTCCACCAAATGTTCTTCCCTTGGTTCCACCCTAGGCTTTGCCAAGAGCTGGAGCCCAGAGGGACATTGCACTGCAGAAAACACAGTTCAATCAAACTATCAGCGGACAAGTCCCAGCTGCTCTCCACCAACTAGCTGTGTGCCCTTAGGCAAGTTACTTAACTTCTGTGAGTCTCAGTTCTCTCAGCTGTAAACTGAAAAAGAAAAAATCAACTTTCATGATAGTAGTGTCTTAGTTTCAGCAGCTATATCAAACTACCACAAACTGGGTGACTTAAACAACAAACATTTCTCACACTTCTGGAGGCTGGAAGTCTGAGATCAGGGTCCCAGCATGGTCATGTTCTGGTGAGGACTGTCTTCTGGTTGCAAACTTCCAATTTCTCATTAGATCCTCACATGGCAGAAAGAGAACTAGAGATCTCTCTGGGTTCCTTTTATAAAGGCACTAATCCCATTCATGAAGGCTGCACCCTCATAACCCAATCACCTCTCAAAGGCCCCCACCCCCAAAAACCGTCACCTTGGGGATTAGGATTTTCAAGTATGAACTGGGGTGGGGGAGGGGAGGCACAAATTTTCAGACCAGAACATGTAGTGACCACTACAGAGAATATATGTGCAGTGCCTGGCCTTCCTTCTATAAGCTGTGTTCACTGATGGGAACCATTGTAATTATTACAGAGACCCCAGCCTCTCACTGACAGTCCTTCTAACCAAACCAGGAAACAAACTCACCTTTCGTCTGAAGATTAACAGAATTAAAAATAGATTACAGGCACTGCCCCACCACCTGGCCCAGCTGACCTACAACCCACCAACCTTTGAATCAGCAAATCAGCCCAGATCACGCATGGCCATGTCTGGTTCCTCCAGAGTGGCCACTATGAGGAAAATCATTCAGCAGCTCTGGCTGCAGGCCGGGCCCAAACGGTGAAGGTTTCCCAGGCAGCTGCAGACTTCAGACAGTTCTGTTTGCAGAATGCTCAACATGACCTCCTGCTGACTAAAGTGTCTTCAAATACAAATCCCTCCAGACCTCAGAAAATCTCTTCCTTTTTGTAGTAAAATGAATCTTTCAAAGGTTTCCCCAATCACTTTTCATGAACGAGTGAATATTCAATAGAGAGCTAAATTTGAAGTCTGTACAAAAGCTTTTCCCTGTCAGACATGTGCCATAATATGCCAACTTCCACTTTTGTCAGTCCTTAACATCTACCTCTCTGAATTTTCATGAGTTTCTATTTCACAAGGTGTATCACAGGAGCCCCAAATCTGAAAGGGCACTCATGTAGTGTTTGCCTATTCCAAAGAATTCACCTGGGAACATACATAGGTAGAGACAGCAGTTTATTAGAGGTGCTGGTGGCGGCTGGTCAGCTAGAAATCTGCTCTGACTCAGGAAACATACAACAGTTATAGAGTGAACAGATCAAAGTAGGGGTGTAAATCATTTTGCATGCTTATGCACAGACCCTCACCCGACTCAGAGCTCACAGGAGACCTGGCTGAGTAGACACCCTCCTGGTGCCAGAGTAGTCAACACCCGTGTGCTAACTCCATTTACATGCTAATTCATTTACTCAGGGCTGCTGCTTCCTACAGTTCTGTTTGTCTTAAAGTGGATGTGACTTTCCTTTGGTAACTACCTTGGCCGGCGGTTGTTTCCCAGGGCGGAGGGGGAACTCTGGTATGCGCAGGGAGGGGAAATAGCTCTATGTACAGCATTTACCTTACACGAGGGTAATTATTTTATATACACTGGCAGCAGCATATAATAAAATAGTATAAAAAAATAAGTGAGTTAGTTTAATTACATGAGCAGATTAATAGGAACTGAAAGCTGACGTCAGAATGAAAATGATTTAATTATTACTATTAAAATAAGCTATATTAATAAATATCAACAATATTAAAAGTAACTGTACCATAAAAACATATTTATTTCTCCTATACTGACAGAGTATGATAGAAACTACTACACTAAACACAATTTCCATAATTTAAGCCACATGACTGGTTTGAACCGGTTTCACTGCCAGTATGTTGTTTTGCAGGAAACCCACTCCGCATGCGCAGGGAAGGAAGGTTGTGACCTTGAGCAACAAAGGAGTAAAATTCTCGACCAGCGGAACCAAAAGACTGGAAATTTAACCGCGGGAGCCAATTCTGAAGTGAGAATTCCCTCAAAAAGGAAGATCTGGTGCCCACTACTTCGCATACCATAATGACAAATTTAAAGCAAGCCACTCAAACCGCACCACCTCAGGACTTCCTCATTCTTCCCCTTGCTCCCTGACCCCTTAAAACATGCCCAGACCCTACACCTGGGAGACAGATTTGAGCCTCGCCTCCTGTCTCCTCGCTGTTCTACCTCTACAAAAAGCCTTACTTTTCTCAAAACCCGGTGCCATACTATTAGCTTCTGTGCTCATCAGCAACAAGCCCTTGCTCTGTAACATAAGCAAGCATTTAAGTTGTTTTATTTTTTTTTTCAAAAGATGATGGGTAAAGGGATCTTAACTCTTAATCTGGTGTTATCAGCACCACACTCCCCCAGGTGAGCCATGGGCCGCCCTGCATTTAAGTTTTTGCAGCATTTATTGTTCATCAATCTTAAAATAGATAAAATTGTAAAGTATACATCAATTTCTGCTTCATTAAATTCTCTAATTGCAATAGCTTAGGTAAAACAAATATATGGTTTAAAATAAATTACATCCTAGTGAATGGCCCTTGGCCCTCCAGAAGGAAACAAAGCAGTCCATCCAAACCAGTGATCTCCAAACTTTTCTCTTTTCATGCCCTTAAGAAAATAAAAAAATTTTAAATCTCCATTAATTTTCTTTTTATTCCTATATTTTTCTTTACATAATATAACCATTTTTTGTGGCCCTTTACCAATTTCTCACCAACCCCCCTTCCCCTCCCCCTTTCCCACCTCTGGTAGCCTCAGTTCCATTCTCTCCTTTTGAAAGTTCAGCAAATTCTTGTTATTATTGTTTCTTTCTTTTCTTTTTCTTTTTTTTTTGTTTGCTTATTTTTTCCCCCCACATCCCATTTATGAGTGAGGACATATGGTATTTCTCTTTCTGTACTTGACTTATTTCACTTAACATAATTTTCTCTAAGTTCATCCATGTTGCTGTGAATAGCAGAATTTCATTCCTTTTTATGGCAGAGTAGTTTTCCATTGTGTATATATACTACATTTTCCTTTTCTAGGCATCCATCAAGGGACATTTAGGTTTGTTCCAACTCTTGGCCATTGTAAATAGAACAATAAACATGAGAGTGCAGATATCCCTTCAACATGATGATTTCCATTCCTTTGAGTATATACCCAGCAGTGGGATTCCTGGATCACATGGCAGTTCTATTTGTAGAACTTTGAGGAAACTCCATACTGCTTTTCATAATGGCTGCACTAATTTACAGCCCCACCAACAATGTAGGAGTGTTCCCCTTTCTCCAAATCCTCACCAGTGTTTGTTATTCTGTCTTTTTGATCATGGCCAGTCTAACTGGGGTGAGATGACATCTCAATGTGGTTTTGGTTTGCATTTCCCTGAGCTTAGTGATGTTGAGCATTTTTTCATGTGTCTGTTGGCCATTTGCATACATTCCTTTAAGAAATGCCTATTCAGCTTCTTTGCCCATTTTTAAAATCAGGTTACTTGTTTTTTTCCCCTCTAAGTTGTTTGGTTTCCTTGTATATTCCGGATATTAATCCCTTGTTGATGCATAGTTTATGAATATTTTCTCCCAATCTGTAGGTTGTCTTTTTGCTGTGTTAACTGTTCCTTTTGCTGTGCAGATTTTAGGCTGATATGATCCCATTTGTTTATTATTTTCTTTTGTTGCCTATGCTTTTGGGATCTTAATTCATAAAGTCTTTGCCCCCTCCTACTTCCTGAAGTGTTTCCTCTATGTTTTCTTTTAATAATTTTTTAGTTTTGGGTCTTATACATTAAAGTCTTTCATCCATTTTTAGTTGATTTTGGCATATGGTAAGAGGTACTGGTCTAGTTTCATTCTTCTACATATGGGTGCCCAGTTTTCTCAGCACCACTTATTGAAGAGGTAGTCTGTTCCCCAATGTATGCTACTGTTGCTCTCATCAAACATCAGTTGGCTGTAAGTACGTAGGTTGATTTCTGGGTTTTCTATTCTGTTCCATTGATCCCTGTGTCTGTTTTTATGCCAGTACCATGCTGTTTTGTTTACTATGGCTTTATTTATTTTTTTGCTCAATTTTGCTTTGGCTATTTGGGGTCTTTTTTTGTTCCATAAAAATGTTAGGATTGTTTTTTCTATTTCTGTGAAGAATGGCATTGGTGTTTTGATGGAGATCGCATTGAATGTGTAGATCACTTTGTGTAGTATGGACATTTTCTCATGTTAATTCTTCCAATCCAAGAACATGGAAAGTCTTTCCGTCTTTTGGTGTCCTCTTTAATTTCTTTCAACAGTGGTTTGTAGTTCTCATTGTAGAGATCTTTCACCTCCTTGGCTGAATTGATTCCTGGGGTTTTTTTTGGGGGGAGGGAGGTTGGTAACTATTGTAAATGGGTGTTACTTTCTTGATTTCTCTTTCTATTAGTTCATTATTGGAGAATAAAAACACAAATGATTTGTGGTCATTGATTTTGTATCCTGCAACATTACTGAAATTATTAACCAGCTCTAAGAGTTTTTTTGATAGAGTCTTTAGGTTTTTCTATATATAGGATCATGTCATCTGCAAACAGGGACAGGTTGACTTCATTTTTTCCAATCTGGATGCCCTTTATTCCTTTCTGTTGCCGGATTGCTCTGGATAGTACTTCCAATACTATGTTAAATAGGAGTGATGACAGTAGACATCCTTATCTTGTTATTGTTCTTAAGGGAAAAGCTGAAAGCTTTTCCCCATTCAGGATGATACTGGTGGCATGTTTGTAGTATATGGCTTTTATTGTGTTGAGATACTTTCCTCCTATACCTGATTTTCTGAGAGTCTTTATAATGAAGGGATGTTGAATTTTGTCAAATCCTTTTCTGCATCAACCAAGATAATCATACGGTTTTTGTCCTTGATTGTGTTGATGTGGTGTATCACATTTATTGACTTGCATATGTTGACCAAAATTGCATCCCTGTAATGAATACCACTTGGTCAAGGAGCAGTCAACAAGGAGGAAATTTGATCCACCCAAAGTGATTTCAGTCAACAGCATTGTTTCTTAAGGAGAGATATCACAGTCCAAAGGTAAACGTGATTGGTATCCATTTGTGAAAGGAGAAAAAAGAATGAAATACTACCATTTGCAGTAACATGGATGAACTTAGAGAAAATTATATTAAGTGAAATAAACCAGGCACAGAAAGAGAAAATCTGCATGTTCTCACTTATTTGTGGGAGCTAATAAAAATAAATAAGAAAATAAACAAATGAACAGGAGGTGTGGAGGGGGGTAAGAAGATACAACAATCACAACAATTTCTTGACTGTGTTAAGACAAGTGAACAGATATGATGTTGATGGGGGTGGGGGGAGAGGCAGGAAAAGGAGGAATTGGTAAAGGGGCATGAAAATCAACTATATTGTATATTGATAAATTAAAATTTAAAAAAATAATTGACAAAATAGTATACATTTAAGTTATAAATCCTGATGATTTGATACACATATATATTGTGAAATGATTATTACAATCAAGTTAGTTAACACTTCCATCTCCTTAAGTATTTACAACTTTTTGTGCACTGTAAAAATATTTAGGATCTATTCTCCTAACAAATTTCAGGTATTTAATACAGTACTATGTGTATTAGTCGATTTCTGTTGCTTATAACAAAATATACAGAACTGGCTACTTTGTATGAAAATGAAATTTATTGCTTACAGTTTCAGAAGCTTGGAAGTCCACAGCCCAGGGAACACTTACAGTGAGGGTCTTCTTTGGTGGTGGCTTTACAGCAACACAAGGGTCTCACATGACAGAAAATGGTGGAGCAGAGAGAGAGAAATAGTTCCTCATACGGTTGCCATTTAAGCCCTCAGAAGCATGGCCTGACCACCATTGTTAATCTGTTCACTATGCCATGGTCCTACAATCTAATCACCTCTTCAAAGCCCAACCTCTCAATTACCATAATAGGATTTCCCACCCTCAGCAATTACAGTGGGGACTAAACTTTAATGAGGTGGGGGGAGGCATCCAATCTACAGCACAAGTGTACTTCAAAAAGTTTATGGAAAAATAGAAATGTAAGATAATACAAATCTTTCCATGAACCTTTTGAAGTGCCCTTGTAATATTAACTATGGTCACTGTATTAATCTGTTTCTGTTGCTTATAACAAAATACATGGAACTGGGTATTTTGTAAAGAAAATGAAATTTATTGCTTACAGTTACTGAAGATAGGAAGTCCAAAGTCCAGGGAATACATCTGGTGAAAACTTTCTTTGTTGGTGACTTCAGTGAAGCAGAGTATCACATTGCAAAAATGGAAGAGCAGAGAGAGCAACAGGACAACTTCCTCATTCACTCCCCTTTTAAAGCCCTCCTAACCATGCCCATGACCACCATTTTTAATCCATTCATTACTGCATGGTCCTACAATCTAATCACCTTTCTTCAAGGCCTCACCTTTCAATTACCATAGTAGAATTTCCCACCCTCTTAACAGTCACAGTGGGGATTAAGCTTCTAATATACGAAACTTGGAGACATAATTCAAGCTTCAGTGAGTTTTGGGGGGGACATAATTCAATCCACTGCATTCCACCCCTGGACCCCCAAAACTCATGTCTTTCTCACATACAAATACATTCATTTCATCCCCAAAGTCTTAACTTGTTTCAACTCAAAAGTCCAAAGTTCAAAGTCCTGTCCATGAAATCAAAAACAAGTTATCTACTTCCAAGATACAATGGTGGGACAAACATAGGGTACATATTCTCATTCCAAAAAGGAGAATAGGCCAAAAGAAAGGGGTAGCAGGTCTCAAACAAGTCCAAAATCCAGCAAGGCAGGCATTAAATCTCAAAGCCAGCAAATCAGGTACCTTGAATCCATGTTCGATGTTCTCTGCACACTGGAGTGGGGGTTGGATCCCCAAGGATCCAACTCAGGCAGTTCTGCTTCTATGGCCTTCCTGGTCTCAGGTGGTGCTTTAGCTCTTGCAGGCTGGTGTTCCACTCTGGTAGCTCCACAGGTTTGGGGTCACCATGGTGGTCCTGCTCTCATGGCTTCACTAGGCATGGTGCTGATGGGGTTTCTCTGCTGCAACTCTGACCCCATGTTTCCACTCAGCATTGCTCTAGCAAAGGTTGTCTGCAGTGATTCTACTCTTGTGACAGATCTCTTCCTGGTTCCCCCAGACTTTTCCATATATCCTTTGAAACAGGGATGGAGGTTCCCAAGCCTTCCCACCTTTGCCATTCTGTGAACCTGAAGACCTAACACCATGTGGACTCTGCCAAGGCTTCTGGCTTGTATTTTCCAAAGCTGCAGTTCCAGCCATACCTGCGGTCAATTTAGCCACAGTGGAGACAGCCAGAGAAGCTGGTGTGGGGTGCACCTGTGGAGGGCACCTCAGGCCTGTTCCCCAAGAGCATTTTGTCTCCCTAGGTCTTTGGGCCTGAAATGGAATCTTTGGTCCCAGAGCCTTCTGCAATGCCTTCAGGGTCTTTTTCTCCTTCTCTTGATATTCCCTTTCTTTTGCACTAATCTTCTTAGCTAAGGGTCACTGGGCTGCACCATTGCAGTCACCATGATGTACATTACATTCCTTGAACTTATTCATCTTATAACTGAAAGTTTGTAACCTTTAACCAACATCTCCCCGTTTGCTCCAGGCCCCAACCCCTGGCAATCACTATTCTACTCTCTGTTTCTGTGAGTTTGACTTTTTTCAGATTCTACATATACATGAGATCATGCAGTATTTGCCCTTTCTGTCTGATTTATTTCATTTAGCATAATGTCCTCAAGGTTCATCCACATTGTTGCAAATGACAGAATTTCCTTCTTTTTTAGGGATGAATAGTATTCCGTTGTGTTTGTGTGTATGTGTGTCACATTTTCTTTAACCATTTACGTGTCATCGGACACTTACATTGTTTCCATGCCTTGGCTATTGTGAATAATGCTACAATGAACATGAGAAAGCAGATATCTCTTCAGGATACTGATTTCATTTCCTTCAGACACATAGCCAGAAGGGGGAATTGCTGGATCATATGGTATTTCTATTTTAATTTTAATTTTTTAAGGAACTCAATACTATTTGCCATAATGGCTGTACCAATTTAGATTCTCACCAACAGCGCACAAGGATTCCCTTTTCTCCATTTCCTCCCCAATAGTTATCTCTTGTCTTTCTGTTAATAGCTATCCTAACAAGTGTGAGGTGACATCTCATTGTGGTTTTTATTTTCATTTACTTGATAATTAGTGATATTGAGCATCTTTCCATGTACCCGTTGGCCATTTGTATGTCTTCCTGGGAAAAATGTTTATTCAGGTATTTTGCCCATTTTTAATCAGATTTTTTTTGGCTACTGAATTGTCCATTCCTGTTACTTATAACAAAATACATGGGACTGAGTAATTTATAAAGAAAACAAAACTTTTTGCTTACAGATTCTGAGGCTGGGAAGTCCAAGTCCAGGGAACACATCTGGTGAGAACCTTGGTGGTGATGACAGTGATGGCAGAGTATCACATTGCAAAAATGGTGGAGCAGAGAGAGAAACTAACCTCCTCATTTAGTCTTCTTTTAAAGCCTTCAGAAACACACCACTGACCACCATTATTAATCCATTCATTACAGCATGGTCTTACAATCTAATCACCTCTTCAAGGCCCTACCTTTCAATTACCATAATAGGATTTCCCACTCTCTTAACACTGTCACAGTGGGGACCAAGCCTCCAACACATTAAACTTTTGGGGGGACACAATTGAATCCATAATACCGTTGTGATCAAAAAAGATGCTTTATATGATTTTAACCTTCTTAAATTTGTTAATACCTGTTCTATGGCTTAACATATGATCTATCCTGGAGAATTTTCTCTGTGTGTATGAAAAGAATGTGTTATCCATTCTACTGCTATTGGATGGAATTTTCTGTATATGTCAGTTAGGTATATTTAGTCTAAAGTGTAGTTCAAGTCCAGTGTTTTCCTGTTGTCAGTCTCAATGATTTATCTGTTGTTGAAAGTGGAGTATTTAAATGCCCTACTATAATTTTATGGCTATCTATATCTCAGATATCTATGTCTTCAGATCTGCTAATATTTGCTTTATATATTTAAGTGCTTCAATGTTCAGTGCATATATATTTATAATTATTATATCCTTTTGTTAAGCTGACCTCTTTATCATTACATAATGACATTCTTTGTCTCTTGTTACACTTTTTGAATAAAAGTCTATTTTACCTGATGTAAGTATGCTACCCCTGCTCTCTTTTGGTTTCCATTTGCACAAACTATCTTTCCCATTCCTTCACTTTCAGTCTATGTGGTCCTTAAAGATGAAGTGAGACTCTTGTAAACTGCATGTAAGTAGGTCCTGTTTTTTTGTTTTCATCCACTTAGCCACTCTGTGTCTTTCAATTGGAGAATGTAGTCCATTTACATTTAAAGTAATTATTGATAGTTAAAGATTTACTATTGCCATTTTGCTCATTGTTTTCTTGTTATGTAGATCCTTTGCTGTTTTCCTCTTCTATTCCTGTCTTCCTTTGTGATTTAATAATTTTTTATAGTGGTATGCTTTGATTCCTTTCTCTTTGTCTTTTGGGTATATACTATAGGTTTTTGCTTTGTGGTTACCATAAGACTTACATAAAACATTATATAGTTATAACAGTCTATTTTTAGCTCATAACAATTACCTTAAATCACATATAAAAGCTCTTTTACTATCCCCACAAGCATTTTATGTTTTTGATGTTACAATTTACTTCTTTTTATATTGTATATTCGTTAATAAATATTGTAGCTATAGTTTTTTTAATACTTATGTATTTTAATCTTGATACTAGAATTATATATGATTTACATACCACAATTACAGTATTATTTTAGTTTTGGTGGGTGGCTGGTATGGGGCACTGTTATAGTATTAAGAGTACTCTGAATTCAACTATATATTTAACTTTATCAATGAGTTTTATAATTTCATATGTTTTTATGTTACTAATTCATGTCCTTTCATTTCAGCTTGAAGCACTCTCTTTAGCATTTTTGTAAAGCAGGTCTAATGGTGATAAACTACCACAGCTTTTTTTTTTTTTTTTTTTTCCTGCAGCATTTTTTGTCTGGGAAAGTCTTTATCTCTTCCTCATTTCTGAAGGACAGCTTTACTGGGTAAAGCATCTTTTAGCTGGAAGTTTTTTTCTTTCAGTTCTCTGAATATATCATACCATTCTCTCCTGGCCAGCAGTTTCTGCTGAGAAGTCTGTTTATAGCCTTATAGGGGTTCACTTATATGTAACTAGCCTCTTTTGTCTTGTTCCTTTCAAAATTCTCTGACTTTGATTTTTGACAGTTTAATTATAATATGTCTCAATGAAGTCTTTTTTGGGTTGAATCTATTTGCAGATCAGGGATGTTCTCAGCCATTATTTCTTTTTTTCTTTTGTTTGTTTGGTTTTGGGTTTTTGTTTTTGTTTTTTTGGCACCTGGCCAGTAGCCATTATTTCTTTAAGTAAACTTTCTAATCCATTCTCTCTTCTCCTTCTAGGACTTTACTTATGTGGTTATTAGCTTTCCAGATGGTGTCCCATAAATCCTGCAAGCCTTCTTCATTCTTTTTCTCCTTTGCCTGGATAATTTCAAATGGCCTGTCAGAGTTCACTGCTTTTTTCTTCCATTTCATTGTCTTCTGTTAAAGCTCTCTATTGTATTTTTAGTTCAGTGATTGTGTTCCTCATCTCCAAAATTTCTATTTGGTTCTTTTTTATGTTTTCTGTCTCTTCATTAAACTTCTTGTTAGTTCTTCTATTGTTTTCTAATTTTATTAAATTATTTATTCGTGTTCTCTTGTAGCTTGCTGAGCTTCTTTAGAACAATTATTTCAAACTCTTTATTAGGCAATTTATGCATCTCCATTTCTTTGAGGTCAGTTACTAGAAGTGTATTGTGTTCCTTTGGTTTTGTCATGTTTCTCCAATTCTTTTAGCTGTGAGTAGATGTGTGTGATTTCTCCCACAGGGAAAAGTGAGAGCTTAGTGAGTGGGCTCCTGGCTCCCCCAGCCATGTAGGATACTGTCCAAAGGCCCAGAGCCAGAAAACAATGAAAAAATGGCAATAGTATGTCTTCACCTACCAACAATTACCTTGAATGCAAATGGATTTAAGTCTCCAATCAAAAGACATAGATTGGCTGAATGTATTAAGAATAGAATACCCAGCAATATATAACTACTCTGACCCACTGAGTCCTAACAAGCCAGATCTCAAAATAAAATTGAAGGAAGTGCTTTTTACAAGGGTATAGGGAAAGTACAGCCAAGAGGGCAGGTCTGAGATATCTGCAGTTATGCACCTGGGCCCCAGCCCGGAGCCAAGGGCGGATAGTTCCCAGAAATAGACAAGTCAGTTAAAGTTTCAAGAGTGCCCCTCAGCTGTTTCAAGGACTCCCACTTGACCGAAGTTCACCCCTGGCTTGATTTAAACTAACCAATTAAACTTGCTTCTCGCTTCTGTACCCGCGCTTATTTGAACTGACCAATTAAACTTGCTTCTCGCTTCTGTACCCGCGCTTTTTGCTATAAAAAGGACCCAGGAGCTCTACTCGGCGCGCCAGTCTTTCAAAAGACTGAGTCGCCCGGGTACCTGTGTGTTCAATAAACCTCTTGTTTTTGCATCCGAAGCCGTGGTCTCGCTGTTCCTTGGGAGGGTCTCCCTGAACTGACTGACTACCCACTGCGGGAGTCTTTCATTTGGGGGCTCGTCCGGGATCGGAGACCCCCACCCAGGGACCACCGACCCACCAACGGGAGGTAAGCTGGCCAGCAGTCGTTCTGTGTCTCGTTTCTGTGTCTCGTTTCTGTGTCTCGTTTCTGTGTCTCGTCTCTGTGTCTGACTCAGTGATTTCGACTGTCCCTCAGGGTGCGCACATTTTGGTTTCGGGTTTGTTCCGGGTTGATGTGTGAGTAGCGAACAGACGTGTTCGGGGGCTCACCACCCGGCAATCCTGGGAGACGTCCCAGGATCAGGGGAGGACCAGGGACGCCTGGTGGACCCCTTGGCAGAGGATTATTGTGTTTTGGTCTCACCGCGTCTCGGGAGGCGCGCTCTGCCATCGGACTCTTTCTTCTATTTCTACGGCACTCGGTCTCGTCGCCGTTTCTGGTTTCTTTTTGTCTTAGTTGTGATAGGTCTTTGCGTCGTCGTTCCCCTATTGGAAATTTTCGAGATGGGGCAAGGTGCCCTTACGCCTCTCTCCCTTACTCTAGATCATTGGAAAGATGTCAAAACCAGGGCTCACAATCTGTCCGTGGAGATCAAAAAAGGAAAATGGCGGACTTTCTGTTCGTCTGAGTGGCCCACATTCGGCGTAGGTTGGCCGCCAGAGGGAACCTTTGATCTTACTGTCATTTTTGCAGTTAAAAAGATTGTTTTTCAGGAGACCGGAGGACACCCGGACCAGGTTGCCTATGTCGTGGTATGGCAAGACCTCGCCCAGAATCCCCCTCCCTGGGTGCCACCCTCCAGCAAAGTCGCTGTTGTTTCGGGATCAGAAAATACTCAAAGGCCACCTACAAGGAAGCCTTCCGCCCCTCCCCAACCCCCCGTCCTCCCGACACCAGATGACCTATTTTCTCTCTCTGAAACCCCACCTTACCCGGCGGCTCCGCTGCCCCCTCTGGCCCCTCAACCAAACAGATCGGCACCAGGACGAGCACCCAGTGACCCCAACCCTGAAGGACCGGCTGCAGGGACTAGGAGCCGCCAACCTCGCAGTCCGAAAGGCGACTCGGGTCCTGACTCCACCGTAGCTTTGCCCCTCCGAGCCATAGGGCCCCCAGCCGAGCCAAGTGGCTTGGTCCCTTTGCAGTATTGGCCTTTTTCCTCAGCAGATCTTTATAATTGGAAATCTAACCATCCTTCTTTTTCTGAAAATCCAGCAGGACTCACGGGACTCCTTGAGTCTCTTATGTTTTCTCATCAGCCCACTTGGGACGATTGCCAACAGCTCCTACAGATTCTTTTCACCACTGAGGAGCGAGAAAGGATTCTCCTAGAGGCCCGCAAAAATGTCCTTGGGGACAACGGGGCCCCCACTCAACTCGAGAACCTCATTAATGACGCCTTTCCCCTCAACCGACCTCAGTGGGATTACAACACAGCTGCAGGTAGGGAGCGTCTCCTGGTCTACCGCCGGACTCTAGTGGCAGGTCTCAAAGGGGCAGCCCGGCGCCCCACCAATTTGGCTAAGGTAAGAGAGGTCTTGCAGGGACCGGTAGAACCCCCCTCGGTTTTCTTGGAACGCCTGATGGAGGCATATAGGAGATACACTCCGTTTGACCCCTCTTCTGAGGGACAGCAGGCGGCAGTTGCCATGGCTTTTATCGGCCAGTCAGCCCCAGATATCAAGAAAAAGTTACAAAGACTAGAGGGGCTCCAAGACTTTTCCTTACAAGATTTAGTGAGAGAGGCAGAAAAGGTGTACCACAAGAGAGAGACAGAAGAGGAAAAACAAGAAAGAGAAAAAAGAGAGACAGAAGAGAGAGAGAGACGGCGCGATAGGCGCCAAAAAAAAAAAAAAAAAAAAAAAAAAAAAAAAAAAAAACTTGACTAGGATTTTGGCCGCAGTGGTAGGTGAAAGAGGGTCTAGAGATAGGCAGACAGGGAACCTGAGCAACCGGGCAAAGAAAACACCTAGGGATGGAAGACCCCCTCTAGACAAAGACCAATGCGCGTACTGTAAAGAGAAGGGTCACTGGGCAAGAGAATGTCCCCGGAAAAAGAATATCAGAGAAGCCAAGGTTCTATCCCTAGATGACTAGGGGAGTCGGGGTTCGGACCCCCTCCCCGAACCTAGGGTAACACTGACTGTGGAGGGGACCCCCATCGAGTTTCTGGTCGATACCGGGGCTGAACATTCGGTACTGACCCAACCCATGGGGAAGGTAGGGTCCAGGCGGACAGTCGTAGTAGGAGCGACCGGCAGCAAAGTCTACCCCTGGACCACACAGAGACTTTTAAGGGTCGGACATAAGCAAGTGACCCATTCCTTTTTGGTCATACCTGAGTGCCCTACTCCTCTGTTGGGCCGGGACATCCTGACCAAACTAAAAGCTCAAATCCAGTTTTCTACAGAGGGCCCACAAGTAACATGGGGAGATCACTCTACCATGTGCCTGGTCCTAAACCTAGAAGAAGAATACCGGCTACATGAAAAGCCAGTTCCCTCCTCTATCGACCCGTCCTGGCTCCAGCTTTTTCCCACTGTATGGGCAGAAAGGGCAGGCATGGGGCTAGCCAATCAAGTCCCACCAGTGGTAGTAGAGCTGAAATCGGGTGCCTCACCGGTGGCCGTCCGACAGTATCCAATGACTAAAGAAGCCCGGGAAGGCATCAGACCCCACATCCAAAGGTTCTTAGACCTAGGGGTCTTAGTGCCCTGCCAGTCGCCCTGGAACACCCCTCTGCTACCAGTAAAAAAGCCAGGGACTGGCCACACAACTGGGGATAAATTGGAAGTTACATTGTGCGTATAGGCCCCAGAGCTCAGGTCAAGTAGAGAGAATGAATAGAACCATCAAAGAGACCTTAACTAAATTGGCCTTAGAGACCGGTGGAAAAGACTGGGTGGCCCTCCTTCCCTTAGCGCTGTTCAGAGCCAGGAATACCCCTGGCCAGTACGGTCTAACTCCCTATGAAATCCTCTACGGGGGACCCCCCCCCATACTTGAGTTGGGAGAAACACTGGGTCCCGATGATAATTTTCTCCCTGTCTTATTTACCCATTTAAAGGCTCTAGAAGTTGTGAAGACCCAGATTTGGGACCAGATCAAAGAGGCATATCAGCCCGGTACCATAGCTGTCCCCCACCCGTTCCAGGTCGGAGACCGAGTGCTGGTCAGACGCCATCGACCCAGCAACCTTGAGCCTCGGTGGAAAGGCCCGTATCTGGTATTGCTGACCACCCCGACCGCAGTAAAAGTTGATGGCATCGCTGCCTGGGTCCATGCTTCCCATCTCAAGCCTGCACCACCCCCGGCACCAAACGAGACCTGGGAGCTGGAAAGGACTGATCATCCTCTTAAGCTGCGTATTCGGCGGCGGAAAAATGAGTCCACCGGGTAAGAACCCTCACCGGCCTGTGACCCTCACCTGGAAGGTACTGTCCCAAACTGGAGACGTTGTCTGGGTCAAACAGGCTGCCCAGCCTCCTTGGACTTGGTGGCCCGATCTTAAACCTGATGTATGTGCCCTGGCGGCGGGTATTGAAACCTGGGATATCCCGGGATCCAGTGTATCGGCCTCCAAGGCCCAGATCAGACCCCCTGACTCAGACTATACAAAAGCTTATAATCAGATCACCTGGGGGGTCCCAGGGTGCAGCTATCCCCGAGCTAGAAACAGGCTTGCCGCTTCCCCCTTCTACGTGTGCCCCCGGGATGGCCGGACCCTTTCAGAAGCTAGAAGGTGCGGAGGGCTGGAATCCCTATATTGCAAAGAATGGGGTTGTGAAACCACGGGGACAGTCTACTGGGGACCTAGTTCCTCATGGGACCTCATAACTGTAGAACGTAACGGTAGCAGTAAAAGCTGTGACAACTCCGGCTGGTGTAACCCCCTTAAAATAAAATTCACAGAGAAAGGAAAAAATTCCAGAGATTGGGCACAAGGAAGAACCTGGGGACTAAGGTTCTATTTGACGGGAAACGATCCAGGTGTACTGTTCACCATTCGCCTAGATATCACCAATATGCCAACTGTGGCAGTGGGCCCCGACCCCGTCCTTGCAGAACAGGGACCTCCTAGCAACAAGCTGTTCCCAATGACTAGCAGGCAACCCCCCGCGGCACAAAGGAGCACTGCTACACAGAGCCTCCTATCACCAGGCACTCTACCCCCCACCACGGGTGACAGGCTCTTTGGTCTTGTACAGGGGGCCTTCCTAGCTCTAAATGCCACCAACCCGAACGCCACAGAGCATTGCTGGCTCTGTCTGGCCATAAGCCCCCCCTACTATGAAGGAATAGCCTTTTTGGGAGAGGCCAATTATACCAGCGCCGAGAGTTGCCGTTGGGGGACCCAGGGAAAGCTTACTCTCACAGAGGTCACAGGACAAGGGTTATGTATAGGAACAATACCTTCTACCCATCAACATCTTTGCAACCAGACCCTATCCATCAATTCCTCCGGGGACCATCAGTACCTTCTCCCCTCCAACCATAGCTGGTGGGCTTGCAGCACCGGTCTCACCCCTTGCGTTTCCCTCTCAGTTTTTAATCAGTCTAAGGATTTCTGTGTCCAGGTTCAGCTGATTCCTCGCATCTATTACCATCCTGAAGAAACTTTGTTGCAGGCCTATGACAACCCTCATCCCAGGTTTAAGAGAGAACCTCTCACACTTACCCTAGCTGTCCTACTGGGAATTGTGGCAGGTATAGGTACCGGCTCGGCTGCTCTGATTAAAGGACCTATAGACCTCCAGCGGGGCCTAACCGAGCTCCAGACTGCCATGGACACTGACCTCCGGGCCCTCCAGGATTCAGTCAGCAAGTTAGAGGACTCATTGACTTCTCTATCTGAGGTAGTACTCCAAAATAGGCGAGGCCTTGACTTACTGTTTTTAAGAGAGGGAGGCCTCTGCGCGGCCCTCAGAGAGGAGTGCTGTTTTTATGTAGACCATTCAGGTGTGATACGAGACACCATGGCCAAACTCAAACAAAGACTAGATAAAAGACAGTTAGAGCGCCAAAAAGATCAAAACTGGTTTGAAGGTTGGTTCAATAGCTCCCCTTGGTTCACTACCCTACTATCAACCATCGCCGGGCCCCTAGTACTCCTTCTTCTGTTGCTCATTCTGGGGCCCTGTGTCATCAACAGGTTAGTCCAATTCATCAATGATAGAATAAGTACAATTAAAGTCCTGGTTCTTAGACAAAAATATCAGACTATAGATAATGAAAATAACTTTTAACTCCGCTCTAAGATTAGAGCGATCCACAAGAGAAATGGGGGAATGAAGGAAGTGCTTTTTACAAGGGTATAGGGAAAGTACAGCCAAGAGGGCAGGTCTGAGATATCTGCAGTTATGCACCTGGGCCCCAGCCCGGAGCCAAGGGCGGATAGTTCCCAGAAATAGACAAGTCAGTTAAAGTTTCAAGAGTGCCCCTCAGCTGTTTCAAGGACTCCCACTTGACCGAAGTTCACCCCTGGCTTGATTTAAACTAACCAATTAAACTTGCTTCTCGCTTCTGTACCCGCGCTTATTTGAACTGACCAATTAAACTTGCTTCTCGCTTCTGTACCCGCGCTTTTTGCTATAAAAAGGACCCAGGAGCTCTACTCGGCGCGCCAGTCTTTCAAAAGACTGAGTCGCCCGGGTACCTGTGTGTTCAATAAACCTCTTGTTTTTGCATCCGAAGCCGTGGTCTCGCTGTTCCTTGGGAGGGTCTCCCTGAACTGACTGACTACCCACTGCGGGAGTCTTTCAAAATCATCCGTATCCCTGGCAGTTTGTAAGACTGTGTGCATGCTGAAAGCCATACCTGCAGGAATAATCAGAGAACCTCCAAGTTACTAGTTCCTGGCTGAATGTGGGACAAAACTTTAAACTCCTGAACTGTGGTATCAGCCTCTGAGCCATACACACATCCAAAATCAAGGTAAAAATCTAACAGGCTAAGAGTACTTTTGCACAATAAATGACCAATAAGTGTCTTATGCCAACCCAGGAACAATTCCTAAGTAGCTAGGCTGAAAATAAAAATAGGGGGGGAAAACAACAGGGAAACACAAGGCTGCACACTACAAAGAAAACAGGCTTAACATAATTGGTGCAACCAAGTCACTAAACAAATAAAAAAACAAACAACAACAACCCCTACGTGGAAGAAGCAGGGAATCTTTATTCATACTTCCTACAATACATTACAAAAAACGTCCATTCTAAAAGAAAACAGTATGAGACATGCAAAGGTACAGGGAAGTATCAGTCTTCATATAAAGGAAAAATAACAAGCAACAGAAACTGCCTATGAAGGGGTCCAGATGATTGTCTTTAACAGACAAAAACTTCAAAACAGATATTATAGATGTAGAGCTAGGGCTGGGGTCTGGAGCTCACAGACCCCTCAAGCCCATTCACAAACCCTTCACATGCAGGTCTATGAGCTAGGTAACTGGCTAAAAGGTCCTTGGAGCCTTGGCTGAAGTAGGAATAGTCTTTATTCAGCACACACACATCTAATACCTAGGCAGTCCAAAGAGAAATTCAGAAACTCAACTGCTACTGGCAAAGTCCAAAGGAAAAAACTTAGCAGCTGCCAGCAGAGTAAACATGCTCTATTTTTAGACTCAAGCTGTAGCAGCCAGCTTCTGCTTCCCAAACTGAAGAACACACAATAGCAGAAAACTAAAAAGATACATTGGTGCACATGTGCACTAACTCCACCCACACAACTTGTTTACAAAGAATTAAGAATGTGCTCCTCGATCCCCCAACCAGACCTGAGCCAAGGGAGCCTGACTACTTTATCCTATTTTCCCCACAATAGATATGGTCAAAGAAACTTAAAAAAAAATACTTAAGAAGTCAAGAATTGGCTGGCAAGCTAACTCAATGGGCTAGAGTGCAGCCTTATAACACCAAGGTCATGAGTTTGGATCCCCTTATAGGCCAGCCACTACATCCCACCCCCGCAAAAAAACAAAGGGAGTCAAGAATGGTCTGATGACAATGTTCAAATAGAGAATATCAATAAAGAGATAGAAACTATTAAACAGAACTTAGTCAAAATTCTGAAGTTGAAAAAAACAATAACCAGAATGAAAAAAATCACAAGAGAACTAAAGAGTAGGTCTTTGGTTACAGCACAGTGTTGTAACACCAAGGACAAGGATTCAGATCCTTGTACCAGCCAACCACTAAAAAAAAGAGTAGGTCTTAACAGGTAAAATGGAGAATTAGAAAACTTGAAGGTAGATCAATAGAGATTATGCAATCTGAAAAAGATTTAAAACATTTTAAAAAGAGATAAAAAGAAAATGAACTCAGAAACATGGGAAGCTATTAAGCATGCCAACATATGCAAAATGGGAGTGCTAGAAGAGAGAAGAGACAGAAAGATATAGAAAAAATAAAGAAATAATGGCTGAGAATGTCTATTAATTGTTAAAAACATTAATGTATATAACCAAAAAGCTCAAGGAATGCCAACTGGAACAAAACAAAGAGATCTACATACATACACATGTGGGAAAGCAAAATATTTCAGCCCCCAAATATATTTCTTTGACATATTTCAAGATGGCTAATTCAGAGAGACTGGAAAAGAATACTGGCTAGAAGTCTGCTTCTTTGTGGAAAGAAATTTACATCTGTAAATGCAAACAGTCTAGCTTCCTCTGAGGTACCCTTCCTTTTGCTACTGTCTATTCTTTCTAAGGACAGCTATGAGATTACCTGAAGTATTTTCATTGGCATACAAGATGTCTCCACTTAATGTTAACTTCTGACTTCCTTCTTCCACTTGTGACAATACCTGCTCCCAGAACTACAAAGAAACTGGGTCTCAGGCCATTGTTCTGGGGCTTGTAACTCCCCCACCTTCTGTCTCTCGTGAGCAAGGGTATATAAGCTTCATACCCCCCCCCCTTGGAAATTGGAACATTTGGGACATTTCTCTCTTGTGATTCATCTGTGCTTTGTCTTCTCCCAGCACATCACATGATGCAATTTTTTATGCCTTTTTGTCAGTGATTTTTATTAATGAACATTTAGGGGTGAAGACGCTCTCCTTTGGTTCCTACACACATCATAGTCAAAATGTTGAGAGACAAAGACAAAGAAAAAATCTTGAAAGCAGAAATAGAAAAATGACTCAAGGGAAAAACATACAAGGGAACCCCAATAAAATTAACAGCAGATTTCTCATTATAAACAACAGAGACCAGGAGGCAGTAGGATAAAATTATCAAAGGGCTAAAAATAAAAATGTGTTAACCAAAAATTCCCAGAAAAACTATCTTTTATTTATTTATTTATTTTTTAAAGATGACCAGTAAGGGGATCTTAACCCTTGACTTGGTGTTGTGAGCACCACGCTCAGCCAGTGAGTGAACCGGCCATCCGTATATGGGATCTGAACCCGGGGCCTTGGTGTCCTCAGCACCGCACTCTCCCGAGTGAGCCACGGGCTGGCCCGAAAAACTATCTTTTAAAACTCTAGGCAAAATAAAGACATTTTAAGATAAACAAAAATAGGGAATTCCTCCCTAGCAGATCTGCTTTATGAGAATACAAAAAGTCCTTAAGGATGAAAGCAAGTGACATCAGAGTGTAATTGAAATCCGCACAAATAAATAAAGGGTTCCAGTAAAGGTAATTGTGTAAGTAATTTTTAAACATTAGTAGAGATAGACATTTCATAATGATAAAAGAATCAAGCCACCAAGAAGATATAACAATTATAAACATACATGTACCTAAACACAAAAGAAAAAACACACACATAGAAACTAAAACAGATAAAATTGAAGGGAGAAATATACAACTCAACAATAATAATTGGAGACTTCAAACCCCCTTTTCAATAATATATAGAACAACTAGGCAGAAGATTAATAAGGAAATAGAAGACCTGAATTACATGATAAATCAACTGGACCTAACACCTCTACTGAGCATTTTATCCAACAGCAGCTGAATACACATTTTTATTAAATATGCATGGAAAACTCTCCAAGATACACCATCTGCCAGGCCATAATAAAAGCCAGAGAAAATTTAAAAGTTTTAAAATAATACAAAATGTTTTAATGACCACAGTGGAATTAAATAAAAAAATGAAAAGCTGAAGAAAATTTGAGACATTCACAAATATGTGGAAATTAAACAACACACTCTTAAATAATCAATGCTTTTCAGATGAATGAAAGCAAAACCCAACATACCAAAACATATGGAATGCAGCTAAAGCATGCTCAGAGGGAATCATGTAGCTTTAAAAACCCATATTAAAAAAGAAAAAAAACTCAAGTTAATAACCTAATCTTCCATTTTGAAAAACTAGAAAAAAAGAAGCACAAACTAAACCTAAAGCAAGCAGAGGAAAAAAATAATAAAGACCAGAGAAGAAATAGATAAAATAAGAGATGGAAAAACAATAGAAAAAAATTAACAAAACCAAAAGTTGGTTCTTTAAAAATACTAATAAAATTGACAAGACTTTAGCTAAACTGGCCAAGGGGGTGGGAGGAAGACTTAAATTTCTTAAATCAGGAATAACAGAAAAGACATCACTACCATATTTACACAAAAAGGATTATAAGGGAATACTATAAACAATTGCATGCTAACAAATTAGATAAATTAAATGAAATGGAGAAATTTCTAGGAATACACAAAATATTAAAACTGACTCAAGGAAAAATGGAAAATATGACAAAGCCTATATAAAAGGTAGAGATCAAATTAGTAATTTAAAGATATTCACACAAAAAAGGCCCGGTCCAAATGGAATTACTGGTAAACTTTACTAAAAATTCAAAGAATTAATATCAATTCTTCACAAGTTGTTCTTTTTTTTTTTTTAATTTTATTTTGTCAATATACAATGTGGTTGATTATTGTGGCCCATTACCAAAACCTCCCTCCCTCCTCCCTCTCCTCCCTCCTCCCTCTCCCCCCTCACACCCAACAATGTCCTTTCTGTTTGCTTGTCGTATCAACTTCAAGGAATTGTAGTTGTTATGTCTTCTTCCCCCCCACCCCCGGTTTTTTTTGTGTGTGTGTGTGTGCTTCACAAGTTGTTCTAAAAAATAGAAGAGGAGTAGACATTTTCCAATCCATCCTATGAAGCCAGTATTGCCCTCCTATCAATCAGACAAAGGCAGCACAAGAAAAGAAACTACAGATCTATATTGCTTATGAATATAGATGCAAAAATTCTCAACAAATACTAGTAAAACAAATTCAGCAACATATACAAAAAATTATACACCATGACCAAGTGAAATTTATCCCAGGAATGCAAAGTTGGTTTAATATCTGAAAAGTGGTTAATGTAATACACAATAGCAATAGAATAAATGAATACAGAACCTGTATAATCATTTCAGTAAATTCAGAAAAAGCAGGAAACTTCCTCACCCTAGTAAGATACACCTACAAAAGTTTCACAGTCAACATCATACTTAATGGTGAACTATTGGATGCTTTCCCCCAAGATTAGGAACATGTAAGGATGTTTGCTCTAGCTGCTTCTATTTATCATTGTACTGGAGGTTCTGATCAAGGCAAGAAAAAGAAATAAAAGGCATCCAGATTTGAAAAGAAAGAAGTAAAACTAACTCTATTTGCAGGTGGTATAATCTTATACATATAAAACCCTAAGGAATGCACATACACATACAAATATTAGAAGTGATAAATGAGGGCTGGCCAGTTAGTTCACTCAGTAGAGTGTGGTGTTGATAAACCCAAAGTCAAGGGTTCAGATCCCTTTACTGGCCAGCTGCTAAAAACAAACAAACAAACAAAAAAATGATAAATGAGTTCAGCAAAGTCATAAAATACATGATTAATATTGAAAAGTAAATTAAATTTCTACACATTAGCAATGAACATCTTAAAAATTAAGTTAACAAAATAATTCCATTTATAACATCAAAAAATAACATGCCTAGGTAAAATTTTAACAAAAGAAGTCAAGACTTATATACTGAAAACTACCACACATTTTGGAAAAATATTAAATACCTAAATAAATGGACTGACATTTCATGTCATGAATCATAACGTGTAATGTTGTTAAGATAGCTATATCTACAAACTGACTTAAAGATTCAACATAATCTCTCTCTAAATCCTTACTGGCTTTTTTGCAGAAACTGACAAGCTGATCCTAAAGTCCATATGTAATGCAAGGGACCAGAATAGCCCAAACAATCTTGAAAAGGAAGAACAAAGTCAGAGGACTCATATATCACTATTTTTAAACTTACTACAAAGCTACAATAATCAAGAGAGTATGATACTGGTACGAGGCTAGACATAAGAGGGTACTTCAAAAAGTTCATGGAAACATTTGAATTATCTTTTAATTCTACTTTTCCATGAACTTTTCAAAGTACCCTCATATAAGTGAAAGGAATAGAAGTGAGAATCCAGAAACAAACACTCACAATGATGGTCAATTGATTTTTGACAATGATGACAAGACAATTCAATGGAGAAACAATAGTCTTTTCAAGAAATGGTGCTAGACAGCTGGATAATCACATGCAAAATTCGAAGTTGGGCCCCTCCTCATACCATATACAAAATTTAATGCAAAATGGATCAACATGTAAGAACAAAAACTATAAAACTCTTAGAAGAAAACAGGCATGAATCTTTATGACCTTGCTTTCTTAGATATAACACCAAAAGCAAAAGTCAAACACAAACAAAAATAAATTGGACTTCATCAAAATTTAAAACTTTTGTGCTTCAAAGGATAACATTGAGAAAGTGAAGACAACCCACAGAATGGTAGAAAATATTTGCAATCATTTGTCTGATAAAAGTCTAGTGTGTAGACATATAAAGAATTCTTAAAAATTAATAATAAAAATAACCCAATTTTTTAAATGGGCAGATGATCTGAATAGCATTTTTCTAAGGAAGACATGCAAATGGCCAATAAACACATGAAAAGATTCTGGACATCATTAGTCACCAGAAAAATACAAATCAAAACCACAATGAAATACCACTTCACATCACTAAGATGCTTACAATCAAAAAATCAGATAAAATAACAAGTGTTGGTGAGAATGTAAAGAAATTGGAACACTCATACACTGCTGGTGGGAATTTAAACTGGTGCAGCCACTTTGGGAAACAGTGTGGCTATTCTTCAAAATACTAAACATGGAGTAACCATAAGACCCAGCAATTCTACTCCTAGGTATATACCCAAGAGAACTGAAAATATATGCAGGTACTTCAAAAAGTTCATGGAAAGATTTGTATTATCTTTTAGTTCTATTTTTCCCCAAACTTTTGAAGTACCCGAATATGTTCACACAAAAACAAATACACAAATGTTTACAGCAGCACTATTCTTAATACGAAAAAGAAACAACCCAAATGTTCATCAACTGATGAAATAAAATGTGGTATACCCATACAAGGGAATATTCTTCAGCAATAAAAAGAAATGAAGTGCTGATACATGAAACAACATGGATGAACCTTAAAAATATTATGCTAAGTGAAAAAGGCCAGCCACAAAATGCTACATATTATATGATTTCATTTATATGAATTGTCCAGAATAGGCAAATCTGTAGGGTCAGAACACAGATTAGTAGTTGCTTAGGGCTGGGGGGATGCCAGGACAGGGAGGTAATAGCTAAAGGGCACAGGCTTTCTTTTTTGAGTTAAGATATTCTACAGTTGACTATGGTAGCTGGAGAGACTTGTTTTAGGGAGGATAAAAATGTTCCAAAATTAGGTGGTGGTAATGGTTACATATACTTGTGAATATACTAAAAAAATATCAAATTGTATACTCTAAGTGGGTGAGTTGAATAGCATGTAAATTATATATCAATAAAATTTTTAAAAATATTCAGAGCCATAATTTTTCAAATATTTTTTCTGTTCTGTGTCCCCTCCGAGATTCTAGTTACCTGTAAATTATGTCTCATAATGTTGTCCCACAGGTCACCAATGCTCTGTTGATTTTTTTTTTTCTGTCTTTTTTTCTCTTTCTTCCATTTGCAGAATTTCTTTTGTTATGTATTTAGGTCACTGGTCTTTTCTTCATCGGTATCTAAGCCTCAGTGAATTATACATATAAAATATTGCATTTTTCATTACTTGAAGTTCCACTTGGTTCTTCTTTTATTTCTTCAAGTTCTCTCTTCATTGTATTCATGTTTTTCTTTAAATATTTGAGCTTAAGTATAAAAATTGTTTGAAAATTTTTGTCTACTGATTCTATCATCTTTGTCATTTCTGCACGTTTTTTTGTTTGTTTGTTTTTGCAGCTGGCCAATAGAGGGATCCAAACCCTTGACTTCAGTGTTATAACACCATGCTCTAACCAAATGAGCTAACCAGCCAGCCCTGGATTGTTTTTCATTTATTGGTTTTTCTGCTGGTTATGGTTCACATTTCCTGTTTCTTCCTATGCCTGGTAATTTTTTACTGGATTAACACTGTAAATTCTACACTGAGGAGTGCTGAATTTTATTGTTTTCTTTAAAGGGTGTAAGATTGTTCTCTGAGGCAGTTAAGTTACTTTTGAATCATTTTGAGCCTTTCAAAATGAAAAAGAAGCTCTCGGTCCCATATTGAACTCGAGTTGGAAGAGGCGAATCCGGTCTCAAAATGGAGGGCCATGATCCAAAGGAACCAGAGCAGTTGAGAAAACTGTTTATTGGTGGACTGAGCTTTGAAACTACAGATGATAGTTTAAGAGAACATTTTGAGAAATGGGGCACACTCACAGACTGTGTGGTAATGAGAGACCCTCAGACAAAGCGTTCCAGGGGCTTTGGTTTTGTGACTTATTCTTGTGTTGAAAAGGTGGATGCAGCAATGTGTGCTCGATCTCACAAGGTTGATGGGCGTGTAGTGGAACCAAAGAGAGCTGTTTCTAGAGAGGATTTGGTAAAGCCTGGTGCCCATCTAACAGTGAAGAAAATTTTTGTTGGTGGTATTAAAGAAGATACAGAAGAATATAATTTGAGAGACTACTTTGAAAAATATGGCAAGATTGAAACCATAGAAGTTATGGAAGACAGGCAGAGTGGAAAAAAGAGGGGATTTGCTTTTGTAACTTTTGATGATCATGATACAGTTGATAAAATTGTTGTTCAGAAATACCACACTATTAATGGGCATAATTGTGAAGTGAAAAAAGCTTTCTAAACAAGAGATGCAGTCTGCTGGATCACAAAGAGGTCGTGGAGGTGGAGCTGGCAACTTTATGGGTCGTGGAGGAAATTTTGGAGGTGGTGGAGGTAATTTTGGCTGTGGTGGAAACTTTGGTGGAAGAGGAGGCTATGGTGGTGGAGGTGGTGGCAGCCGAGGTAGTTATGGAGGAGGTGATGGTGGATATAATGGATTTGGAGGTGAGGGTGGCAACTATGGAGGTGGTCCTGGTTATAGTAGTAGAGGGGGCTATGGTGGTGGTGGACCAGGATATGGAAAACAAGGTGGTGGATATGGTGGCGGTGGTGGAGGATATGACGGTTACAATGAAGGAGGAAATTTTGGCAGTGGTAACTATGGTGGTGGTGGGAACTATAATGATTTTGGAAATTATAGTGGACAACAGCAATCAAATTATGGACCCACGAAAGGGGGTAGTTTTGGTGGAAGAAGCTCGGGCAGTCCCTATGGTGGTGGTTATGGATCTGGTGGTGGAAGTGGTGGATATGGTAGCAGAAGGTTCTAAAAACAGCAGAAAAGGGCTACAGTTCTTAGCAGGAGAGAGAGCGAGGAGTTGTCAGGAAAGCTGCAGGTTACTTTGAGACAGTCGTCCCAAATGCATTAGAGGAACTGTAAAAATCTGCCACAGAAGGAACGATGATCCATAGTCAGAAAAGTTACTGCAGCTTAAACAGGAAACCCTTCTTGTTCAGGACTGTCATAGCCACAGTTTGCAAAAAGTGCAGCTATTGATTAATGCAATGTAGTGTCAATTAGATGTACATTTCTGAGGTCTTTTATCTGTTGTAGCTTTGTCTTTTTCTTTTTCTTTTCATTACATCAGGTATATTGCCCTGTAAATTGTGGTAGTGGTACCAGGAATAAAAAATTAAGGAATTTTTAACTTTTCAAAAAAAAAAAAAAATGAAAAAGAAAACTGTATAAGAAAACTGTTTCTCTACTCACACTATACTTCGGATACCAAATGTATGGGATTTTTTCCCCACACTGTGAGAAATGCCCTCACCCATTCAATGCCAAAAGATGGACATGGAGACACAAGGTACAGCAAAGCGAGACTTTAATAATGGCCTTGCAAGTCCGGGTGTCTGTGAATGGAACAGGAACCCCTGAAATGGTTACATAGAGCAATTTATTCCCTTGTGTGCAAGTCCCTCCCCCCAGTTCCTCACTGGCTGAGTACTATGGGGTGCACAATCTTCCTGAATGACACCTAAGATTTATTACCCCCTTGCAAGGAATTCCTTTGTCTGGGGGCTCAGGACAAGCCCACAAAAAAGGTCTGTGAAAGCCCAGTGAAGAGAGAAACACTAGGGAATGAGGAAAGTAAAAAGGGCTAGTAACTAATTACCATCTCAAGGAGAGACTTATCTGTTCAGCGACCCTCCAGGAAAATAAAGAAAACAAAAGGGGCTAGCAACTACTTACCATCTCAGTAAAACACCCTCAGATAACTCATTTCTGAAAATGAATCACTTAGATTATTTTCTTACAAAACCAACCAATTCTTTGACACCAGCTGGGTATCCTACAATTCAATTCATTTCTGACACTATCTACCTAGATTTAGTGCCAGATCCCACAAGTTAAGGGTTCAGTTGCACAAGACTGGCCCCACTTCAGACACCAGGTGCAAGTCCTAGACCACCCATACTTCTGACCAAACTGGTATAAATTAGGGGTTCCCATGACCCCCTCACAACTGAGAAAAACATTCACTCACATTTACTCGTTTATTACAAGTGATACTGTGGAGAATACTAACATTTATAAAGCAAATGTATTTCACAGGGCCTAGCTTCCAAAGCCTTGCAGTTTCAGGTATAGCCTAACTTTTTAAAATTACACATAGAAAAGTTAAGCTTGCAAAAGACAAAAAACTTTCCCCAGGCTAAAGTCTCTGTTGTAGATAAAGAATCGTAACACAGCAAAATTGCTGGCTCCAAGGGCAGATGTCCTTGGTGCAGCTAAACCTAATGACTGTTGCTATGACAATTATCTTACTGTTCTTTTGTAACCACCTATGTTCCTTTTCTGTAACTTGCCTGCCTAAGGAACAAATACAGACAGAAGACTGGAGTTCAGTGTTAATTTTCCAAGGAGGAATGCCTCTCTCTTGAGGGTTCCTAGAAATTAACCACTTTGGGGCTTCTCACTGCTCAGAGGAAATGGGCTTTGAATAATCCTTTGCATCTCCATCATCCTGGGGGAGAGGTGACAAATGGTGCCCTGTGTGAGGAATTCTGGCTCCATGGATTGGAGACCAACCTGCCAAGCCTTGGAAAGTAAAGGACGTCTGACATTTATATATGCACATCCTGGTAAGGGAATACTCATCTCAGTAAGGGAATGCCCATCCTGGTAAGGGGATCACAGGTGGTTCTCGATTAATGGCCCATGGCTGTGACAGGCCAAACTAGCTTCCAACCCGAAGGTTTTACTTCTTTTTCTTTCACTTTTAAAATATGGAAAATTCTTTAACAAAAAGGGAGACGCAACATATATTACCACTTCGGTTTCTCCTTAAAGCAGCTGGCTATGAAGTAACTAAATGGCAGGTTGTAAAACTGTTAGTGGCTATTAAACAAAACGTCCTTGGTATCACAAGGAAAAAGCTTTTACATAAAAATTTGGAAATGAATTGGTCACTGGTTAATTTATACAATGGGTATCATCAAGGCGTCCCATCTAACAGTTTGGAATCTATGTCAAGTCACTCTAAGACCTATTCTAGACCTTAACAAAAAACAAAGACATGTCCATGTCACCAGAAAAGGATGAAACTAGATCTTTGCCAGTAACTGAAAAAACTTTAAATTGGACAATCTAAAGTAAAAAAGGTTAATATTTCTTTGCAATGTAGGTTTTGTTTGAGCATGTTTTCCTTTCTTATCTGCACAATGCTTCTCTTCTCTCTTTAAAGCAGTGGTTCTTTTCTTATCTGCATATGCTTCTCTGCTTTGCCAAAGACTCTGAGGCTTTATGAGAAATGAAACCATGATGCCAACCAGACCTCCTTTTGGGTCTGCTGCTTTTCTCCTGAAAACCCCAAAAGTCAAATGGCTTCATCTATCTGTTTAATAGCTTAGCCCTTAAGCTCAGTAACCCATTTGAGATACAAAAACTAGACTAAAATCTATGTATTTTTGTTACCTTGCTTTCTCTAAAACAGGGTGAGGTCTCACATATAAGCTTTAACATTCTTTAGAAACAAAATTTAAACCTGACTGTCCTTTTACTAGTGGGTTTTCTATTTTATCTGTCTCATTATATTTTAAACAAAACCTATAAAATCCTTATTGTTTCTGTTTATGTCTACATATATATGTACATAAATGTATGTTATGTCTACATGTTCATGTCTATATGTGTTTGTATTGTCTGCATGGTACCAAATTAGCTTATAAATAATGCAAGCTAATTAAATAAATAAGTACACTTTTCAAGTTCATGTGACTTTAATTTTCTAAAATTGTTGATAAAATAGATGTGTTTTCAAAATTTGATTTAAGCCTTTTGCCTAAATTTGTTTTTGGTCAACATATTTTGTGGTATGTTTGATACTTGTTTAATTTGTTTGAGGACTAAATGCTGTAAGAAAACTGGCTTCTGGGCTTCTCCCAAAGCCCTGCACCTGTCTTATTGTTAGCTTGTGTTTGGCTTTAAGCCTCTAAATTCTGGGCACTAAACAGAGAGCCATGGTGAGATCATAATGTGTCCACAGAACATGGGCCATCAGCTACAGGACGAAACCCAATAGTCTCTTCCTTATCTCAGCTCTGCCTCCTGGCCATGCTGGGAGAAACAATATCTTTTAGACATGATCTTTGTGAATGCTGACTTCTGTCTTAAGCTCCACATGGCCTCTCTGGATTCCACATGGCCCTAAATGCCACATGGATACTTGGAACCCAGGTTGGCTAGTAAAAGGGGACCTATGTCCAATATCTCAAAGGTGCTAGTTAACATTAACTGATAAGGGTGTAGATTTTATTCACCAAGTTTTTGGCTGGGAAACTATATTTATTTGGTTAAAATAGCTGAGGCTCAAACTGGGCTTTGTGCAATCTGCTCTGACAAATGGACCCCCATTTACTAACCTGAATGTATAAAAATGTCCTTATCAGCACACATCTTTGCCTGGGTTTACTAATCGAACAGGATTACATTTGTCTTTGCTAGAGGTCTTTTAAGTTGTAAACCCTGCCAAAACCAAAAAAACCTTTCTATAATTTTTAGATAATTGAGGCCAATTTAACATTGATAGAGAGAAAACAAATATGTAAAAAAGAGGTGATTTTTTAAAAAAGACTATGGATATAAAGACATAGTTGTGGTTAGAAAGGCTGAAGGAAAGAAAATATTTTTATGTAAAAATGTCATCTGGTACAATGTATTCTTGTCCTAGAGTAAAATGACTGGCTATTTAGAAAGCAGGAATTAAAGGACAAAACCCAAAAAGTCTGAGTAAGTCGTGATCATGGTTTGTACGGGTTAATTTATAAAAGAAATTTTTTAAATTGGCTAAAATTGAAAGAAAATTATATATAAGTTTTTCTAAAAATTAAACATTAATATCAAAAGTATTCTGATACATATTTAGACTTTGTTCTCCTGTGTTGGAACAACCATATTTCCTAAAAGCACTTAACTGCTCTTAATAGAAAATTGTAAAAGGTTATCTTTTAGATAACTGGCCTAGGAAATTTATTTCATGTTTTATCATGATAATTTCTTGTGCTCTCTGCATTTGAAATCCTTTGTCACTTTGATTTTATTTTTGTATGATTTGTGATCTTATTTGACTAAGTGTTTTAAGCCTTTGTTATTTGACAAACTTTCCAAAACCAAATTCTAAAAACTTGGACTTAAAGTAACTTTGGGAGGTTCCAAGGGCCCTGGAGCTTCTCAAGGATATATAGAGATGTATCAAAACCAATTGGCTTATTTGATAAATTAGACTATATGGGAAAGCATTGTCAAGTACTGAGATGTTATGAATATGTGTTCTAAAATTATGTAAGGTTTTTAAAAATTTATGTCTTATAAAATGCTATCAATTATAATCTTGGTTAAATAATAATTTTAAAGTATTATATCCTAAACTAACAGATACAGTCTATTTTAATGAAAAAACTGAGGGGTTTGTGAAATTACTTTACCAAGGTCAAAACAACAAAAGTTAATTACATAAAACTAATGAACTGATCAAAAAGAATTATACCTTTTTACAATTTTTATTTTGAAACATTGCTCATTAATGTCTAGTTTTCCAGATTTAAGAAATCTCTCTCTTAAGCTATCTATACCTGATGGCAGTTTGGTAAAATATAATTTAAAACAGAGATAAAAGCATTTGTTTTCTCCCTATTTGATCCTCCCCAAATTTAAAAACTTTGAGTACCTTTATGATTATTATGGCAATGTGGCTATTTTCATAAGTTCAATAAAAATTGACTCTCTCTTTTTAACAGGATATAATGTGAAACTTTGGTTATAAAATAGCATGTCTCTTCTAAGTTCCTGACCCCTCTTCATGTTGCCCTAACTTGGCCTAACTGCTGCTTCATCTTGCTATTTCATCTTTCCCCCCTGATGTGGGGCATGACAACCTGGGAATGAGCCTTCCCAGCACCGAGGGATCTATACAAAGAAAAGTAAAACCTTTTCAATCAGAAAATTGATCATCAATGCTTTTATGAGGAATGCTTTGATTGTAAAAGGGGAAATATTATCTTGTCTACAAAGCAGTTCTCTAAAGTTCACAGCCCTAAAGGGGGTGCTCATGACTTGGATGAGACATCCTGTTCCTAAATAAAAGATTTGTAATTGATAAAAATTTTTACAGAGATTAGATGCTTTGGAAGCAGCAGTGGCCTGGATGAGTGAACATCTACAAACTCTCTGGACTCAAAATCAACTATTATGTGGAACAGAACCCCAATCCAGAGTTTCAACAACTGGCAATTACACCCCAATTCACACCACCGGGAATGATGCCGATGCAACAGCCCTTAGAGACGATGACATCATCAGTCCCCACCTGGGATAAATTACAAAGGACTTGCCATGCTAAATGATACTATCTTTGCTTTAACAAAATGTTTTTGTCTTAACTGTGAAACCTCGATCTATAGCTTTTGCTTTTTCTTTAAAAAAAAGGAATGGGGGGCAAATGCAGAGAATACTAACATTTATAAAGCAAATGCATTTCAAAGGGCCTAGCTTCCAAAGCCCTGCAGTTTCAGGTATAGCCTAACTTTGTAAAATTACACATAGAAATGTTAAGCTTGCAAAAGACAAAAAAAACTTTTCCCAGGCTAAAGTCTCTGTTGTAGATAAAGAATTGTAACACAGCAATCCAAGGGCAGATGTCCTTGGTGTAGCTAAACCTAATGACTGTTGCTATGACAATTATCTTACTGTTCTTTTGTAACCACCTATGTTCCTTTTCTGTAATTTGCCTGCCTAAAGAATAAATACGGAGAGAAGACCAGAGTTCAGTGTTAATTTTCCAAAAAGGAATGCCTCTCTCTTGAGGGTTCCTAGAAATTAACCACTTTGGGGCTTCTCACTGCTCAGAAGAAATGGGCTTTGAGTAATCCTTTGCATCTCCGTCACCCTAGGGGAGAGGTGACAGGATACAACTCAGAAACAGACGGATGGAAGAGATGCATAGAGCAAGGTATTATGTATTGCTCATGCCCATGCATAGAGCTTCCACACCCTCTCTAGGTAGCTGCCTTCCCAGCACTCAATGTGCTCACCAATCTAGAAATTCATCAGATGTTTTTGTTTGGTTTTTTGCAGCTTGCTGGTATGGGGATCCAAACCTGTGATCTTGGTGTTATAAGGCTGCTCTCTAACCAACTGAGCTAACCAGCCAGCCTCAGAAGTTCATTAAACCTTATTCAAGAATTTTTATAGAGCTAAATCTCTGGGTCCTCTCTCCCCTTCCTGGAGGTTGTTTGGTGGAGCTGAAAGTTCCAACTCTCTAATCACTTGATCTTTCTGGTTACAAACTCCATCCTGAGACTATCTAAGGACCCCACCCTCAGTTACCTTATTAGCATAAACTTAGGTGTGATCAAAAAAGGATCTTTATGAATAGCAAAAGATACTCCTGTCACTCAGAAAATTCCAAGAGGTTTAGGAGCTCTGTGCCAGGAACCCAGGACAAAGACCAAATATGTTTCTATTAAGACACACTTGTTTTTTTGTGTTTGTTTATTTTGTTTGGGGTTTTTTTTGGGGGGGGGTGCTGCTGTCCCATGCAGGGATTCAAACCCTTGACCTTGTGTTACAAGGCAGCACTCTAGCGAACTAAGCTAATCGACCAGCCCACCACATTTGTTTTTAAACTTCTTGATGTGAGTTTAGGGTAGTCTTTACTCTGGGCTAGTTTGGCCCTACTGCCAAGGTGTGACCCTTCTGGGGTTTCTACTGAATGCTCCAAATGTGTAACCCTCCACTCTGGCAGCTCAGAACACAAATGCTTCCCAGCCCTTTTAAGAGTTCGGGAACTGTTCAGCAAACAACTCCCTGTTCTTGCTTAGCCTCATGGGGTTTCAGCAATACACTCAAGGGAACTCCTATGCAGACTTCTGGGATTCTTTCCCTGCATAGCTCCCTCAGCTATGGTGGTTTGCCCTGGGAATTCCAGCCACCTCCTTGAACTCAATCTGCCTCCTCAAATCAGTGAGATGACTGTGCTCTGCTTGGGATCCCTGTCTTTGTACTTTAGTCTGAAAGTGCCTCTGTTATAAACTGAACTGTGTTCTCCCAAGATTCATATGTTGAACCCCTAAAACACAATGTGTATTTGGACATAGGGTTTTTAGGGAGGTAATTAAGGTTAAATAAGGTCCTATGGGTGGGGCCCTGATTCTATAGGACTGGTATTCTTATAAGAGGAGAGACACCAGAGCTCTCTCTCTCCCACCCCTGTGTGCACAGAGGAAAGGCAATGCACTGACGCAGCAATGCAGCTGGCAGAAGGCAGCTAGCAGTCTACAAGTTAGAGAGGGCTTGACAGAACCAACTCCGATGGCACCTTGATCTTGGACTTCTTTAAAAAATAAATTAGCCTGTTGTTTAAGCCATCCAACTGGTGATATTTTGGTATGGCAGCCCTAGCAGACTAACACAGCCTCCAAAGAGAAAGCCTGGATCATTTATGTAGTTCCTTGCTGTTTCCCTTTCTCTTGGGGATCAAGGTCCTGCACTACCCTATTGTCCAATTTCTGAGAGCAGTTTCACACATTTTGTCTACTTCTAGTCATTTATATCAAGAATGGGAATTGGATCCCAGTTACTCCATCATGGCCAGCAGTATAAGTTCCTTTGCAACACTTTTTTTTTTTTTTTGGTTTTGGTGGCTGGCCATAAGGAGATCCAAACTCCTTGACCTTGGTGTTATCAGCACCACACTCTAATCAAGTGACCTAACCAGCCAGCCAAACATGCTTTTTTATATTGTAACTAACTTTGGATTTCAGATTTCAGCAAGATAATTCTAGGTCCTACACGTGTTTGTATTGAATGAGAACATGAAGGTTCTCATTCAATTCAAGAGGGTAATCAGTTTAATTTCCATCATACAATTTTCCTTAGAAATAATAAGGAAAATTAGTCCTTTAAGTGAATATTTAGGATCAGTGTCCTTCCTGAAATAAATACTCACAGGACAGACATTCTATTGTACCTAGAGATTAAAGTCTGGTTTGACAGAGCCACAGAGGGCAAGAACGACCTCTCAGAAAAACAAAAAATAATAATCACACTAAACCTCTAGGCACTTTAATTACAGCGAATTGCATGTTCTCAGTCAGTGCAAGAAGGGAGGCTCCTTAGCCAATGAGCAGAAAATATACCAAGAGAATTAAAATGATACCCAGAGGTTAAAAGTTAAGTAGTAAACATGAGACTTTAGATTTAAGGAGGATAACTTAAGGGAGTATAAATTTAAAGAAAACTCAAAGAGAATACAAAAGGAATGTGAGTGGCCACAAGAGCTGACACTGATAATTTTTTAAATTGGATATATTACTTTAATTCTCTGCACTGCCCACCCCTTCCCCCCCAACCCCCATCCTCGCTGCTGCCAGAATCGCCTCTTACAACCCAGATCCGATCTTATGGCTCATCCACTCAGAAATTTTCCTTGGCTATTACTGTCAGGCTGGGGCTCACAGACCCTGCAAACCCATTGTACAGACTGGGTCACCAGACCCCTCACACATAGGTCCTGAGTTAGGTAATTGGGGAAGATTGACAGACGACAATCTGGGAGCCGCTGGCAGAGTTGACAGTTTCATTCCAACACGAGCTGTTCCCAGCTTCAGCAGCAGCAGCCACAGCTTACAGCAGCCTCCAGCAGCAGCGGCGGTGGCCTCCCAGAGGGTCCTGGGGACACTGGCACAACAACTTGTAGAAACAGCCTCCAGTAGCAGTAGCGACCCCCTCATCCCCGCCCTGTGGCCCCAGTGTAGATCAGAGCCGCTCCCTCCTTTATACTTAAGTCAGACAACCCAGGAACACCTGGGTGCACGTGCACAGTGATATTTACATCAAATGCACGGCAAGATTCCAAAGCCCTGAGGGCGCCTGACCATTTACTTTCACTTTCCCTACAATTACCCACACAATGCAGCCCAGTTCCTCACCTCTCGGCTCACAGTGCCCTAAACCATCTTGCTCCAACCTACCTTTCCAGCCTATTTCTCAGTGCATCACTCATGCCTCTACCCCCACCCCATATATGCTGTAATCCAGCCCCTTCCCCTACAGAGATCATCCCAAAGGTCCTGGGCCTCTGTGCTTCCTCATCTCTAAAATGCTGTTACACCTGTGCGCCTGGCCCCATTTATTGAAAACCATATCTTCAAGGATCTGGATCCAATGCCCCCTCCTTCTGCCCCTCTTAGCCTTGTTAGGTTTATCAGGACTTAGCATGTTTTGCTCTGTGTAATATTTTTTGTGTGGCTGTCTCCTCCCCTTGAATGCAGGAACTATTACAAATCTTCACAACTGTTACCATCAATAGTACTTAGCACATAGAAACCTTCCCCCTAAAAATTGCTTTTAAGAAGCTAAATGGAAATGTTACTGTGGATTGAAGAAGCTTTTAAGAAGCTAAATGGTAATGTTACAATTCCAATAGAATCTGGCTTTCAAGTTGTGGATTTGCCTGGCCTTTAGTGCAGATTCCAAAGCTATTCCTACCCTGCCCCCGCCTCTCAGTTGGCCTAAGAAAAAGTGGAAGCCCAGAGGATTAACACAAGTTATTTCCACTGAAGACATTTCTAAACTCTACTGGCCTGGAATGTTAATCGCCATCCAACTCAATAGAAATGCTTTGAAGAAAAAAGTAAAACTACACCAAAGCCAGTCTTTTTTCTAAGCCGTATTTCAAAGCTGCTTCTGATCACAGCTCCACATTCCCACACAAGTTCTAAGGAAGCAGGAATGTCTCTAGAAAATACTGTGAACCCTCTTCTTTCTACACCCCTTTCTGCCCTCTGGGGTGGCCCACTACCAACTTCAAGACCCAAAAGTTCCTCTCTGGCTCTTTTCTCCAATCAAAAAGAAAAAGGATCTAATAAGGGCCGTTTCCCTTCGTTGGCTTGTTATCCTTATCGGTCTGTCCCACTAACTAAAATGTTTGTCACCTTCAATTTGGCCTTTTTTCTCATTATTGGAACGAAAGGTTTCCACTGTAAAAATTTAAAGCATAAATATGGAAAAACTACTCCAGGAAGCAAAAGAGACCCCCCGAAACCACACTAGCCATCCTTAATACCTTTCGGGTTGGCTAGGAAGGAAGAGTTGCCCTCTCCCACCCCACCCGAGAACTGATCAGGCTAAGGCTCTTCCACCCCAGGCCCCAGCTATGGTTGTGGTTAAAAAGAGGATCCATTACAAAACCGAGAGAGGACATTCTGCATGAGCACGTGTCTGTTAACTGGTCTCTGTCTCCATATTTTTCTTCTCCTTTCCAAACCCCTTTCTCCTGCTCTACCTAACTGTAACACATGGATTCTCAACAGCCCCACCGACATTTTGGACTGGATAACTCTGTTGTGGAAAGCTGTCTTGGGCACTGTAAGATGTCCAGCAGTATCTCTGCTCTGCTCACTAGGAGCCGGGAGCAACGCACCCCTTCCTCCCAGTCCTGACAATCAAAAATACTCCAGTCATTGCCAATGTCCCTTGGAGAGTAAAATCCAGTTGGGAACCACTGCTTTAACCAAATCCATTCACTTATTCATTCATTCACAGACATTTATAGAACCACCATTTTAGATTTCCTCAAAACTCTCACAGGAATATTTTCAGCATATTTGCCACCAATTCACTTTGTACAGTACTTAATTACTTTTTGGCATTGTAACTTTATGTAATATTTTGAAACTCATATCTGTTTCCCATATTATCTTCCTACATGCATCTTCTGGATACAAAGTTCCTTGAATATAACCTTGTCAGTCACTGCAATAATTCTTTAAGCATGGTGTCGTACTGTAGATTATATAGAAAGTCTATATATATTTAAAGGAAATTATAATGTAGATCACCTTGTTTCTTAAGACGGTGTACCCATACACACACAGCCAGGGGAAGGAGATGCAGTAGAGCAGGGTTACACACAGCCTCGAGGGAAACACATTTCCTGGAGTATCAATTTTGCTTAAAGATTTAGGGAGTTAAGAACAATAAAACAAAATTTTTATGTTAAAACCAATAATGAACAATTTGGAATGGAGTGATTTTTACATGACTTTTAAAATAAGAGACATCAACAAAATTGTGTTTTGCAATGGGCTACATCAGGCCATGGTCTCAGGCAGGCCAGTGCTTCAGCAGAAATGTTGAGAAGATCTAGTTGAATGCAGCATCTTCACTGAGTTAAAACTGCAAGAACTTTGAGAGAACTTATGATCCAAACTCCAGCTCAGAGGCAGGTATGGTGTTTTTAAACCTACCTTGTGTGTGAAGTAACCATACTGCCGAGGAGACATAATTGGTAAACTGTATATACTTGCAACTCACCATGTAAGAGTGAAAAGGGTAAGTGGTCTGAAAAAACTGCAATTTGTAAGTCCACTTTAGGGGGTCCTTCTAGGCGGTGAAACAGGCCCTGTCAAGCTTGAATTTAGTTTTGTTGGGATAAGAAACTGTCATGTAAACCTGCCTTTTCTTCCTCTGATATCTGCTGCGCGCGCGCACACACACACACACACACACACACACACACACACACACACACACACTTTTCTTTAGTTAATTTGAAAAATTCCAGCCTTTCTTAGCTAAAGAGTAAATGTGAAGTGAAAGTGAGATTAAATTTTTAAGATTTTTTTTTTACTGTTTCTTCTCTTCCCACATGGAGTATTTTATGACAAAGTCCTCTTTGCTTTTTACTCCACCTTTCCCAAGTCCAACCAAGGGTGTGGGTTTCTAGTTCCATAAGCTACATAATCAGGGTGAGATACTTAACCCTTCTTGGTCTTTTCTTTATTTGAAAATTGGAATATTGAAGTAGACTTTAAAATCCGTTACACCACCAAATTTCTCTGTATCTATATAATACAGAATTTTACTGAATCACATTCATAAATAACCTATTGCTCATATATCTTACGTATTTTAATATCTTAAAAACAGTCACTTATCGCTATATTTTATGGGCTATTAAAGATAAAATTCAGCAGCATTTTCTAATACTTTTTTTAAACGTTTAGGGGAAAATGTCATCAGCACACTCTCCTGCAAACAGACCTGTCTTAGCAACTCAAGAGTGATAAACTGTGAGGCACTAAGTAGCAAGTTGACAGAGTCCTTGTTATTTTGGGAATTATGCCAGCAAAAAACTGGCTTCCCATTTGCCTGTCTTCCCCTTCTCCCTCCCCTTGAGATCTGACCTTTGAATGAACCCGGGATCCTGAGAACTTTGTAAAGGAGGAATTTATGCTTTTACTTTGCTGATAAGTAATTAGCCCTGAACTTTCAAAGCGCCATGACAACAGAAAGTGTTTTATAAACAGCTTTGTACTAGACATAACTGGCTTAATCAGTATGTTATTTTTACTGGCTTATAAAAAGAACCTAAAATAAACTAAGGTGCTTCACAGGTCAGCAGCCTGGGAAGTCACTTTTAACCTCATGAACGTGACTCCTCATCAATTCCTTACTGTCTCCCGTCCAGTACCGCTGGTCCTCAACAATAAACAAAGGAGATGTAATTGGTGTTTTTTACAATAGAGTTGCTAGTACACAGAGCAGATTGCCCAAGGGAGTGTTGGTAGCAACCTGCCTCCAGGCTCTAATACTTTTCTTTCTTAACCAAGCAACCAAGTGCTGGCTCCATCCATTCTAGACAACTCTCAAACAGGTTTGTAACCACAAAGCCATACACTTGTCAATTATGATCCTGAATGAAGAGAAGGTTGGGTTCAGGCAGAGTCAATAATTAGAGGACAAGAAGGGTTAACAGAAGACAAAATGATCAGGGAGTGTATATCAAGTGAGAAAATGAAAGAATCCAAAAGATAGGAAATGTGACACAATTTAGACCAGAGTATTTTTCTGGGACTTTATCCATGCTCTCATTTCGCCCTTGCCCTCCTCACCCCCATACCCTCTCTTCCCCAGTTATGGTGGAAGCTCATGGAGAGAATGAGGCCAACTTGGAGGAGAGTTCCAATAATCTCATTTCAATCCCTGAGGCCAGTTCTATATTGGACTTTTCAGTTACAGGAACCTATTAATCCTTTTCTTTTTGGGGGTTGTAAACTAGTTTAGATTGGCTTTCCCTAGCAATCTAAAGAGTTCTGTCATAATTAATTACTCTAATAAACTAAAAGTACGCATTTTTCTCTATTAGATCTAGAAGAAATTGTTTTTTTGGGGGGTTTTGTGGCTGGCCGGTGGGGATCCAAACCCTTGACCTTAGTGTTACAACACGGCGCTCTAACCAACTGAGTTAACTGGCTAGCCCCAGAACTAGAATTTAAATAGATTTTTGTTTAATGTGAAAATCAAGATCAGTTGTCATCATAAAATGAACATAATGTATGATGTCTTATAAGGCATGATGTCTGAGAAAATATAATTCAGACCAGTTATTTTAAATTATACTCAAAGACTTAATATTTCCTTTGAAAAGACATCCATCCAAGAAGTTTTAAAATACTAACCCAACAAGAAAAGATAATATATTGCATGATAAAGGATTCGTTGGGACAATTAAGTCAACTTGTTTTTTTAGAAACATAATCTGCCTCTCATCTCATTGTTTATCTCCTGAATTTCCATTTTACCGAATTGGTGTTCTTATTAAGTCATTCAGTAAACATGTAGTAGTTGTGTGAAATTTTCTTCTAGGATGAGTCATGAGTCTTTTGCATTCTGCAGTAGTACAGTGCTGTTCAGTGTAGACCACAGAGAATGAGCATTATCTTGAAGCTATTCGAAATGCAAATTATGGGGCCCACATTTCAGACCAACGGAATCAGAATCTGCAGGACTGGAATCCAGGATTTGTTCCAGTGATTCTCAGGCACGCTAAAATGTTAAAAGCATTGCTATAGTATGTTTGCATAGTTACCATGTTGTTTATTTTGCTCATGCTTAACATATGCATCAGAAAACATTCCATTAGCATTGATATAGAATGGATACTTAACAGTTTTCCCACTGTATCTGAAGCCAGTTTATATTTTTCTTCAAGACACAGTTTGGATGTAGGTCTATTTTTTCTAAATGCTTTTCTAAAGCATAAGAGGAAAGGAGCCAGGAATCATAAAGGGAAAGGCTCAGCTGAATTTAAAAAAATATATCTGATCTTTGCTCTCTCTTCTGAGTTTGTTAACTTGTCAATACTGGTTAACAGAGGAAAAGGGCTCATTTTGTTTCTCTCCAGATTTGGTGATGACCGTGTACATTTCTTAGGAATTCTGGAAGTTGGGCATAAAGATGGGCAGTGATATAAACTGTTCCTCTCTGCTCCACTCCAGTACAGAATACATCACAGAGCTGCTGACAGTGCAACAACACTGAAGCACAAGTAGACCACGAGGCTTGAGAAGTAGTTTAAGGTCCGGGAATGAAAAGAATGAGTGCCAGACTGAGGGAGGGAATGGTGAACACTGGTTGGGTTAAGAAGCCATTAGAAAGTAAACATATTATTTGATGGTGACAAATTTTACAATGCAAAATTTCCTAAATACAGTTACCATTTAAAGTATTCCAGCATAGATTTAATTCTACAAGGTGGAGGTTCTTTCCACGTCAACTAAATAAAAGTTTATTTTCACAACAATACAGAGGTAGGCCTCTAGACTTTATAATTCCTCATTTGTTCTTTCAAGAGATTTTCTTTAAAAAAAAAAAAAGCTTTAGAATTAAATATCAAATCATGTTTAAAAATCCTGTAGGCTATTTTTAAAATCTGAATTGCAACAATGATAAAATATTTGCTAGCCAATCAAGGTCCCAAACTAATTAATGTTCAAAGAAAGAAGGAACCATCACTGGGATTCTGTTATATTTTGATAACTGTAAAGGCTGATCAACTGCTGTCGTCAGTAATGTTGGTGCCATAAGCAAATAATGCCATTTATACTCTGAAAGCATATTTGTCCTCCACATCTTACACATTGAGGTATAAAGCCATGTTTTACCAACTTTTTTTTATTAATGTAATAAATAATTTCTTCCACAATGGCAACTGTGGTAAAAACCCCAATAACATTAGCCAACCCACTGTCATGTTCTATGGTCTTCTAATTCATATGATGCATAGACATTTAAAAACTACACAGCCACACCAATAATAAGCCTAATAAATTTTGAAATGTTAAGAATATAATAAAATTATATTCTAAGTAGTTTACTTTTCCTTATATAATTCTTTTTTTTTTTTTTTTTGGCAGCTGGCTGGTATGGGGATCCGAACCCTTGACAATGGCGTTATCAGCACCACACTCCAAGCCAGCCCCTTATATTATTCTTTTTATATTCAAGCTTCCCACTAATTTTTTCACTATACTCTATTAAATTCTAGATTTAAGTATGGCTAAACATAAAACAAACTAGAGACGGGTGTCAACAAAATAGCTGAGTTTTATCAGCATCTAAGCCACTTAAAGCTATTCTCCAAAAGATAAGTAATTCAATCCAAGGCAAATATGGAGAAATTTAGATTTGAATCTTAGGTTCTTCGTAGTTTGACCTGTTAGGTCTATAGGAGCATTCAAGGCCCACGTTTTGAATGTCTATATGCCATAAAGTTAACTGTCACTAGTGGAATGTCCATTAGCTGAAGACCGACCCCTAAACACATACAGTAATGTGCTCAATTTGCAGAAGATGGGGACTTTGGAGTGGTACACAATCTGATTAACAAGGTTTTAAGCCCTTGCCAAAAATAAAATATTACACCTGAATACAATCTCTAACAAAACGTTCAGCTTAAATTGTATTGACTCTTGTCACTATATGAAGAACTTAGGCTAACAGTTCTGTACTCTTTTTTTTTTTTTTTTGGCAGTTGACCAGTACAAAGATCCAAACCTTTGACCTTGGATCCAAGTGAGCTAACTGGTCAGCCCTCACTGCTCTCCTAATTAAAAAAATAATCATCTAATCAATTATCTGCAGTGAATTATTAGTCTAATTTCCTGTCATCTGGAGACTACAGTATGTTCCACCTTGCAGCTATAATAATCAGGATCATTACCTGATATGCATTCAACAAATACTCAATGACAAACAAAGTATAAAGTTAGGTGTTATAAGTGGACCCAAGGTTGAATTATCTCATAACTTTTCCTTAAATCCCTTCATTTCCAATAACAAATCTAGGTCTACTTTTGGCTCTAGCACTCCTATTCCTGTATCAAAGCTGAAGTATGTTATGACTGCTATTACATGACTATTTTTCCATATCATGGTCCTATTTCTGCTAAATTATTATTATTTTTATTATCACTTTTTTTTTTTTTTTTTTTGGTGGCTGGCTGGTACAGGGATTCAAACCCTTGAGCTAAGCAGCCAGCCCCTTATTTCTGCTAAATTATTTTTACAGTCTTTATCAACTTAAGTTTTAAAAGACTGCCTTTTTAGAATTCTGGAATGATAATTAAAATTAAATTTAAAATTTTTTCCATTTTGTCCCTCAAATACAATAAAATTCAGATATAGGATGTTAGACATATTCAGTTATTAGACAAGTGATCTCTGTTCACCTAACATCAATGCTGTAAAGAGGTTCAACTGAACATTCTTTAGTGAGGTAAGTTTCAATTATCCTAAAAATGATAAATGAACTTATTATTTGTGTGAAATTATCTGTAAGTCAAAAACAAAAAATTTAGGCAGACAATTGTTAAATATAACGTTAACAGGTACATTGAGCAATAAGTTGAAAACTTTTTATTTAACTCACATCTGCTTAGTTTTTTATATAGTTAAATATAAAGGCCCAGTTAATCAACTCATTATTAGATCAGTCAAGGCAAGACACTTGAACTACACAACAGAATTTAAAAAGCAACTGGTTTTTTAGTAGTTCTCTAGTAATCACACACGCATACATACATACACACACCCACAAACACACACACACTAATTGGTAGAGTACTCTGGATATCTGGATATAAGATTTCCCCCCATAATATTATATAATGCACTGTTCACAATCTGCAGTATTTTGAAACTACATAAATTGGACATGGCCAAATTAGAGATGTCTGATAAACTCTTATAAAGTATTTGGGAACTTCAGCTGTATTACCAAAAATCAATTTTAAACTATAAAAAACAAAAATTCATATAAAAGTACAACAGATTTAACAGATACCTTTGCAAAAAAAATCAAATTGTAACTCGTTCTACTTTTTAAAATATGACTAAGAAAAAAGTTATAAGTAGCAATGTCTACATTAAAAAAAAACAAAAAAACTATTAACTGGCTGAATTTGGGGGGTGGGGGGAAGCTATACAGTATTATTGCACTCCACGAATGTGCAGAATTCCAAAATGTGCCAGCACTGAAAAACTATCTTCATTGAGGTTTTCCAAGAGGTACAACGAGACTGCCAAGAAAGCTTCTGGTCTGTACTAACAGCTTGCTGTCTTCAGTACAGGCCTTCATAATGTCAGTCACGCTGCTCCTGCAGAAATCCCTTAATGTCTGAAAGATACATAGAAAAAAGAATATTTTATTTCAAAAATCGCTCTTATAAAAACTCTTTCACAAAGTCATCTCATTGCCAGCTGTCAAAAAAAAGAAAGAAAAGTCATCTCATGAATCAGAAAAGAGCTGAGTACAATTCTGCCAAGCAAAAGTTAAATAATACTCGCCCCTCCATGTTCACACATTTGCTTACAAATTTCCTATCTTCAGCATGTTAAAATAATTGCATACCCTTAGGAACAAATTATTTGAAGGTAAAGAGAGGATATGTATATATACCCTACAGCATAATATAACAACTCTGGCCTTTACAAGTTCAGAGTAAAAAGAAATGTTATAGACCCAGTTACTAAGCATTGAAGATAAAATTACTAACACAACCGTACTTTATTTTGGCAGATTCAAATTCTCATAATACACTTATACATTTCAATGAAGAACACATCCACCTGTTTAAACTTAAGTTGGAAGCTCAAGTGATAATATATGTAATATCTACTACCTTGCTGATTCGTGATGAGAATTAATAGAAACCTATACAGAGTTATTATATTTGTAAACTACTTACAAAATAGTTTTCAGTGCTGATAGGTGGGGCTATGATCGATGATGTGGGATTGAGTCCATATGCACATTGAGCTTCATTTCATTGTCAAGAATTTGAACAAGTTGTTGCATGGATGGAAGGTGACCAGATTCCAGCTTAGACCATACAGGTACATCTATAAAAATAAATAGACCCCACCCCCCAAATTAAGGATCATTCTATAAGAGATATTCATTCCACAAATACTTATTGAGTGTCTATGTACACGACTGGGGATACAAACGTGAGCAAGAGTATAGCTTCTTGATCTCAGAAAATGGACATTCTCATAGGGGAAATGCCAAAATAACTACACAAATAACTACAAAATTAAAATCATGTACTAAGAATTAAAACTAGAAGGTGCTAAGGTGCTGTGAGAGGTGCACACACAAGCCTCCATCGCTGACTAGTTGGAGAAGTAATATCATTTAAATTGAGATCTAAAAGATAAAAAAATATGAAGACAGAGTGGGTTTTCATGGGAGTAAAACACCTTCAAAGCAGAGAGAACAGAAGTGTAAAGGTTGGAAAGGAGAGAGAAAATCAACGTAGCAGAAATATAGGAGAGGAGTGGTATAAGGAAGGCTGGAGAGGTAGAAAGGACTAGATTGGAGGTCAACAAACTGTAAGGGGTCAGAAAGTAAACATTTTCGACTAAGGAAGACATATATAGTCTCTGTCACAACTATTCAAATCTCACTGTAGCCTGAAAGCAGATATATGCAATATATAAACTAATGGGCATCACTGTACTCCAATAAAATCTTATTTACAAAACAAATATGGTCCACAGGACCATAGTTTGCTGACCCCTAGACTAGATCATGCAGGGCCTTTTGGCCCCCATTAAATGTTCTGGTCTTTAACTTGAGAAAACAGGAAAGTCATTTAATGATTTTGAGATACTCAGGCAACAAGATGAAATTTGCATTTCAAAAACAAATCACTCCACTGTTTACAGCAGATATTGGCAAATTTTTCTCTAAGAAGCCAGATAGTAAAGATTTTATGTTTTACAGACAAGAGACAAAAATCAAGGATATTATATAGGCACTTATATAACTAGAGAGATAACAAATTTCCATGAATTTTTCATTGATGAAACTCAAAACTTTAGTTATAAACACAGAAATCTGAATCTCATATAATTTCCATGTGTCACAAAATATTCTTTTGATTTTTTAAAACGATTTAAAAATGTTAAAATCATTCTTAGCTCATGGGCGATATTTGCCCCTGATTTAATGAATGGATAAGAAAGTAACAAGGTAATTGTGGCCTGGACTAGGGTGGTGGCAATGAAGATGAACAGAAGTAGATTTTTAAGAAATTTAGGAGGTAGAATTGAGAAGAGTTGGTGATCCCCCAAATATAGGAGTAAGGGAGAAAGTGATGTTATCCTAGGTTTCTGACATAGGCAACAGGGTAGACAAATGATGATGGCATTAAATAAATGAGAAATGCCAGAAGAGCAAATTAAGAGTGTAGAGAGCTGGCCAGTTGGCTCAGGTGGTTAGAGTGCAGCCTTGTAACACCAAGCTCAAGGGTTCAGATCCCCATCCTGGCCAGCTGCCAAAAAACAAACAAATAAATAAACAAAACGTGTACAAAAATTAGAGGAAGGAGAAATAATTGAGAGTTTATGTTTAAAGATTCCTGGGTATGGCACTTAGAAGAGAGGTCCAGAGCTCTCTAGAGCTACATACATTCAGGAATCATCATTCAGATGTTATTTTAAAGCCATGGGAGTAGATAAGGACCACAGAAACAATCTGACATAAGAAGAAGGCTAATTCTTCAAGTAATTCCAAAACACAGTGTTTAAGTACAGATAAAGACAGAGTAAGTTGAAATCTTCCAAATTCTTCTATCTCCTGGCATTTTCCATTTCTTTCACATAAATTTCTGTTTTACATGAACATTAACGTTTTTTATTATGAAAAAAGAAAAGCCTGATACTCATTATAAATTATAAATAATTTAAATTTATTACAAAACGCAAACTATTCAAAACCTACCATTTAAAGTTATCTCAAATGCACCTGTTGACATACATTGGTTCTCAATCATGTTGCTCAAGAAGAAAACCATCATACATGCATAGACCTAAAAGAAAATATAATTAAGCACAACAGGCAAAGTCATTTTGAAGTCAAAACAACATGACAACTTAAGACATAGTCATCTTTTTAATTATAGTCTCATTCCTTATTTGGTAATAATCTATAAGTTTCCATACAAGCTATTACTTCTATTCCATATGTTCAGATAACATACACAGAGTAAGAAACATACAATATCAATTCACAGCCCTACACATCCTGAGAACTTATATATGATATATATAATGTACATACAATTTCTAAGGGATCTTCTAATAGCCTTAAGTTAAACAAAAAAACACCTGCTTAAGAAGGTTTCGTTTTACCATTTTTATAATATAAGAATTCACAAGAGAATAGTGATGCAATAATCAGCAACTCCATGTATTCAATACAACCTGTTTATGTTTCAAACAAATCATTTCAAGTCAAACTAGAGAGAAGTAGGTTAGCACTGGCATTAGTACATTAGTACATTCATTCACCCTACAAAGGCAAATCTATACCTTACCAAAAGAGACTGGAAGCTCCTCGTTGAACAGAAAAGTTTTAATTTAACAAAATCACCAGACTAAAAGTAGGATGTAGTGAGGATGCTAATTTATGGCAAGCTGTTTCAGAAAAATAAATCAAATGTCCATAACCAATGAGAAAGAGCTTTCCCTCCTACCCCACCTGAGCTAGGTGGGGTTTGATTTCATAGGGGTTACTTTAGCACTTGAGAACACAAGTCTACTTTCATGGGAACAATACACAAGGAACAGTCATGAAAGCGACAGCTTTCTAGCACATTCCTCTTCCACAGTAGATCAACAATGGTACATATGACTATAGAGGCTGCAGTGGATTGAATGTCCCCCTCCCAAACTCAGTGAAGCTTGAACTGTGTCCCCCAAGTTTTGTGTATTAGTAACTTGGCCCCTACTGTGACTTTTGGGAGGGTGGGAAATCCTATTATAGTAATCAAAAGGTGGGGCCTTGAAGAGGTGATTACATTGTAGGACTATGTCATAGTAAATAGATTATTAATGGTGGTCAGGGACATGGTTCTGAGGGCTTTAAAAGGAGGGCATGTGAGAGGTTAGTCTCTCTCTGCTCCATTTTCTGCAACATGAGACCCCTGGGTCACTGTCATCACCACCAAGATCCTCACCAGATGTGTTCCCTGGACTTTAGACTTCCCAGCCTCAAAAAATGTAAGCAATAAATTTCATTTTCTTCATAAATCACCCTGTTTCAAGTATTTTGTTATAAGCAGCAGAAATGGACTAATACAGAGGTAAAATGCACTAAAGACAATCTAGAATCAAGTAATAAATATAGCACAAAACATTATCAGTAAGTACTCAACTTTCAATTCCTAATCCTTTGCAAAACAACATTTTGTTAATAACAGGATAGAGACATTTCAGTTAGAGATATCTAATTAAAACACTGAGGATGTTTAAGAAGTCTTATCTCTTATTGGAAATAAAAGGTTCCCTAAGAAAAAGTACAGCTACGTAGGAATCTGCTATTCAGCCTTGAACTAAAGGACAAGACCAGATATTAAACTCCAAAGAGAATACTTCATAGAAGAAAACCTAAGCAAAACCATCATGAAAGAAATAAAAATTAGACCTATTTCTGATAGAATAGTAGACCCTCCAGAAAAAAGGATTTTATATAAAACAGATGAAAATAAGAGTGATTTAGAAAGAATGCATGCTGGAGCAAGACACTACAAAGGAAAACGAAATAGCACAAGATTCTTAAGTATATTTATACTGATTCTTTCAGGCAATCTGACAAACAGATCCCCATGAACAGAAGAGTCAAAGTACAAAAAATTAATAGAGGAAGACAGAGAAGTTTTGATAAGTACAAATTAACCCCTCTTTAAATGTGAATCAACCCACTAATAACACATTAGTTGGTATAAAAGGACCATATTACATATATATTGCGTTTTGCTGGATCTGATTTGACCTAAATTATACAATCAAAATCAGGTGACAAATTATTTTGTGCCCAGATTCTACTCCCTATCTCTCAAAAATAAGAACATAAGACCTAATCATTCTTATTACATAAATATGGAAACTGAGGCCAAGGGAGATTGAGTGACTTGCCTAGACATAAAAAGTGATATAAATTGAAATCACATAATGTTAACAGGTGAGTTAGTAACAAGTACTCAAAAAAACCAAAATCCATTAAAATCTTTTCATTGACAATCTTAAAGCCTGCAGTTACCAAAGCTATTAAGTTACATACCTTATTTTCTTGGCCCCACTGCCAAATGCTAGGAGCTTGCATGCCAAAGAAAGCAAAAGGATCCTTGCCAACAATTATTAAGCCTATTAATACTAGTTTGAAGACCGACAGGAAAGATGCTATGTGTCTGTCAAAAGAAACAAATTCATCAGAAGTCAAAATTTCTCATCTGATTATTAAATAATTCAAGTGTATATGTACAAACATTTTCTAGATGCCAAATCTAAAAGTTACTAGTTATATAAAAAGACAGCAACTAAAGTTAGTTGTGTGGTTTTAAAAAAAAGAAGTTTAATATCTTTTAAATCAAAAAATTCATTTACAAAATTGTATAGAATTGGCCTTTAAAAATACTATTATTTTAAGACAGCACAGAATTTAATACAACTGACTTTCTATAAAAGTTTGGGGGCTGGCCAGTTAGCTCACTTGGTTAGAGCATGGGGCTGATAACACCAAAGTCAAGGGTTCAGATCCCCATACCAGCCATCCGCCAAAAATAAACAAATAAATAAATAAATAAATAAAAATTGGGAAGTTCTTGGTGTATCTCCACAATAAAAACAATATGAGAAAATGTATATTTAGAAGGGTTGCCATCTCTGAAATGACCCTATTCCTTCTTACAGAAAAAGCCTTCTATATTTGTGTCAAACAAACTTGCTATTTGTAATGCAGCTATTATAATGCAAACTTGCTATTATACATATGCATAATACATAACTAAGAAATTATAATAACCAAGAAAAGTTAATTAAACCAATTCACAAAAGTTTATGAAGTCAAATAAGTTGTTTTCCCCTTAAGTTACTGAAATTTACTTACCTATATATTGGTTGAGGGAGGTAATTCTCTCCTTCAATGCGGATGTCTGGGTACCGCTGGCTAATAACCCGCATGTACTCTTCAAACACCCGCCTATAACCTCAGGAAACACTGCAGAAAAACAAAAGTGTTTGCATTAAGTGATCTGAATACACCTAGATTTATTTTGTAGTTACACAACGCCTAAAAATTACTACCAAAATTAAAAATTTTTCTCAAGATTAGTCACAAATTAATAATGAATGAACCTGAATAATAAATATATGGAAGTTTTTTTCTTTTACAAATTTCATATCCCCTCAAATAAATCCTTCCACTAGAACATTAACTTTATAGATTTGGGTTAATGTTGGTCAACAGCAAACACCTATTCATATATATTAGCATATCCAGCTCTCACACTGATTTGACCAGCTCTCACACTTTTTTTATTTTTATTTTTTGGTATCAATGGCTTGTATAAACAGTGAAATGAAAACAAGTCTTCTTTTTCACCTGAAATAGGGACTTTCAAATTTGGGGCACAGAAAGCTTAAAAAAATACCAAAGCATGAAACATGAGACTCTGGTTCTTATTCCCACTGTGCCCCTAACTGGGCAAACTTGTTTGCTCAATCACAATAAGAGGAACTTACACTAACCTCTTAGATACTTTCTGACTTTCTGACCTGATTCTACATTGCAGAGAAAAACAAATATTGGGAAGATAATTTTCAGCAATATGTCAGAAAATCCTAATCATTACTCTGGAAATTAAGTCAAGAGCATCCAATCTTCTCCATCAGTCTCTGAACAACTCACTTTCTGATATACATTGTCCCAGCCAAGAAAAGGAAAATAGGCCACTAAAGTAGATATATAGAGAAAAAGGGAGGTGGTACCACTATATCAACAGAAGAGCTTACAAATTCAATTAAGACTGTTAAGCACTTAAGTTCACTAAGTTCTACAATAAGGAACACATAAATACCATAAAGCAAATGAAGGTGCCAGTTGGTACAGAGGAAGCAGGGTCAGTAAGTAAGCTATAGTAGAGTAAAACCTGAGCTACCAGCTTCATCAATCAAGGGAAAAACAATACCAACCGCCACCACCAACCCCAGGGAACAGCATGGAGTTTATATCTGAAGGGTGAAACAGTCCAATTACCAGTAGATCTCAATTTAAGAAAATCTGATTTTCAAAAAATAAAAAAGAATGAGAAACTCACCTGTTTTTCTTCACAGTGAATATTCCCTTTGTATTTAAAATGAAATTTTAACCAAAGATAAGTCCCTGAAAAGTATGATGTTTTTACAAAGAGAAGCTAATCTTTATAGTTAAATACTTTAAATGAACTTATGACTCTCCAGATACCTTATCTTTACTTAACATCCAACTTATCTAATATTTCACTATTACCATTATTATATTTTTTATTATTTCTAATTAGCCATGCTGGACTTTTCTGAGTTCATGTTACTAATTTGATATAATTTCAAATTCATAGAAAAGTTGCAAGAATAGTATAAAGATCTTACATACCATTTGCCTAGATTCATCAAGTATTAGTATTCTGCCACAACTGCTTTCTCTATAAATTTTTAATCTTGCTTTTGTTTTGAAGATATTACCAAAATAATATAACCTATAAGCCTAACTACCTTAAAACCAAGAAGTGCCACCTGATTTCAATACGTGAGTTTGTACTGGTGTTTACAATGGAGTTGATTATCTAAAATAGTATCTGATTTTTAATACAATAATTTGGAAACTAGAGACTTGGTTAATTTAGCCAAAACTCCTTTCTTATAGATGAAGGGGAAAAACATGAAACCCAAAGAGATCAAGTGACTTTACCAAGGTTATACACATCCACATAGTATTTCATTCACTCAATATTTACTGAATGCCTATTACATGATGTATTTGAGTTTCCCAGAGAGACAGACCAATAGGATATGTTTCCAAATATATGAGAGGGGATTTATGAGGAGAACTGGTTCACACGATTATGAAAGCTGAGGAGTCACGCAACAGGCCATCTGCAAACTGGACGCCAGTAGTGTGGCTCAGTTCAAGTTCAGAAGCTTCAGAACCTGGGAAGCCAATGGTGAGACCAAAGGCCTCAGAGCTGGGGTGCTGCTGGTTTAAGTCCTAGAACCCAAAAGCTGAGGAGTCTCAAGTTTGGATGTACATGGACAGGAGAGAAGTGTGTATCCCAGCTCCCGTGGAAATAGAGCGAGAGATTTGCCTTTTCAACTCTGTTTTTGCTCTCTCTGGGCCCCAATGGATTGGATAGTGTCCATCCATATTGAGGGTGGATCTTCCCCATCCAGTCTACTCAGGCTTACATGCTAATCTCTTCTGGAAACACTCTCATAGACACATCCAAAAATAATGTTTTACCAGGTTTCTAGGTATTCCTTAACTTAGTCAAGTTGACACCTAAAATTAACCACCGTACATGGCAAGTACTGTATTAGTCAGTGGGTAAGTAGTGGTAAGTAACACAGATATTGTCCTGCCTTTACTGCCAGGGCTGGTACTAGTACATAGACTCTGTGATTTAGGATCCTAGGCCCTTTCCACTAGACCGCCAATATAACAGCTAGATGATACAAGAATTAGCCTTCCCTGTGTCCAGGAAGTAAGTTCCTACTGCCCACGATGACACCATCTGGTACCCATGAAGTTGGTCTCCTCACTGCAGAGATCTCTGAGGTTCTTCTATGATGAAGATAAGAGATTCTTCCTCTGGGAGAACCAAGCTTGTGAGGTATGTAATTGCTCAACTGAAAATCCTTTTTACACAAAAATACTCCCCCACTTATCTGCAGGGGATATGATGCAAGACCCCAAGTTGATGCCTGAAACTGTAGACAGTGTATATGTATATGTACACACGTACACACACACACACACACACACACACACACACACACACACGATACAAAAGACAAAGGGATGATTCACGTTCTGGGTGGGATGGTGCAGGACAGCGTGAGATTTCATCATACTGCTCAGAACAACTCAGTTTAAAACTTATGAATTGTTTATTTCTGGAATTTTCCATTTAATATTTTTGGACCTCAGTTGTCCATGGGTAATTGAAACCACAAAAAGCAAACTATGGATAAAAGAAAAATCTTCTTTTTTCTTGGCAGCTGGCTGTTTTTCTTCTTTTTTCATGGGCATCTCAACCCTTGACCTCGGTGTTACAACATTGTGCTCTAACCAACTGAGCAAACTGGCCAGCCCTCCTGAACTTTTCTCTTTTTTTTGACCTCTCATAGCCCTAATTTTATTGTTATTTTTTATTTGTATTTGTTTGTTTATTTTTTAATTGAATCATAATTGATTATACATATTCTGGGGGTTCAATGTTGATGTATTTTGATCAAATCAATTATTATCATACATATTATTACAAATTGTACTTATTCTTTAGGCCCCTTATCCAATCTGTCCCCATCCCCCTCTCCCTCCCCACTCCCATCTCTGATAACCCTAGATATCTTCTGCCCATCTGAAAGAGTAACAGTTGCTCTGTTGATTTGTTGCCTAGATGATCTGTCCAGTGCTGAGAGAGAGGCGTGTTCAAGTCCCCCACTACTATCGTAGAGCAGATGTTTCTATCACTCTGGAATGGGCTTTGTGGAGAGAGACATCCTCTTCTTTTCTTTTGTCTCTGCTGGTGACTCTTCTTGTGTCAATGCACTCAAGGGCCGGTGGGCCATTTGCATGGTGGTTGTGGCGTCTAGCCACTTTTGCTGCAGCCATTGCTATTGTGGTGGCTGTGGTGGGCCACCCACATGGAATTGGTGTTTTTGGAGTGCTCCTTGCCTGGTTGCAGGAGGAGGGGTCGGTTCCTGACGCCATACCTCGGGATCCTGGATGGGCCCTGTGGCAACACCCTGGTTGCCTGGTTGCAGGAACTTTTCCAAAAGTACTTTTCAAACAGTACTTTCCTAAAAGAAGGTCTTGCTTACATAGGAGATAATCTATGTGTAATAAATAGAAAGGAAGTTTAGGAAATACAGGATAATCTCTTCAAATAGATTCTGTGCTTTTTAAAGTCCATAAAGTGTTCAGTCTCCTAATTTATAGTGCCAACCATTCCATTTTTCCCTTCTCTACTAAATCTGCTGCTAATTGTGGTCAGATGTTTACTTATATCAAACCTGAGCCTGACACAAATCTCAACCTCTCACACACTTCTTATTAAAAGATAACATGAACAAAATATTAGATCTTTACTGTTATGAAATAAATACTGATGATTTTCAATTTTCATCATCTCACCAACCTGGCTTCCCCTTTTATACACAATGACCCATCCATACACAGGATGGGGTCCTATTCACACAAGACTCAATCCCTTACCATAGCTGATATTTCAGAAATGTGAACCTGTCACAGGAAGGCCCAGAGTGCCTTTTCCAGAAATGAAGAATTGGGACTTTAAAGAGTGACTATCTGTGTTGAACATTTTACACCAGAGCTGCTGAGGGGAGAAGAGTCATCATCTTTCAACAGGACTGAGAAGAGGAGATAAGCCAAACTTCAGAGAAAGAGAAAAACAAAGTACATTTTGCTGAGAAAGGTACAGATACGAATCGGAGGAAGTGAATGAAACCTTCTCGGGCTTTTCAGTTCCATATTTCAGCCCCTCATGAGGCCCAGCTGCATCTTTGCCTTTGGGTTCCAAGACTATCTTTTTAGGAATCTTTAAATGCATTTCCATATGCATTGTTTAAACCAATTCAAATGGGTTTCTGCTACTTATACCCCAATATTTTCAACTGTTTCCCCTACCTCTAACAAAGAAAATCAGGAAGATATTTTATAAATACTGGTTTCTATTTGCCAAAGCACTAATCAGCTCCAAAAGCTCTCACTGATACTGAAAACTGACAATTACATTTTTAGATGTAATCTTTATTTCTCTCTGTTCTGTTTAGTAGATGAAATAGTAGCCACTGTCTGGTGCATTGCCTGCTCTAAGTGTTTGTTTATGTTTTTGTTTTTTTAAAGATGACCGGTAAGGGGATCTCAACTCTTGGCTTGGTGTTGTCAGCACCACGCTCAGCCAGTGAGCTAACCAGCCACCCTACATAGGATCCGAACCCATGGTCTTGGTGTTATCAGTATCCGAACCCATGGTCTTCGTGTTATCAGCACCGCACTCTCCCAAGTGAGCCACGGGCCGGCCCAGCTCTAAGTGTTTTAAGCAATGAAATCTGACCAACATGCTTTATTAGCCTCACAAGAAACAAGATATTCAGGGAGCAGATAATAAACTAATCTGAAAAATGTTTTTTTTTTAAAAAGTTGCAAGCAGGAGTGCTCATACACTTTGAACAAAAATAAAAAATGTGGACAGAACTTGCTCAGTTATTTAAAAAGTTACAAAAACAGCACTAAAGTGGTGGCAGTTTATCAGGTTAAGGAACTATCTTATATAAAGTCAGGTGATTTCTCTTCACCTCACTCTTAGAGCACTACAGTGCCCACCACTGTAAAAACACATAAAATGACCCTAAAGTGACTTCTAAGAGGTTCAGTGTCCTGACTTCCTTACTCAGTTTATTCAAATGTCACCTAAAATCAGCCTACAACCAGTAGGTTGTACAAGATAAACAGGAAAGCAATAAACAAAGCATTGAAGAGATCTTTCCAGTCTGGCCAATGAATTAGCATAGAACACAATATATATATATTTTTTATTAGTCTAACAAGCACTGAGGGTGAGTAAAAAAAGCACTGAGGGTGAGTCTTATGTTTATGGCACATGAATTATAACTCAAATTTTAAAAATATACTGAAAAGAATAAAAACATTAAGTAATATATGAAGGATTTTGACAAGAGACAATTCCTTCACAATGCAGGTGAGTCACCATTTAAGGAATACCTTTATCAAGTCACCTTTATTGACTGTCTACATATCATATAAATCTGTTAATAAAAAAATACTTTCTAAAGTAAAGAGATAAAATTCCTTCCCTAGGAAAAACTGAGTAACTTAAACAATTTATAAATTCTTGGTGGAACAGTCTGTAGTAAAATATTTCCTGAAATGTTATACTAAAGGTATAGCAAAATCAGAAGCTAGTGACCTCAAGAATAAGACACTAAGAATGAAGAAAATAAAAACAGACTAATCTAACATCAGGTTTATCAAATCTTTAAAAGTATCAGAATCACACAAAATTAGTAAATCACTTCAGGGGGGAAAATCTTATCAAAATGAAATAATGAAGGCAAGAATTAGGAGAAATTTTCGAATACCAATTATGAGTCAAAAGAGCATTAATAATTAAGTAAATTTGTTTATTAAATCATAAATGAGAGAAGAGTTAAAACTAGTTATTATAGGGGTGACTTTTTAGCTCAGTTGGTTAGACTCAGTGTTAGAACATAAGGCCAGTCACAAAAACAAAACAAACAAACAAACAAAAAAGACCAGTTGCTGTAAGGAATACAGACTGAGAAAAATAAATACACTCTGAATGTAATATTCCCTACTTATCCAGCCTGCTTCTCTCATAACAGTTCTTCAACTCAGCTCCATTTTGATGTTCCACTAATTCCTCAAACAATATATTATCCCACTTCTCAGGTCCAAAACTACCTTTTGAACCCACATTCATTCATTTATTTGCTTTTTCTATTACACCTGAGCTTATCACCTCATGCCTATAGCTGCCTTTTAACTATATCCTTCCCTCAATCAATTCAGCTGCCACAGTGTAGTTTCCATGATATTATTCATATGTATAAAAACTTTCTCACTTCCACATTCCTTAAAGCACCAAGTTTGAACTTCTAGCCTGATATTCAAAATTTTCTACTATTCAGTACCGACCTGCCTTTCTAATTACTACCTTGAGTCTTCCAGTATAAGTGGATTATTCAACTTCCTATCTCCCATTATGTCTTACATATTTCTGACTCCATATCTTTGCTCACACTGTCACCATCCCTAAAATACTGTCCAATTTCCTATTACCTAATTCTTCTTCATCCCATCAGAAGAATTCTCTCCTTTTAAATTCCCTTAACATATACTTCCAGTACCATCGGTAGGGTGCTTACCGCACACTATCTAACACAGGTTACTGTTATATTTTGGGGTATATATGTAATCTCCCCAAATATACTGTATTCCTTGATGACTGAAATCATCTTTTATTCTACTTTAGATATCCCACAGTGCCTCGTACAAAGCAGATGTTCAAATAGCATTTGATTAACGTTGACACAGGCCCATTTCATTCAAATCACAGTGAATTACAGAATCAGTTATTAACAGATGTTTTATACAAGTATTTATATGGTCTATTAATTCCAATTATTTTCCTACATCAAGCCTACTATGAAACATTTCATAAATTCTAAATTAATAATATCTACTTCTTATAAAAAATAATTTTTTAATTCTTTCATCTTTTTACCTACTGATTGATTGTTCTCCCAACTCTTTCTACACTGACCAAGGTTCATCTAAATAACCCTGGCTTCTCTTAATATTCCTCCTAGCTGAAGTAACCATGAAAGAGAAAACCTGAATCTTCTTTCTAGCTCTGCCACTAAACAAATACCTGCAAAATCTTAAAGAAACCTTCAAAGTTTGCTTTTTATGTCTTCAGATATTAATAAGATCATTTCCAACTCTAAATTCTACACTCTTTCCTTCTCCCTAAAATCCTGCATTTTAAAAAACAAAAACAAAAAAACTCCATTTCTAGTCACATCTTACCTGTTTTCCAAGTAAGAAACCTCAGGTTTAACTCTTTTCACTGAATCCTCCATTGTCACAAAAGCGAACCTTTTCTCATACGAAACTGTTCTAGTTTTTCTTTCCTGGCCCAAGCGGCGTATTTTCTGCTCACCTATTCCTTTGGTTCAGGCTGACTGCGACTGTGAAGCTGACCTTCTAATCCAGAGCTTCTGAGTCCCTCACAGGCAGCACGCGCTCACTTGCGCTTCCTCTCGCTGCTCTCCCCAGCCTCCTCCCCATTCACACCTCCTCAGAATAGCCGGCTAACTCTAAAACTCTAATATATGTTCTTTGCATGTATTAGTCCGTTTTGCGTCGCTTATAACAAAATACACGGAACTGGGTAATTATAAAAAAAAAACAAAATTTATTGCTTACAGTTTCTAAGGCTGGGAAGTCCAAAGTCCATCTGGTGGTGGTGACAGTGACCCAAGGGTCTCACATTGCAAGACTGTGGAAGCAGAAAGCAAAAAGAGCAAAAGACAGACTTTCCTCTTCTTTTAAAGCCCTCAGAACCACGCCCCTGACCTCCATTTTTAATCAATTCACTACTGCACGGGTCCTACAATCCACTCACCACTTCAAGGCTCCACCTTTCAATTACCATAATAGGATTTCCCACCCTCTTAACAGTCACAGTGGGGGCTAAGCTTCTAATACATAAAACTTGGGAGACAATTCAAGCTTCAATAGTTTTGGGGGGACATAATTCAATCCACTACACGGCACTTGTTAGTATTCTCACTTTACATTGTTCATTCTTTTTTTTTTCTTCAGCCGCCGGTATGGGGATCCAAACCCGTGACTTCAAGGTTATGAGGCTGTGCTCTAACCAGCTGAGCCAGCTAGCCCTCTACACTGTTCATTCTAACAGTAGTTCTTATAAGCCCAAGCTATCTTGTTATCTTTTTCTGGCACTACTGTGCTACCACTCAAAACTGTTGAATAGCTTTTTACCTTTTCTTGATCCCAAAGCCTTCAAGGTCTTTGGATTCTTTTTTTTTTTTTTTTTTTTTGTAAGCCTAAAATATCCTATCTCTTGATGAGTAACCACTTGTGCTTTCTCCTCTGGCCAAAGTGGCCTCATTACCATTCCTCTTTTGCATCTTGCACAAAACCAGTAAAATTTCTAACCTGTAGTTACATCTATACCTCTACTTCCAGAGCACTCAAGAGTACAAGAGCCATCTTGTAAAGATCATCTCTCCAGAAAACCCATGAATCAATCAAGTGGCCAACTTTTGTGTTGAGGATCTTAGGTTCCCTAATGAGACAAATGCACCATCACGTTAATTACTCTATACCTTGTATTTATCTCTGGGTCTTTTTCTCTAAAAAAATCTCCCCACCTTCTATGTAATTTAGTTAGGAGAATATCCCTAGAATATTTAAGCTTTGCTGCATGAAATTTTACAATTACTTCCCATTATCAGCCTTGTGCAACTGCCATTTACATCACATGACGCTCCATAAAGCAAAGCAGAAAATTTATAAAGACTTTCACCCATTCCTTACATTTTTCTTCAGAAAATTACCTTAAGACTTTATTAAATTATTACTATCCAATGTTTCCCATATGTAACACAGAAACATGCTGTAGCAGTGACTTAAAATTTTAACTAGTAGGGGCCAGCCCGTGGCTCACTCGGGAGAGTGTGGTGCTGACAACACCAAGTTAAGGGTTAAGATCCCCTTACTGGTCATCTTTTAAAAAAAGAAAAAAAAAATTAAACTAGTATGTTTGTGCTATGGTTTGAATGTATCCCCCCAAAAGTATGTGTTGAAACTTAATCCCCACAGCAACAGTGTTGGGTGGTAGGGCCTAATGGGACATGTTTAGGTCATGATGTCTCCACCCTCTTGAATAGACTAATGCTGATCATAAAAGGGTTTGAGGCCGAGTTCAATGTCTTGCTCTCTCTTGGCCCTTCTGCCATGCAATGATGCAGCAAGAAGGCCCTCACCAGATGCCAGCACCTTGATATTAGACTTCTCAGCCTCCAGAACTGTAAGAAATAAATTTCTTTTCTTTATAAATTACTCAGTCTGTGGTATTCTTTTATAGCAACACAAAACAGACTAAGATAGTTTGTTATGTCTAATTCTGTTCAAAAACTCTTAAATCTTCACTTTTTTGGACTATTTCATCTCGAAGAAGGTACAGAAAGAATAAGAATAATTGACACCAAGAACTCTAACTTATGTCTTGAAAAACAGTAAGCTAGAGTTGTTGGGGAATTCTGTCTAGAGTTGCAAACAATCATAATGAGAAAGAAAAAGTAAAGTATCTTTAAAAAAATCTATTTCTAAAACAAATGACTTTCTGGGTTCAGATAATTTTTCTAAAGGATAAGCAGAAGAGATGCACATAACCAAAAACAAGATGAGCTGATTAAAAGAATAAAAGCTAAAGCAAAATAAACTTTCAGGATTAATGCAGAATTAACAAAAGTGGCTTAATTTTAACTATGGGCAAAACAAATAGATGGACAACATAGACTTACCACTTCTAATTCTTATTTCTCTTCTGACGTATCCAGTGGGGGGAAAAATGAAAATGTATCTAATGCCTATGTCCTAGAACAAACTATTTAGCTAGCTAGCTATACTCTTATTTAACCCTTAAGATAACCCCTGAAGTTTTACCATTCGTACTTTATAAATGAGCAAACAGATTGAGAAAGGTTAGCTTGCTTACGGTCATATAGCTCAGAGGTGGGAGATACAGAATTGGAAGCCAAATCATGTGAGACCACCCAAATTATATGAGACTCCAAAGTCCAATTCTTCTCCAAGGAGAATAAGTCCAAGGGTCTTCAGATTAAAAAGAACGACCAGTGTAAAAAAGATTATGATTCATGATGCAATAGTAGTGTGCCAAGACCACTAAACAGAGAGTCAGGAAATCGGCTCTCTCCTGACCAATAAGACAATGGTCAAGTCCATTAACCTTTCTTTGTCACAGTATCCATTCTTGTATAATGAGTAGGATAATACCTGCAATATCGACTGTACTCAAGAAATACGGCATGTAAAAGTGACACATGTATGTAGTAGGTTATTATCATCATTATTAGAAAAATGCTAACACTATTTAGATACTTGAAATGAGTAAAACATTTCTTAGTCTCCTTTCCTAAAGGAGTTCACAATCTAATTTCAGAGAGACAAATACACAACAAACCCTAGGGAACAATTATAAGGTAACATATAAGAAAGCCCATAGAGCAGTGCACAAATTACAAACACACATGGTTTAGTAAAAGGGCAAGGAGAGATTGAACTGTAATTTCACTGGTATATATTTCTATCATACTTCTCTTAATAATCTCTAGCCTTTCTTTCTCTCTTCCAGTAAAACTGAAAATAATAAAGCATGGACCCAGTCTACTAGATTTATTAAACATTAAGACTGTACCTAGTAACCAAGATGCAAACTTTGAAGATATCCCAAATACAAGGTGACATTTTGAATTGGTAGTGCTAAGATAACCAAGTCAAATCAACCATAAGTAGTTCTGGTCAATGACAAAACTACTTCCCAAGGCTGTCCCATTGTCTCAGTTGGTTAGAGCATCGTGATAACACCAAGATCCAGGAATTGATCCCTGTACAGGCCAGCACTCCAAAAATAAAGAAAAAATAAATAAATAAAAACAAAACAACTTCCCAAATGAACCCCTAGTCAAAATGAAAAAGCAAGTAACTTATACCTAAAGAAAAGCTTGTTTTGCTTGTCATATAAATGCTAGGTTTCATAATGCCAGACTATAACAAAATTAGTCAAGCCACCTTCAAAAGCAAGCACTGTAATGTCAGAAAAGAGACCAATCATAATTAAAAGTTGAGTTCCATTTTCATTCTTATAAGAACTACTACAGGAATCTTTGATACACCTTACTGTGTTTCTCAGATTTTTCTATCAGTTAAAATTACCTTTCTAAAACATTAAACTACTGAAAATCTTTAATGTACCTCTTGGTTCATAGTCTCTATCAAATTCTTATTCAAATTCTGAAATCACAGAAATTCACAAAAATATATCACACCAAACATGACACTAACCAACAGTTTACAGACAAAATCTAGGAGAAAATGATATTATGAAGGAGACAGAAAAGGCAGAATTAAGAAAATTACCTAAACTACGCTTCAGGAAAATTCCTATCTGAAAACTCACAGATTTAAAGCTTATCCCAAAGGGAGAACTCCATAGTCTTCTTCACCCTCAGTGAAGGGGGAAGATACTATACATGCTCCCATCCCCACCTTTCTATATCCTGGCAGAGGATGTTTTATCTTTGATTTTCAGCAGTTTGATTATGACATTTCTGGGCATGAGTTTCTTTTTTTTTTCTGGCAGCTGGCTGGTATAGAGGATGTTTTTAAAAGAACCACCAACAGGATAAGTAGTAAGGATGTGTCAGGGTAGCAGGAAAAGAACTAGCAGTAGCACAATGAATTCTGGAGGTTTAGCCCCACGTGTAGAGGCACGGAGGCTAGGCCAACATTACTGATAACACAGTGTGTTCAAAATTGAAGTTTTATGTGTATCATATCCTATGCATAACAACACCAAGCTGAAGCAGAGGCAATCAGCTAAAAACCTACCAGAAAGCAACCATATTGGAAACTATTAATCTATAATCCAGTTAGGAATTTAATGATAGGAGGGAACGAAGATGATAGGCTATCACAGGGCCAACCAGAGTGAACTACGACAGGGTGTAGTCATTTTTTTAACAAATATTGACTGATGATAGGTACTCTTCTAGGCTTTAGAGATAAAACAACACAGAGCAAAACAGCAAAAATCTATGCCTTTTTGGCACTGGCAACATTCTAATGGAGAAGATACAATTTATTAGTTGATAGTATCTGAAGCTATTTCTCTAGTCTTGCTTGAGAAAGGAGAACAAGAAAAACAGCCTGAGGGACTATGAAAAAAATGTCACAAAAGAGCAAAAACAGTAACCAAAATACTCAAAATATGAGCCTAAATCCAAAAATATTCTGCAACAGGCAGAGGAAAAGGATGATAACAATTTATTAGTTGATAGTATCTGAAGCTATTTCTCTAGTCTTGCTTGAGAAAGGAGAACAAGAAAAACAACCTGAGGGACTATGAAAAAAATGTCACAAAAGAGCAAAAACAGTAACCAAAATACTCAAAATATGAGCCTAAATCCAAAAATATTCTGCAACAGGCAGAGGAAAAGGATGATAAAAGAGATATGGAAGAACTGAAAGAAAACTCAAAGCCAAAAAGCAGAAGTAAAACATAATTTGAGACCCTATCAAATCAAAACAATGACTTACGACCTCACATCCATTAGATGGCTACTATCAAAAAAGGAAAAATAAGTGTTGGTGGGATTGAGAACACAGGTGCACTGTTGGTGGGAATGTAAAATTGTGCAGCCATTATGAAAACAGTTTGGAAGTTCCTCAAAAATTAAAAATAGAATTACAATATGATCCAGAAATCCCATTTCTGGGTATTGTATATCCAAAAGAATTCAAAGCAGGATCTTGAAGATACCTGTACATCCATGCTGATCACATCATTATTCACAATAGCCAAGAGGTGAAAGTTACCCAAATATCCATCAACTGATGAATGGATAAAGAAACTGTAATATATACTTGTACATACCGTGGAATCTTCTGCTGCCTTTAAAAAAGAAAATCCTGCTATTTGCTAAAACATGGATAAACTTGAGGACCTTATACTAAGTAAAATGAGCCAGCTGCAAAAGGACAAATACTGTATGATTCCACTCATGAAACAGCTGAAGTGAGCAAAATTATACAAGGGAAAGCAGAAAGGTGGCTGCCAAGGGCTGGGGAAAGGAGAGAGGAGGAATTAGTGTTTAGTAGGCATAGTCTAAGCGTAGCAAGATGAAAGAGTTCTAGAAACGTGGTGCACAATAAGAACATACATGACACTAATGAACTGTGCACTTACAAAAGGTTAAGACGGTAAATTTAATGTTAGGTATAATTTACCACAATTTTTAAAAAGTACATATCTCTCAATATATATATATATTTATATCTATATATAAATATATCTACAGATATATATAAATTCATATATATCTATATAGATAGCTATATATCTAAATTTATATATAAATATTGTATATAATCTACATATAGATATCTATATATCTATATCTAATTTTATCTAAATATATCTATATAAACATATCTATACATCTCCCTCTATACTGAGAGAGAAAGAGATATATAGATATGTATTTTGAGGCCCCGAGAAAAAAAAGTGATGTGGTGAAAACTGAATCAGTGACAGAAGATGAATACACAAAAATTACAGATGATCTGGAGAGTACTGTTAACAGATGTACCACAGGAGATAGACCAGATTTCTTTCCTACAGAAAATACCTTTTTTCTGAGAGCCCACAAAACATTTACAAAAATTGACCATCTATGTTAGGTCATAAGGAAAACCCAATAGAAACAGCAAATGTCATTCTCTGATTACAGTGAAACAGAACAGAAATTAAAAAAAACCCCCAACCCATTCTATAATCTTCCAGTAGAAGTATTAATTGATTCAAATACACTGAAATTTAAAACGTAGTACCCCCTTTGACATAATCATGACATTTTACTTCTATGATTTCATAGAAATAATTGAATAAGTACACAAAAGTATTTGAGGATAATCATCTTAGCAAAGTAATTTTGAGAAAAATTTAGGCCAACGTAAATATTAACTAATAAGGCACTGATTAAATAAAGGCACTGATTAAACAGTATTCCTATCATATGGAACACTATACCTGTTGATGCAGATCTGTATTTACTGACATGAAAAGATAAGTGTGTGTGTGGGGGGGGATTTTTAAAAAGTATACATCTGTGAACTTATTTATGTAAAATTACATCTTATACAGTATGTATCTGTATAAAGAGACATCTTGAAGGACTCTTTATACAGACACATGGTATACATTACAGCATACAGGATTTTTTACTTTCTTCCTTATACTACTTTATTCTTTTTAGAACAAAAATGTATTATTTTTATAACCAGAAAGTTATTTTTCATTTTTTTAAGCCGAAAGTCAAACAGAAAAGCTTTCAAAGATTTTACCTAAGTTCTCATCACAGCATTAAAGACAATAATGAAAATATCAAATAACAATAACAAGCACTTGATAAAGGGTGGCACATACACTGTGCTGTTTTAAACTGATTATCTGACTTCAGCTTTCCTCATTTCCTGTCTCTTCCCCTCCTATACTAAGTCATGCTTCCTTTCCATATGTTCTTCCCTTAGCTTGTAACTCCTGATGGAGTTCACCATACCCTTCAAGATTTCATTTCCTCCTCTGCAAAGCCTTCCAATGCCCCCTGAATAAGGAATCCTTCTTTCCTTTGGGTTTCTATAGCCATCTATCACAATCTCTTTTAGAACACTTGCTTTGTTTTACCCTAAATATTTTTTATGTCTCTCTTTCCTACCAGACAAGTGGTCTTCAAACCTTATTATAATGAATAAATAAATAAATAAATATACCTTCCTAAAAACTGGACAAAAAAGGGGGGAAATATGTGGCATTAAAAAAAAAAAAAAAAAAAAAAAAAAAAGCATAGGGCCGGCCCGTGGCTCACTCGGGAGAGTGCGGTGCTGATAACACCAAGGCCCCGGGTTCGGATCCCATATACGGATGGCCGGTTCGCTGGCTGAGCGTGGTGCTGACAACACCAAGTCAAGGGTTAAGATCCCCTTACCGGTCATCTTTAAAAAAAAAAAAGCATAAACAAAAATTTAGAATATGTTACCATCACTACAGGACTTGATTATCAGCAATTCATCCTAAACCTACATAGCAAGATTTCTTCCTCACCAGTCTCAGGCTGCAACCCAGTCACGGCAAGGTATATGAAAATACGATTGCCCTTTTTTGGAAAGCAGGGAAGGATGACCATCGGAGGAACCAGAAGGTTCCAACTACACTCTTAAGCGACAAAGAAAAGAAGATAAATACATATGAATGCTTTCACTTTTTTCCTGTAAGCCTCCTAAGAGTACAAAATAAAATAATAGAATATTGGAAGTAAATGGAATGCAACCAACTTCCTCATTTTACAGATGAACAAGTTGAGAACTAAAGAGATGAAAAAATTTACCCAATGACATTCAGAGGCAAAAGGCAGATCAAATAAGAACCAGGGCCTCCCAACTGCTAGTCCAGTATATGAAAAGTTACCAGTAACTATACTGGTAAAAATCTATAAGGTTATCTTGGTATTTCTAAATAATATATTCAACTTGATTTTCTACCATGTACTTTAGTGGGAAATTATAAAGCAATAATGTTTCAATTTCCTGTAAGAGGATACTTTATCCTTCAAATCTCAGTACAAAGTTCATTTCCTCATGGAAACCTTCCCTGATCCCCGACAAGGTCTCTCTCATACAACCATACGATCTTCCTTCACAGCACTTAACACAATTGTAATTTTACATGTATGTGGTTCACAGATTAACGGTTGTCTCCACTCTCACCTGTGAAGTCCATAAGAGCACTGAATTGAATTCTCTGCATCAAGCAACTTGCCTTTGCAGAATAGGTGCTCAAATATTCATTGAATATGCAATATCAAGTCTATAGTAACTACCGTGATCTCCATATTACTCACAATTTCTCCAATTCAGCATTTTATTTATTTTTTAAAACAGAATTGCATTTTAATCATCAAGCTAAAGACACAGCAAGAAAACAATGACATTACCACTTAAAGGTTGTCTCAGACTACTGTTCACCATCTAATCAGACATTTTTAAATCAATTCCAGCAGAAAGTCAAAGATATTCATGGATCAACCTCGAAAGCACAATAGGGAAAATGCTAATACATTGGACAGTTAGAACCACAATGGCATTGCTGTGCTGTTAAGTGGCAGTAGAACATCTTATTGAAACTTTTGAGATAGTAAAACAATACAGAACTGGGAACCTTTGTGAATTTTTTGTTTTGGTAACACAATATACTTTAAAAACTTTATACTTGTGGCATACTGTAAGGTCTGAAGAATGAAATAAGCAGGAGAACTCCATATAAACTCGAAATAAGGAACACTGCATTATAACTTTTACAGACATGAAGTTTCTTAAGTTTTAAGCAAGTTTAGTCAACTCATTATTCTTTAAGACTACTTCAAGTAGGCCAGCTTACAAACAAGCAGCACCCTATAAATGACTCTTACTACACAGTCCTTAGGATAAATGGGTTTATATTTTGAAAAGTCACGTGGATATTATAAAGATGGTGATTGTACATGACTACTTGGTGAAATTTCTTGTCTGCCTTCATAATTTCTTCAGTCTTTTTTTCAGTAGACAAAAGTGTCTGAATCTCCCAAGTACAGCTCATCTCCTGGTAAAAGCTGGAGCACGCATCAGTGGTTAATAATGTGATGGGCAGCCATCCTTCCGTCCCTTTTAACGCACAATCCAAACAAAATTTGTGCAAGCTGGAGAGAGAGAGGCAGTGTTTAAGTCTCCTTATTGTGCAAGTGCCAACCAAATTTCTTTTGATAGGAAACTTTCAGTTGCCTCTGACGGAGATGACCGCTGGGAGCCTGCCACCCGGGCCAGGCCGTGGCAGACGGTGGCGCCCAGCAGTGGCATGGGGAAAAGGCCGGTCACAAGTCGAGTGAGCAGCCGAGGCATGCACATGGGCGCAGGAAGGCCAATTCAGCATTTCACTAATCTTGACTAGTATCAGCACCCAAATCACTACAGGTCTTTATTTTCCAGCCAACATACTATGAAAGCAAAGGCTGGGTTGCTATAAATTTAAATAAAAATCTGTTTTTTGTAATAGTTGCTTCATTTACCTCATAAAACTCCATTTAGAAGTTGGCTGTCTGAAAGTTACAGGAGTGGATCCTGAAATTAACAAAAATTTGAAAATTCTGCTATATTCTGATTATGTTTCGAAATATTAACTTCATTTAGTCTACTATTCTCAGTAATTCGATTGTCAAATGTTCTAGTAAGAATTAACTATGAAGAGTTGTAGCCAGTAATTTCCTTAAACTGCAACAACTGATTAAATGCTGTAGATTTGATTACATATTAAATCACATATATGGAGAAAATAAAGCAAGCATGGCTGCAAAACGTCATGCCTAACAGTAGCTATCAAAATACATCTACACATAAAAATCAAAAAAAGAGAAAATGTAACAAGGGAATTTTAAGTTCTAAGTAGAGGACTTACTTTTTTTAATATTCAATTACATCCAAATAACCAGGATAAATTTTTTCCAAAATATGTAATCAATTCTATTGCTCAATCAATTGACATCATAAACCAAAGACAGATACACACAGTAATACAGTGCCATTCTTGTATGCTTCAAGGTGTTCATATTTGTCTTGTTCGCCATGATATCTTTAGCTTTTGGCACAGCAGGTATTAAATGAACATTTATTGAAAAAACACATGAAGGTAGAATAGGAAACTTTGTCTTAAGCTATTCTGCACGCCTGATCTCTCTCCACTTCAATTTCATTGTGCATTGTGTTGCTATTTTGTTTTACTAGCAATTACAAAAGTGGTACTATTACCATAGGATATGTTGAGCTATAGTTAAGAAAAAGTACTCATCATAAATATGAGAAAAATCAATTGAAATGAAGGTAAAAAACAATTCCCTTGTAATGAATGAAAAACTGCATTTTATGGTACTGAGATTTCAAATGGAATTAAAAATTTTTTCACATGTTTATCCTCAATTGTATTAGCTTCTTTTTCCCCCAAACTTAAAAATGAATGTCTAAAAGATTCTACCAAAACCAGAAACCTAATATTCACTTAACAGATTAATATCTGTGAGAAAAAGCAACAAACAACATGCTAATTTTATCTGTTTGGGTAGGACACAATATAAAGTTATTTCCCATCTACAGATAAAAAAAAAAAAAAAATGGAAGCACTTTGTTATGTAATATGCCCAGGGTGACTGCAAAATAAAATTCTTATTAGACTTTTGGGACAAACGTGTACTTAAAGCAAAAACAAAAACTAAGTATCCAAAGTTCAACTGAACTACTTTTTAAAAAAGTTTAACTAGTAGGATTCCCTTCCCTCCATTTGTTTACACATTTTGAAAACCTTGTTATGGATATCCTCAGTAGAAGATATACCTGGTAAATTACTGTGACAAGTACAGTCCTGTGTCATTTTGATCAACAACATATACAACAGTAGTCCCATAAGGTAATAATGGAGCTGAAAAATTCCTATCCGGCCTTCGTAATGATGTAGCACAGTTACTTTATTTGTTAAAATAAATTTAGCGTAGCCTAAGTGTACAGGGTTTATAAAGTCTACAGTAGTGTATAGTAATGTCCTAGGCCTTCACATTCACTCAGCACTCACTCACTGACTCATCCAGAGCAGACTGCAGTCCGGTCCAAGCTCCATTCATGCTAAGTGCCCTATATATGTGTACCATTTTTTATCCTTTACAGACAACGTATTTTCACTGTACCTTTTTAATGTTTAGATACACAAATACCATTGTGTTACTACTGCCTACAGTATTCAGTACAATACATGCTGTACAGGTGTGTAGCCTAGGAGCAACAGGGTACACCATACAGCCTAAGTGTAAAGTAGGCTATAGCACCTAGGTTTGTGTGAATACACTTTATGATGTCTGCACAATGATGAAACTGCCTCACAACACATTTCTTAGAATATATCCAAGTGACACATAACTGTATTCCAATACAAGCAAATGTAAGAGAAGTGTATGTTGGAAAAGCAAAAGTGCAACCAAGAGACAGGAAAGTAGGACATCGAAAAATTATATAACTTGAAAACTGCAGTCTTTTTTTTAACTACTTACATCCAAAAGTATCACACTTAATCCTTAACAGTTTATATAGCTAGGTAAAATAATTACCACTTTCCAATAAAAAAATTATTAAAAAGCTGAGTTTAAATGAATTATAGCCAACACCAATAATCCAGTGTCAGGACTCTGAAGATTTACTAATCTGACCGTCCTATCTTGAGAAAACGTCATCATTTGGGGTGTAAGATTTTAATTTCTGCAATTTTACAATTTGGGTGTTTTGTGGCTTTTTAAAATCTTCTGGGCCTTTCAAACCTTCCCCATCCCCACTTACCTTATAAACCCTGCTTCTAACACTTAACTATTAGGTAGCAACAAAACCATTTCCAAAAAATGCGGGTTCTTTCCTATTTCTCCGAATGCACAAGACTTTGAAAGTCAGACAGAGATGCCAGAGGAGGCAACTCCTGGAAGGCCGGTGTAGGGGGAATAGGACAGGACCCGCTGGTTTGGGAGCAAACCGCCAAAATTTAGAAGAGCAACGCGCTCCTTTTCTGACACTTTGGAAATCGCAGACCTCCTCACCGCGGCCTCCAGCTGTCAGAAGCCCCGCCCGTTCATTCAACAGTCACCCCGGCAGATGCAGCAGAAAAAGGCGTCTGTCACTGCCGGGTCCCCTCTAAAGACCCAAATGAAGCTTCACCTGGGTGGGTAGCGAGGCCGCCTAGCGTAACCCCGGGAAGGGAACAAGAAAACTGAACTGAGTGACAAACGCTTTGAGCTCATCCGCCGACGCTGTGCCTACTCATCCCAATCACCGCGGGCAGCCCAAGCAGCTACGGCGTGACGCCGCCGATCGGTCCTTCGTACCGATAAATGTCCCCTCATCCTCGCCTTTCGGCATTTAACCTTCTCGCGCCCTCCTTCCCCACTCCGACCATTCTAGGAGGCAAAAAAAGAAGTGATGGGTTGTACGTGAAAGAAGGGAGGACGGCCTGACCGTACCGCGGAGGGCCCCAGAGAAGGCAGGATGCGCAAGGGCGCCGGCGCCGTTCTTGGAAGCCAGGGAGGAGGTAGCCAGCTAGGCCGCGAAGCCGGAGCCTCGCGAAGCCGGAGCCTCGCGTAGCTAACAGCGCCGAGCAGAGGCGCGGCGTGGGGGCCGGGGCCTGGCGCACATACTTACCAAATCTGGAACTTGAGCAGCGGCCCCGTGGCGTACTGCATCTTTAATCTCTTGCTGGGCACCCCGCCCAGGTTGGCCGAGGCCTCGCTCCGGACCATCGCCGACGCAGCTACCAGGAGAAGCAGCAGAAGCCTCATCTTAATTGAGCCAGCCGCCTCGACCGCCCTCACACTGAGACTTCAGCCAGCCCAAAGCCGAGCCGGAGCTCCTCCCCAGTGCGCAGGCGCGATCCACCAAGGTCGGCAGGAAAGCAGGAATGCGCCTGCGCAGATCCGCGCCTGCGCACACTCTGGGAAGAAGAGCTGACCTGTTTTCCTGTCCTGACCCACCCTCATCTTGGATGTGTGCAGAGGCTCGGGGTGGAAATGAGAGAGATGGAGAGGGAGTAAAGGAGCTGCTGGGATGTCAGAGAAGCCTGTACATTGTCGACCCCGGCAAATTTGCGTTAAACGTCAAATTTTATGAATTCATGCAATTATCTGCCAGAGACACTTAGAAACACCTTTTGCTCAACAACCCTGATCCCGCTGTGGGATTCAGAAGAAAAGCCTCTGCCCTCCTAACGGCAAAGCTCAGCTCTTGCCTTGTGGCCAACTGTGGGTGCCCTGCTGTGGCTTTTTCTTCTATCTTACAATATTGCTCTCCCTTAAGAAAATATTAAAAATAAATTTTAAAAATGCTTCGGAAAATTTCAAACATGCACAAGAATAAGATATTACCTGACTTATCAACGCTTTTACAATTGTTGGCATTTTTGACAATCTTGATTTGTATGTAGCTCTAAGTACTTCTTCCCTCCCCAGAGATATTTGGAAGCAAATCTCAGACATCATGTCATTTTTCATTTCCAATTATTTAAGCACGTATCTACTATCCTTCGAGGAAAAAAAAAAAAAAAAGACCACAGTACCGTTATCCCACCTTTAAAAAAGCAGTAATTAAAAAAATTTTTTTTGGTTCAGATCCCTATATAGGGATGGCCGGTTAGCTCATTTGGAGAGTGTGGTGCTGACAACACCAAGTAAAGGGTTAAGATCCCCTAACCGGTCATCTTTTAAAATAAATAAATTAATTAATTAAATAAAATGAAAAAATTTTAAATAAATTAAAAAAATAAAATAAAACAATAGTTGCTTGGAATCAGATACCCAGCTAGTGTTCAAAGTCCTACTGTTGTCTTAACTATTTTTCTTTCTTCCTTTCTTTTTTTTGTCAGCTGACAAGTGTGGGGATCTGAAACCTTGACCTTGGTCACTGACACCTTGACTTCGGTCACTGGCTCTAACCATCTGAGCTAACTGGCCAGCACAACTGTTTTTTACTGTTCATTTGTTCAAATCAGAATCAAAATAAAGTTCATACATTGTTATTGGTTGATGTGTCTTTTAGGTCCTGTCAGAGCCTTTAAAACTAGTAACACACCAATAATTGAACAATTTTGTTTATTATTCCTTGCAGCAAAGGGGAATGCTATGGTTTGAATATTTCTCTTAAAAGACATGTGTTGGAAACTTAGTCCCCAAAGCCACACTGTTGGGGGGTGGGGCCTAATGGGAGGTGTTCAGGTCTTGAGGGATCCTTTCTCATGAATGGATCGATGCTGATTATAAGAGCGCTTGAGGCCCAGTGGTCCATCTCTCTCTCTTTCTCTCCCTTCCACCTTCTGCCCTGGGATGACACAGCCCTAAAGGCCCTCACCAGATATGGCCCCCAGTTCTTGCATTTCCTAACCTCCAGAACTGTGAGAAATAAGTCTCTGTTCTTTATAAATTACCCAGTCTCCGGTATTCTGTTATAGCAGCACAAAATGGATTAAGACAGGGAACACACATTAAGGGGAACCATGGGAAGTCTCAGTAAGGGTGTGTTAGAAAGACTCTGTTATAGGATCTGGGCTTTGATTGGGTGATTTGGGGAAGGGTGCTAGGTTGCCAGGCAGTTCTATGACTAGGTATCTCAATAAATCTTATATTTAGGGAGAGGAGACTAGATAAAAGCCTAATTGGTAAAGAAGCAGCAGTCCCGCATTGTAGCCAAGATAAGGGATATTTGGTGTTTTGTAGGTAGTACAGTGATTTGTTTTTGTCTGTACTTAGACAAAATTAAATGTTTGTCTTTCTTTCTCAGTCTCTTTTATTTATATGACACCCCCCACCCCACTTGCCCTCCCTCTCTGTATCATTTTCACTTGCAACTTATTTGCTGAAGAGACCATGTGTTTTTGTCCTGTAGAATTTCCTACAGCTTGGGTTTTGCTTATTACAAACTCATGTCCTTTATTATGTACCTGTCCTGTGTTTCTCCTGTAAATTGGTAGTTAGATCTAGAGAACTGAACACTTAAGTTCAAGTCTTTTGTCAAGACTATAAGAAAGGTTGGTTAGAGTACAGCCTTATAACACCGAGGTCACAGGTTCAGATCACCATACCGGCCAGCAGCCAAAATAATAATAATAATCAGAAAAAAACAGTCCAAATTTATGTAAAAAAAAAAAAAAAAAAGACTATAAAAAGGTGTCTTAACTTCATAGCTCACTAAAAAATTAAAAAGAACAAAAAGATTATTGCCATTTGACATAATCCTTACAAATAATACACAAAAAGTTACTTTAGGTGGTAAATTGGCACCAACAGGATTATAAATATAAAGCAAAACTCTAGCACTAAGATGGCATGGTATCATATCATGTCCTCATTCAGGTGTTCCAGAATATGCTGCAGTTAATTTTTTCTTAAATTATCACGGAATTTAAATACATAAAAATTCTGACATAGAAATTGAAGTCCTTTGAGACTGTCTAGTGTCTACTGATTGATTATAATAGCCTTTGTTATTCCAACATACTATGCTATTTTTAGGTACCAAAATACTGTAAATGGACTCGTTGGTTAGCTCTGTTGATTAGAGCGCAACCTTTTAACACCAAGGTCAAAGGTTCGGATCCCCATGCTGGCCGGCTAATAAAGTATATGTATACATATAACCTAATTTTTTTCTTGGCAGCTGGCCAGTGGCAGGATCCAGCCCCTGCCCCCGCCCCTCCCATCTTGGTGTTATAAGGCTGCACTAACCAACTGAGCTCACCAGCCAGCTCCCTATGACCTATTGTAAACACTTCCCTATTTTAAACTGTCTTGTATCTGTTTTTTTTATCAGTAAAAGTCTAAATTTTATATGTTCAAATGAACATATCTTGTCTGAAGAGCACGTTTCTTTCCCCAAAGAATTCCCAAATTCCAGTTGTATCCGACCAGCCTGCCATGTAAGGTGGGGGTTTTCACACTAGGCAGTGAACCCCTCTTGGGCAGGTTCTGACTATCCATCTGCAGCACTGGAACCTAGTAAAGAGAATGAATGAGCCAATTAGCCCGACAATCGATTAGACACTATTGGCCGCATTTTGCAAATAAGTTCTCTGAAGCCCAAGGGGAAAAACGAGCGAAGGTCTACAATTTAGCGACAGCTCTGGCACTGAGCTCAGGACACCTGATTCCCGCACTGACCACTGAGGCCACAGGATCCGCGTGGAGCCCTCCCCTGCCCCTCCGGCAAGGTCCTCGCTCCCACCCTCCGGCAGGGCCGCCAACTGCTGCACCCCGCTCAGGGGCCCCCCCGTTTGCCTCTCGTCCCAGCGCCTGCGCCCTGCTCTCAAGTCCGCCCCCCGCCCCCGGGGTCGCAGTCACAGGCACCACCTTGCGCCTGGTCTTCTAATTCCTACTGCCCCAGACTACTGAGGTTGAGAATCTTTTCTTATGTTTATCAGTTATTTGCACTTTCCTCAGCGTTAATATGGAATCCAGTCTACCCCAGAGGTCGGTTTTTGTTTGGTTGTATTTTTGTGTTTTTTTGGCGGCTGGCCCTTCATTCACTCTGAGCCTGATCACTTCCCTTCCACAAGGCTAAATTTCATTTTAACCCTTACTCCCTTTTCTCCCAAGAGACTGATTCATTTTCTTGGTGCATGACTTCAAGATACTTGATTTTAATCAAACCCTAGTTCCTTAATTGTCCTCCCTGCAGAAAGTCAAGCTGGAAGAAGAGAAGACTCCGAGCGTTGAACCCACCTGGCTTTCTCTCAAGTGTAACAGCATTTGAGGACAAGATAGAGGAAACATTGGCAATTTTAGTCAATCTTTTTAAAGTATCGGTGTTAATAAATACGGGTCGATTCTGGATCATTTTGCTCAGGTATTGCAATTATGAAATACAGTTATGTGTCGCTTAATGAAGGGGATATGTTCTGACATATGTGACTTTAGGCAATTTTGTCGCTGTGCAAACATTACGGAGAGCATGTACACAAACCTAGATGATGTAGCCTACTACACACCTATGCTATATGGTAAGGCCTATTGCTCCTAGGCTACAAGCCTATACAGCATGTTATTGTAGGTAATTGTAACACAATTCTAAGTATTTGTGTAACCAAACATAGAAAAGCTTTGACCACCTTTCTCAAAATACTCTCATAATAAGCAGACATTATTATTTTTTGGCTCTCCAGAAGGTCAACAAGCAAAATGCCTTGAGCATCCCCTGAAAAACTGTTGATATGAACTTTGCCTTTGACTGGTCCGCTTATTCTTTGACTGGACCACTTCCACCTCTTGGTAGCCATGGCTTTGATTGTGCTTTGTCTTCAGGATTGTACTGGTAAAACCATGTTTCCTCTTTTGTTAAAATTCCTTGAAGAAATGCTTCAGGATCTTGATCTCATTTGTTGAAAATTTCCATTGAAAGCTCTACTCTTGTCTGCAGCTGACCTAGGTGCAACAGTTTTGGTGCCCATGGAGTGGAAAATTTGATCACTGTAATTTTTTAGTCAGAATTGTATAAGCTGAACCAGGTTATATGTCTATGGTATTAGCTATCATTTCTGCTGTTAATTGCCAGTCCTCTTCAATTAGGACACAAATTAACTTTTTCCTTGCAGATTGATGTGTATGGTCTGCTGCTTGGGCTTCATCTTCAACATCATCTCCTCCCTTCTTAAAATGAGTTATCTGTTTGTCAACTGCTGACTTATTTGGGGCATTTCCCCCATAAACTTTTCATAAAGCATCAGTAATTTCACCATTCTTCCACCCATGCTTCACCATAAATTTGATGTTTGTTCTTGCCTCAATTTTAGCAGAACTCATGTTGTTCTGATAGGGGATCTTTTCAAACTGGTGTCTTATCCTTCTTAGAGCTACCTCAAACTAGATTCTGTTCAGACATTTTATAGACATGTTCATATACATACAAGTTAGTATGAATTTATTTTGGTGCAAAACAATTTTGCAGTCCATACATAGTTTTTTCATAATATGCATTTCCCACGAACTTTTTAAAGACCTCTTATATTAAAAAATACATCATGAGAAAGCTGAAGTAACTTCAGAATACAAGAAATTTTTAAGTTAAAAAAATCTATTATTGGAATTATTTGTAATAATGGAGTAGAGGAGAAATATCCTGTAATCATTTCAATAGATGGAATGGAACTTGATAAAAGTCAACTTCCATTAGTGATAAAATTTCTCAGCAAACTTAGGAGGAAAATTCTTTAACCTGATAAAAGGTATCTAACAAAAAAAATGCAAACATCATGCATAATTTGAAACATTAGAATCCTAGGAAAATTTCCATTTCAGCTAGAAACAGGTCAAGTATACCCACTCAATGCTCCTATTTGTCATTGTGCTGGAGATCCTAGCTAATTTAATAAGATAAGAAAAAGAATTAAAATGTATAAGAACTGTAAAGAAAGAAACAAAACCACCATTATTTGCAAAAAATATGATTATATGCATAGAAAACCAAAAATAATCTACAAACTTACAGCAAGGTTGCTGAATACAGGCTCACTTTACGAATATCAATGGTTACTTTTTTTAATCAATAACAGTTAGAAAATGTAATTTTTATAAAATGTATCCCTTTACAATATTTCCTAAAATAAATCAAAAATGAAATGTGCAAAATCTTTACAAAGAAAAATACAAATCTTTCTAATGATTCTTCAAGGCCAATTCATTGTTTCTTCAGTGAAATCTACCCTCAGCCCTCCCTGCCCTGTGCACCTAAAGCACTCAGTCTGACCTCCCTGCTTAGTAATTATATATTTTTGTAATCAGTTGTTACTATGTAACAACTTATCTTTTATCTTTTTTTTTTTTTTTCTCATGTGAGCTTGGCAAGGGCAGGGACTGTGCATTCATCCTTATAGCCCAGGTGACCATGAAGTTTTTGCAATAATAACAATGAGAATAAATAATATTGGCTTCTACTTATTATCAAGTGCCTACTATAGACAAGGTGCTGTTAGAGGCTTTACATATATTCTTTTTATGTATTTATCAATTACTGACACAGAGGAACTAACATTTGAGTGCACTTATGTCATGCATGGTTAAACTTTTAAACAATGAGGAAGAGAGTAGAGGAGAGGACATAGAAAAAGGCCAGGAGAGGGGTCACTGTAGGACTACTGTGCTGGGAGGGAGGTTTTTACATTACCAGACTGGGAATGTAGGTGGGGCAAATTGTGGAAGGCCTTGAATGCCACTAAGCAGTTTGAATTGTTTTCCTATAGAAAATGAAAACCATTGAAGACTGGTGCATTATCAAAGCACTTTTAGGAAGATTGACGAAGCAACTTTGCGTAAAGACTGATGTAAAGACTGTCCAGAGGTAGGGAGGGCTAACGGCTATTAAAAACCACCTGGCATAGCACAAAACCAGGGCACGAATAGTTAGTGGGTTCTTGAGAGAAGATTTAATGAAGGTCACCATAGGGAAAGAAAATATTTCAAATAGAACAGATAAGTTCAAGTGTAGGTGGATGAGGAATCCCATTAAGCCTAGAAGGTTTCCCCTGCTGGGGCTCAGAGACTGGCAGATTGAAAGGACATGGAGTAAATGCTTCTGGGAAATAATGCATCTTAAGAAAACAAGGGGCCAAACAGTTAGAGTTCAGGTAGCAAAAGAGCACTGATCTTTGGGGAGAAGATGATTCCAACCCCAGCACAGTGACTGGCACTCAGATTGCATCTCTAACTTCTATGATTTGAAAGTGTCCCCCAAAGTTCATGTGTTGGAAATTTAATTGCCAATGTGATAGTATTAAGATGAGGAGCCTTTAAGAGGTGATTAGGTCAGAGGGCAGAGCCCTCATGAATGGATTAATGGTTATCTCAGGAGTGGGTTAATTATTATGGGAGTGGGTTCCTGATAAAAAGGATGAGCTCTTCCTGATTGTCTTTCTCTGTTTTGGGTGCTCACCTGCCCTTCCACCATGTTAAGATGCAGCAAGAAGGCTCTCAGCAGATGCCAGGCCATGCTCTTGGACTTCCCAGACTTCAGAATTGTAAGAAATACGTTTCTTCTCTTTATAACTTACTCAGTCTGTGGTTTTCTGTTATAGCAACAGAACATGGAATAAGACACCAACCCAAGGGCCGGCCCATGGCTCACTTGGGAGAGTGTGGTGCTGATAACACCAAGTCAAGGGTTAAGATCCCCTTGCCGATCATCTTTAAAAAACAACAACAACAACAACAAAAAAAAAAGACACCAACCCAGCCTGACTAGACTCTAAAAAATGACAGATAAAAGTTGAAAATGCTGCACAACATTGGGACCCAGAAGCTCAGCTTTCAACAACCCTCCCGCAACAAAAGAGCATAATGCAAACAGAGGAGAGACATTCCCCATCTTACCCAGAGACACAAAGCTATGGCACCACAAAGTCACTAGCTTATCATGGTTGTGATATGCTAAATGTGCACAGATATTGACAGAGACCCCAGTGCCCAGTGGAGCATCCTAGATGACAGCTGAGGGCAGCGTGTCTAGCAGAGCAGAGGCGTCATTCATCAGAAGACCTGTGGTGTTGGTGGGGGCAGTGGCAACACCCGAGAAGAGTGAATTCATTGACTAAATAAAAGTCAGACACCCCCCTGGAGCTTCTGAGACATACTTGGAGGAGGGGGTTGGGGGACTGTGGGTGTTAAGTTGATCCATGTGTAGGACCAGTAAGTCAGTGACATGTGAGCTGGTATTATTAGTGATACTTCATTTATTTTCAGAGACTGATAGTCTGGTCCAAAATTCAGGTTACAGAGAAGTAGCCACTGTCCATAAAAAGATCAGCAGATCTGGCCCAGAGGAGTTTCCTTGAAGAAGACAAGTAATACACCTAGTAGTATGAGGATGGGTCAGAAGACTGATTACCTTGAAAGCCATACTGATAAATACAGAACAAATTGAGCAGACTATGGCAGGTACTACAGATTCTTGAGCAGAGGAAAAAGTGCTACAGAAGGCTCCCAAGATTGGTCATTTTGGAGGCTTAGTGCAAGATGGACTGAGAAAAAAGACAGAATGGAGGTGTTGTAACACCAAGGTCAAGGGTTCAGATCTCCGTACTGGCCAGCTGCCAAAAAAAGAAAAAGAAAAAAGAAATCCAGTTATCTGAAAACGCAAGGCTGAAATATAAGAGCAAGCAGAATCATAACTAACAGTCGTAGCACGTGGGCAAGCAGCACACCCACGGATACACTCACACATTGATGCACAGACTACTGGTCTTCCATCAAAGTCTGCTCTTCTTCCATAGTAACACAGAAATGTGGCTGTACCTGGTTGCCTAGTTAGGGACAATATTTCCCAGCCCCTTGCAGTAAAGTGTGGCCATGTGCCTATGCTACATCTCTTGTTCAAGAGACAGCCCCTTTCCTTGGACTTCCAGTCTTTCCCCATCTCTGCTGGAATGATATGGTGAGAAAAACCTTAGAAATGCCATGTTGAAGATGGCAGAGCCTGTGAGTCTGGGTCCCTGAGAGACTAAATGGACCAGAATTGCCCCATTCAGACTGGGACTTACACCATTAGCTCCCCTGATTCTCAGGCCTTTGGACTAAATTATACCACCAACTTTCTTGTCATTCAGCTTGCAGAGGGCAGATCATGGGATTTCTTGGCCTCCATAACGACATGAACCAATCCCTCACAATAAATCTCTCTCTATATATCTATATGTATACTATTGGTGCTGTTTCTCTGAAGAACCCTGAACAGAGCTTCCAACACTTGGGCTTCTCTGTTGCTTTGCACAAACATCAAGACTGATGGTATTTAACTGGTTTTATAGTTAGGGTCTTAAATTTCAGTTGCCATGGCCAGATGCATAGCAGGATATGCCTAAGTCACCAGCCCCTGCATGAAAGCCTCAAACCCTGAAACTCAAAGGGGCATCCCTGGGAAGAGACATACCCCACATTCGCTGTGAAAAAGAGACAGAACCTCTGTGTGGCTCCCGATGTGAAATGACAAGGAAGCCTGTGTCTGGCCTCTCTTGGACTTCCCTGATGCATATCTTTTCCCCACTGCTTTTGCTCTGTTTTCTTTGCTGTTATAAGCTTTAGCCATAATATTACCTGCTATTCTATCTTGGGAGTCCTTCTACCTAATCACCAAACTTGGAGCAGTATGGGACCTCTGAAACAAAGGGCATGGAAGGAGTTTAGGGAGTACAGGACAAACAAGGACCTGGTGAACCTTAGGCTTGGAAGACGCCGATCAGAAAAATACAAAAGATATCACTTATCAAGTTGTAATAATTGTGGAAGGGAAAAAGACAATATTGTTATTGATGATATTGTGGGGAAATGACACTCAAATATACTTGCTGCTGGGAAAACAAGAAAGAACAATCTTCTGGACCACAATCCATCAACAAAAACTTAAAGCCTTAAACTGTACATAAACTTTGACCCAGCAATTCCACTTCCAAATCTAACCTAGAGAAATAGTAATGTAAACATTTTAGTTACAATAATGTTCATCACAATGTTATTTTATAAATTTATAAATCAGAAATACTCTGTATCCAACACTGAGTTAAATAAATCATGGTACATTAATGGCATTTTAACAACTATTAAACATGATTTTTAAATTTTTATATATGTATAAGTTATATGAACAATATACAAGGAACCAAGAAGTGGTTGATTCCTGAGAGGGGAACTAGGTAGGTGGAGGACAGAGAAGAAAGAGATGCTGTTTTTATTGCATAAGTAACTTTTGTATCTTTGAAATTTTGTTCCATTGTCATTTAACACTTACTCAAAAAGTATATAAAATAAATGTTTTAGAACATTCAATAAAAAGTAAAATGCTCAAAATAAATTGGGTTATGAAACAGTAAAGTATTATCACGTGATATCTCTATATATTTAAAAGCAGATAAAAAAGGAAGACACAGACTGAAATGTTTTGCTTGGCTATATTTTCTACATGAAACATGTTATTTTGGTAATAAGGAAAAAAAAGAGAGAAATAGAAACAAAAACTCCCCTTCCCTCAGCAGTCTGGGTAGAATCAACCATTTCCTCTTCCCCCTCCAACGAACAGTGGGATGTCCAGAAGTAAACTAAAGACCCTTCTAACAGGTCAGAAAAAGTTGGAATTTGGGCTAGCCCGTGGCTCACTCGGGAGAGTGTGGTGCTGATAACACCAAGGCCACGGGTTCGGATCCCATATAGGGATGGCCGGTTGCTCACTGGGTGAGCGTGGTGCTGACAACACCAAGTCAAGGGTTAAGATCCCCTTACCGGTCATCTTTTAAAAAAAAAAAAAAGAAAAAAAAAGAAAAAGTTGGAATTTCAGTAGATTCTATGCAGGGCTGGCTTTGTGGGTGTGTGACCTATGTAGTTGCACAGGGCCCTGAGTTTGGCTTAATGCTTTGCTGTTGCTGTTTTGAAGTTCTTGATGATTTTCAACTAGGAACTCAGCATTTTCATTTTGCACTGGGTACTGCAAATCGTGTAACTCGTCCTGCTTCTATGCCCACGGCTGATCACTTCTCCACCATCGTAAATATCACTAAATGCTCCACCTGAGTTTCCTTGAAAAAGTCTTTCACTATCAGTGTTTGAAATGCAAATATCTGCATGAGTTTTGTGATCTAAATGTACTATTTCAATCAATAAATAATTATGAATGGATTGCTTCCGATATGATAGGGGTCTGGGAGAAGAGGTACAAGCCAGGGACTTCAGGTTTCTTAAATGGGGGCTGGATGTCCCTGCTGGGAAGAAGATGCAAAAACAAAACAGGTGGCAAGCACAGGAAAAGATTCTTTCCAGTGAGACCGCAATGCTAGGATTTGCTGTTTAGCTACAACTGAACACAGACAAACAAAATTGTGCCTGCAAGTAATTTTGCCTGATAGTGTAAAGGCAAAAATTCTGCTTTGCTAGGTCTGAGACTTTAAAAATTTTTTAAAATACCATTGACTTTTCTTTGAAAGGGAACTTAAGTCCTAAAGGATTTGTGGACATATTCCCAAGTTGCACAATGCCTGATTTGTAACGCTCCCTGCAATAAATCCCAGGGTTACAAAGTACCTCTCTCCTCTTCCAGTAGTGCTCACCACCCCTGAACCCTGCCCCTCAACCCTCCCACAAGGGTCTGAGCTGGTATCCTGGGTGTGATGGCTGTGACCCAATTCCAATGTCTCTTTCCTTCACCCTTCCCTTTCTCTCCCTCTTTCTCTGTCCATCTCATGTATGTCCTTTTCTCTGTAATGCCTTTCTCTCTTTCCCTCCTAACTTCTGTTTTTTGCATAGTGATCTTAGGAAAATCTCTTTCTCTTTCTTTCCCTCTCTCCATTTCATTTATAAACGCCAAATGACTTCAACCATGGTTAAATTTGAGAATAATGGAAATTTATATCACGGAAAGAGAAGATAAATGTATATATTTGCAGTAAAGAACCGGTATACAAAAGCATCCTTAGGACTCTCATAAAAATTCTTTTCTTCTACTTTTTCCTTCATTTAAACCCGATTTTTCTAAAAAATGAGTATTCAAACTTTCAAAAAGAATTCTCATTCTATTTTTTATTTCTTATTTTCGCATTAATTTTTGAATATCGAGTAATTTCTTTTGAAGACTTTATTTTTGGGGAGCAGTTTCAGGTTCACAGAAAAATTGAGTGGAAGGTACACAGATATCTCACATATCCCCTGCCCCCACCCCTCAATAGCCTCCCCCATTATCAACATCCCCCATAAGGGTGGTACATTTGTTATAATGGGGGAACTTAAATTGATCATTATCATTATCACACAAAGTTCATAGTTTACATTAGGGTTCACTCTTGGTGTTGTATATTCTATGGGTTTGGACAAATGTATAATGGCATGTATCCACCATTAAAGAATCATACAGAATATTTTTACTGCCCTAAAAATCCTCTATGCTCTACCTATATATTTGACCCATTTTTTAATGGGGTTATTTTCTTACTGTTGAGTTTTAAAAGTTCTTTGTGTATTTTAGATAACAGCCATTTATCAGATGCATCTTCTGCAAATATTTTCTATGGCTGTCTTTTTACTCTCTTGAAAAACTGAGTAAACTTTAAACTGCTTTTTTAAAAAATTGAGTCTTACCCGGTTTTTCCACTTAGGTTTTTAATGGGCTCATAATATTACCCATTTAATGGGCTCATAATATTACCTCTTGGGAAACACATCCCATTTTGTAGATATCGTCAGCCCTCCACATCTGCAGTTTCCACCTTTGCAGATACAATCATCTGCAGATCAAAAATACTTGAAAAAATTTTGTCATTATTCCCTAAATAATACAGTATAACAGCTACTTACATAGCATTTACACTGTATTATGTATTACAAGTAATCTAGAGATTACCTAAAGTATACAGGAAGATTGTGTAGTTATATGCAAATTCTACACTATTTTATATCAGGGATTTGAGCATCTGTGGATTTTGTTACCCACGAGAATCCTGGAACCAGTCCCCCACAGATACCAAGAGATGACTACAGTTGACTTCCAAACTCTTGGAACATGACTCATTTGCAGCCAACAGGAGATTGCTAATAGTGTACAAGATTAGGGGAGGGGTAGGAATAAGTCTGATGGCAAGGGGTATAAGAAGGTTAATTCAAGGAGTCTGACAATGAGAAAAGAAAGACCAAGATTACTAAAACGGCAAATTTCAAGTGAGTTAACATATTATCCAGATATGTTCTAAATTTCTAATTCTCTGATCTTTGAAAGCCTCTAGTGGCTATATGAAGAACTGCGTTTTAGGTGAAATGAAAAATGCTTTTAATTTTCAAATTCATTTAAAATACGTATACAAATATAAAAAAATCTTTAGAAGAGTGCTTTTCTGACTTCCAGTCTAAGATAACAGAATAATCATGGGCATCTGCGTCTCTTCTCAGATCTGAGATCCAGTCACATGGCAGGAAAGTGGTACAAGCATAAATCCATGGCAACATTGAAAGGGAAGGACGGACCAGTGGTCCAGAAACTGTAAAAACTCTAGAAAAGATTAAGTAGATGGAATCATACTAATAGGTTTATCTATCATTTCCACAACGTATCAGGGGTATAGTGAAGATAGCAGCTGGTGAAGACCTAGAGAGGCTCCAAGAACCAAATGGAATTTTACAGAGGAAGAGTGGGCTGTGAAGCAGCAACTCAGCTGTTGAACTGCTCTTTGGTTCAAAGCTCAGCCCTCCAGGCCCACTGGGGTTGCAGCCCTGCTCACATAAATCTCAATGGAGAGTCCAACACCTGAGGCATTGGACAGGGCATTCTGGCCCTCCAAAACCAGATATGCAGCCCCACCCTTTGAAAACAAGGAGGAACTCCCTGGGCCTGTTGGTGGGCATAGCAGCCCTGATGATTTCTAAATTGCCTTTTGTGTCATTCTTCCCTTTTCTTGAGGAAAAGTGCACCATCACAGCTGAACTTTACAATCCCATCTTGTACAATTCATGTCTGACAGCCTTTGTTCATTCCATTCCATTTCCTGTCCCTTTAGTTCAAATTGTGTAAACCCATCTCTATTTCTGGCTTCTGTTAAGATGGCCGATTAAGTTCTTGAGTTGTACCCATGATTTCTTTATCAAATGGTTTTTCAGTCATATCCTTAGTGTTCTCTTCAGAACAAGTGTTTCCTCATTATTTGCAATATGGATAGGCTAAGGATTTTTCAAATCTTCAAGTTCTGGTTCCTTTTTGCTTAACAATGCCTTTATCTCCTTCCTTTCATGTTACACTACAAGCAGTCAGGAGAAACCAAGCTGCTCCTTCAACACTTTGCTTAGAAATCTCCTCAGCTAAATACCCAATTTCATTGCTCACAAGTTCTATCTTATGCAAAACACTAGAACAGTTCAGCTCAGTTGTTTGCCACTTTATAACAAGGACGGCTTTTCCTCCAGTTTCCAATAACATGTTCCTTTATCTGAGACCTCATCAGAATCACCTTTAATGTACAAATTTCTAGCACACACCTCAAAACTTTTCCAGCCTCTACCCATTACCCAGTTCCAAAGCCATTTCCACATTTTTAGGTATTCGTGACAGCAGCTGCCCAATTTATTGTCTTAGTCTGTTTTCTGTTGCTTATAACAGAATACCTGAATGGGGTAATTTATAAAGAAACAAAATTTATTTCTTGAAGTCCTGGAGGCTGGGAAGTCTAAGGTTGAGAGGGTGTACCTGGTGAGGGCATTCTTGCTGGTGGGGACTTTCTTCAGAGTTCCAAAGCAATGCAGGGCATCACATGGCAAACCTAAATGTGTATCAGTGTGAAGCTAGTTAAATCATCTTTCTTCCACAAAATCTATCATTATGAGTTTATGAGGTACTGATATGGAAGTCTACAAAATATTTTAAGAGAAAAAAAGGTACCAAACAGTGTATATATGGCCATCATTTGATTTTTTTAAATGTATGTTCATTTGAAAACACACATGCTATCGGTCTTTAGAAAGATACATCAAAAATTGGTAATTGTTGCTCTAGAACAGAGGTAGGTGCCTTACTTTTCACTCTATGCCTTTTTTTATACTGCATGAATCTTTTAAAAAATCCTGTGCACTTTCTACTAATTTTTTTTTTTTTTTTAAAGAATTTTATAAGTTACCACATAGGACACTGACAAACTAAGACAAAGAAAGTAAAACAACCAAATAGGAGAAATGGGCAAAGGAAAAGAAAAAACAACTTTCTAAAGAAATACAAACAGCCATCAGTGTGGAAAAATACATAACCCAACCCTAATTTTAAAAAAATGTATACAACAATAACAATATATCATTTCCCATTTCTCAATTTGGCAAAAATTCAAAAGTCTTATAACATCTGATATTGATAAAAGTGTGGAAAATGTTCACTGGTGGAAGTATAAACCTTGAGAGATGGCAATTTGGCAGCATCCATGAAAATTTAAATGTGCAGTTTATGATCCATTAGTCACACTTATAAAAATTACCCTTCAGCAGCACTAAGCAGAGTGCCCAAGGATATATTACTTAAGGACACTGCTCCTGTATCCTAGTAACCTAGAGCATAGGCTCTGGGATCAGGCTGCGTAGGTTCAGATCCCATTTCCTAACTTTGTGACACTGGCAAATTTCACTAATTTTATGGCCTTAGTTTCTTCATTTGTAAGATAGAGATTATAATATTTACCTCATAGAGTCTTGTTGTGAGAATTAAAATTTAATATGACTTGTAATAAAAAACTTCTTGACTGAAGAACTTATGACAAAGACAAAAATGATTAAATTTAAAATGTCTTTATTCATTTATATGCTAAATACTGTCCCCTACTAAAAAACGATGACATTTGTCTTTCAATCTGTCAAGCTTAGCTAAAAAATTCATGTATCTTTATTCTATATCATGCACTGACATGATATGGGATGCAGAATGTAAATGTCAATTTAATAGACATAATTAAATAATTTCACACATATGTAGAATCTCGATAAATGGTTAAAATTATAGATCAACATTAAATGTGGGCACGTGGATATTCTGCGTACACCAATGGGTTTAATAGAAGATGTGTTTCCACTGATTTCTGGTAACCAGCTTGCTTTCTGTGAATCTTTAAATACCCAATTCCAAATCTTCCAGCTCCTGAAGAAGGGCTGTTTCTTTTTGAATTTTCTCCAACTAGAAAAGTTTAAACATTAAAGTTATTAAATAGAAAACAAAATAATTATTGGATCTGTAACCAAATTAGCACAGGAAAAAAAAAAAAAAAGAATATTTCTGATTTTAAAAAATACAGATTATAAATAAATTCTAATTTGTTCTCTAGTATGAATCAAGGGAGCAAAGACAGAAGCCATCTTACTGAGTCCCTTTAAGTCCAATAAATTTTCCATTCCACATTTGAGCTTAAAAGTGCTGAGGAAAGGAGGAGGAAAAAGGCAAACAGGGCAGTGCAATCTGAGATACAGAAAGGAAGAGAATCTTATATTTGTCTGATATAACAAATTGCCATTATTTTCAGCAGCAATAGCAGTTGCATGCCTCTTAGGAATAGTGACTCTCTTATTCACCATGATCTACATCATAGCTTCTATTTAACAATAAAAATATTTAAAAGAATATCGCACATGGTTTTCAAAACAAGATTTTTAAATCTATGTGCTCTTTCACCTGATAAAATAATTGCTTATAATAAAAGGGGGAAGGGTGATGGTAACTACAAGCCCAGTGAAAAATGCAGAAAATACCTGATTTTTTTCCAGCTGTTTTCCAGTTGCTGCTTGTTCTTTCAGTTGTTCGATTGCTTTCAGTTTCTATAAACAACAAATATGAGTCAAGAGGAAGGAAGAAAAAGTCATTTTCAAATGCAAATATTCTTAACAATTCAATCACACGAATGTGAAACCTAAGTAAGGAGAACCAATTATCTTACCTTTGTATCAAGAATAGTCTGTTAAAATGCTAGGGTAAACTATTTTTTAAAGTTAAATGTAAAACCGTTTATGTTAAAGACATGAGATTTGGCAAAATATTTTTATCAAGCTTTTAATTAACGTTATCATACATGCGCCCCTGCATGCATGTGTGTGTAAATATATCACTAATTTCACCATTTGTTTCAATACCCCATTGTACCTGGAAGATGTCTTTGGCTATAAGAGAAACCTCATAATGCAGATGAGGACTCCAGAGACCTGGTTTTATCACGAGAGTCACCACCACAAATGGGTTGTAATTTCACAATAAACTTCTTTTTGACTTTGTTTCTTCATCTTTAAAACTGGGATAAATGTCTGTTCCTAGCCATCTCACAGGTATCTAATGAAGTACTGAGTATAAAAGCATTCAGCATATTTCGGTATAAATGTACATTATTTCTTACTATTCTAAAAATCAATAGTAAAGTACTACTAGCCTTTAGACTTCTGTGAATAGAACCAAAGCCAGTATCTTCCTAAGTCCATTCCTGGGGCTTTTCTAATTAAGGTGTTTAAAGTTTCACAGTGAGAAAGCAAAAATGAGAACTGCTAAAACCTCTTGGATACCTGTCTTTAGGCATCTAAATACTACCTTCTTTATATGTTTCTAATGTACTCCTTTCAATATACACATCTGTTTTTCATTTAAGTCTCCCACCTTCTTTAGGTTCTTAATTTTTTTGTCTATCTCAGGATCTCCAGAAGTTGACTGAGAGACAGTGTTTCGTGGTGTACTCTGTGGGGCAGGAGTAGGTACCAAATCTGGACTCTTGTCAGTTCTTGCTTCCTGCAGGAAATATTTTAAAAAATTTAATTTTCAAATATGAAAACATTAAAGTATTTCAATAACATAGGCTTGGTATATAACACAGAAACCAAACATGATTTCATCTTCATTTTATATAAAGAAAGAATCTGAATTAAAAGTCTCATAAAGTATGCTACATATTCCCATAATAGATTGAAATGAAATGATCTTATCAGAGTAAACTTGGAGGTTTCTGTGTCAGCCAACAAGCACTACAAACTTTTGGAAATTCTGGGATGTGCCACTATGTGAATGGATTGGAAATGTGAGAGGGCTTTCAAGGTGTTTAAAGTTTCACTCTTGAGGGCTGGTCCATTAGTTTAGTTGGTTAGAGCATGGTATTATAACACCAAGGTCAGGGGTTTGGCTCTCTATACCAGCCAGCCGCAAAAAACAACAAAAAAAATTTCACTCTTGTAATGTCCTCCAAAACTATAAACAGTATATATGATTGAGTACATGTAATGAATGATGCTACAAGGATAAGAATCCTATACAGATTTATTTATAATCAGATCAATTCAGGTCTGCGACAAAGTGCCATATGATCAGGTCTCCAATAATCTTTCTAACCTCTTCCTTCCTCACCAAGGACCACTGATTCTAAACCAATTTTATTTCCGCTAAGGAGCCATATCTCTTGTCTATTGTCCTTTGTGTAACTATTCCTTGTGTCTAGAACACATTCCCCCACAAATCACCAGGCTATCCTTTAAGGCTCCTGGAAAATTTCACCACCCAAGAGTAAATCAGTTGCACCTTTCCCAGGCTCCCACAACACCCGGTATGTATCCCTTAATGTAATACTTTATTGTACTATCCTCCATTAGACTTGGGCCCCTAGCATAACACTTGCTTTATTGTACATAGTAAATGAACGAAAGAGCAACCTTTGCAATTACAACAAGTATGTTTTGACAAAAAGGGAAAAAAATTATTTAAGTCTTTATTGGCCCCAAGGTAGAGTTTTGTTTTAAAGAGATTAGTACTCCAAATACCTGCTTTGCAGCTTTCTTAGCTTCATGCTTCCTTTGATTTTTAAGGGCTGTTTTTGATAATGGTTTATCATTTCCTGATTGTGGTTTCATATTCTGAGGTGGCTCCTCTTCATGCTATGAAAAATGTAAAATAAACAATTTTAAGATGGAGTCCATGTTTTAAGAAACATATACGACAAAAAACTATACACTTTTGCTAGTATAAGAGAAATTTATTTTATCAAATTTATTTTTTTTTAATTTTGTTTTACTTTTATTTTACCATTACACAATGTAAACGTTTTTTGTGGCCCTTTACCAAATTCTCCCTAACTGTCCCTCCTCCTCCTTTCCCACCTCTGGTGGCCTCAGTTCTGTTGTCTCTTTTTGAAGGTTCAAGGAATTATTGTGATTGTTGTATCTTTCCTTTTTTTTGTTTGTTTATTTTTTCAGCTCTCACTTAAGAGTAAGAACATAATTTTCTCTAAGTTCATCCATGGTGCTGTGAATGGAAGAATTTCATTCCTTTTTATTGCTGAGTAGTATTCCACTGTGTATATATACCACATTTTCCTTACCCAGTCATCTGTCAATGGACACTTTGGTTGGTTCCAACTCTTAGCTGTTGTAAATAGAGCTGCAATAAACATGAGAGTGCAGATATCCCTTTGACATGATGATTTCCATTCCTTTGGGTATACACCCAGCAGTGTGACTGCTAGATCATATGGCAGTTCTATCTGTAGTTGTTTGAGGAAACTCCACACTGTTTTCCATAATGGCTGCACTAATTTACCATCTCACAACAGTGCAGGAGGGTTCCCTTTTCTCAACATCCTTGCCAGCATTTGTTATTCTCTTGATACTGGCCAGTCTAACAGGGGTGAGATGATACCTCAGTGTGGTTTTGATTTGCATTTCCCGGATCCTTAGTGATGTTGAGCATTTTTTTCATGTGTCTGTTGGCCATTTGTATGTCTTTCTTTCAGAAATGCCTATTCAGCTTCTTTGCCCATTTTTTAATTGGGTTATTTATTTTTTATAACTTAAAGTTGTTTGAGTTCCTTGTATATTCTGGATACTAATCTCTTGTTGGATGCATAGTTTGTGAATATTTGCTGTACAAAAGCTTTTTAGTTTGATATAATCCCATTTGTTTATTTTTTCTTTTGTTGCCGGTGCTTTTGGGGTCTTTGCCCAGTCCTATTTCCTGAAGTGCTTCGCCTACGTTTTCTTTTAGTAGTTTTATAGTTTTGGGCCTCTTAGCAAATGCACTATTTCAGATTCTCAAAGTTCTGTGTGTACATACCATGCTTGAAACAAACTGAATACATGAAAACCCACATTTGTAGAACACACAAATTTGGAATGCAAGCCTCTTTCATTTCTTTTTTATCCACATTGCATACAATATTAGTTAAATTTTACAATCTTTGCTAAACATTTGTTTTATACATTACATAAAAATTCTTTCAATAGTGGGCTCTTCTATAGTAGCTTTGGCTAAAAGTTTCTGTTCATGAAAATTTCAAAAAATGACAAATTTATTAAAGATTGTACAAGAAAAAAGGATAAGCAGACAAGTCTCTTCCACACTTGTAAGAATCATGTAGCCACCGAGAATCTTTCCTTTCAGACAGAAAAAAAGTCCACACCACTACTATGAGTCATGAGCTTATCTGGTTTTAGTAAAATGTGCCCATTATACACAACTTCATCCTTATTAATAAAATTTGTTTCTTCAGTTATATCAATTATTATGGGACTGTTGAACACATTATAAAAGTGAAGGTTATTTGGAAAGTCAAGAAATACATCCTTAAGTATAGTTTATATATAAATTTTTACTTATAAAATTTTTTTTCCTTCAGGGGAAGAACTCCAACACTCTTTTCCTCTCTTGCCATGTAACACTTCTCCTTTGAGAAGTTATCTATTACATTGTTTTTGTTTCTAGTAATTTCTTGATAGTGCTTTCTTTGCCATTTAGCTCATTTCTGGAATTATATATAAATAAAAATTTCTCATTACTGGACATGTAGTTGCTTCAACTAAAATGATTTGAAAGGATCACATAATCAACATGTCACATAAAAAAGCAAAAATTTAGCAGAGATGTCAATTGTTAAAAAAATTCTGATTTTAAGTTCTTACCTAATTTTATCACCATTTTCAAAGTATAAGAATACTTCAAAAAGTTCATGATAAAAATAGAATTAAAAGATAATATGTACCCTTGTATTATCTTTCTATATTAATTTCGCCCCCTCACCAAAGCAAACCAACTAGTTTTATGGATCAGAGAATAAAATACACTAATTCAGAATTTCTTCCTCTTGTCCATCTTACAGAGAGATTCAGAAAGCAATATGGATTGGGGTTACTTCTGTTTTTATCCTAAGTAAAGAAAATTTCAATATAGGGATAGGACAAATTCAAAGACTACTATATACTTTCTTTTTTGATCTAAATACAAATATGATAAATACAAATATATATCACAGAACTTAATTTGTTATTTAAGTTTTTATATGTTTTTACTTCAATAATTTAATATGACAACAATGTTTAAACAGAACATTTCACTGGAAGTTAAGAAACTACCAACCACTGCTACATTTTGTTTAATCTGGGCAGAAGGGCTGTAATTTTGTTTTTGTTTTTGTGGGGGTGAGTAGTGGTACAAGGAAGGCACAGGAATATTTATTCTTTGAAAAAATATCTGCTTCTCCGAGTATCTAATAAATAAGTGACTATACATCCCCTTCTCTTGGAATAGTCTCAGTTTATAGCTGTTCTTGAGTCACCTTTATAACATCACCAATAATATTGTTCTTCCTTCTTATGGCACCTTTATCCCTTAACACCATCACAGAAACTCAGGCAATTAATAAATGCTCTCCTCTAAGCTCTAAAATGCTAACATTTTATTTTTTTGGTGGCTGGCTGAAAAGCTAACATTTTAAAAGCATGTCAGAGTCTGCCCCATACTCTGGTCATAAATTTACAACAAACGTGGGGAACTAATGGCCTGGGGATAAAAAATGGGTTTTTGTTTGACCAACTGTGTTTTAAAAATTGAGAATTTTCACAAAAGCATCCAGACTCATTTTGTCTTGGAAATCAAACTTTTTGGCAAATTGGACCTAACATCTCCTATGGAAAAAAATCAGTTATTACTGGATAGCTGTTATAGCCTTTGAAGAGGGCATGGGCTCTCTCATCCATCATTTTATCCCACTTACTACTGCCTTACATTACTGGCCTGCCCTGACAGGCATTTGAATTTGAGCCCTTGGTCTACACAGCCAATATGTCATACTCAGTTATCATTCTCAGGAATTTTAAAATGTGAATTGTTTAAAATTACTTTGTCAACAATATAAGCTGTTCACCATCTTTAGCAGTAGGTCCTCAATGACTTCTGCCCTAGAGTATATTATAATCAGTAACACAATGACATGAGAAAAAGGTCTCTAAAAGACTCTGCACAATGTAAAACCTTTTCCTAAACTGAAGTAGTAAAAACTTACTTACCAGTTTGGAATTAGTGATTGGTTTATTTCTTAAAGCTGGGGGTCTATAAGCTGTTGCAACTTTAGGTTCTTCACTGGGTAATTCACTTGGAACTGCTTGGTAAGTTACTGTTTTTGCTGGAAATATTCCATCCAAAAATGGCTGCCAAGAAACCTGCCATAATTCTGAATTTGATGGCACATCATACTTGTGCAAGATGGAACCAGTATAATGCCAAATCTTGTACCCATTATTAACACGTAACCTGGGAGCACACGTGGCTGTTAAAATATGCTCACCATCTGGGCACCAAGCAAAATATGTAGAATCAGAAGCAACTGGTTTAGAAATAAGTTTGTAGTTTTTTACATCCCACACTTCCATTTGTCCCCTCAGATTTCCAAATCCAGCTAATACTAATATATGTCCATGAGGGCTATAGTAGGCTGCATTACGAGGACCAGTTCCAAAGTCAAACACAGGATCACATTTCAAATTGAAAATTGTCGCTTTGGCAGGCATAAAACCATAAACAGCACAAAACTCAGTAGAACTAGAATTCCAAACTACATCATAAATGGGGCCATTTTTTGCTAGAAAAAGAATATAGAACCCAAATTAGCAATAAAGAATTATACAAATACAATATTTATTAGCACAGTTATGAACATATAGCACTTATAAACATGTCAGGCATTAAAAAAAAAAAAACTCCCAAAATTTCAAGGTGCATTAAAATTAAAATATTCTTACATGATATACACTATAGAGATTAATGTATAATCATAAATTTATTTAAGAACCCCTACTGAATCTTAATTTTTTTTTTTTTTTGGAGGCTGGCCAGTACAGAGATCTGAACCCCTGACCTTGGTGTGACAAGGTGGCTTTGTAACCAACTGAGCAACTGGACAGCCCCATGAATCTTAATTTCTTTAAAACATTTTGGCAATGTGGGCTCATAGAAGCCAATGTGGGCTTAGAGTAATAGTTTATTACTATTAATAAATAATTTTTTGGAAGGGATAACATATGTACATGGTAGTAAAAATATAAAGTGTATTAAAAGACACACCAGAAAATAAGTCCCTCTGTACAAAGGCAACCCTCTGTTATACTTCTTGCATATCCTTTCAGCGTGTTTTTGTTATTTCATTTAGGACTATATCTTGGAGATTTTTCCACATAAGCACATTAACGTCTACCTCATTCTGTTTCAGATGAACTGTATTCCATCATAAACCTTGATGCATATTCTCCACTATGAGTGTACAGAAAAATATCTGTAGGAGTGAAACTGCTAGGTCAAAGGGTCATTTATTTGATAACATACACCAAAATGCCCTTCGGAGAGGTTGTACCACTTCATACTTCTCTCAACAGTTTTTGATGAAGGTTTCCCTCCCACTCTTATATATACTGTGTAGTTTCATATTTTTATCTTTGCCAACCTATTAAGTGAAGACATATCTTGTTTTCACTTCTATTTTTGTAATTATAAGCTAAGCACCTTTTAATATATTTATAAGTAATCTAATTTTTTTCTGTAGGATAATTTTTAATGTCCTATGCCTATTTTTGTCTCCAGTTACTGGCATTTTACTTGGCCTACTCGATATATTGAGAAAATTCACCTTTTCTGATACTCATCCCTTGTCTGTTACAAAAAAATCCCCCCCCCCAATTTTTGTTTGTTTTGCTTAATTTATGGAATCTTTTCTTCCCCCAATGTAGAAATCTATAATTTTATACATATTCAAATTTATCATTTTTATCCCTTACAATTTGTCATTTATAAATTCTTTTTCTACTCTAAGATTAGAAAAAAAAATCTCCCATATTTTCTTCTAGTTCCTCTGTAGTCTTACGTATAATTTTTTGGCCCAACTGGAATTTATTTTGGTGAAGAAGTAGGAATATTAACTTTATGTTCCACATGGCTAGCCCGTTATCCCCAAAATACACATTAAATTACCAATATTTTTTCTGCTGATTCAAATGCTGACTTTATAACATATTAATGGCTACAGAAGCATAGATCTATTTCTGGACTCTGCTTTGTTTCACTGATTTATCAGTCTATCCATAGGCCAGAACCAAATTGTCTTAGTTACAATTGCCTTACATTTTAACATCTGGTAGTATCAGTACTCCCCTGCCCTGTTCTTCTTTTGCAAAAGTTTTGAAAATATTCTTGCATTTTCATTTTTCAATATCAATTTTAGAACCCAAAAGTTTATCTGGTAAAAAGAAAAAAATTAACTGGTACTTAAATTTAATTTTTAGGTTAATTTGAAGAGAAATGACATATTTATAAAATTCTTCTTACTAAATGTCATAGTTTGTCCCTCTGAAGACTTTTAAAGTTTTCTTCCCATAGGTTCTATATATTCCTTACTTTTGTTGCTATATATGGGATCTATATAAGCAGAGATAATTCTGTTTTCTCCTTTTAAAATAGTATGTCTTTCTTCTTCTGATCAGTTATATTGACTAGATATTTCAGAATGTTAAATAATATTGGAAAAGGGAGCCATCTTTGTTTTTCTCCTGACTTCAATGGGAAAACAGATTTTTATAAAGGTTACCCTACTTACATATGTTCAATTCAAAATGAAAAACTTAGGGAGCAGCCAGTATTTTAAAACTATTATTTTAAAGTTAACTTAGCTCATCAAAACAACAGATAAAACGGTAACATTCTCAGATATTATTCACAACTCTGAAGATAATACTACTCAACTCACTAGATCAACCTGTTGTCATAATTAGTTAAGTAAGTCCCAAAAGAGCTACTACAATGGAATTACCTCTCAGGAAGTTCCTTATTAAAGTGCTGGCATAACTCAATTAACTGATTGGATTCTGTCAAAACTGAGTATGTCTGAGGATGATTTTAAGTTTCTTAATTAGGAGGAATTTTACCTTAAAAGTTATTAAGGTATCTGAGTTCTATCACTTGATCAAGAATTTAGATTAATATCATCTTTATAGCATAGTATTTTTTTTACTATCACTGTTTGTATGAAAGGAAGACTACTGGAATACTCACGTAATTGTACTACTGCACTTTCTCCATTTGTTGCAATGTAGTGCAGTGTTTGTTCCCCATAGTAAGAAGCTCCTGTCTTGTCAACATCTGTACTAGCTATTACCAATACAGCAGTAGCTGTAACAGTAAAAACTTTAATTAGATTTAAGACACTAAATAAGCATTGATACATTTTATAAACACAAAAATGTAAGTCTAAATTAACACTTGATAAACAAAATGAGGGATAAAATATATTTATCGTACCTTTTTTGTTCCAGAGCATAGTAACCTTATCAGCCTTAAAGAAACTTTTATTGGCTAAAGCTGCATGAGGTCCACCAAAGTTGGGGTACTGATACAATCGAACAAATGAAGGTGCACCTTTACTTCCTGGAACATAGACAGCCACCTAAGATACACAAACATAAATCACTGCTTAATTTTTTGAAGCATATAAACTAAGATGGACATATTTTTACAGTCATAAAAAACTAAGAAAAGGTTTAAAAACAGATTATTCCACATAAACAAACAAAAGCATAGCAAATACCTTGTATGGTTGGGGTCCAGGTGATAACACAAAATCATTAATTTTTTGCAAATGCAATTTATTTGCAATTGTGTCTAGAAAAAAGAGAAAATGGTATTAAACTGATGAGAAAAGCTAATAGGAACATGTTAAACTCTGAATGTATTTCAAAAGTTTACTATAACCACACACTAATACTGCTCATTGTAGTTTCATGTAGGTGAGGCAGAGCAACACAGAAAAGCATGGTGTGAGAGCAAGACAAACCTGGGCTTGACTCCTTACTCAGTCATTTACTAGCTATGTGAGCTTGGACAAATATTGGGATTATACTGCTTAACTCCCAGTGACTGATTTTAAGAGTATAGTGCTAGGCATATGGTAGGTATTCAATAAATGTCAGTTCTCTTTTCTTCAACCTCTGAAATAAAGTAGTCTTAGAGCCCATTAGATGAGAAAGATTGACCTTGGCCTGCTACTGTAGAATGTGTATATGGAAATTCTGTAACTAATGTGATAAATAGATACATGATAGTAACAATAATAACAATGGCTGGTATTTATTGAATGCTTACCCTATACTAGATAATCAGAACCCATCTATTAACAATACTGCTACCTGAGTTAACAGGACCAAGAGTTATTACTCTTTCTTTGTTCAATTTCAGAGATCAATAACTGTTCAAAAGTAGCACACCAAACTGCCAATTGGTGACTCCCTTTCTTAGGCATGCTCACAAAGAGGTGAGTAAGACAAGAAAACAAGCTAACCCAAAACCAATGATGCTGGAGTGAGTCTTAAAAGCAGGAAAATGAAGTGTATGGCTATACTGATTGAATGCTGCTCAAAATCAGTCTGCATGCTATCTTTGGTACATGTGATCAGAGTTACTAATTCCTATTCTACTTTAATATACTCAAAAGTTCAGTAATCATGTTATTGGTGTTATTCTTGGTATTGCTACTCTATGTATCCTGTGTGCATAATGTGGGATAAAGTAAGTGAATACTTACGTGAACATGATATTCTCAAACCATCACCCCTCATATCCCAGAGAAACAAGATTCTTGGTGTTGGCAAAGGCAATACAGATATGGTAGAAGAGGCTAAGTAAAAACCTTGTAGTCTTTAATTTAAATGGGAATATCATTATGAACTCATGATTATTACGTCTTTAAAAAAAAAGAAGAAAAAAGGCCTAGAAACAATGATCAACACAGTAATAATGAGAACCCCTAAAACCCAGATAGTGGTCTCTAAATACCACTTTCCATGAAAAGGAGCCAGGGTTTTTTGCAGAATTGGCCAATTCTAGGTGTACAGCAGGAAATATGCAAGATAATCCTAGAACAGCTTGTCATTAAAGACTAACCGGCCAATGATAAGACAATTTGAACATCAGTGAGAAAAATAACTGCAATGGATTGAAACACATGTATTTTAAGTCTATAGTTCATTAAGGATGGGGAAAAAAACTAATTGGTTACAATGGAAGTTGCGAGAGACAGAACACATTATATTAAAACTGATAAAGGTAAAAAATATTTACCCTGCCTTTTCCATGTAAATGTGCCACTATGTAACCAAATTGCAGATGGGGAACTTTTCTTCATACAGCTAATAAAGAAGGAGGGAGGGGGAAAATTGGGATATCACCAATTTACAACTACTGATGAAATAATGCAACTAGGCACTGAACACTAAAGTCAGCTAACCCTACAGTTTTTTTTTTTTTTTTTTTCCTAGCTGGTACAGGATTGAACTCCAGACACTGGGGTTACCAGCACCATACTCTAACCAACTGTGCTGATCGACCAGCTAAATCCTATAAAATTAAAGACAAGCAGACATTACATGCTTTTCAATAAAAGAATTGAACACCAACTTATGTAGTCTTGTCTTTACCCACCAAAAAAAGAACCTACAGCTGACCAACTCTAGACACAACTAGCAATTTATAGGGTACAGATGATCATGTTAAATTATACTATGGAACACAAAAGCAAAATTCAAACTATGAAAAAATAGGCAAGATGAATAACCTTGTTTCTTAAATAATACATGGCAAGGGAGAAAAAAGAAATGGAGTGGGAACTTATAGATTAAAAGAAACTGAAAAGATATAAAATTTTGTATCAACTGCAATGTGTGGTACCTTATTTGGACCCTGAGTTTTAAAGAAAGTATAACATTTGTAATTCTTAGAAATTTGAATGCTGACCAGATATTTAATGATCTGTGATCCTGGTACTGTGGCTAAGTTTAAAAAATTAAGGGACCTAATCTTCAGAAATATACACTGAAAAATTTACTGGTAAAATTATATTATGTCTGGGATTTGCCTTAGCTTACTAACAGAGATGGTAGCTGGACAGATGTATGGCTAACATAGGATTGGACATGAGCTGATGGTAGTTGGGACTAGGTGTCTACTTTGTGGTTGAAATTCTGCACAATAAAACATTTAAAAACATTATGTCACAGAATTTCAATAGCAATTAAATTCAGGAAGAGGTATTCAAATGTCTCAACAGCAATTATCAGATAATAAAAAGTTATTATAAAAGAAAACCTTTCTATTATAGAATTTCACTGACATTTAGACTTATAAAGTAATGTAAATGAATATAACAGCAATTTTTGATTAATAAATTAGCAGTATTTAGAAGAACCCTATGATGCCATATAAGGTAATGATATCTGTGTACACTTACAGTAAATAATAAAATTATTTAATAAATCTTTACGTACTAAAATTGTTGTTTTCAAAGAAGTGAACTTCATTGTTAACATTTCGGGCACAAATAATTTCATCTTCTGACCAAGATGGACACCTATGTTAAAAGAAAGAATATACAAAAATTTAGACAGAATGTAATATTACATTAACATTTTAAAGTTTGTGGTATTGCTTACTATTCAAGGAAAAATACTTACAAATATAATATGAAGTTACTAATAGCTTTAGTCAGTATATACAAAAGAAAAACATTGTTCCTTTCCATTTAAATACTAAACAAGAGACAGAACAAGTTTCTACTCTGTTACATTCTATAGCAGACTGAATTATGTCCTCCCTCAAACTCATTGAAACTTGAATTGTGTCCCCTAAGTTTTATGTATTAGAAACTTGGCCCCCACTGTGACTGTGAAGAGGGTGGGAAATCCTATTATGGTAATTGAAAGTGTGGGGCCCTGAGAGGTGATTAGACTGTAGGAACATGCTGTAGTGAATGGATTAAAAATAGTGTTCATAGGAGTGGTTCTGAGGGCTTTAAAGGGACAGTGCATGAGGAACTGTCTTTCTCTTGTTCTCTCTGCTCCACCATTTTTGCAATGTAATACCCTGCCGTCACTGTCACCACCACCAAGGCCTTTACCAAATGTGTTCCCTGGACTTTGGAATTCCCAGCCTCTGAAACTGTAAGCAATAAATATTGTTTTCTTTATAAATCAGCCAGAATCAAGTATTCTGTTATAAGCACAGAAATGGAATAATACACATTCCTACATACAAAATTCTTAAATATGTAGATTTTGGTCTGATAAATTATTTTTAAAATCAATACCAGAGAAACAACTATTATACAATGACAATACTTAAAATACTGAATAAATAATAAGTACTTTAAAACATTTATTTACCAATTTTGCATTTTTTTCTGGATAAAAGATTTCAAACATGTCCCAGTTTTCACATCATAAAGTTGTAGGTTGGGTATCCCAGCTGTACCATCTTTAGAAGCTACAATAAAAACAAAATCTTTTGCAGTAATTGTTTCCTAACACTTGTAAAAATATTTCATTCTTAGAAAAAATTTGAACACGATTATAAGGATCAAGTAAAAGAGTTGCTTCAAATTAACTTTTTTCTGTAGCCTTAATTATGGAGTTAATCATCCATTTCTAAAGCCATTAACAAGATGATAGCTGTCTGAGCATCTCTGAAATGAGTTAACAACTACAGATTCTAAGAATACTTAAGAGATTTCCTATTTATTAAGATTGACAAAGATTACTGTCAAATGGATTAAATCATGAAAGCTTGCATCTATAAGTCACTGATAAAAGAAAAAAGTTATAGAAAACCACTCCTGATTCTCAACTGATTTTCGATTTCCTTGAAAAAATAAGATTCATTAGAGTCCATGTTCCTTGAAAGAACAAAACCCAGGTTTATAATCCACCAATGAACTATTATTGTTTACTTATTAAACAATATTGACATTATTAGAAAATGTTTCATAAAATAAGCCGCTATAGCAGTTTTCGATATTACTCATATATGAAGTACAGCTACATAAAATGTTCATATATTATCATTAGATATCTTCAAATGTGTTAGACAATGGCACACTATTTCCTACTCTTTGTCATACCACAAATTTCTTAGATATTGTCTACTGTACTTCCTTTCACTTAAAGTGATTATTTAAATGGTTTTGATTTTAAAAGTCAGTTATTCTTAATCTTTAGAGATCTTCTCTATGCAGCAGTTCTTTAACTTCTAGATTTTCCCTGTCCTTTTTCTTTTCAACTCTCTCATAATGGATCTTTTTACTAACTTACTACAGTATATACTGTGAAATTACTTTCAGTATATTGTATTTGGAGAGTACAAGGTTCACTACTGATTATAAATATTCCAAACACTATTTACTAACATAAAGATTAACTACTTTCTTATATGGTTACAAACTTTTTTTTCACTAAATTTAATTGGTCCTCTCAAAATATTTTATAATGGGAAAATACTTACTAGTGTAAGGCTGCCACGTCGCCAAGACAGTATTTTTTGGTGAGAATTCAAGGCAAACTGCCTTTGGAAGATCGAAGGAGTTCAGCAGTCCCTTATTCGTGACATTGATAATATTTACTCTGGTTTCAAAAGAAATTACTTCAGCAATGAAATACAGTTTTATAATAGCCAGCACTAACCAAAACATTCATAGTTCTTTTCAAATATAGATTACTGCAAAGTGTTCATTTTTCATAAACATTAATTTTTAGTTACTTTTAGAAAATATCCAAGAAACATCTTCACTAAAAAAGAAATGTATATTTTACCAAAATGCCCCTATGTAAGGCTAATGTTGGGAAATAATATAGAATTAGTAGAAAGGCACACGGATGATTCCACCTTCAGCTGAAAAGGAAACAACACAGCCTTTAAGTGAACACTTAAAGCCTTTAAAGAAGCTAAAGCATATCAAACCAAAGGGAAGGCAGAAGTGCTAGAGAGAACGGCAAAAGCATAGTTTTTAATTTGAATAAATGAAAGCTGTAGCAGCTAGGAAAATCATTAAGACTTTTGATGTCTATTAAAATTTCAAAAGCAGTCTCCAAAAGATATGACTATAAGAATTATTATAGTATAATAAATGACAAAAATGACAATAACTGTATAGTAAAAGCAGTTCCATTTTTTGGATGCTTCCTATGCACCATGTAGTGGCCTAGCCACTTCATGTACATTTTCTCATTTAATTCTTATGATAATCTTATAAGAGCCATCATCCTTATTTTATAAATTGTTAAACTGAGGCTTAGAAAAATGAAATAATCTGATGATTTGCCAAGATCATACCACTGATCAATCAGCTTTGAAATCAGTTTGGCTCAATTTGACTTTATGTACAATAATAAACTCTTTGGGTTTAAAAAAAAAAATACTACATCTTATTCCAGAAATCATCAAAAGTGACTTTATTCTAGTCAGTTTTAATGAGGATATCACGGTTAGGATAAGCAGTAACTGGTAAGAATGAAAAATTATCATATATTGTTTAAATGCACACAGACATGTACACACTCACGAGATTCTTTACAACTTACAGTAAATTATGTATTTTAGAATTACATGAAGCTTTCTAGTTTGTTTGTTGTTGTTGACAACCTTTAATAGTTATTCTTAGTTTAATGAAGGGTATTTATTTTAATTTAAAAAGACACATTTAAGGAAAAATCAGTTATAGTGTCTGACTTAGTTAACCACAACCCGAACAAAGACCACAATCAATACACTGCATCTGATTCTCTTGCCCTGGAACAATATGTACCATTGGAGCCACAGGAAATAAATGCCAGAACCTGGTACAGAAAATATCTATTAAAATGGTAGACAGGACATGGGGACACACTAAAAAGATACAGAGTTGAATCCAATAGGAGGTTAAGCAAGGACATGAATGAAATATATAAAAATCATTAAGAACATTTGCCAGGGTGAAAATAGACTTATTCAACAAACTGTAAGTTAGTAGAATAAGGGATACCTCAAAAAATACATACAATGAAAAGAAGTATGGTATACCCCATTAGGAAGGAAATTTCTACTGACTGATCAAATAACATAAACTAAAATATGGGTCAAAAACCAAACATTAAATACTCACAATAGGTTACACCAAAAGAAATAAGAAAATTTGAGAATATATCCTATCTTTCAGGCTAGGCTAAGACTGTTAACACTGTAGAAAGAACCAACATGATTATATTATTAACAATTTGAGAGTAGTAGTTTGTTGATTGAATAACTTAAAGAATTAAAAAAACTAATTAATGTTTTTAATTAAAAAAGCTAATTCTGCCAGCTACTTCTAGTCATAAAAGGTAAATCAACTAATTCAACACATTCTCTTTAGTAGTTAATTTTTAAAAATCATATGTTTAATCCAATCTGACCTGATAGTTGAAAGACCTCAGAAAACATTATCACTGTGAAGAACATCAAAAATGTACTTTTCAAATGAATGCACAATTTTCTCCCTTTTAAAATACCTAACTATTATATGTAGTTAAAAACAACTTTAAACCAAGCAATAAATATTTGGGCATTTTCCTGGTCTGTGAAATGAAATGCTGTAGTGACTCTTGGAAAATTAAAATGGACTGGTTTTCTTTGTAAAATACAAGCATTTAATCTAAATAATTATTTTTTTGCAAGACCAATTTGTAGTCCAATATTTTATGTAATGTAGATTATGCTAAACATTCTTTTGAATAACATATATTTTTACATACAATAAGACTAATAGTAATAACAGCAGATGGTTGTTACTAACTTAACAGCAAAGATAACAAGCATCTAAATCTAACGTAAAGAAGCAAAGAGACTGAAGCATTAGTGCAGAACTTAAGAAACCCTAACCAGTAACTTAAGACCACTATCTAAAACAACTTCTCAGCTTCTTCAGTATTAAATCAATCATGTTTTCATATGATAATTTTTAATTCTAAGTAACTAGATAACTCAAACAAGTCATGGCATATATAGAAAGTAACTTTGAAGGTATTCTATGGAGGTTACATTGGAGATTCTCATTACATCATGACATTAAAAGATGGACGTTTTTGATGATACCAAAGTACATGTTATTCAAATAATGCCAGTTATGTTACATTTATGATACACATAAAATATGTTATATAAGTCAACACCAACTTTTCTCCACTGCCCCAGGCAAACAAGGTTCCATCCTTACTAAAGGTATAGACTTTGCAATTTTTCCCAGATTCTCTGAAAATGACAAAAAAAAAAAAAAGGTTAAATTAATAAGCTTAATACTTTTCAAAAAGTCTGATTATAAAGTCTATAATCTCACTACAAATTTAATGACTAAAAACTTACACAAATTTTAGATAATAATTCCAAAATGCTTTACTGTGCCAAAACATTTAACCCTCTTAAAATGCAATGCCAACAACTACTGTAAAGTAAGCTGAAAACTGATTTTATACCAACAGATCAATCTCAAGGAAAAAATAGAGCCCTTTTGGGTAAATAACTAGCTTGTGTAGAGACCCCCAAATGCAAGTGAATGTGAAAGTTACCAGCTATCAGCCCTAATCTTGACAAGGCTAAAGGATTTCACCATGGAGACTTTGTAGAAAAGGCCTTAGACCACCTGCATAACAAAACAGTGGTGGAGAGAATATCCTCAAGTGGCCAAGAAATGCCCCTGGATTTGAAGGAAAAAGATCTTCCAATCAATTTCTCATGTGTAGAGACAGAGAGTATAACAACAATAAGAGGATCTTCACATTAAATAAAAGCTGATGCAGGATTCTGGACAAAAATAGTTGTCCCTCAGTTTCCATGTGGGATTGGTTCCAATATCTCCTGGGGATACCAAAATCTTAGGAGGCTCAAGTCCCTGATATAAAATGATGTGGTATTGGCATATAACCTATGCACATCCTACCATATACTTTAAATCATCTCTAGATTACTTATAATATTTAATACAATGTAAATGTTATGTATTGTTTAAGGAGTAATGACAAGAAAAAAAAAGTCTGAACATGTTCATTACAGACACAATTCCTTCAAACATTTTCAATCTGAGGTTAGTTCAATCCATGCATGTGGAATCCAAGGATACGAAGGGCCAACTGTAGTCAAAACTGTAAGCACTTCATCTCTCAAATGGAGATGGCTGGCCACTATGAATACATCTCCCAGTAATAATGAAGACCCAAATAGAAATGTACATGTGTGTACATGTAGATGTCGATTAGTGTAGTCATAACATTAGATAAGAACTCCAGGGCCAATAAATAATTTGAATTGCTAAATAACAACAAATGTGCTGAGAACTGACCCATACATCCCTCTTAAACTGAACACAGTCTTTGCATTAATTCATCTGAAGATGGCATTTTGCTTCTGCAATTACACAATAATGATAGCTTATATTCAGTTTGTAGTTAACAAAAATATTTTTTTTGTTCATCTTTTTCACATATAAACACCTATGACGAAGATATTCCCTATCCTATACTTGTGCAACGCATTTCCGAACCTTAAGGCAGGATTTTACAATTATCCATATTAAATTCCACCCAGGTTTTGGCCTATCATTCCAGCCTACTGAGATCTACTTTATGTTTTGATTTTCTCTTTTAAAACATTAGTCATTCCTTACAGATTTATGTAATGTATAAATTATAAAACATTTCCAAGCTATCACCTAAGTTATTTATAAGAATGTTGAATGAGCTCTGAACAAGATCCTATGACTCACCAACAATCCTTCCCTCAAACTAAAACCATCTCATTAATCAGCCGACCTCATAGCTTTTAATCAATGACAACTCTGTTACCATCATCCAACCCAGACTTTCTCATTTTTCAGATACTTTGCTAAAACCATGTTTACAGTTCTATTATTCTGATGTCTTGAAATTCTACTCAGAAAGGAAATGAGATAAACTTGAAACAATATGTTCTCGGCAAGCTCATTTTAATTCCAGTAATCACTCCCTTATCTCAATGATTATAAACTGTCATTTTAATAACTAATTCTAGAACTGTGTTTAGGATTGAGGGTAAGCTTAATAGACTACAGAACACAGAATTAAATTTTTTTCTCAATCTTGGTAATTAGGAAATGTCGTGTACATCTTTTTGGTATTATTTTTTATTTTTATTTTTTTTACTTACTTTATTTTTTATTTATTTGTTTTTGGTGGCTGGCCGATATAGGAATTTGAACCCTTGACCTTGGTGTTACCAACATCATGCTCTAACCAAGTGAGCTAACTGTTGAGCCCTTGGTATTATTTTTTTAAATGAAAAATTTCAAATATACACAAAAAGAGAAAAAGTATGATAATCCACCCACCACCAAGCTTAAATATTAACTCAAAGCCAATTTTGCTTAGCTACCCCCACTTTTATTTTTAATGCCAGAATATTTTAAAGAAAAAACCTGATGTCATATCATTTTATTCTATACTTAGGTATGCATTTCTAACTGATGAGGATATTTTTAAAAACACATAATCACCACCATGCCACTTTATCCCATAAAATTAACTCCTTACTATCATCTAATACCCAGTACTTGTATTGGATATCAGGTTTTTTAAAAGCTCCCCACGTCATTCTAATGAGCAGCCAAATTAAAGAATTATCTAGCTAAAAGAATTAGATAGAGTTTTAAAAAGTTTTTTAAAATCTTCATAGAAGCATCACATTGTCTCTATCGCACATAATATCTCCTTGTTCTACTTTTAGTGACACTGAGATTGTACTGGATCTGGTCATGTGCGTCCTTGGATCCACCTAACGCTTGCTGTTTCCCAAGCCTCAACTATTCAATGAAGAGACCTAGCCACCCCATCTCCGAAAACCACTGATTGTCTGACTCTCCAGGAGTGAGAGCCATACTTCAGCATGGCTTCCATTATGCCCACTGCAGCAGCAGGGAGAGGAGCTCTGGCACTTAGATTCAAGACCAATAGGCTCTGGCTGCAGATTAATTTCTCACCCTCCTTCCCCACAAGAAATTTTTCTGAGGCACAGTGGTTCCATACAGCCTCTCTGGAGACATTTTGCATGTATGACCAAGCAACCCAGCTATATGTTGTGGATCGGTGGTCAGCTCAGTGCACCCCCATTATAATTGCTTTCACTCCTTTCCTTTTTCCCCCTACTCCTGCTGCCTTAGGACTGCACACTCCAATAAAGTATAGTATATACAGACCCTGTTTTCTAGAGTAGTACTTCTCAAACATTAGTGTGCTTACAAATCATCTGAGGATCTGGTTAAAATACACATTCTATTCAGTAAGTTGGGTAGGGCCTGAGATGCTGCATTTCAGCACTGGCTCACAGGTGCTGCCAATATAGCTGGTTTGGGCCCATCCTTCCCATAACAAGGTTCTAGAGAACAGGCTGAATAAAAATTGGTCAATAAATTCAGGTGATGTCAGTCTGATTATAAAATTCCCCATCAACAGTCATCAACAGTTCACTGAATGGTTTCAGCTTCTTTGGATGATCACCTGCCTAGATCAGTGGTTTCTCAGGGTGGGGTCCAGACTTACAGCATCTGTATCACTTGGAAATTTGTTAAAAATGCAAACTTCTGGGCCCCACTCCTGAACTAATGAGTCAGAATATCTGGGGAGAGAGTTGCAATCTTTATTTTAACAAGCTTTTCAGATGATTCTGATATATGGTAAAGTTTAAGAACCACCAGCCTGGATCCATAATAATTTCTTTAGTATTACAAAATCGTGACATTCTAATCCCATCATTCCTTCTGCATCTATGAACTGGAATTCTTCTATTAAGAGCTTTTCTTTACCAACTATTTGGTTACTCTGAAAAACAGTTTATATAGGAAAGTCTCGATTCTATTTATCAATTTTCAAAATAATAAGCAAATACTCCACCCCATCAACCACCACTACTGACCAATAAAATTTGAAGGGAGGCTTTTTTGGAGTATTTATATACTTGAAATATTTTACCCTTTGTCATAATTCTTAATGTTCAAATTGTCTCATCTTAGGTTGGTGTGAACCCCTTCAAGATGACTCCCATGACCCTGTGACAAAAATTCTGAAAGTCTTTTACAGCTTCCTTACTTTCTGGCACAAGATGTCCCTAGCTCAACTTGTACATTTTCTGTCCAAGACTTAGAGTCGACCATTTCTCTTAGAAACTGGTTCGTTTTACTGAAGAATAGTATTTAAAACCACAGCCTGGAAGGCAGTGGTATTCATTGCTACTGGGTTATCAATGTTCCCAGGCCTTTTCAGGGGACAGATATAGGAAATACAAATGTTTTTATGAAAAGAAATCATGAGTTCCTACTGATATATGCAAAACTACCTCTTCATTCTTATGCTTAAAATCTTGGTTCCTAGCAACATTAATATAATTACTTATTTATTCTGCAATAGACTTAAATGATAATATCCATTTTCAGCTAACAACAAAACTATTGAATGCATTTAAGAATTTTGCGGGTCTTCATATCGTTATTCCACCAGCTTGAGATAAAACTTTTTTTCATTTGTTTCCATTTTCCATTTAAATTATTTTTACCTAATTTTGTTTCCTTTTTCCATTTTAATTATTTCTATCTAATTTTCTTATTTAAAATAATTACATGGTCCAAAGTCAAAACTATGTATACCAAAGTTCATTCACAGACATGTCCCCTGCATCCTGTAACTCTCTCTCTCCCTATAAGTAATCATTTTTACTAGTTTTTGGTTTACCCTTTCATTATTTCTTTTTGGAAAAAATATATCTATCTAGCAATACAAGGGTACTTCAAGAAGTTTATGGAAAAATAGAATTAAAAGATAATACAAATCCTTCCATGAACCTTTTGAAGACCCATCATATATTATGCACACAGATTCATATTCCCTTCCTCTTTTATGCCTTTTACATTCTAATTTCACAAAGATTACTGGCAGTAGTTTGGCTGTCACAGTTACAAGTTCTTCTCATTCCCTCAGATAAAAACTCTTCTAAAGGCTTGAACTCAATTACACAAGTGTATGCACTTAGTACTGTTTCCCCCCACTTTTTAAACAGGCTTAAGCTATTGTTTTCAAATCTGAAGATCACTTTCCTTGATAGAGAATATGTATTCTTTCCATCTTGTTATTATATAGAATATGTCCCAAGAAATTGGCTTATCTGTTCTTTTTCTTTCCTGTTCAAAATAACCAACAACAAAAACAATTTAGAATGTACTGTACATTCCCTATAACATCAGTCAACAAATAAACCATACCTAGGAAACACTGTGCTTTCTGTAAATTGCGGTGGTCCATTTACCATGTACAGTCCTTCTGATCCTCGGACTAAAGAAATAAAATGGGAAAAAACACCATTATTTTGCTAATAAAGACTCAGTTATCACCGATGTTTTTAAAAAACAAAAAGCTTTCAGTCAAAATATTACTGTTAGCCATATATAATGTTAGTAATCATAGGGCGCACTTTCTTACCCTATTACATAAAAATCATGTAACTGCTGAGAAACAAATATCTATCTTTTGGAAATAAAAACTTAATGAAAGAAAGTGAGACGAGATGCCGGGTACCATTCAAGCTTTATTAAAGGAAAAGAATCTACCAGGCTGTGCTCAAAGTGTGGAGCAGCCCAGGCCTGCCCTGAAAATGCTGGACAGCACCAGGTGTGGGGGTGGTAGAGCTTATATAGTGCACCACGGGCTGGCTGATACCATCAAGGAGGGTCATTATGCTAATATGGATCAGGGTGGAGAACTGTGTCCTGGTGGAAGCAAAAGGGGTTTCTGTTTAAGTCAGGAGGCTTCTCATAAAGGGATGGGGGCGGGAAGGTGAGGAGGTGGGCAGCGTCATTTTGTACTTGGGCTTGTCTAAAGTGGCGCTGGTTATGTTGCAGATCTACTATTCCTGCCTTTTAAGTATGGGAAAAAGGGCGGAGGTCTCATTTTTCTGAAGTTACTTCCTGCTGGAGATGGGGGAAGATATGGAAAAAATAAAAGATTTATGTTGGTAGATAAAACAATTAGGTGGCAGGGTATTGGTTTCCTGTGGGAGGCTGTATTCTTCTGGGGAAGGGTCGCTGATTCTGAGGGGCTGATATCCTCGCAGGAACAATTCAGTGCCCTTTTGGTTGGTGAAAGCCTGCATACATTCCTACAAGAAATTAGACAAACACCAAAAGAGACAGGGACCAAAAAGTAGCATGAGTCCCAGCACAGTTAGGGGTCCTAGTAGGGGCATAAGCCAGGGTATCTAAGGGTTCAGTGAAACGGTTTAAGTTGTTTTGGGTCACCCCAGACTCATTTACATAATAACAGCATTCCTCCCCCAAGAAGAGGCAGGTACCTCCCTTCTCGGCTGTAAGGAGGTCAAGGGCCTGACCATTCTGTAAAGCTACTGTCACGAGTGAGGTGACCTGTCATTGGAGGGAGGAGATGCTATCTATGCTTAGTTCTTCTGAGAGTTTTTGATAGGATTGAGAAGCAGTAGCAGGGCCCACTATGCCAGTTCCAGTTGCAGGAAGGATCCCTGCCCCACTTAAAAAGGTACAACTAGTGCCCTACAGGAGCGGGGACACTTCTTGAGACAGGGGGCCAAAGTTAGTCCCAGTCCAGCTCCCATCTCTCCATCTGTCTGGACAGTGACCAAACGAATATGCAACAAATCGTGTTGGGGGGGGCAACAGGACAACGTAGTTTTACAAAGGAAATATATTCCTGTTTTAGGGCATGGATGAGGAGGGGGTAAGTGAGTGGTAGGCAGAGTATGGGCAGTCCCTGCACAACGCTGACAGTCCTCACTGAGGTGAGATTAGAGGAAAGTGAAGAGACATTTGTGGAAACGTTGCAGGCTGCATTGACAGGGAGGGGGGTGACCACAAAAAGTTTCTCGCGAAGTGGGAGACAGATGAGTCGCTCAGGAACCAGTCTGATTTGCTGAGGGTTGCATCGTCCCTGAGGACCTGGAACCTCCATGTTCCAGGTAAGGGGGAGCATCGAGATAGGAGGAAAAACATGGGAAGGATGCAAAGGGTTAGGGAGCCAAAAGGATTTAAAGGGCACATTGCCACAATGAAATTGCTAAGAAGCATCCTACCGATAGGAGGTAAAGTGCCAGGAGAAATCTTCCTATAATGTTACACTGCTCTGAGGCAGCCGCTGCCAACCCTGTAGCAAGTACTAGAACAGATAGTATAACAGTAGCTTTTGTGTGAAGGATGCGAAGCGGACCTGCAAGAGTGAGAGGATAATCGCTGGGGGAAAGATCATCCTTCTTTTGGGAGTGAGGAAGAGTGAAGGTCCTGGAGATTCTCCGTTTTGTGGGTCTTAAAATGGATGAAGTGTGAGCAGATGTCCGGTTGGGGGTTGAGCAGAGGGACCCCTCTGGCTTGGTGTTAACAGATTCTTTGGGTAAAGTCTCAGGTGCTAGTTTTACCAAGGATAAGTGATACCAAGGGGGCCTTTCTTAGTACTTTTACTGCCGTGGGGGTGGTGAGAAGTGCTGTATAAGGCCCTTCCCAACATGGCGAGAGAGGCTTTGGGATTCGGGTTTTAATATACACTTGCTGTCCCGGGCTCAGTTTAAAGTCTGAGGGGGTGGAGGGGAAAGGATGAGGTAATAGAAGGTTGGCCTGTTGTCGAAGATCCCTCATGAGCGAAAGAGTAGGGAGATACTGGCCTAAAGGCGATGAGCTGGAAGGGAGAGGTGTGAGAGTGAAGGGCCTCCTGTACATAAGTTCGAGGGGGCTGAGGCCTGTGGGCTTGCGGGGGGCAGCCTGTAGGCAAGTGAGTGACTGGTGGGGAGGCCAAAATGAGGGATAATTTCTGAGGTGAGAGCATGAGTTACTGCTGTAGCACCCTCTGAGATGCAGGGCAAAGCCTCAAACCAACCTGAAAAGGTATCTACTAAGGTTAGAAGATAGTATGTCCTTTTGTGGGGAGAGTAATATAAGGGCTGAAGAAGGCATAGTAGGGGTTCATAGCCTATATGAACTGAATTACGGAAATCTAAAAGGATTTGCTCAGCTTGTGTGGTAGGGAGGACATAGCAACCGGAGAGAGTATACCAGTTGTCCTTTCTCTGTGCTCCCAACTATTGGAGGTGGTATATTTCTTGGAGTGTGTATTGGGATAAAGGCATAGGGGCCACAAGAAGGACCTGAGCAGGAGAAGAAGAGTGGGGGCCTGGTGACTGAGCAGCCTGTTTTGCGGTTAGATCCGCCAGTTTGTTTCCCTGGACTATGGGTTTCTTGGAGGTTTGGTGTCCTCTGCAGTGTATAACCCCAGCCTTCTTTGTTAGTTGTGCAACCTCAATAGCTTGTGTTAGATTTACTATGGCATAACCTGCTCAAGGGATGGGCGTGGAGGTTGTGCTCCCATCTATGAACCATGGAATGGGATGTGGGGAGATGAGTGGGAAGGGATTGAGAAAGAGGTCTAAAGCCTCCATGCAATTGTGTTCTAAGGAGCATGAGTGTTTTGGGATGAGAGTGGGCGGATTTTAAGGGAGGGCAAGGTTTATAGAAGAACTGGGAGGTCATTCACATATTGTATTAAAGTGCTAGAGGTTGGGAGAAGTTCTGATAAGTCTTGAGCTAAGGCCTGGCCGGAAAGTGGGCGCTATCCTGAAACCACTGAGGTAATACTGCCCAGGTAAGTCATTGGGAAGGACGTGTGTCAGGACTAAACGGTATGAGTTGTTAGGCTTTATAACCAGAAGGATGGGTGTATTAAATGGCGCGTGGGTAGGCCGTGAGAGATGAGAAGAAAGGAGTTTGTGTACAATGGGTTTTAAGCCTATTAGGTGTTTGTTAGTGAGGGGGTACTGTGGGACATTAGGGAACAAAGAGTGGGTCCCACAATTTAAAAAGGATAAGGGAATAGTGCCTAGCAATGGAGGGAGAAGTGTCCCATACTACAGGATTAACCTTGTCTGAGGGGGAGGAGAAGGTGGAAGCTCCAGGGGCCAACTCTGGGTGAGGCCTGTAACAGGAATATTCTAGCTGGAGTAAAGTGTTTAGGGTAAGAGTAGCTTTGAATTTGAATGTCCCATCCCAGCAAGGGGGACTGGGCATTGAGGCACTTGTAAGAATTTGTGTGTGAATTGGGTGTGATGTAGAATGCAGGAAAGGGGTTGAGTGATCAGTGGGTGGTATTCTGATCCCGTGACTCCTACTATTGTGATAGAGGATGGGGTTCTTGGTCCTTCATACTTAGGAAGGGTAAAGTAAATGGCCCCTGTATCAATGACAAAAGAGATTGGCTTACCTGCTAGGAGGCGAGTTACCCTGGGCTCATGCGTGGTGATCTCCATGGGGGCCTCAGGCCCTGGGCATCATCAGTCCTCCTCCTGGGCAAAGTCTAGAAGCTCTGGTAGGGATGGCTGTGAAGCCAAAGGCTGTAGGTTGGGGACTGGGCCACTGCCTCTCTGGCAAGTGGCACAGTCAATCCCCCAGTGACCTGGCCATTTGCAGTGAGGATGGGTTACGACAGACCCGTGCCAAGTGACTGGTTGACTGAATTTGAAGCAGTTCCCGGGTGGCTTACCCCTAGAGGCAGCCAGCTTTGGAGTATGTGAGCCTTGGATGGCATTAGCCAGGAACTGGTATTTGGTCTGATCTCTTATAGTTTTTTGAATATCAGGGGCTGATTGGGTAATGATATGAGAGTGTAAGAGAGCCATGCCTGCAGGGGAGTTTGGGTCTATACATGTGTATTCATGTAAAGCCTCAGAGAGGTGGGTTAGGAACTCGCTGGGATCTTCAGTGGTCTCTGTGTGATCTCTCTAAGCTTGCCATAATTGACTTGTGAGTAGCCTTTTGGAAGCTGTGAAGTAGGTGCGTGATCAGATTATCCTGGAAATCCTGATCCCTGTGGCTAGTCTAGTAGTTCCAATTTGGGTCCATGCAAGGAACAGCAACAGCTCCCATAGGCTGCCTATTATTTTGAGCATGTACCTGAGCCGCCATCCAGACCTGCTCCCTGTAATGGACTCAGACAATTCCTTCCATCCCAGTCACTTCACGGAAGGGTTATAAAAAGCCAGAGCTGAGGTGGGGTTGTTACCCGATGAAGGGGGAGAAGGGGAGGAGTTGGGCTGAGGATGAGCATCTGGAGGCCAGGTGTGGGGAAGAGAGAAATGTGGAGGGCTGACAGATCAGGAGATTGATCTGAGTCTGGAAGAAGTCGAGCATGAGCTATAAGAATTTGAGACACAGGCCAGTTTTTACAGAGAGAAGAACGTGTTCAGAGATAGAAGACCTGAACAAGGAATCTCTACAGCTTTTGCCATTTCGGTGAGTGTCTAAATCAAGTGACATCTTGTGGCCACTGGGATCCATTGTAATGAGTTGTTTGAGTTTTAATGTCTCCCTGTAGGCCAAGAAATTGGCCAGGAGATGGCCCAGAGGCATAGAGCACGGAGGTTTGGATTGTGGGGATCCCATTTAGAGGGTGAGAAGGGGCAGTCAGTCCTGGTAGAAGAAGCATGCCAACAAAGAGCGTCCTCTCTGTTGTCCACCTTCTTTTCGAGAGAAAAAAAGCCACCGACCACCTAATGAAGCATCCTTCAATAGCTGGGGGGCACGAGAAGGATTCCCTCAGTCAGGCGCTTGGGCTTCATAGAGACCTGAGTCGTAGAGAGAGAGAGAGAGAGAGTAGTCGGGGGAACCGTAGAAGTAAGCAGGACAGACCCACTGACTCACCCTGAATTGAGGCCAGTGTTGGATGTGTTGATCTGAAAAGGCAAAAGGAGGGAGAATCCTGAGTGTACCTGTTTCTGGCAGGTCAGGGAAGGGTAGCCGAGGGCCAATCACCCCAAGAGAGAGGGGATCATCCACAACGTCAGCCAAAACCCTTTCTGGGTTTCGGCACCATAATGAAAGAGAGCCGAGATGCTGGGTACCATTAAAGCTTTATTAAAGGAAAAGAATCTAACAGGCTGCACTCAAAGTGGGGAACAGCCCAGGGCTGCCCTGAAAATGGCGGACAGCACCAGATGTGGGGGTGGTAGAGCTTATATAGTGCACCAAGGGCAGGCTGATACCATCAAGGAGGGTCATTATGCTAATGTGGATCAGGGTGGAGAACTGTGTCCTTGTGGAAGCAAAAGGGGTTTCTGTTTAAGTCAGGAGGCTTCTTGTAAAGGGAAGGGGGGAGGGGAGGGGAGGAGGTGGGTGGTGCCATTTTGTATTGGGCTTGTCTAAAGTGGTGCTGGTTACGTTGCAGATCTATTACTTAAAACTTTAACTGTCATCAGCAAAACAAAGGTAGTTGTGATACAGAATCAAGGACATAAACTCAGAAGCAGATCTGAGTTCATTATTGGCTGTGGAACCTTAGCTATAGCACCACCTCTCAATCTGTATCCTAATCTGTAAAACGGAAATATAAGAACACAGGATAGCTGTATGCTTTATATGAAATAACTTGAAAATATAGTGTATACTTAAAGTTCTTAGAAATTGAAGACATTATTGATATATTTACAACTTATCAAACAAAGAGAATAAGTGGAATGAGACATTCATTTACTAAGGCTCCAATGACAGTAATGTCCTAAAACATTAAGTGGGAAAAAAGCTCAGGATTAAATAAGCAAGTAAAACATCTGCAGAACTAGGTTACACTTTTTAAATAGCTGAACAAGATGTTTCTAAAGCTGACCCAAATAAATCAATTCATTCACTCAACAAATGCTTACTGGAAAAAAAAATCACCTCCTATGCCTTTTGTTGAGCACTGGAGATAAAACAGGGAGGAAAATCAGCCTTGTCCCTGACTTCACTGAACTCAGCAGACAGTAACAAATAATTAGCTAAATACATGGAATTGTATAACTGGGTTTAGTGCTACAAAGGAAAGATTCATGGTGCTACAGAGTGTATACTAGGGAGTTATAACCTAAAAATGGAAATTTAGAGAAAATGTCCTTGAGTGATTTGTATGCTGAGATCTAAAGGAAGAATAGCTGTTAACAAGCAAAGAGAACAGTAATAAGTGCAAAAGCTTCATGGCAAGAGAAATAACAGAGCATCAGAGAAATGGAAAGGTATTTGTGGTTGGAAGATGAAACGAAAAGAAAATAGGACTCTGACCAAGAAGAATATTAAGGCCTAAGTTAAGCAATGTTGGTTTGTATCCTAAGAATGGTGGGAACCTCAAGTATTTTAGGAAGATTAAAGTGGATATGTAGAAACTATTTGTGAAGTATGCATAAAGCAAATGTACTTCACAGGGCCTGGTTTTCCAAAGCCTTGCAGTTTCAAGTACTGACTGCAAAGGACAGGAAATTTTCCCCACGTTATGGTCTCTGTTGTAAGATAAAGAATTGTAACACAGCAAGGTTGCTGGCTCAGCAATCAATTACTATTTGACATGTAAAGATACTGGGAAATTGCTGTAAGAAGAGAATGTTTGCTAAAATTAAGTTTTTGTTAGTGGATCAACTTAATTGCATCACAGAATGTCACCTTGCTTGTCTTACTGAATGTTACCAGCTTCTATTGTTAAACTTGTTAAACTATACTTAGCAAAAACCCCACCTATGTTCTCTTCCTGTAACTTCCTGGAAGAATAAATGTGGGAAGAGAACCCCAATTCATGGTTAATTTTCCAAATGGAAGGAACGCCTCTATCTTGAGGGTTCTGGGAGATTAACCCCTTTTCGGGGCTTCTCACTGCTCAGAAGAGATGGGCTTTTAGTAATCTTTGGCGGCTCCATCACCCGGGGAAAAAGGGGTGACAAATCCGTGGGAGGCAAAGCAACAATTATTCAAGATGCTACTGCAGTAGTCCCACAGGAGAGATTAATGAAACTTGGACCACGGTGGGGCAATATAGATGGAAAGTGGGAAATAAGCAGGCAATATTTAGGAGAAAAGACTAACAGAACTTGGAGATGAGCTGCCATTTTATCAGGTAGAATTCTTACTAGCAGCAACAGTATAAGGGCTGAAGAGAAGAAAAAGATTTACTGAGGTCCATGGCTACCATTACATCTACTTCCTTTTCTGCCAGCTATTCACAAATCTCCCATCCTTTTCTTATTTGCTGGGAAAGCAGTAAAGTTGGTAGGTAGGGGCCACCCTTGACTCCATCTCTGATCCTTATTTCCTTTCCCTTCTCAAGGACCATCAAGAAACAGTTCTCAGGATACTGATTCTACCTGAGAATTAACTAGCTCAAATTTCAGGTATCCTATGGTCTCAGTGTAAATAATTTAAATTAGAACAAAAGTAAAAGATCCACTGATAAATAAGATGAAATCTACGTCCTCATGGAGTTACCATTCTAGTGGAGAGATGGGAAATAAATAAGCAAGCACACAATTGAATGATGAGTGTCTTGTTAGACGTCCACAAATACAAAGCTGGATGCCATCTTTGCTCTCATGTAGAACACTAGACTGAGCTATTTTGGAAAAAACAGTTGCCCCTGTGGATAGTTTGCCTGTGAGTAGAACTAAGCCTACTAAAGAGCTCTGCATATATTAAAATGAAAACTCCATATACCCTGGCCTACAAGGTTCTGTATGATCTGGTCCCTCCACAGCTCTACTATGTCATAGGCCCTAGGGGTAAAAATAAGAAAAAAGAATCCATCACTGCACTCAAGATAGTGATTTCAAAGAAGTTCAATCTATTGCTACAACTTGAATGAAACACTGAAGATATCCATTCTAAATATCTCTGACATTTATAAAATGTCTTATGTCAGAAAGTGTTTTCGTAGATTTAAATACTGTGAAGTTTAATTCTCTAGCATTAAAATTATCTCACAGCAGCTGGCTGATAAGTTCAGCTGATTGGAGCACGGCCTTATAACCCCAAGGGCATGGGTTTCGATCCCCATACCAGCCAGCTGCAAAAATAAATAAATAAATAAATAAATAATAAACAAATAAATTCTTTTACCACATGGGCAAAGTAGTGCTATCTCTCATCACCAAATCAATCATCTGCTTCAATATCATGTATGATACAGTAGGATTTAAAAGAAAATAGGCCATTCCTTTCTCAAACTACAGTTAAGGTTTTAATAAAGTTTTACTTGAGAAATTAATGATAAATAAATTTATAAAATTAGGGAGTTTATAATTATCAGATTATACTTTATTCCTATGTTACATAAAATTTTGTAAGCAGAATGAGGTCCGTCCCTCAAGCTGCAGTGGCAATTTAACACACTAAGAGCTCTTTTTCAGAACTCACACATAGGTCTAGGATAGCAAAATGCAACATCGTCAGTGTAGTCCCAGTGAAGCTGCAGCATAACTAGAAAATGTTGATGCAATCAAACCATGTTCTATTATCTTAACTGCTGGCCCCAAGAACATATGCTGAACAGACTGGCAAAAAAAAAGTAGAAAAAACCTTTCCCCAGCTCATCTCAGCTTCCTGTGTTCTCATGACACTTTTAACTAACAGCTTTGGTCCTCCATATTTGCCAATTTTGCTGTTATCATGAACCATAATATTTATTTGGGGAAAACTCAAACTTTTTGTACATTACTAAAGTGGCAGCTATCCCCAGAATCTGAAGGTAGCCTTTCTAACTACAGCAATGGGAACTTTCAGCATATTCAGGGCAACCAGTAACAGGTTTTCCTTATCTAAAATTTGTATTTTATACCTACATTCCAAACTAAGACAAGTTGAAGACTCCAAAGGAGTAGTGTGAGGGGAAGACAACAACAACAACGCTTAACTCACACTCTTTCACGCAGACCCAAAATCTCAGAAGACAACACTTAACAGAAAAGCCAGTGTGAAAACTGCGTCATTCCTGCTGAAGTAACATTCAAAGTCTCATGTAGTCTCTAATTTCTTGTTTTAGTATGTTTCTGGAGAAGCAGAATCTTGAGTGAAGTTAAGTGCTTTTCACCAAGCAAATGTTCACATTCTAAATAAAGAAAACTTTAAAAACAAAAATCCAAAGGCTACATTTTCTATAATTCCATTTATATAATGCTATTGAGATGACAAAATTATCGTGATATCAGTGATAGCCAAGGGTTACACTTGGAGGAAGGATCTGACTATAACAGGGGAGCACAAGAGTTTCTTGGTGGTGATGGAGCAGTTCTATATTCTGATAGTGGTGGTTGCATGAATCTACACATGATAAAATTACTTAGTACTACTTATACACACACACACACAGGTGAAATCTGAATAAGGAATGTAGTTTAGTGAATAGTACTACACCAACATCAATTTCCTAGTTTTGATAATATACTAGGATTATGTAAGATGCTATCATTAGGAAAAGCTTGGTGAAAAGTAAACAGTACTCTCTCCACTGTTTTTGCAACTTCTGTGAGTCTTAAATTATATAAAAATAAAGAGCCTTTTAAAAAATCCCACTTTTGGTAATGTTTTGTTCACAATATAGCAAGAAATCAATCCAATTGAGAGTTTAAGTTTTTAAACACTTTTCAAAAATGGTTTTGCTTGGAAATACTGGACAGAAGTATAGAGTTATAATCTGACACTGAATAGACCAAGATTTTTGTACCAAGGTAAAAAATATATTTCATGATTAAAAAAGTACTTATTAAAGTTACTATAAATGCTGATATTATTGGTACTCCATTAAATTACACAACATTCTTTGTATATGATGCTTTACAACAGATATGTCCATCTTAGGGAAATCAAATTAATTATCAATTGAATTCATAATAAAAATTATATTGGGTCACTATAGTTTTGTTCATACATATAAACTACAATTTAAAACAGCTATTTTATAGCGCCCGGCTAGCTCAGTCGGTAGAGCATGAGACTCTTAAAACAGCTATTTTATTTCACACTTCCCTATATAGAAGCCTAATTAGGAAAAAGTGCTGCAATACATTTTTGGACCTCTAAGACACTTTACTGGATTTAATCAGTTTGTGCAACTTCCTCCTACAAATCTGATTAAATGGATATACAAAGTTTATTAGGAAAAACACAAAATCAGGTCCATAACAGAACATAAATTGTTTTACAAGTTAATTAAAGCAAAAATACAGACTCAAAAAAAATTCTTTTCAATAACTGAAACAATTTTTTTCTACATATAACTTTCCAATGAGGAATCCATTTTAACTAAAAGTATCTTGAATGTGAAACAGTAAATACAATGTGGAGTTAGCTTAATATAGTATATTCAGATTTCATGTAGTTTCATGTTTTTAATGACTTCCTCCTTTAATCAAAGGGGGAACAGTGATATGTTCTATTAGAAAAAAAACCTAGAATGCAAACAGTTCTTTTCATTAAAACAACAAATAAATGCCAGAGCTTCACACAATAACTGTTTAAAACAATAATTACATTAAATACCATATCTAAATAATAAAACTTACTAGCCTTTTTAGAGACTCATACTCCATTTATTGTTCCAGGCCCGAGTTAGAATAAGAAAAATACTGGGATTCAACCAACAAGGGTCCTATGTCAGGAATATAGTGATCTTTAAAATATGATACTTTTCCCAGCCCTTACAATTCACTGAACTACATATCAATTTAGGAAAATGACTCAATTTTAAATATATGATCTCTATGACCTCAGCTAGGCAAGGTGGTTAGACTATATAGATTTCAAGTAATGGACACTGTTGTCTTACATGCCTAGCTTCCAGTCCCTCTTCTTTAGGAGACACTAATTTTCCTTTGACAACCACCCAGGGGTGAGAATATAATTTGGCCCTGAAAACTGCCTGATACAAAGATGAGCAAGAGCCAAGCCAAGCCAAAGACAGCCAGCCTTGAGACCTTTGCTGGGACTACCAGCAAAAATGTGCTCTTTCCTTTGAAGCAAGTTGAATGTCAGCCTGAGAATGAATCCAATCTAGAGGGAAGCAACAGCCTAGGGATGAAGAAAAACAGATGTTTGGAGTCATGTATATACCTGGATCTAAGCAATACTGAAGCTTTTAGGTTACATAAGTTAAAAAAAAAATTTACCTTTTCTACCTGCTTTGGCTTATTTCCTTTCCAATAAAGAGTTGTGACTAATAAAATTCATTGAATAATCTCCAAATTATTCACAGCTCTAAAATCTCATGAGTTTAAATTTAACAAAAGCTTTTAGAAATAAAAGGAAACTCTATTGTTGAATGAACTATCTACTCTAAGAATGTTTAAAAGATTAAGCAGTGTGTTCTAGTGAAGAAAAAAATGGACCATTCAGTTGAACAATCTGAATATAATCCTGACCCTTCCAATCTGCAGTGTAAATCTGACAACTTAATCTCTCTGGGCCTTTAACAATAAGAGACTATGAGGGGTAAACTTAATAGATAACCCTAAAGCATTTACAAAGTCCTTATTTTAAGTGTTATAAGAAAATTGTCATCCTCTTTTAAAAAAGTGGCTATCTCTCCTTATTTTATTCCTCCATTAAACATTTAGAGTGCTATTGTTTACCAGGCACTGTACTAGGTACTGAGAAGACAGGGATGAATAAGACCCTGCCCCTGACATCTAAGGGCTCAAAGTCTAGGTAGGAAGAAAAACACCTGGACATCCAGATAATTATCCTATGTGATACGTAAAAAAGAAAATATAAGTACTGTATACATGAAGTACAAAAATAGCCAGGGAGTGACTATCGGGAAGAGGAAAGGCTTCACAGAGCAATGACGTCTGAAATGGATTTTAACAGATGAAAAGAAGCTTGCCAAATCAACAAGAGGAATAGAATAATCCTAGGCTGAAGAAATAAGTTGTTCAAAGGGATTTATAAGCAGTTCAGTATTGACACAGCACAAAATAAGATGAGATGGCAAGGAAATGAATGTCAAGAGCTATTCCAGAATTATAAAGGGTTCCATATGCTATGATAAAAAGGATGGAATTGACCGATGAGTTCAAATAAGCACTTACTATTCAAAAGCTGTGAATAACATCAAGCTACCTTTACCAAGCTAAAGAAAAATTTCATTTAATTATGCAATTAGGCATTTTATTTATTTATTTATTTATTTATTTATTTTTTAAAAGACGACCGGTAAGGGGATCCTGACCCTTGACTTGGTGTTGTCAGCACCATGCTCACCCAATGAGCTAACTGGCCATCCCTATATGGGATCCGAACCCGGGGCCTTGGTGTTATCAGCACCGCACTCTCCCGAGTGAGCCACAGGCCGGCCCACAATTAGGCATTTTAAACAGTCTCTGCCTAGCATATTATCTAGCAGATTATAATCAGCATTTGATAAACGTTGATAATATGAATGGGCATTGTGATTAATAACAAAGGTCTTAAAATGTCGAATGGCAAAAAAAAATGCAAACTCTTTTTAAGGTTAATTTGAAGTCTCAGGAGGAAATAACCTCTTCCTTAAAAGTAGACAATTTTCTCTTTATGGGTCCCTTTTTTCCTTCTACATAATTATCGTGACTTAATCAAAGCCTTCTTGTCCCTCTCAACTCCCCTCTCCTTACTTGATACTCATATACAGTCTCCTGGCCACAGCCTAATCTAGTGGTTTCCCCAGCATTGTCCCTAAGTTTATTATCTTTTCCAACACTACAAACTCTGTCTCAGATCCAAAATCTCAGGAGTCCTCTACTGTTCTACTTCTAAAGTGTTCCTAACCATCTAAATATCAAGTGTTGCTAGAATATCTCTATCTTGTTCACTGCTACCACCCCAAACCACACTTTCATCACTTGAAACCTACACTTCTACAGCTCCACTCTACCTATTCAGTCCTACAAACCTTACTAAGGTAGGGAGTACAGAATTTGGAATCACTTAAGTCCAGGTGTATTTAATGTCTGTGGTCATTCTAGAAGAATGAGTCATATGCTTATCTTTTTTTCTTATTACAGAGCTGAATGACTTCACAAGGGGCCAAATAACACCAGCATTGCAGACTCAGATGTCACAAATTCAACGAACACTCTGTTCTTCTCCCTCTCCTTTATTACTGTAGAGGAAGCCCCAGGAAAGAATGATGGATCGGTAAAAGGGAGGAGGAATACTGGAGCCCGGAGGCGAGGCTTCACTGCCGATTGCCACGCTATATCAAGAAAACCAAAACACAGTCTGGTTCTTCCGCAAGCCACAAGAAAAGGCGGATCACACTCCACGGCTCCTCACGTAGTTCTCAAGGGCAAAGACACAAAAAGAAACTACTATGAAGAAAGAGAGTCTCTTGTTCGTTCAGAACTTACCTGTCAAGAGCGGCGTGGACGGCGCCATCTTGTCCCGGAAAGAGAAACCCATTCGCTAGGGTGAGAGTTCATGAGGGCCGAACCCGGCCCCTACACGTCCCCTCAGGCATGGAGACTGCAAGCGGGTGTTTCCGGGGCCGCCAGCCTCGGGGCCAATTCACTTCCGGTTGCGGAGAGAAGCGGAAAAGGAGTCCGAACGCGCACGCGCAGCTCTGGGGCTACCCTGCACGGAGTGCGTGCCTGCCTTCGCTCTCCATCTCCACCGGGCGGAGCCCGTACTTCCGCGGGGCGGAGCCGGCCCGGTGCTGACGTTGGCAGCCTAACCCGAAGTAGTTCCAAGCGGCCAGCTGCACCGTCCGGTTGTTACGTTAGGTTCCTTCCTCTTTCGCTCCACGCTCCCGGCAGCGGCCAGAGCGGCGGCGGCGTGAGCGCGTCCCGGTGTTCTGCTCTCTTCATCCGCGCGCGCGTCTCGCCCCGCCGTTCAGTCGGCGGCCCGCGCCCGGCTGGCGCTCAGACCCCGCGCTCGCCGCACGCAGGCCCAGCGGCGGTAGCTAGCGACCCGCCTTGGAGCCTCTTCGTTCCGGCGGCGCGGGCACTAGGAGCGGAGCCTCGCAGCGGCCCGAGAGGAGGCGAGCGAGCGAGTCCGAGGGGTGGCCGGGGCAGGTGGTGGCGCCGCGAAGATGGTCGCCAAGCAGCGGATCCGTATGGCCAACGAGAAGCACAGCAAGAACATCACTCAGCGCGGCAACGTCGCCAAGACTTCGGTAAGGAAAGAGCGGGTACTCCTTTCCGTTCCGCAGCCGAGGCCCGGGCCCTGGGACTGCGTCAAGTTCTTCCCAGACCCGGCCTAGATTGGAGGCTCCCGGTGCCGTGGAGGGCTGGGGGGCTCGGGAACGGAGGGAAGACTCGTGAGACAAGGGAGCCCGGCCACCTAGTCCGCGGTGCGGTTTCTCTGCGTCTGAGACGGTGGATTTTCCCTTTTGCAGAGAAATGCCCCCGAGGAGAAGGCGTCTGTAGGACCCTGGTTATTGGCTCTCTTCATTTTTGTTGTCTGTGGCTCTGGTAAGTGTTTTGGGGGCTCCCATTGGGGAGGGTGTTGTGTGAAAGCTTTGGGATGACGTGGTGACCGATCAGTGGTGAGTCCTACCCGCGTAGTTCTCAACCCACCTGCCGAGAACTCCATAATTCTGTTTTCATCTGAACCAAATTACTTGTCCTACATATGCACAGAGGCTGGTGCTCCAAAACTTCTCCCAGCTTGGTTTCTGCTCACAGGAGAGCAGAAAGGAGGTCAAGTCCTTGGTAATGATCAAGTTAGAAGAAATTTAAGATTGAACAAAAACAAAAACCAAAAAAAAAAATCACGGAATGAGAATTTAGAATGTTTTGCAACCCTCGTATCAGTGCCTTTGCAAAGAAGCTTTTGAACGTCATGTACACATGGATGTTAGGACTTGATTTAACATGTACCAGAATCTAATGTCTTTATGTCAAAATTGGGTATATTTTGTAAAGTAAAGCTAGTGCAAAGAATTGATTCACTATAGAGGAAACGTGTGATTGGCAATTAATGTGAGACAAATGTTTTCAGATTAATAAAAGAAACGCTTGACATATGGTAAGAAAAATGAGTCGTCAGAGCAACCTGCTGTTAGTAATAGACACTTGCCTTGCCTCTGCAAATTGATTACAGAATGTCTTTCCTCTCTTCATTTATCTTAATATGCACTCTGTTAATATTGAAGTAGATGTTTCTGTTTTCCACATTCTAAAGTTACTGAGATTTCTGTTTAACATTTCACTTTGCCTTTCTCCTGAACCTACCAATTAGAAGCTTTCCTGGTAAATGGCCAAGAGCCAAGCAGTTTACATAACCTAAAGATTATAGAATTTCAGCTTGGTGAGAATGACGAGACATGCATATGTTATGGGCCAGGACTTAAAAGGATGCTTAATTATTTAAGGAAAAACCAAAATAATTCTTTGCTAGAAAGACCTGTTTGTTTTGGTGCTTTAATTTTTTTTCTAAAGTGATTAGCTATCTGCAAGCTGCTTTAGATACTAGACATAAAATTCAAGGAAGCCGAGATTTAAAAAAATAACTTCTGGCCATATAATTGTTTTATTTATTAATCCACTTCTTATTACAATGAAGTTAGTATTTGGAAATAATTTTAAGAGCACCCTTGGATTCTTCAACTACTCTTAATAGATATTTGTCAGTCACCTGACCTATTTTATTGAAAGCTGTTCTAATATTCGCTTTTTCTCTTTACAGCAATTTTCCAGATTATTCAAAGTATCAGGATGGGCATGTGAAGTGACTGACCTTAAGATGTTTCCATTCTCCTGTGAATTTTAACTTGAACTCATTCCTGATGTTTGATACCCTGGTTAAAAACAATTCAGTAAAGCATCCTGCCTCAGAATGACTGTCATATCATCCTTCATGTGTCATTCCAAGGTTTCTTCATGAGTCATTCCAGCTTTTCTAGTCCATACCACAGTGCCTTGCAAAAGCACCACATGAAATGAAGCAATAAAATTTGATTGTGAAGCCACCGTAGTGGACCCTACTTATTCAGTCAGTTAAGAGTAAGTTTTTTTATGTGGTTATTAAAGTAGTATACAGTATGGCTAATTAGATTAAATCTGTGTAGACAGGGTCTAATTTTGTTAACCCTAATGTGTAAATGCAATTAGCTTAATTTAAAATTGGGAATCATGGTTTTTATGTAGCTAGGCACTTTATTACTATCTTGAATTGAAAGCACACTCCCTTATAGGGTCATGTAACTGTCCTGTAATAAGGTGCTTATAAATGTAACAACTACACAGCCTAGTTTTACCACGACCTTTAGCGCCTAAAAATTTCAAAAAGCTTCTAAATGCCTAATATAAGGGGAGATGCTTATAGCCACAACGTCTATTTTAACAATATTTCTATTACACTACCTTGGGTTTTGCATGAGTGAGTATAGTAACCTAAGATGCCATTAAAAAGAAAAAAAAAAAAAACTTCGTTGATCATTTTGTAACTTAATCATTCTCTGTGGTTTCACTAAAAGCTGCCATGGCGGAGTGAAGTCAGGGAAGGTTTATGTCACAATTGATTTCACCAGAATTTATGTATCAAAGGGGTTTACTATGTTAGACAAAATTTTAGGGGAAAATATTACTAAAAATGGATGCCTCACCAGGACATACTGTTGGGTCCAGTGTGCTATAAGATATTTTAGCATGTTAATAGCACTTTTAATACCAAAAAGGCACATCACTTAAAAAGTTACACTTAGTTTGGAAATGCTTTGTCTAGATTTATGATTGAAATGCTGTTAGGGCACTAGATATATCAGGCTAAAGTGACATCTGGAATTAAATGGATTTGCTGATAAGAATCAGTCTTTAGTCTTCCCTTTGTTGTGTGACTATAGGTTATGATTGATCAAAATTTTTTTTTTTTTTTTACCAATTACAGTGAGGGTGATAAGGCAGGTCTTGGGTTTTCTAGTACTGTTGAAAACTTCAAATATTGGCTCTGTATGTATTTAGCTATAACTTGGTGAAAAAAGCCTGAGAAAGCTGCTTATGTTCGCTGTGTTAATTGCCTCAGGATATCTCTTAAAAATAACCTGTTTTAAGAGGAACAGAAGGGAAATCTGCTACCTAGTCTATACACAGTGTGAACCTCAGAGAGCTTCTGATACCCTCAAATATGGAGGAGAGTAAGGGAGAGGAGTGGTTAAAGACGTTTAGGAATATTACCACTCTGCAATAGGAAAGGAATCAGCTGACCAGCAGGTTTTTAAGTGAATTGCCACCTGGCTTTTCTCACCCAGTAAGTTAGTTCCTGTACTTGTTTCCCTCTCTGAAACAAGTGTCTTGGTTAACTAATTTTATTTTATTGTTACTTTAAAAATGAAAGTTATTGCTCTAAATTCATAGCAGGTGCCTTATTCTTTGCTATTAGTCAAACCATTCCATATCAGAATTTCCCTTGGTTTACTATAGATAATTGGCTATAAGATGTTTAGGGGTTTTGTTTTTTTAATGTAGAATGTTTTGATTAATTTGACTGTTAAACTGCTATAGCTGTCAATCGTTTTACGTATGTAAAAACTGCATTCCTTTTGTATTTCATGTGTAACCTACCAATTGAGCACATTCTATATTCGGTTGGATTATGCATGTCTGGGTAAATGAAAGCTGTGTCTGACTTATCCTTTAAAAATAAAGTTCCCTGAATATTTAATGCTTTCTTCTAAAAGAAAGTGATTTTACAGGGTTCTTATCTGAGTGTACTTTTTATAGTTAATAGAAAAGGATGCCTAGTGTTATGTTGGATTTAGTTAAAAGAAGTAGTAGCAGAGGCACAGATGTAAGATTTATAACTGGAAATGGGTAGCAAGAAAAATATGTAAAAAGCACAATGAATTAAATACTTCTCCACTTAGGATTTATTCATCTCATTATTATCCAAGTCTGGTTTAAGGAAAAAGCACAGTACTTTGATTTCCCTTTCCCAGCTGAATTTTATATATCATCTGATGTTGAGCACAGTATGAGAATACTTTATTGGTGTTGTCTACGTTATCCAATTATTCTTTGTGACTTAGCTCTAACATTTCAAGGAGTTGTCGATTATTTCATTGTATCTGTTGGGTTGTATATAATGTTTCTCAAAATAATTAAGTGGGCTTTCAAAATAAGTAAAGATTTTCATTGTAACAGGATTCATTGTAATAGGCTTTGACTAACATTAAAGAAATGAATATACTCAACTTCAGGGCTGTGACTTGTCACAGAAGTTACTGGAGTTCTGTTCTGTTGGCACAAAGTACTACCATGTAGAGCCGGATTATGTTGTAGGGCTCAGTAGCAGGTTCACCAACAAAATTTTATTGTGCTTTAGCATCTTTAAAACTTAGAACATCATTGAATTCTCCATTTAGAAATTGTTCTTAAATTTGGTTTGCCTTTACCTATGCTTTTAGTTAGTTTTTAAAATTTGTTTTGGATGCAAACCATAACTTCAAGAGGTAGAAGTTGGCTTCGGTAGCAAAACTCCATCTCTTACTCAGAGAAGCTTTTCCTTTCTAAACTTAATCACACTCTAGCTGCTTGTACTGCCTTATCTCTAGGCTGGATTAGGACATGTCTTTATTTGGAAAGAGTACTGATGAGCAATGAAAGGCTAGAAGTTAAACTGAAGGGAAAAAAATAACTGGGCTTAGATAATTATAAGTAAATTCATGTATATCACAGATAGAAAGGACATGGGAAACTCAATTGCCTCAGTTTACAGATAACCAAAAACATGCATTTATTCAATGAATATTGAGTAACTTATGTGCCACATATGGAGATAGATCTGTGAATACAGACAGTCCCAACACTCAAGTATCATTCAGTCTGGTAGAGAGGAAACAATAGAATGAAAGCATAGCCATACTTGTGATAAGTATTTCAAAGGAAAAGTAAAACCAGATAACTGGTTTTTGCCGTCACAGAGCTAATTGGGGTACAGCTGAAACTAGAAATAGGGTTTCTTGACTCAGTACTGTATAGAAACCATAAGAATGACTGCAAAACTTACAGAACACATCTGTTTCCATGAGCTCTTTGCTTCTGCTTTAGAAAAGTTCTTTCATTTCTTTCCAAGTTGCTAATTCACAGAAGAAATAAAAGGAATTTGTCCTCTTACGGATGCAATTTTTCTTTTAAATGAAATTAAGTGACAGTTACTATTGATGTTTTGTGTACAGCACAAAATTGCAAAGATCAAATCAGTAAAATTACCACTAACATATTTGAGTACAGTTTAAAAATTATTTTGCTACAATTTTATTGTATTTTGTTTTAAAGTTTTTCATCTGTGATGTTGAAAAATAATTATATAATAAAATTATTTTAAAAAATTATTAGGTGGTCCAAAAAATGCAATCATGTGCTCTCCATAGATATGTTTCATAACAAAGTTTCAGTGAATAAACTATGACTTCTTTTCCAGTGTGCAAATTTCTACTTTGGGATGCAGGTAGAGTAAACCTAATTCTGTAAATTTAATTAAAGCTATGTTTTTAATATCATTAATGGAATAGTAACAATAGGTTTTTCTTTTTTCCTCACTGTTACAGAGAAAACCTCTCAAACAGGAGGATGAAAATAATTGATTTAGAACTGGAGTAACTGATTTGGGAACTTCAGAGATAATCCTGATTGGCTTCTTTGTTTTACATTTCAGGAAATTATGGCTTAAAGAGGTTATCTATCCCAACACCAATGAATCCCAGTGGCAGAGCAAGTATTAGAAAACTGGTCTTGTGATGACCAAACTGGCTCTTCAGTATGAGAAATTATGATTCTTTAAGAATATCTCCTTTTATTTTAGAAGATTATGTATTAATCTCATGAAACCCCATGAGTTTTTCATGGAAGTAAAATCTGAAGATTTACTAAGCTTCAATGACTTCCCACTGCCATTGGGATGAAATAACTTTTTAGCCTTGATTTTCAGGACACTTCACCACTTCCCTCCATAGAACTGTTTTAGCCCAAATTTTCATACTTTTCCCTACATTCCAATACTTCCTGTCCTTTCAAATCCAGCTTTAATTTCACCTACTTTGTAAAGTTTTCCCTTGCCATGGGAGTCAGAAACACACTCTTTGAAACTGATGACTCCAGAGTAGTTAGCATTTATTATGTTGCCATGTTCATTAGTTTTGTTTCTTAGTTTCTCAGAGTACAGAATCATTAAGTACAAGGGCCATGTCATTTTCTTTTCACTTTCGTCACCCACTCTCACCACCCTCAAGGCTAGTATGGACCTTTACACACATAGTGGGAGTTCAACATATTAGTTTAGTATAAAGTGAAAAAAAAGTGTTGAATGTCTTATGGTATCAGAATGATCTTTAAAGTAAGAAACATGTTTTGTAAAATCCTTTAACACTGGTGTCTTAGTCCATTTTCTGTTGCCTATAGTAGAATACTTGCAAATAGTTAATTTATAAAGAAATGAAATTTGTTTCTCACTGGAGGTTGGGAAGTCCGGTGTCGAGGGAGCACATCTTGTGAGGGCTGTCTTACTGGTGGGCACTTTGTAGAGTCCTGAAACAGTGCAGGGCACCACATGGCAAGGGGGCAGTGTGCACTACTAACTCAGGTCTCTTCCTTTGATAAAGCCGCCAGTCCATTCTCATGATTACCTGTTAATTCATTAATCCATGAATCCATGAGTGGATTAATTCATTCATGAGGATAGAGCCCTCTTAAAGGCCTCTCTTTTCAAATACCATTTACCACCCTCAATACTATTAAAATGGGGATCAAGTTTCAGCATGAGTTTTGGAGGGGATATTCAAACCACAGCACTTGGTATAACAATCATCCCAACTACTTCCAAGCCTGGTGACCTCTGGCTAATGGTTGAGCTCAGCACCAGAATTCAGTTTCTCTACCCTTGAAACAAACCCACCCAGGATAGGCTTGATAGAAATACATCAATGTGAAATTTGTCCTTTAGTCATATTTGAGAACTGTTTGTAATGAGTGAGAAAACTGAAAATTACTTTACCAAAGAAAGCTGACACCTCATCATACCAGTCAATCTGGTTTTAAGGAAGGTGTCGAACAGTCTTGCTTACTGTTTCCAGCGGTGCCTGTGGGCTGTCAGCTGCTCCGTGCCCTAGTCCCATCCTAGGGAACAGGAAGGGGCAAGGAGTCCACACAGGTGCACCATTCTCCACACCAGGTCTGCACAAACCCAGTGTGTTTACCCCAAACTAGATCCAGCCCCTAGGAAGAGAGAGTTGTTCTTCTTTCAAAGGAATTCCCCACAACAAAGCCACAACACGTTGACTACCGTTTAGGTTGTGGCGTGTTTACCAAACTAGATCACATACACTGAGCAAAGGAGACTCACAGGGCCCTTTTGGGAAAATGGCATCCATGGAGCCACACAGAGTGCCCGACTTGCAGAGCGCATACCTCCAGGCACCCAGAAGTGCTGCGAGACCAGGGTGAACTGCAAAGGATCTGCGAATTTGTATTTTATTTTAAATGCACAACTGCAGATGCCAAAGCACAAATGCATCCGGAATTGAGACAGAGATTAGAATTTTCGCTAAAGCCCAAATCATAAGGGTAAATAAACTGGGGATGTGCGAGCATGTTTCCGCCTACCTCCAGCCGTGGTTACTAGTGCACAAACCTCCTAACTACAGATGGTGACGGAAGATGGAGACGGATGGCACCACACAGAATGAAAACCATCCTGAGATCTTAATGTCATTTTTTCTTGCTTGAGAAAAGTACCAAAATGTTTTTCAAGGCAAGATCTTTCTTTTGTAAACATTCCACTAAAATCAAGTACACACAGGGAACGCTCATCATTGTAGTTTAGTGCCCAGCCTTATCTGATCTTCTATTGCTCAGTGTAGGCTGGGGACCAGCAGCAGCCTGGCAGCCAGTTAAAAATGCAGTATTTTAGGCCCCACTCGAGGTCCTCTGAATCAGAAACTACATTTTCACAGCATGCCCGGATGATCTGTCTGCAAATTAAACTCTGAGAAGTGTTGAAAGGGCTCTGAGCTCTAGTTCCAAGCTCTGGCATTAACTGGTTCCACCGCCTTAAATCTCACAACCTCCCTGGGCTTCATTCTTTTTGCCTGAGGAAAAGGAAGTACCCTTTTGCCTCACACAGCTGTTGTGAAATCCAATGATGGTAAAAGCACTTTGAAAAGTTAAAAATACTCTATGCAAATGAGATACCACTGATTTTGTGAACTGCAAAAATGAAGAGATCTCTGATAGAGTGGAAGACCTTTCTCACAGAAAACAAAAAGAATCATAGCCTTCATATTTGACTCTGTAGAAACTCACCCACCCTCTTAGGACCACTTGCTATTTATAGATTTCAAATTATAATTTTTCCTTTCCTAAGTTTTGCCTTCTGAACATCTGTTTAAACCTTATATGTGAATCATGTTTGGCTATTTAGCCCCCACCATGAAATACATTGATTGTGCCAGGTCCTCAAGGTTTGTTGTATTTGGAAAAGTAAAGAGAAACCAGGGGGCATATGCTCTTCCACACCAGTTAGCCCTGTTTCAGAGGCTCTTATGACACCCCTTCTAGTATCTTACTTATATCAACATTGCCATCACTGGGTTTAATGTCACCCTGGACATGAAAAAATACTGGACAAATACATAGGCTCGTAAAACTTGCCCTTGAAAGGCTTTAATTCCCATTTAAAATAAACTTAGATTTACAGAATATTTGCAAAGTTAGTACAGAAAGTTCCTTTATATTCTTTACTCAGCATCCCCTAATATTAGCATCTTACATAACCATGGTGCATTTCAATACCAAGAAATTAATATTGGAGCAATATCTTAACCAAATTAGAACACTGTATTCCACTAATATGCTCTTTCTGTTTCAGGATCCAATCAAAGTTAGCACACTGCAATTTAGCCTTCACTTATTTTTGTTTTGTTTTGTTTTTCAATTAGAAAATTGTACCTAATATTGGATATTGTGCATTGGATTCTAAAATGTTTTAATTATAAAAGCTTCAATATACAAGAAAGGACATAGATGTCTACATGCCACTATCAATATGCCAGAGCTGTTAAAATTTTGCCATATATGCTTCAAATCTCTTTTTCAAAAAATATAAATAAAATGTTAAAAGTAGGATGAAAACACCCTTTATGTGCCTTCTGAAGTCAGTGTAGACTATTCATATACATTTTTTTGTGCTTTTACTACACATTATAAATTCATAAACAATACATACACTTGTACACTTTTAAGCTGTTCATTTTCATGTGGACCTTTATAGTCAACATTACTTGGAGGTTTCTCCAGTGACTCTGGTTCACTCATTTTAATTGACATATAGAGTATACCATTTATAAATAAACCACATTTATGTATCTAGCCTCCCTCTGAGGAACGCTGGTTATTTCTACTTGTTCACTGCAGTGAATGTGGATGTTTATACATTGTCTACTTGTATAGATACATGGAGAATTTCTCTAGTTTAGAAGTGGAACTTCTGGGCAGGAGGTATGCACATCTTCACTTGTATTCAGTATTGTGAAACTGCTATACAAAAGGGGTTCTAAAGAATTAAACTTCCACCAGCAAAGTGCAGAAATTCCTATTTCTTCAAGGTGTCACTAAAATTTCATTTTGTCAGATGTTAACTTTTGCCCTTCTAATAAGAAGGTAAAGGTGTCTCTGGGTTGTCTTACTGATTACTAGCATTTCTCTGATTACTAGCAAGATTGAGCAACTTTTTTCAAGTGCTGGCTCTGAAGCCTGGATTTGCATATTTTTTGTCACTTTATATTTATATTTATATGACCTTGGGCAATCTATCTAAATCAAGCTAATAAATGCAAAGCACAAATGAGACTGGGATAACAAGATGCCCCAGATTCATCTGAGATATTTCCTTCAGTAAGCTTGGAATCAACCATTTTTTCCAAGGAACCCTGGTTCTTTTTATCAGGATCAGAGATTGCAATCTGGACTGTGGAGGAGCTTGTTGCAAGTTTATTGTTATTCATTAGTTTTAAGACTTTTAGTGAACAAAGCTAGAAAATATGTATTTTTATGAGAAAATACATCATGAATTTATATTGGTATTTCCAATTCAAATTTAAGATTACATGTATTCACTTATGTCTTTAATTTTATATTTGTATCTCTTTCTTCTATTAAATTGAAAAACTTGATTCCTAACATTAATGTATTTACTTGGTTTCTTTTACTCCAAAAAGAGGAAACTGCTTTTCAAAAAAACTACTTTTGGGTTTATTAATTTTCTCTATTATTTTTCTATTCTTTATTTCCTTAATTTCTGCTCTACAGCTGCTGGTATTCTTAGCTTGCCTGTCCTGGTCATAAAACTTTTGCTCTTTGAATGAGCTGGGGTGAGGGGAATTGGACCCAGGGTTCCGAGTGCCCCAAACCCAGGGTAGAGTTTTATCTCATGAGCTGGAGCTGGGTAGAAGAAGGGATTCCCCACCTCTTGACCTTACCTCTGAACTTAGCCTCTGCAATAGGTAGTTGGGGCAAGATGAGAAAAGTAGACATCAACTGGGAGCTGGGGGCAGAAGGAGACCTGTGTTCTTGACTGCAAACATCTAGAGTAGTTTCTGTCACTCTGGGGGGGGGGGGGGGTGGGTCACAGGGAAGGAAATGGGTCATGGTTCACATGCTACAGACTGTTACTGTTTCTACCTAGTTTCAGTGGCTTTTCCTGAATAAACGTTTCTTCATTTGCTGTATGGCTTTACGACCATTTCTAGATAACTTAGATGTATTTTTTAAAAAAAATGATTTTCAGCCTTTCGGCCAGAACCACCATCTTGCAGTAATTTGCCAAAATGACTAACACAGATGGAAGGAGGACAGGCCCCTGATTCATGTTCTCCAGGCCTTTTACAAAACCTGGAGTTGTTCCTCTGGCCACATACGTGTTAATCTACAAGAAAGGTGATATGTAGACATTAAGGGAATGGGTACTGCTCAAAAAGGAGCTCCCCACAAATGTTACATGGCAAAACTGGAAGAGTCTACAGTGTCCCCGGCATGCTGCAGGCACTGTTGTAAACAGATAGGTTCAGGGCAAGATTCTTGCCCAGAGCATTAATATGCTTGTTGAGCATGTTAAGCACCCTAAGAGCCAAGACAGCTTCCTGACATGCGTGAAGGAAAACCATCAGAAAAAGAAGGAAGCAAAAGAGAGAGGAACCCGGGTTCACCTGCAGCACCAGCCTGCTCCACCTGCAGAAGCACCTTGTTGAGAACCAAAGGCCGGAGTCCGAGCTGGGAACCTGGTCCCTATGAATCCATGGCATAGTGGGTGTGAAAAAATAAAATGAAAGACCAAGACCACTGTACTGTAAAAAAAAAAGAAAATTTTGTCAATTTCACTGTGGAGTAAATCCACAGAGGTCCTCACACTGCCATGATGGCGGTGAATCTTAGGGGCTGCTTTTTAATTTTTAACTGAATTTAATTGTATAACTATGTATCATATTAACATGATTCTGATATCAAATCTATTAAACAAGGTATATTGAGAGAAATTCAGCTTTTATTCCTGTCCTTTCTACTTTGTTGCTACTTTGTTGTCTTTTCCTATTGATAAGGTTAAAAAATGGGTTTTTTTTTTTTTAGTATAAATGCTTTTTAATATACCAGAACACTTACCCTTTTAAAGTGTACAATTCAGTAGTTTATAGTATATTTATAAAGCTGTGCAACATTATCACTATCTAATTTCAGGATATTTTATCTCCCCCAAACAGGGCAAGCTGCTAAAAAAAAAAAAAACCTCAGAAACTCCACACCTGATAGTATTTATTCCCCCCTTCCCCCAGCCCTCTGGATCTGCCTATTCTGAAGATTTCATATAAATAAAATATAAAATATGTGGCCTTATGTGACTGACTTCTTTTACTTAGCATAATGTTTTCAAGGTTCATTCATTTTATAGTATGAATCAATACTTCATTCCTTTTTATTTGCTTACCCATTTATCAGTTGATGAACATGTAGGTTGTTTCCATTTTTTTAGCTATTATGAATAATGCTGCTATGAGTATTCATGTTGTGTTGGACCTATTTGTTTTTCTTCTCTCTTGGGTAAATACCTAGGAGAAGAATTGCTGGGGTTTAGATAATCTTTATTTTTTTAATTTTTGTTTTATTATTTCATTTAAGGGATAGGTAGAATGAGTAGATATAGATATGGATATATAAATATTCACTTTCTTAGGTAAATAGTAGCATTGCACAGATACTTTTTCTTTACCTTGCTTTTTCTACTTAAAACAAAATCTAAAAATATATATCCTGGGCACCAGCCCATATCAGTATATAGAGATATTCCTCACTTCTTTTTATACCTGCATGATCAGGAGGTGCCATGATTTATTCGACCAGTCGCCTATTCATGGATATTTGGGTTGCTTTACAGTCTCTTTCCACTACAATAGAACTGTAATACATTGCCTTATGTATTATGTCTTTTTATATTTTTGCAAGTGTATTTTTGGTATAAATTCTTAGAAGTGAGATTTCTGAGTTAAAGGCTGAATGAGATTAAGTATTATCCAATTCCCTTCTGTTGAGGTTGTCCTATTTTATGCAGTATTCCCTATTCCCTATGTGACTACCTTTTATAATGTACTATATGTGATTGAAAACAATAATGAGTATTCTCTAGTTTTTGGTGCCAGTCCGTGTTTGTTCCTTTGTTCGAGTTGTTAATTATGTTGTTTAAATCTAGATTCTTATTGATTTTTTAAACTTTCTTTTAGAGGTTCACGGGTCTGTAAATTTTTCCCAATGTGTCTGTGAATTTTTGCTTTAAATATTTTGAGGCTCTGTTAGGTATATTCAAGTTCTGGGATACTTTTCTGATAGATTATTTCTTTTTCATTCTGTAATATCCATCCTAAACTCTATTAATGGTTTCTCATTTATAGTTTATTATATTTGATGTTGAGATAATATATATAATCTTTAAAATATATATATTCGAGTATGTATTTATTCAAACTATAATGAAAAACAATCAAATATATAGATATATATTAAAAACATATAACAACATATATGTTCACCTTTCATTTGAATACAGTTTGTGTGGTGTCTCTATTTCTTTATGTTCAATCTTTCTATGTCCTTATATTTTAAGTGCCTGGTATAAATATGTGGATTTTTATTATATTTTTACATTGTGTTTAAAAATACTATGTTTAGTTCATTTACATATGTTATAATTAGTGATGTTTTGGGGCTTATTTTTACTATCATACTTATTGCTTCCTATTTACTATAGGTGTTAACTTGTCTTATTATTTTACTTATTTTTAACTTTTATTGGATTGATTGGGATTTGGGATTTCTGGTTTTTTTTTTTTTTTTGTCTTTTTGTGTTTTGTGACCGGTAAGGGGATTGCAACCCTTGGCTTGCTGTCGCCTGAACCGCACTCAGCCAGTGAGCGCACCAGCCATTCCTATATAGGATCCGAACCTGCGGCGCTCGCGGCACGCTCCCAAGCGCGGCACTCTCCCGAGTGCGCCACTGGGGCCGGCCCCTTAAAGGTAAAATATATCTCAGTGGCATGACATTTTTTGAGTTATAATTTTTACCTGTGGCTTCTCTATTTCAGGAATTGGAGACCATCTTTTCATTAAGTTGTAGTCCCCCCCCATTAAGGATAATTTGCAAAAAGCTTAATTAGTAGAAATTAATATGACTTTTTTTTTCATTTATAAATGATAATTTAAGTTTACATAAAGCACACAAAATTGTAGCTTACAATGTAGATTCTGGGAAAATGGGACATTTTTAATCATAATATTTTGTACTGTCAAAAATTATAATACTTACCATCAAAAGGTAGACTCTTTTGAATATCGCTATTATTAGGAAATATACACCAAAATACTTAGGGGTAAAGACCCATGCTGTATGTAACTTATCTTCAATGGCTCAGGAAAAAAAAATTACATATATGTACGTTTATATGTACATACAGGAAAAGACAGAGAGTAATAGAGTGAATGGTATGAAATGTTGGTAGATAAATCCGGATAAAGCATGTACAGCTGTTTTTACTACTATTTTTATTTTTGCAACATCTTATAACTTTAAAATTATTTCCAAATGTAAAGTTTTAAAACTCCATATCTAGCAAAGGATTAAAATGATAATCTCTTTTGTGAAATATTCCATTCACATTAACTTAAAAAAAAAATTGTGAACTAATGTTAATATTTTTGATGATGATTAGATGATGCCACCCAGTGTTCAATTTCTGCAACTACTAATCTTACAAATTCAAACCCAACTTAAAACTATTTGGAAATGCCTTTTTTGTTGATTTCTTTGTAATAACAAAATAAGATTATGAAAAGAATGTGTAATATCAAGATTAGTAAGAAAAAAAAGCCACAAGCTACTAGAATATGAAGACAGTCGCATGCATAGTAATATCAAATGCAGATTTATGTCTCCCTTAATTTTTATCAAAAATCTCAAGAGGACATCTAAGATGCTGGAGCATAAAGAAAAACTCTGATCAGCACACAGGCTAGTCAAAATGAAGGATTTATATATAATCCATGATAATTACAGGGCAGAATTTATTCAAAACTTCCATTTACTGGAGGTGAAGTGGTCACAACAGGAAAACTAGCAACACATTTTTTCCCCTTTTTCTCTAAACAGCAGATGCTGTGGTCTTTTATGCAAGTAAATTCCATCACAACAAAAGAACAAAGTGGGTTTAACATATGACTTCAGATAATTCAGCATAGTAAGTTTTTAAAGAAATATAATACTTAAGACGAACGTCAAAAATCAATCTGCTTTAATAAATTCTACTCATCTGATAATCTTTTAGTCTTCTTAATGGACTGTAACTATGATCCAAATCGTGCAGCAATCCTCATAGAATAACCGGAATATGAATTGTTGAGTTCAATTTAAATATCCTCAGTGTCTTCACCATCGTCTTTGATGTCATCAGCTGGATTTTGGCATCATCTCCAGGAACAAATGTAACCTGCCTTTGACTGTAGCTCGTCCTGGAAGCTCAACATAGGCTTTTAGATGTCCAGATTTATTAACAATATAATGTAAAGTTACATAACTTTGTTGTTCAGAAATGTCTGAAATCTTTACCCAAACTTTTTTTTTTTCAATTTCTTTGACCATCCAAACATATTGCATCTAGGGTGGTCTGGTTAGCTCAGTTGGTTAGAGTGCAGTGTTGTAACACCAGTGTCAAGGGTTTGGATCCCCATACCGTCCAGCCACCAAAAAACAAAAAAAACCCCAACACCCCCGCCCCCTCAAACCCCTCATGATGCTTCTAATTCTCTATTCCCAACATTTAGGTTATCTGCATCTACTGGTCCACTCCTCTTGAATACCAGTTCTCTTATTTCATATTCATTCTCATTTTAACCTCTGCACCTATTTTTTCCTTTATTCTTGGGCAGGGCTGCAGCAGAGGTCTGGGTTTCTATCTCCGTCCCTGGTGCATAGGGCACAGCAGTCACCAGAGGCCCGGTTCCATTTGTGGGAGAACACTGGCGAATGTGGGAGAGCATCCACATGAGGTTTCCTTATTATATTTTTTCCCCTTTTATGTTTTTCATGGTTATACCTTCTATATCTATTCTGTCATTGAACACCTTTTAAACTTAACCAGGTATATTTCATGAAGTCTAAGTCTACAGTTAATCTTTATTTCTACTTTCTCCTTTAACAAAGACCTTGAAATGCATTGGTTTCAGTTATCTCCCCCTTCCATTTTTGTTAATGTTGTCTAGTATTTTTTGTCCTAATTAGCTATTTTTATTTTTTTATGGTCATGTGCTTTTTTCTTCTTCTTCTTCTTCTTCTTAACATTGTTTCATGTTTATTAATTGCTCATCATTCCTTCTCACATCTCATTTCTTCTGGGTTTCATTTGCTTCTTCCTGAAGTACATTCCTCAGCACTTCTTTCATCAGCTACCGGTGAGTGATAATTCTCTTCGTTTGCGTGGACATGTTTTTATTTTGCTTTCTCTCTTGAATGAATTGGGTATTGATTTCTAGATTGACAATGATTTTTCCCTCAGCAATCAGAAGATGTTATTCTTTTGTTTGGCCCAAGTCCAGCTTCTTGCCCCAAACAAAAACTCTGGCTTGGCTTGCCAAAATCTGTTACCCTAGGGCATTCAGCTCCTGGCTTAGGCTTGCCAAAATCTTGTTACCAAACCCAAGTCTGGCCACCAGACTCTGTATGTTTCCTGTTCCCACCCTTGGGAACAGGCTCGTGCTGGAGGGGTGGAATCAGCATAGCTTTACTGATGTCTTCCTTGGTTTCTGAGGATCTGGTTAGTAAGTGTTGTATTGCAAGTCTGCAGCTCCAGACTGACTGGGAAATAACTTTATGTTAATGTAAGTAATATCATATTGAACCCGTAACCAAGGTTCAAAATATCAAATAGCCATGGAAAGGAGGGAGCTCAAAGAAACACAGGCTAAGAAAAAAATTGTGTCTTTTAACATTTTGTGCAGCCTGGGTGGTTTTAGGTCCCAACATGGCTTCAGTCCTGCTCACTCCAACACTTTTAGTTCTTGACCTCTCTACAAACCTCTCTGTTACAAAGTTAATTATCAGTTTATTGTCCTTTCTTTATAATATGTATTTTCTCTCAGGGTTCTTAAATCTTAAAAAGACTTTCTTTTTGTTTTTGGTGATTTTAAGTTTATTTTAGGTCTATTTTTACTTTTCCTGACTTCCAGACTATAGTGATCCTTGAATCTGGGAATTTTTTTTCACTAAGACTGGAATTTGTTCTGCCATTTCTCTCTTAAAATTTCTCTCTCCTCATTCTCTCCATTTTTTCCTTCCAGAATTCGTATTTCAGATGTGTCTAACCTTCTCACTACCTTCTATGTCTCCTAATCTCTCAACAATAATTCCTTCTCTTTATCTCTCAGTGGTATTTTGGGTCATTTCCTTATATCTAACTTTTAATTTGATAATGATCTCTTTAGTTTGCTCATCCACTGTGAGTTTTTAAATTTCAGTAACTCCTTTCATTTCTAAAATTTCTATTTGAGTCGTTTTCAAAATTTCTCCTCAAATTCACCTGATTTTTAAATAGGTCTTGCTGTTTTCTTTGGTTTTAATTCTTTTAAATATGTTTTTAATAATTTTAAACATGATTATTTTATTCTCCTTCAGTTTGTCTTATTATCTCAAGTTCTGGTATTTGTGTTTACTGTTTCTCTCTTATGGTGAAATAATTCCTTGTGCTTTAACAATTTTTTACAGTGGGCTCATCTTTAGTGGGAGCTGTGTTTTCTGTGAAAATCGTCAGTGGCCTGAGCTGCAGAAATATTCTTTCACAGAAGAGCACTGGCTTCTGTAAGGAGCCCAGCGGTATCACTAATATTACACCATTTTATGTTACCTTTTCAGCTGGGGCTTGGGTGTGGAGTTCCCAGACTCTGGAATTCTTATGCCAAAACTGAGTGAGGTATTAAGCTCAGGATTTCAAAATTCTAAAAAAAAAAAAAAAAAAAAATTGCTGCTCAGGAACAGAGAAAGACAAGCTTCCTTTACGTTTTCCTGACTGGACACATTTCATTCTGGTCTGCTCTTTCACTCAAAGACCTTAATGTATTCACCACCACCTCCCTAACACTCGTGCAACCAAGGTCTGGCCCACAGTTCCGTTGTAGCTTTTAGGTGAGCCACAGGATTATCTCCTGTGCTCAGTTTTTCATTCCTTCTTCACTCTGCCACTTCGGGATTCTCCCTGGTAACTTGTGAGTTTTGCTACTCACTTAAGAGGATTATTGTTATATTTTATTTAGCAATGCTTCAAATGGAAGGGTAGATTTTCTTAACCTGCTTATTGGAACTGGAAGGCTTGACCTTGTCAAAGGCTGATTTTCAAAAAAGGGTACAATCGTGACTCTGTACAGACATAAAATAAACATGTGTTAAAGATTTTATGTAAGTCATTATTGCCAGTAAGATGTTAAACAACCAGTTTGAAGCAGAAGTCAAAGAAGTACAAATTTTTATGGAGTAAAGAAATGTTGAGATGAATTTACAGATGGATGGAGAAACTAGCTTTTTCCATGGGGAAGAGAAAATTGAACTTCCATCTGATAGAATGTGCAAGCATTTGCCTATCTATAGATAAGACTCACTTTGCATTGCTATCACTTATCCACAATTTACAATGCTATAAAATAGGTCAAAAGCCATGTGATGGATTTGGGATGCAACCTGGGCCATTGTGCACACAATAAGCACAAAATAGCTGCTGGCCTTGTCTTCCACTCCAGCACAAAACCTCTCCCCCCTTCCCTCTACGAGAAGCCTCCCGACTTAAACAGAAACACTTTTGCTTCCATAAGGGTGCAGTTCTCCACCCTGGCTGCATAGTTTCCGCATGAGCATAATGCCCCTCCTTGATGGTATCAGCCAATCCTTGGTGCCCTGTGTAAGCTCTACCATCCCCACACCTAGTGCTGCCTTCCACTTTCAGGGCAGCCCTGAGCTGCCCCCCCACTTTGAGCACAGCCCAGCAGATTCTTTTTCTTCAATAAAACTTGAACAGTAGCCAGCATCTCGGCTCACTTTCTTTTGTTATGGTGCCAAAACCCAGGAAGGGTCTTGGCTGGACGGTCGGACAATCCCCTCTCTTGGGTTGATTGGCTCCTGGCCACCCTTTCCAGACCTGCTGAAACTGGGTACACTTGGGACTCTCTCTACTTTTGCCGTTTCACACCAACACATCCAACATTGGCCTCAATTCAGGGTGATTCAGTGGATCAGTCCTGTCTCATCTCAGGTTCCCCTCACTCACTCTCTCCCTTGTTCTTGAGGCCTGGGTGCCTGGCTGAGGGAACCTTTCTTGTGCCCCCCCCTAATTATTGAAGGATGCTTCATTAGCAGGGCATGGCTTTTCTCTCAAAAAGAAGAGAGACAAACAGCAGAGAGGACACTCTTTGTTGGCATGCTTCTTCTACCAGGACTGACTGTCCTTTCTCACCCTCTAAATGGGATCCCCACAATCCAAACCTCCATGCTCTATGCCTCTTGTTTTCTACTGTACTCCACTCTAAGCCTCTATGTCATCTCCTGGCCAGTTTTCAGCCTCCAGGGAGACATTGAAACTCAAATGCCTCATTACAATGGATCTCAGTGGCCACAAGATGGCACTCTTGATTTAGACACTCACCAGAACAGAAAAAGCTGTAGAGATTCCTTGTTCAGGCCTTCTCCTATCTCTGAAAGCATTCTTCTCTCTGTCAAAACTGTCCTATGTCTCAAATTCTCCTAGCTCATGCTCGACCTCCCCTTCCAGACTTGGATCAACCCTCTGATCTGTCAGACTACTCTGCTACCCATACAGACCACCTTGATTACCTCCATATGCTCCAAATCCTTCACCAGCCCCTCCACATTTCCCTCTCTTCCCCACACCTGATCTCCATATGCTTGTCCTCAGCCACTCAACCTCTCTCCTTCTCCCCCTTCATCAGGTAACAACCCCGCCTCAGCTCCAGCTTTTTATAACCCTTCCGTGAAGTGGCTGGGATGGAAGCAATTGTCTAAGTCCAAGTACAGGGAGCAGGTCTGGATGGCAGCTCAGGTACATGCTCAAAATAATAGATGGCCTGTGGGAGCTGTTGCTGTTCCTTGCACAGACCCATATTGGAACTACCAGGCTGGCCACGGGGATCAGGATCTCCAGGATAATCTGATCACACACTTACTTCACAGCCTCCAAAAGGCTACTCACAAGTCAGTCAATTATGACAAGCTTAGAGGAATCACATAGAGATCCACTGAAAATCCCAGTGAGTTCCCAACCCACTTCTCTAAGGCTTTACATGAATACACACATATAGACCCAAACTCCCCTGCAGGCATGGCTCTCTTACACTATCTCCTCAATGCAGCTTTCAAGGTTTTTAACAATAGAGAGGAGGAGGAGAAAAAAGATCATTATAAAAGAGGTCAGGCCAAATACCAGCTCCTGGCTAATGCTATCCAAGGCTCGCACACTCCAAAGCCAGCTGCCTCTAGGGGCAAGCCACCAAGAAGCTGCTTCAAATGTGGTCAACTGGCCACTGGGCATGAGCATGTCCCAATCAATGGCTCCCTCTGGGGCCCTGCCCTTACTGCAAACAGCCAGGTCACTGAGGAGTTGACTATGCCACTTGACACAGAGGGAGTGGCCTGGTTTCTAACCCACAACCTTCATCTCCACAGCTATCTCTACCGGAGCTTCTAGACTTTGCTCAGGAGGAAGACTGATGATGCCCAGGGCCTGAGGCATGCATCACCATGCATGAGCCCAGGGTAACTCACCTCGTAGCAGGTAAGCTGATCTCTTTTGTCCTCGATACAGAAGCCATTTACCCTACCCTTCCTGATTATGCAGGACCAACAACCCAGTCCTCTATCACAATAGTAGGGGTCATGGGATCAGAATACCACTCACAGATCATTCAATCCCTTTCCTGCATCCTACATCACACCAAATTCACACACAAATTTTTAATAATGCCTCAGTGTCCAGCTCCCTTACTGGGATGTGACATTCATTTCAAAGTCAAAGCTACTCTTACCCTAAACACTTTAACCAGCTACAATACTCCTGTTACAGGCCACACCCAGACCTGGCCCCTGAGGCTTCCACCTTCCCCTACCCCTCGAACAAGGTCAATCCCTAGTAAGGGACATTTCTTCTCCCTCCATTGCTATGCACCATTCCCCTATCCTTTTAAAATTGTGGAACCCCTCTTTGTTTCCTGATGTCCGACAGTACCCCATCACTAACAAACACCTAATAGGCTTAAAGCCTGTCATACACAAACTCCTTTCTTCTCATCTCTCATGGCCTACCCACTCACCTTTTAATACACCTATCCTTCCAGTTATAAAGCCTAATGGCTCATACTGTTTAGTACAGGGCTGATCCTGACACACGCCATTCCCAATGACTTACTGGGACAGTGCTGCCTTGGGGGTTTTGGGATAGCTCCCACTTTCTGGCCGGGCCTTAGCTCAAGACTTATCTGAATTTCTCCCAACCTCTATCACTTTAATACAATATGTGGATGACCTCCTGCTTTGTAGCCCCTACTATGAGGATTCACAGGCCCACACTGCTGCTCTTCTTAATTTCCTGGCCTCCAGGGGATGTCGAGTTTCCCACAGCAAGGCCCAAATTTCTTCTCCTTCAGTCACCTACTTGGGAGTCCACCTCATCCCCAACAGCAGAGAAATAATGGTGGATAGCAAAAGTCTAGTTTTGAACTCCTGACTCCTACCACAAAGAGTGACTTTCTCTCTTTCCTGGGGCTTGCAGGGTATCTCCACGTGTGGATCCCCAACTTTGGTGTGCTAGCAAAACCACTTTATGAGGCAGCCAAAGGGGATCTGCCATTCCTTTAGATCCCACAAAGCTCATTCATTCTCCCTTCCAGCGATTAAAAGCCGCTCTCCTTGCAGCCCCAGCTCTATCTCTCTCAAACCTATCTCATCTTTTTATCCTATATGTCACTGAAACCCAAGGATTGGCAGTTGGGGTTTTGGGACAAAAGGCAGGAGATATTTTCTCTCCGGTTGCTTACCTCTCTAAACAACTAGACACCACAGCTCGAGAATGGGCCCCTGTTTACAGGCCTTGGAGGTAGCCACACTTTTAGCACAAGAAAGCTCTAAACTAACTTTTGAACAACAAACAATCAAGACTTTCTCAGCCATAAGGCCAAGTCAATTTTCTCCCCTTCCCGCCTACAACTTATTCACCTTACTTTCATTGAAAACTCTCAGTTCTTTAAATCTCACCCTCCCTTAAAATCCAGCCACTCTCATCCCAAAACACTCATGATCCTTAGAACACAATTTCATGGAGGCTTTAGACCTCTTTCTCAATCCCTTTCCACATGTCTCCCCACATCCCATTACATGGTTCATAGATGGGAGTGCAACCTCCACGCCTGCCCCCCAGGGGGCAGTAAATCTAACCCAAGCTACTGAGGTTGCACAACTGCCAAACAAGGTTGGGGTTATACACTGCAGAGGACACCAAACCTCCAAGAACCCCATAGCCCAGGGAAACAAACTGGCGGATCTAACCACAAAACAGGCTGCTCAATCACCAGGCCCCACTCTTCCTCTCCTGCTCAGGTCCTTCTCATGGCCCCTATGCCCTTATCCCAATACACATGCCAAGAAATATACCACCTCCAATAGTTGGGAGCACAGAGAAAGGACAGCTGGTATACTCTCTCCAGTTGCTATGTCCTCCCTACCACACAAGCTGAGCAAATCCTTTTAGATTTCCATAATTCAGTTCATATAGGCTATGAACCCCTACTATGCCTTCTTCAGCCCTTATATTACTCTCCCCACAAAAAGACATACTATCTTCTAACCTTAGTAGATACCTTTTCAGGTTGGTTTGAGGCTTTTCCCTGCACCTCAGAGGGTGCTACAGCAGTAACGCATGCTCTCACCTCAGAAATCATCCCTCATTTTGGCCTCCCCACCAGTCACTCACTCGCTTACAGGCTGCCCCCCGCAAGCCCACAGGCCTCAGCCCCCTCGAACTTATGTACGGGAGGCCCTTCACTCTCACACCTCTCCCTTCCAGCTCATTGCCTTTAGGCCAGTATCTCCCTACTCTTTCGCTCATGAGGGATCTTCGGCAACAGGCCAACCTTCTATTACCTCATCCTTTCCCCACCACCCCCTCAGACTTTAAACTGAGCCCGGGACAGCAAGTGTATATTAAAACCCGAATCCCAAAGCCTCTCTCGCCATGTTGGGAAGGGCCTTATACAGCACTTCTCACCACCCCCACGGCAGTAAAAGTACTAAGAAAGGCCCCCTTGGTATCACTTATCCTTGGTAAAACTAGCACCTGAGACTTTACCCAAAGAATCTGTTAACACCAAGCCAGAGGGGTCCCTCTGCTCAACCCCCAACCGGACATCTGCTCACACTTCATCCATTTTAAGACCCACAAAACGGAGAATCTCCAGGACCTTCACTCTTCCTCACTCCCAAAAGAAGGATGATCTTTCCCCCAGCGATTATCCTCTCACTCTTGCAGGTCCGCTTCGCATCCTTCACACAAGAGCTACTGTTATACTATCTGTTCTAGTACTTGCTACAGGGTTGGCAGCGGCTGCCTCAGAGCAGTGTAACATTATAGGAAGATTTCTCCTGGCACTTTACCTCCTATCGGTAGGATGCTTCTTAGCAATTTCATTGTGGCAATGTGCCCTTTAAATCCTTTTGGCTCCCTAACCCTTTGCATCCTTCCCATGTTTTTCCCCCTATCTCGATGCTCCCCCTTACCTGGAACATGGAGGTTCCAGGTCCTCAGGGACGATGCAACCCTCAGCAAATCAGACTGGTTCCTGAGCGACTCATCTGACTCCCACTTCGCGAGAAACTTTTTGTGGTCACCCCCCTCCCTGTCAATGCAGCCTGCAACGTTTCCACAAATGTCTCTTCACTTTCCTCTAATCTCACCTCAGTGAGGACTGTCAGCGTTGTGCAGGGCCTGCCCATACTCTGCCTACCACTCACTTACCCCCTCCTCATCCATGCCCTAAAACAGGAATATATTTCCTTTGTAAAACTACGTTGTCCTGTTGCCCCCCCCAACACGATTTGTTGCATATTCGTTTGGTCACTGTCCAGACAGATGGAGAGATGGGAGCTGGACTGGGACTAACTTTGGCCCCCTGTCTCAGGAAGTGTCCCCTCTCCTGTAGGGCACTAGTTGTACCTTTTTAAGTGGGGCAGGGATCCTTCCTGCAACTGGAACTGGCATAGTGGGCCCTGCTACTGCTTCTCAATCCTATCAAAAACTCTCAGAAGAACTAAGCATAGATAGCATCTCCTCCCTCCAATGACAGGTCACCTCACTCATGACAGTGGCTTTACAGAACGGTCGGGCCCTTGACCTCCTTACAGCCGAGAAGGGAGGCACCTGCCTCTTCTTGGGGGAGGAATGCTGTTGTTATGTAAATGAGTCAGGGGTGACCCAAAACAGCTTAAACCGTTTCACTGAACCCTTGGATACCCTGGCTTATGCCCCTACTAGGACCCCTAACTGTGCTGGGACTCATGCTACTTTTTGGTCCCTGTCTCTTTTGGTGTTTGTCTAATTTCTTGTAGGAATGTATGCAGGCTTTCACCAACCAAAAGGGCACCGAATTGTTCCTGCAAGGAGGATATCAGCCCCTCAGAATCAGCGACCTTTCCCCAGAAGAATACAGCCTCCCACAGGAAACCAATACCCTGCCACCTAATTGTTTTATCCACCAACATAAATCTTTTATTTTTTCCATATCTTCCCCCATCTCCAGCAGGAAGTAACTTCAGAAAAATGAGACCTTCACCCCTTTTCCCTTCTTCTTATACTTAAAATGCAGGAATGATGGATTTTGGACATGACTGGTGACATTGTGCACACAATAAGCACAAAATAGCTGTTGGCTTTGTCTTCCACTCCAGCACCAAACCTCTCCCCCCCTTCCCTTTGCTAGAAGGCTTCTGACTTAAACAGAAACACTTTCACTTCCACAAGGATGTAGTTCTCCACCCTGGTTGCATAGTTTCCACATTAGCATAATGCCCCTCCTTGATGGTATCAACCAGCCCTTGGCACCCTATATAAGCTCCACCACCACCATGCCTGGTGCTGCCTTCTATTTTCAGGGCAGCCCTGGGTTGCTCCCCACTTTGGGCACAGCCCTGCAGATTCTTTTCCTTTAATAAAGCTTGAACAGTACCCAGCATCTCAGCTCTCTTTCTTTCACCATGGAAAGGTAAAATCCGATAACCTGGAAGGTGGGCTCTATACAGTGCTTAGTTTTCCACTGGAGACATGCAATAATCTTTTTTGCTATTTCCAAGTGTTCTTATAATCTTGGATTTTACAGTAATTTTTCAGAAAAGACTTGGTTTTTGTTACCTTCATAACACAAAAATCCTAGCATTTTATCCTCTATCTTTTGCTCAGTTGGTGGAGCCAAATTCAGGGGTGAGAGTAGGGGATAAAGAAACAAAAGGAATTAATTTAACATAATTTCTCACATTTTCTCCTGAAATTTCTGAGAAAATACAAGGAGCCATTAAATGAACATTTGATCCTAGTCACCCTTGGGACCTTAATTTCTGACATTCTTTACTTATGGAAGGATCAGTGATGAGTAGCAGGGGGTTGTTGTTTAATTGCAGAATATGCACAGAGTATAAATACTTTAAGGTTCTTGGGACAGAAAAAGTTGTTCTCCACTCACCTACTCCAAAAACCTTCTTGGGAAGCATATTTTGAAAACCACTACAAGAGTCTGAAAGATGAAGTTGCATTCAGGTATTTCCTTTAGATCTCAGGGTTGGCTCTTATTTCTTGTTTCTAGGAAGGAAGTTTTAGCACATTTTGCACGTGTGTTATCAAAGCGCTGAAAGCACTTTAGTGACAGCCCTGCATGTGCAGCCCAGGGAACTCTAAAGGAGATACAGGCCTAAAACATTGGGTGGGATAAAAGGCAGCAAAGATGATCTCTTTTCCCAGCAATAGGCAAGCAGCTGGTTCTGCCTTTCACTGATTTTATGCTGTTGTCTGGAAACCCAGTGTCCTGTAACCCCAACCCAGGGAAACTGAGCAACTCCTGAATCAGTGAAATCCCTGGGTTCAGGTCTGAGGACATGCTTCTGGGTTTCCAACCACTCCCTGAGGTCTCAGGCGCCCTCCTCTGAGATCTCCCCTGGAGGAAAGTTTCTGTGGCCACTTAGACTTATTTTTAGTGCAAATAAGGGAAAATGAGACCACAAGGGGCTGGCTTCTGCAAATCCAGTGGCTGGGCATGCTCAATAGGGAGCACAGAATATTCTTGAATATGTGTGGTGCACGTGATAGGGACTAACCAATGAGCATGCCCCAGGAAGAGGCCTACTGAGCATGTGTAAGACTAAATGTTACATGACTGGGAACCACCCCCTTAACTGAATATTCATTAGATAGAGAAACTGTAGAAATGAATCCCTGGCAAAGGCGGAGTTGTTTCTCACTTTCCTGGAGGCAACATGCACCTTGCTGGTTGAGGCGTGTGTATCAGCTGCTCACACTCTTGAGCCAGCCTGCACTCTTTTTGTGGAACCTGTATTTCTTATCTGTTATATTAAACTTGTTCTCACTTTCTACTGTGACTCTGCCCTGGAATTTTTCCCTGTGGTGGAATCAAAGACCTGGTAAGAGGACAGGGTGGGTTGAGGCTGACTCTCGCCCCACCTCCACCCCCTGGACCTCTTCCTCTGACATCAGTGGGGTCTTGTGGTCTGTGGTCGGTGGTCTGATGAGCCTCAAGTTCCTGAGGTTATGTCAAAGCTGGAAAACTCAAAGACACTGACCTTCGCCAAGCATCACTAGTGCTTTAAAGTGTCTGACTGAGACTCCTGAGGAATGTGCATGTGCTCTGTGCAAGAGTGTAGGTTAATAATCAGCTTGGCCTTTCTTTGGAATGCTTTTGTTCAGAAAGATTGATTTGGAAAGCAGCAGAACAGGAGGGAGACTGGGCTTTTGCTCTTAACCCTTAAGTTTATGAAGGCTATTTATAGGAACAAAGAAAAACTTTTTAAAGACACTTTAGCTGGACCAGTCTCACATTTTTAACAAGTTCCCAAGTGAGGGTGATGCTGCTGGTTCTCAGACAATATTTTGGTAACTGGTGAGTATACTGTGTTTTTCAGGTAATTTAATATCAAACGTGTTGATGACTGCCACTTCCTAAGGTACTGTGATGTCAGTTTTACCAGACACTTCTGTCCCCTTAGTAGTGGCTTGGTTTATTTTCAGATTTCAGAGTGGAGCATTTGGAGTTTGCTAGATACATTTCAAAGGCCTATTTGGAGGAAGCTGTTTCAGTGCTTTCACTTACTTTATAGATGAACATAATTTTAGGGGATTTTCATAATAAAATATATTTTCATAAAATAATTATATTCATAATATAATATTCATAATATAATTAAAATGATCTCTTGGTCATTTATGTGGTCTCTTTCAGTTTATAAAGTTTTCTCACATATTATCTGGTTATGGCATTTCTCTTAATGTAGATATTTAAAGATCTGTCTTTGGGTCTTTTTAGCAGCAGCCCTGTGAGGTAAAAAGGAGTATTTTTCCTGTATTACGATGTTAATCAGAGCTGGGATTGACTCCACACTGCCTCATGGTGAGTATGTGTACTTGTAACATATACGATGTTATAAAGGGGGTTTGGTTAGGGGACAATGAGAGGACAACCGAGATACTACAAAGGAGTGTTAATTATATGACTCTCTGAGACCTCATGTATATAGGCTTCTGCAGCCTGTTCCCTCAGAGCCCTCCTTCCCAATAAGCCTTCAATTGTAAAGAGATCTTAGCCATAAGGAAAAAAGTTTCTTAGCTGAGTTCTGACACCCAAAGGTCCAAATACCAAAATGCAGGGCCTACCACTATTTATGTAACTCAGGACATTCCCTGAAGCCACAGTGCATCCTGTTCCCTGCCTCAAGTTCTCTCTGATGTCTTGATTTTTGCCTTTACCAGCTCGAGGAGCAGTAGAACCAGAGCCCCGTGCCCGAATCCTGAGGTGAACCACACAGTGTCTGGCCTCCTCTGCAGGTGAAGGGACGTGCATAGGGTAATGGAGACCAGCATTCAGGAAAGAAGTGAGGTTTGGTTGAGAGAAAACGGAATGGCTTGGCCTTGAGAGAAGGCAATTTCAATGTTTCTTTTATTCCCTGATCTTTGATATGTGAATAGGAATGACTTGAAGGCATCTCCAGAGAGCAGCTGGGCTCAGGGCATAGAAAATATTTCAACATCCAGGGCCTCTTCTTCCTTCTCTGCTCCCTCCCTTTCCCCCTTCTCCCTGTCCCAACTATCTTATCTGCCAGGAATCAGTCATAAGTGACAGTTGAAGGCCATGAAGGGGAAAAGTGGAAAACGTGGCCCTGGAGAAGACGAGAGAAGCGCTGTGACTCAGTTTGCTTTAGTCGTGGCGAAGTTCTCAAGCCAGCTAGACTGGTGGGGTGGTACCTTTTATTTTATCTACCTATACAAATTTTTAAAAATTGTTTTAACTTACATAGTAAAGTGAGCAAATATTTAGTGTACAACTGAGTGAGTTTTTCCCATACACACACACATTCACACTCACTTGCGTACCCACCTTGCAGAGCAAGATAATAGAGCATTTCCAACACCTCGAAAGACTGCCTCATGCCTACTCCCAGGCAATACTCCCAAAGGCAACTGCTGCTGACCTCTATTACTACTGAATGCTTTTACTTTTTCTTGAACTTAGTTTGAATGGAACCCTACGGGGTGTACTGTTTTGTATCTGGCTTCTTTCACTCCACACTATGTCTGTAAAGCCCTTCTACACTGTGGCATATAGCAAAAGCTTGTTCCTGTTCACTCTCCAACCACCCCATTCCCCCGGCCCTAGGAAACCACTAGTCTACTTTGTGTCTATAGATTTGCCTATTCAACGCTGGCCAGATAGCTCAGTTGCTTAGAGCGTGTTGTTATAGCACCAAGGCGTTCAGATCCTTGTACTGAGCAGCTGCCCAAATAAATAAATAAATAACAGCTTTGCCTGCTCTAGCATTTCATTATAAATGGAATTATACAATGTGTGGTCTTTGGGACTGGCTTCTTTTACTTAGCGTGTTTTTGGAGTTCATTCATGTTGTAGCATATATCCATACTTTATTTCTTTTTATTGCTGAAAAATATTCCATTGTTTGAGTATACAGTGGTATATCCCCCTCAGGGGATATGTTTGGAGACTCCCAGAGGATGCCTGAAACCATGGAGAGTACAAAACCCTATATATACAATGTTTTTTCCTACGTGTATTCATACATACTCATGACAAAGTTAAATTTATGTCAGGCACAGTAAGAGACTAACAACAGTAATAAAATATACTATAATCAAAGTTATGTGAATGTGGTCTCTCTCTCAAAATATCTTCCTGTACTGTACTCACCTATTTTCAGACTGTGGTTGACTCTGGGTAACTGAAACTGGAACGCGAAACTGCTGATAAGGGGAACTACCATACCACATTTTATTTATCCCTTCTTCAGTTGATAGACATTTGGATTGTTTCCATCTTTTGGCCTTTCTGAATAACACTGCAATGGACATTTATGTACAAGTTTTTGTGTGGATAATGGACATATGTTTTCATTTCTCTTCAGCATATACCTAGGAGTGGAATTGCTGGATCATAAGGATAATCTATGTTTAATTGAGAAATTGCCAAACTATTTTTCACAGCGGTTGCACCATTGTACATTCCCACCAGCAGTATATAGGGATTCCAAATTTCTACATTTTTGACAGTGCTTGTTATGTCTTTTTGATTCTAGCCATCCTGGTTTGTGAGAAGTGATATCTCACTGTGCTTTTGATTTACATTTCCCTGATGGCTAAAGATACCGAACGCTTTTTCATGTGTTGGTTGGTCGTGTGTATATCTTCCTTTGTGAAATGTTTATTCAGATCCTTTGCCTATTTTTTTTTTTTTTTTTGTCTTTTTCGTGACCGGTACTCAGCCAGTGAGTGCACCGGCCATTCCTATATAGGATCCGAACCCGCGACGGGAGCGTCGCCGCGCTCCAAGCGCCGCACTCTCCCAAGTGTGCCACGGGCTCGGCCCTCCTTTGCCTATTTTTAAAAATGAGTTGTTTGCCTTTTTTTTTATTGAGTTGTCATAGTTCCTTATATATTCTAGATATAAGTCCCTTATGAAATACATAATTTGCCAAAATTTTATCCCATTCTATGGACTTTCTTTTCACTTTCTGGAAAGTATCCTATGATGAGCAAAGTTTTGATAATGTCCACCTTGCCTAATTTTTCTTTTGTTGCTTGTACTTTTGGTGTCATATCTAAGAAACCTAAGGTCGCAAGATTTATGCTTATGTTTTCTTCTACGAGTTTTATAGTTTTAGCTCCCACATTTAGGTCTTTTTGACCCATTTCTGAGTTGATTTTTGTATATGTTATGAGGTAGGAGTTAAACTTTATTCTTTTGCATGTGAATATCCACTTTTCTCAGCATCATTTGTAGAAGACTATTCTTTTCCTATTGAATTATCTTGGCACCCTGTCAAAATCATGGTCACCAGCTGACCATCATTGTGAGGGTTTGTTTCTGGATTCTCACTTCTATTCCATTGATCTATATATATCTAGCCTTATGCCAGTACCACACTGTCTTGGATTACTGTAGCTTCACTGTAATTTTTGAAATCAAAAAGCTTAAGTTATCTAACTTTGTTCATTTTCAGGATTGTTTTGGTGATTCCATATGAATCTTTAAATTTCTGCCAAGAAGTCATCTGGTATTTTTACAGTGTTGCATTGAATCCATAGATCAATTTGCAGAACATTGCCATTTTAACAATATTAAATCTTCCAATCCATGAAAATAGGATGCCTCCCATTTAATTAAGTTTTTAATTTCTTTCAACAATATTGTGTATTTTCAAAGTACATGTTTTACATTTTTGTTAAATTTGCTCCTAAGTTTTTTATTCTTTTTAATACTGTTGTAAATGGGATTTTCTTAATATTACTTTCTATTGGTTTACTGTTAATTTATAGAAATACAATTGACTTTGTATATTGATGTTGTATCCTGCCACTTTACTGAACTTGTTCATTAGTTCTCAAGATTTTTCAGTGGAGTACTTAGCAGTTTCTACATGTAAGATCACATCATCTGTAAATAGTTAGTTTTATGTCTTTCCAATCTATATACTTTTTATTCAATTTTCTTACCTAACTGCTCTGGCTAGAACTTTCAGTATAGTGTTGAACAGAAGTGTTGAGAGTGGACATCTTTATCTTTTTCCTAATCTTAGGAAAACAGCATTCGGTCTTTCACTATTAAGAATGATATTAGTTGTGGATTTTTCATAGATGTCCTTTATCATGTTGAGGAAGTTCACTTTTATTCCAAGTTTGTTGAGTGGTTTTAGCAAGAAGAGCTGTTGAAGTTATGAACATTCTTGTACATTACTTTTGCTGACCTTGGGTACACATTAAACACTCGTTTCTGTTGTGTATATATCAAGGAGTAGAAATGCTGAGTCATAGAATATGCATAAGTTTAGCTTTAGTAAACATTGTCAAACCACTGCCTAAGGGAGCCACTGTCTCACCATTGCTATCAAAAATAGCTGCCTCCTGGTTTCCCTGCAGGCCCAGCACTATGGCTGTGGGCAATGCTTTCCATACTTTGATAAATGCAGTAGTGGCCCTGATTCACCACTCCCATGATCACTTTTGGTGGAAATTCAGTTTGTAGGATGAAAAAAGATACAGGGTTTTAATATTTGCCAATATAAGATGTGGAAAATAGCATCTTATTTTTATTTTTACTACTAATTTCTTTTTTTACTACTAATGATCTTGGAACTCATTTTCATAGTTTTATTGGTCACTTGTATTCTGTGATATATTCTTTAATGTATCTAAAATTTATTTTCATACATGCTATGAAGTAGAAATTTAGTTTTTTTTCTTTAATATGGAAAAAATATACAAGAGTCTGTGACTTTTCATCAACTTTGACAGGGGCCATGTTAATTTCTGTGCTCTTATTGATTATTACGAGAGTATTGCTATGGATTTGGAAGGAGTAATCTTTTTTTTCTGATTAAAGTGGTAATATTTGTTCATTGTAGAAAACTTGGATACCATGAAGATATCTAAAACCTAAAATCAAAAAGGGGTAATTATACTCACCACTACTCTAGTCTAGTCTCAGTCCTAGCTCTACTCCTGTGTATTACACATGCACACTGTGGTAGTTTTCTATAACCCCAACTTTATCTTTCTTTCCTGTTAGGTGAATTGGTAATCAGAAGGGCCCCTGCTGACTTCAGGTTAAATTTCTGAGAATGTGAATAATCTGAGTTAAAAGAATCGTGAAGTTAAAAGATATATTGATAATTTTTTTCCCTCCACATCCTTCTGATCTTGCACAGAACTGCACCAACAACATTCCAGAAACTGTATTCCATAGAATGTCCACCAACTCCCTCCAGAACCCTTCATTAATTATTCTGCAGACAAATTTCTTGTATACATTCACCCCAAATCTCTCTGATGAAAAGACACTTTTTTTTCCCTTGAGGGTATCCCTTCAATTTCTGATGAAATTTAAGCTCATCCCCTCTTGCTCCCTTCTCAGATCTAACAGGCAGGAACTGCTTATCTCTTATGGGATATTCTTGCACGTACTTCCACACTTTAGCTGTATTCAGAGGGTCAGAGGCACAGTCTCCTCCTATCAGCAAGATAGGAGTGGTGTGAGTTGACAAGAATCATCTCTCTTTTTCTGTTGAAAGAGGGTTGTTTAGATCAGCATTTATGAAAGCAAATGCTGATAGAGAACTCTAGTTTTTACCTTTGAGTGACCTCAGGCAGGTCAACCACTCTTTCTGGGCTTCAGTTTTTTTCTCAGCAAAAGTGAAAACATTATTATTTTATTAATAGCCACTGTCTGGTAGGACTGTTTTTGATCTGAGTATAAAGAAAAATAAATGTAGGGTTCTTATGTGGCATTTTGGCTTTTTAGATTAGTATTATTTTTTGCGTTTTTTTAATAAATTGTGGTAAAATACATGCTATGGATTGAATTGTGTCCCCCAAATATTATGTATTAGAAGTTTGATCCCCACTGTGACTGTTAAGAGGGCGGACATCCTATTATGGTAATTGAAAGGTGGGGCCAAGGACCGTGGCTCACTTGGGAGTGTGGTGCTAATAACACAAAGGCCACAGGTTCGGATCCCTATATAGGGATGGCCAGTTAGCTCACTTGGGAGAGCGTGGTGCTGACAACACCAAGTCAAGGGTTAAGATCTACTGGTCGTCTTTAAAAAAAAAAGAAAAGTAAAGAAAGGTGGGGTCAGAGTTGCAGCGGAGAAACCCTGGCAGTGGCATGCCTAGTGGAGCCATGAGAGCAGGACCTCCATGGAGACCCCAGACCCGTGTAGCCACCAGGGTGGAAAGCCAGCCCGGGAGAGCTGAAGTGTAGTCTGAGACCAGGAAAGCCATAGGAGCAGAGCTGCCCAAGGACTTGGGGAACCAATCCCCACATGAGAGTGCAGAGAACATCGAACATGGAGTCAAGGCACATGATTCACCAGCTGTGAAATTTAATGCCTGCCCTGCTGGGCTTTGGACTTGTTTAATACCTGTTACCCCCTTTTTTTTGTCTTATTTCTCCCTTTTTGAATGGGAACATGTACCCTGTGCTTGTCCCACCATTGCATATTGGAAGTAGATAACTTGTTTTGATTTCACAGATGGAACTTTGGACTTTTGAGTTGAAACAAGTGAAGACTTTGGAGATGAAATGAATGTATTTGTGTGTGAAAAGGAACCACATCTCATAGTTAGAGGATATTTATTATATACAACAAGACATTGTTCTAAGTGCTTTACTCATTTTGTTTTTACAGCAACTTTTATTTTTCCTATTTTCAAGTGAGGAAACTGAATCACAGAGAGGTTATCTATCTTTCCCAAAGTCAAACAGCAACTAAGTGCTAGTACTGGGTTATGAACCTTGGTAGTAAGTTTCAGAGCCCATGGATGGATGGATGGATGGATGGATGGATGGATGGATGGATGGATGGATGGATGGATGGATTTATTTATTTATTTATTTATTTATTTATTTGTTTGTTTGTTTGTTTGTTTGTTTATTTATTTATTTATTTATTTATTTTTAAAAAGATGACCAGTAAGGGGATCTCAACCCTTGGCTTGGTGTTGTCAGCACCACGCTCTACCAAGTGAGCCACGGGCCGGCCTAGAGCCCATGGATTTAAATTAAGCTCTATAACATGAAGTAACATATCTGAGGGCTTAAAATGAGCATGTTTGCATACATTTTGCATATACTTATGTATGAACTTATAAAAACTCAGAAATGCTTAAGAAAAATAATCAGTGTTGTTAATATTAAGCCAATGGTTGCATTTTCCCCCAATTCTATTAATTTTCACTTACTGTACCTCACTGGAGACCAGAATGATGAAGAATGATGCATATCACAGTGTGGTTTTTTGTTTGTTTGTTTGTTTGGTGGCTGGCCAGTAAAGGGATCCGAACCATTGACCTTGGTGTTACCAGAACCATGGTCTCCCAAGTGGGCTAACCAGCCAGCCACAAAATATTCTTAACTGAAAAATTTGAAGAAGATTCATTTCTCAAAATGAAGAGTATCTTACATATGTTTCTCTTCTACCACATTTTTTTTTTTTTTTTTGGTGGTGGGGAGGGCGCTGGCCAGTGTGGGGTTCAGAACCCTTGACCTTGGTGTTATAAGACTGTGCTTAACCAACTGAGCTAACCATCCAGTCTCCACTAATATTTGAATCTAGATTTTTCCAAGAGTTGAAACTGAAAAACATTACTGAATTGAGTATTTAGTGTTCAAATGACTGTAAATTGTGATAAATGAGCTCCTCTTGGGTCTCCGCACCTGTGACCATGACAATTTAGAGCAGAAGTAGGGTCTTGAACCAATACTACTGCATTTCCTCAAATCTAAGATGCCATTATTATAGGAAAGACCATTATTTTAGGTATGATGAAGAATGAAAAAGAATGCTGCCAATTAAACCATGACACACCGTCTCAGCTGTAATCCTTATGCAGTAATTGGTTATACTAATGTTTCATTGCTTTGACAATTCTTTCAGCTATTCTGAGAGATTTGGTAAGATTTCCATATTCATTCAGGTGCCTTTCTCGGCATGTGCTATGCCAGTGTTTTTCAAACTTGACAGGGTACGTGAATCACCTAGGAGTTTTGTTAAAAATGCAGATTCTGATTCAGCAGGTCTGGGACGGGCCTGAAATTGTGCATGTCTAATAATTTCCCAGGTGATGCCAATGCTACTGGTTGCAGACCAATCCTTGATAGCAGGCAATCTTTTATATATATTTCCTTAACAAAATGTAACTCCTCTTCATCTACTCTTGAATGTCTTCTTTCGTTAGATCTTGTAAAGTACTTGCTTGTTGCTTTACAAGGAAGCATAGAGTTGCAGCAATTCCTCCAACAAAGAATATTTGCTTTACAAACATCAAACTTACGTCCCTACCTTTGCTGTTGGCCTCTCTTTGTATAAGTGACTCTTTGTTTTGGTATTGAATCATATTGTACAATTTTTGAAGACATTTTAAAGGGAAATTAAACCTGACACATCCAATAGGGATGATGCACATCACTGAACAGAAATGAAGATAATATGGACAGCCGTGATCAAATTCATGAATGCACAGGCAATGACAACTATATCACAGCTACTGCCTGGTTACAGTAAACACAGGATACTATCAGGTTGTATAACTCATTCTGATTTTTCTGCAATATTCAAATACACAAAAAAGTAGAATTATAAAACATAGCATATTTTAAAAAGCAGGAAAAAAAGGAGGGCAAGGAAAGACATAGGAAACAAAACCACATAAACCACCTAGCACTGTCTGTTCATTCATGATATATTTATTGAATATTGCTTATAGGTGAGGCAGTGCACGCTGAGGAAATCCCGGTGAAGAAGCAGTTCCACAGTTCCTGCCCTCATGTAGCTCATGGCTCAGCAGGGAGACTGACATTAAAAAAAATAGTCAATCCTCATTGCTTGTGGATTCTGTAGTTGTGAATTTGCTTATGCATTAGTCTGCTAGGGCTGTCATATCAAAATAACACACACTGAATTGCTTAACCCACAGAAGTGTATTTTCTCACAGTTCTGGAGGCTGGAAGTGCAAGATAAAGGTGACAGAAAATTTGGGTTTTGGTGAGGCTTCTCCTGGCTTGCAGGTGGCTGCCTTCTCACTATTAGTCATTTTATACAGAGGGAGAAAGAGAGGGAGGAGGAAAAAGGGGGAGAGGGATGCAGGTGGGCAGGGAGGGCTCTCTGGTGTCTCTTCCTTTTCTTACAAGGATACACATTTTATCGGGTTAGAGCCTCACCATTGTAACTTCATTTCACCTTAATTACCCTCCTTAAAGATCCTGTCTCCAAATACAGTCACACTGGGGGTTAGGGCCTCAACATAAGAATTTGGGCAGGACACAATTCAGTTCATAACAGCTTCCTTGGTAAAATGTATTTATTTATTTTTTGCTAAAATGTATTTGCAACCCCAAAATCAATACTTGCAGCACTTTCAAGGTCATTTATGGACATGTGCAGCAAAAAATCTGTATTGCCTGTTGTATGTGTTCCCAGCTGAGGCTGAACCTTCCTGTTTCAGCTCTCATACTGTAAACAGGTATCCTTTCTGTGGTCTATTTAGTGCCACATTTTTCTCATTTTTGTACTTTTTGTTTGCTTTTCCATTCTTGGTTCCTATAAAGAAGCAAAATAATAAAAGAAAGGCATAGACTACTCTTTTTGATTTTTCATAATAAGTATATTTTTCCAGTTGGAAAGCATTTTCTAATTAAAGAATTTGATCTCATATACATAAGAGGAACAAAGTATTTTTTTCCAGTTCCTTTTAGGGCTGTGTTCTGATTTCCAACCACCAGGTGGAGACCAAACAAAACTAAAATATTACTCATATTTTGTGTTTTATGCTGAATATGAGCAATTCCTTAATCTAAATCAGGGGTGGGAAAATTTCTTTCCCCTTTTGAGGGAGCCATTGACCTTAGAGGGAAAAATACCTTTTAGATCAAATGAAAATTCAAAACAAACACAATTTTTTGAACAGACATAATGTGTTCAAATCAATGACTTTTCCAATTAAAATTGGAAAATGTGTATATTTTAATTAAGTTTAACAAAAGTAAACATTTCCATGCTACATTATTGCCAGTTAGAGGATGGGTAAGATGAAATAGGAAAAAACAGCAGCAAAAAAAAAAAAAAAAAAAAAAAAGAAAGAAAGAAAGAAGAGGAAGAAAGAAAAGCAGCCACAGATAGGCAGACAGAGAGTGAAACACCAAGTGGTTGGAGGCTGAGCTGGAGTGTGAGATAGAAACACAGAGAGGGAGTCAAGTCCAGTGGTCTGTTCTGGGGCCAGCATGGTTTGACTTTTCTGCTTGTCCACGTGCACTGAGGGTACCCAGGTCAGCAATCCCATGGAGCTCTTTCAAAGGCTCACTAACCTTCAAGCATCCCCTTTGTAACTGGAAATTGGGTCTGCTTTTATTCACAAACTTCAAAGTTTAATTGTAAAATGAAGATTTCTCTTTCCACCTTAATTGAAAGATTTCCCCATTCCATGCAAAGGAATCAATTGAGTTTTTTAAGTTCCCTCTCTGTAACATCATAAGTGCTGTTTTTGGGGCAAGATATTTAATATCCACAAGCAGTCAGGTAGCCTTTTTTTTTTTTTTAAGTTAGGGCTTTTTTATTTTTTAATATTTAGAAGTTATAATAATTCTAGTGGCCATATAATTGCTCTGAACTTCATTGCCAATCAAATCTATCGTGTGTGTGTGTGCATACATGCACACGTGTATGAGTATGCTTACGGTCACGTGCCTGTGTGCCTAATTGGAACCTTGTGAAGATTAGAGTCTGTGATAGAAACAAAGATAAAATTTCCCCTCTGGGAACACAAGGTACCTGCATTCTGTCTCTTGAGAAATCCAAAAGTTTCGGTCAGTGTAGTTCACCACAAAGAGGAGGATATGGCCCTGTGTCTGTAGTGCACTTCTCTTCATTTACCAGGAACTGGACACAATGAATCAGGAGGCATATCCTAGTGATGAGCCAGACTTCTCCATGAGGGTCTTATGGTTCAGATAACTGTCTGGCACAGTTGTCATTTTAACTAGAAAGTAATGGGGGTATTAGAACCAGTCTGTCTCAGAAAAATCCATCTCATAGGGACCATGAATCACCACCATTCATATTTGAGACTTCTGTGAAATTACGTCATATGAAAGTTTGTAGCCTTTTGACAAAAATGTGATCTTATTCACATTTCTTTCTATAATACTTGGGGATTAAAAAAAATTAAAGCCAAAAAAAAAAAAAAAAGCTGATACTGTCTTGTTATTTAACAAATACCTCCTTACGAAATCTTTAAGAGCTTTAAAACAAAAATAAAATTTCCGCACTGGAAGCTGCCATCCATGTGACCTTGGGCTACTCATTCAACCTCTCTTGGTGTCTGAGTCTCAAAGGTGGAGCATGTACCCTGGGGGCATGTGCAAGATGAGCCATTGGGGAGCTGGAAGAAATATTAGAACTTTTACTTACATTTTTCCATCTAAAATTTAAGGAAAAATACAAAGCTTTACTAGTATTTGATATATAGATTGACTACAAGTATGTAATTTATTACTGTACAAATTTGTGGGGGTGCATGCTCAAATATGCTTTACTGTTATTGGCATGTGATCAAAAAAGTATGGAGATTATAGATTTACACCATTCAAAGATTAAGCTAGATTCACTATTTTTTCAAATTGCTGGTTGCAACCAGCTATTGTGTGCAGTCTATCTAGTGGATTCTTAAAAAGTGAAATGAAACAAAATGTAAAATATCAGCTTGCATTGCTCAGAGTAAGAATTAAGTATTGTCTGTGAAACTTAGCAGATGAACATGTGTGAGTACTGATGTAAAATTTACTTCCTATTGTGAGTTGCAGTTAAAAAAAAAAATATGAAAGCAACTAGACTAGAGCAGTGGCTCTCAAAGTGCAGTCTTCAGACCAGCCGCAGCATTATGGAGGAACTTGCAAATTCTCTAGGCTGATTTGAGATTTACTCTATCAGAAACTGTAATTGGAGCCCAGAGATGTTCAATGAGTGCTCCGGTAATTTTTTTTGGGGGGGAAGGGGTGTAGATTTTTTTTTTTTTCCATTTTAGTCAACTATTTCACAACTCTAAAATTGGAGTAAAAAAATTTTAAAAAACTGTATAAAGTTTATCTTTACAATATCTTCTGCTAATCTCAGCACTATTTTTTTTTACCTCATATTACCTGTATTTTATGGCATATATTTTTTGCTTTTGCTTTTTTGCCATTTATTTTATTTTTATTTATTTTTAATTTTTTTTATTGTGGTAGGAACACTTAACATGAGACTTAACCTCTTAACAGATCATGTCATCTGTAGAGATAATTTTGCTTCTTCCTATCCAATTTGGATGCCTTTTATTTCTTTTTCTTGCCTGATTGCTTGGGCTAAGACTTTCAGTACTATGTCAAATAGAAGTATCAGGAGTGGTGGGCATCATTGCCTGTTCATGAACTTAGAGGAAAACTTTCAGTTTTTTACCATTGAGTATAATATTAGCTTTGGCCTTTATTGTGTTGAGGTAAATTCATTCTGTAACTAGTTTGTTGAGAATTTTTATCATGAAAGAATGTTGAATTTTGTCTAATGCTTTTTCTATGTCTATTGAAATGATATGTGATTTTTATCATTCATTCTGTTAATGTGTTGTATCACATTTATTGATTGGCATATGTTATACCATCTTTGCATTCCAAGTATAAATCCTACTTGATCATGCTATATGATTCTTTTAATATACTGTTGAATTCAGTTTGTTAGCATTTTTTTTAATGGATTTTTGCATCTATGTTCATCAAGGATATTGGCCTGTAATTTACTTTTCTTGTGGTATCTTTGTCTGGCTTTGGTATCAGGTAATGCTGGCCTCATAAGATGAGTTTGGAAGTAGTCCCTTTTCTTCAGTGTTTTGGACAAGATTAAGAAGGTTTGGTGTTAATTTTTATTTAAATGTTTGGTAGAATTTACCAGTGAAGCCATCTGGTCCTGGGATTTTCTTTATTGGGAAGTTTTTGATTACTAATTCAATCTCCTTATTTGTTATTGGTCTGTTCAAGTTTGCTATTTCTTCATGATTCAGTCTTGGTAGGTTGTACGTTTCTAGGAATTCATCCATTTCTTCTAGGTTATCCAATTTGTTAGCATATAATTGTTCATAACAGTCTCTTGTGATCTTTTTGTTTCTGTGGCATCAGTTGCAATGTCTCCTCTTTCATTTCTCATTTTGAGTCTTCTTTCTTTTTTTCTAAATCTAGCTAAAGGTTTGTTAATTTTATCTTTTCAAAAAAGTAACTGCTACTTTCATTGATTTTTTTCTATTATTTCTATGTCATTTATTTCTGCTCTAATCTCTATTTCTTTCCTTCAGCTAACTGTAAGCTTAGTTTCTTCTCTTTGTTCCAGTTCCTTGAGGTGTAAAGTTAGGTTGTTTATTGTTATAAGCTTCCTTCTAAGTATACTGCTTTTGCTGCATTTCATAAGTTTTGGTATGTTTTTGTTTTCATTTGTCTGTAGATATTTTCTGATTTCCCTTCTGATTACTTCTTTGATCCAAAGGTTATTAAGAAATGTGATGTTTTATTTCCACATATTAGAAAACTTTTCAATTTTTCTTTGTTATGGATTTTTTAGTTTCATTCCATTGTGGTTGGAAAAGACATTTGATGTAATTTCAGTCTTCTTAAATTTGTTGAGACTTTTGTGATCTAACATATGAGCTACAGTTGAAAATATCTCATGTGTGCTTGAGAAGAAGGTGTATTCTACTGTTGTTTGGTGTTATGTTCTGAATATGTAAGTAAAGTCCATTTGGTATATAGTGTTCATGTCTACTGTTCATTTATTGATTTTCTTGTGTATCTTCCATTCATTGTTGAAAGTTGGGTACTGTATTGCTGTCTATTTCTCCCTTTGATACTATCAATGTTTGCTTTGTATAATTAGGTGTTCTGATGTTGGGTGCATATATATTTGTAATTTTATGTCTTTCTGATAAATTGTCCCTTTTATCATTATATAACAGTCTTCTTTTTTTCTTGTGACAGTTTTTGACTTAAAGTCTATTTTGCCTGATGTAAGTATAGCCATTCCTGCTCTCTTTTGGTTACCATTTGTATGGAATATTTTTCCATCCCTTCACTTTCAGCCAATGTGAGTCTTTGATTCTAAAGTGAGTCTCTCGTAGAAAGCACATTTTTGGATTTTTGGTTTTTTTAAAAATCCATTTGGCCACTCTTTTGATTTGAGAGTTTAATTCATTTACATTTAAAGTAATTATCAATAGGTAAGAACTTATTATTGCCATTTTGCTATTTTGTTATTTTGTTATTTATTTAGTAGTTCTTTTGTCCCTCTTTTTCTTTCTTGCTGTCTTCCCTTATGATTTGTTAATTTTTGGTAGTGATATGCTTTGATTCTTTTTTCTTTTTCTTTTGTGTACCTATTATAGAGATTTTCTTTGTGGTTACCATATAGGTTACATAAAACATCTTGTAATTATATCAGCCTATTTTAAACTGATAATAACTTCAATTGCATAAAAAACTGTAATTTTACCTCTCACCATATTTTGTTATTGATGTCATACTTTACACATTTTTATAGTTGTATTTATTAGCAAATTTTTATATTTATAGTAATTTTTAATACTTATGACTTTTAACTTTTATAATAAAGCTAAAAGTGACTTACATACCACAATTGCATTATTACAGTATTCTGTATTTGTCTATATATTTACCTTTACAAGTGAGTTTTATACTTTCATATGCTTTCATGTTGCTGTTTAGCATCCTTTCATTTCAACTTGAAGAATTCCCTTTAGCATTTCTTGTAAGGCAAGTTTGGGTGGTGATGAACTCTCTTAGCTTTTTTTGTCTGAGAGAGTCTTTATTTCTTCTTAATTTCTAAAGGACAGTTTTGTTGGGTATAGTGCTCTAGGTTGGATTTTTTTTTTCTTTCACCACATTAAATATATTATCCCACTCACTTCTGGCCTGCATGGTTCTGCTAAGAAATCCACTGATCGTCTTATGGGGGGTAGCTTGTGTGTGATGAGTCACTTTTCTCTTGCTGTTTTCAAAATTTGTCTTTGTGCTTAACTTTGAAAATTTGATTATAATGTGTTTTGGTGCAGACTTTATAGCCTTCACCTTATTTGAGGTCTTTTGAGCTCCATAAATCTGTATGTCCATTTCCCTCCCAAGTTTGGGAAGTTTTCAATCGCTGTTTCTTCAAATAACCTCTCTGCCCCTTTATTTCTTCTCCCGGATATCCCCTAATGCATATATTGGTTCATTTGATGGTATTGCGTAATTCGCTTAGGCTTTCTGCACTCTTGTTCTTTTTTCTTTTTACTCCTCTCACTGGACAGTTTTAAATGGCCTGTCTTTGAGTTTGCTAATTCTTTCTTCTGATTGATCAAATCTGTTGTTGAAACCTTCAAGTGAATGTTTTAGTTCCATTATTGAACTCTTCAGCTCCAGAATTTCTGTTTGATTCTTCTTTATCATTTCTGTCTCTTTGTTATATTCTTGTTTTATACATGTAATGTTTCTTGATTTTGTTTAGTTGTCTATCTTTGTTCTCTTGTAACTCACAGAGCTTCTTTAGGGTAACTGTTTTAAATTCTTCATTAGGTAATTCATACATCTTCATATCTTTAGGGTTAGTTACTGAAGATTTCTTTTGTTTACTTGATTGTGTCATGTTTTCCTGATTCTTCATATTCTTTATAACTGTCCATTGGTTTCTGCACATTTGAAGAAACAGAACAAACTGCCATGGCTTTGATGTTTTAGCCAGATAAATTTTGTAGGGAATATTTCAAAAAGGTGTGAAGTTATAACAATTTAAAAACACAGTTAACCTACTTCTAAGAATGCAGAACATAAAATCATAGGTTATTTTCAATATGAGAAAACTTAAATTTCTTTGCTTTAATTTTTTTGTGTGTTTTAGTATATACTCACATTTAAAAAATCAATAATAATTCCATAATATAATCAAACATTAAACAAGCTTAACTTTCTCCAATTCTCTCCCCCTCCCTCTTTCTTTATTACAATTGATTTGTCTACATCAGGATCCAAACAAGTTCTGCTTATTGCATTGGTTGCTATGTTAGCTGTCTCTTAAGTTTCTTCAAATCTATAGTTTCCCCCTTCATCTATTTTTTTTACTCCTTTACCCCATAAAGTTTCCCAAGGTCTGGATTTGCTGGCTTCATCCCAGTAGTGTCATTTAATATGTTCCACCATCCCCCAAGTTTTCTGATGATTGGCTGCTGGATCCTGAGGCTTGGTCTCACTCATGTTAGATTTGGCTTCAGAGGTACATGTTCTTACTGCAGGAGGCCACTTTTGTCTGATTGACTCTTTGTGACATTAGCACACATTGATGATTATTTGCTAGATCCATTATTTCAATAGGAGTTTGCAAAATACCATATTCTAATTATTTTATTTCCTCTCTATTTACTATCTGGGATACTTCACTAGACAGAAATGTTTCTTCCTCAGCTATTTATGGTTACCCTGAGGAACAATTCATATAGAAAAGACAGGATAAATGTTTGAAATTTCTCTTTCACTCACTAGTTTTAGAAAAACGAATTGTTCCAGTATCATCTTCCAAAGAGATTGAGAGTTTGTTTGCTTTTGTTTTATTGTCATTATAGATTTCTTGCGGTGGTAATATTTAGTTTCTTTCTCTTTCTCATTTGCACTTTTCTTCTACCAGTGGGTTTTGTTCTTTCCTGTGTATTCATGGTAGTGATGATTGTTTTTCGGATTCCAGATGCAGGACTCCCATGAGGATTTCTTGCAGCGCTGGTCATATGGTGGTGAACTGCAGTTTTTGTTTGTCTAGAAAGTACACTATTTCTCCCTCATTTCTGAAGATAGCCTTGCTGGGTATAGTATTCTTGGCTGGCAGGTTTTTATTTTCTTTTAGTATTTTAATATGTCATCCTATTTTCTTCTGGCTCAAAGAGTTTCTGTTAAGAAGTATGCTGTTAGTCTGATAGGGACTCCCTCATAGGAGACTTGAAGCTTTTCTCTTGCTTCTTTTATTTATTTATTTATTTATTTTTTTACTTTCATTAATTGTTTTATTTTTTTATTTTTTATTTTTTTTATTTTATTTTTATTTTTATTTTTATTATTATTTTTTTTTAAATTTTATTTTGTCGATATACATTGTAGCTGATTATTGCTCCCCATCACCAAAACCTCCCTCCCTTCTCCCTCCCCCCCTCCCTCCCAACAATGTCCTTTCTGTTTGCTTGTCGTATCAACTTCAAATAATTGTGGTTGTTATATCTTCTCCCCCCCCCCGGTTTGTGTGTGTGTGTGTGTGTGTGTGTGTGTGTGTGTGTGTGAATTTATATATTAATTTTTAGCTCCCTCCAATAAGTGAGAACATGTGGTATTTCTCTTTCTGTGCCTGACTTGTTTCACTTAATATAATTCTCTCAAGGTCCATCCATGTTGTTGCAAATGGCAATATTTCATTCATTTTTATAGCTGAGTAGTATTCCATTGTGTAGATGTACCACATTTTCCGTATCCACTCATCTGATGATGGGCATTTGGGCTGGTTCCAACTCTTGGCTATTGTAAAGAGTGCTGTGATGAACATTGGGGAACAGGTATACCTTCGACTTGATGATTTCCATTCCTCTGGGTATATTCCCAACAGTGGGATGGCTGGGTCGTATGGTAGATCTATTTGCAATTGTTTAAGGAACCTCCATACCATTTTCCATAGAGGCTGCACCATTTTGCAGTCCCACCAACAATGTATGAGAGTTCCTTTTTCTCCGCAGCCTCGCCAGCATTTATCGTTCATAGTCTTTTGGATTTTAGCCATCCTAACTGGGGTTAGATGGTATCTCAATGTGGTTTTGATTTGCATTTCCCGGATGCTGAGTGATGTTGAGCATTTTTTCATATGTCTGTTGGCCATTTGTATATCTTCCTTAGAGAAATGCCTACTTAGCTCTTTTGCCCATTTTTTAATTGGGTTGCTTGTTTTCTTCTTGTAAAGTTGTTTGAGTTCCTTATATATTCTGGATATTAATCCTTTGTCAGATGTATATTTTGCAAATATTTTCTCCCACTCTGTTGGTTGTCTTTTAACTCTTTTAATTGTTTCTTTTGCTGTGCAGAAGCTTTTTAGTTTGATATAATCCCATTTGTTTATTTTTCCTTTGGTTGCCCGTGCTTTTGGGGTCGTATTCATGAAGTCTGTGCCCAGTCCTATTTCCTGAAGTGTTTCTCCTATGTTTTCTTTAAGAAGTTTTATTGTCTCAGGGTGTATATTTAAATCCTTAATCCATTTTGAGTTGATTTTAGTATACGGTGAGAGGTATGGATCTAGTTTCATTCTCCTGCATATCGATATCCAGTTATCCCAGCACCACTTGCTGAAGAGGCAGTCCCTTTCCAGTGAATAGGCTTGGTGCCTTTGTCAAAGATCAGATGGCAGTAAGTGTGTGGGTTGATTTCTGGATTCTCTATTCTATTCCATTGGTCAGTGTGTCTGTTTTTATGCCAGTACCATACTGTTTTGGTTATTATAGCTTTGTAGTATAGCTTAAAGTCAGGTAGTGTTATGCCTCCAGCTTTATTTTTTTTGCTCAGCATTGCTTTGGCTATTCGTGGTCTTTTATTGTTCCATATAAATGTCTGGATAGTTTTTTCCATTTCTGAGAAAAATGTCTTTGGAATTTTGATGGGAATTGCATTGAATTTGTATATCACTTTGGGTAGTATGGACATTTTCACTATGTTGATTCTTCCAATCCAAGAGCATGGAATATCTTTCCATCTTCTTGTATCCTCTCTAATTTCTCTCAGCAGTGGTCTGTAGTTCTCATTATAGAGATTTTTCACCTCCTTGGTTAACTCAATTCCTAAGTATTTTATTTTTTTGGTGGCTATTGTAAATGAGCAGGCTTTCTTGATTTCTCGTTCTGCATGTTCACTACTGGAGAAAAGAAATGCTACTGATTTTTGTGTGTTGATTTTGTATCCTGCTACTGTGCTGAAATCATTTATCAATTCCAACAGTTTTTTTGTAGAGGTTTTAGGCTGTTCGATATATAGGATCATGTCATCTGCAAACAGGGACAGTTTGACTTCATCTTTTCCAATCTGGATGCCCTTTATTTCCTTCTCTTCTCTGATTGCTCTGGCTAGTACTTCCAACACTATGTTGAATAGGAGTGGTGAGAGTGGGCATCCTTGTCTAGTTCCTGTTCTTAAAGGAAAAGCTTTCAGCTTTTCCCCATTCAGGATGATATTGGCAGTGGGTTTGGCATATATGGCTTTAATTATGTTGAGATACTTTCCCTCTATACCTAACTTATAGAGGGTCTTTGTCATGAATGAGTGCTGAACTTTATCAAATGCTTTTTCAGCATCTATAGAGATGATCATATGGTCCTTGTGTTTGAGTTTATTAATATGGTGTATCACATTTATTGATTTGCGTATGTTGAACCAACCTTGCATCCCTGGGATGAATCCCACTTGATCGTGATGAATAATTTTTCGTATATGTTGCTGTATTCTGTTTGCTAGTATTTTAGTGAGGATTTTTGCATCTATATTCATCAAGGATATCGGCCTGTAGTTTTCTTTTTTGGTTATATCTTTACCTGGTTTTGGTATCAGGATGATGTTTGCTTCATAGAATGAGTTTGGGAGATTTGCGTCCGTTTCAATCTTTTGGAATAGTTTGTAAAGAATCGGTGTCAATTCCTCTTTGAATGTTTGGTAAAATTCTGCTGTGAATCCATCTGGTCCTGGGCTTTTCTTTGTTGGGAGCCTTCTGATAACAGCTTCAATCTCCTTTATTGTTATTGGTCGGTTCAAATTTTCTACGTCTTCACGGTTCAGTTTTGGGAGCTTGTGTGTGTCCAGAAATTTATCCATTTCCTCCAGATTTTCAAATTTGTTGGCGTATAGTTGTTTATAGTAGTCTCGAATGATTCCTTGTATTTCAGATGAATCAGTTGTAATATCGCCTTTTTCATTTCTAATTTTTGTTATTTGAGTCTTCTCTCTTCTTTTTTTTGTTAGCCATGCTAATGGTTTGTCTATTTTATTTATCTTTTCAAAAAACCAACTTTTTGATTCGTTGATCTTTTGAATTGTTTTTTGGTTTTCAATTTCATTCAGTTCTGCTCTGATCTTAATGATTTCTTTCCGTCTGCTAACTTTAGGTTTGGATTGTTCTTGTTTTTCTAGTTCTTTAAGGTGAAGTGTTAGGTTGTTCACTTGCCATCTTTCTATTCTTCTGAAGTGAGCATTTAATGCAATAAATTTTCCCCTCAATACTGCTTTTGCAGTATCCCACAGGTTTTGGTATGATGTATCATTGTTTTCATTAGTTTCAATAAACTTTTTGATTTCCTGCTTGATTTCTTCTTGGACCCATATGTCATTAAGTAGAATGCTGTTTAATTTCCAAGTGTTTGTATAGTTTCCAGAGCTTCGTTTGTTATTAATTTCTAGTTTTAATCCATTGTGGTCTGAGAAGATACATGGGATAATTCCAATTTTTTTGAATTTATTGAGACTTGATTTGTGACCTAATATGTGATCTATCCTGGAGAATGATCCATGTGCTGATGAGAAGAATGAATATTCTGAGGTTGTTGGGTGGAATGTTCTGTAGATATCTGCCAATTCCAATTGGTCTAGAGTCTTGTTTAGATCTTGTGTTTCTCTACTGATTCTTTGCCTAGATGATCTGTCTAATATTGACAGTGGAGTGTTCAGGTCCCCTGCTATTATGGTATTAGTGTCTATTTCCTTCTTTAGGTCTAATAGAGTTTGTTTTATAAATCTGGCTGCTCCAACATTGGGTGCGTACATATTTATGATTGTTATGTCTTCTTGATGGATCAGTCCTTTTATCATTAAGTAGTGTCCCTCATTGTCTCTTTTTATGGTTTTTAGTTTAAAGTCTATTTTGTCAGATATAAGAATAGCTACTCCAGCTCGTTTTTCTTTTCTGTTTGCATGGTAAATCTTTTTCCATCCTTTCACTCTTAGTCTGTGTGAATCTTTATGGGTGAGGTGGGTCTCTTGTAGGCAGCATATAGTTGGGTCCTGCTTTTTGATCCAGTCAGCCAGTCTGTGTCTTTTAATTGGGGAATTTAAGCCTTTAACATTAAGAGTTGTTATTGAAAGGTGTTGATTTATTCCTAGCATTTTATTGGTTGTTTGGTTGTCTTAGGTGTCTTTTGTTCCTTGCTTTCTGATTTACTGTTTGGTTTCTTTGTTTGTTGGTTCCTTAGGTTGTAGTTAGTGTTTTTGTTAGCTTGTTTTCTCTTCATGAATGCCATTTTTATTGTACTAGCAGGTTTAGATTTTTCTTAGGTTTTTATGGCAGTGGTAGTTATTTTTCAGGAACCAAACCCAGTACTCCCTTGAGGATTTCTTGTAAGGGTGGTCGTGTGGTAGTGAACTCCCGCAGTTTTTGTTTGTCTGAGAAATATACTATTTGTCCCTCATTTTGGAAGGATAGCCTTGCAGGATAGAATATTCTTGGCTGGCAATCTTTGTCTTTTAGTATTTTGAAAATATCATCCCATTCCTTTCTAGCTTTTAGGGTTTGTGATGAAAAGTCTGATGTTAACCTGATTGGGGCTCCCTTATAGGTGATTTGATGCTTCTCTCTTGCAGCTTTTAAGATTCTCTCTTTGTCTCTGAGTTTTGCCAATTTGACTATGACATGTCTTGGAGAAGGCCTTTTTGGGTTGAATACGTTTGGAGATCGTTGAGCTTCCTGGATCTGAGGATCTGTGATTTTTCCTATACCTGGGAAGTTTTCTGCCACTATTTTGTTGAATATGTTTTCAATGGAATCTCCATTTTCCTCCCCTTCTGGAATACCCATGACTCGGATATTTGAGCGCTTGAGGTTGTCTGATATCTCTCTCAGATTTTCTTCCATGTCCTTGATTCTTTTTTCTTTCTTTTTGTCTGCTTGTGTTATTTCAAACAGCCCATCTTCAAGTTCAGAGGTTCTCTCTTCAACTTCGACAAGCCTGCTGGTTAAACTCTCCATTGTGTTTTTTATTTCGCTGAATAACTTCTTCAGTTCAGCAAGTTCTGCTACATTTTTTTTCAGGACATTGATTTCCTTGTATATTTCCTCTTTCAGATCCTGTATACTTTTCCTCATTTCATCATGATGTCTAGCTGAGTTTTCTTGTATCTCATTCAGTTTCCTTAGAATTATCACTCGAAATACCTTGTCAGTTATTTCAAGGGCTTCTTGTTCTATAGGATCTAGAGTATGAGATTTATTAACTTTTGGTGGTGTACTTTCTTGATTTTTTGTATTTCTGGTGTCTTTTTTTTGGTGTTTATTCATTGTGGCAGGGGGTTTCACAGTCCACCGGTTTGAGACTAATGACTAACTAGGATGTTGCTGTGGTTGCCAATTTGGTATGGCTCCCGCCGTGACTGCTCAGTTGGCCTCTAGTGTCTTGTGTGTGTGGTTGCCTCGGGTCTTGGGCTTCTCCGGGGATCCACCTTTCTGGTCAGCTTGGACTCTGCTGGGCTGGTGGATCACATACCACATGGTGTGTGATCTCTGTTGAGCTTTCACTTCCTGTACAGGACTTCTCCCCGTTCCGTGTGCTCTGGCCCAGGCTGTTAGATCGTGCAATGTGTGGTTTCTGTCAATTCTCTGCCTCCCTGGCCGCACGTCTCCCCCCTCTGTGCACACTGTGCTGGGCTGGGGTGTGTCTTCTGCACCCCTCGTCTATCAGCTGGGCCTTCAAGACCCTGCTCGGCACCGCCTCGCCCAGGAAGTCTACCGGGTTTCTGCTAGGCACAGACGACCGGTCTCTCTGGGTGCCTTTGTAGCACTGTGTAGATCTTTCTCAGGTCTTGTTCACCTTTGTATCCCCCCCGGTATAAACCGAGTCTAGTGCCCGCCTGCAGCCTGCTCTCCGGCAGGCTCAAGTGGACCTGGGAACTCTCCTACCACACTATTCCCAACCAGAAATTCGTTAGGCTTTTTTCCAAACTGGTGGTCGCAGAGATGGTATCTGCCTCCCAGTAACAGGAAGTTTACTGGGGCCGGAGTCCAGGGTGTGGTGGAGTGACAGTCGGCCCGCCCGTACTTCCTTGCCCTCCCAGCACTGGTCGGGGACGCCCCACGCCCCCAGCCCCGCCAGAGAACCGCGGAGGGAGTGGGAGAGGAGGCTGGCCCGCAGGCTCCAGAAAGCCCCGCGCCAGGCCAAGCAAATGGGCTCAGTGATGGCCGAGCAGGGCGGAGCTGCCCGCACCTGGGAAAATGGAGGCAGCACCGGGAGGTGAGTGGCCTGGTGGTGCAGGGGAGCCGCGTGGGCATCCACCCCCCGAACAGAGCTGTGCCAGGGATCACTCACAGTGCTGTGCCAGGTCGGGTGCTCGCTCTCTGTCTCTGGTTTGTCGCCTCCCGTGTTCTCGGCGCTGCCGCCTCGGGCTGTTCAGTCGCGGTGCGGCTCGGGTGCTCCCAGGAATCTTCTTTAATGCCGGCCTGAAACCTCGAATCCTGAATAGAGCAGCTGGCCGCCTTCAGCGCGGCCCCGGCCTCCGGGATCCTGGCTGCATCCACAGCAGCCCTGGCGCCGTGTTCCCTGTTTCGAGACTCGCTTTTGCAGCTAAGAAACAGTTCTTTTCCTGCTCCACACTTCAAAGCTGTTGCCTGTAAATGAGGCAGCCTCTCCTGCCGGGGGCAAAGTGGCGGTCACCCCCCATGACCGGCCAGCAGCAGTGGTCCTCCCTTAAGAGATGGCGAGAGGAAGGTCCACAAGTTTCTCGGCTGCCTGAGGCCCAGTGGCCGCCTTTTCCACCTCAGCTACTCCGCGCCAGCCACCGCAGCCGCCGCCATCTTGAAACTCTCTTGCTTCTTTTAAGATTCTCTTTTTGTCTTTGAGCTTTGCCAGTCTGACTATAATGTGTCTTGGAGAAGATCTTTTTTGGTTAAATCTGTTTGGGCATCTTTGAGAGTCCTGGATCTGAAGGTCTATGTCTCTCCCTATAACTGGAAAGTTTTCCATTATTGTTTCATTCAGTAGGTTTTCAATGCCTTTCCCTTTCTCCTCCCCTTCTGGAACATCTGTGATTCAAATGTTCGTGTGCTTAAGGTTGTCTGTTAGCTTTCTTAGATTTTCTTCATTTTAAAAAATTCTTTTCCCCCTCTTTTTGTCCTCCTGGGTTATTTTGAAAAGACTGTCTTCAAGATCAGAAATTCATTCATCTGCTTGTTCTTGCCTGCTCCTTAAGCTATTGGCTGTGTTTTTTATTTCATTGAATGAATCTTTCAGTTCCATGAGTTATGCTAATTCTTTTTAAAGGTATTAATCTCTTTGTAAATTTCCTTCTTCATATCTTGGATTTTTTCTTGTTTCATTTTGTTGTCTGAGTCTTCTCATATCTCAGTGAGTTTCCTTAAGATTGTTGCTCGGAATTCCTTTAGAGTCATTTGGAGGGTTTCCTTCTCTGTAGGGTCTGATATTTGAGAATTATTGTGTTCTTTTGGTGGTGCCCTTTTTCTTGGATTTTCATATTTATAGTATCTCTATGTTGATATCTGGTCATCTGGTAGAGCAGTTGCTTCTTCTGTTACTCTGGAGTGGGCTTTGAAGAGAGAGATGTCCTCTTCTTTTTCAGGGCTCCACTGGTGACTCTCCTTGTGTCAGTGCAGTCACATGTCTGAAGCTACTGCTGTGGTGTTGAGCTGCTTTTGCAACAGCCATAACTTGTGGCAGTGGCTGTGGTGGGCCACCTGCATGCCAGTGGTGTTTATGGTGTGCTCCTTCCCTGCTTCCAGGCAGTGGGTGCTGCCCTTGGATCCTGCCTAGAACCCCAGGCATGATCCTTGCCTGCTTCTGCACAAAGGGGCTGCCCCTGGCTCCTGCCTGGGACCCTGAGTGTGTTCCTTTCCTGCTTCCAGGCAGAGTCCCAGTCTTTAAGAACTGGCCCTGACTGGGAAAGACCTTCAGCAGTCAGTCCAGCTAGAGATTCTGGATATTTGTTTCTAGCTGCCCGAGGCATCCAGTCTTTTTTTAAAAAAATATTTATTTATTTATTTAGAAGTCCACAATCTCTTGCTCTCTTTGATGTCTGATCATATTATTACCTCACTCTGTGTGAGGTAAAATAGAATCTGGTCCTTTGGGCAGAGCACTGAAAGGCTGGAGATGTTCAGGGCATGCTCCACTTCTCTCTTCCTCCTGGAGGGGAGTCATCAGCTCTGTGCCTTCTTCAAAACTCTTAGAACCATGTTGGCCTCAGAAAGGTGACTGCCTGCCTATCTGCCCCAGATATCTGCACTACGCCAATTCTTTTAGCATGCTGTGTGAGGCAAGACAGAAACCAACCCCTTGGAGAGTATACTGAAATGCCAAGGACAGTGGATGTTTGTCCTACTCTCTCCCCTCACCCCTCCAAGGAAGAATCACAATATCTCTCATTGCTGAACTCTGCCAGCTTGGGGAAAGGACTGATGCAAGTAAAGTGAAATTTGCTCTTCTTACCCATTTCAATGATGCTGATTTTTGATTTTATGCTTGTCTGTGGTACTGTAACTTCTTAACTGGATCCTGGACTTCTCATAAAGGAATTTTGTTACTTATTGTTAAATCTGTGTTTCTGTGGGGAATGAGGGCTGGGGCTTTCTACTCTCCCATCCTGTTGATGTCACTCTCCAAGTGATTCTGATGAATCTGCTAAAGTTTGAGGCCACTGGCTTAGAGCATTTCTAGGACATATCCAGTTGCAAAAGCTTGGGACTGTATTAGATATTTGTTTAAGTAAGGCACTGTTTTTAAAATTTATGTAATCATAAGGATCACCTGGGGTGATTTCCAATGCCTTGGAAATCCTAATTAAGCAGGTCTTGGGGGTGGGTGGGTTTGGAATCTTATTTTTAACAAACATCTCTGGTAATTCTTGTGATCAGACAAGTTTTGGAAATAGTTTAACAAGAACTATGGAGATTTGAATGAGTATGTAGAAAGCAACTATTTTATAGAAGAGAAGACAGTGTTATAGAGAAAACAAGTATGAGGAAAGGAAATAAAACATCTAAAACAGAACCCCCAAATCTAAGAATTATCTAAACATTTCTAAATCGAACAAAATAAGCTTTCTTTCATTTTTGACTGCTGAAACTCGATTTTCTTCTGAAAAGCTTGCTCTGGAGTTTTGCACAGCATTCCAGGTCTAGAATCCAGTAGATGCTGAAAAAGCACTACTTGAAGTGAGATTGGCTTGTCTACAATATCTACTCTTTAGTCAGGGGTCCCCAGCTGCTGGACTCAGAGAGCTTGGGGCAGGTGTTAGAAGAGATGGTCTCAAATTCCTTCGCTGCTGGATCAGGCAAACTTCAAACATGCTGATAGCTTGAGACCCCACTTTCAAAAGTAACTATCACAACTGACTTAGTTTTGCTATTGCTAAAACTGCATTTCCAGTTGATGATTATTGAATACAAAATCTTTATAAGTTAGAAAAATGTCTGCACATTATAAGAATATTCAATGAAAATGTGTATAAAAATCTGAAAATCATCTGACAGTGCCTTCCTTCTCTGTCCCAACCTAAAGGTAATCATTGCTAAGTATTTGGAGAATATTTTTCTGATGACTTAATATACATACATATACCCTTTTAAAAATATTATTGATGTTATTATCTAATTCTTCAATAAACAATAGATCATGGTTATTTTTGTGTGTCATTATTTATCTAGCCAATTCTTTTGAACACCGGCAGATTTTAAATGTTTAATTTAACATTTACCAAACTTATTTGAATACTTTTAAAAATAGAATGCGGTGTGACTAAATATCCATCCACAAGAGCACAAAGCAGATAATATGTGCTTGGCTTAAAGAAGACAACTGAAAACTGTCTTCTGAACAGATTAATACTGTAAGGAATTATGTAAACTTAATTTATTGCATTTTTTAATCCTTATAACAGGAAGAATAATAACGATGAAAAATTAAATTATTGCATTCTACTGAGAACAATGTATATTGAAATAAAAGTATTTTCATTTTGTTTTGTTATATAGTGTGACATAAAAGCAAACTCTTAAAATAGCATTTTGGGGTCATTTTATTACATAGATTAATAGCTGCAATATTGTTTTTGAATAAAAGACTTATATGTGTTAGAACATGAGATTTGTTGCTCTATGTTTTCTCATCACAACACAATATTCAAAAATCCCATTGTTTTAAAAAATAAGAGCACTATAACAAAAGAAAGGTCATGAACAGAGTACAAACATTCTATGGTCTCCACGTATTCCTGGTTTACATGCCCTAAAAATCCTTAATTGTATTCTCTTTCATAGCTCTCTGCTGATTTTTCTAGCAACTGATGGGTACCATCATTCATTTTTATGTTGATGTGTTCAACCATTTTGCTCTTGTAATTTACATATGGCTTTTGAACTATAAGACTGTTTTTCATTTAAAACTTTCTTCTTTCAGCCTTAGATCCATGAGTAACAAGTTTGTATATTATGAATGTTTAATAATACCATAAATATCAAACAATAACTTCAAATGTGTGTGGCAATTATGAGGTAAGACACCTGGCAATGGAGCCATCATCCAGGAAAGAATGTGCAATAAGACAGAGGTGTGTGCTTCCCAGGCACTGGTGCCCTTAGGAAATAGTCATGCACTTCTCTATGAGGTATTTTTCTCCTTCAATTTCCTGGCATTCTGGGGTAGGAAGTAACTTTAGTATTCTCTGAAGCTTTATGGTTCAGAAGACAATTGTTGTGTTTAGCAAGGGAATAAAAAAAACCTAATAATAAAAAAAACCTAATAAAATGCTATTGATTTAACTTTTGCGTCATGATTATCCTGATGTCAGAATCAAACTTTTTTTTTTCTTTCTTTCTTTCTTTCTTTCTTTTTTTTTTTTTTGTGGCTGGCCAGTACAGGGATCCAAACCCTTGACATTTATGTTATAATGAGAATCAAACTCTTGAATCTGGGTTATTCAGCCCAGGACTTAGGACCAAAGGAGGATATTCCTTTATTGAGATGTCTTCTACTAATTCAATTAATACTAGAGGGTAGGGGAGGAAATACCCTTTCATTACCTTCACAAGGCTTATTCCATTTTTTTAACAGTCTACAGAAGCATTTTTCTATATATTATTTCATTTAGCCCGTAAAAGCACCCTGTGACATAGGTATTATTGCCATTTTACAGATGAGGGAGCTGAGACTCAGAGTGGTAAAGTGACTCGTGCAAAACCCTAAAATTCACCATTGTGTTTGATGTACTTTATCCACTATGGTGGGATTCCCTATGCTTCAGTCATTTGCCCACCATTAAGATTTTTGCTGAATGTGCCATTGCTTTGTTTTTTGGTTAAGATATATTTTAAAATTGACTCACTTTTTTTTTAACATAAGCATATTTAAAAAGGAAGTTTTATATTAATGATCTTCAAAGTGGTGTACAAAGACTTTATAAAGGGATCCATGCAAGGATAGTTTTAAGACAATCAATTTTTATATCCTCAACTTCCACAGGTACTCTTTCCTAACATAAATCTGCCTGAGAAGGCACTTGTCCCTTTTTTTCCTCTCCCCATCTTGTTCTTACTGAAGTTTATTTGATAGTTGTCCATCTTATTCCTGTTTTACAGTTATGTTTGTTTGTTTGCTTTTGTGGTAGCTGGTTGGTACAGGGATCCAAACTCTTGACCTTGGTGTTCTCATCATCGCATTCTAAGCAAGTGAGCTAACTGGCCAACCATGTCTTACTCCTGTTTTGTCTTAATCATTCTGGGGGACCTACAGCATGATTAGATACTCAGCAATAGCTGGAGACAGATGCTTAGAGATATCTAATTGAGGATTAAAAGCAAGAAAGGTTGGAGATGATTTTGATAAGCATGAATGGGAATACTGGAATATTTTCAGACCAAATATTATTTGAGACACAATTTTTATACCTGGATTAGAAAACACATTAAAATTTGGGTTTAAAATTGGTTTGGAAATTATCTGTAAGGGATTGTATAATTTATTCGAAAATTGGGCCTCATTAAACATACATTAAAGAACAATCAGATATGGTGTACCTTTTAAAGTGATGCAATATGAGGCAAAAAGCACCATATAGGACACTTCTGGCCAAAAAGGTGGAACTTGAATCTAAGTAAGCCTCTAGAGGTAACTGTTACTTACAGGAAATGGGAGAGAGAGGAGAGAGGAAAAGGATAAATGATAACATTTGATGAGCTGGGATTTGCTTTAAAATACCCCAGCAAAGAAAAAAAGTAAGGTGAGTATGTATTAGTTTCCTGTGACTGCCATAACAAATTACCCTAAATTTGATGACTTAGAAATTTATTCTTTCTCAGTTCTGGAGGTCAGAAGTCCAAAATCAAGGTGTCAGCAGAACTGCACTCTCCCCAAAGACTCTTGGGGAAAATTCATTCCTTGCCTATTCCAGCTTCCGTTGACTCCACGTCTTCCTTGATTTTTGGCTGCATCTCTCCGATCTCTGCCTCTGTAGTCACATTGCCTCCTCTTCTTTCATGTCAAAACTCCCTCTGCCTCTTTCTTATAAGGACACATGAGATTGCATTTAGGGCACACCTGGATAAATGCATGATAAGCTCCTCCTCTTAATATCTATAACTTAATTACATTTTTGCCATGTAAGACAATATTAACTCTTTTGTCATATAGGCAGTGTTAGTCATAGGTTCCAAAGATTAGGATGTGGGCATATCTTTTTTGGGGGGGCACCATTTAGCCCACTACAAAATGGAAGGTAAAATTTTGATAACTAATACATTTGAGTAATGAGTGCATATGGGACTTTTTGGAAAAGTTTATAAGTTTAAAAAATTAAAAAATAGGATTTCTGCTTTTGGCAATGATGGATTAACTGAGGCCACATTTAACCTTCTGCCATAAACAAGTAGAAATCTGGACAAAATAGAAGATACAACTCTTTACAAATATTGGACAAAAGACAATGAAGATCTGTGATCCCTACAGAAGGAAAAAAATGAGATGAGCCCTATGATCACCCAAGGTTTCTGCCTACAGGTAATTTCCAGACCCCTGCATGGGGAGTGGGTGGGGGGAAACTCAAGTAGTGCATAGCAGTCTCATTGAATTGAGAAGACTGAGACTGGAGTTTGAGAAGGCTGAGGTAGCTGGAATTTGCAGGGCTGAGTGCTGGAGAGGAATGATCTGAATGGGAAATAGTTCCTGAAAATTGCATAGCAGTCCTCTTGAGTATGTTGCTCAATCCAAAGTTGTACATCCATAAGGTAAAACTTAATGAGGCCAGGCAAAGAACCACCAGGAGCTAAAAGATAAACATCTCTGAGCTCATTTTAAATTGTCAGCCAAAATCTTCATTGAATACCTGGGCTTTCTGTAAAGACCATATAAGAGTCACACCTTAGAAATGGGGCTAAGCTAGCTGTAGAGTAAAGGCTACTGTAGAGCCATCCTTTAAAAAGCTCAAAAACAAGCCTTAAAAAGATCAAGTTTATCAGCAGTTAACTGGCTATCAGGATAAAGTTTGACATCCTTTTAAGGCAGTCAATAAAATCTTGTATTCAAGAATGTAACATTTACAATGTCTATCATCCAATCAAATATTGTGAAAAAGCAGGATAATGTAACATTAATCAGGAGATAAATAAATAAATATAAACAGATAATCAGGAGATAAGTAAATATAAAAGTGACTGATAAAGTTAGCAGGAAAGGGCTTTAAAATAGCTATTAAAAACATACCCAAGGATTAAAAAAAATTAATATAATGAAGGCAGAAATGGAAAAATATAAAAATGAATCAAATGGAACTTTTAGACATAAAAAACACAAGATCTGAAGTGGAAATCTTTCTGGATGGGCTTGACAGCAGATTAGACACCACAGAAGAAAAGATCACTGAACTTGAAGACATGGCAATAGAAATTATTTAAAATAAGGCAGAAAGAGGAAAAAAACATTGAGACAAATGAATATGCCTCAGCAACCTGTGAAACAATATCAAACAATCAAGCATATGTATAATTGGATTCCAGAAGTGGGGGAAGGGCAGAAATATGTTGTAAGAAATAATGGCTGAAATATTTCCAGTTTGATAAAAACTATAAATTCATGGATCAAAGAAACTCAATGTATGTCAAGCAGCATAAAAGCAAAGAAAGCAATATCAAGGCACATCAGAATCATATTGGTGAAAAAAAGCAGTGATAAAGGGAACATTTTAACACAGGTAAGATTACTGCAGCAATGGAAACAATTCGTTATGTATAGGAGAAAGCAATAAGGCTTATGGCTGATTTTTCATCAAAAATGAAGGCCAGAGGGCAGTGGAATGACCTATTAAAGTACTAAAAGAAAAAAACAACAACAACCCTATTAACCAAGAATTCTATATCCAACAAAATTATTCTTCAAAAATAAAAGGAAAATAAAGAATTTCTCAAGCAAACAAATACTTGAGAGAATCTGTTGCTAGCAGATCTGCCTTAAAGAACTTATAAAGGAGGTGCTTCAGGATAAAAAGAAATGATAACACATAGTAACACTGATTCATACATGGAAATGAAAAACACAGGAAAAAGTAGATATATAGGTAAATATAAAAGAATATTGTGTATACATTTCTCTTTTCATCTTTTAACATTTTTATATAAGATGTAAGATTGCATAAAACAATAATTATAATCTTGTATTTTGGGGTTTATAACAAAATTGATGTAATCTATATAACAATAATAAAATAGCACAAAAAAGGGGAGAAATTGAACTATATTGGAACAAAGATTTTATAATTTTACTGAAATTAAGCTAGTATTAAAGTAGATATTGCTAAATAGAAATACATAGTGTAATCCCTTGAGCAATAACTAACAACTCAAAACCATATCATCATCATAATAAAAATAATAAAAAAAGAAAGGAATAACAGTTGAACAGTAAAAATTATCCATTTAACATAGAAGACAGCAAAAGAGGAACAGAAGAATAAGATAGATGTGAGACATAGAGAAAATAGTAAGATGGAAAACACATTAAACCATATCAATAACTACATTAAATGTGAATAGTCTAAATACTAATCAAAAGGAAGAGATTGCTATGCTGACTAATAGAAGCAATATCTAACTATATACTATCTAGGAGAGACACATTAGATTCACAAACACAAATAGGCTGAAAATAAAAAAGACAGGAAAAGATATACTATAAAAAAATTAGGGCCGGCCTGTGGCTCACTCGGGAGAGTGCGGTGCTGATAACACCAAGGCCCCGGGTTCGGATCCCATACACGGATGGCCGGTTCGCTCATTGGCTGAGCGTGGTGCTGACACCAAGTCAAGGGTTAAGATCCCCTTACCGGTCATCTTTTAAAAAAAAAAAAAAAAAAAAAAAAAAAAAAATTAACCATACGAGAGCTGTAGTGACTATATTAGTAGACTTTAAGACAAGACATATTACTAGTGACAAAAAGGAATGCTTTATAATAAATTAAATATACAACTATTATAAATGTATGCATGCCTAACAACAGAGCCCCAAAATACATGAAGCAAAATTTGATAAAATTAAAAAGAAAAATATACTATTCAAAAGTAGTAGTTGAAGACTTCAATATTCCATCTAGCAGAAAATCAGCAAGGATATAGAAGACTTGAACACCACTTTCAACCAACCACATAAAACTGGTATTTATAGAACCCCACATCCAATAACAGCAGAATAAACATTCTTTTTAAGTGCATATAGAACATTCTTCAGGATAGACTGGATGACAGGCCATGATACCAATCTCAAATTTAAAGGGATTGAAATCATACAAAGTATGTTCTCTGACCACAACAGACTTAAATTAGAAATCAACAACAAAAGAAATTTGGAAATCCTCAGATATTTGGAAATTAAATAACATACTTTTAAATAACCCATGGGTCAAAAAAAAGTCATGAGGTAAATTAGAAAATATTTTGAACTGAATTAAAACAAAAACAAAATACATACATACAAAAATAAAAATTTGTGGCATGTGGTTAAAGCAGTGCAGGGAGGGAAATTTATAGCACTAAACCCATTCACTAAAAAAGAGAAAAGTCTTAAAACAATAATATAAACTCCCACCTCAAGAGTACAGAAAAAGGAGCAAAAAAGGCCTAAAGCAAGCAGAAAAAAGGAAATAATAAAAAGTAGAAATCAATGAAAGGAAGAAAAAACAGTACAGAAAAGTCAATGAAATTATAAGTTAGTTCTTTGAAAAAATTCAATAAAATTGAGAAATGCCTAGTTAGACTTACCAAGAAAAAAGAGAAATCACATATTTCTAAGATCAGGAATGAAAAGGGTTTATCACTATCGACCACATAGAAATTAAAAAGAGTACACAGGACTACCATACACAAATTTATGTTAACAAGTTAGACGACTTAAATGAATTGGAAAAATTCCTACCAAGACACAAATTACCCAAACTGATCTAAGAATAATTAGAAAACCTGAATCTACCTATAACAAGTACAGAAATTGACTTAGTAATTAAAACACTTTCCATAAAGAAAAGCTTGGGCCCAGATAGCTCTATATTAGTTTCTCATTGCTGTGTAACAAATTACCATAAATTTAGAGGCTGAAAACAACCTATTTATTAGCTCTCAGTGTGGCAGGTCAGAAGTCTGACATGGTGAGGCTGGATACTCTGGTTAGGGTATCACAAGGCTGGAAATCAAGGTTCTGCCTGACTGGTTTTCATCTGGAGGCTTTGGGCAAGAATCACCCTCAAGTTCATCTAGGTTGTTGGCATAATTTATTTCCTTAAACTTGTAGGACTGAGATCCCCATTTCCTTGCTTTCACTCAAGGGCTGCTTTCAGTTCCAAGAGGCTGCCTGCATTCTGTGCCATGTGGCCTGCTTCATCTTCAAGCCAGCAGCAGCTAATTACCAGTGCTTTGGATTTCTGGCTTCCTCTTCTGCCACCAGTCAGAAAAAAACTTTTTGCTTTTAAAGGGCTCATATGGATAATCTCCCTTTCTTAAAGTCAATTATGTCATATAACATAACCTAATCATGAAAGTAAAATCCATCATATTTCAGTCCCAGGACATCTTAGAATTCTGCTTTCCATGGCTTCACTAGTGAATTATATTAACTATCTAAAGAAGAAATCATATCAATCTTTCACAAACTCTTTGGAAGTAGAGGAGGTAAGGAACTTCTTAACTTATTTTATGAAGGCAATGTTACCCTGATACCAAAGCCAAAGACATCACAAGAAAAGAAAACTACAGATCAATATCTCTCATGAACAAAGACAAAAATTTATACAAGAAAATATTAATGAACCAGATCCAGCAACATATTAAAACAATTATACACCATGACCCAGTGGCCTTTAACGTAATACTACATGTTAATAGAATAAAAGACAAAAACCACATATAGCAATCATCTCAGTAGATGCAGAAAAACAGCCATTCTTGATAACAACTCTCAAACTAGGAACAGAAGGCAACCTCCTCAACTTGATAAAGGGCATCTATGAAAAAACCCACAGCTAACAACACAGTCAGTGGTGACAGACTTAATGCTTTCCCCCCGGAGATCAAACACAAGGCAAAGCTGTCTCTTTTACTAATTCTATTCAGCATTTTGCTAGACATTTTGGTCAGTGTGATAAAATAACATTAATCAATTAATTAATTAATTAATGGCATCCATATCAGAAAGGAAGACATAAAACTGTATTTGCAGATGACATAATCCTCATAATCCTGTATGTAGAAAACCTTAAGGAACCCCATTTGCCCCACAACACACACACACACACACACACACACACACACACACACACACACACACACACGGCTAGAACTAATAAATGAGTTCCATAGGGTTACAGGGTATAAGATCAATATACAAATATTAACTGTATGTATTAGTCGCATACAATTTTTATATACTAGTTATGAACAATGAACAAAATAAAATTTGAAAAAAAGACACATTTGATGATTTATGCTGATTTCAAAAGTTGCTAAAAAGCTACAGAAATCAAGATACTGTTGTGCTGGCATAAAGATAGGTGTATAGATCAATGGAACTGAATTGACAGAAATAAGGTTTACATTTACATTGTGTGGGTTTTACATTTGCAAATAATCAAATTTTTTTTTTTTTTTTGGTGGTTGGCTGGTATGGGGATCCAACCCCTTGACTTTGGTGTTATAACACCGCACTCTAACCAATATAGATCATCAATTTTGGACCAAGGTACAAAATGGTTCAATAGGGAAAGGATAATCTCTTCAATAAACAGTTCTGGGTCAATTGGATATGTCTATGCAAAAAGGTAAATTCATACTCTAATACTATATACAAAATTAACTCAAAACGGATTACAGACTTAAATGTAAAAATTAATGTATAAAAATTTAAAAAGAGAACACAGGAGAAAATCTTCATGACCTTGGGGTAGGTAAAGATTTCTCCTTAGATTAGTCTCAAAGAACATAAATGATAAAAATAAATTTTTGAACCAGATCCATGGACTATATTACATGAAAACTTTCTTCTCAAAATGAAAACAAAAGTCACAGACAGAAAGAAAAAATTTGCAATTTCTATATCTGAAAAAAAATTGTATACAGAATATACAAAGACATCTATTAGATAATAAGAAATCAAACAATCTAATTAAGAATGGGCCAAAGATTTGAACAGATACTTCACAAAAGAAAATATATTAATGGACAATAAGCACATAAAAAGGTGCTCAACATCATTAGCTATAAGAGAAACACACATTAAAATCAAGAGATATCACCACACACTCCTTTGAAGTCTAAAATTAAAAGTGACAATACTTAGTCCCAGCAAGGATGTGAAGCAACTAGAACTATCAGTGAGAATATAAAACATATAAACACTTTGGAAAACATTTTGGCAGTTTCTATAAAGTTAACTATACTTTTATCATATGAACTATTCCTAAATATTTATCCAAGAAAAATGAAAACTGTATGTCCACACAAAGACTTGTATATAAATGTTCATGCAATTTAATTCATAGTAGTCCCAAATTGGAAGCAACCTAAATATTCATCAACATGAGTGGATAAATTGTGTTATATCTCTACAGTGGACTACCACTCAGCAAATACGAAGAAATGAATTACTGATACATACATGTATAAATCTCCAAAACACCGCACTGACCAAGAGCAAGGTCCAAAAGATTAATTCTGCATGATTCCATTTACATGAAATTCAAGAAAAGGGAAATCAAAAGTGTTAAAAATAGAACAGCCCAGGGCAGGGGATGGTTGAGGCTCAACTGCAAAGGGGCACGAGGGAAATTTTGAGGTGATAGAAATGTTCTTTATCTTGGCTATGGCTATGGGTTCATGGCTGTGTACATTTGTCAGAACTCATCAAACTTCATTTTAAATCGTGTGCTTTACTGTATAAATCATACCTCAATAAAGTTGATTGGAATATATTAAAAGAATATTTTAAATAATGTTTCTCTGCTCTGATTAGTCTCCTTGGAGCTCTGAGAGTCTAACCATTTTTGACTTTTTATTCAGTCTGCTTTTCCCCTGGAGGTACGTAGTTTTTTAGCTAAGTAGAACAGAGGGATACAAGGGATTCTAATAAAAGAAATATAACCCTTTGACAGCTTATTATTAGAATTATCAATATAATTGGAGCATAAAGGGAATCTGGGTTTTGGAGTTAGGGAACTGAGTTTCTACTCAAATTACATATCCAAAAACCCTAGCTTGACCCTTTGTGAGCCTCAGTTAGCTACTGTTTTACAGTGAAATGACCTATCCATGGCTCAGCCATCTTCTTGTCTTATCTATGTGATGTGAAGGCAAAGGACTGAAGAAGTGTTGGCCAGTCTTATTCTAAAGCAATTCTCATGCAAGTAGACAAAGATATTTGGAGAAACTTAGATCAAGTGCCATCTGAATGTCCATTAATAGGGGAATGTCATGGTATGGCTTATTATACAATACTATGCTGCCATTTAAAAGAATAAAGACGACCTATGTTCTGTCACAGAAGGATGTACATGATTACTGTAGACTCGTAGAAGGCAAGTTAAAGAAAAATATGTTTAATATGATCTCATTTATGTTAACCACCCCCTCCGCCCTGAAAAAAAAGCCCATACAAAATGTGTATTTCAATTATACGCAGAGAAAACTATCTGTTAGTAGAGATTAACTCTGTACAATAGGATTGAGGATAAATGAGGAGGGAAGATTTTACCTTTCTATAAAAAGAAAACAGACTTCTTTATTGGAATTTTTCAATGAGCATGTACTACTTATTAAGAAAATATACATTGCTAACAAATAAGCAATCAGTACCCATCCTCTGAGCTGAGGCTATTGAAATCAGAGATTTCAGCAGTAAACTGAAGTCTGGTATTCTATGGATGGAGACTAACCTATCTTCACTCCAAGGAGAGTATATTATCATATATTCTCATTTTGCCCATTCCATATGGCCATCTCTTGGATCACAGAGCCATCTCCATTAAGTAAAATAGATGAACGAATGAATAGGAATAAATTGGGTACAGCTTCAATATTATTTGTTCCAGAAAAGGATTTCTTTCTTCCTGTGACCTTTCACTCATTAAAAACAATGGGGAGAAAAACACTGGATATAGCCTGGAATCTAGCTCTAACACTAACCAGATTTGAGATCTTGGGCAGGTCATAAGTTCTCTGGATTCTCTAAACCTATTTCCATATCTGTCAAATGAGCAAAATACTTGCTTTCCCAAGCTTTACTATGGTAGTTGTGAGGTTCTAAAAAGATAAAGGGGGAAAGATAGGTTTTGCCAGAAGTGCTGTAAAACTCGGTAGTGTTATTTATTATTTGGAGAAGATAGTTTAATTTATCTAGGCAACCTGAATTATCATAGGTGTCATTCCAGGGCCTAAAAATTGCCCTGTCTTTACCCAGAGCTTCTGGTCAAAAAGAGATGATGAAAATATTTATTGCAGCACTATTCACAATAACCAAGATATGGAATCAACCTAAGTGTCCATCAAGAGATAAATGGATAAAGAAAATGTGGTATATGTGCACAATGGAATACTATCCAGCCATAAAAAAGAATAAACAGTCCTGTCATTTGTAGCAACGTGGATGAGCTTAGAGAACATTATGTTAAGTGAAGTAAGCCAGGAACAGAAAGAGAAATAGTGCATGTTCTCTCTCATAAGTGGAAGCTAAGGAAGTTGATCACGTAGAAGTAGAGAGTAGAATGATGGGTACCAGAGGCTGGAAGGAGGGGTGGGGAAGATAGTGAGAGGTTGGTTAACAGACACAAAGATACAGCTAGATAGAGGGAATATTATCTAGTGTTCTGTAGCACTGTCGGGGGACTATAATTAATAACAGTTTATTGTATAGTTTCAATTATCTAGAAGAGAGGATTTGGAATGTTTTCAATACAAAGAAATAATAAATGTTTGAAATAATGAAAAAATAATCAGTGGTTGCCAGGGTTTCAGAGGATGAGGGAGAGAGGGATGAATGGGTGGAGCATAGAGCACATTTAGGGCAGCAAAAGTATTCTGTATGGTACTGTAAAGGTTAATACATGACATCATGCACGAGGCAAAACTCAGAACTGTACAATACAAAGAGGGAACCCTAATATAAAATTAAGTTAATAATAATATATCAATATTGGTTGATAATTGTAACAGATGTACCACACTCATGTAACATGTAGATAGTAGGAGAAACCGTATTTGTGGGGGGAGGGGAGGATATGGGAACTATCTGCACTTCCTGCTCGATTTCTCTGTGAAGCTAAAACTGCTATAAAAATTAAAAAATTGATGAAAAAGGAGAGAGAGAGAGATGAGGGGAAAGACCATGGCTTCAGCCAAACGATTAGAAAGAGGTAAAAAGGAAAGCAAGAGTAAGCATTTATTGCATGCTTATTGTGGGCCAAGTCCCAGTTAAGCGATTTACACATTTTGTTTTGTTTAATCCTCACAGGAAGCCTATGATTTGGTTACCCTGGGCTACATTTATGTACCAAAAAACTCAAGAATAAAAAATGTGTAACATAGGCATAAACCCTTATTCATTCATTCATTCATTTAATAAGAGTACTAGGTACCAGGAATAAATTAAAAAGTTCTGCTCTCACAGAACTCACCTTTGAGGAGAACTGTATTGAAGTTTCCCAGCTATAAAAGGGCAAAGGGAGAATTCTCACTCAATTTTGCATCACTCAACTTCTGCCTCTTAGTATCGGCACTCTCCCACCCCACGTTTCACAGTATGTTCACTTTAAGCCCCACATGTAGGTCTCAGAACCCTGCTGCCCTTTCTCCTCCTCCCCCTAGGACTCTTCACCCTGGGCTGACATTCTTGAGTACTCAGGGTTAGAAGCTTGTTTCAACCAATTTTTCCTCCCAGGGTGTGATTATCTAAGCAGAGGAAGCCTCCAAGAAAGCTGCATTCCCAAATGAATGAGCTGTCATCACAGCCATTACCTAATGCTCAACTGGGACAGGTGCGGGAAGCTGAAGTCACTGAAAAACCCAAGACTCACAGGTTTGGAACTCAAGGTTGCTGAGAGCAAGGGGCAGGCTGTTTTTCCACAGGCACTGTCAAGTCTCCACTTGTTCACTCTCTTTAGAGAGCAGGACAGGGAAGTCTTCAAGAATCCCATTTTAAAAGAGACTGATATTTCTGGGAAGGGACTCTTTTAAAATTTTTCTCAGATGAGTGCTTTAGCAAGAATAGACTGCTAGGGGCAGGATGGGATGGGGAGAGGGGAAGAAAAAGGGAAACAATCCTGGCTGGAGAAAGGAAGATGTAAGGAATGGGTCATAGGAGGGCCACACAGACCTAGGTTCTTGTGCCAACCGTTTAGGTTCTCAGGTACCGTCCCGACACTGAAACCTCTTCTTTTGTCCAGGGAAAGAATATTAGGATGAGGAAGAAACCGGTCTTCAGGGAGAGTCAAGAGATGGTTATCAAAGGCAACAGAACACTTGGGGACCAGTGTTATTGATCTTTATTGCCTTGCTTAGAAGCAATGTTGCATATTCTAGAAGCTACCCATCCCATGCAGTTTTCCTTAGTAAACATCCTGGCTCATTTTCATCTTGGAAGGAGAGTATGTTCAGTCTCCGTTTGGCAGAAAGTGAGCACACAAAAGTCTGCTGCCCATTTGTGTAACTCTTTACTTTCTGGATCCTTAGGGCCCCAGGCCTTTTTGTTCTGGCTGCTGCTATTTCTTCTGAACTAGCCCCAACTCTGCCCAGATGTGGGCTTCCTATCCCCATTCTCTCAAGGTCTTCTTGACTCACAAGCTACTCCCAGACTCAGCAGTAAACAGACAAGTCTTCACATTGCCATTTCCTGTCATTAACTTTTTGGGGGTTGTTATATCCTGGCTTCTCCCTACCAACACCTGAATTATAGTATCCTAAGTCAGCTCACTGCATTCTCTTTTCCTTCCTCCCAGAATAAAATATCAGAGATTAAATTCCCCAATTAAAAGACAGAGTGGCTGAATGGATTATAAAACAAGAACTAACAATATGCTACCTATAAGAAACTCACCTCACCTATAAGGACACACATTGACTGAAAATGAAGGGATGGAAAAGAGATATTTCATGCAAATGGAAATCAAAAAAGAGCAGGAGTAACTATACTTATATCAGATAAAATAGACTTTAAGCCACGGAAAGTATAAAAAGATAAGGAATGTAATTATATAATGATGAAGAGATCAATTCAACAAAAGGATATAACTATTCTAAATATATATGCACCCAACATCAGAGCATCAGATATATAAAGCAAATACTACTATATCTAATGGGATAAATATACTCCAACACAATAATAGTTGGGGACTTTAATATCCCACTTTCAGCAAAGAAGATCATCCAGACAGATAATTAACCAAGAAACAAAATTAATCTCTATTCTAGACCGATTAAATTTAATGGACATTTATGGAACATTTCATCCAACAGCTGCAGAATACACATCTTTCTTGGCAGCACATAGACACTCTCTAGAATGGAGCATATGTTAGGTCACAAAACAAGTCTCAACAAATTTTAAAAAATTGAAATCATGCCAACTATCTTGTCTGACCACAATAGAATAAAAGTAGAAATCAACAACATAAGAGACACTGGAAACTGTACAAAAACATGGATATTAAACAACATGCTTTTAGACAAAGAATGGGTCAAAAAAGAAATTAAAAAGGAAATCAAAAAATTCCTGGAGACAAATGAAAATGAAAACACATCATATCAGAACCTATAAGATACAGTAAAAGCAGTTGTAAGAGGAAAGTTTATAGCAATAAATGTCTACCTCAAAAAAATAGAAAGACTTCAAATAAAAAAACCTAACATTATATCTCAAGGAACTAGAAAAACAAGAATAAACCAAACTCAATATGAGTAGAAGGAAAGAAATAGCAAAGATTAGAGCATAAATAAATGAATCAGAGATTAAAAAAATACAAAAGATTGATTAAACAGAGTTAGTTTTTCAAAAAGATAAATGAAATTAACAAAGCTAGACTAACAAAAAAAAAGGGAGGAGACTCAAATAAAATCAGAAATGAAAAAGAGGATATTACAGCTGACACTACAGAAATATAAAGGAGCATAAGAGACTATTATGAACAAACTATATGCTAACAAACTGGAAAACCTAGAAGAAATGGATAAATTCCTGGATACATTCAACATACCAAGGTTGAATCATGAAGAACTAGAAAACCAAAATAGACCAATAATGAGTAATGAGACTGAAGCGTAATAAAAAGCTTCCCAACAAAGAAAACCCCAGGACCAGATGGCTTCACTGTTGAATTCTACTAAATGTTTAAAGAACAAATACAAATTCTTCTCAAACTCTTCTGAAAAATTGAAAAGAAGGGAATACTTCTAAATTCATTTTATGAGGCCACCATTACTCTCATACCAAAACTGGAAAAAAAACCAACAAAAAAAGAAAACTACAGACCAATATCCCAAATGAGCATAGATGCAAAGATTCTCAACAAAATACTAGCAAACCAAATCCAAGAAATCATTAAAAAGATCATTCACCATGATCAAGTGGGACTCATCCCAGGGATGCAATGAATGGTTCAACACATGCAAATCAATAAATGTTATACATCACATCAACAGAATAAAGTAAAAAAATAAATAAATAAATAAATAAATGACCGTATCAATAGATGCAGAAAAGCATTTGATAAAATCCAACATCCCTTCATGATAAAAGCACTTAACAAATTAGGTATAGAACGAATGCACCTTAACAAAATAAAGACCATATATGACAAACCCTCAGATAATACCCTCAGATAATTCAGTTATACTGAATGGACAAAAATTGAAGGTCCTTCCTTTAAGATCTCGAACAAGACAAATATTCCCACTTTCCTCACTCTTATTCAACATAGTATTGTTAAGTTGTACTCCACGGAATAAGAGAAAGCAATAAAGGGCATCCAAATCAGAAAGAAGGAAGTCAGGGCCAGCCCATGGCTCCCTTGGGAGAGTGTGGTTCTGGTAACACCAAGGCCATGGGTTTGGATCCCTATGTAGGGAAGGTCAGTTAGCTCACTTGGGAGTACATGGTGCTGACAACACCAAGTCAAGGGTTAAGATCCCCTTACTGGTCATCTTTAAAAAAAAAGAAAAGAAAGAAGGAAGGAAGTCAAACTATCCCTATTTGCAGATGACATAATCAGACACATAGAAAACACTAAAGACTCCACCAAAAAATTACTAGAACTAATAAATGAATTCAGTATAGTGGCAGGAAACAAAATCAACACACAAAAATCAATAGCATTCCCCTATGCCCATAAAAAATATCTGCAGAAGAAATCAAGGAAATAATCTCATTCACAATATCTACCAAAAAAATGAAATGTCTGGAGTAAATTTAACCAATGAGGTAAAAGTCCTCTACAACAAAAGCTATAAAACACTGGTGAGAGAAATTAAAGAAAACACAAGTAAATGGAAAAATATCCCCTGTTCATGGGTTGGAAGAATTCATACAATCAAAATGTTCATATCACCCCAAACAATCTACAGATTCAATGTAATCCCTATCAAAATACCAATGACATTCTTCACAGAAATAGAAAAAACGATGTTAAAATTTGTGTGGACCACAGAAGACCCCATGTAGCCAAATCAATCTTGATCAAAAAGAACAAAGTTGGAGGCATCACACTATCTGACTTCAAAATATACCATAAAGCTATAGTAACCAAAACAGCATGGTATTGGCATAAAAACCAACAGAACAGAAAGAGAGCCCAGAAATAAACCCATGCGTCTACAGCCAAATGATTTTCAACAAAGAGGCTAAAAATATACACTGGGGAAAGGAAATACTCTTCAATAAATGGTGCTGAGAAAACTGGATATCCATATGCAGAAGACTGAAACGAGACCCCTATCTCTTACCATACACAAAAATCAGCTCAAAATTGATCAAAGACCTAAATTTAAGACCTCAAACTATGAACCTACTAAAAGAAAACAGAGGGGAAATACTACACCAAGTGGGAGTGGGCAGAGATTTTTGAACAAGACTACAAAGGCACAGGCAACTAAAGCAAAAATATACCAATGGGACTACATCAAACTAAAAAGCTTCTGCACATTAACAGACACAATCAGCAAAGTGAAGAGACAACCTACGGAATGGGAGAAAGTGTTTGCAAACTACACATCAGATAAGGAGCTAATATCCAGAATGCATAAGGAAGTCAAACAACTCAACAGCAAAAACAAACATACACAAACAAAAACCAAAAAAATCCCCCAAACAAATAACCCAATTAAAAAATGGGCAGAGGACCTGAGCAGACATTTCTCAAAAGAAGACATACAAATGGCCAACAGGCACATGAAAAAATGCTCAACATCACTACTGATCAGGGAAATGCAAATTAAAACAATAATGTGATATCATTTTATTCCAGTTAGAATAGCTATTATCAAAGAGACAGAAAATAACAAATGCTGGTGAGGATGTGGAGAAAAGGGAACTCTCCTTCATGAATGGTGGGAATGTAAATTGGTGCAGCCATTGTGGAAAATGGTATGGAGGTTCCTCAGAGAACTAAAAATTGAACTATCTTAAGACCCAGCAATCCCACTACTGGGCATACACCCAATGGAATATATCAAAGAGACACCTGTACTCCCATATTTATTCTAACAGTATTCACAATAGCCATGAGAAGGAATCAACCTAAATGCCATCAATGGATGAATGGATAAAAAACTGTGGTATATACACAATGGAATACTATTCAGCTATTTGAAAAAATGAAATACTCTCATTTGCAGCAACATAGATGGAACTGGAGAACATCATGTTAAGTGAAGTAAGCCAGGGACAGAAAGACAAATACTTCATGATCTCATTCATATGTGTAATCTTAAAAAAAAAGTAGAAGTAGAGTGTAGAATAATGGTGATGGAGTTTGGATGTGTCGTCCCCTCCAAAACTCATGTGGAAATTTGATCCCCAATGTGGCAGTGTTGGAAACTGATTGAGTCATGGGGGCGGATCCCTTATGAATGGATTAATGCTCTCCCTGGGGGGAGGGGGGGTTTAATGAGTGAGTTCTCACTCTGTTAGTTCCCATGAGAGCTTGTTGTTTATAGGACCCTGGCACTTCCTTTCTGTCTTTCTTGCTTCCTCTCGCCATGTGATCTGCTTGTACCCACTGGCTGCTGCCACTTTCTGCCATGAGTGAAGCAGCCTGAGGACTGTGCCAGATGCAGCTGTCCCAGAATCGTAAGCCAAATATACCTCTTTTCTTTATAAATTACCCAGTCTCAGGTAATTCTGTTATAGCAACACAAAATGGACTAAAACAAATGGTTTTCAGGGTACTGGGGGGAGTGGAAGGGGTGGATTAACATATACAAAGCTATGCTGCCTGCCCTAAGTAAATCAATGTACAGTATATGCATGTGTTGAAACAACACACTGTATTGTGTTGTTCCACAAATATGTGCAAAGAAGTGTTAAAAAAAGAAACTCAGTAAGTCTTCCTCATTCACTCCTTATTTATTTATTTTCATTTCTTTCTAGGTATTCAACTCATTATTTTGAAAACTGGGAAGTAAAAGAAAAGAATTAAGCCCTGATTTTCTTATATGAACTGTACCACAGGGTAACTGAACAATTGATGAGAGAAAGTTTCTCTTTGGACAAGTATCTCACTAATGAGTGAGAAGGAATAACAGAATTAATAAACTAATGGGTATAGGCAATGACTATCAATGCTGTCAACATCACAAAATAGAGACAACCAGACATTATGAGATGGAACTACTGTATACACCACGACTTATGAATTAATCTTGACAAAATATGAGCCCAAATCTGATTAAGCTTCTAGATCTAATTAACTTACAGGAAACACAAGAGACAGAGGATTTTACAGGACTGTAACAACCCATTGCAATATATGAACTTTATTGTGATCCAGATTCAAAGAAATACACTATAAAAAATTTAAGACAATTGGGGAAATGTGGACACTGACTAGATTTTTAGTGATATTATCAAGGAGTTATTCCTAATTTTGAGGTGGGATAATGGTATCGTGGTTATATATAAATACATATATTTAAAATCCTTATCTTTTAGAGATAGATGGATAAAGTCTATGATATCTTGGATGTCCTTCAAAATAATCCAGAGGATCATGGGGGAAAGGACTGGGAGTGTAAATAAGATTGGTCATGAATAGATAATTGTTTAAGCCCGATGATAGGAACATGGGAGTTCATTACACTGTTTACTTTTGTGTCTGACTGAAAATTTCTACAACAAAATTGTCAGGTAATCACTGGAAGAGTGAACATGGAATGTACAGCTTCCCAACCATAAGAGAGGTAAAAAATGAATAAGAAAATAGTCAATTGAACAAAAGCCAGGAAAGGGGGAAAAGGAAGGACAGGGACTTAGCATTTTGAGGAGAAAACACAAAATAAGATGGCAGAACTATGTCCAAATATGCAGTAATGATAATAAATGGGAATGGATTAAATTCATCTATTAAAAGATGGATTGGGTTAAAAAATTTAAAATTCAGCTATATACTTTTTATAAAGGAAATTCCTAAAAAAATGAAAAGGAGGAAAATGAAGAGATAGAAGACTCCTAGAATAAACAAATGTTAATAAATAGAAATTAGGTAAAACAGTTCAACAAGAACTGAAACATATGGGATGAAATTAGCAACAAAGTGACCATCAGTTATCTTGATAAGAACAGTTTCAGTGGCACATTGTGATGAGCAGTGAACGGAAGGGGAGGAAGTGGAAAAGAAGAGGAGGTGGCAGAAGAAGCAAGTGTAGGGAACATATTTCCAGTTAGGGGAGGAGGGTGATTTATTGATCTATCATTTATTTATTAAGCCTGTAGAAATATTGATGTGAAGAAGCTAGCAGAGAGAATGAAGTAGAAGAAACGGGGGAGAGATGGGAAAATATTTCTGGGGAGGGGATAAGGCTGAAAGATGTTGAGACCCAGGGCACCAGAGGAAACGTTAGCAGCAGACGAGAAGAAAATTTTATTTTATTCTAATTTATTAATGTCATTACACAAACAATACATGAATGCATATTCAAACATATCAAACATTACAGTTAAAGCTAATGCACGCCACCAAGATACTGTTAACGGTTTGGTTAGTATCCTTCCAGACCTTCTCTAATATAATTATATAATACACAAATACTTACATTAGTACACTATACAGTATTTGTGTGTGTGAATGTGTGTGGCACATGTTTTAACATTAATGGTATCATATGTATCACATGTATTGTCCTTTTTTTCCCCCCAAATTTTATAAAACTTAACATTGTGTCCTAGAGATCTTTCCACATCAGTACACGTAGGACTCTCTCATTCTTTTTCATTGATACCCAGCATTTTAGAATGTATCCATATTCCATCCTCTTTATGGGTATTTTTGCTTTTCTAATTTTATACTATTACAGGCAAAGGTACAATCGACATTATTGCACAAGCTATTTTGTGAACACCTGTGTTTCTTTAGGGTATATATTAAAAATGGGAATTGCTGGGTCACAGGGTATGTGAATTTTAAATTGTAGTGGATACTGCTCAATTGCCTTTAAAAACGGCCATGACAATTTGTCTGCTCACCAGCAGTGTAGGATTCCTGTTTTCCCACACCCTTACCAGCTCTTGATTTATATATATTTTTAATATTTGCCAGTTGGATCTGAGATAGTTTCTTATGTTTTAAGTGTGTTTTCCTTATTTTACTGAGGTTGAGCATCTCTTCATAACCTATTTGTAAAACTTTTTGTTTATGTGTGTTTTCACAGAGACAGGGTATATACAAGCTTTCAATTTCTAAAAAGGATATGCGACCAAAAAGTAGAAGACTCACTGCTAGTCTAGCTGGCACTAATTTATGTGAGAGATCCAAATTTATTTTTTTCCCAAATGGTCATGCTGTCCCAACAGTATTTGTTGAATAATTCATTCTTTTCCTACTGATTTGAAATGTCACTTTTACCATTTACTCAATATATATTTGTGTTCATTTCTGGATTCTCAGATCTATCAGAGATTTATTTTTGGTATCAGACACCTGAGTTGTCATTAACTTGGTTCATTGAACGGTAGCTGATTTTTCAGCCAAACAATGAGTGTGCTGCTTATGAGACAATAGACAATATAATTCATGACACATAAATCCTATTCTAGTTAAGTCTGATTCAAATTAGTTCCATTATCTACAAACTTAGAGTATTAAAAAATGTGTAAACTTCTTTCTCAGATTAATTCCTCTTTTTGAGGGGATACCTCACAGGCTCAGTGTCAAGATGGGAGGCTTTTCACCAATTCCCTTCTTTCTAAAAGTATTATTGGATGTTAAAGGGTTTTGGTGATTTAAAGTTGTTTTCTGGCAATGTCAGTGTTTCACATGGAATGACAATATTACTGTTGATTTATACGAAACTTTCATTTAACAAGTGACCTGAAGTTCACAAACTATGGATGACATGTACTCTGAATAAACAATTTGGCACTTCAGCTTTTACTTTTACAGTGGACTGTGAGCTCCTTGGAGGGCACAAATTATGTCCCATTGATCTTTCTATCCCCAAACATCTAGCATAGGGTGTAGCATCTAAACTGAAACAGAACTGAATTACATTTAAATATTGTTTCTATAAAATAATTTTTTTTTCTCAAAAACTTCACTTTTGGGGCTTTACAAAGTTCTACATATTTTTCTGTGCATGCAAATCTGCCACCTGATCAAGCAATATATATTTATATATTTTACTTTTCAGTAAGAAAACTACAATTAGACACTGACCTGATATTCTTTCATGCCCAAGTGTGGGGAAAATGTTCCCTTGCTGTCCGTGGACTTCCTCAGGTATGATTTATCTATAGATGCGTTGCTTGCCTGTGAAATGATGGCAAGAGCTGTGATCTGGAAAACATTTCGGATTGCCGGAGTACTTTACAGTCGTTATATGGAAATATCGCAGGCATGCAAAAGAATGAAACAAGCAGGTGGCCTCGACTTCCTTTATGGGAAAGTTACAGTGTGGCATTTAATGTGTTATAAAATGCAATTATTTGTATGATCCAAGTTAGCACACCTTTTCCTTCCCTCCTTCAAAGGGATTACTATGGTTTCTGTGGGCAATGTCTTCGTCAACTTAGATAGTTTGGACCCATGACATTAGATGGTGGGAAAATTCCCCTAAACTGCCTAATCTGTCAGTTTCCCTAGTTAGAAGGAAGAAAAATAATGCTAACTCACCATCCAGATATGTTCAACAAATTTAATGACCAACTGGACTGTGCTAGTGCAAAATACAAGCTTCTTACTTTGCCCTCACCAATCCCGATAGGCTTATTTTTCTTATTTGATGATTCCATTAAGAAAAAGCAAGAGCAAGGATGTCTATAAACTTTAACTTGCTTTGTGTAATGCCTCAGTTAACATTTTTCATTTGTAAACACAGCATTTCATACCAATTGCACTCCACAAAGGAAATAATTACAATAGCACTTGTGTAGTAATCCTTCCACCTATAAAGGTAATACATGCATTTAAAGAACCTATCTGGCTATAGAAATTGTGACTTGGTATAGAGATATATGAGACAGGGACATATTCTGAAATGTCAAAAAGGGGTAAATACATCATTAAATAATAAACTATTAGTATTGCTAGAAAATAGAAAGATGGATTATTATAAGGCTTGAGGCAGAAGGTGGGAGAAAGGTCCAGTTTTGCACAGGCAGGGGACTTACAGAGAAGAAGCCTGCTGAATTGATTTATGTTACAGAATGAAAGGCTAAAGCCTAGCAAAACCTATTCTAAGTTGGGTTGTCAGTACCTGCCATGGGGCCAGAACCATTATTATCCTTTCCAGGGAGCAAGAAATAGCTTTTAGGAAAAGGCTTTGGAATCATGCTAATCCTAGCTACCATAAAAAGATTAAATTTAGTTTTTTAGGGCTGAATTTACAGAGGCATAAAGGGACTGCAAACGCTCTATTCCCTCCCTAGTCTTGTTAAATTCTTGAAATTCCTTTAACAGGAAACAAAGACTTTCATTTCATAGAGATACAGGAGTACTTCAAAAAGTTTGTGGAAAAGGAGAATTAAAAGATAATATGAATCTTTCCATGAACTTTTGAAGACCACTCATATATGGTTGCATGAAGGAAAAGACCACCCAGACTTTCCAGGATGAGTTGGGACTCTTTGATCTTTCCTTAGAGAGGAAAGAAAACAGGACACCTGTTCTTGGAAATGGAATATTCATCGTGGAAGAAACAATGGCACAGAAAGACCCAAGAGAAACTTCACTTGTGAGCTTCACAAAATTGCCTACGAAGTTTTTGCCTTTTCAGCACTTTTTTTCTGGATTATTGTTGTCTTTCCTAAGTTATTTCTCAGCCTTGTTTTAGCTCCCCAATCTACCTCTCATCTGCCATGGAATTGTGCACAATATCCAGCACAATTTGTGAATGACATCCAACTGCTTAAAATCCTTCAGTAAATTATTTTTGCTTTCTGAATAGATGCCAAACTACTAAGGTCAGTGGGGCAGTCATTGCCTGCCTGTCTTCAGAGAAATTCTGTGAGCTGCCCTAAGGAGCCTTGTTTATGCTCTCCTTTAAGCCTTTGATTTTTGTGCTTTAGAATGCTCTTCCCCTTGGCTAACAATTCTTGTTGTGACTTTCAAGACTCAAGTGTCTCCTCCTTGAGAAACCTACCTACAAAGCCACACCTGACTGTATACATAAGTATTTCTTATTGCACTCTATTGGCTGGCTTACCTATATCCTCAAACTGTGAAATCTTGAGGCCTGGGCTTTGTCCCTTTAAAAGGACTGTTGAAGAGAACAGAGTCTTGTCACAAAGTGCCTGCCACTGAGATGTAAAGCTTCCTTTAAAAATATGACTTCAGATCATCTTAAAAATGAGTCCAGAGTATTAGCTGATATTTTATTTCTGGTTCTAAAAGATAAATATCCATGAAGAACAGAGGTATTCTGGTTACTTTAATCTTACACTCAAGATGATTTTTTTTAAAAAGGTGCAAGTTACTAGGATTTGAAACTTGGAAAAATATCATCTCTGACCTGTGAAAATTATGAACAGCAGCAGTTGTGATCACCAACTGGGGGCTTGATAGTAAAGCAGTCTTATTTCAATACTTCTACTTTGCTCCTCTGGACATTAGAAATAGAATTGGAAAAATCCAGCCACTCTTAACATTCAAGTTAAAGTAACTGTGTATTTAATACCTCCCACCTGCTACTTTTTGTGTAAGCTGTGAGATCACACTGAAACTACATAAAATAAACTTTCTTTGGGGAAGTTAGGTTTGAGTTGTAGACATATTACCATATCAGAAAATTTTCTACCTATGATTTCCTGGTTGGCCAAATTAAACCAACAGAAAGCTTATGTGGCACCTTGGTCTATGGGTATTGCAATGAGAAAAAGATAGACGGCATCCTGTAAGGCTGTGTCCCCAAACTGTGATCTCAACCAGTTAATATTCCAGCTCTTTGGAGCAGAAGACCCTAAATCTCCAAGGTAAAGCTGAAAGTTACTTAAGATCCTAATGTTTCCTATTACAATATATCTGATGCCAAAATGTGTAATATCTTTCCTGCTTTTAAGTTTGTTGCTGACTTTGGAGTGGGGGTGTGCCTCATGGGAGTGGTTTGGATGGAACGGTTTCTTTCCATAGCTTTTCTTTAGGGGAAGGGGGGTGTGTATGGGGAATTTGTGTTCTAAGGGGGAGGGGGTAATGGGAGAGGACAGGCACTACAGTAATTTTGTGTTTTTGAACACTGCACCATAAGTTGCGTACTTTCTCATGTCATTAAACTGAAAAGTTTATTAATCTTTAAGGCTCTTAATACATATTGCCAAATTACCTTCTAGAAGTACACAGGAAAGCCCGCCTTTCTACATTAAGTCCTGATACTTAAAAGACACATAACAATTTGTTAGTAATATTAATTTGCATTTCTTAGGTTACTAGAGGTTGAACCTTTAGAAACTTTAGAAGCTTTATTTCTTCTGTGAACTATCCATGTTTTTTCTCCTTTTCTATTGTTCTTTAAAAACGTAGAAATAGTAATAGTTGCTGTTAGTTACCATTTTAACCTTAACATATTAACCACTTCCTTAGTGACTATTACTTTTTCTATCCCCAGAATCAAAATTTATCTCTTATTTTCACAAAAAGCCCAACCCTTTCTAATACTAGTTTTTCTTCACATGTATTACGTCACTGTATTAGCACAGGAGGAGCATACCACCGAACCTCTTGGTTAACATTCCAACAGCAGAGTTGCACATTCTATCTCACCTATGTGGCTCTACTTAGAATCTTACTCCATCTACATAGCTTTCTTACTCATGTCTACGTACTTAGTTCCTTTATTTCTAATGTTATTAGCATTAAAATTTTGTTCACTGAATATATTCTGCAGCACTAGAATATAAAATATTTGGTAATCCCATGTACACCCCGATTTTATGCCTCTTGTTTGTGGCTAATCTCATGAAGATTTTATTTCATATAGATAAAGAACACTTACTTACCCTCTTTTAACATGGAGAGCTAACTACTGGTTCTCAACTCCTGATTTGCTAGCTTGCTACAGATACACCACAACGTGTTAATTTCTACAGGCACCTTTCTGAATTCAAGTAAGAGTTTTGGTAGACAAGGATTTTCTATTTAAGTATCATTAACATAATATGAACACTGAGTACAAATATTGCTCACCATTCTTGCATTCTTTAAATTTTTACTTTGAAAATTTAAGAACTATCATTAAGTCATTAATAACATAGCTCTTCATTTAAAGAACTGTTGAAAATACAAATCTAGTCAAATTTTGAACACATAAAGAGCCAAATATTTCAACAAAACTGCAGTTTAATTTCAGAAAATGTGTTAAAATATATATTTATACATCAACTTCTGACATACACTTAATGTGTTAGTATACACAAAATGATGCTTTTTCTTGAAACTGTATTTATGAAATGTACATTTTAATTTAAATACTCAGTATACACTGCACTTAATCTGCATGTTGCATTTATTAAATACATTAAAATCTGCAATGTAACAAAACGTTTTCTGCATATGAAATTCAAAACACCATTTTAAATGAAAAGATGGCTCACTTTTTTTTTTTTTTATACAACTAGTGTATTGTACACTAGCTCAGCTCCACCATACTACCTGTTCGTTCTTTTTTATTTGACATTGTTCACAGACTAGTACATATTACAATAAGAGTGCTGGATAAAAATATGAGGTACGAAAGTGGTTCAAAGATTATAGGTCATGCAGATCATGCTAGACAGCAAAGAAAATTGTGACCGAGAAAACACTAAATAAAAATACATAAAGAATGTGCATTATATATTAAAAAAACAAACAAACAAAAAAACCCCAAAAACCACAACAACTCCATTACACAGCTTTGCTTCTTTGGTTACAAAGTAGGTTGAACAATTTCACAGCTTTTTATTCCCACCCGAAAAAAAAGTCATACGAAATGTTGAAAAGCAGAGGAATTGTGGCAATTTCTCTATTAGAAAGTAGAAACAAATGAACAAAGTTTTCTTCATCAAAATAGCCCAATTATTTATTATATCACAATAACTGGTGACTACCTGTACAGTTGCACTATGTTCTTCATACTTACACTATACAAAATTTACATTCAAGCTGGGTCTTTACTACTAAAAATAAATACCAAAGGTAAATTGCCATTAGTGTTAGAAATATGCCAGGATTCTCTTGTTCAATTATTGCCTAAACATTTTATCTATTAAATGCAATCCTGTCTTTCAATTCCTTTACTGATAATTATAATTATTCAAAAAAAATTTAAAAAATTCTGTGACATTGTTCATGTACATTATGAAAATAGCAGCCCTGTAATAAATAAAACACAAATAAATGAAAACTTATGTAGGCAAATGTTACTGATATTGAAAGAAAAGTGGCTCTTTAGATGAACTGTTATTTATAATGTGATAGGAAGGCTCAGGGTAAATCCATGGGTAGTAGGAAACATGGGAGAGCCACCAAAACTCTTTAAAGACCCTACTCATGTGCACCAGGTAAAATGCAGACTTTGCTCACTTTAATAAACCCCATCTGTTATTCTCCTTGTGTACTGATGATATAGAACTGGACAACAACAGCACTGCATGACATCTCAGAGGAAAAGCTCTTGTAGAATGATTGTCTAATACTGAAAAGGCCAAACACACAACTGAAGCATGGCTACTTGCTTTCGTATAAAGTGGAAAGAACACCAGTGGCACACAAGGATAGATTGCTTTCAGTTTTTTTCTTAATGAGGCTTAAGAAAGCTTTATGCTGAGGAGACATTCGGCTGCTGTGGAGGTTGCGTTGGCTGCGGAGGCTGTGCTATCACTGCTTGCTGTTGAGAAGTGCTACCGGGATTGGCCTGTTGGGCTGGGAGTTGGGATAACTGATCATTGTTTGAAAGAGATTTTAACAGTGCATTTTCTCGTTCAAGTAAAGAGTTTCTTTCAACTAATTCTTTTATTTGTTCCTTTAGAACTTCCACTTCTTCTCTTACTGCATACATCAAATGGCTTTTCACCAGATCCTGTAAAAAATAAAATTGGGAATGTCAAAAGGAGTGAAAGGGAAAGGTGAAGCTATTTGGTGCTAGCCTTCTTGGTGCCTTACAAACACCAAGTGTTTCTATATTAGTTTTCCTGGTCTTGCTTTTAATGGTTCTGCTACATCTTAGGAGATGGGGTGAAAAGAATACAGTTCCTAACTAGAGCAGCAAGCCCAAGATTTTCTTTTCAAAGTTTGGAATGATTTTCAAAAATACTAGCTCCCTAACTTGTCAATTATAAGATTAGAATTTAAAAAAAAAAAAGGTTAAAATCAATGATTAGATGTCACATTAAGAGAACAAAGCAATAAATATTCCAGTGGAAAGCTGTTTGATATTAAACTAATCATAGTATAGCTTTAGAGATAAAGTGACCTGTAATTTCCAACTTTTAAATCTTAGGATTTATTTTTTAATAGTTTGAGACTAACAGTCTTTATTTATAGCTTATAGGCAGTTTTACTAAACGAGTAAAAATATTTTGTATAATATGTACAGAATATCTTTAAGGAAACAAAAAATTTATGGCAATAGCAGAATCAGAACCAAAACCAAGCCTATTTATTAAAGTTCAGTAAAACTGGCTGTGAAAGACCAAAGGATGACCAAGATTTCCAGTTGAAGTTTTCACTTTTATATTCTTTTGTCCCTAAACTGTTTTCAATGTTGAAATATTTTGGGAATGTGTTACATTTAATTATGTATGCCCCTCCCCCCCAAATGACCCTATATCAATGTTAATGCATGAAATGTGAAATGTTCAAATGGGAGAAATATTTACTCAATTGGTATTTCCAGACATAAAATTCCCAATGTCCTAGCATCTGCAAGTAAATTTCATCAAAAAATATAATTTCGTCATCTCTGATTTAAAGAAATTAGGTGTCTGTGTTCTAGAACTGATAAAAATCAAGTGCATACAACCAACAATCTATGAAACAAAAGGACTATAAACTTTTACTTACCATTGCTTGTTCTATTTTGTTGTCAATGGCTACACCACCTCCCCCAGATGCACTGGAAAAAATTAGAATATTTCATTAAATTATTCTAAAAAACCAAACCTCCCTTCCAACTCTTAAAATAATGTGAAAGACATTTGTGCTTTACTTAAAATCAAATACAGTAATATCAAATTGTTTATTAAGTCTATTCTCACAATTTCAGTAGAGCTCTCATTTTTAAAATGAGGGTTTTGGTAAACAGATGACTTCTAAAAATCCTTTGTAGTTCCAATGTTTTTAATTTGCCTAAGATATATATATGCTACTTTAAAAGTAACTTTAAATTCTACTTAGGATTTCTCAATTCAGTGGTCTTAAAAGGATATATTTTGAAAGAGCAGTGCCCTCTCTATCTCTCTCAAACTTTTCATTAACCAACTATATATTCTAACTGGCTTTCATGTGGAAATCCCAGTGATTCCTTACTGTATTAAAATTCAGATGATGGGACGGGTCAGTTACTCACGGTGTTATAACACCAAGGTCGAGGGTTTGGATCCCCTTACTGGCCAGCCATCAAAAAAAATAATAGTGATAAAAAAAATTCACACAATGAATTTTCTTCTATAAATTTTATATTTTAACATCTGGTTTAAAAATTTTTAGAACTGGCTTGTAAAAATGATTCAGACGGCTTTTGGGCAGGGTTGGTTAACAAGGAACTCAACATTTTAGCAGACCAGCATGCTTTGACTGTAGGTTACATGCTGGCAAAAATCACCTAATAAGGTATGTGGTTTAGACCAGTTTTTCCTGGAAATAATTGAAAGCAGTCTAGCCAGTAAGTACACCCCAAGTTCAAATATCACCTTAGCATTTGTATGACAATGACACAGAAGGTTGAATAATTGTCCTCTTCAGTGATTTATATTCTTCCATGTACTTAAAAAGTAAGAGTAGCAAGAATCTATATCCTCTTGATATTTTTGTAAATTTTAAAAAAGTTACTAGTTTTTAAAAAAATTACTCTTGTAAAGAAAAATTTGATATTTTAATCTACTTTATTAATACAAAAAGAGATTTTTAAGATAACTTTTATATAAAATGTTACTAAATATTCTTCATAAAGTATACCCCATCTGAGAAGATTTTGGTGCTAAAATACCTAAAGATTATTTTACTTTAGTGTGGACCCTTAATGTTCTATCAGACTGAGGTTCAGATATACCCTGTTTGATGTAGTTATGCCTTTTATATTGTAATACAAGTAGACCTGGTTATAATCGTAGTTCTGCTACTCACTGCCTGTGTGACCATCAGCATACCACCTATTTAACTTCCCTGGACCTATAAAATGAAGGGGTTTCCGTTAATGCCTCAATGGACTTCCCACTTTTAAATCCTTGAAACTCAATCAATACATCAAAAACACTACGTCTGTTTATTTGTGCATTAACCATATCGATTACCATAATATGTTCTTTCTTGCTGCTGCCATTTCTAAGATGAAAAGGAGATCTGTTTACCTAATATCTGGAAAGGATATATATAGACCATTAGTAAATACTTTATACATGTTGGGCTTTAAATACTTGTAGAAAGCTGTGCAAAGCAAAGTATGACTATATGTAACTATAAACTACAGAACTGCATAAATCATGTGGCTTTAGTGTAAAGTTCACTGCCAGATACTATGTAAATATATACCTGTAGATATATCCACCACAAATATCAACCCCAATTTGGCAAAAAAGATAGTGATAGGTATTTAGATTAGTTTGCTTGAGATTCCTAGATTATACTTTCTATATTTTTATGTCAAGTAAAGAGTGAATTTCTTTAAAAGTCATTTCATGACAAATACATTCAACTCCTTCAACACGTCTGCTTTAAACGGAACACCTTAGCTGCTAACTTTAATAGTTTTAAATACTAACAAGCAGTCAGGAGAAAGAAAAAACCCTTAAAAAGTGTTTATTGCTTCATTTTATTTGATAATTAAAATCAGTCAGCCAGTTTCGAAATCATTGCTGTAGCTAAGTAATAATAACTGGCATACTATTCCTTGAATGCTGATCTAACAAACTCTTGTGCTGACTAAGGCCTTTTTTACAGCAGCAACAGAGAAAACAGGTTTGCAAGGTATAAACGGATCATGTTGAAGATATGTATCCCTTAAAAGCTACTGATATTTCAACTTCGTTGAGCATTGTACTTTAACAGAATTAAATCATTCAGAGACACAATAACTATCACTACGGTGACCTTTGACTATTTTGCAAGCTGTTTTTCAAGAATTCCATAACCTACTGCAGTGGTCTCAAACTTTGCTACGCACTAGTGCCATCTGGAGGTCTTTTTAAAACACGGATTGTTAGGCTCTACCTTGGAGTTTCTGATTTAGTAAGTATAAGGATGGGGCCCAGGAATCTGCATTTCCAGCAAGTTCTCAGATGATGCTGATTCTGCTGTCCGATCACTGGCTTACAGAGATGAAAGTTATAGGAGAAAGAATTTAAAAAATCTAATTATATTTTAAAAACTTCTTTTGCCTGGTATACAAAATTCTTCATGACCTTGACTTCTGCATTATATGGTCTCTTTTCCTCTAAAACTCCGTCTGATCTTATGTAACTATTTGTAGCCTGTGGAACATATGCTCTCTCAGGTTTCCTTGGCTTTGCAAACTGCTCCCTCATCTGGAAATGCTCACAGTTCCAATGCTTCTGGCTATCTTTCACTTATTCCTTAAGATGCTCCAGTGTCATCTCTTCTATGATGCCTTCTGATTTCCTAAGGTAGAGCCAATTACTCCATCTTTCCTATGATCCACCAATCTTCACAAACTTTTTATAGTGCAGGAAGGCAGAATACCAAATTCTGGCTCCTTGATATACTCAACTGTGTAAACTCTGGGAAATTATTTAAACTTTTTAGACTTCAGTTTTTTCATTTAAAATAAGGATTATATGTCCTTATTCATAAAACTCCTGTGAGGATTAAGTGAGTTTTAAATACATGTCATAGTACCTGGCACACTGAGCACTCAATACATGACAGTAATTACTTTCATTATTGTAATAACCACTGTTGATCCTATTAGACTGAGCTCTTTGAGGAAGGTTCCATATCATCTTCACCTCTGTAAAGTGAACACAGTGCTTGGCACAAAGGAACTCAAATGCATACTGATAGTAATTAGATGTGAAACAATTAATGGTTCGTACTAGGAAGCAATTACAATTTTTTGAGCTCAGATAATCAGTAGTTCTCTAAGTACAGTCCCAACCAGAAGTATCAGCATCACCTGGGAACTTGTCAGAAATGTAAATATTTGGACCCACACAAGACCTACCGAATTAGATATTCTTGGGGTGGTGCCAGGTAATCTAGTTTAATAAACCCTCCAATGATTCTGATAGAAACTAAAGTTTGAGAACCACTGCTTTAAATAGCCAGATTTACAATTTACAATAAAGATACCAATATGGTAGTCTTGAGCAAATAAGGGTATTCTATTTCAAGATCGCAGAACATGGTTTACAAATACTGTTTCAATGAGGGTAACAAGATGTTTTCTACTGTATTCAAAGTCAACATAATGTTACGGCTCTCATTTAAAATGAGAAAGAACAACTGAAGTAGAATAAATTATTTTCCTTCAGGTTTGCTTCCTTCACCTAATGTTATAGTATTATACCTTGTTTTCTTTTTTATTATTGCATTCACTGCATTATATTTTGATGGGTTACCTGTTTCTGAACTTAAGCTCCCTAAGGGAAGGCTTCCTGTCTTTCTTTTTTGTATTATCAGTATAAAGTATACAGATCTGGTTACAATCAGGTACTGCATAATAGTGGTAGTATGAATAAATTATATACTTCAGATTAAGTCAATTTTAAACCAAGTGTTATAATTACTGCCGTGGAAGCATGGGAAAAATGAAGAGCTTAGAATCTTCCTTTTTAAACTGTTACGGTAAATAATAAGTGCTAAATAAAATCAAAGGATAATTTTTAAAAAGAAAGAAACTTTCTGTTTACTACAGGTCACTCTTTTAGAATAAAATCAAACCTTGATTGGCATTTACAGATGAATTAAAAATTGTGGATATAGAATGAATAGATAGAAATTTAGAACTGTGGAAAGAAAGCAAAAATGACTATATTATTTTCTATATGATAAATTTTTATTTACTGGAATTGCCACCCCTAAAGAGCAAAATGAGCTTGAATTTAGTGTTTAAATAAAGCCAATTACAAAACACATTCACAGGAAAAGTAAAACTTAAAGTATCAATGCTACAGTAAGATGGCTTGGCTTTCCGTACTGTTCATCTTTTAATTCATTCTACCTGGCTCCACACCACAACTTTTCCTCCCAGGTCTCCTTATTCTTATCACAAGAGATTACTTGCAACCTCACCATGGAGAAAAGAGGCCAGATAAGAATCTCCAACTTCACAAGGGAAAAATCAGTGAGGCAAAGGTAATCTAACCTGATCTCACATTAAAAAAAAAAAAACTGTATGAGAAATCTTTTTTCTTTATCTGTAGTGATGTGGATAGAGGCATCATGGCTACTGTCTAAAACAAAATTAGTGCAAATTTCTTCTCTTTTTCAAAGTGGACACATTCTGACAACTTTGTCTTTCTTCTGTCCTCCCCTTTACCTAAATGCTAATTTACAAAGCAATAGGTAGAGAAAAAGAACACTTAATGACTGTCCAATTTATGACAGGTAACACACATTATCTTAGTCTTTACAACAAGCCTCAGCAATATTCTCATTTTACAGTTTAGGAAACTGAGGACAAGTAACTTGCTCAAAGACACAATATTAGGAAAAGAATTCAAACCTAGACCTAATGTCAAAATACATGCTTTCTCTTCCATAACAGTAAGACGGTCAAAGAAAGAAAGCAACTATTTATAATGAGCTAAAATAAATCCAGAGTTGTGTATATTATGAAGAATGTTTTAACTAAGTACCAAATGTTAGTTATGAAACCACAAGCACGGATCCAAAGATTAAACTATGTCCATGATATGCCATTTATCTTATCTAGCACATTCCTAGTAGAGGTTCAGCTCTGAGAATAAGGGAGGTAACTTCTTGGAAAAGGCACTTGCTCAGTGATCTTTAGACAGCCAGTATAGTTTACCTATTCACTAAGAACTAAAATGTTCTTTTGGTTTGTTAGAAAGCTAAAGATATCTTAAAATTATATGCATCTATAAGTAGAATACTGTTTAAAAAAAAATTACCTTGCTTTTACTCCAAGACCCTTCTAATTTTCTGTGTTGAGTCACAATCACAATTATAAACCCACTAAAGGAACTCCCCGAGTTACAGAATCAGATCTTTTGTAATAAGAACTCTTTTGAGTTGGTAAATCTAATATACTTCATGCTAAAGTCCCCTTCCCCAAATTAGGTAAAACTGATTTTTTGTAAACTCACAAGTAGAAGGAAGCTACAATCTTTCCTGGAGGTCAGTCCTCAGCGTTCATATACTGTTTCCAGTCAATCATCTACCACCTTCATTAACCTTACCCTCACTTCCCAAAATAAGCACTATAAGACCACTGTTACTACTAAAATGCACTAATTCTAACTTGAGTAACATTTTGCCTGTCCTCTAAAAAATGTGTTGCTTTAGAAAGAAAATTAAGAAAATATAAATCACTGATTGCAAAAGAATGACCTAATAAATCCATAGTTCAACAAGCCCGTGAAGGCTGAATATAATTTTAAAAATCTACCACTCTTTTATGAGAGGACTAAACACATATTTACTGCTTACCAGTTAAGAGCAAATGATTCTCTTTTCAAAAAAGCCTAAATAGGTAAAATTCATGTAGACTCTGGCCAAATGCAAACCTCTATGGTTAAGATTAAAATATTAGACGAAGATTTTAAAGCTATTATTCATCCTGAGCAAGCACAGAAAATGGCTACTTCCAAAACCATAATTATTTTCTCAAATAACCAGCCTTACAATGGTGTGATGAAAGCTTTTTACCAACGAACTGTTAAAAACCTGGCTAAATATAAACATGATTGCTATTTATTATTAGCACCTTCTACAAAAATTTTGCTCACCAATGCTCTCTGCATATTTTACATTCACTTAGTTAATTTTAGATCAAATTCCTAGCCAGAAAAATATGTTTGAAAAGAGGAAGAAAAGATATATGCTGGGGATTGTACCAACGTCCATTTCCTGGGTTTTATATTGTACTATTAGTACAATATAAAACACAGAAGATGTTATCATTGGGGGAAACTAGGTGAAGGGTACATAGGACCTCCCTGTACTTTCCTTTCTGTTTTTTGTAATTTCTTGTGAATCTATAATTATTTCAAAATAAACATTAAAAAAAAAAAAAGACATAGGGGCTGGCTGTTTAGCTCAGTTGGTTAGAGCATGGTGCTGATAAAACCAAGGTCCAGGTTTGATCTCTGTACCAGCCAGCTGCCAAAAAAATAAACGAAACTAAAATTAAAATTAGAAAAAGATACATATGTATGGTAAAAAAATAAATTCAGACAGTATACATAAAAAAGTATGCAATCAATACAAAGTCCCTCTCCTACCTCAGACCCTCTTTGTTCCAAGTCAACAGTATCATTTGTATTAAGAACTTTTAAAAAGGAAGAATTTCTTTAATACTTTCAAGTGTGGGATGCCTAACTGTATGTCTGAAAATATAGAAAAATCAAAAACTTCTTCAATAATTTCCCTAAAATATAAAGTACTTCTAGAAATCAGTAAGACCAGAAGCCCCGTAGAAAAATGGGGAAAATTCAAATTGACAGTTCACAAGAAAGACATGAAAAAATACTCAACATCTCAATCATAATAAAAATACTGATTAAACTATAATGAAATACCATTTTCCAACAGAGACTTCTCTCCTTCTCCCTCTTTTATTTATTCTCTTTGAGCCAGCAATCCCACACCTGGGAATTTATCCTACAGATATTTTATATACATAGGAAATAATGTATTTACAAGGCTACTTGTAACAGCACTGTCTATAACAGAAAGGCTTCTATCAATAGGAAACTGGTCAAATAAATCATTGTATAGACACCCATTCAATTGAATAGTATGCATTTATAAAAAACCACCAAGATGCTTTTCTATATATTGAAATGGGAACAATGCACCCTGGAGATCTTTAAAAGTAAAAGTACAGATGTGTACACAATATATTATTATTACATAAAGGGGGATAATATATATTGCATTTGCTTGTATATACATAAACTGTGAAATGGTACACACATAAAGAAAGTACTTATTTGATTGGGAGGGCAGGCAGATGGGGACAGAGATGGAAGCAAGACTACTTTCAGTACACTTTGGAAACTACTGAAAAACACATTCCAAAATGAAAATGACTCATGAAGGAGTTATTACCCTGCACAGTGTGAACTCAAGACATGAACAAATGGCAGACAGGAAAAGTTACAACAGGAGACAGGAGAAGGAAGAAAACAGGGAAGATGTGCCAACTCCACTTTCTCTAGGAAATATTTCATTCTGCAAGATAAGGATATATTCAGCATACAAAACAACAATGAACCAAAGTGATATTTGTAAATTGTATAATTCATTTCTTTGGTTTAGGGTGAATTGTAACCACCTAAGAATATGGTATAAATAATGTACTCCCAGTACAGCTATTTCTGTTTATTCAAAGTAAATCTTGATTCAGTAAATGGTAAAAATTTGTGGTAAACCTCTATGATACATTAGGCTACAAAAAACTTACACAATAAAAATGTTACATTAAAAATGCATTCCAGGACTTGCCAGTTAGCTCAGCTGGTTAGAACGCCACCTTGTAACACCAAAGTCAAGGGTTTGGATCCCCTTACCAGCCAGCCTCCGAAAAATAAAAATAAAAATGCATTCCAGAGAAGGTACAGAAAAGATTACATTACCTTCTTTTTCCAGATCTCTTTACATTTCCATGTTAAGGTATTTGGGGGGGATTTTAGTATTTGCTAGTAAAATTCTGAGGTTGATTTTTCTTGTGAAGCTACTCTAAGACTTAATTTAAAAACTAGCTGAACTAAAATTCGTTCTATTAAAACATTCAAAACGGAAGACATAAAAATTTAGTCTGGAAAAATTGAAGACTGATACAAAAGTGAAAATGCAAAGCAATTTCACTTTTACAATCCAAATATTCCAAATAAACTAAGGAAGTTTACTATCCTATTATTTCAAGTAAAGTACTTAAATGTTATAAGAAAATGAAATCATATCTACTTAAGATAAATGAGTTTATGTACTAACTAGTTATTCCTTATTAAACTAACATTAAGCAAGGTTTGACAGGATGAACTTTATTTCCTTCCTCTGAGTCAGACTGAAATAAGAAAGGGTGTGAGAAAGGGGTAGGAGGAGGGTAGCATTTTCCCCAGTGTTGGAGTGCTTACATTTAGATCAGGCTCTCTTGGAAGAGATTTCATTGTATGTTTACACAGAAGAAACTAAGTAATTTCATGACAGCATATTACTGGGGAATGAAGGATTCATATCAAGGAATTTAAGTCCAAACTAAACATTTGACACTATAGTGCTAGCAACTTTAAATTATTTCCTGGCGACTGGTAAAATAGAACATGACTGACAATTACCTAGACTTAGATGTACATTGTTACCTCAGTAAGGACTCTCTTAAAAAGTACAAAATTTAAATACAAAAGAAGATTAAATCCAAGAAAAATTCTAAATATGAATTAAGATATTAAAAACACATAAGATTCCTTCTCCACTTCTGCTGCTTCACTTAACTAAGCTTTAACAGATGCGTGCAAGCGTGCACACAATACGTGTTCAAATGATTTCAGCTGGGTTAGGAAAAGGATTAAAAATTAAGAAAAAGCCTTCTGGAGAAAGGACTATGTTTAACAGCCATTTTATAGTAAGTGCTACTTACATGGGAAATTTTCATGATGTAATTATATGAAAATGAACAAAACTGAAGAAAGAACATAATAGAAAAGATTGTCGAGGGAAATAAACACAAAAATGTAAAACTTTAATATTAGTGTTCATTTCAGAAACCAATAAGTTTTTGCCCAGCAGTGGAACATAAATGTATTTCAAAAAGTTCACGGAAAAATAGAATTGAAAGATAGTATGAATTTTTCTGTGAACTTTTTGAAGTACCCCTGTATTACAAAAACAACCTTAATTTTTATCCCATGAGTGAAAGAAAAAAAAAAACAAAACAAAAAACCTTATTGATACAGCTAAATCATCTAACATTTCTAAAATTCAGAATTCTTCATAAATGACACAAAAATGCCCCGTCCCCCAAAATCAGTAACTAGCTTACTAACAAAGGGACTTTTCATTTATTTCTAATCTTAACCCTTACATCCCCCTCTCAAACGTCTGCTCAAATTTTATTTTATTATTACTTTTTTTAAAATTAGATTTCAATTTTATTTTCTTTTTGTCTGCTCAAATTTTAAATTAGATATCTTTAACTCCTGGAGACCCTCCATGGTTTACTCCCACTCTATTTGCTCATACTCTTTTCTCACTGTCTGAATACGTCTGTGGAAACTCTACCATTCTTTTACAGTTTTCAGCTTAAATGTTTTCTATTCTGTAAAGACTTCTCTAATCCTTTCAGAAGTAACAGTATTACTATATAGTGAGCCATGCTCCACACTACCCTTACGGCACTAACCACATATGCTGTGTTTAACTTAAGTCTATCTCCTACAGGACAAAAGTCTTATGTGCTATACATACAAAATCTTCCACAAGGCTAGTAGCCATCTATTAAAGAATACATGTGCTGTAGAAGTCTGGACTCACAAACTGTATACTTGGAATTTGAGTCCTAAGTATGTCACTTGCCTCTCTGACACAAGCCTCTTTCTCTAGCTAGAAAATGAAGCAGCTGTATTAGATCATCTCCAACTCCATTTCCTGCACTTAATGGAAAAACTGATTCTCTACACAGCAGTCCTTGGTATCTAGTGAACGTGGATAATACTATCATTTTAACTACAGTCAAAACAAATAATTGAGGAAATATTCCTTAATCTCATTCTGCATTTTCAGTCTGAAGCTAAACTTGCCATTTGTTCTCACTGCCTAATATCTAATACACATTTAGGTAATATCCAAATCCTTTGGAGGAAATAGGTTATAAATCCCGAACAAACTTCACCTCTTATTTCCTATATAGCCAAATCTTAGTAACATTTACTTTTCTAGATGACACTTTTGTAAAAAATGACAAATTCCACTCTGTGTTCTCTACACAATGGTCAACATCTAAATAATACTTGTTAGAAGAATATGAAATTGGGCAGTATCCATCACTGGGAAGACCAGTGGATCACTATGTGTTATAGCTTGACCTCTCCTCAATTTGCTGTGTCCTGAGGCAAATTACTCTCATTGGGGTTTTTTCCTTCATCAATTAGTTTCAGACTTTTATGGAACTTAGTGTAAGTACTTGAATATTGTGGGTTTTTTTTTTTTTTTTTGGTGAATGGGATGTGAAAAGGAAAGATAGTAATATAAGATAGGTCCTAGAAAAAAGCAAGGGGGAAGCAGGAATAGTAGGATACTGAAAAATGCTTGGTCACAGGCATGAAAACTTATTGTATATACATATTGTACATAGTATAAAACAAAATAGTTTTTACAACTGAAGCACAATCAATCAGTGAAAGATCAGAGAGATGATAAGGGAAAGGGATTCATCTACAACAAAGAAAATGCCAAAGATGATTGGAATTTCTAGCATGGAGTAATTAGGAGTCAGGAGATGAGTAGAATGTCTCAGGAAGATGGCCAGATTTTGGGGTGATGAAGGTGGGGTGAGGAGTGAGTGGTAAAGGAATCTGGGAATAAAGATAAGAACAATGAGAAATTTAAATTTCACTTGGGATTGCTGAATTTTGAGACAGAGGTATCTAGAACTCTAGAGTAATCTCCAGCCCAGAAGTCTATATTTGAGAGTTCTCAAGATGTGGTAGAGTGGCTCAAACTGTAGGAGAAAATAAACTCAAACAGTGAGAAAACAAGTGGGGCCAAAATACTGGAGAACACCAACATATGGACAGATATGGAAGAAGATGGGCTTGGGAAGAAACTACCCTTCTTAGGAATGCTGCTTTCATCAAATGGCCTCAAGCATTCTTGTCTTTCTCAAGTACTACTTTCTGTTTAGCCATTCTTGAACAAATCTTCTCAATCTCATTTCCACAGTAAGGTTTAGCCAAAGTGAAAATGAGATTATCTCCTTGTACACCAAAGGCCAAATACTAGTGAAGAGCACAGATAATTTTTGCTTATTTTATAACTAATCTTTTCATTTATGCCCATTTCTTGATGGTGCAGGGATGTTATTTAAAATAGCTTTAAAATAAAGGCATAATTCTATGGACAACACATGCACAGTAAAATTATATTAGATTAGCCATTAGGATTACATGACCAAAATCTAGCTTTTGTTCCTAGGTTACTAATTTTTCTTTGCTACCTGTGTCCCTTCCTAATCTGTACCCAAAGCTCAGGGATAGAAAAAACTGAAAGGTTGTCAAGGGACTGTTTCAAAATAAGGCTAATAAACTCAGAATAAAAGAATATCATAAGGTTTTTAAAGAAACAGTTGCTTGATTCTAACTTAGACTAAAGGGACAGCACCAAGCATGGTCATTACCCCTTAATGAAATGAACAGAATACTGTATTGGGGGAAAAATCTGGTCCTTATTTTACTTTTGATAAATCAATAAATGTTTCGCATTTAAGATGCTTAAAAAATTTATATGGCTTTTGTTTGAGCAAAAAATTAAATTCTTCATCTTCAACAAATATAAAGGCAGTAATGAGAATAAAAGCCCTGAAGAGTTAAAGCTGTCTAGGTTATCAGTTCACTATCACTTAGCTTAAGTCCCTTTTGCTCTCTACTTTATGATGGGGTCAGACATTCTGGGGGCTAAAACAGCTTACCTTTCAGCAGTTGCTTAAGCAAAAAGCTGAATTCTCAAAGAATAATAAAGTGGTTTAAGAGCACAGGCTTTAGAATTAGAGAAGCTGATTTTAAATCCAAATTCTACCATTGTACTAGTGGGGTGATCCTAGCAAGTAAACATACTTAACCCAGTTTCATCACCTGTAAAATGGGGTCACAGTTGTTCCTATCTTAAAGGATTGCTGCAAAGATTATGTGAGACTGTTTACAATAGTAAACACTTAAGAAAAAAATTAGTTCAGATCAATTTGGACTTTGACACTTTATAAGGTCTACTTTTCATAGTGTATCTTAAATTACAAATTAAAGTTCCTTAGGCAGTGAGGTATAAATAAAATCAATTATGATTAATATTAGGAAACAGGTTTTATATTTATGTCTCACCCCAGAAAATGAAACAATCCTAGTTATGCCTTAATATATTAGGCCAATGAAATATAACTGAATTAATTTAATTCAACATAAAAATTTCCAAACTAAAAATATCGCAGGACTTCCTTTAGTGTTATGTGAAATTCCAATATTACTAAAAGCAAATAAAAGCAGTAGGATAAAGTACTGCTTTGTTTTTAAACCGTGTGTTACCCTAGTTAAGAATAACTGCTTTATAATTACCTAATTCAAAAAGAAATTCTGGTGTAGAACAAGGAAAAAAATAAAATAGCACTACTATAAAACCTGAAGGGTCATAAGGATTTCTTTTACTCAAGCAGAACTGTATTCAAATAGACACACTTTCAGTGACAAAAAGTTTTTAATGGATAGCAACATTTTTTCATTTAAATCTAAATCCATGTCCATGAATTCCTCTAGGCAATAACAATTCTATAATTTAGACATGGTGAATGACAGAGTTTTACAAGAGTTTATACACATCAGTTTGTGTAAAATTTTTTATGATGATGATGAATTCTAGACTTGTACCATGACCTGAAATTTGGTAAATCAATCTAGATTCCAAAGATAAGACTGTCACTGGAGATGGGATGCCTCACCTATGTTCTCTATAGCCCTTTTCTTGCTAACAGGCTCTGCCCCACTGATTCTCCCATAATTACGTTTTTGTTGTCTTTATAGAATACGCTTCTCTCTTGATTTAAACCTTAAATGCAGAAACTGTCTATCTCAAGGATCTACTTATTACAACACTCTGCACATAATTTACATTAAACATATTACTTGAAAAAGATGAAATACAACTTATAGTATTTAATATATTATCTACTATAAGTTCAGCATGAACTGATGTTATGTTGGGCTTTTCATGCCAGGAAAAAGACCTATGAAATTAACCAGCAATTTAAACTATTAGAAATTAATTAGAAGGGACACAGTAAAAATGGGCAGATCTTGAACATTTTTTTCTCCCTAATAAAGATAGCTTAAACAAAAAGCCAATAAACCTTTTTATTTTTTATTTTTATTTTTTTGTCCTTTTGTGACCGGTAAGGGGATCGCAACCCTTGGCTTGGTGTCGCCCGCACCGCGCTCAGCCAGTGAGCGCACCGGCCATCCCTATGTAGGATCTGAACCTGCGCGGCGGGAGCGCCGCTCTCTCCCGAGTGCGCCACGTGGTCGGCCCCCAATAAACCTTTTTTGACATTCACTGTGTCTGGTTGTTACTTACTGAGAAAGGAAGTATTGCAGTTTCTACATGATATAGGCAACTGAAGTAAACAGAAAAATTGTTAGTTTGAGGAATAGAACAGAGTTAGAGCTCTATGGGTTTTTAGGTTTTTGCTACCAAAATTATGCCAGTGAAACTTAGCTCCATATTACTGATCAGGGTAATGACAAAGTCATAGAAGACTTCGAGGAAAATAAAATAAATTCTTAAAAAACTTTTAATCATTTTTGGATAAAAACCTTAACAAAGACTTTTTACATTATAATCATGGATTTAGGGAAAAATCATCTGTAAACCTAGTGAAAGGATTAATTGTATAATCATACCTCATAAATATTTACCTATGGGTTCTCTCAACTGAACAATCTCATTCTCCGTTCAATAAGAATTCAATCTAAGGGGAAGAAGTGAAAGAAACCAAAAGCTATCCTGAAGGTGGAAAGAGGAGGCCAAAGGCTTGCTTGTTTGATAAGGTCAAATAAAGAAGACAACTCAAACTGCCATGGCTTTAAGCATGCCTCGTGAACCAGTGGAAGTTCTTAGTGAACTAGATCCAGGAGTCTGGAGAAATTCAGATGTACTTAACTCTTTTCACATGGGTGGATCAGGGCACACAGAAAGGTACCCCATGGGGCCGAGCCCGTGGCGCACTCGGGAGAGTGCGGCGACGCTCCCACCGCGGGTTTGGATCCTACATAGGACTAGCCGGTGCACTCACTGGCTGAGTACCGGTCACGAAAAAGACAAAAAAAAAAAAAAAAGAAAGGTACCCCATGAAGTCCTTGTTTCATCATTAGAATCAATCACTAAGAAGTAGGGAAACATCCTTGTGATCTCTAAGATGTTAAGCAATGTCTCCTTATCCACTTTTGAAGAAGAACTTTTAGAACAATGTTTGTAGTAACAACAATGACTTATGGCCACAAATTGGAACCCATGGCTCCTGATTATGGCAACTATGAAAACACAGAAGTAACCAAAGATTGTACCCAGGCCAATGTTTCCACAGAATTTATGGTGCAGCTTATATTCTTTTATGTGCTTTAAATGATGGCAATCATCTAATTTTTCTGCTTTACATGTTAAGATTCTCTGTTACATAGGAAAGACCAGATGTCAAGGTAAAGAACTATGGAGGAGTCCACAGGTTAGATGACAACTTGGAAGATACACTGTAGATACAATTCAAGTATGTGCCAACTGGCTAGAATAAATCACCACTAAATTCCCTTTCAACTCACAATTATAATTCTAGACTCAGAAGATAAACTCTGAGAGGTGGTAATGAATAAAAAGGGCTTTGGTTTTGGAGTCATAACCAGGTTTGAATTTCAACTCCATTACTTTTAAGATATGACTTCAGACTAGCAATTTAGCCTCTGCAAATGATAATAATAGGACCAGGTACTAGGGTTCAATGAGATAATGCATTAATGTCTGGCATATGGTAAACACTTAATATGTTACTCATATAATTCGTATTAGTAAGATATAGTCGCCAAAATCTGAATATCACAAAATACACATACACTAAGGAACAATGATTTAGGTGATCTGGTTTCCACTTTTGATTCTTGCCTCTAATTGTATACAATAATTTCTAACATTCTTTTCAGATTCCAGAGGGATTTTAATATACATTTATCAAATTCTAGGGATACAATGTCAAATAAACATAATCCCAGAGTTTATGAGTTTACAGGTTAGGGTGGTAGATACAGAAGTTATAGGTATGATAAATGCTAAAACAGGGCAAGATTTTAGAGGGTGTTTTGGGGGTACAAAATCAAGATCCAGGGTCAGGAAAGAATGTTTAATAGAGAAAGTGCAACAGTTGGGTGAAAAAAAAAAAAAAGACACACGAAAAAAGACACACGCACGTGCAGACAAAATAGTGCAAATAAAAAGAACAGTAGGTGCAGTTAGTCACATCAGAAAACTTAAACAACAAACACCAGTTAGAAGGTTGTTGCATTTTCACATAAGAAAGGATAGTACCCTGACTGGGGATGAGAAACATGGACAGGATGAAGAAACACTGAGGAGGTGGAAGTGGCAATCCTTTTGATTAATTGCCTTTGAGAGATTAGGGAAGTCTGAATGATGCGTAGGCTGGAGGTAACAGGTTTGAACGCCTAGAGCACATAGATGGCTTCCTACAGCATAAAGATAACATGTAAAGCCATGTATGTGCTCTTAGCATGAGGAAGAATGTGAAAAGAGGGTCTGGATAGCATCTTAAGGACTCCAATAGTACTTCAAAGAACAGACAAAGAAGGAAAGGCCTGCCAAGGGGTCTAAGAAGAAATAACCAGCAAGGTAAGAAGAAAAACAGGAAGGGATAGAATCACAGATGTCATAATATCAAGTATCAGTTCAAAATTCAAAACCCATCATCACATATCAGTATTAGCTTTACTGTACTTTTTCAATAGTTTAAAAACTATTAAAAAGCTACTTATTTACCATGTTTGTAACTATTAGTATACATATGTACTCAAAATCTGGAATGTAAAGCACAAACACTGAGACAGTAACTGTATTTAAAAACTAAGATTAGGTGTGATTGTTCTTACTCTATTTTCCAAACTTTCCAGTTTTAATTTTGAATAACAAATGTATTACTACTATAGAAGTTGGGGTACCAATGTTATTATCAGAAAGAAGACTCTTAAGACAGGTTCTCATATTCTGATGACCTATCTAGTTTGTACATTTTTAAACATGGTGTTGAAGAAATAAAGTTTATACTTGATCAGCAGACTATTTCAATTTAACTGAAGAGTAAACAAATTCTTATAATTTTAACTTTTTTTTTTTTTTTTAAAGCAGTGCTATTATTTTGGATCTAACTTTAAGCCATATTTAGACACAGAGGAACTTTAATAAGGTTTGGAGCTCAACTGAGAGTAAAATTAAACTAACCAAAAGGATATGCACAAAGTAGGTACTGGATAAAAAAAATTCTTATTTCCAAAAAAACAAATTTTGCCTGACAAATGCTCTCAAAGTAGGCATAAAAGAGGTTTCTCAATAGACTTATTCACAACTAAGGGAAAATGGGAAACTCGTGTAGCATTTAGTAGGGGTTTTACATGTAATGTATCCCGCTACTCCAAGAAACATTTGCAGCTCAAAGCAGCTTTTTAAATGCTTCCTAGTATTTGCTATTTATAAATCCTAAATATTAAAGGGTGAGTTCCTTAACGGTTGCACATAGACAATTAAGTACTCTAAGTACTAAGACTTTTCTTTAATATATATAATACACATATATTTTATTTGCTTATAAGCTTAAGCATTAAATTTAAACAGAATTTATTTCCTAACGCAATAAATACTTAATATTAGACAATAAGCAACTTAAAACATTTATTTTTTGGCAAATGCCTTAAAAGGATGACTCACTGCTAAATTTATGTATTCATATATTCATGCAATACAAAATGATCCTCTATCTTTCAAGTTTTCCAGGGTTACCCTGCATACCAGCGTATCTGACTGAGAGCCCAGGTTACAGTTAAAAAGCTAGATTATTTGAATCCTAGTTCTACTACTCAGAAGCTATGTGACTTGAGCAAGTTACTTATCCTCTGTAAACTTTCAATTTCCTTCTCTGTAAACTGAAGATATTGATAGTATCTATAATATGACTGTTGTGAAAACTAAGGTATGTGCCAAAAATACTTAGCACAATGCCTGACACACAGTAACCACTCAATAGCAAAACCACAACTACTCTGCGGAGAAATCCAATCAACACATGAGCACAGAGACTGACTACAAAATTCCTAAACTAAAAGCAGCTAGGCTCTCATTTGTCCTCTGAGTCTCATGGTCACTTTACAATAAGCTAGCCGTGGATAACTATCAGTAAGAGTCACAGGACCAATGAACTCATTAAAAATTTCTTTCATAAGTCACATATCTGGGTATCTAACAAGGCTTGTCCTTTAGACACAAAACATTCACTAGCCATATTACTTAACTGTTTTTGAAAACCTGACTAATGCTCTGAACCTTTCACAGAAAACTGAACATACAAAAAAATTCCACCTCAAATTCCACTGAAGCCCAACCACTGACTACTAAGTATGGATATCCTACACTAGAGAAATAAGGAATTATTTTCCTGACTACATAAGTTATGTAGATTTATTGTAGAAAATGAAGAAAATAGAATAGTATATAGAATAAGAGGCAACTGTTATTAGTTTGTTGTATTTCTTTCAGACTTCCATTGATTGCAATTACTGGCTTAAGAAACTTAAGTTTATAGAATATGATGAATACAAAGTCATAGAATACCATATCAGAAACAATTTAGAATATTTTTCAAAAGAGAGAATGGGCATAAATGTGAGAATGTGTGTAAGGGAGAGAATAATGTATCTCTGGTTAAGGATAAAGTCTGAAATAGATACAGTGGCCTGTTTAGTTGATATCAATCCATATGTTTTAGGCTTTTGTTTTTTGGAAAATAAATTAATTTCAAATAATTTTGATAGACTTGCAGGATATGTGCACCACACTGTAATGAAAATATTAATTCTACAACTGTATGACCTTGGGCATAAAACTTAACCCAAACTCTTTCCTCATTTGCAAAATATGATGATCTTCAGATTGAAGAAATTCTATTATTCTAAGAGTCCCCTACAAAATACAGCTATGTAAAACAAAGCAAAATAAGAAGGTATAAAAAACAAGCTAAATTAATTTTTTTCTAAGCAGAATACAACTCTGAAAGATATTAATTTTCAGGGCATACAAAAAATGTATGTGGACTACTAATATATCATTTTCATGTGATACTGGCATCTTAGGTGTTCTCAATGTAAGAATTGAGAAAATGTTATTAGCTTTATTTTAAAGACAGTTAGAAGAAAAATGCCTTTTATTAAGAAAATAAATCTCCAAAAGCAATAAAAATTTAAACTATATTTATGAAAAAAATGGAAGTTAAGGTTTTTTAAAAAAAGTGATATATTGTTTCTTAAATATCTCCTGGGATAATAGTTAGCAAGTACTTATGGTTCTTCACTATAATGGAAGCATCTATAGCAGATGGGATAGCAATATTTAAATCTTACTATAATACAGGATTTCACTTTTTAAAACTGATGTCATTTATTAAACACCACTGCCTTCAGCCTCATGAGACTCTGAAAGGATTACATACTCCAAGTATTTAAGATTCCCAGTTTTAACTTATATTTAATACTATACTCTTAGTCATACAATGTGCTCATTTTGTTCATAAATATTCATCTCAATACAACAACATCAGGTATAATACATAAAATCTAATCCATTAAGTCTTACCAATTTATGACCTGATGAGACACTCTTGTGGACAACATTCAGTCCTTAGAAGCTAGAATAACCCTCCAACCATGTGAGGGCATCACAACTTTTAAACTTTCGGCTTTCGATCATTATTATGTCACATTCCTCCTCCGATGCTGAATTCTAAAAAAAATTCTAGCAAAAAGTTTAAGTAAATAAGTGTTTAATCAAATAGCCTTTAAAAATCTTTTATAGCAGAATTTTATGGTTTACCATGATTACACAACTGATATTTTGTACTTTTTTTTTAATGTAAAATAATATTTTATCTGAATACTTCAAACTTTAAATTTCAACATGGACTTTCAGGCCATCAGGAATACTTATTAGTAAAGAGTCAAGTAGAAATAGAACCAATTAAAGGCTTAAGATCATGATCCAGTAATTATGACTCAACACCATAACCTAATACAGACAGCTTTGTTGTCTTGTAGAATGGCATTTGATGGCTACTGTTTGGTCCACATCAATATATAAGTTTCTGGACTTATAGCACATGTGGCTGGATCAGTGAAAATCTATCCCAATCATTTAAATGCTTAATGCTTTAGGTATTTTTATAGCTAAATCTTCTATCTCCACTACCCCTGATTTTGAAAGCAGACAATATGATGACAAGAATAAAACATTATTATGTGCTTTACGCAATAGACATAACAATGTATCCTATTCAGCAGTGGTCCCAACTGCTCATCTGTGAATGGGCACAGAAGAAAACTGGGGGTAGACAGACTTAATAATGAAAAAAATTATTTCATTAAGAATATCTTAAATTTATTCAATTTTTACCAGAAAGCTTTCTATTGGGCATCTATTTTAATCCCCGAGAGTAATAACATTATTAACATTTTCTGTCTGATAAGAATGCAAATTTATATTTTTAGTTCCCAGTAATCCACAGAATAAGCAACCCATACATATGTGGGCGAAGTTTTGCCTAAATTTACCCCCTAAATAAAATGATATAATGGAGCAAGAGGGAGGGAAAAGAAAGAGGTCATTACTGAGGAAGACCAATATGGACAAAGCTATAAAAAACTCAAAGACAGCATTGTAAAGTAAACTCTGCAGCTATCTCAAGAGATATTTGACCCAAATGATGGGGTGGGTTATGCTGTTACAGATTTTAACTTTTAATGGAACTTTTTTATTAAATGTGGTCATTTAAAAGTCTCTCACACAGTCTAAAGAACTACAAGGGTTTTTCCAATTTACAAATATAATCTTTCCAAATGTAACGTCACAACACATTTGACTTCAATAAAAACATACAACTTTACTTCGTTTTTTGTCAAAGCACAATCTTATAATGAATCACCTGGTGAAGGCAAAAATCCATATTCGTGAGGATAAATAATAGTTTAAAGCTGTGGTCATTTCATTAACATATTACCAAATGCTTTGAGAAAGTTTTCATGCAACTCTTGTCTCCTATAAACCAAAATACTACCATAAATTTTAAAAAAACGTTTGATTATTTACTTTTGTGGGACTAATCCCTTGAGAAAATACAATACACAGCCATATTAAGTGAAGTAAATGCTTTCTGAAATATGTATCTATAATACTGTTAATTTGTTTGTCTGCAAGGCTTTGATGAACTGGTCATTTAAAGGGCAGCCTACTTGACCCTTTGGTTAAAGGGCCTGTCAACAAACAAACATTTTATGGTAAATGCCTGGAAAGCCTTTGGAAGACAGAATTAAATCAGCCATATAAAGTAAATACAGTAATTTTACTATGAAGCTTATAGAAAAAAAATTTAAAGGGGAGGTCATTATACAAATTTTCAGTAAATTCAGGACTTAAGAGCTGTATACATTTTTAAAAATACAAAACTTCTATATCAAATTTTTCCCAAGCATGCATTTTCAAAATTAGTTGTTACCAAGTACAGAGGTCATACCTGAAGTCTCAATCCTTAAATTCCAACACATAGAAATCCTTATTAAAAATCTGAACTGTAATCGGGTAACTTGAAGTGCTTAATAGATGAACAGAATTAAGATTAATCAGATATCCTTTAAAATTTAATTTAAAATTAGAAGTCTTCCTAAAAATGAATATTTATGTACAAAGCTGTATTAATATATCAGTCATCATCTTGAAACTCTGGCAATATTGCTATCACAAACAAATTCTGAACATTTCCAATATTTATCATTTCTTTCTTTCTCAATCTGTGTGAAGAATAAAATCCCATTTAACTGAGAACGTGCTATTAAAAGTTCTTAAAGTATAGTTCAGCAAGAACTAGGCTTAAGTTTACCATTATTTAGCTAACTTTCTGTTATGGAAAATCTATGTAATACAATAAAATAGTGAGGGGGGCAAAAAGGTGGATGATTTGCAATTTTAATTATTTGAAAACTGATATGCTAAATTAAACAAGTCTCTAAAGGAAATTGCTATTTGAACAGTGCTTCGCTTAGTTTGATACAAAATCTCACTTTCAAGTGCAAATCACATTTCTTTTAATATGTTAAAATTTCCACTAGTGTAGCCTTATTTTCACCCTGCTGTTCAAAAAATTCGCTACACTATTTTGAGAAATTCTACTTATGATAAATCAGCACCATGCTCTAACCAAAAATATTAATTTCTTTATTTTTTGGGTGGTCACCAGTACAAGGATAGAACCCTGGACCTTGGTGTTATCAGCACCACACTCTAACTAACTGAGCTAACTGTCCAGCCACTCTTGTTACAATAAATCAATGCTTGCTTCTCTAAATATCCGAAATGCTTATTTTTTAACGGAGAAAGGGGAAAAATGGGCAGCCTTGTATGCTCCCAATAAATGACACATAGTCGTTCCAAAAATCAGCTATTGGGGAAATAATCTTAGAAATAGAAACGATTAACATATATAAAGTTAGTGCGAATGTAACTAAGAATAAAAACGTTGGTAAGACAGTGTGTTCCAAGAAATTATCAAATAAAAAGTCACATAATTATAAGAAACCTCGTATCTGTGGCTGACCCAAGATAGAATTTAAGACACAATAATCAGCTATGCTAAACACTAAATATATATATAAAGTGTTAAGCATGTAATGCAACATATCAAATGTACCTATTGGTGGAAGATATGCAAAATACGACAATTTCATTAATATAGCTTTAAAAAAACAGCTTTAAGATAGATTATTGGTGTTTTTAAGAGATCATGTCTATTCTGAAATGATCTTTACTCTTCATCATTTCAAAAGGAGTAGAAATAGTTTATAAAGAAAATAAAAATAAATTGAAATTGCAGGTAGGGGAAGAAGATAAAAACAGAAACACAAAGTAAGTGGAGGATGGTTATATATTACTCAAATGTATCATGCTTTGAGCTGAGTATTTGACTCTGAGCTTATCAAGAACAGCCAACATAAAGGAAATATAACTCTTTAAAATTTAAGACACTATCACATATTATGCTTTTGAGCGCTGATCTCTCTTATTTCTTGAAACAAAGTGTGCCATGACCATCTAGAAATACATTTAGCAACATTTTCTGGGCTAAGTTAGCAATATCTAAAATAGAAAGTCACAGCAAATACACACAGAAATTTTCTGATGACCAATGGTTAACAGTCTCTGTGAACAGAAGGAGAGGGATTAGTCAGACAATGCAACTCTTTTCCCTCCTTATACGCCTTCCAATAGTGTGTCGAACTAGGGAGAAGATACCTTCTTTATTACCAGGAAATATGTGAAGATGTTTTTGGCTTCCAGGACAAAGGTTACATATATCCTGAACGCCTTGCTATCAGTAGAAAATACTTAACTACTGTGGATACCACCATTAGCATCAATACTGAAGAAGTTAGGAAAAAAATCCTCAATTTGTGGCCTTAAGTGACTGTGGACAATGACAGCCATGCTGCCTGTACACATTAACTTATTATTAAGGACACCATGATCTCTAAGCCAAATATCATAGAGTTAAAAACTTGAAAATACAATAATAGATACCAAGTCTTTTAGTATTTATAACTAAGAATCTTCAAACTTTGAAAACAATCAGGATATAAACTAGCATAAAAATGCTGTTTCTTAAGGACATTTAATTTACCAACAGATATACAATCTATATTACCACCTGTTTAAACGAATTTCTGACAAATACAAAAAGTATGTATAAAAAACATTTTAGAAGTAGCTAACACAGAAAATAATTTTTGGTAAGATGAGGCATTTAACATGTTATATCAATTACAAAAATTTAATATATCCCGATTTGGGTAGTTTGGAATACGAGCATGCGCATGCATACAAACACAAACAAAGAACGACAGCTAGAATATAATCAGTGATCTCTCTCATCATCAATCTATCTACCACTTCAAATCTTAATAAAAACAAAAAATTGCAATAATTCCATTTGGTAGTTCTTTCTTCCCAAAAGGTTGCCAAATTATCTACAGGTTTAAATACAATGAAGAGGTATGAGCTTAAATTTTTATATTTGTTAATGACTAGAATGGAAAAACAAAAACAACAACAAGAACAACAACAGAAAGATTTTCTATGTTGTCCTGGTTCAACAATTTCAAGTTCTACTTCAATTTCCTTCTTATCGAACACATTCAGTAAGAGCTTTTTTCTTAAATAGTGTTGCTATAATGTTTTAGATTCTGTAGAAAAATAAATTGATTTTCTGCTCTATTCAAAGCTTTGGTTTACTTGGTTTAAAAGTTATTTAAAATCTTTTTAAGTAAAAATAAATAAATAAGTAATGATAAAGAGACCTTACCAACTATTCCCACCTGTTTTAACTGTTTCTCAAAATTTCATCTTGAAAATAATTGCCATGACCTCTCAGGGTAGGCTAGGGTGAGACATAGGTTGAGAAACATATCAAATAACTAAAGAGGAAGGTGGTAAAATGCATGAGCAGAAGCATGGAATCATAGGTGAGCAGTTAAGAAAAAATTTCTCATTGTCAATTCTGAAGTCTGGTAATACACTGAAAATAGATATCAGTATGTCAGATGTCCCACTTCAGCTAGCCACAGAAAAGCTAAAAGAAGAGACGTAATGTTTAGGATCCAGTGGAACACCACTTCAAAAAATAAGATACAGATCTGTGGTTAAAAACCTGGCAGCAGACAAACCACCTAACACAACTATCAGAATAAAACTGAGGATACAACATAATATAAAGGATAGCAATACATAATTTGTAAACCCAAGTGGTAACGTAAAAATGTCTTCAACTTACACACTTTCCAACTCATGATAATTAAAATCTCAACTTAATAAGTATGTATAAAAAATCACAGTACAGGGGAAGAAAAGTACAAGAATAGACCTCAATTTCTATTCTAAGGGACATACCCACATTAATATACACATCTTCCCTTCTCTTGCCACCCTCCCCCCTGAAACTTTGAGAAATAAAAGATCTCCCCTTAGAAAACTTCCCCAATCTTACCAGTTGTTTCAGTTGGATGTCAGGTAGTATACCCTTACCTCCTAATCTCCCCAATAATACAAACTAGCTAGGCAAATGCATTTTTTCCTAGTATTTTATTCAGAACATTAGCACGGCTTTTTTTGTGAATACTTAAGTTTTAAATAATTCTATAGGAGACTAATACAAGTGACATACTTGTACATTTACATAAGACAGGAGAAAAAAAGATGTTTAACAATTAAATGTAATCTATGATCCTGTACTGGCTCTTGTATTAGGTAGAAAATGGTTATGAAGGACATTATTGGGACACTTGGCAAAATCTGAACATGACTGTATACTGACATTAGATAATAGCATATCAATATTAAATGTCCTAAATCTGGTAATTATACTGCTGGTATTTAAACAGAGAATAATCTTCTTCTTAGGAAACATATGCTGAAGTATTTCAGGTTAAATGGATATGATATTTGAAACTCACTCAAGTGATTCTTAAAATAATGTTAGGATGACCATGCTCATTAAAAGCAGGTACTGAATGACAAAATGTTAACAAACATTGAATCTTGGTAAGAAGATAATTGGCGTACTTCATATTTCTGCAATTTTTCTGTAAATTTGAAATTAGTTCAAAATAAAGATTCAAAACATTTCCCTTCTTTTTGGTTAGAAAATAATATTCTCAGAATGTTCTAGCCTGTCAGACTACCCATACTTTTTAGGCTTTTTCCTGCTCTCTAAATGTAATGGTGTTACTGTGCTCTTTGGCAACCTTGGCCTTTCCTAAAGCTTGAACTCTAAAAATAAATAAATAAAAGATTCATCAATCTCTTCTAGCCTTAATTTCTCTACCAAGCTGCAAATCTGCAGCTCATACTGCACCCTAAATATTTCCACCAGCTCATTAACTCATCCAAAAAATAGCTAAAAATAAAGACCTCATCACTACTTTCTCCTTTCCAAACCAATTCTTTCACAAATACTTCCTAATGTTCCCAGCATTCTCTCAGTCAATTACGTTTGATACTTTGAAGTCAAGTTTCACTGCTTCTGTATCACATCCAATCAGTTGTAAAATCCTATAATTCCTACCTTCTGATAACCATTCCTTCCTCATCTCCATTGCCTAACACAGGCCTTTAATACCTTTCTTGTATCTGTTGTCTCTAACCAATCCAATCTTTCTTTTCTGTTGTCTTCAAATATGTTATGCACCAACCAGATTGAACTATCCTTATCACATATGCCGTGTACCTTCACAGTGGCTCATAGCACTTGTATTTCCTCTAATTGGAATGCTCCCTTTCCCTTAGTTCTTTAACTCTGTGTGACCAAATTCTACTTAACTGAACAATTTTGAACTCAAAAAGCCACCTCCTGAAGAAGCTTTGAAGAATCACTCCAACTGTATTTGAGAGGCATAAAGTACTTGAATATATTATATGACAGTTATCACTTCCAATCATATGATAATACATTTGCCCATCTTTTACCATATTAAGACCAACTTAAAAAAAGCATTAAAAGCAGGTATTGAATTTACTAATCTTGTTTCTTCAACTATTTATTTACTTACAGGAGACAGTCAAACTTTTGCTGAGTCAAATAATTATACATTTCCCTGATATTCTCCCTTAGCTTCAGTCTGAGCTACCACACAAAAGTGAAATTAAAAGGCTTTAATCTTTTGCTTGAGAAAGGTGATCTCTCAGTGAAAACAGCAACAGGAAAATCTCTTGAATGTCAAGTGTCTGTAATTTGGGACAAATACAGATTGCTAAAGAGACAACTCTATAATACAGGTTTGACCAAGCATCTAATAAGTTACTGAAATTCCCAAGTAGCTTTACAGAACACTGTAGGTAGGCATGGGTTTCAAAGAGTTGTGTGGCCTTCTTTGAGTAAAACCCCAATGATCTACATTCACTACACTCTGCATACAATTGTATTTCCTTCCTATATACTGCTCTTACTTCTACATCAACAAGAATTTGATTTACACTTTGAGAGCAAACTTCATAACCATGTAATGTGGCTTTTAAAAAATTTGAGGCCTTGTTTTTCCTATGATCCTATAGCTACAACACACACTAATGCCACCCATGTATATACAGTATACAGTCCATGATTTCTGAATAAAGCTAACCTTCTTAAATTCTTCTTTCAGTCAGTTTGTAACGTATGAGTTGTTTTTCCCCACAAGTTACTTTACTTCTGCCTGGCACCTGGGAATAAAGAATTCTCTAGTTTTTAAGATGCTGCTGATGGTGTCCCAGCTTCATTTATCACCACCATCAATGGCAATTCTCATTCCCAAATAAGCTTACTGTCACTCCTTTTTTCTGAGGGAAGCTCCATGGATTTCCCAATTCAGCACCACCACTTACTGCCTCTTTACAAGAGATTCTTTCCTAATAGAACAGAACGGTTTGCTAACCTTCCATTTCTTAAGCAAATACACAGCTCTTTAAGGCTTGCTGATAATCACAGCCAACAAGGACAAAACAGAAGGAGCTCAATTTCAATGCTCGTACTTACCTCTTTTCTTTTCCATTTAGAACTCAGCGGAGGCAATAAAACTCCAGGGTAGGGATTTTAAAAGTAATTGAATCTAAACCTCACTCAAAGTCAACTTCCCTGGTAAACAGATATAAAGACAGCTTTATTATTTCTAGTGATGGCAAGACTATTTCCCAGGGGGCCCATTTACTTTCAGTTAGTAAGCTCAAGACTGCCTGTTGAAACATCCACCTGCTGTCCAGGTGGAGTACAAAGAAAGTAGGTTTTCTAGTTAGCTTTGTATTTAGAGTAACTATGCCATAGAAATGGCGTTTAATAGGTCTGTCACCATCTTTTCCTCTTTAGTTGTATAAACATTGCCTAAAATTACATTACCTTTCGTGGGGCCTCTCACTTGCTAACCAACTATAAAATGCAGTGAACGCCATACCAGCCAGACACCACAAAAAAAAAAAAAAAAAAAAAAAGGCGGTCAACTAACACATCTAGGTATTCTTTTACTATACCCACTCAACCTAGGTTTCAACCTCCCTGAATTCACACACAAGTTCTTCCAATTTCTTGATTTCTGTACAAGCTTCAGACTGTTAAATATATAAATGCTGGCATTCAATAACAGTTATCACTTCTCTGCTTTAATGTCATCTGAACATTTTATAAGCATGTCCCTAGGTTTTCATCTAAATCTAGGATGTAAGTATGAGCTTTGAAGAGAATAGATATAACTTTCATGTGATCCTCAAAGTACCACTGATAGCCCGCCCCTTCTACTGGCCCACCCCCCACTTAAGAACTATAGATTAAGTTACTGATGAAAACATTTATATACTGTAATACAAAAGAGTCTGTGATGGTAGCAACTACAGTAAGCACTGCAAGAAAAGGAAATTTGGAGGTGACCTTAGTTAACTGCATCTCCACACAAGTTAAGATCAGACTTGGTACCCTCTGAAATATGTTCAATAAAGAAACAGTCCTATGATTAAGATGGGAGACATAATGACTAAACAATGTGGGATCTTGAATTTGGTCCTGAAACAGACAAAGGACACTTTAAAAAGTCAAAAACTTGGTGAAATTCAAATATCTGTAGTTTAGTTTATGGTATTATACCAATGTTAACTTTCTAACTTTGATAACTGTACTAAGGTTCTACAAGATGTTAACATTAGGAGAAGCTATGTGAGGGGTATACAGGAACCCTCAGCACTGTTTTTGCAAGTGTAAATCTAAAATTATTTCAAAATAAAAAGTAAAAAAAGGAAGGAAGGAAGAAACAGCCTTGAACGGTGACAGGTCACTAAAAATCTGTGCTCTAATTTTTAGCTTCTTGGATTATACTCCACTACATGTCCTGAACTGGAATAGTTTGACATATAATCAGATGATAAATTATGTAAGTACTAGGTACAAATTATCAGGGAATATATTTGGGTTGTTTACAAAATGGTTCAGGTTCACATCCTCAAAGTACTTACACACAATAATTAGAGAGAAAATTTAACCAGTAACAATCTCCAACAAGTAATCCACTATAATGATTCTTAAAACTGTGTAGTTCATATATCTACAATGATGCAGGACCATGCAGATGAATCTCAAGCATAATATTGGGTGAAAGAGGCCAGACACAAAATACAGTTGTCCCTTGGTATCTGTGGGGAACTGGATGGTTATGGTTACAGGACCTCCCATGGATACCAAAATCTGTGGATGATAAAGTCACTGACATAAAATGTAGTATCTGCATATGGCCTATGCACTTCCTCCTGTATGCTTCAAATCATCTCTACATTATTTATAATATCTAATACAATGTAAATGCTATGTAAACAGTTGTTATACTGTTATTGTTTAAGAAATAATGACAAGAAAAAAATCTTTATATGTTCAGTACAATTTTTTTTCCAAATATTTTTGATCCGTGGTTGGTTGAACGCTCGGATGCGGAACCCATGGATACACAGGTATGAGTGTTTATAGTGCATGATTCTACTTACGTAAAACAGTAGAAGTTAGGGTAGGGAGGGGAGTGACTAGAAAAGGGCATGAAGAGGTCATGAGGGAGGCTTATAATATTCTGTCTTGATCTGGGTGCTGGTTACATAGCTGTGTTCAGTTTGAGTTGTAGATTTACGAATGGTGTACTTTTAAAATATGAATTATATTTCAATAAAAAGATTTTTTAAAAGTCCTATCACTGAGCATCCAAAATCTAGATAAGCCAAGTTGTGAAACCTGAGTCTTACCATTTAGATTAACAAGTGCTGGTGGATGTTAATTTAATGATGGACTCAAGCTTCTTAGAGGATGAGCAAAAGAAAACAAATTGTCTCATATGCTATCCGTCATATTTATGATATAAGCATCTTAGTTCTAATTTACTCCTAGCTTCAAAAATGAAATCTCATAGATAACAATGACAGGAAATAATGTAAGTCTTTTTAACACAAAACACTTGAGTTTTAACACATTTTTTACCAAATAATTTTTAAACTAGTTGTAATTAGATGTACGTGAATAATCACTGTAAAAAAACTTAATTTAACAGAAATCATCAAGAACCTAGTAAAAGACTTACCACAAACTTACTCAGACATTCATTTTAAATTAAGAACCCATGTGTACTACCTTTCTTATTAATTTCTCTTTAATTACTAGTGCTACCATAAGGAAGGACAAGCAGACTCAAGGGGATGGTATACCTAGCAACTGTTACTACTATATTTATTGCATTTTTTTTTTCCATGAAGGCAAAAACACTGCAAGTGCTTATCAATGAGGCTAAATCCTTACAAGCTACCTAATTTTCTCCTTTAGTCTACCTGAACTAAAGTTTCTTCCCTCTAGTACTCCTTTACTTTACTGACCTGATATTTAGTAGAGGGTAAAATTGTTTGCTAAAAATTCTTACCCTGACCTTTTGCTGACAAAGGTCTCCCAATGACAGCATGCTCTCCAGTGATCATCAGGATAGATTTCTAAACTAATTCTGTTAATTTAACAAAAAAATGCCAAAAAATAACTTTGGAAAACTGTTCTTTAAAGAAGAAAAACAGGAAGTCAAATTTTAAACTTAGTACTCTGAAATGTCCTATAGGCTAGAACATCACTAAAAACTGACTTCATAGTAAGATAATTTCCTAGAAAGCTAATATTATTCACTTTAAAACAGTTTGGGCTTTCTAAGAAAGGATTGGATTATTTTTGAACTATCAGTATCTACTGTCCTTATATTTGAAGATGGTTTCAGCTGATTGATTCCCTGAGGACTCTGAAACGACACATAGGGAAGACAGAAACCATGATGGCACCTACAGAAAAAGGGAAAGGAAGGTTTCAGACTAGCTTCAATTTTAGTACAATAACTGAGTAAAGCACTGGATAGCAATGGAAGAAGGAAATATCTAAATATAGGCAGAGGTAGACTGGTTGATGAAAAGCTTCTCAACTTCTTAACTCTAATTTGACTAGGGAAGAAAACGAACAGGCCATTAGAGAACTTTAAGTCAGTGTAAGAAAGGGATAGTAGTTACTTATATTTTGATTAAAAGATACTCTGCCAAACTAAAAGAATCCTGGGGGCAGAGAAAGAGATTCCATTCTTTTAAATAAGGCAAAACCAGGGCCTAGGGTGGATTTAATGAAAATTAGCATGGGACTGAAAAGCTGCCCCTACAGAAAATGATTTCCAAGATTTCGTAAATAGGAGCCGATTGAAATATGGTATTTAGCAACATGATAGGCAAATTTATGCTTCAAAACAGGTAGATAATACAGTACATAAAATAAGGAATTTGTAATCCCTTAAACTCCTGAATGGTTCTATGAGTGCACTTCAAAGAGTTCATGGAAAAACAGAATTAAAAGACAATACAATCTTTCCATGAACTTTCTGAAGTACCCTCATATTTAACAATAGAATCACCCCTGCAAAATACTTATCTGCCAAATTGGTAATAAAATAAAAAGTAATCCTAAATTTATAACAGTCAAATTTGAATAAGGTAATTTGGTGAGGTCCAAAACAAACAAGGTTAGAAATTATATTTAGTATTTTTTTAATGCTTAGCACATACAACTCTTCAACTCCTGTCTGCAATGATTAAACAGTCCCACAATACTATTTTATTAGCTGATACACCTATTAACAAGTCTGTAGATATTTGCCAAGTGGAGTCGTACATTGTTAGGACTAATAAAGCTAGCCACTATTGCATCTCTCAATTGAAAATTTAATAAGCTAGTTCAAAAGTTAAGAGGAAGCCACTAGTCAGTTTCTACTGGGTTGGACTTGTCACCTTGGTACCAAGAGGCCAACCTACAAAGAAGAATGGTTGATCTAGAATATACGTTCTTATTATATTTTGCCATTAACACTATAAACAAGTATCTGTTAACTTCTGTGGCTCCGTACAACAGGCTCCAAGGAGAAGGGAAAATATTTCAACCCATGAGAAACTACAGATACAGCAACTTGCTTCATTTCTGATACCTTAAAAGTTTCTGGTATCTAAAAAAGAAAACAGATAAGGAGTATTTAGCTGTAACAACAAATGATGACCGGGCAACTTCTATGGTTGTTTTATAATCAAACAAAAAAAGCCGTTTAATATTATAAAAAATAAAGCTTAAACCTCCCTACACTATTTTGATGAAAATAATACACATCATTCACACTGCTCATGTAAGCTCAGGAAAGTTAGCTATTTGAAATAAACTAGCACACATCTGAAAACTACTCTTATTACATTTCTAAATAGGAGTGCTATTTTTCCTTTTTTTAAGGGGAAAGTATAAAGTACACCCCAAAGTACTCACACTCTGATAACTATTTCAATGATTAAACTTTCATGCTCATTTCCTGCCACAGTCTACATTTATCTATTAATTTATACTGCTATAGTGGAACTATTTAAAAATTGATTTTATAAACATTGTACCACAAATTTTAAAACTTCCTATTCTAAAAGTAACTATTTTAAAACATTTTTGGTTAAGTAAGGAACATCAAAAAGATACTGTTAGAAAATTTCTTCAGAGTAACACACATAAGCAAATCAAGCCTAAGAATTAAGGCTTTTATCATTACCAGACAATGTACACCATGTCTTAATATGACATGTACATGTACTTAGCAATACTCTTTTCTATGGAAGTGATGGAGTTGAGTCCATGAGTGTTATCCAAACCTATGCCCGAAGACACAAATGTGTTGCCAGGCAGAGTTAAAAGAATCTAAGAAGCTTTGTGTGAATTTTATAAACATTGTTTGCACTCAACTTCTGTTAATTAAACACTAGAATGATGGAGCGCTGATAAATATTCAGCAAAATAACTGAACAGAGCATACACTACTTAAAATGTGTGTGAAGCAGAAAGATAAACCAAAATATCTTTTGCCATAAATGAACTTTAAGACTTCATTCTATATTTTTAAAAGTTAAAAATAAAATCTATACATTTCTGTGAGAAAGCAAACTGTTTTAGGGGCTTACAAATCAGTAATGCAGATCTAGAAAGTTCTAGCAAAGAAACTTGTTATTAAAGTTTCTCACAAAAAATTTAACAGTGACTATTGTTAGATACCTTGGTCTTGTCTCTCCTCTAATTCTTAGTTTGAAATAACATTTTGCTTTGAATCACTACAGTTTTATAGAGAAACCATATAAAGCAGCATAAAAATTAAAATAACTGTAGATAGTTTATTTTATAGAATATATTTTTACATTAAAATATACTGTAAGTAGCTATTTCACATTATAAAATTCAATAGATATACTTAAAGTGCATAAAATGCAGTAAGGAGAAAAGTATGTTTATATTCTATGTAAAATATAGATTGTCCTTTTGGTTTATTTTGCTGCTTTGTCCCATGCTAGATACCGTGTGATTTCCCCCCCTAAAATAACAAATAAAAAGACCAGTTTTAATGATGAAAAATCAGTACAGTGCAAAGCAATGCAATTCATGCATACATTTTTGCATGTATGCATTCCATATATAAGTATTCATACCTATCCCAGAGGCTCTTTGATTCCTGTAACGTGTTCAAATGGAACGCTTGGTAGAAAGCAGCTGAAGGATTCCTGTGAGATCCAAGAATCAAATGGAAACGAAGTTGAGAATGTACAGTAAAATCACTACTTTTCAAAAAAAAGATGGAAGATTTTTTAGATTTCTAATACAATGTAACTGCTTTAATTAAAAAAAAAAGAAAAGAAAGAAAGGAAAAAACCACATAAGCTTGCTTAAAACACCACTCTGAAAAAAATTAAAACCTGGACAAAATCCAGCAGACCCCAATAATAACTCAGGATCACAGTTCTAAAAGAAAGGGTAATACAGATAAAAATACTAAGTAGCACCCAATTTTGTGTGTGTACATATGAATGTGACTAGTTCATAGCCTAACAAACACTACTCTGTATCAGATGCCTTTATAAATATTGGTTTAGCAGTTTAACAAAGCTGTTCTCCAGTAGAGTATTCATGTAAAATCAGTTAAGCTATATCTTCACAATATAAAAATTCTTAGAATCTGCTAAAAGGGTTTGATAATAAACAATAAAGAGTCCCCTTTCCTGGGCTGTACTTGACTCATTTCTTCCTTCAAAATCATTTATGTATGATTCCACTGGGCTAGGGCAAAAAAATGATGCTGCAATTGTATAGCACCTTTCTAACTTCTTGTATTGTACAGTACCCCTTTAAGGGGTAAAAGCCTATTCACCATAATTATTCATTTCTACCATTCCCTAGAGCTATCACCATAGACGCTTAACTGATGGGCTCATCTGGGCAAGCTCCCTGTGTGTATGATTCACCTCATATCTCAGGAATGGTTCCTCAGGGGACTAAACATTTGATAAACGTGCTGCCTAACAGTTCTGCCTCCTCCTCAGCATATTTCTATAGTCTCCCATACCCCGAACCTGTTCATGTGGGAGCTAAAAAAATTTGCCACATCACTTTTAAATTCTTGACCCAGGTTATAGTACAGTAACAGCAGCAGCTAAGAACGTTAAGTGCTTATTATGTACCAGACACTACTCTAAGTGGCTTACATTTATTAACTCAATTCTCACAACAGCCCTACCAGCCATATACTTCCTTCTCACAGATGAGAGAACTGGGTAAGATAAAAGTAACTAGTCGGATGTCCTAGAGTTTACGCTCCTAAAGCACTATGCTAAACACACAGCAGAGTTAAATTCTGATCTCTCCAGGTCTGTCTCTTTATCTGTTAAATGATGTTATTACTATCCAGGTTTGAGGGATGGTTGAGGAACTAAGACTACATGTAAAGCTCCTGGCATGCAGTCAATGCTCAATAGCTATTATTTTATCTACAAAATGAGGTTCAGATATGACATGGCAATTCTGAGGCTCTAATAGGTGCCTTAAGAAAGTCTCTGCAGAACTGTTAATATAAGAAAAAAAATTATTTCCAAGGTTTACTGGAATAGCAATAAAGTATCAATGATCATCAAAGAAAACAAATATACAATAGAATTTCATGATTTCAAAACTCAGATTACTACTCATTAAGTTCTGCCATAAACTGAATTTTTAAAAATAACTTTTAGAAGGTACTTTTAATTTTAACTGGTAGGAATATCTTAGATAATCCCAAACTAGAAAAGGCAGACCAATAGTAGATGCATCACTGACACAGCTGTTTATTAATATGTGTACGTGTACTTCTCCTTGCTTGCCCTACTTCAACTCCATTTTATTCTTTTAACTCTTTCTCTGCTCTTCTCTTAACTAGGTGTAACACATCAAAGGCACTGATTATACCTGCTAATAACAAGAAAAGCTTAAGAGGCTTTTAACTACTGTTTATTTAATGGTTTATATCCTCAAGATATATTTGTCAGGCCACTTTTTTCACTGTACTTAGAAATCATTCTGCCAAATCAAATGAAAACCAACTCAACTAATTGAAAACTTAATTTGGCTTATTTTTTTTTTAAACCAAGCCTGTCTCGGAACATACGGGAACTAGTCTGCTATCCTCACAGGTCTGTTTAGAGACCTCGAGTTTATAAAGAGTGACTCAAAGAGGAAGGTAGTATATACAAGAAAATAACAAAGAGTAAACTTGGAGGTTATTCTGCAAGTTTGGAATTAAAAATCCATTCGAAAGTATTCACAATATATTTATAAGGATGACATTCTTTAAAAGAACTTCAGATCCCTTGACTTTGGAAATACAGATATTTAATTTGAATCAAATTCATAAGCCAAATAAATTGGTTTCAAATGAAGTCATGTGACTTAAGTTATAAAATTTCAGCATTTTTACAGGATAATAGTGAAATATTTCTCATAAGTCAAACGTAAAAGTGAAACAGAGAACATATCTGTACTTAATAGTCAATCTTGGGGTGTGAAAAGAAACTGTGAGGGGGAAAAATGGACTTAAAATTTTTAAGAACATGTCAGAATACATTTAGATTGCAAACACTGACAATTAACAATCACTTTTTCTACATATACTCAAAATAAAGAAGCCATCTGGAGTTATACAATCTGTGTACTGTACTTAAGACATTTTTAAAAAGTCTAAAATCTAGGAATAAAAACTTAGTCTTACACAAAATTTTTTGTTTCTGGAATCCATCAACTGGGATGTTAAACTGAAGGATTTTTAGCAAACAGCAACAATAACTAGCCTCAAAACATTGATTAACAGGCATAAATTAAAGGGGTCAAGTCTGTGAAACCTAGCTGATTGAGAACTTCATGGGGGCAGAAGAGGAAAGAGCCATCTATAAATAATGAAGGTCCTGATTATCACAGGCTTCTGCTTTGGAAGGACATAAAATTGAGGAGATTAAGAGCCCAAGGAAAATCCTGTGAATGGGATTATTTCAAGGCTTATAGTCTATGAAACTTGAAGGCATCAAGAGGCAACTGAAATTTAAAAAATTATTAGAAAGAAATATTGAATTTTATTCAGCTTTGGTCACAAATTCTCTTCTGCCCAAGAAATAAAATTTGAAACCAGTTTACTAATAATTTATTTCATGTCAATAGAAACTACCATTCTAAATAAAGAGCCAACAAAACAATTCTTAGGAAGACTGAGGTGTGGTTTGTAAGGAATTTACTTCAGTCACCTAAAGGAAAATGCTTTTTTCCTATTTGTAGTCATTTTTTTAAAACCAGTGAATATATTCTTTTCTCCCAGACTTTATATACTAAAATAGTCTGTCATGCTAATTTCCAGGTACTTGAAAGTAGTATATAAAAAAGCGATTCAAAGCATGTGACATATGTCTACCTTCTTTAACAAGATACTATCCTTGTAGGTAAACTATAACCAGGAGGAAAAACAACACATCCCCCACACATCAAAAGTAAGCTACAAAAATTGCCAAAGCTTAAAGGATCACATACATGAGCTCTGAACTCAGCAAACACCTTTCTCTTTATCCTACCTTTGCCAAAACTCAACTTCAGAGATGTCTAAATATAAACCAGGGAAATGCAGTAAGCAGAAAATTAATAAGGGCCATCTCCAACATTATCTTGAGATTTTAAATGATTAAAAATATCTTTTAGGTAAAGGGTTACAATACAACATATCAGTGGTTACAGGAGCTTTTCCTCATTGTCTGCCAAGTAATAAAACAAAACTTCTAACTCTGGGAATATCTAAGAGCACTGGCTTTAGAGTCAAAGGTCTCAGTACGAGTCTATCCTTTGTCACTTAATAGCTGTGACTCAAATTTTCAGATCCCCAGTTTCTTTAATCCATAAAGAAAACACTTCCTTACAGGTTGTTGAAAAGTTCAAAAGAGATTATGTGTACACAAGGCCTGACACAATTAAGCTTGGTTTATGTTTAATATAGGGTTACGTTACCCAAATTATGTATATAAAAATAAACTTTTGGTAGCATATCTTAACATGTACCAAATGTTACGTCATCATCAAGGTAATATTGAGGCAAACAGAACACTTAAACTTAGAGCCAGGTGTACCAAACTATTTAATATATTCCATTTGGATGAGAATTCTGATTTGGGGGACTCAGTGCTCCCCCAGACATTCCCTAATCACAACTTTATCATAAGATTTTAACTTAAAATACAGTAGTGACTGAAAAGGGTCCTGAAATGGTTCCAAGATTCATACTATTTTAATAATAAGAGCTTCAAGAAATACTTATTAGAGTAACCATAAACCTATAAAAACTATAAGAATCTAAATTTCTTACCATGACATTTAAGCCCTTCACTCTGGTATCTGTCAAATTAATCATATTTTCCAAATATGAAAGATACTCACTCTTCCATATCATTACACAAACTACCTTCTCCCTTTGCTTGGAAAACCATCCCCTTCTCTTCAGTTATCTAATCTTAATGACACTTTTAAGATTCAGTTCATGAGTTTGCTTCAGAAGACTGCACAAGTAATAATGAGTTGCTTCTGAGGACAGAAATTGGGTGGCTGGAGGACAAAGGTGGCAGAGAGGCTTTCAATTTATATTCTTTTGTATATTTTGGATTTTGAACTGTATAAATGCATTATTTATGCACAGGTCACTCTACTTACGACCTCCCCAATCCAATCTGATTTCATGTCCCAAATTGTTCCTATTAAGACCTAATATTTACTCCATCACGGCCTACAGTGTATACTGAAGTGTATGTTTGATCATCATTTTCACACAGCCTGAGATCCTGAAGGGCAGGACAATCTTATTTCTGTATCCCAGTGCTTACTACTCAGCACAATGAAAGTTAAATGACTGACACTGTTGCTTTAAATGTTTTCTTGGGCATTCAACCTACTTAATGAGTATTTGCAAACTTCATTTATTGTCACATAATAGTCTAGTGGCAGGACAGGGATTTGACAAGGAAAGTTTAAGTTGGCAGCTCTCTCATGAAGCCTGTCTGAATGTATAGACTGAACCTTAAAATTTGACCAAGTCTCAAATTCTAATTTTACCAATGAGAAAAAACAGAGAAATTAAATGAGTTGACTGAAGAGACCAGCTAAGTGGTGGAAAAGCCAGAATTAGAACATAATTTGCCATACTTCTCACTACATCATGACTTCCCTACCCTAAAAATGTTTCCTTTTCTGACTACATTCACACCATACAATTATACTTCTAGATCAACAAAATCAAAGACTCCTGGTATGCATCAACATTGCTGCTCAAGACATTATAATTATGTCCATTCCAAGTTGTAAATGCTAGTCTTTTTTTTTTTCCTAATGGAAAGACCACTAACCTAAAAAACAAAACAAAACAGAACAAAAACTGTATGGTTTGTAGCAATGTCAAGGGATAATCTGTGAAAAGTTTGGACAATGAAATATTCACATTTCTGTGATGTTTGCCATACATATTGTCTTATGAATTATTCACAAATTACTTGCATACCCCTTTTAATCCTTTCAAACTCTCCAAGAAAGGTATTATCCCCATTTTCATATGCGGAAACAACAGACTTAGAAGACTAAGCAACTAGCTCAAGGTGAAATGCCTCCAATATATAGCTCAGTTGGATTTCAAGTCCGGATGTGTCTGACTCCACTGTTTGTAATGGTCACCCATACGATATGTTAATACATAATTAAACACACTATTAATTTTATTAGCTCAAAAGAGCTCCCATCCCTTTTTCATTTTTGTTTTGTCTTCAAAGGTTAGGTAGATCACAGATCAAGCAAGGATTTATTTTGATTTAACATACAAAACCACTTGGTAAAACTCAATTCTAATTCTACTTTAGAATCTAGTGGGCTTCAAACCTTGTTTTGGGAATCCTTTATTCACAGATTAAACAATTTACTTTTGTAATAATGAAGAGGCATGGCCTCAAAAAATAAAAATAACATTTAAAAATACACTAACATTATTTACAATAATTGACATTAATTACAAAGTTTATCTTCTACAGAGCAATATTCTTTAGTCAAATTTTAGTGAAAGCTTATGGGAAAGGAGGTTTTAAGTAATTTAACATTCAGACCTCACTCTGATAGTAGGTATGTCCCAGGTAAATACTGAGAAAATTATTAACTCTATTATCTGCAGAATTTTCACTTAACCATCATATATAAATGTACAACTGAAAGGATGAGAGCTCATTCTCTTTTTTAAACAAATGTTAGCTTGGGTATAAATAAAACTAAATACTTAAATCTGATTTGGGGCTTTAAATCGAGAGGTAAGCAACCCAGAGCAGTATAGATGAAATTTAATTCACCTCATTTAAAAGTAGAAATTATGCACATCCTTTCTATAGATAAAGCAGCCTGTCAATATACCCTTAACATTACTAGCCAAATTTTAAGTCTACATTAAATTATATTTATTAAAGTCAAGAATGATGTACAGGAATAATGCAAATTGGCTGTTCCTAAATCTTTATGGGGAGACTCCATTTTTGCCCTAAGTAATACTAAATCAAGAACATAACAAATATTGAGCAATTTGGTATGTTCAAGAACTGCTGTGGGAAAAACATTATACCAACGATTCAGGTATGCGTACTCTTTGTAGATGCTATAATTAGTATTATACCATCTAAAATAATAGCTTCAAATCAGAAGCCCACTGTTGTAGCATAAGGAAAACCACAAGCTTAAAGGGTTTATTCCAGTTCAGTATTTTGCTGCACATACCCCCTAAATACCATGAACTATTAAGATTTCTTATTAAAAATCTGCTATTCCCAGTAAGAAGTAATTACTTAGGGAACATCACTCGGGCTACACTTAACCAGACAGATCTGCTTTTGGAAAGACTCTCCTTCTTCATACTTAAGTATTTAAAGAGTATGCAATTAAGAAATAAACAGTATCTCTTCAAAAAAGGAAATACACTCTGGTCTAAAACAATTACTCAAAGAAGGAATTACACCCCTGCTCCTCACTACTGACTAGTGCTCCTACTTCTGAGACCATTTTTTATGTCATTCCACCATATTTTCTCCAGTCTTGGTTATATGCTATCATCCTTCATTTCTGCACCCCCTAACTCCTGCCATTTTAGGAGAAGAAAATCAAAATCCTTTTATACTCTCCTAACAACCATTGCTCTATTAGGAAAGAGATTTATTTTGGTTTCTTTATCATCTGATTAGTGGGACTGCTCTTAGTTAATGGAGGACAGTAGAGAGAATGACTACTCCAACCTCTTCTGGTGCACAGAAAGATAAACAACATTACAAATTAGCAAGACAAATCCAGTATCACACAAGACTATTTCCAAATTAGTGCTATCAGAATTCTTGAAAAAAAAAATAGGTACTAGATTTATTCTCAGGAAACAGAGAACATATACACCCCTACTACCAGTCCTGTATAAAATGACTTCTCATAAAAATAATTTAGTTCAAGATTTGTGATCTCATACATTCTCTTCCCTTATAGAGAAAAAACAAGTCTTATTAAAGTTACTTGGAACCTGTATCATCCCTCCACATACAAGCCCATACGTTTTCTAAAAAAATTAACCAATGTTTGGTCTATATGATTTAGATCACACAAAATTTTAAACACGATGTGTCACCATGAATATAAATGGCCACACACCTACTGATACAGCTCTTGGTTTGGGGAATTTCAGGTACTTTGAGAAATCATGAGCCTTTATCTTACAGTCAACTTTATGAATAAACTATACTTTAGTAATCATTGTGGGACCCCATTAATGCACCAATATCAGTTTTTATACTAAATAATGTCACATATACATATGATTTTACCTTCTGATTACCAACTCCTCGGTAAGAATACTCTCAAAGGCTTAGATAGGCTTAAGATGGTATCTAGTGTGTGATTTACACATCGACTGTGTAAGGTGGAAAAGCAAAATTACCTCCACAATTCAATAGACAAAGAAATGTAAGCTCCCAAGAAATAAAGATTCAAGTAGGGAGCTTCCATTTTTAAAGACTTCAGTGTAATGAGACTTTCGTATCAGAGCTCTAACAAGTACCTACAGTTTTTACAGCAATGAGCGACAATTCTGTCTCCTGGTATATATTTACATAATCCTCTCACTTAAACTTCAAGTTAAAAAAAAAAAAGAGAGAGCAGAACTCGTGTATATATATAAATGTAGAACCAAAACTTGTATTTACATACTTAATAGCACATACCAGGACACAACACTTAACATTCACAATTTGTAATACTTTATCAGTAGTCATTAGCAAACTACACAAAGAAAACCATTAACAAGATATAGAGATATGTGCCACTAAGGGATCCTTACAGTCAGGTTTTCAACAGTCTTTGGCCACAGTTGACAGTTCACAACTGCAGCCATTCATGAGTTCCTGGAATTCGTCCTACAGAGTTCACACTGGTCAGCTATCAATGGAGAGCAATCTGTACTGTGTTCCTTTTCCAAAAGGACCAATAATATTTTGCACCTTCCCTCATTTATAGAAAAGGAGTCTGTTAAGTAAGTAGTTTAAACAAATTTTGTAATGTCCGGTGTAAAAGTGTCTACACATTTTTTTATGAACCATATTTTCAACCATCATTATATCCACCAGTTTATACAAAATCAATCTAAAGTCTCTCAACAGCTGACCATAATAAGCCTTTCTAATGAAAATGGCTGGAAAGATATATAAACTTTATGGTAATTAATAATGTAGGGTCAATAGGCAATGCTAATTCAAAACTTTCTGAATATACAACCATCAGCTCTCCTAAAGCTGTGATAATATTAAAATGTATTAATAGAAGGCTTGGTTTTTTAATATAAATGATCTCAAAAATGAGCCAATATAGAGCCCCCTATTAGATAATGGAACCAAAATCACAAGATTCAGTTTTCAGTAATATCAACCTTAAACCATCTTGATCTTTTTGTTAATCTCTAATTTTCCTTACTTTTCTCAAAGAAATAGACTGTGTTTATTAAAGTCAATTTTTCTTTTTAAAGCAAATATCTCATTCACAAATATTTCCTTAGGATATGAAATTTGTCAAACTATTCACAAAATTTGAGTCATAATTACTCAAGAACTCTCACTCGAAATTATTTTATATTTGAATGATTGCAAATAAGACTATGTACAGATTTTGATTTAAGAAGGCAACCCAAAAGCATATTAAAATTAAGATTTTGTTAGTACTGTCACTTCAAAAGTACTCATCCCAGTAACTTAAACATATGCCTGGAAAACTATGTTATTTAATTTCAAGCACAAAACTTTATAATGCCCTCTCTCTTTTACAAAGGCTTTCCACTTAAAAAAATATTATTTCTACTTAATGGATTTATTCCTTCACCAGGTAGTTTGGTCCAGTGACAAAACAGTCAAATGTGTAATATTACATCTTGGAAACTAGCATCTTACATTAAAAACCAGTGAAAGAATATAACAAAAATTAGAAATGCACACTTGAAAAGCAATGTAGATTTTTAAAGATTGGGGTGAGGGAGGTAAGTGTCATGTTTAAAAATAGGACTACACACATATCAAAACCCCTACACTGAATTAACTGTTGCAATTAATAAGAACACTGATACAGGAGTAACTGTACTTCAAACATTCACAGCTTTGTAAGTGGGATTCTTGAGATTACCAAATTTTAATACAGTAAGAGAAAAAATAAATAAATGCATCTTTGAAGTCACACCCTAAAGGATACACCTCAGAGTTTCAATTTGTCAAAAGATCTCTCTGCTTCCTGCCATATCATCAAATTAAAGTTCTGAGGAATATAATGACATGTGCCGTAAATGGAAAGAGGTGAAGAGGAGGAAAAATGTATTCCTCATTCATAGGTATGCATGTGCATGGAAAGGAGGGGAGGCTGGGAAACCAGTCATCATTTCCTGAAGAAATATGGGGTAGTGTACAGAGCAGAGAAGTGAGCAAAAGGTTATTTACCAATTCATCAGAAAAAACAGGCTTCTGGCAACTAGAAAAGGCAAGATGCCTGTTGACTATTACACCAAAGGTGAAAAAACTCAATCTACATTCGAGTGTGCCTTACGTGTGAAAATGGGAGCAGTTATAAAAGTGGAGGAATTTTTCTGAGTGGCTTGAGGAATCAATCAGTTTCTTTCTTTACTTGGTAGTCCCATCCGTATAAAATTTCTCAACGTCTAGCTAGCTGATCTCACTTATGGACATGTGGTATTCTCTAAGAGTTCTCAAGTGGAAGAAAGAGTCCCCACAAGCAAGTTACCTACAAAAAAAGATGAACTTTGAATTACAAAAAGCAAAGATGAATGAATTTCAGTGAGCATTTTTCAAACCAACAGAAGTATATAACAAAAATATAAGACTAATTAGAAATGGAAAGTTAAGAAAAAATGTGAAGGCACTCAGAAGAAACACAGGAAGAAAAAGTTTTAACATATCTCATCGCATTCTTCTACATACCAATTATTCTAGAAATCCATAAAAAGTTTTGATCTTTTAACACACCGAAAATTAACTTCTCAAAACAAAAACCCCAGCACATAAATATCTAACTGTAAAACACCTGAAACTTTCTCTGTACTGTTTAAATATAATTTTAAAACAAATGAATTTTAAAAATTTGTAATATATATAGTATGTCAACTTTCCATGTGACATTTCCTCAAAATCACTAAAAATCCTCATTAAGCCATAACCAAACACCAACTGTTACAAAACTGGTGTAGCAATACCCCAATTTTCATTTAAACCATTAAAAAAAGCATCCTTTAAATAGAAGGATTTCCACTTTTACTATAAAACTACTCTAAGTTCAAGAACTATGGCTTTTACTATCGTTAAAGAATCTATCTCATACCTCCCTTTCCTATAGAAAAAAGACTGATGGAAGATAAGAACATCTTTCCAATATATACATATATATATTTTTTTTGCTTAAAACAACAAAAAATAGTACTTAGAGAAGTTACTGGTAAGTCTCATGACCTTCAATTCCCTTTTATTAAAAGGCTGAACTATGTAATCTTCAAAGCACAGACTTGACATTTCACCATTATCTCTTCAGCCTTTCAACATACAGTGGAGGATATTCCTCAAGTGGACCTTCCCCCGCTTTTTTTTTTTTTTTTTACTAGAGGGTCTCCTGGTTTCCCAGAATGGAAAACTTGTATATAATTTTTATGTCTCAGCCTCAAAACTCAAACTGACAAAACTCTGCCCTAGTGTTCCAGTGATTGATATCTCAGAAAAGGACAATCCTACAGGAGCGTAACGCACTAGCTAACACCTTTAAATTGTGAGGATTAAGCTAAAATCAACCTTTCTGAATCAACAATGCTGCATCCCTACCCATTTTAGTGCTTTTAAACAACTGTGACAAGACCAGTTCTCATTACACACCTTTATACCAGCAATCTAAATCAATTTTACTAAACACAAACTAAGTCTTGTATTTAAAAATGGTATGGGTCTCAATTGAAGAAAGAAAAATCTCCCATAGTTGCATCCTACGCTACAATATTTGGCCAAGCATCCCTAGTAAATATTTAAAGATTTCCATACCTGTCTTCATCACCATCAACAGGAATAGCTATGCTGAATACAGAGGTGGCCAGACTGTTCATAGGTGTTAACTGAAGGGGGTTTGCCAGGGCATCTGCAACAGGAGGCTTCATAACAGGCTTATTTTCAGAAATGAGAGAAAGTGGTGGTTGAGGTAGGGGTTCTGATTTTCTTCTAGTATCGTCAACTTGCCCGACTAAAGGCTGGGTCTGAGTCTGAAATTGGCTTAATTCAGACTGTGGTAGACTTGTTGGTGCACTGTGTGTGCCTTGCGCTAAAGGCAGCCCAACGTGCTGGATGATGCTGCTGCTCCTGCTGACTGGCGTATGGCTGCTCAGCTGTTGCGACTGGGCCAGAGGAGCGGGTACATTTGGCATAGTAACAGAAGTGGTAGACACACTAGGCACGCTTGGAGCGGGCACGGCTGCAGGCACGTTTGGAACTCCGGGCACCACGGCATGAGGGGCACCAGGCACGGCTGGCAGCTGACCACTGCCACCCAGCTGCGGAGGAGGCACAGACTGGGGCTGCCCAGCCCCGGTGGGACCCAAGCCGGGCTGCACCACACCTCCCACAGAAGCCGGGGTCACTACAGCCGGCTGACAAGGCGCGGCCTGCCCGCCTTGCGCTGGTCCCGGCCCCGGGGCCACGGCTTCACTTGGCTGGGAAGACGCGCCCATTAACTGCGCACCCACCGAGCAGGCATTCTGGCCGGCGGTCACTGACAGGCTGGCCGCAGCGGCGGCGCTCGCTCCGGCGCCGGTGGAAGAGGGCTGCGCAGGGCTGGGCGGCTGCAGGCCGGCCACGTGGTGCTGCAGGTACTCACTCTGGCCGGAGGGCTGGGCGGGCAGCAAATGCCCCGGCGGTATCTGAGGCTGAGGATAGAACTGCTGGGGCGGCTGCGTGACAGAAGCGCCGACGGCTGGCTGCGGAGGCAGGGACAAAGCCGGCTGAGCTAGTGTTACATTCATCGGCGGCAGACCCTGTCCACCGGGCCCCGTAGGGGCGCCGCCAGGCCCGGTTCCCTGGGGCTGACTTGGCGGCGCGGCTGTCATGATTGGCTGCGGCCCGGCCGCGGCTCCCGGGAACGGCTGCAGCGGAGCCGAGCTTTGAGCCACAGCCCCACCTACGGGCGGCGGCGGCTGTGGCTGCCCAACGCTAAAACTCTGCGGCTGGGCCAGAGTGGGCTGGCTCATTTTCTCCGACGGGGGTAGCTGTGACACAGCAGTCAAGGAACTGTCAGTTCCTGAGTCGGGCCCGTGCGCCCCCTGCATGGAGGTCACCACCACCACCACCGACCCTCCAGTGGCGCCCAGGCCACTGTCCCGTTCCGCACTCTGGTCAAAAGTATTGCTGTGTCTAATGCAATCCCCAGAACGGGTCAGGACGCTGCTGTCTGAATCCCGCTCATAGTATTCCATACACGTCCATCGGCCTCGTCGATAGGGCTCCCCGCTACCGTGGTCCAACTTGATCACGCGAAAACGAGAACTACAAGTGGTGGGGGGCTGAGATGGGGCTGCAGCCCCTGGCCCGGTGGATGAGCTCGCGACCGGGGGTCCGGCCGGTGCCCCGGAGGCGGGGGCCGCGGTGGCGGCCGCCGGCAGGGTACTGGCAAGCGCCCCAGCCACGCTCCGGGCCGAAACGGCTCCTCCTCCGTTGGCGGGAGCAGCCGCCGCGGCCGCCAGCTGCCCATCGAGGAGGAGGTTTGGGGAGACGGTCCCGGGAGTCTCCGTATCCCCAACATTGTTGAGCGTCTCTTCGGAGGAGCTGCGCTCGCAGACCTCCTCAGGGCCATAATCCGTGGCACGAGAAACGTCGAATATCTCGGAGGAGACGTCCTCTGTGCGTGACTCGTCCGGGTCGTCTAGGCTCTCGGTGTCCTCGGTGATGCTGGTGGCCACCTGGGCCGTGGTGACACTGGTGATCTGGAAGCAGCTCTTCTTCTTGGCCGGCATCTTGGACATGGTGAAAGAGGATGGAGGGCAGCGAGGCACGCCGGCTCCTCAGGGATCCTGTCGGAAACCGCGAAGGGCCGAGCACGAGCCCCCAAAGACAAAGTCCGAGTCCGCGCTGGGTCTGAGGCCCGCCGCTGTAGAAGTCACGGGCTGATCCGGGAGCCGGCCACTCGGTGAGACATCCTCCTCCCCGTTTCCTTCTCTGTGTCGGTCTCTCCGGCTCTGCCCCCGCCTCACTCCAGCGGCGGCTCCTCCTTTTCACCTCCCACAGCCGCGGCGCCTCAATTCAATCCTTCAGTGGCGGCGACAGCGCGATTCCAGGGGCGGGCCGGCTGCTTCCTCCCCCGTCTCCGGGCCGCCGTGGCCAGTCCAGCTCGGCGCGGTCAGCAGGCCTTGGCTGGGGGTGGGAGTGGGCGGGCGAAGGGGAGGTGGCGGCGGCAGCGTGAGGGGCGGTGCTGCCCCGCTCGGCTCTTCGGGCGGGTGCCGGCGGCAGCCAGGGGCTCTCCGACGCTCAGGGAAGAAGAGGAAGGAGTGGCGAGTCCGGAGCCGACGAGTCCCGGTTCAGTCAGGAGCCGCAGGCAGGCGCGGGCGGAAGGTCCGCGGACGGGCGGCGGGGCTGCGGCGCGGGGGGGAGGCGCTCCCTCCCCGGCTCTAGCCGGAGCTCTGCCCCAGGGACATGTCGACTGTCTCTGGCGGAAACCCGCTCCGGGGGAGGGGAAAGCCGGCTCGGTCCTCCCCTCACAGGGGAGCCACTCCCGCGGGCGGGCGGGCGGCAGTCTCGGCCTCCCTCGCGGCTCCTGAGAGTGAGGGGCGGCGGCAGACGGCTGTCCGGCGAGCGGAGGAGCTCCGGCTGTATGAGGTAGCGGCGCTGGCTTCTTCGGCTTCTCCTCGGCGCGCCGGTTCGTAAACCCTGAAGAAACTGAAATTCAAACTGCTGAAGCGGCGGCTGCGGCTCCCTCCCCTCCGCCAAGATGGGGCTGAAATGGCCGCGCCAGGGATGCTGGGAAGAGCAGCAGCCCGGCTGCCGCCGCCGCTGCTGACTAAAATGCCGCCGCTGCCGCAGCCGCCAGCGCCGCAGCCGCCGCCGTTCCGTGACGCACCGGCGTCGTGACGTCACCGCCCCTCCGGTTTCCTGCAGAGTTTCGCGTGAAGGCTGGAGGGGGGAGGAGAGAGAGGGAGGAGGGAGGAGGAGGGGGCGGGGCTAAAGGCTAAAAAAGAGGAGCGGTTTCTTTATTTATAATTTTTAAATTTAAATTTTGAGCTGAAGATTGTTAAGAGTTGAGAAGCTAAAGACAATTTTAAATTCCAGGCCTAGAGAAGCTTACAGTCATGTTCCAATCAAATATATTTATATCGGTTTGTTCCGAGACACTGAAAGACTGGAGGTCATGTGCTGTGTCTAATGTTTAGCAAAATCTTAGTGAAACCAGGGCGATAGGAATCGGGGTTGGGAGGATTTAGATGGGATAAAGAGAGATACGGCTGGAGGAACTGAATCACTTAAAAAGTCTTGAAAATAAATGTCGACCACTAGAGTCAGAGGAGTGAAATGTTGAGAGAAATGAGGATGATTAACCAAGAACAGCAAGCCAGGTTGAGTCAGAAAAATGATCTTTCGGCCAGAAATTCTGTCTCCAACAATGGCATCAGGAGATTGTTACTTGCCCCAGGGTGAAGTCAGTTTAAGAAAAGATTAGGGCTTAGCAACATATTCCTAATTTTCTGAATTTGCTGTGATTCCAGGATCAAAGAGTTTATTTAAACTCGAGACTGTTTGTACTTTCAGCACGAAACCAGCCTATGGGTTCCATAAATGTAGAACCTACTGCGCAGAATAGTTATAGTTCTTCCTTTTGTTTATCCTAAAACTTTTAGTTGGAGCCAGGGTGTTACATGGTTTGGATTGGGCCATGTACAACCATAACGAGTCAGAAAGCACCCTTTCCTGTCCTAATACAGAGAGCAGCTATGATAATACTGGCAAATTTATCATCTTGTAGTTACTTTCTGGCCAAAGAAAATGGCAAGGCCTTTCATTTAAACAGTTAAAAAATGGCAATGGCAGCTCTTGAACTTTGACAGACTGAAGCAGTCATCATTTAGGTAGAATCTAAGTAGTGTTGCTGAAAATCAAGATTTCATACCTATTGCAGGTTTAGCAATCACATCGTGATGACTTAATAAATCAGTAAGTCATTCTACTCAGTTCTCTAATCTTTGAAGAATAAAATACTTTTATCCCAAAAGATGTTTTGAGAATTAAAATTTGCAGGGAATTTTTTTGGTCCTCAGTTGCAAGTAATTTATACAGGTAGGTCTTCTAACAGTAGAAACCATGTCCTCCAAACCCAAGTGTCAGAGGTCAGGATGTGAAGTAAGACCACATAATAACATCCCTGTTTCTTAAGGGGGTGGGAGAGAGTAAAGGAACAAAGTGCAACATTATACAGATATTGGGGCAGAGATAGCAAATGGAACGTTTCATTTCTAAATCTGTAATTTCAGTAATTGTTAGAGATAGTTTTCCATCAATAAATTAGGTTAACTGGTTAAATCCAATGTAAGTTTATAAAAGCTTAATTTAATCTTAGATTGATTTACCAGATTGTTAAAAGTTGTCATCAATGTGTAGTTTTGATTGTAGTGCTTTTGGAAAAACAAGTATTGTATGCCTGTTCGTCCCATACATTATCTTAATACATAAACTTTTTGATTACTTATTGTGATACTCTTAAATCACACATTTAAAGGAAAAATCTTAAAGTAATCTGTAAGACCATTTCTCCTTAAAGAATTTATTATGAAATGAAAGTAAAGATAATGATAATTGAGATCAAGAAGTGTAATGTTTTTCTGGTAAGAAGGAGGTTAAAGATATTTAAAGACATCTTAGGAAAAAATATGATTTACAAAATTAAAATGTTTCATTTAGATATTCAAGGATTAGTTTAAAAAATAAACTAATAAAATAGTTCTCTTGAAAATAATGTTTTCCAAAAATTTAAAGGCCTTAGCTTCTTTTGTGCACTTGCCCTTAAAAACTATAGAGAATTTTATTGCACCAAACTGCTATGAAGAAATAAGAATTCTGGTTATTGCAGATAAGTTTGAAATTATTGTGCAGTAGCAAAAAAAAAAAAAAAAAAAGGTATAATTATACCCAAACTCCAAAAAGCTATGTAATTCATAGTTGGTCCACAAAGAACTAAAAGCCTTAAAATAACTGATCAACATGATGGAAAGCAGGATATCCATGCAAGTACATATGCTCCCTTTGGTTAATAAGTAACGTGTTAGCCTACCTATCTCAGAACTAGAGAGGTCCCTGGAGTCCCAAACCTCAAGACTAGGGGTCTTAATGCAGTATTTTGGCACCGTGCCTGGACCCGGAAACCATAGTGGAAGCTGTAGGAATCTTTGATTAATGCTCTCAGAGCCCCAATTTTGCTGTTCGTTCTACACTTTGTACTTAAGACTTCAAATGATAGCAATGTATGGAAATTACATTTAGGAAGAATAGTGCAGGGGGAAAAAAACACTTAAAAACTGACTGTTTCCACTGATGAAAGATCTTTTCATTATTCATCAACATCATACCCCTGAATTCTACTAGGTTATTATCTAACTATATCAATACCAAATGCTGAATTATTTCATAGTGACAAGACTCTGGAATGTGAACTGCAGATATTCACGGAAACCTGACTTTTTTTTTTATATAATGAGTGCATATTATATTTAAAATAATATCGATACATTAATCTGAACATTCTGGGATAGAGGAAAGAAAACAATATTTTTAGTAGAAATTAAGCAACTGCCTAGGCTGAGAGAAGTAACCCTTCAGCAATAATACTATCAGTCAGACAGTGACATTTTTAATGAACATTTCCCGTGTGCATTAGGAATTGGATAGCCTGTATCTCAGCCCACAAGTGTTTCTGGGGTTTAGAAATAGCTTATGTTTATTTTCTGTGTTATCATCAGCAAATTAGTAGAAAAATACAAAATGGAGGAATAGTTTTAAGGTTCCAAAAAGCATTTGCTAGAAATAAATATCCATTGTCTAAGCAAGTGGTATGTGATTTATTACCATGATTTTCCTGGGGTTTTGTTTCTTGAACAATGTTATATTAATGAACCCTTGCAGTGAGACCATTGTTTGATATTAAAGGGGAAAAAATGCAAGGAAAAAAACTAAGGCTAATGAAATTCCATGAATACTTTTATAAAGAAAAACATAATCTGATTGAGATGCACAAATTCTTACTTGAAAATAAGGTGTTTTTACATTTAAGGAAACTTCTATTAGATGTTCCTTTAGAGTTTGATATAATATAAAATAATGTCTTTTTTTTTTTTTTTTTTTTTAATAGTGAAGGTTTCTTTGAGTCCCAAAGACCTTTGAAGTTCAGGCAAAACATAGCAATTTTGTGAAAGAAAAGGGTGCCCTTTGAACTAATACTGAATATAATTTCCTATTAAAGCCTGTGTTATTTTATTATTAAATTTAATTTAGAATCTAAAATATTAATTTTGTAGTTCTACAATTTAGCTTAAATGCCGCAATGTAGAGCAACATAAATAGAAACTTTATTTAATGACTATTAATGACTATATTGCTTTATTTATTTATTTATTTTTACGTTATGTGTGGTCACTTGGGATAAAATTTTAAAAATTGCAGTGCCTAATTGGAGAGATTAAGAGTAAGCTCTAGTTTTGCTATAAGCTTGTTTTGTGATTGCTGAAAAGTCTATTAATCTCTCAGTTTTCTCATTACTAAAAAGAAATAACATTGTGGGGAACAGTTGTTAAAATACTAAACCCACCAAAAGAGTGTATGGAAAAAGATAACAGGTGTGGCAGTGCTTTGGCATCTTTGGAAGAAAAGTTAGCAACTCAATATGATACTATTGGCAATGCCATTTTCAATACCATTACTTAATTTTAAAAAAGAAAGCAGTTACTAGGTATACGTGATTTTATGAAGAAGCCATATTCTGTCATAGATGAGCTAGTTATTTACAGACATTCAATGACATATCCTTTGATAAGGCGAATCATCACCATCCATTCTGTCCTTCTTGTATATGTGAATTTGGTGTATGTGCAGGTGTGCTTACTTTTTGCTTAAAGTGGCAATATACCTGTAATTTTAAGTTGTAACTTTAACACTCACAGAAGACCATTGAAAGACGTTGCCAGTTTCTAGACTTCTGGATTATAGTTCCCTTATATGTTACTATTATGAGCTTACAAAGTTTTTTTTAAGTGTGTTTGAGCATGTAAACTTGTATAAACTGGATTTAGACATGAAGGATGATCTAAATGTTCTTTACTGATAATCTAAAGGTCATTCTAACCAGGCTGATTGTATTAATTTTCATTCGTAGGAGCCAAGGGTTGAAAGCCACATATGGTATCTCGACTACCTTTTATTCTCAGTTATGTTTTAATTCCAAAATAACTAGCTCTTGAGTCACTGGAAACAAAACACTTTTAGCATTTAACTTTAGAATGCTTGAAACCCTACTTTGAAAGTATTCATACTCATTAAAAGCTCAATCCATGATTTGTGTTCACATAAGGATTTGGGTGTTACTTAAAATGATCGTGTAATGAGCTGCTTTTCTGCAAATTAATTTTCACTCCCCTTACCCATCCTTAGCTTGGGATCTTTGGGGGAGAAGAAAGCCACAAAACCAAAGACAGAGGAGGGAAAGACAAAATCAAGATGAAAAGTTAATCACAGGGTCATTCCAATTTTGGCCATTAAGTTTTTAATGAATAATAGTAACAGTATTATTCTGAAACCCATTTTGTGGCATTTACCTATTTTTAAACTAAATTGAATAGGTATGAATACATTTTTATCTTTAAATATTTAGAATTTTTATCCTTCACTTATTTTTTTCTGAATTTTGATACTAACCTTTCTTATTTGCATATTGCATATGTTTACTCAACAACTAATGTAATTCTAGATTTTTAGCTTATAAACATTTCAGTTTTGCTTGTTTTATTGATACTCCATCAATACAACGGTTCTACCTTCTAAGGAAAAAAAATCTAACCCATCTCACAAAAATGCATGTTTTCAAGAAAGATAAATTTTGTGGTTATGATTCATTCGTGTTACTTAAGTATTCACTACTGAATTTCTTTAAGCTTAACTACTGTGTTCAAAATAATTTTATATATTAATATTTCATTTGAAATATTTTACTTTGATGTAAGAAAAAAAATTCTCATAGTAGCATCAAGCTTATGTCTTGAACAAACAGCTCCAAATATAATACCAGCTCTGCTTGTTCATTAATTTTAACATATATTTAGAAGCCTACTATGTGCTGGCCTCTTTGCTGGACTTGGGGAAAACAGTTGTAAACTAGACAAGAAAAGGAAGTCTTTGTTCTAATAGATCTTATATTTTAGTAGGGGGGGAACAGATACCAAAGAAATAAGGAAAGAAATGTGGTAATTTCAAATATTCATAATTGTTAAGACGAAACAAAACAACAATGCAAGGTTGGAGACAGAGCATCTTGAGTACAAGTCCTGCAAGCAGGCCTGAGGAAGGGCTCTTTGAACCAAAAACATGCTCATCAATAGCCTGGGGAGGAGCATTTTAGGAAAAGAGACAGTTGAGGACCATGGCCTTGTGGAAGAAATCAGTGTATGGTGGGGAGGGGGCTGGGGACATCTGAGAGGAGAGGTAGGCAGGGGCCAGATCATATGGGCCTGATGGCCAAGCGAAGGAAGATGTATTTTATTTCAAATGTAATGGGAAGCCACAGGAGGGTTATACAAAGAGGATTAGCATGATCTGATTTGTATTTAAAAGGAAACCCTTTTTTGTGTTCTTAACCTCTAATAGTTTAGAATATGTTGTGTATTATGTTTATAAAGATCTAAAATAAACTTCTATTACATGGTCAAAGGTAAGGTTCTTTTTATAGGACTATAATATTTGTGTTATACCAAATGGTAGAAATATTTACCAACCTATAAGATATTTCTTATAAAGAGATATAATAACTGTAGCAAAACAACTAATTAAGTACCTGCAAGAGAAAAATCCTTTTCTCAATGAAACCCTAACTCTAACTTAACGGCAGTGATTACTGAAGAGAAACCTGAAATGTCCCACTTAAAACAAAAAACAAAAAAAAACAAACTGTGAATAATTCATTTTGTTTAAATGTAATTATTAAAGTGTGATAGAACCACCTGACAAAGAATTTCCAAAAAGTAAAATTAATTTTAGGAAGGGTCAGGGCTGAGCCTCCCTCAGTTTTTGAATGAGATAAAAATACACATAGATAAATCAAGGGACACTTTGAAGAGTCTACATAGTCTTTAAAAGACTGTAGAGGAGGGACCTGAATGGCAGAAGTAAGGGGCAAGGCCATGCATTTTGATATTGATGGGTTGCTTTTCTTTTCTTTTTTATTTTATTTTATTTTCATTTTATTTATTTTTTGCTTTTCTTTTAGAAACTACTTTTTTTCCTTGTACGGTACAATTGAGTAGTGTGTGATTTCTGCTCTGTTGTCACGGGCTGTTTCTTTATCAACAAGGTAACACTCTGGCGCACTGGTGGAGACAACTGTTCCAGGCACTTTCTTCACTCCTCCCTTTATCTTCTCCCACTTCCAGGCCTAGGTGTATGGAAGTTAAATTTGCTTTTACCAAGGTAATATCTGAAGCAGGGCCACAGTGTCTGACAGCTACAGCAGAGATGGATGCATAGGCCACTATTACTTTCTCTGGAGCACACAAAGGTAGTCTATTTTCCTAGTTGAACATGGGAGAAGAAACACCTAGATGTTTCATACCATAGGCCCCAATGTCAATGTGAACTAGCTGGTATAAGTTTCAAACAAAAAGGAGAAGAAAGTTTGCTTTTCTTATTCCGTACTTTTGGAACGTTTTGATTATTATTTGATAGCATTTAGAGTTTTATAAGATATGATTATAAAACATTAAGTTTAAAAAAAAGAAAAGGGTAGCATGCCAAGGTTATTGCATAAATTCTTTAAAGGGAGTACACATGTTCCAGTGTTGCATTTTTGTTAAATATCATTCTAAAACTCTTAGATCATTTTATAACTTAATTATGAAGCTTACAAATAGTGATCATATTACTTTACAAGAAACATATTACCTAAACTTTATAGCCCACCTAAACTTTACTTCTAGTTGACTTCTATTTTCAAAACTCAAAACCATTTTGATGAAATTTTTAAAAATGTTAAATATGGTAGAATACCAAGTAAAAAAAGATTAAACAAAATTGTGTCTCATCTTTGAAAGCAAATTACATGTATGCATAGGAAAAGAATTTGGGGGGAAATACGTCAGAATGTTAATAATGGCTATCTCTGATCAGTGGGATTATAGGCTTTTATTCCTTTTTTTAAAAAATATTTTCCAAATTTTCTACAATGATTAATTATCTTTTTTATCTAAATGTATTACTTTTATATATTAAAAAAAAAACATACCTACAGAGTCCAGCCTAAACCAAAAGTAATTCTGTAAAGGTATAAAAACAAACAAAACAATAGTTTTAGTTATGGAGATGTGATAGATGATGCTCTATAAATGCTGTATAAAAATAAAATGCCCCTTGGGAATAGTATATATTTGAGTGCTATCAGAGATAATATTAAGAATGATTATTGCCTTTTCAATTGAATCAAGCTAGTGCAGAGACACTTAAGAATTAATTTATGAAATAAAAAAGGATTTTGTAAAGGAATTAGAAGGACATAAAGGACAGAAAAGTAATTAAAATATGGGAAGTAAAGTTGAAAGAAAATGGGATATCAGGAAACCTTTGTTGTAGGCTCTGCAGCATCTGTATAGCTATGTCCTTGAACAGGTCTATGTCCATAACCTCTCTGGGTCTCAATTTCTTTATGAAATAAAGGGGTTGACTAAAAGGATGACTAATTTTAATGCTAAGATCTTATGAATCTTGATTCCTGAAGGATAAGTTTGGATTCTTAGTTTTACACGCAACAGTCAACATATAAATGAGTTCACAAAATGTCTACTTTAGCTTTGGTAACACTCAAGTATGCTTGTTATTGCCTGATCCCTCTCTCCCATCTTTTTGCTGCTCTTCTGTGCACTTCTCTGAGTTCCAGGTATGGGGTGCTGTGGCCTTCAGGGATTTCTTGTCCTCTGGCTTTTAGTTGGATTCAGCCAATGAGAGCTGCTGGTGGGAGATCAGAGGGCAGTAGAAGAGAGAGCTTGGGGTATTTCTTCTCCCCTCCCTTCCAGCTGGGTTGGGATTCCGGTAGTAATGGCATCCCACTACAACTCTAGCTTCTATCAGATCCCCTTTAATGGCTCCAACTCTCACTGGGCTCCTTCAGATCCAGGTGTGGTAATGGCATTCCAATGTACTTGGGGGAGTGCCTCAGCATTCTTTGTTGGGTCTTTTAACTCTGCACACATTTCTGTAATTATTACTTTCATTAGTCTGTTCTCAAAATCCCCTTTGAACGCATATGCCTTCAGTCTTAAGCCAGGACTGAGTGAATACATCCAAGTGATTTAAATTTTTCTGATTCCTGCAACTTTACTCAAATCTGATGTTTCCCATCTCACTAAGAGTAAGAGTCAAAATCCTGACAATAATCTACATGATTTGTGCTGTGTTCCTTTGCTCTAGCCACATTGGTCTCCTTGCTATTCTTCTAGCTTATCAAGGTACCATCCTGCCTCAGGACATTTGCCCTTGACGTACCGTCTGCTTATTCTCTGAGATTTTTGTATGGCTAATTCCTTCATCTCCAAGTGTTTGCTCAAATGTCACCTTTTTCAGTGAGGCCTGCCCTTACTACGCTATTTAAAACTGCAGGCCTCTTCACCTCTGGTCCCTCTTTCCTGCTTTGTTTTTCTCAGTATTACTTATCGACTTCTAATAAACTATATTATTTACTTATTTTGTTTGTTGTTTATCCTTCTGTAGTAAAATAGATTACTCCAGGAGGATGAGGGTTTTCATCTGTCTTGGTCATACTTGTATTCCCAGAGTCTATAATAGTGCCTGAAATGTTTTAGATTCTCAATAAATATTGTGTAAATAAATGAATTTCTCATTTTTACAGCACCCAACAACATTTTAAATCAATATTATGAAAATAAAGCAACAAACATGCCTAAAATCATGGAACAATGGTACAATGGGAAATTCCCTGCAAAGACAGATACTTTTGTAAACATGTATCTTTAAGAGGAAAAAAGAGACTATTTTAATTATTAGATAAATGTGGTTTCTTTACCTGTTTATTGATGCATTTCATTTTTTACAAAAATTTCAGAAAATGTGCAAGCTATATATTGGATCATATGCAGAAGTCCTTGAGAATACAGCATTTTTAGTATTCTGTAGAAAGTATAAGATTGAGGGGCCAGCTGGTCAGCTCATTGGTTAGAACATGGTGCTGTTAACATCAAGGTCCAGGTTCAATCCCTGTACCAGCCTGCTGCCAAAAAAAAAAAAATGTAAGATTGAAATTTTAATCAAGAACACACATTACTTTGATACTAGCCATTCTTAATCATATTTAATTCAAGACACATTGAAATTTTAAATAGTTGACATATTAGCTAGTTTAAATAACATGTCCTTTACATAGACAAATCTAATAAATACTAGAGTACTTCAAAAAGTTCATGGAAAAATAGAATAAAAGATAATAGCATTCTTTCCATGAACTTTTTGAAGTACCCCTCACAGAGCCACTCTAAGGGTAAAAAGTTCTCACCATTTAATTTTTAAATATAGGTCTATAGGTATGTTATGACAGCAATTAACTACTGGGGAAAGGCTCTATTTTGAATTCACATAGTCTAAACATTATGGATTAATGAATACCTAGTTCTGTTTTGTTTTTTTAAATGTCTTTTATAAACTCCTAGGACTTTGTTTTCTTCCTCTGTTTGGTTTGGCTGCTCTCATTTACATACTTGTTCTCATTAGGGTTTGAATTTCAGAGCTGGCTTCACTCTGCAATGGGAACAAATGTCTTGCCATGTGATACTAACTTTCCATTACATCCCAAGGCATTTGCGGTCCCAGAGGCAAAGAATTTATGGTTGATACATGAGAAATGGAACCATCACATAAAAGAAGCCAAATTTAAAAACATATTTTTCCTTGGTGCTAATATAGTTTCAGGATAATGAGAACTCAGAATAGTCAGCTAATGACCAAAAATGAATCATTGTTAAAGCACTGTTTTTTGGCATTAAATAGCTAATGTTTCTAGTTGGTTGATAATTTTCATAGCAACCATGGTATTTGGCATGTCCTAAACACCTTTCATTAGAAGCCTTCAGACCCCTTTGAAGGAGCTCATTATACTCTGAAACAGTTCTGAGAATCTGGGAGAATAATACAAAAGTTTTGCTGATGTTCTGTAGCTGTATAGAGAGCATCATGTAGCAAGTACTTAAAATGCACTGCAAGATTTCTCGGTAATTCTCCAGCCAAGTAAGAAATTGAGTAGGTGTAGCAGGACGGATTCACAAGTAGTGAAAGTCAATCCCCAAGTTGGAGTTTGGTCAGAGTTCCAAACTTATTTGTTTTATTCTTGAAAAAATAAATAACTAAATTACTTGTGCAGGCTACTTCAATAGAAAGGTCATTATTAATATCCATAAAAATTACATGGCACCATATTTCCAAGGAGTTCTGTATACTTTCCAATTTTTCATTATTCCTCACTACTATCTGTGAGATTTTTTGGTGGCATGTATTACTTTAGTTTTGGCCAGAAAGTCGAGGGAAAAGAGTATTAAGAATAGCAGTCAATAATTGTAAAATCTCTTCACAGATCTGTTCATATTTCTGGTCATACCTTGCACACATATAGCACTTTACAGTCATCAAACTCTTACCATGCATCATATCATTTGATCTTTATAATCCTATATCTGTGTGACCTTGGGCAAGTCACTCAGCCTATGGCTGTGGCTCCTGTTCGGTAAGTAGCTTTAATAGATGTCCTCTACGTAGTCTGTAGGAATGCTTCAGAATTAATAATAGAGTAGTTCAATACATTTCTTTCTTTAAAAGAGAGGTATTATTATAAATGTGAAGTTTTATTATTCATGTAGCTTGGGAAACTAAAATTTAAAGAGACTAAATGAGTTGACCCTAAGTATTTAACCACATCCCAAGAAACACGTAGTACCATGGATTAAAAGGTTGATATTTTATGGTCTAGATAAGAAACATGAGATTTAATCACAAAGGGGAAAAATGTTGCCTAAGTAAAGAAGAGTACTTTCTAAAGAATGTCATTGAATATTTATTGAGTCATGAACTTACTAATTTTACTTAAATGTATCAAACTAAATATGATTTCAACAGTTATTGATCAACATTCAGGTTACATATATGAACTGAAGACAACCAATTTGAAAAGATACTCAATTTAGAGGTCATTAATCTTAGAATTATTATGAATTAAATAAACCAAAAAGAGAAATATGTAATATTTTTGATATAAATACTGTTTTCCAAGTATATATATTCAGAATAATATTGCATAAGCAATAGTTAAGATGGTCTGTCTTGTCACTAATGTTTCATGTAGCTTACATATTAGAATAAAACCTCCTTAAAAATGTTAGATATTTTATAAAATGTTTCAATTTCAATGAAATTATGTTTTCTAGATTCTGCATTATTGTTCTCTATTTAAAATAGTATTACCCAAATTAGTGTTATTATTACCCAAATTCAAAGATTATTTGTATTCACTAAACTTGTTAACATCAGAAAATGATCATTTTTAATTACTTTATTCTTAATTTTTTATAATGGAAAATTTCAAATATAAATAAAAGTAGAGAGAATTGCATAATGAATGACAATACTTGCATATTCAGCTGGATTCCTAGAAAAGGGAGAAAAAATGAGCAGCAGAGAGAGATGGAAAAGAATGGATGTCTAGAATGAGCCAGGCAGTGTGGTTGATACTTTACACATGTGTCTTCATTTAATCTCTGTAACAACTCTATGGAATAAGCATTATTATCTCTAGTTTAGAGATAAAGAAATTTATCCTCAGAGAGATTGAGGATTTCCTCAGGAGTTTAGAATCAGAGTCACATTTGAACTGGATCTGAGGGATACCCAGGTCCATGTTCTCTCCATTACTCCATTTCATAATTTATGAACCACCAGATCAGACATTCCCAAACTTGTGAAGAGGAACTACTTTCTGGGTTTCTGTTTTGTTTGAAGCCTCCTGATGTTGGAAGGAGGGGCTGGGATAAAGAGTTTGAACATGTTGTGGATGCATGCAAAGAGGAGAAGGGCAGTGGATAGGTTCCTTACTGGGGAATGAGGTGGGCAGGAGGTACCTGCTGGTCATGTGAAAGGAGCAATGGACCAGCGCAGGCTTTGGGGTGCCCCAGTTAATTAGGCTGGTGTGTTGGAAACTGCTGTGGTGGTGGGATAAAGCTTTCGGGAAATTTTCTGTTCCCCTATATTGAGAAGTACAGATTTTTTATTAGCTATAGAGTTTCATTTTTCTATTCTTAAAAAAAAGGGGGGTGTTAGTCTGTTGTTCTATTTCAATTCAAATGAAGATGGGTCTTTATCTGGAATGTATGTGTAACTGTCTTGGAATTAGACTGTCCAGGGTTAGACTATCTCCACACAGCAGACAAGCAAATTCCCAGGATACCATGCAATGTTTTGGGCAGGCTGCTGCTGTTTCCTGTCCCAGAGAAGAGGACACTTTGGTTCCAGACCCAGCACTGCAACTGGCAAATCACCTCACCTCTCTGGGGCCTTTATTTTCCCAGACCCCATTCCAGCCCTTCTACTCTGCTGTTCCATGGGAAGAACAGAAATCACAGCTGATCCTTTAGGCCCTCTAAGGGGGAAAAAAATCCAAACAATTGCCTGGCATGGTAAAACTCTCTCTGTCTGCTATATAAATTTTAGTGTTCCAAAGATTTATAGTCCATCAGTCCTGTAGACTTGCCAGGAAGCAGGTCAGTTGGCATTTCCATACACTTATTTGACTGTGTTTTAGTATTGTTAGAAAATTTTTCTGTAGGGTGAAACTTTGCTAGTAGTTAATTGAACTTTTTTTTTTTTTTTTTAAACATCTCATTTTAAGATTTAAAGTAAATGACTTGCTTTAGGCATCCTATTTAGGTGCTTTCTAAACCACAAATACTTTTGTCAAACATTCCAAAAATTACACTCTGCCCTCAGAAGTTATTTTAGGAACAATTACTTGCTATGTGAAATGGAATGGATGAAGACTTAAAAGTTATAATATTTCACTTATTCAAACATATACACCTTAAGGATGAATACATGCTACATGGAAACATTTTACTATAGTATTGCTTTATGCTTTTCTACTGCATTAGGTTCATAAGTTCATGAATGGTTGGATAATCTTCGTAAGAAAATGAAAAGACTTTTAAGTGTGTGAAAATATAGATTCATCTTTTGGAGTTTGCTAAGCATCACTTGCTAAGCAAATATGTGTTGAGTTCTTGCTAACTGAACAAGCACTGCAGTACTTGTTGAGTACAAGTACAAAGATGAGTAAGTGTGCTCCGTGGCCATGGAAAATCAAAAACTACTAGATGCTTGTAGTTATCTGGGAAAACAGAGTTGATAACATTTTTTCTACTCTATGAATTCATTTGAACCTGGGAGGTGGTGTTGTCATTTTCTTTACTATACACATGAGGAAACTGAGTCTTCTAAAGGTTAAGTTATTGTAATGGCCAACTTGTTATTTCTTGCTCAATATCTGTTGTCCCATTAAACAAGGGATGGGACCATGTCTTTCTTTTTCACTCTGCAGCCCCAGTGCCTAGCACAGCACTGGCACATAATAGGTGCTCAATACATATTTGATGGATTAATAAATATTGGATTATGAGTAGATTCAACAAATACCGGGTCACAGGTAAGTATTAGTAGCATTAGTCATCTTACCCTTTGAGCAAGTGCTCTTTCACTCTGCCCTGTTGCCTCTGTAATTATACCAGTTTAGTATTAACAGGATGGACCCTTGAGGTCTGGAAAAAGAATTATGTCCTGCCTAGTTTTTTAAATAATGGAAGAGATTGTATTTGAAAAGTATAAGCTGAATACCCTTGCAAATACGCCAGGATGAAATCTCCCAAAATTCAGACACCTTGAAACTCAACCACAAAAGCATTCTTTTTTTTATAAAGGAAAAATTATGTCATATTTATCAAGCTTTCCCATTGTTTAATGGTTTAGAATCATTTTGAACTGGCCATTAGGAGTGATGGTAGCAAGTTTGAGGGTCTAGAAGTACATCATATACTTTATCAGTAATTTGGTGATATTTAGGAAGTCCGGTATGGCTGATGCTGGGAGAAAGGGTTATTAGCACTTTAGAATAAAAAATGGAATTCAAAATGACCTTGGGAAAATTGAGAGTTGTTAGTCCTAAATAGAAACACATGTACGATAACTGCAATATGCGACTGTGAAGACAAATGTACGATAACTGCAGAAAAGAATGTAGAGTACTAAATTACCCAATTCAGGAATCACAAAATAATTCTTGCATTACATTTTTCAGACTCTACTGGGATACTGTGGTCAGTCTAGGACTACCAGTTTAAGAGGTTTGCAACAAATTGTATGAGATTTAGAAGATATAGAATTGAAGGTTGGATTATGTGGTAGTTCTATTTTTAATATTTTGAGGAACCTCCATACTGTTTTTCATAATGGCTGTGTTAATTTACATTCCCACCAATACCGTGTAAGGGTTACCTTTTCTCCACATCCTCACCAACACTTGTTTTCATTTGTCTTTTTGACATTAGCCATTCTAATAGGAGTGGTGATATCTCATTGTGGCTTTGATTTGTATTTCCTGGATGTTTAGTGATGATGACAATTTTTTCATATAACTGTTGGCCATTTGTATGTCTTCTTTTGAAAAATATCTATTCAGGTCTTTTGCCCATTTTTTGATTGAGTTATTTGTTTTCTTACTATTGAGTTGTTTGAGTTCTTGGTATAGTTTGGATATTAATCCCTTATCAGATGTATGGTTTGCAAATATTTTCTCCCATTCTGTAGGTTCTCTCTTTGCTCTGTTGATTGTTTTCTTTACTGTGCAGAAGCTTTTTAGTTTAATGTAATTTTGGGGGTCTATTTTTGCTTTTGTTGTTTGTGCTTCTGAAATTTGGGAAAGTGAAAACATAGAAAATAAGATGAATTTCAGTCACATAAGGTCTCAAAAAATTTTATCCCTTATATACTCATTCTTGGAAGCTACTGAAGGATGTGCACCACCAAAATGAGAAAATGAAGCAAGACAAAGGAAGACAACGAGTACAAGAGACAGGCAAAGGGAGTTCACAGGACATAAGGAAGGGAAAGCCTGGGTGGCAAGAGTGTTCCTGGTGTCCGGGGCCATCTGTGCAGTTGATGCATGTTACAAGGTTTGAGAAGAGATTTTTTTCAAGAAGATGAAAATGAAAGAATTCCTGATGTGTTTAAATATTTTAAGAAAAAGGTTAAACAGTTGATGGAGAGTTTGGGGTTAAGTTAGTGATAGCACATAGAATATTTGGCAAAACAAACAAAACCCAACTGCAATATTAACATTAGTGTGTCATTAAAGTTGGTATACAACCCCCACTGCTAAATTTGACTGGCTTAAAACTAACAAACAAAACAAAATCAACTGCAGGGAAACAAAAGTTTGAGCCAAAAGGAAAAGAAGAAGAATTATATGTACCACAGAACATAGCTATAAATAACATTTTCATACCTACAATAACGTAAACACTATGTATTAATCTAACCAAAATTATGGTATAATGATACTGAGTGAATGAAGAGTTGGGAAGGCTGGAAGTGTGGGGTGGGGAGGGCGAGGACGGTGAAATAAAGCTATGCCCATGTATTCCACGGTGAGAAAGAAGTCACAGAAAATGCCTACACTTGAAAAGTCAAATCAGCAGTCTAAGCAAATATAGCATAAAAGAGTGGTGTAAGTAAACACCCAAAACACCAACCAACCAATCAAACAAACAAACAAATAAAATTGCTAAAGACATTGACTGTGGTTGCCTTTGGAGTGGAGCAAGGCCCAAGTAACCACTATTTTTTACAGCTAACCTTATAAATTGAATTCTTTAAACTATGTGCATGTATAACTTTGATTGAAACAAACAAAAAGAAATCAAATTATTTAACTACACAAAAATATAGTCAAGGGGTGACCTAATAATATGTAAATGTAGGGACATTTGTCTTTTCTCAGGATGATGACAATTGCTAACAAGCAGTATTTGTGAAGTCATGATTTTGATTTGATGCTGTGTTCTAATAAGGATTGTTCTATAGGAGTTTCTAAACAGATGATGCATTTCCTTTGTTAGCTGTGTGGGACTAACAATCCACACTCAACAGTCTGGCACGACTCGTGTGTGGTTATGGCATAAGGCCCACGTTCATTGCCCTGGCTCATCATCTTCTGGGTTCCCTATACCTCTGTGGGCCTCTGGCAGAGGTGTGGTGTGAAGGACAGAGTAATGGATTTATAGACACGTAGACCTAAGGTCAAATTCCAGCTCAATCATATGCTATTTATGTGACCTCAGAAAGTTACCTAACCTCTGTGAATCTTATTTCCTTCATCTGTAAAATGGGGCTACATGATACCTACCTCATAGCAACGCTGAGTGATTAAATAAAATTATAAAGCACTTGGCAGATGCTCAAAAAATATCAGTTCCCTCCTGTCTGGGTAGTAATTTTCTCACAGCTTCAGAGCAGTAATCATTTGAATCATATTATGATGATGTCTACTCAACTCCAATACAATCAGGTTGAGAATTAAAATATATATCTAAATATCTACTTGTTTTACCTTTTATGTGATGCAAAAATAACCAGTTTTCTCATCCTACGTGGATGGATATGCTTTAAAAATAATTGATTTGCTCAACTTAGGTAGCTATTTTGATGTGCTGTAGACACAACTTGAGTGTTTATGTGTTACATGTGGCTTAGGCCATGAGAAGACTTCAGAAATACTCAAGGCCTGTAGGTGATGGAATAATCAAAACATGCCCCAACCACCCAGTCTCCCGAATTGCTACATAAACCTTGAGACCCTGTGAATCATAGTTTATAAACAACTATTCATAGATACAGGCATTTCCCCTAGGGTGTTATTTATGTGAGGCTGCTAAATAACATCTCTAATTTTTTTTTCCTTTGCTAGGTATTAACGCTAGCACCTGGCTCACAAAGGTGGAGGAGTGGGAGGAAGGAATCCAGTTAGGTACAGCGGCTGAAGAACAAGGAGGACAAAGAAAAGTCAGCCTTTGAAGAAAGTCCTTCCTAAGGAACGAGGATCATGGGGTCCTATGGTTCTCCGTAATCCAAGTGCCAAGACCTGGTGCCAAGAATAAATAATCATGATTGATGAAGAACAGCCTGGCACTTCTCAGCTTTGTGATACAGCCTGAAATAGACTTCAGGATGAAAGATCAGAAACCATCTCTATGTTGCTACTTCTCAGATCTGCTCAGATATTAACAGTTTAAATCCTATATCAGGAAGTGCCTATTTTCTTCACATTGAAATTCTTTCATTCAATAAAAAATGTTTTCATTTTATGTATTTTTAAAAATTCAGCCAGTAAGCATTTTCAGTTATCCATAACTGGATCATAGTAAAATAGATTTCTTATCTTTGATGTACGTGAAATAACCTTGTGTTTCTATTTTGTATTATTCCATATTCTCTGCCTCAAACAGGAACAAAAATCCTTTCAGTAATCTAACTGAATTACTCAGTTCCTTGAATGGAGCACCTGCTGGACTCAGGATACCAAGATGACTATGACCGAGCAGCTGCCCTGGAGGAGCTCATTTTCTAGTTAGTGGTGATAATGGATTGAGGGGAACTCAAATTTGGAAGAGACAATGGTGGTAAGAATGACAATAACATATGTACGAAGGTTAAGATAACAAGGGCAATGCTGGGGCTTTCCAAAAAGGCTTCCACAGAAGAGGTGAAGTTTTGGCTTCATCTCTAAGTCCTTGTGAGAGTTCACCAGTCAGGCAAAGGAGGCACTTAACATATTTGTGAAGGCTAGCAAAGAAATCTCTAGAACTAAACAGTAGTTTTGGGAGGTGGCATAAAGCTCCATGTGTCTGGGGTAAGGAGTAAATGTGGGGAGGTAGCAGGATGTGAGAAATAAGCAGCAAGAGGTAGAACATCCCACAGTAAAGTAACAGGAGTGACAGGCTCCAGTATGCATTGTCAAGAGGATGGTCAGGAGTGAGGTGAGAGAGTAGTTAGGAGTAGTCTAGGTAGGAGATAAGGAGGCCCTGAATTATGGCAATAAGACTGTCGAAGAGGGATGATAAGTGGTTAGAAATCAATTAAAAATGTAGGGCTGAGCCCGTGGCGCACTCGGTAGCGTGCTGCGCTAGCAGCGCGGCGACGCTCCCGCCGCGGGTTCGGATCCTATATAAGAATGACCGGTGCACTCCCTGGCTGAGCGCCGGTCACGAAAAAAAAAAAAAAAAAAGTAAAGTACCATGTAAAATCATAAGAAGATGTTAATTATTGATATTAATTATCTGTCCTAACTTGGAGTCTGTTGCGACAACCCACCCTAAGTTTGATAAATACTTCCTATGACCAAACTAACACACAATGTCATCTACAGTAGGTACGTGCCACCATCGCACAACCCTCTCATGACTTCCCAGGATTTATTATGAAGGCTATTTGTGGAACACGCTTGTTTTATCCGCTATAAACATCATAAGATAAACTTACATGGCCCATTTTATTTTCTTTAAGTATCCTGCAGAAGGTGATTAACTTTGTTTCTAGCACAAAAGTTAATGTCAATATAACTTTTGTGGGACCGTGAAAATGGAGAAACTTAAGGATGTGGATAAAGATGCCTGTGATTGTATAGGCTTTTCATTTAGATGAATGAATTGAAGACTTTGCCACAGCATTTTCAGCATTCCAGGCTTGTGATAAAAGGAATCCAGTTCAAGGATTTTTTAACCTTCATTTTTAGGAACTTGTAATCGTTTGTAATGTAAACATTTATAAATATACATGTTTGGATTTGACAATGATTTAACATTTTGACCAAATACCTTTGCTAAACCCATCAATGAGACAGCTGAGGAAATCATTTCTGGCAGAGTTTTTTCTGTTCTTCAGTGTTCCTCAGGCAGGAAGCCACAGGAAACAATGCATAGTGGTGCACACTCCCTGCAGGGTTTGGTGTGTCATTCACTGTGGAGAATTTTGCTTTCCAGCTGCCTGTACGTTTTTGTACTTGCTTTTCCCTCCAGGATAATTTGATGAAGTCAGTTCCTCAGAGATAGAAAATGTCTTTTTATTTTTTTTGGTCAGGTTTGCATTTTTTCCCATTTGAAAGATAAAGTTGATTAAAAAGAAAAAAAATTAAGTAGCCAAAATTAATTATTTTGACATGTGAAACAATCATGATTGCAATATGAAATAGTCTTTAGGTAATTTTAATAATTTAATAGGATAAGTGCTTTTGGTTGAATGAAAATAAGTCTCAAAATTTTGGATCAGTTTAAGATATAGTAAATAGAACCTGGAATAAGGAAATGAAAACCACCTTTTTCTGAGAGAATCTCACTATTCTTTTACTAGGTATGATTTTTTACTTCAAAGTTTCTCTGCCTTCCTTTTCCTCTCTCTTCCCTGCACCCTTGCTTTATTAGAGAATAAAACATTTTCTCCACTCTTACTTGGGATTGTAGTAGAATAAAATGCTTTTAAATCAGAACTAATATTCTCACAATTGCAACTGGAGTTTTTTGAACATCTACACCAGTGGCTTTTCAACCCTGCCTGCACATTAGAATTACCTGGAGAACTTTAAAAAAATACCAATGCACAGACCCCACTCCAGAATTACTGATTTGATTGGTATGAGGTGGGGCCTGAATATTCCCATTTATTAACACCTCTCAGGCTGACTCTAGTGTACAAGAGAGTTGAGATCACTGACCTCTACTGTCCTCTGACAGATATCCCCAGGCTCTTTTTCAACTTGACTTCCCTATCATCCACTTAAAGACTGATCTTGGATAACTGTGACAATCAAGTGCTGTGGTTTCCAAAGTGAAGGGCCCAAGATGATCTATTAAGGTGTGGGGAATACATGAGAACTTCTATGTCTATTTTTAATACCATCCTTTAACAATATCTGTTTTTAAAATATTTCATGGTGCACATGATATACAATAGATTAAGGGCAGGGGGGCAGACCAGAAAATATCCTTTTTTCATTACATAGGTCCCCTAATTCTCTGATTTCAATGACAGCAGCTCAAATGTTGGCTTTTTGATGTCTACTGATTGCTGCAGACTTGTCTAGAGCTGAGTACGGAGTCTTATAAGACGCTTGTCTTCTACTCCACGAGCTGTATTCTGTGGCTAACCGTAGAATACAATCTCTCTTGCTGCGTCTTTGCCCTTCCCAGGATTCCTGACACAGCTTCATCTTCCGGTTGCTTCTGTTAGTAAAATTTCCTCTCATCCTTCTAAGGTCTTCTAAAATACTTAAGCACTTTTGGGTACGGTAACAGAAGGAGAGTCTTTAATGCAGAAATGCCTTCAAAATATCCTCTAATATTGATGATTGTAAGAAATCATTTGTAAGGTTATAATAATGATATTGTGGTTATTTTTAAAAAGTATAAAAGGAATCATTATCTTTTAGAGACACATATTATGTAATATTTATATATGGAATGATGTAGTAACTGGAATGTGCTTAAAACTAACACGAGACTTTATTTAACCACAATGATTTTTAAAAAGCAGCTAATATGACAAGCGGGTAGGTGGATGGAGGTTGGACATGCATGGTTGGCCAGGGTCTGACAATTGTTGGATCAGAGTAGAGAGTACATGAAGGTTGCTGTTACATTCTACTTACTTTTTTATGTTTATTTTTTCATAATAAAGTTTTAAAAAATCTTTTGGATCACTTATAATTCATTTACTTAAAAAGAAAACCCCCAGCCTAGTATAATAAAGGCACCCCAAACTACACACTCTTGGGGCTGAACGGTATGTGAATCTACTTCAGACGTGGGTGTCAGATTGAAGTGATTTCCACTCCGGAGGCTGATTCCTCCTTCCTCTGGTCATTACCCACTTTAGTTTCCCCCATGCCTGTCTCTCAACCTGTGACAACCATTTCCTGCAGTTAGCATTCCCTCTTTTACCTTGTGTCTTTTATCTGCCTTCAGGGTTTTCTTGTTATTTTGTTCTTTGCCTCACCCCAACCCCCCCTCAGACATTAAACAGTCAAACCTAGTCGGCACCTTTGGGCCATCTTCTTACCCCACCACCTGGTTCTGCTAGACAGCCTGCTGCAGAGATCTTGCTCTGCTTTGTTTCGGTTCTGGGGGGCTGTTGTGCCTAAGCACTATAGAAGCAGCTCCCCTCATCTTTTGCATGCGGTCTCCAGGCTCTGTACTGAAGTCTCATTCTGGGTGCTCTGAGTCTTCCACCCTCATGTTGCAATCTTCCATGAGGGGATTTCAGACCTATGCAGATTTGGAGGACATGATCTTTCTATTCTCTTCTGCCAGACCAAGTGTAGACCACCATATCCCCTACCTTCCTCCTCTCATGAAATGGAAAGTCTAGATGCAGGTTTCAGAGTTTCTGTCAGGGGAATTTCTAGGATGCCTATTAGTTTTTGAGTTTTGTACCCCTTTTAAATATACAAGTTACTCTTGAAAGTCCCTAAAGCATTTAACATCATGGTTGTAATTAATTCTGATATTTGGAGAATTTCAGGGGTTTCAAATTGCTTGGATGTACATCATCTCATCTGTACAGTCCTTTATTATTCTTTTGCGATGTGCACAGCATCTGGTTCATGCTTTCTATGACCACAGGTGAGAAGGCCACTCCCCTCCACTTTGATACAAGCTCTATTTCACTGTCCCAGTTTTGGTTTTTTTCCTGACAACTTTCTGGTCCCCCATCCCTAGCATGGCTATTAGATATTGCATCACCACTGCCCTTTCCCCTACTGCTCTGTGACCTACTGCGTGAACATGTAAAAAGTGTTGGCCAGTGTGAACAAGCTAGCATGACAGTGTCGGCAGTTGCATGCATTTTGACCTATAGTTAGGCCTGGGCTGGGGAGCTGACGGGGAGGGGTTGGAGCCAGGATAGGAGAGAAGAGGCAGAAAATTATTCACTTTTCCTTCTCTCTTTGCACTTCCAATTTTAGAGAGGCTAGAGGCACATCTCCCAGCTACAACAGCGCTTCTACTTCAGCTTGTACTGCAAGGACACTAGGGGAAGTAAGCTGAAGACCTTTCAGCCCTGCCAGCACCCCAGGACTGAGACCAAATAGGGTAAGGAAGGAAAAAGAGGAGCCTCCATGGCAGTGTGAGGCGTCCCAGGCAGAGGAAGAGGAAAGGGAGAGAGAGGGAAAAGAGACAAGCAAACAGGGAGAAGAAGAGGAAGAAGAAAATGCAGAAATGTACTCTTATGTTAGAAGAAAACTGGATTATCCTGTGATTTATTTCCTTAAAATGCCTTTCACTGGACTTCTACTGAGGTTTTAAAATGTCCAGTTGGTAGATGAACTATTGATATGCTAGGATTTTGTGGGCAAAATGAGGCAGTCTTGCAGATACTTCCTAAAGCAAGAAGGTCCTGATATTCAAGAGACAGTCATTTGTTGACCATATTTATTTAAGGTGTGGCACGTGGACCCTTACTGGTAGGCAAGGACCACTCGAGACCAAGATGTTAGATGCTAGAGTCACATGGTTTATTAGACACAGTCTTAAATGCATAGTATCCATCCTTAACCTACTTTGACTTTACACTAAATGATCCCTTAAGGGCACACTGCACACAACTCCTATTTTTTATCCTGTTAGGAACAGGTCAGGGATCTACATCTCTGGTGTGAGGTCCTTTACTGACTTACATCCACCAGGAACTGGGTACCTCTGATGGAGTGCAGTGGATGATCCTTGAGCACATGGCTTCAGAGCCCCGTGCGCTCAGGTCCCTTCTCAGTCTACCCACAGTGCGGTCCGGTAAGCGTAGCTCTGTCCAGCAAGGCAGGCTGACAGTCTGATGAGTGCATCAATTTGGGACCTCTGCTCTCCTTCATTTATACCTCACCAGAGGTCTGTCATGGTCCATAAGTGTCCTCATCCAGGAGTTACAGTTGAGTCTTCCCAAGTCCAGATGGTAATAACTCAAAAGGGTGTGATCAGTTAAGGCCCAAGGCATTCACATCACGTGGACATGTCCCGCTTAGGCCTGCTAAGTTCATGGGGCAAGTTCCCTTGACCAAAGTTCCTCCATCTTAAATTAGCACAAAACACATATTTGGCACTCCCAAAACAAGATTACCTCACAGCTCCTCAATAATGTATTTCCTAAAGGATGTATTTCCGTGTCAGATTGATGTTTTGATTCAATTTTCCAGGCCGTTGAAAGTAATTACTTAATACTTTTTCTTTTGCCTAGGTAGGCAAGGTCTATATGTTGATAAATCTGGTTTATTCTTTTTGTACAAATCCTGGCAGGTAATATTTGTCATATCAATGGAGATATGTTCACTTAAAGAAATTCTGGAAAATCTCAGTCAGTTTGGTGGGAGGATAGTGGCATCTCATTGTGATTGAATTTTCTTTTCATATGTTTATCAGTCATTTGAATATCCTGTTTTGTAAAATGCCTATTCAAGTCTTTTGCCTATTTTCCTATTGGGTTGTATGTTTTTTGTATTGACTTATAGGAGTTTTTAAATATATTCTGGATGAATCCTTTGCCAGATATATAGTGGAAATATCTTCTCCCAGTGTATGACTTGCTTTTCACTCTTGATTGTGACTTCTCATGGAATAGAAGTTCTTAATTTTAATGTAGTCCAATTTATCGATATTTTCTTTTATGGTTAGTGCTTTCTGGGTCCTGTTTGAGAATTTTTTTCCTATTTTGAGGTCATGAAGATATTCTGATATTTTCTTCTAAAAGTCATATTATCTCACCTTTCACATTTAGATCTACAATATATTTCAAATTGATTTTTATGTATAGTTTGAAGTAGAGGATCAAGATTCTTTTTTCATATGTGTTTCTAACCCATTACAATTTATTGAAAAGAACATTCTTTCCTTACACAATGTGAGTTTTAATGGGTCCATGGTATTACATCAGATGTATGTAACATTTAACCAGTTGAGAGAGCATTTTAATTGAATATTTTCTTATTTATTCTTCCTTGCTATTTGGCCTGAGTGACTGAAAAAAAAAAGTATTACTGCAATGAGTGCTGAAGTACTTTATAAAGAATAAGTATAAGGTGCTGTAAACAGCCAAGCATTTGTTAAAATATGATAAAATTCTTAGTTATGATTCTGAATTGACCGTTAAAAGCCAAGTAAAGGGTAGACTTTAAAAAGTGAATTTTGACTAGAGGCTTGTATAAATCAATATTTTGGGGAGGTTTATGTTAATTCTAGTTAACAGAAATGTTGATCTTATTTTACTCAACATATATTAATCAGCTGAATAATTAAGCTACTCTTCTATATTTTGAAGACCAGTTTAGGGAGTGTAACAAATTATTTTATATTTACCAGAGGAAACTTGGTTTGAGAATAAATTACATTATTAACATTTACTGGTACTACACTATTAGCATTCATTCTCTCAGTGACTTATTTTGAAATAACTTTGAGATGACATAATTTTAAAGGTATCAGAAAAATGAAAACTTATGAAGAATTATTTGACAAAGATAGCTATAATCAAAACGTAGCTGGGAGGTAGGTTCTGTATGTTCTAGTTACATATATGTGAATTTTATTCACATATATATACTGTTAGAACAACCATTTTGTATGGTTAGATTTATGCTAATAAAAGAAGCATAAAGTCAATTTCCCAAGTGGACTTTAAATATGTTATAATACAGGCTGGTATTGGAGGAACTTGTTATTAGTCTTATTTTTAGCTACTGGGAAAGTGTCAATGGTATTAATTAGACTTTGTCATGGAGATTTTTTTCCCTCTATTAAGTATCTATATTATTATGAAGCCTAATGTATTTGATTTTTAAAAAATTGATCTTAAAGTGAATAATAGTTCTGCCATTTAAAATGGTTGTGATCAAAATAAGCAAGATGGGTTTGTGATGAGTTTGCATTTGGTTGAACAGAAATTATTAATTTTAATTTAAAAAATCTGATTAATCTCCAGTGCATAAAAATGCATTCAAATTGGGTTCTGACCTTTAGTAATTAGATCTCTTTTTTCATAGAACTTATATTAGTATATTTTTACACATATTTATCTTTATATGTGTTAACCATTTTTAGTTCTGTTGAAATTATTTTAAGGTGAATAAATGTATCAATGTTGCATTTACTGAGAATCTGGCTCCTTTTACCTTCACATGTGCAAGCCAAACTATTACATCTTTTCAAAAATCGTGTCGCCTTATTTATTCAGTGCTTCCACTGAACAAAATGGAACTGCAAACTAGAAATTACCACAGGGAGGCTTGTAGGTTGTGGAGAATGATTTAGACTAGAGCTTCCCAAAGTGTGTTTCACAAAATATTGGTTCATAGCATTAAAGCAGTGTTGTATTCAAACAGTACAAAACAAAACAAATAACATACACTGGTCAAATTAATTTGGAAAATAAAAGTTAACCAGATTTTCCAAAAGGTGAGATATTCAGGGCCTTTAATTTGCTAATATGCATTGTGAGCGACCAGGTGGTGGTGGGGTGGGGGTTGGGAGAGCGGTATTTCCCAAACTGAGACTTTAGAGCAACTCCAAGATCTAATCCAGTGCTTTTGGAACATTCTTCAAGATGTGTTGGCTTACAGACACCTGCTTTACCCTAAGGTCATCAGTTCAGCCTACCCTCTGGCCACACCTCCCAAGGCCCCAAGTCCTATACCTGCTAATTTGGTGCTTTCTCTGCTTTACATTCCTGGACTGAAAAGTTACTGTACTCTTTTTTCTGTATGGGAGGAGTTTGAGTCCCCTTTAAATCCTTGAACTAGATACCAACCAATCCCTTTCTTCCTTCAACAAATATTTATGAGCTCTTACTTTCCCCTCAGCATTGAACAATCTTGCCCTTGATATTCTCATGCATGGCTGGCTCCTCATCAGTTCTCTGCCTCGATTAGACCACTGGATCTTGGGTTGTCCTTCCCCTCCCTTACCCTCTTTCGCACTTTATATCATTTTATTATTTTTGTAGCACTTGTCACTTTATGAAAATATTTATTTATGCATTATCTATTTGTTAATTGTTTGGCTTACCCCACTGGACTGCAAGTTTCGAGACATCAGGGTCTTTGTCTCTCTTGTTCTTCGTTTCCCAGTTCCTGTAGCAATGCTCAACACAAGAGGTCCTTTAAAGAGCCCAGCCTCTGTCATCAGGGAACTTGCCTTCCAGAGAGAGAGAGACATGAACATGCAATCCCCTGAACTTACCCCTGAACAGGTAACCTCTGAACTGAGTCTTGAAGGCCAAATAGGACAGTGTTTGGGGCCGAGGAAACAGTCCATGCAAAGGGCTGACGGTGAGTCAGATGACTCAGACGAGTGGTTCAGGGAGGACAGTTAGCAGAGTGGGGGAACCAAGGCTGTCGAGTCAGGCTCGGAGGGATGGTGACAGGCCTGGAAGGTTATACTAATGAGTCGGGACTTTATTCTGAATTTGATGGGGGGCAATAAAGTTGGGAATATTGTAACCATGTTTACATTAGTATTTTATTTCTGGCAGCAGCAAGGAGGGGATGAGACTACAGGTGGGGAGGCCAATTCAAAGCCTTTGAAGCCAAACAGAATGATTTAGTGCTGAAGAGACCCACCATGCACTTTCCCCTTTTTCTCTTTTGCTCATAGCTGTTGCTTTGGTGGAAAACATCTTTTTTTCCATCTCTATGTGGTCTTATGCTACCTATTGTTTAAGGCCCAGCTTGAATGAATGAATATTGGGACTATGGGCCAAAGTATAACCCTGGATCTTTTTCTGAGGGTACATGGGAGGAGAGTATCCTGATTCATGTATTTGTTCTGGGCATTTGGGACTATTTAGAACTATTCAATACTATGTTGTTTCCTATATGCCAGACACTGGGTGAGATGCTATATTTACAAGGATTATCTATTTAATCCTTACAACTACCTACGTACTGGGTATGATTAGCTTTTATATTATGGATATATCTACTGAAGCACAGTTTTGGAAATAAGTTGTTCAAAGTCACACAACCATTAGTAAAGATTAGAAATGGAATCTTGGGAGATTTTCACTAGAACCATAATAGCAGCATTATCTTATAAATAGCATTTGACTAAAAGTCAATATGGCTGGATTCTGTTAATAATTAATAGCAACTGTATATTCAGCTCAACCAGTCAGAAGAGAGGTATTATCATCCCAATTTTAATAGGTAAGGATACGATGGATTAGAGGGTTTACATTAATTGTACAAGGCCACACAGCTTGGGATTTGAACCCAGGTCTATATGATTTCAAAGTCGGAGATTTTAACCAGTTGGAAATTCTCCTCCTTGCAACTGTGGTACTAATTCATTTGAATGCCTGTGATTTTAGACTCTGAAGTTCTAGCACTGACATCTGTAAAATGGTAGAATTGGACTAGATGCCATCTGGGTAGGATCCCTTCTGTTCTGTCATCTATGATCTAAGAACATCCTAGAGCCTTTGTCAATTTCTTCCCTTGTCATTCATCTTTACTGTTTTGGGTTGGATTTGCTCCCTTGAACAGAGACAGGGGAATAAAAATCATGACCTGGATAGGTAGCTTGCAAGGTGAACATGGGACAGAGAACAGTTGTTTGGCTGGCTCCCAATCAAATGAAAAGTAGAAAAGTAAATGGAGTGACGACAAACCTGAAGCCAAGCTCTGTACGGCCAGAGCGTTGGAGGAGAATACTGGGAGAAAAAACCATGAAGTTTCAAGGTTGCTCAGAAGCCCAGTGAGAATCATGAGGGAATAATAAAAGGTTTGCTAGCAACTAGTGCATATGTCAAGTGTGGTGAAGGATAGAGCTGAGAATGAAATTCAGTGAAGAAAAACCAGGACTTAGTGGATAGTCTGTAGAGACAGCATTGTGTTGCGAATAAAGGTAGAGAAAAGCAGGTTGGTTGGGTGACACCTGATCAAGGCAGCTTGTCTAAAATGGAAAGATCACATGCCATCTGGGGACATTTTCTGGGAAATGTGTTTGCAGAAAACCCAAGCTTTAGAAGATAAATTGCTCGGAAAGCTTTCAGAAGGAAAAGATGCAGGTTATATTTATGTGGCTAATTATATCATATTTGTTTGGGTCTTTGAGGGATGCAATTAGTAATTTGCCTTCTTAGGGTTTTCGTGTCAGGAAGATAAAAGCATAAAAGATGAGAAAGGGTGAAGTTTTAAGGGAGTTAAGAAAAAAAAGGCTCATTTGGCACATGATAAGGAAAAAAAAGTAAGAAAATAGAAACTTTTGTTGTGCAATCCGTGTGCAATACAACTGCAATAGATCATTAGGAAGGGAGGCCCCATTCCCAAATCCTGCAGGCCTCTCTACAATTGCTTAACTGTCTCTGTCTGAAATATTGAGGCAAAGTTATAAAGAGAACGAGTTGTCATAGACCCAGAAACATTCTTGTACTGGAATGCTTTCCTGTGTTGTAAATTTGATGAGATTCAGTTCCTTTTAGAAGGGTTAATCTAGTCAAATTTTCAAAACTGGGGCCTGATAATTAGAGATACCCATTTCATTAGCTTTCTAATTTTTTTCACACGGAAGGAAGTTTTTTTAAGTAAGGCATACTAAACATATCTTAAGGAGACTGATTACAAACAAATTAATGTAGAAAAAAAATCAGAGACATATTGACATGCAGATGAAGAGATAGAAAAATAAATTTTACATTTCTAGGGTCCCAAATGCTATGAAATGAAGTTCTGGAAATGTGACCTGTGATGGTGACATAACCAACCAAATTTCTATGTCACAAGTAGGATTCCGTGAAGATAAAAACAGGAATAACAAAGCTGTTTTAGGATGATTGTGATGTACTGTAAGATAGTTCTCAAAAGACAAATGCATTAATAATGAGGTAGGAACTTGAGACAGTTCACAGATGTTTAAGTGTCTGGGAAAATATAGAACCTTCCTTAAGTAAAGTAATACACATAACATAGTGCCTGATATTCAGTAGATCCTCAGTAAATCTTTCTTTTTCTCTTTCTCTTTTTGTAAGTAGTAAACATGGGAAGAGAGAGACTCCTTATTTCTCTAACACTTTTGCTGAACTGAAACCAGGCTTATGGGAAGCTACTATAGGGAAGAGAACTAGAACCAGGGCAAGCCCTTTTAGGAATGGAGCAAGCAAATAAACACGTAATATTTATTGAGCACCTGCTTTATTCCAAGCACTTTACTTTGTATCAGTGATTTCATTTTCTGCTCACAGCAATCCAGTCTCCATTTTGAAGATGAGGAACCAGAGAATCAAAAGTTTAAAAATTTGCCCAAAGTCACGTAGCTGCTAAAGTGGCAAAGTTGCTGTTTGTCTCCAACCCAAATTGCATTCTTTGTCAAAATCGCCAACCCTTAAAATCATCATCTGAGTCATTCGAGGGCAACTATAACGTAAGAGGTAAGTGGTGGCGCAGTACGGTCACCCGACTGGTTTGCCTTCAGTGTGATGTAGAGACAATACTTGCTGTCACCCCTACATGCCTTTAAGTACAGCAGTAATACTATGATTTTTCTTCTTGCAAAGATATTACTAGTTTAATTGCAGAACACACAAGCATATGGACAAGTAAAAAGAAGAAAAAAAAAGTCACTCAAATTTTGCCACCCAGAGATAAATGGGGTTAAGATTTTTATCATATCTCTCTAATGTTTTCTCTCTTTTTTTTTTTTTGAAAATATTTATTTTATTTTATTTTTTTTTAAATTTTATTTTGTCGATATACATTGTGGCTGATTATTGCTCCCCATCACCAAAACCTCCCTCCCTTCTCCCTCCCCCCCTCCCCCCCAACAATGTCCTTTCTGTTTGCTTGTCGTATCAACTTCAAATAATTGTGGTTGTTATATCTTCTTCCCCCCCCCCGGTTTTTTTTTTTTTTTTTTTGTGTGTGTGTGTGTGTGTGTGTGTGTGAATTTATATATTAATTTTTAGCTCCCACCAATAAGTGAGAACATGTGGTATTTCTCTTTGTGTGCCTTACTTGTTTCACTTAATATAATTCTCTCAAGGTCCATCCATGTTGTTGCAAATGGCAGTATTTCATTCGTTTTTATAGCTGAGTAGTATTCCATTGTGTAGATGTACCACATTTTCCGTATCCACTCATCTGATGATGGGCATTTGGGCTGGTTCCAACTCTTGGGGTAAAGAGTGCTGCGATAAACATTGGGAAACAGGTATACCTTCGACTTGATGATTTCTATTCCTCTGGGTATATTCCCAACAGTGGGATAGCTGGGTCGTATCTAATGTTTTCTCTATGCTTATATATCTATAGATACTGTGTCTATGCAAATATATTTTACAAAAATTCATTATAATGTACATATTTGATTTACAAATTGATTCTTGCTAATTCAAACAGATTACATATGAAAGAAATTTTTCTAACAAAATTATAAGAACTGGGTATTATAACAATATTTTGATAAAGAATTCTATTCACATTAATGAAAGTGTTACAGTATTATTAAATTTATTGAGAGTACCAGAGGAGATATAAAACTAATGAGTGTTAAGTGCCTTTTATGCTTACTAAAATGATATTCATTATGTGAAGCACAGTCGCATAATCTCACAAATTTGATGTCCACAGATAAAATCAGTGCTGAAAGGGCGGGGTAAACAAAATCCAGTTGTACTTCCTTTGAAACTGGGTGTTTTATATACCTACAGTCAGTAATGAAGAGCACAAGAGTACTTGTTTTCAGACAGTTTGAGACCTCAGTTTACCTGTTATTACACAAGGTTAACTGAGAGAAACAATATTCAGAGACCACTAAGTGACATGCCATTCGTCTATTCCTCTAGGGAATTTTAAATCGTATTCTTGGATCAAATAAGGTCTTTAGGCTATAATGTAAATATACATCTTGAAAGTTTTCACTGACTTGAGGATCCCTGTAAGAAGCGAGATGTGTGAAATTCACTCTCATATTTACTGTAGAAATGCTATTGAGGGCAGTGCCTACCACACCACTTGATGCCCCCAATATTAAACTCCTTGAGAGAATTTGTTCTAGATTTCAGTGCCAGGAAAAACTGTCTTGCTGAGAAACTTATGTGCTTCTTCCTTCCTCAAAATAACAGCAAGTTTAATGACTGTGATTCCTAACCTTCTCATCCCCAACCAGGAAGTTCAGAGCCAAATTTGATGCCAAATCAAAGAAATTATGTTAATACTTAATATTAACATGCTCATATTTTTCTCTTTCCTGATATTTTATATTTCCATTTTATTACTTTCATGGTTATATCTGTATGTAAAGGACAATTCTTCCTTCTTTCTTTTCTCTCTTCAGTTAGAAAAAGGGAACATCTTTTTTGTTAAAGGAATGTAATATTATGAAATATTGTGTTTCACCACCTCATTAATTTATTTTGCGTATTTCTATTTGCTGTGTGTATACAGTCCTAAGGGATTTTAGTCTTGATCCTTGGAATTTAGAAAGTGCATCAGGATATAACTAGATATGGCTGTTTTTTAAATAATCTTGCATAGCTGTTAGTGAGCCCTCTTGACTTAAAGACTAAAACTTCTCTTCGGCTCAGAGAAATTTTCTTCTATTATTTCTTTGATGATTGTTTCCCTTTATCTAATTTATTCTCTCATGGAGCTAACTTTTTCTTGGAATTAAACACTTCTTAGGTGGCCAATTCATCTGATTTGCCTGGAACTTTCCCAGTTTTAGTACAAACTGGGACAGTTGGTCAGCCTACTCTTAACAAAGCTATTGAATCTCTGAGGACAGTGGTTTTCAAATTATTTATAGTGACAGAGGAGTTTTTTATTTTTTGTTTCTAATCCATTGTGGACTGATATTTTTGAAAATGCAATAAATACCACAAAAATGAAATAAAAACCATACAAAATACAAGCTGAATTTCAAAAATTATGAGATTTAACAGAAATACAATTATTCTGTCAAATTGCTCTGCAAGTTTTAAATGCTTGCTCTCAGTTTCTGTTGGTAGCTTTTAAAATCCGCTGTCACCTAGTGGACCACACTATGAGTAGCCTGCTCTAGGATTTCTCTAATCTGCCCTGATAATCCCTTCCATCTTCTTTACCCACATTCCTTTCCCTCCAGGCCCTGCTAAATGCCTCTTTTGTGTTTCAAATACCCCATTACAAGAAACTGCACTTCTTGAGGGGCAGGGATAGAGTCTTACTTATCTTTCTATGCCTAGCACCCACCACACTGCTAGGCAAGGAGTCTGTTAGGTTGTTATATTTACTGAGTCTTTATTGGGACTAGAAGAAATTACAACAAAGTTTTAATTATGATTGTTTGGGGGAGGATGGGATTGTGGGGTCTTTCCTTATTTTTTGACTTTTTAGTATTTCCTAAATGTTTTCTAACACATATGTGTTAGGAATGGGAAACTTTAAGCAGTATTTTAACAAGTGATATTGTAGAAAAATGATACCTACCTCATCATGGCTTGTGGTCAGCAAAACGTTCCCTTTCATAGTGTAGTTGAATTGAGGACAGAGGCCAGTTTATGTGAGAAGAAGAAAATGTTGAACAGTCCCTGTCATAACTGAGAAGCAGGATCCTGTTCTCATACTATTTGGAATGGGAGAATCATCAAGAGATTAAAATAACTAATTTTAGAAGACAGTCAAGGAAATTTTGTACAAAGTTTCCCCTAAAGAAAGAGAGGATAGAAAGTGTTTCCTTTTCACACTGTGTCTCTTTTCAATTGGCCTGTGATACTGTGAAGTTCAATACCCACCTCATTTGCATTACTCAGATGCTGGAGTAACTGGATGTGATCATTTAAACTATGAGTGATGGGGCCCTGACTTCCCTACCCAGACAATAGTGCTGTTTGAACTGGCAGTTAATCACAGCTTAAAGTGACTTATCTGTAATGTACAATATGACTAATTTAGCAGCTAAGCAGTTTCATTGTGATCTTGGTGTCAGTGGAATTCCTGTCACCTATCCAACAGTTAAGTCATATTGCATAACTGTGGAATGACATCACCATGGTGCAAGATTATTGGCTGAAGACAAGAAAAAAAAATTTCCTGGACTGTAAGCCTTTCCGGCATCTGAACGAACGACTTGTGCTGTTACTGCAGTACGCTGGAGAGCAAAATAAAAATTCGATTTGAAGTGGCTGGCTTTCAGTGTGTCATTGAAAACCACAGAATCTATAGCACATGGGGAGATACTCCAGTGTGCCTAATTATGAGGTCTCTGCCCTTTATGGACTCCACAGTACCAGTCGTTAAGGTGTGGGGTGAGAGAGCTGAGACAATGGCATACTCTTGGAATAAGGACGTTTCGTTTCTCTGAGAACTTTACTGTCTTTTCTTTGGAAGGAATAGTTTGAAAAATGCAGTCCACCATCTGCTATACACATCGACACTGAAGAGACAGTCAGCTGGGACCCAGCTGAAAATTTTTTATGACTGAAAACCTGGATTATTTCCAAGGAAACCAGTTGTCCAGGTTAATTGCCACAGAATACAATATCAAGCTTTAAAATGATCCATATAAATGCCTAAAAACTGGAGCTATACTGATTGGAATATATGACAATAATGGTTAACACTTGTTGTTTACTATGCACCAGCCCTATTCTAAGTAATTTACATATATTAATTCATTTAACCCTATGAAGTAGATACCATGAGTATTCTTATCCCCAGGTTACAGATGAGGGAATGGAGACTCTGGGATCACACAGCTGTTAAAGAGTGAAACTGGAAGCTGAACCCAGGTTGTTCATGACCAGAGCACATAGGCTGATTCCATGTACTGAGTGCTTTTTTTATGTGACAGGCTCTGAATTACAACTATCATACTCCATCATCAACTCCATGAGACAGAAACTATACTTTTATTATCCCCATTTGATAGATTAGGAAAATGAGGCACAGAGACAATCAGTCACACAGAGAGTAGGTAATGAAGCAAGGATTCGACCTCCATCTGGATCCAGACTCCACGCTTTTAACCACTTTGCTATGCTGCTTTTCAATAGCTGCTATGTACTGAATACCAAGTAATGTGCAATCCTCAACAATGATCCTGCACTGTAGCCATTATTAGCCCCAATTTGTGCATGAGAAAATGAAAGTTCCAAGGTAACTTACCAGCTTCTATGTAACAGAGCAAGAATTTTTCCAAGTTTATTGGACTCCATCATACCACACTGCCTCTCAAAAATCCAAGCTACAGGTCTGACAGAATGCAAGTTAAGTAAAGGGCTGGTATCAGGAGTTTGAGTGCCAGAAATTCTGTCTCAGTTTGGGCATCCCCCAAAGAATGGGACCTGGTAAAGAGATGCCAGAAGTGTCCTGGAAGTCAGCTGTCAACTGGGGGCAGGGTGCTCTGATTGAGTGGCACCTTTTCTTGAGCATACCCTCTCCATCTGTGGATTCTCAGTGATCTTGTGAGTGTGGTCAGATTCCCCTTTCTCCCTTCAATTCCCTTTCACTTTTCATTCCCCTCGATAGTTCCAAGACAGCACTCCTCTGCCCTCCTTCCTTTAGTACAGAGCCTCACACATGCTCAGTTCTCCTGCCTTGTAAGGGTTTCCTCCCCACCCCCAAGCCTCCGCTCATTCTGTAGCACATATTCAGTTCTCTGGAATGCGGCCACCCATAAGCATGACACACATTTTCAAAGGGCTTTAGAAATGCATGTGATTAGTGAATTTGATTTTGTTAAAGGGGAAGTGTATCAACACTGCTCATGTGTAACCTGTTAATTTCACAGTATGGATATCCTGCCTTCAAAAGTGTAATATTGTAAAAATCCAAAAATCACAATAAAAAGCAAAAACAAACTAAAAATCAAACAAGCAAAGACTAAAAAATAGCTTGATTATTACAAAAGTATTTGTCTGAGTTTTCAAGAATAAAGAGCCCCTGTGGTGAATTTCAATTCATTCTGTTAAAAGAAATCCAGTTTATCCATTTATTCATTTAAGAAATATTTATTTTGAAAAGGTTAAGAATAAAAATATGTGTGACACATCCTGGATGTACCTAGATACATAAAAAATCAAATCAAATACCCTAAGAATAAAACAAGTTGTGAGATAGGTTGTTCAGTACAGAAGTGAGCACTCTGGAGAGAACGATAGGTAAGCTTCTTGAAGGAGAAGAGACTTGGCTGGAACTAGAAGAACTGATAGAATTACAATAGCTTGACATTAGAAGTTAAGGAAAGGACAGCCTATAAAAGGAACCAGCATGAGACAAAAAGATAGGCCGAAGGGCTGAGGCCATGAATCCTCCTTTAGGGAACACAGCTATCTGAATTTAAAGAAATGGTTAGTTATTTGTTCTGCATTTATATCAGAGAATAGGATGTAGTAGGAAAGTGTGTCTCATCCCAAAATTAGAAAAGGGAAAATCTTAACATAGTGATGTGCTATGAACCGACCACACCCTGGGCCTGTGAATTTCTCTTTAATGAAGATAGAAGAAGACTCCACATTGTAAACAACTCAATAGCACTCGGAAAGTGTGCTCATCTAAAACTCACTCTGGTAGCTCTTGGTGTACAGGTCAATCGTTCATCTTCCATGCTCTGAGTTTATATTCCTGAAAAATGACAAGGTCCTTCTATTCAGAGAGAAGGTGCATAATGCATGGGAACCTCTCTCAAGTGCTGTCTGTGGTCCTAACCAGTGTCTGAGAAGACTTTTGTTTATAGCCAAGACTGCCTTCAGATAAATGAGCTCATGTTGGTTCATCCATCACTAAGTGCTTTGGGATGTGGTAAGGAGGAGATCGCTTCATTCATTCATTCATCCTTTCATCCATTCAGACATTGAATGAGTGCCTGCTGTGGTAGTCTACCTCCAAGATGACCCCAAATGATCCCTGCCTCCTGGTACGCATGCCCTGTGTGGTGCCCTTCCACATTTATCAGGATTGTTCTGTGGGACCAATAGGAATGGGAAAAGTGATGGCATGTCACTTCTGAGATAGATTATAAAAGAAATTGTGGCTTCTGCCTTGTTCTCTTACTTGAATCACTTGCTCTAGAGGAAGCCAGCTGCCATGTCAGAAGGACACTCAGTGACCTATAGAGAGGCCCATGTGGTGAGGAACTGAGGCCCTCTGCCAACAGCCGAAGAAGAACTGAGGCTTCCCCCCCCATCTACCTCCAACGCCTCCCCCTCAGAACTGAGGCTTTTTGTCAACAGTTATATGAGTAAGCCATCTTAGAAGCAGATTCGACAGCCTCAGTTAAGTCTTTTGATGGCCTCAGCCCTGGCTTACACCTAGATTTGAGCCTTGTAAAACACCTTGAGAATCCACTCATCTAAGAACCCACCCATCTGAGCTGCTCTTGGATCCCAGACTCTCAAAAACTGTATAATGTAATAGATGCTTGTTGCTTTAAGCTGCTGATATTTGAGGTATTTTGTTATGTAGCAATAGACAACTAGTAAACCTATCATTTTTCTGTTCTTGTATTGGGTACTGGGAATAAATATAGCCTAAATTTTGTCTTCTAGAAACTAACAGTATTCAGGAAAAACTAGACCAAACAAAACAAGGGCCTGATATATAAGCACCTACTTACAACACAGTACAGCAAATGCTGCAAGGGGAATCCCTACCAAGGGCTGCAGGAGGCGGGGGTACAACAATGAACTATATTTGGAGAGAAACGCAGTCCAAAAAAGCTTTACAAACAGATTTGGAGATTAGTCTCTAAGAAAAATCAGGACTTTTCCAGGCAAAGAAGAGAGAATAGGATATGCAAAGACCCAGAGGTGGGAGCCCCATGGCATGTCTTAGGGAATGTGTTCAATTCCACATAGCTGTGGTCAAGGTTTTATGTGAGGATTCCCTGCTGGGGAAGATAAATTTATCCTAAGATATGAGAAGCCATCGGCAGGTTTTAAGCAAGAAATTGACACAATCTGACATGTGTTTTATTTATTATTTATTATTTATTATTTATTTTTATTTTTATTCAAAATATTTTAACATTTACTTGTACTTATTTGTGGGGTAGAGTATGTTGTTTCAATACCTGAATATACTGCACTGCTGATATATGTTCTAGCTGGTATGGATTCACTAGAAGGACGTGGGAGGACTAGAGACAGAGGGAAGTGGAGGCCATCTATAAAACTACTGGAGTTCTTCCCAGTAGCTACTCATGTTAAAGACTGGTGACCTTCTGATGAGATTATATCACTCAGATTTTTTTCACTGATCCTTTAATTAAGATGTATATTTTTATAATAGTTTTATTTTTTAAATTTTCATTTTGAAATAATTTCAGATTTATCGAAAAGTTGCAAAAATAGTACAAGGAATTCCTGTGTACTCTTCACACAGCTTTCTCCAATGTTAATATTTTATATAACCACAGCACAATTTTAAAAATCTGGACATTAACATTGATACAACATTTTAAACTAATTTACCAATCTTATTCAAATTTTATCAGTTGTCTGATTAGTGTACTTTTTCTGGAGCAGGATCACACCTTGTTTTTAAATTGTCATGTCTCCTTAATCTCCTTTAATCTGGGACGATTTCTCAACACTTCTTTGTTTTTCATGACCTTGATGCTATGGAACAGTACTGCCCAGTTATTTTGTAGAACTTGAATTTAGCTTATCTGATGTTTCCTCATGATTAAATTCAAATTGTACATTTTTGGCAAGAGTACCACAGAAACAAGCCATGTGATGTTTATATGTCTCATTATTGCTGATGTTAATTTTGATAACGTGGTCAAGGTTGTTTTTTGCCAAGTTTTTGCACTGTAAAGTTATCATGAGTCACTTTGTAATTAATAAGTATCTTGTGAAAAGATACTTTGAGACTAAACACATTTCCTATTTCTCATCAAACTTTTACGCAATAATCTTGAAATGACCGAATTAAGATGACTGCATTGATGCCTGAAATAATGATTACTTCGGAGCTTGCCAAATGGTAAAAATCACGAGATGTTGAAAATCACAACATTTTGCCTGCTGGTTTTCAAACATGATAACAAATTCTTTGATACTCCATTCATCAAAAACTGGAAACTAATTTCCCTCTCCTTGTGCATGAGCTGTACTTGTTGCCTTTTTTCTAATGAATAGAATATGGCAGAAGTGACTTCCAGATCGTAAGAGGCATTGTGATTTACTCCTTGTTCTCTCATGGATGACTCCACTTTCACTTTGGGAATGTCAGCTGCCTTGTCACGAAGACACTCAGGCAGTCCCACGGAGATGTCCATGTGCACAGGAATGGAAGCCTGCTGCCAACAGTAAGCACTAGCTTACAGGCATGTGCTCAGGGCACTCCCGGATTCCTGACCTACACAAATGGGTGTGCGAGATAATAAATGTTTATTGTTTTAGGCCAGTAAGTTTTGGTATAATTTGTGACACAGAAATAGATAATGAACTCATGCTGGTTGGTAGGAAAGAAATCATCAGAAAAAAGTTCAGGAAAAGCTAATGCTAAAAAATAAAGTGTACCAAAAATCCCCTCCAAAAACCATGGGGTAGGAATGCATATTAAAATGATAATGAAGTCCTACCTTTCACCAGATCAGTTAAAATGAAAAAGTCTGACAGGACCAGGTATCTCATACACTGCTTTCAGAACATAAATTGGTACAATTGTTTCAGAAAGTATTTTGACATTACCTAGTAAAGTAGAAGATACACATATCACCAGATAGGTGATCAGAATCCTACTCCTAGACATATATGTAACAGAAATAGGTGTACATGTATATCAAAAACACATCCGAATGTTCATAGTGTTACCCATAATAGTCTGAAACTGGAAACAGCCAAAGTATCTATCAACAGTAAAATGTATAAACAAATTGTAGAACGTTCATTCACTAGAGTATATAAATGAAAATCAATAAACTAAAGATACAGGCAATAATGTGGAAGAATCTTAAACACAATGTTGAGTGAGAGAAGTCCAGAATAAAGGAATATATATTATGTGGTTCTATTTATGTAAAATTCAAAATGAGGCAAAGTTAACCTATTTTTTAGGGATGATTAGTTAGGTGGTAAATCCATAAAGAAAAGCAAGAAAAGTAAATACTATAAAAGCCAGAATAATGGTTTATTTAGGGAGGAATGTAGAGGTTGTAATTGGAAAGGGTCTATGGGTGTAGGCCCTCAGAGGTGTTTAAAATATATTATTTCTTTTTTTTTTTCTTTTAAAATAATTTCTATTGAGGTTTTACTTACATTCAATATTAATGTAGCATTTTATATGCATGCATGTAATTTGTATATTAGTTACACAGATGTTGGCTTTATAATAGTTCATTAAGATGTACATTTATATTCTATGCTCTATGTGTGTTATATTTTACCATTTTAAGGGTTTAAAATAGAGTATAAATACAGCATAGGATCTTGGGAATCAGACTGGATCAAAAGGGGAACATAAGCTAGCAATTAGGGCTCTGCTAAAATACAGCTAACACATGGTGGAAAATAAGAAGGAAGGTAGCACACAATAGACAATAAACTATCCTCCTAATATATGGAAACATCACTGGGTGTGCCAGTGGTCAGAACCTGATTGCCAAGGCTGTTCTAAACCTTGGCAGTGTGAACTTGGGAGTAGTAATCAGATGGGCCCGGGAGGGGCCACAAGACCAGTGCTAGCAAAATTACGCAGAAGCTGGAGCCTTAAGCACTTTATCCCGTTTGTGCTTGTCCCCTGCTTGGGCTCTGCTTCTCCACACCTTTGCAAACTCAGCAGGCTGTGTACTTATCCGTCTTCCCTTCCGGTCGCATACCCATATCCAAAGTCAAGGCAAGTCTAAAGTCCAGCTTTGTTGACTCTTGGTTCAGTGAGCGCTGTTTCTGACATATCGCACTGGCTGAGGTATTTGTACCTTAACCTTCATCTCTGATTATGAATGAAAGGTTTTGTGTCTTATTATAGAAATTTCAATCACCAGTGACTGGCTGTATGAGGTGTATTTTGGATGAAGTGGTCCTTCCTGTCCCCGAAGTAGCACCTTGTAAGTACTGGTACGGTATGCCCTGGGGAGGTGTCAGATAACTTTAAAAAAATCACCCCAGGTGATTCAGATATGACAACCTGTATCCTGTATGACAACCTGCTTTCTCTCCACACCCCATCCCTCACTGAGAACCACCTTTTATAGGAAGGCCACTCATTGAGCAGATCTAGCACTGGTGATTCATGGTTGAACAAAAACAGGCGCAGCACCTGCCTTCTTGAAGTGGTTTAGTATGGGATACATGTTAATCAAGTCAAGCAGATAAATGTAAAATCACCAGTCAGGTAAGTGCTGTAAATCTGGGTTTCTTCATAATGCAGAGAGGTGAACCAAGGGTAGCTGAATAATTATGACTTTCAAGCATAAGATGAACAAATTATTTGGAAGAGAATGCTAGCTATTGTACACTGAGAAAAGACATGAAAAAGGAGATTTACTGCAGCATGAAGATTTTAAGGTAATAGCTTTCACAATCAGAGGGTTTGCTCTGTGCTAGGTATGATGTTAAGTGATATATATATATATATCATTCATAATAGTGATCATATATCAATATTTATTAAGCTTATATATAGGTAAATCCTCACAGAACCCTATAGAGATAAAAAAAATTGATACTCAGATTAAATAACCTGTCCAAGGTCACACAGCTCATCTAAGCATACATATATATGTTTTTAATACAACATTATTGATATATAGTTCACATACCATAAAATTTACCCTTTTAAAGTATAAAGTTCAGTGGGCTTTCGTATATTCAGAGTTGTGAATTACCGCTAATCTTAGAACATTTTCATTATCCCCGAAGAAAGCCCTGTACACACTAGCTTTCACTCCTCATTCCCCTGTGTTCTCCCCTGCCAGCACCTGGTAACCACTAATCTACTTTACTTCTATATGGATTTGCCTATTCTGTATATTTCATATAAGTGGGATCATACAATATGTGGGCTTTTGTGTCTGGCTTCTTAGTGTAATGTTTTCATGATTCATCCTTGTTGTAGCACATATCAGTACTTCATTTATTTTTATTGCCAAGTAATATTCCATTGCATGTACATCCACATTTTGTTTATTCATTCATCAATTGATGGACATGTGGGTTATCTCCACTTTTTGGCTGTTATAAATAATGCTGCTATAAACATTTATGTACAAGCTTTTGTGTAGACATATGTTTTCAATTCTCTTGGGTATACTTCTATGAGAAAAATTGCTGTATCATATGTAACTCTGTTTAATATTTTGAGCAACTGCCAAATTGTTTTCCAAAGTGTCTGCATCATTTTACAGCCTATCAGCAATATATGAAGGTACCCATTTCTACACATTCTTGCCAACATTATTTTAGCCATCTTATTGAGTGTAATGTGGTATCTCCTTGTGGTTTTGGTTTACATTTACACTTAACTTAGATTCAAATTTAGGTCCAAAGCCAGAGTTTCTAATCAATGTGAACCAACATCTATCTCATGCTCTTCGAAGTAGGGAAGAATTTTTCTGATAAGTTTGTTACTCATTGGATTGAGTTTTAATTGTAATCTATGTATTCACCTCTGGAAGCTTTTAAAAACAAGGTTTGTTTTTGTTTGTTTTTATCTAGGATGTATTAGGTATGGAGTAAATCCAGTAATATGCTGACAAATGGTTAACAACCAGTTGGGGGAAAAAGGGTAGGGTAGGGGTAGTAGTAGAAGCTCTGATTTGTAGCCTTTGCTGATTTCCATGGTTTGATTACTCTTACCTATTGCCAATTTCAAGCTACATACTTGGTGTCTGCCAGCCAACTTACAAAAATCCTGAAAATGTAACAATTAGCTCTTTGAGCAGTCTGAGCCATAGCCAGCTGAGCACAATTCCATAAATTCAATAAGGCACTCTTTGTTGTTTTTTTAAAAATTTTTTTAAAATTTTATTTTGTCGATATACATTGTGGCTGATTATTACTCCCCATCACCAAAACCTCCCTCCCTTCTCCCTCCCCCCTCCCTCCCAACAATGTCCTTTCCTGTTTGCTTGTCGTATCAACTTCAAGTAATTGTGGTTGTTATATCTTCTCCCCGCCCTGTTTTTTTTTTTTTTTTTGTGTGTGTGTGTGTGTGTGGATTTATATATTAATTTTTAGCTCCCACCAATAAGTGAGAACATGTGGTATTTCTCTTTCTGTGCAATAAGGCACGCTTTGAATTGCAAATATCCTTGCATATAAAAGAAGACAAAATGATCTTTAATTGCAGAAAATATGATTACATATATAGAAAATCTAAGAGAATTAATGTAAAATTATTACAAGCAATAAGCAATTTCAGCAATGTGACTACATATAAAATAATTATACAAAAATTAGCTTTCCTCATATAAATAATTAGTTAGAAAATGTGGTGGTGAAGTTTTTCAGTAATAGTAGCAACTAAAAACAGCAACAAAACCATAAAATACCTAGAAATAAATTTAATAAGAAATGTACAGTTTCTATATGAAGAAAAGTCTAAAATTCTTCTGAGGGGCATGAAAAAACACTGAATAAAGTAAAAAATATATGCTGAAATCTTACATTAAGACTCAACATAAAATAATTGTCACTTCCCCCTGAATTATTTTAGAAGTCAAATGAAATTTCAATTAAAATCTCAGCAAGATATTTTTGGAAATTTATAAGATTAATAGAAAATCCATCTGAAAGAAAAAAATAAAATGATAACAAAAAAGGGGGGCAGGAAAATTTTGAAAAAGAAAAAAAAGGAGGAGAAACCTATGTTACCACATATTAAACAATGTTACAAAAATACAGAAGTTAATGTGATACTGGAGCAGGATCTATTGTAGATTAATAGGAAAAAATAGGTACTCTAGAAATACACTCTAGTATACATAAGATAAAGGTAGAATTTAAAATTAGAAGAAAAAAAAATCCATAAATGGTGTTAGAATAATTGGCAAGCCATTTGAGGGTGGATTCCACATGGATCAAAGTTTGAAGCATAGAAAATGCTACCTTAAAAGTGCTAGAAGAAAGTATGAAAGTGATTATTATTGCAATTTTGGATTGAAATTGTTGTTTTTTAAAATAACATGAAACCTAGATGCCATAAATTACAGAATAAAAAACGTTAAACTTCTGTGCAATATAAGAATAACAAATCAAAAGAAAACAAAAACCCAGAAGTATTTGTAGTACAAGCATCAAAGAACTAATATCACAAATGTCCAGAAGTGTTACAAATAAAGGAAAAAAAAAAAAAAAAAGAATCCAATAGCCTAGAAAAAAAAAGAAAAAACATTTAAATATATGAAATTAGTTAAAGAGGCCAAATTTATTAAAAATACTCAAAATCTCTAATAATTAAAATACATTTGTGAATTAATAATTTGTGAATTGAAACAATAATGTTAATTTTTTTTCATTTCAAAATCATAAAGACATCTATAACATCCACTATTAGTGAGGTTGTGGGTGAACAGATACTTATTTCATATTGATGTATGAGCATATTGATAAAATCTTTTACAGTACAAGTTGTCTTCATATTGGTAAAATTCTAAACATGCACACACTTTGATCAAAAAGTCTACTTCTAGAGTGTATGTATAAGAAAAAAAAAGGTGGTCCAAGATCATTTTTTAAGTCAAGAAAAGCAAGTTGTGTAATAACATGTATGGTATGATAGATTTTTTTGAATGCAAGATACAAACACTCATAAACTAATGCATCAAAAGGGCCGACCCCGTGGCTCACTCGGGAGAGTGCGGCGCTGGGAGCACAGCAGCGATCTGGCCACGGGTTCGGATCCTATATAGGGATGGCCGGTGCACTCACTGGCTGAGCACAGGAGGGTTGCGATCCCCTTACCGGTCACAAAAAAAAAAAAAAAAAAAAAAAAAAAGCATAAAAAGACTATGCCCTGAACTATTAGCTGTAGGTATAGCTAAAGAATATGATCACGGGAGATGTTCACTTAAGTTGTACATTCTAGACTGCTAATTTTTATGACAACAGACATATATTTCTTTTATAATTAGAATAACAGAACACAGTAATTTAAAAAAAAAAAAAAATAAGGAAACAGAGAGAGGCAGGCCACTTCAGAACTCTGGAGTGCCAGAGCATTCCCCATCCTCTGGATTGTGTTACTTTTGTGTCTAAGATTGCAAAAAAGTGGGAAGGAGTTTGGTTAAATGACTAACTGAGTTATGTTTTGGAATGTATTTCCTCTTATTAACTATGCTATAAATAGTGCTGAGGTCCCAAGGATAGCCCAGTTCTATTATAGGTTTGGTGTAGGCTTCTAAGGCATATCTTGTAAACTCAACTACCATATTTAATATTGATACTGTGGGTTGAATGTGTCCCACAAACTCATGGAACCTTAAATCGTGTCTCCCAAAGTTCCAGGTATTAGAAACTTGGCCCCCATTGTGACTGTTGGGAGGGTGGGAAATCCTATTATGGTAATTGAAAGGTGGGGACTTGAAGAAATGATTAGATTTTAGGACTGTGCTGTAGTGAATGGATTAATAACAGTGGTCAGGGGCGTGGTTCTGAGGGCTTTAAAAGGAGAACAAATGAGAGTCTCTCTCTCTGTGCTCTGCCGCTTTCTGCCACATGAGATCTCTGCTTTGCTAAAGCCACCACCAAGGAAGGCCTTCACCAGATGTGTCCCCTGGACTTTAGACTTCCCAGCCTCAGAAAATGTAAGCAATAAATTTCATTTTCTTACAAATTACCCAGTTCCTGGTATTTTGTTATAAGCAACAGAAACAGACTAATACAGATACCAAGTATATATATGTTCTAATGTCTAAATGCTTGGCTTTGGAAGGCATCATAACAATCAGTAGGAAACTGTCTAGTCAAGTAAATATGATAGAAATAGATGTACATATAATATAAATAAATGTAAATATAATAAATGCAGGATTTGAGTGTGAATGTGGTATAACAATGTGTTGTGGGTTTTTTGTTTATTTATTTATTTATTTATTTATTATTTTTATTTTATTTTAACTTCTCAATGTACATTGTAGTTGATTTTCGTGTCCCTTTACCCATTCCTCTTTCCCCTTCCTTTTTTTTTGTTTATTATTTTAATGTGTTGTGTTTTAATTCTCTTTCACCATGGAATGTTTCTTTGATTTCTCACTTGCTATTTGTGTAGTTCATGAAGGCAATTATATATCTATTTTAGTACTATGAGAAACAAATTTGATAACAGAATGCTTAAACTATCTGAATGTATAATCCTTTCCTGTTTTTGAACAGATCAATTTTTCAGGATATGAGCAGTTCAATCTGGAATGGACTATGTATTTTTTCAGACGTTTATCCTGAAGCAAATATTTATGGGCTAGATAAAATCCCCTGAAAATAGAAATGTCACATTCTTGTTTATATGTAACACTTATTTATCACAAATGTCAAGAAATACTAACTTAAAGCTAACTTTTAAAATGAGTTCAGAGAAGCTTAGTTTAGAATTAATTTATAGTTCGAACACTTTGAGGGAATATTTGGGTCAATTTATTATTCATTGAGATTGTTGAAAATTTACATGATGATTATTTTGATTCCATCTCTAGGCACAAGGTTACTTTCAGTGAATAAAAACCCAACTACATCCACGGTTATTGAAATGCCATGCATATAAGCACCCAGGCTCCATTTTCAATTTGCATATGTATGTGGGTATGGTATGTGTGCCCACATGCACACACAAACAGTCTTTAAAATTACCTGGAATATTAACAAATAATATTCTTCCCATTCCATTTTAGTGCAGCAATATTAGACAAAAAGATGGTCTTTCTATGACACCCTCCAAGAATCTTGCTAATGACAGGTTTTACCCTCTGATACCACTGTTTGAGGCCCATAGCTGCTTGCCCACATTCAGACAGTGAGTTAGTGATAGACTCTGTAAGAACAGAGCACTTCTCTGTCTACAGAATTCTGGGCACCAGGATGAACACATGTGCACTGTATCCTTTGAGTATTTTTATATGACTCAGTATAAATGTATACATTCATAGCCTCATGAGCATATGTCTGTAAATATGGGGTCTCAATAGCTTCAGGCATTTTCCTCACTAGCCAGTGAGTCCTCTGGTGTTTTTAATAAATTCTCTACTATTCTGGGATAGGAAATACTAAATTTCTGAAGTTTTAACATATATCACATTTCACTTAAAGAGTGTAGAAATTATCCCAGTATAAGTCCATTACTATCTTTATGTTTTTGATTTTAACTTTTATTATTTTTTAAATAACATACATAATGCATATTTATACTGGAAACATATAAAATACAGGTAAATAAAAAGAAAAATATAATACTTGTTCCCGCCACCTGGAGATAATAGCAGCCATAATAAGTTTGATGTATACCTCTTTAGACTTTTTTCTGTGCACACATATATATGCATATCATTTTTCACAAAAATAAATTATCATTCAGATGTCCTAAAACCTTCAAACTGTGCTTTTAAAATTTAATATAACGTGGATACCTTTCCATTTCCAACATAATATCTAATGGCTGAGAGCCAAGGAAATTCTAGGTACGCGAGTCCAGAAATTCTTTGCCCCAAAGACTTCATATTAAATTGAATCTTACCTACTCCAGGGCCTGGCTTCCTGAGGGTGAACTGCACCACTATGGCATCAAAAGGTATCCAAAGGGCAGCTGTTTAGGGTGGCCGGGTGTCTATGTGAGTTTGTGTGTCTATGTGAGTGTGTGTGTATATGTGTGTGTGGAGGGGGGTCACTTCACAGTGTGGAACTGAGCTGGAGGTAAAAAGAAGTTTGGATTATCAGCCGGGGGCCAGGAACCAAGGGCCAGATTTGTGGGCTGGATATCCCATATTGCCACTGAGAATTCTAAATTCAATCCCATTTTCCATATTATTTTGAAGCTATGTTTTTCAAGGTAAAAAGATAGAATATATTTTATTTGAGTTTTCTTTTATAACTTTAAAATATTTTGGCATGTGGTAGGTGTGTGGTCTTCCATTTGTGCTTGAGGCGGGCCCTGAAAATGTTATATACAATCCCAAATATGCATATTATATGCCTTCTAAGTTTTTATATTTTCTATCATAATTTACCTTTCTGTAAGGATGAAGAGGAGTAATACATGAGTTCTCATTTATTGACTGGTTAAGATTCAGTTTAATGTATTTATTGAAGCTCTACCATATGCCACATTCTAGTGGGTACAGGACGAGAGGGAAAAATACGTAGGCTAGACCCTTATGGAACTCACAATCTGCTGGGGACCTCAGACGTGTGAAATAATCACCCCACAGAGCAATATGTGCATCAAGCAAGTACGAACATAGTACAGAGGCCACAGAGAGAAAGGAGTGAACAATCTGTGGGTCACGATCCTGGGATCAATTCATTTACCTGGTCAGCTACAACCTCACAGAAAGCCGTTCAAACCATCTCATGCAAGAGGAATTGTTGTAAACTGTCTAAATAGCCTAACATTTTAAAGTTTTTGATAAATTTGGTAAGTTGGTCACTTGAACACTTGACCATACAGGAACTCACATTCAGCAAATGATTTTTGCCTATCCAGCCTTTCTCCCTGAGGGCCTGGTCTCAAGGAACGTTCATAGAAACTCCATCTAAGCTCAGATTTAAACAATGCATAGGAGTTTGAATGGGAAGTAACGTGACGAATCAATGAAGAAAAATATTTCGTGAAGATGCAACAGCACATGTGTCAGCTTGGAGGCATGGAATGGAATGGCATGTTCTGAAAACAGGAAGTAAAGTGTTAGAGTGAAGAGTGAGATGAGGAAGCCAAGAGTTAAAGCTGGAGAGAGAGGCAGGGGTGCGACCTGCAGGGCTTTGTGAGCCTGGGCGCTGTGGGGTTTTATCCTATAGGAAATGGAACAGATTGAAGGACTTGAAGCCAGGAAGTGAGAACATCAGATCTGCATTTTGGACAGATCATTCTGTCAATGGTACAGAGGACGAATTGAAGAGTCTTCTGAAAGGAGCAAGTGCCCTGCTGAGAAGGCAGAGTACATGAGGGTCAGGATGAAGGCAAGTTCTGGATTCAGATTCAAAACTGCTTCTGCCACTTAGCAACTGTGGGCTTGGGCAAGTTCCTTAGTTTCTGTTGACCTGCTTTCCTCATCTGTAACATGAAAGTAATAATAGCTGTGAATATTTAAAACAAAACAGAACAAAACGAAACAATACATGTAAAATGCTTAGGACAGAGCCGCTGTGGGGAAAGCTCTCAATACATGCTAGCTATTATCGTTAAAATATAATAATTATTATCTTTCAGAAGTTCAAAAGAAAGATAATGATGGTTTGAACTAAGGCATGGGCAGTGGAAATTATGAGGAGGTCATGGGGATGAGAAAGGTAAGGAGTGGATTTGACAGGACTTTTAGGTGATTAGATTCAGGAGTGTGGAAGGAGGAGAGTGTGGGAAGACAGGAGCAAGAACAGGTGGGGGGTGGAAGATAATGGATTCTGTTTTGGACATGATGAATTTCAGATGTTTATGGGCCATAAAGGTAGAGATGTCTAGTGTGCAGATCAACATGCAGGTCTGGAGCTCAGGAAAGAGAGGTAAAGGCCACATGAGCCGAATGTCAGGGTAAGAGACTTACCAGAAATAGCTGTACTGACATACAAAAGTTATTACATCTATTTGGCCCTTGATGCATGACTTTTGCCCATATCCAGAAGGGAGGGCACCTTGGGGTTTTCCGAGGTGCAATCTCTACTATAAAAGCTTTGCTGATAAATCTAACAGAGTAGGGTCTCTACTCTGAGACCATTTGTTATGGACTGAATATTGTGTCTTGCCCCCAAATTCATAATTTGAAGACCTAACCCCCAATGAAATGGGGTCTTTGAGGGTAATTAGGATTAGATGGGGTCTTGAGGGTGGGGCCCTGGTCCTACAGGATCAGTGCCCTTAGGAGAAGAAACACCACTTTTCCTATGTGTGCATGCACTAAGGAAGGACCATATCCACACAGTGAGAAGGCAGCTGTCTGCAAGCCAGGAAAAGAGTCTTCACCAGCAACCAACCCTGCCAGATCTTGATCTGGGACTTCCAGCCTCCAGATCTGTGAGAAAATAAATTTCTGTTTTGTAAACCATTTGGTCTGTGGTATTTTATTATGGCACCCCGAGCTGACTAGTACACCTTTTATAAAGGATTCTTTGTATCTCTCCTATGGGTCAGTCCTTGTTTCACTCTCTTTATTAGTGTCTATTTTCTACCACTCCTTCCAGATACAGCAGCTTGAGGGCAGGTCTTTCCTCATCCTCATGCTGGCATTCCCGAGGTGCCCTGCACAAGGTTTTGCCCATAGTAGATGTTCAGTAAACATCTGACGACCTGAGGTCAGCTTGGAAAGATTCAAGATCATGTAGCAATTTGTGTGAAGAAGGTCACAATAATGAGCTTAAGCTCATACTGGGCAGAATCCTGAGGAAAATTTGAGACTGGGGCTCAAGTGGAAACAGATAGAATGGTTTCAGTATGAAATTTGGAGATTAGCAAGAAAGCAAAGAAATTCTCAGTGGGAAGAGTGAAATAACCAACATGTCTCCATGTAAAGCATATTCTTTCTTGAGTATTTTCCACTATGCAGGCCGTTATGTAAGATTATATTGTGGCTTGACTGTTTCTAATTGACTGAAAAACCTTATTGGTTGTTGAATTAGCATTTGTCTAAAGCAAATGAATTTAAAGGTTAAAATCAACAATGGTTCATGTTCTTAATAATTTGATGCAATTTTAGTAAAAAAAAAAAAAAAAAAATAGACCAGCAACTAATGAACTCCCAAACCAAAAATCTGACAATGGCAGTTGCTCCCCAAAGAAATGAAATGAAATGAAACAATAAACAAAACAAAAAAGATTTTGTTTATTGTATTTCAAACTCTCATCAACTTTACTGGGAATCATTTAAAGTCAACTGAATGTTCTTCAGTGGCGACTCAGGGGTGACACTATCATTCTGTGTATTTTCTGTGGGATGCCAAATGTGTTCTGGGGGTCATGGTAGGGAACAGAGAGGGAGCCTGCCACGAATGTCTCAAGATACCCCTCTGTGAGGATGGGAAAAGTAGGGAAGATCTATTTATCTATTTCCTCTGGAGCATCTTCTGTTATCATTTTACTAATCTCCTGAGTGCTACTGGAAGCAGGGACTTTCTAGTATCATCATCCCTGAAGACCGACAAGTGGGTTTAAAGTGGAGTGAATTAGACTCTACCAAACTGTCCACCTAAGAGAAACCAGAGGTATGTGGGTCAGTGGATGACACAGCCTGAAGCAAGCCCTAGACTTGTGCTCTCCAATATGGGAGCCAGGAGCTGCAAGTGGCAAATGAGCACTTGAAGCCTGGCTAATCCAAACTGAGATATGCTGTGAGTGTAAAGTAGACACTAGACTTCAGAGACAGTCTTAAAACAATGTAAAAATAACACATTAATACTTGCTTATTAATTACATATTGAAATAATATTTTGGATCTATTAGGCTAAATCGAATGTACTATTAAAATTAAATTTACCTCTTTTTTGCTTTTTAAATTTGCAACTGAGGATTTAAAATTACATATGTGGGTTACATTATGTTTCTGTTGGACACTGTCTTCACACCACCAAGGGGTAGATATACTCCTACATCTTGGTCTTCATGCAAAGCTTACAGGAATTTGTCTGCTCTCACGTGAATCATGCCCAGTTGTGTACAAATGCAGTTTTATTTTTTGTGTAATAGCCCTCTGCACATCCAGAGACTCTGTCCTCTGAAGATCGCGAACGTTAATTAATTCTCACCAAATAGCTGAGGAAGACTGGTATTCTTAGTTCTGTTTTACAGATGAGAAAACTAAGGCATGAGGAGATTTAAATGATTTGCCTAGGGCTACCCAGGGTAGGGTGGCAGAGCTCAGATTAGAAACTGTGAGTCATTGCAATTAATCACAGATCTAGCCAGCAAACAACATATTTTTTTCCAATCAGGTGAATTCTTTCAAGGTAGGGACCACGCTTTTAAAATGTTATTTCCAACTAGCAAAGTACTCAATGCGCAGTGGATATTACAAAACAGTAGTAGTCAGTGCTTTCAGATCTAACACCTCTTTGCATTAACTATTAGGTAAAGTACAAAAGTGGTAAAGAAGTGGCTATTTTAATAGTATGCAATTTTTCAAATGCCTTCTAGTGAAGGAATCATTATCTGTTAGTTTGGAAGCAGATAAACAAATCCACATTTGATTAGTTCACTCCTTTTAAAAATTGTATTTCCTCTTTTGAAGAGAAGACATTGCAAGCAAACGCATGTTGGACTAGATTTGGGTTCCAGACTGGCAGAGGGAGGACGCGGCTTTGGAACTCTGTGGTGCTCCTGCTAACATTCTTCTGTCACCTTCTCCCTGTGATATAGATCTCCCTTCATAAGCTCAGGCATCAGAGCTTTGGTGAGTGAGTTTTCTCAAAAAGAGTATATCTCTATCCAACTTAAATAGGGGAAGGAAAGTCATCAGAAACAGATATCAGGCTTCCTGGGCAAAAGCTACATAAAGCAAGCCCCTCTGCCTCCCGGTCTTCATATTAATTTTTCTTGAATTGAATAAGAAAAAAAATGAGAAAAAAATCTACTACAGCATTGTGATTACATTCTTTTTGACTGAGACTTATCGTCAATGTAACTCTGAAATACTGGGCCACTAAAGTACTTGAGATTAGGAATAGAATTATGGAGTTACAGAAATCATTCATTCATTCATTCATTTATTCATTCATTTATTCAACAATATGTATGTACCCTGTATTATGTATTCAAAAAATACTTATTGTGAATGCATGAGTGAAAGATTCCTACATCCCCCTAATTCTATTTCTTCTAAAAATCATTTGAAGAAAATGTAGTATTTTCCAAGAATGGTTGAGAAATGTTCATTTTTGCCAATACACACTTACATGTACAGGGGGAGTATGTTCCCACGATGTCCTCTCTACTTTTATTGCCAGCACTGTTAAGCCTGATCAGTTCTCAGTGTGTCATACTGTCCTTGTGACAGGAAATATGACTAGAGTGCTGAAAGGTTTTTAATTATACTCACGGTTGCCTCAAATAATGATAGCCTACTTGTGGGCACATGTCTTAGAGGAGAATCATAGTCTGTGCTTTGTACATCAGACGGATTCCTTAATTTCCTTTGCCTTTTGCTTGAACCAGAAAAATGGCTTAGAGAAATTCATGCATACTTCCCGCCATCCCCACCCAGCGATGGCGAGACTGAAGCATGACGTAGAAGTCAGTGTGAAGAGAGTTTCAGTACCTCTGGTATCTTCCATACTCTAGGCTCAGAATGGAAAGGGGGTGGGTGGGAGGAAGGGCAAAGCTGGGGAGGCAGGAATGAGTAAACGATCATGTCAGGAAAATACTGCAGAGACATCCTAGAAAATCCTCTGTCCTTGATGTTTCTTATTCCTTCAAAGCTGATGAATTGCACTTTTGGGGGTGGGGGTGGGGAAGGAGGAAGGATGAGGTAGAGGAGATGAGATGATATGTGCATGTTGAGTTCTTTAAAAACTTTCCTTAAAATGGTCTCTGTAAATCTCATTGGTCGCCACTTCCTGCTCAATATGCCCAGATATATTCATTTTCTAACTGTTGCAAAGCCATTCAGCACCGCACCAGCACCCCAGCAGAACAGTGTGATACTGATTCTAGTGCATCTCTGTTGGCAGAAAAATCAGGAAGACTTTTAAAAACAGTGATCATCTAACTTTGCAGTATAATGGATGGTTTTGTAGGCTTTTATAGCTGACTCGGAAGTTGAAGTTGAGATCTTTTACACAATTACATCTAGTTGTTATGAATCCATGCCAGTGAGGAAGCATGGAGAGCTGGGTTTTCAGTTCTTAGAGGAAAGAGACAGTTATTTCACAGATTGGTGCTTCAGGGCCCTCTAGTCTAGAAAAAGGTCTATAGAAACAGAGAAAATTCATTCTTTCAGTGACTGCGCTGAATCCGTAGCTGCTATCCTATCAGGGAGTATTGTTGCAATGATCTTTGGACAGTGGGGACAATCATTTCCAACTTAGATCTTTATTTAATAAAGTCTTATGCAAAGTATAAATTTTTAAGTGATCATGAATTAAAGTATTGAGAATATAATCACACTTGAGTGGAATTAATAGATTGATGTGGAATTAATAAATTTCACAGCAGGGGAGATAGGAAGAAGAGGAGAAATAATAAACTAATGGAATTTGAGGGTGTAATGAACCTAGAAGACAAATGTTTTCCCCTTCTGATGGGCCCTCTAGGGACAATTCTTGGAACATGGCCCACAGAAATTCTGTACAACCACATCCCCCTCTCTTCCCCAGCAGCAGCAAGACACTGCCCGGGCAAGAGTGTGGCGCCTTCTGCCCAGGCTCTAATTCATGCCTGCAGAATAACAATCTGCTCTTGGTGCACTGAACACAATGCGGGCCCTCTAAGCTGCCACTCACACAGGGCCTGCTAACACTCTTGGCCCTTGTTTCTGATTCTAGGCATTGTCGGGGCAGGGAGCGTGGGGAGAGGTGCTCACTTCCATGCTGGGAAAGGCTGAGCCCCTGGAGGCCCAGCAAGTCCGCAGATGGCCTGGGCAATAGTAGCAGCCAGATGAGCTGGAGGGCAGCTTACACCTCTTAGCAAACTTGCCAAACATTCAGGAATTTGAGAGTTGTCTGATCACTTCCCCCTCATCCCCCAACTAAAATATAAACAAACAAAACACAACACAAAAACTCCCATCTCATTAAAAATTCTTTTGGCATGGCAGATTTCTACAAAGTCTGACTGTATAGTACCAATGTCTTTCTAACACCCTTCAAATGACAGGGCTGACAAATTCCCAAGTAGCACTGGGGTAGCCATTAAATTATACGATCTTGACCTGGTTAGATAAAAAGTGAGGCTAGCAAAGGTGATTGATTGATTGTGATAGACAGATGACGTGGTAGATATTGGAAGTAGCAAGCTTTTTGCTCATCTTAACACTGTAGGCAAAAGAATATGTCAAAAACATCATACTCAGAATATATTCATTACAGGAGGAAGCAAAACACTCTTGCACTCAGTGGAGCTGCACATCATAGGTAAGCCTCAGAGCTGTTTTAAAGCAAAGACTGGTGTTGATTCTCAGCCAATTTAAAGCGTGAAAGGAGCTGTGAGACTATTTTATGGTAAAAATAAGAGCTACTACTTTTTGAACACTATGTTCCAGGGAGTTTAAATACATTAATTAATTTAAGTCTAATGGCAGCCTTGTCGGTAGGTACCGTTGTCTCCAATTTATATACAATTGAGGATTCTGAGGCTCATGGCAAATAGGAAGTTCTGCATGACCCCAAGTCCAGCACTCTTGGATTTAATGCATTAAACTGCCTTTCTGAGACTGAAAGGAGACACAGACCTAGGGACATGAAATAAATGGATTTTTTTTTCCTCTAAAGAATTGTCCTTTTCCTTAATCTTGGATAAAGTTTTATCTTAAAGAAGTAAGCATGGTTGCTCTTTGCAAGCAAGATACGACAACATCTAATATGAGCAAAAGAGTGAGCATTTCCATTTCTTCTGAATGAATCAAAACTGTACCAATAAAGTCTAGCCTTTGTGACAGTTCTTTGTTTCCTCCTTGGCCAGGAATGTCTGGACACACTGAGTCAGTCAGTGTCAGCACTCTCTCAACCTGCACGCAACTTGACATGAATCACTAGAAAGATTCGAAACTTAGGGTTGAGAAAAGCCACTGCTGTTAAGTTGGTACAGCTAAACATATTTGGGCTATGCTCCTGGATATAGCTTGTTCATTCATCTATTTGTTTATTCATTCAATAAATGCCTATTCTTATCTACTCACTTAAAAATAAAATACTGGGTAAAAAGTTCAATTAGTAAAAAAATAACAAAGAGTGAAGAAGTTTCTCACCTCAGTCCCCCAGTTTCTCTGCTTAGGAACAATGACTATTAGCAGTTTCTTGGGGATCCTTCTGGAGATACTCTGGGCATAAATGTACCTTTCTCTTGGCTTTCATAACTTGTTATTGCATTCCTGCAATAGCCTGGGCACTGGTTTACGTAAAGTGATGATCAAGACTTGGGACCTACCCTTGAGGAGGAAATAGACAAATAAGCAATTTCCACCATGTGATTGATAGATGCCCTGATGGAGGTGCTTATGGGAGTGGTGGTGGGCTGGTGGATCAGGGATGAAATATCAACGTGCCTGATCAGCTGTCACAAATAAATTGTTGTTACTAATAGCGAAGTGCCAGGGTTTGCAAATTATTGTTAAAAATAGATTAAAGCTTATACCTGTGATAATCACCCTCACTTGCATCTTAACTTGCTTTTGTGAGTGAGAGAGAAAAGCGTGGAGATCAAGCTGGTTCACTGAGAATTGTGCCCGATTCTGGGCATGCCCATGGAGGGTCTTCTTGTGAATGTGATCTGGTGCACATTCCAGGGGGTGGGGAGTGGGGTGAAAATTTCAGACATTTATTGTGCAAGGGGGGCATAATTCCTTTATTTTCTGGGAGGCAACTAGAAAGCTTTCCCTAAATAGTATACACTTCCCATTCAGTTGGAGTACTGGCCTCCTAGTTGCTTGGTTTCAAAATATCTGTACATGTAATAGAAGAGAAATCAGGAAGTGGCAAAGCCGCCCATCTGGATTGAATACGGTCGGGACAGTAGTTTGTGCACGGTGAGGCAGATAACGCTTTGCAGATTTAAGGGACAGCTCAGTCAAATGCATGTGGCTATAGGCTACTGGTGGAAGGCTTGGAGCAAGTCCTTTCAATGCAACTCGGATTGATGGGAGCTTCTCAGGAGCCTGTAGGCTTTGAAGAGGGGCATGTAGCAGTAATTTGGTTCACAAAGAGTTCATGTTTCCTTCGGTTCACCTGGATTCTCATCCCATATCGAGTTTTACTTGCAGTGTGCTCGTAAACCAACTCCAGACTCGGATGCAACCTCTGCTCAGTGTCTGATAGGGAGTTAAAGAGAGAAAATAAAAAATGGCATAAATATGTTTCACATGATTTCCAACTCAAGCTATGAGCTGGCTCTGGCTTGCTCAGTCAGCCAGGGGCAGGAAAAGTTTTGCAGACTTCAGTGACCCTTGCAGAGAGCCTGGTCTACATCCTGCCTTCAGGAGAAAACCCAGAACTGGTTGTGCCCTGTTTCAGTTTCTATGGCAGCTTGCCTTGCAGTCGACCTAGGAGAAAATGTAGCCCAAGAACATTCTCCTCTTCATCTTCCAAATGTGCCCCCCAAAGGGCAAGACGGTTTGCTGGTTATTATGACACATGAGGCAAAAATGCATCTTGGAATGAAGTGCAGCTGAACCGTGGAGCGCAGGACCATAAAATACAAACTTTTCCGAGGATTTCCTTCCTCAGGAGCTCAAATGGCACCCAGTTTAACAGCAGGGGCTCTATGCTGATGTAAGCTTTCATATCATGTCAGAAAGAACATAAATATAATTGCGCTCCCTCACTAAAGAAACCTGCACCCAAATTTGTACAGTTAATCAAATTTAAGTTGAAAATACACCGAAATATGTTATTATCCTTTAAGAAGTCAGCTGTAAATACTATGATACAAGGTTTAGGATTTGAGAGGGTTTTTTTTTCCCCCTTCCTTCCTTCTTAAAAGTAATATAAAGCAGAACTAGATCTGAGTGAAATCTTGGTTTTTCACCCAGTTTTTTTCCCCTAGCTGAGTTAAAGTACAAAAAGAGTGCATTTTCTAAGTACCTTATGGGATCCTGTCAATTTGTTTCTTCCCCTTGCTTTGAAAATGACCCCCAAAGAGATAAAATTACTTGCATTGATTCTTACAGAAAAGCAGCCAAGGTTTTATTAAAAACACTGTTCTTCATACTCTTGCATATTTTCTTTCCTTCTCTAATATAGGAGGATATCAAGTGTAAAGAAACACAAATGTGAATACGCCCTTTCATCTTTGCTCAGTTCCCCAAATCTTCTAACCTATCACTTTATTCTTCTTTATTAAACTTTAAAGCTGAGCAAGGGGAATGCTGCATTTGAATTTTGAGGGCTTGGGGGCTGTCTGTGATGCGTCACTCATTAGACTCTCATAAGCTCTTTTCACCTTGTATTGGAACTGGCAAAACATTTTTATACCTTGGGGAACATGTTCAAACTAAATGATTCCTATAAAACTCAGAATTCTGGAAGCTCATGTTCCTTAATGTGACTGGATTATTTAATATTTAGGGGAAAAAAAGGTTAAAAAGCATCATTGATACCTGGTTTCATAAATGAACTTTAAAACAAGTTTAGGATTTTCCCTCAAACACATATGACATATTATAGAGTACTGCTAGGAAGAACAATACTCTAAAATACATATGAAAAATAATTTGATGATGAAAAATAATTTAATGAAAAATGTGTGATGACCTGGATTTCTTTCTCTTCTTTTCTTTTTTTAAAATTCCAGCCTAATTTTGTTCACTAAAACCTGTCCCTGTCAAAAGCCACCTCTTGCTAAATGGGGGCAAAATGCCTGTGATAGCACATTAAGTGAACAAGAAAAAAAAGGAATTCAAAACTATGTTTTTTAAAAAAAGACTAAAAGGAAATGCACCAAAAGAATAGCCTAGAATTATTTGGTAACTTTTTCTTTTTTCTATTTCCATTCTTTCTGTAATTTGAGAAAATTACTTTTCTAACAATAATAACAAAAGACCAACCATAGTCCATATATTTTAGTGGGTCTGTTTTATCCTGGACCACCCTGTACATGGAGGTGCAGACCTCTGATTTTTAAAAAATAAGTGCTTTAAACTCTGAATAGCTTACCAGAAACTGTAATTATGTTTGATAAAATCTCAGTCCTAAAAGAAAAAATATTGGAGCAGTACAGTACATGCTGGGATAAACATTTTGAAACCAAGTGAATAATGAGGTTATTAAGTCAATGATGAACACACCTGAATTTTGATAAGTATGACCCAATAGCATATGGTGAAATCCTGGATCCACAGAGAGTGTCTCATCTTTACTAAACTCACCAGAATGAACATTTAGTCCCTATAAAGAAAGGTGCGATAAATCAGGGGAAAGCTGCAGATCCTGTCAGACCTGCCTGCATTCCTTTCCCCTCAGTGATTCCTCAGTTCAAGAGGGTTCATCCTTTGGGAATGTTTTAACACCCTTTGGAAACAGTGCCGAAGTCCAGGGCTTTGACAGCTTGATAAAACCTTATTTTATTCTGAGATGAAGAAAAATCTGCTTCTGGGAAGGGCTAAATTATCAAAGGAAATATGAAGTAGCCGCAGTAAGTTAACTGGCAGATCTTGGAGAGATGAGAACCCCTTTGAACTTGCTGGGAAGTTTAACAGCAAGAGTGAGGATTCCTGGGAGAAGATTTGTTACTAAAAAGAAGATAAAGAACCAATAAGTAGCTTTCCGGCTGGACAAAAGGCAGGAGACAGAATCCACCTGGCTGCAGAATCCATGTTTAATTCTTGCACTGGGAGAGGAAGTAAATACAGAGAAATTTATGAGATGGTATTGAAAATAGAGGCCAAAAACAAGAAATTGGGCAGTTTCATTTTTCTTTAATATTATGGACTAGAATGTAATTAAGTGGACTTAGTTGGATGACAAGTTGTGAGCCATTAGGGAATCTGGTGATTTACCAATGCCAATGCCACTTCTCTTCTTGGGGACTCTCTTTGAAGTCAGGGGATGTTGGGAACACAGTGGGTAAAAGGAAGAATGGGAATTAGGGTGGAAACTGGCTTTGTAGCAGTATCATGTCCCCAAAGCATTTATTGCTCTCCCCCTCCTCATTCACTCAGCAAATAGCCATGACCTTCTCTTTGTACCTGGTGTTCTGCTGGGCATTTGGGATTCAAAGATGAATACAGAAGAATTTCTACTTCTAGTGAGTCTGGAGTAACTTCAAATACTGACCAACTTCCTGTTCCTATTCTTGTCAGGAGGAGCAGCTCCAAAGAAGTGATGCCCTGTCCCATATTTCTATAATCTTTTGTTGCTAGTTTCAAGGCATTTCTCTTTTTGCATAATTTTACTCCGTTTAAAAAAAGGCAATTTATTAAATGTATAAAAGTCCATTTAATTTTGAGGTTATTTATAAGGCTTTCTCACCTAAATAAATTCATCTGTTAGAAAAGAAAATCCCAAGTCAAACAGACTTTCCATTCTGATTGTTGTTTTTTGAGCCATGTGTTCTCTGTACTGATTTCATGAGCTTCCTTTTCCATATGTTGGAATCCATGGATAGTATTAGAAAGACATTTGACCTATTGGGAGAGATCGATTAATTTTTATCAATTAGACATGAAGCTAGTCTGAAAACAACCACTAAAGGGTTTTTGTTTGCTTGCTTGTTTTTACCTATAAAAACATCAACTGGCAGCCATAAAACTGAAATATAAAAATTCGTTTAAAAAATCTCTATTTTGACTATTCAATCCTCTCTGAAGGGAGGAGAATAAACTTCTGATCTTTCCAAGAAGTGAAAACCAATTAATGTTTTAAAAAGTCACAGTATACTTGAAACCTGTTGTATATTAAGTGTTCAGAAGAGCCATTTCTGATCAGTCAAAATGCAAAACAGGATTCAAATACCTATTTCATGATAGGCTTGAACTACTTTGACCAACAATCTCAATATTTCATGCTTTATGGAAAAATTTTAGTTTCTCAGGGATCCTATGAAGATTGAATATGATGATTTTTAAGGACCTCTAGTTATCCCTGCCTCTGGATGTTTATGCCCTGTGTAGTCCCTTCTAACACTGTGTCAGGATTGATCTGTGTGACAAAAGAATATGGCAAAAGTGATTGCATATCTTTTTCTAGGCCTGATCATAAAAGACATGTGGCTTCTCTCTCTCTTTCTCGCTCTCTCTCTCACACACACACCACATGCATCAGTTTATCTAAGGGAAGCCAGCTGCTGTATTGTTAGGACACTTAGGCAACCCCATGGAGAGGTCCATGTGGCAAGGCATTGAGGCCTCCTGCCAACAGCCACATAAATGAGCCACCTTGGAAGCAGATCCTCCAGCCCCACATAAGCCTTTGGATGAACACAGTCCCTGCCACTCAGCTTGACTGTAACCTCATGGGGGACCCTGAGACTGAACCACTCAGCTAAGTCACTCCCAGATTCCTAACCTGCAAAAACCGTATAAAATAATAAATGTTTGTTAAGCTGCTAAGGTTTGGAATAATTTGTGATGCAGCAATAGATAACTGATACAAGAGTCCTTTCAAAACTGAGATTAATTGATTCTCTGATTCTCATATTACACTGGTAATATCTGCTGTGAAATATGCTTACTGGGAGGCTTGGGAAGTTTTAAATCTCTTCAGATGCCTGCACATTGCATACATTCATTAATACATATGCCTGTGTGATATAGTTTGGATATACTTGTACCCCAAAGGCTCATGTTGAAAACTTAAATCCCCACTGTGACAGTGTTAAGAGGGTGGGAAATCTTATTATGGTAGTTGAAAGGTGGGGCCTTTGGGGTGATTAGATTGTGAGGACTGTGTCCAAGGGAATGGATTAATCCATTGATGGTTTAATGGTGGTCATGGGTGTGGGTCTGATGGTGTTAAAAGAAGAGCAATTGAGGAGTTACTCTCATTCAAGCCATTTGCCATGTGACGTCCTGCATTGCTGTAGAGTCACCACCAAGAACAAGGCCCCCACTAGATGTGTTCCCTGGACTTTGGACTTCCCAGCCTCTGAAACTATAAGCAATAAATTTGTTTTCTTGTTACCCATTTTCAGGTATTCTGTTATAAGCAACAGAAATGACTAATATACCATGTACATGCATATATGCAAAGTTAGCACATTTTTTTAAAGTATTTTTTGAAATCCAATTTCTATTTTAAAGACAGTACATGCTTATTAAAGAAAATATGAGGGGAAAGTTTTTAAAAATTTCCCATAGTTCTAACACCCTAAGACAACTATTGTTAACATTTGAGTGTTCTTATCTATAATTTTTTGGGGGGTGTTTAAAAAGCAGTTTTGATCATATACTCTATACTGTATACCATGATTTTACTAAGCCCAGTCCATTTTCTTGAATAACAATGGCAGATAATGTGCTTTGCTCATCCTTGCCATTCAACTCCCTGCTCAGTGTGACAGGTTCTCAGGGAAATCAGATGCAACTGTGTCCTAAGTGTGCAGAAGGCCCGTGAGAGTGTTGTGTGGTTGGAGCCAGGACCTGGCAGGGATTGACCAGTGCCTGGGGGTGCCAGACACTTGACAGATGATTTATATCAACTTGCAGTACTAACATGTGTGTAAAAGGCCACTCACGGGCCCCCAACAACTCATATTTATGTCCACAAACTTCTTAGGGGAATTGACACTCCCTTATTCTTTGCTCCTCTTCAAAATAGGGCTGTGTAGAGATGTGGATTTACCGAGATGCTGATAAAGGGTAAGCATCAGGGCCCTGAGAAGGGTCCTGCAATGTGTACACATGGTCAACCATTTTTACAAAATTTGCAAAAGTAAGAAGCTTTAATAACAATTGGCTAAGACTGTTATCTCTTTCCATTGTACCCCGCCCCCCAACACACACACTTTCCTTTTTGCACGGTGGCACTGAGTAGCATGCAAGGGCATTTTATCCTCATAATTTTGAATTCTTGGTCTTAACAGATCCTGAAAAATTGTATAAGTTTCAGGACCTAAAAACCTGGATATACCTCTTCGTCTAGGAATTGCAAAAATTATATGTCTGAACAGCTTTTTTACTTGCTTTGTACTATGAACATAACTTATTTATTATTTGCTAGCCTAGTCTTATTTAAGTCAGTGGCAATTTCCGAGCCTTGATTGTTACAGAATTAGAGAATTTCTAATGAGATCAGTGTGCTCAAAATGGTTGCATGTAATTCCCATAGTAGTTTCATCAGAATCCATAAGTTCTCAGGAGGCCCTCCTCTTCATGCTCACAGAACCCCATTCATTGACTCTATGGACAGTTTTGAAGAAAATGGGTGTCTCTTCAGTTGTCTAATCCTACCCCTGAATTAAAAAAGAACCAAATAAATTTAACCTGCTCAACACCTTTAAACAGAAAAGAATGCAAAACATGTATTACCAACTGGATGGGTGTTTAGCTCTATAAAAGACTGTGCTACTCTCTGAATATTTATTCATTTCACCTGTTGATCAGAGGAATTTAATATTTTTTAGAAAAGCTTTTTGAAATTTTAAAATCAAATCAATGCCTACCGTGGTAGCCATGGGCCTGCACTCTTCAGACATCCCTTTAAGAGAACCTGCTGTGGGTGCAGAGCAGAAAGTGACAACCCCCCAGCTGCCATGTCTTTGGATCTGCTGCAACATTTGTGCCAAGCCACATCCCTCTGAGCTGCTTCCAGCCAATGGCTGAACGCTGCCAAGTTATGAGGGTACCAGTGCTGGCCCATCCTGCCTGACACTGGACTCCTTCAACACTCCCTGTCAGCCCGGCGAGTCTTTCTCAGAACTGCTCTGGGTTTTGAGGCTCTTCCCATCCAACATTTCCTTCTCTCTCTCTCTCCACAGGTGGCGGGCCTGATCCCGACAGATCTGCCTCTCCCTGTCTACTCCTGCTCCCTCTGCCCTCCATCCTTCACAGGCTTTCCCCCAGTAAGTCTCTTGCATATCAAATTCTATATCTTAGCATCTGCTTCTCTGAGCATCTGCACTTCCATAAATGGGCCAATCCAGAAGGGCTTATAATAAGAAGCAACAGTTCCTGGTCCCCTCCCCTTGATTCTCCCCTTTTCCCCATTCTTCACGTGGGGAACCACTTTTAACAATTTCTCTTTGCAGCTCTTTGGGCAGTTACCTCCATGTCTCTAAAATAATAGGTTTATGCCATATTTTTTATTATTTATTCATTATTTGTTATATATTGTATATATTTGTCATATGCATAGGCAATATATGTAAATTTATTTATTTATTACTATTTATTGCTATAATATGTTTATGCCATATCTTTCTTTTCTTTTTTAGCCATTGAGGTTTAATTGACACACAATGAACTGCTTATATTTAAAGTAAACAGTGTGATGAGTTTTGACATTTATATACATCATGAAAGTATCACTTCAGTCAAGGCAGTGAACATATCCATCACCCCCCAAAGTTTCTTTATTCCTCTTTAAAATATCCCTTTCCACATCTCTTTGTGCTCCCTCATCTGTTTTCTGTCACTATAGATTAGTTTTCATGTTTCTATAACTTTATATAAATGGAATCTTACAATGTGTAGTATTTTTTTTTCTGGCTTTTTTCACTCAGCATAATCGAGATTCATGCATGTAGTTGCATGTATTTATATTTCATTCTTTTTTATTGTTAAGTAGTAACAATAAAATGTTATATGTATAAACAATAAAATCTGTATGTATAGATATAGCATAATTTGTTATCCATTTACCGTTTGGTGGACATTAAGGCTGTTTCCAGTTTGGGGCTGTTACAAATAAAGTGGCTATGAATATTTGTATGCAAGCATTTGTACAGGCATATATTTTCTTTTCTTTTCTCCTCAGTGATCACTGTCCTTTACTGCTTGATGTCGAATGTCTTAAGTGCCATCGTTTCATGTATGTTATCTGGTATTTTAGTTGTTTCTGGCATGACGGTAAATTTGATCCGTCTCACTTCAGTTGACTGGAAGCAGAATTCTCGCATACCTCCTTAATCTACCATCACTTTCGAGTGATGCGACATTGCTTCACTTGCAGTGGAAGAACCTCCAGGACACCTCCGTCTCTTCCCTCCCAGCCTCTGTGCTATGGTTGTCATACATTTTGCCTGCACCTGTTATATAAGCCCTTCAATACATTATTATTATTTTCCTATTTCTTTTCTTTTTATTTAATTTCTTCAACTTCATCCTATTTCCTTATTTAACAATTTTAGGCTTGTCTGCTGATTCCTCTGGTGGTGGATGTGGACCTAGCTCACTTATCTTTCATTTTCCAAACCTGGCCTTCCTTTCTGCCATATCCCAGTGGAATTATGTCACTATTTTTAGATCTTTCTACTAGTTACCTTTGTAACTATAAAAAATATACTCACGTCCTTATTTCTAATTCTGTCGGCTACTGACAGGATCTTTTGATTCTTCACTTTGTGGAGTGAGAGTATGAATGTCCTTATCCTTTTCTTCATTTCTCTGTTCCCTCTTTTCCCAATCAAATGCTTATTTTTCACTTATATTGCCAACAAAGAAAACATGAACCTTGTCCTACAACTAGACCTAAGTCTTTGTTTTGCCTGTGGGTTGTTTCCAAGACTTGAAAACTGATCAACAGTGTTTACAGCATTGTGACTGTGTGAAGACTGTTCACTGCTCAGCCACACGGGAGACTATGATCCTATACCTTTTTCATTTTTACATAGACTTCTGTTTTTCTTGGATTTTCTAATTGTCTCCTCCTCTCCATACCCACCACTTGCGTTGTTGTATTTGTTACAACTTGATATTCCAGATTCTGAAAGATAGTATCAAATCTGTGGATTCTTTCTGCTCATATACGGTATCTTTCCAGAAACCTGCCTCTTGGAGCCCTTGTTTCATCAGCTCCAAACTGGATCTTTGCTCTCTAGATTTGCTGAAAAGCTATCACTATAGGTTGTCCTTCCATTTGTCTCCTGATTGGCTTAATAATTTCTTGAACTGCATATTTTTCTCTTTTTTAGTTTACTCTCTTGTTTTGCTGTAACACATCCTTCAATCACATCCGCAGAAAGGGTATGTGGGAGGACTTACTGAGTCCCTCCATGATAGAGAATACCTTTATGCCTTTATCCTGATGTGAGCATCCATATTGCACGCAGGTATTGATATTCAGTACTGCACCCCATAGACATGTACAATCAATTATGTTTCAATAAATTTCTTAAAATAAATAAATAAATAATAAAAAGAATACTTTTATTTTACTCTCAAATTTTATTGATAATTTAATTTAGTGTTGAATTTTTCATTTAATATCAGTTTCCCTCAGAACTCTGAGGGCAATATTTCATTGTCTTCCAGCATCCAGTATTGCTGAAGAGAAGTTTGATGCCAATCTGATTTTTTAAAAAAGGACAATTTGTTTTTTCCTTTTTGAACAATTTTTGGATTAAAAAAAAATCTTTGCTATTCTGAAATTTCACCATTCTGTGACATTGGGTCACAGAATGTCATTTTGCATTGTGTCTAGCGTTATAACATTTTTTCTTTGTTTTCTTCTTTTTTCTTCAGACTAGAGACTTGTGTCTTTTAGCTCTGATAGATTATCTTTTTATTATTTTTTAACTTATAGTCTCCTCTCATTTTGTCTGCTCTCTCTGGAGCTTCTGTTCATTGGAGATTAGCCTCCTATATTTACACATTACAATTTAGCCTTTCACGCTTTCAGTCAGTCTGTATTTTCTACTTTCTTGGAGATTTTCTTGATTTTCTCTTTCAGTCTGTTTATTGAAACTTTGCCAAACTACCACTTTTTAAATTTCTAACAGCTCTTTTTAAAATTTTCAGACATTTCTTTTATATAGCATCTAGTTTTTGAATTATAACTTTAATATCTAAAAATTTTCTGTGAGTGTACTACTTATAGTTTAAATATAATTTTCCAGTACACATTCTTAAAATGTACAAGTTTGTCTGTACCTTGTATGGACAATAAGTGTGTATGTGTCCATGGACATACATTTCTCAAGTGTTGGCATTTTTAGGCTGGCTGATTAGTTCAGTTGGTTAGAGCTCAGCCTTGTAACACCAGGGTCATAGGTTTAGATCCCCAAACTGGCCAGCCACCAAAAAAAAAAAAAAAAAAAGTTGGCATTTTAAAAATGTTCTAAGAGACATTATTTTTGTTCTTGGTAGAATGCAACTTTCTTCAGCACGAACTGAATTTTCAAAATATGGAGCCAATGTGTTCAGAATATGTATTTCCTCACTGAGCTAGACCAGCTGCTGCATTGAATTAGCTTTATTTTTTTAAATTTTATTTATTTATTTTTTAAACTGAATTTTTCAATGATTTTCTTTTCTTTATTTTTATTTTTGTCTGTTTCGTGACCCGCACTCAGCCAGTGAGTGCACCAGCCATTCCCATATAGGATCCGAACCCGCGGTGGGAGCGTCGCTGTGCTCCCAGCGCCACACTCTCCTGAGTGCGCCACAGGCTCGGCCCTGAATTAGCTTTATTGAAAGCTGCTTTTCTCCTATCAAAAATTTGGGAGGTCCTTTCTTTTTTATTATGTGTATATATTCTGCACATCAGTGGATAATCTGGGGTGAGGGAATTGGTATTGGAATAATAAATGACCAGAGCCAAATGGGGATACTTAACAGCCAGGACAGAAATTCTTGCAAATGTTTAGAAACTGAAGCCCCCTCAGAGTGCTCCTGGGATGTGGGTGCAGGAGGAGGAGAGGCAAAAAAGGTTATTATAACCCAGTAGTTGGCCCTCTCAGCATCTTTCTTCCTCCAGATAGACTAGTTGGGTGATCTGACTGCATGGATGTTCAGAGTTTTAAAAGCATATGCAAATTGGTAAACTATGCACCAAAATATTAGCCATTCTTATTTCTAGGTTTCAGGATGTGGGGTATTATCTTTCCTTTTCTAAAAAATATATATCTGTATTCCTAAATTTCCTACAATGAACATAATTACTTATGTAATAAGAAAATAACTTATTCTTAAAATGTATATATAAGGCTTTCGTCTGACTCTTCATTTACCATATTGAGAGTAGCAAAAAACCACAAATAAAACAAGGTAAAATAAAACATCAATTTTAACTGGAGTTAATCGGCTGATGATTGTACTTAAGATGAAAAGATGAAAATCCTGCAACGGAGGTGACCAAGTATGTGACATGGGGGGTTGGGGGAGAGAAGAGTGAGTGAGAATGCTGGGAGGGGACAGGGAAGGAGCTGGAGCAGAGAGGAGAGGCCCCAGGTTTGCTCTTCTGCCCTTCTCAGAGGTCAAAGATGATGGAAACATGGCTTTGGAAATAGTCTAGATTTGCAGATGGAATGTAATTGAAAATGGACATGTGAACTTTCAGTACTGCTGTGGTGTATACTCATGAACTAGCTTTCCTGCCCTGGCATAATAATTTAGAAATAAGTTACACATGTGGTTGGATGGTATGTACATCACTGACTGCCCATTTAAACAGGCGATATTCAGATCACCACACCACCCAAACAGCCTCTGCTTTGAAGAAGGCTTTTGAGAGGAGGGTGGCTTCTTCCTACTGAAGATCTATTCATTTACAAAATCAACAAATGCATTGGGACCTGTACTGAAATTTTTAGTCAGAGGCCAGAATTTAAAATGCTGTCAGGACCAAAACGAATGTATAAACCACATCACCAAAGAATTGCATTCATGAATGATTTGGGAGATGGACTAAAAGTAAAATTTAGATATAGTCTCAAGAGAATGAGAGCAAGCCATTAGAATACAAAAGCCAGTTTTGTTAAAAGCAGGATAAACATCACTCATCAGAGAGAGTTCTACCTTTTTGTGGGGATCCTTGCAATTCAGGGATTTGCATACATGGGCATTATTGGGAAACACTTATGTGTATAAATCTTGTTCCATTGCTTGTTGGGCTATATTTTAGTTTGTTTGAGTCATGCAATGATCAACTGGACTCAAAGACTTATTTTAAAATTCTAAGTCTGGAGTATCTAAGAAGACTTTGAAACCAACCCCTAACTTGAAGAGAGGTCAAATCCCAGAGAAGTAAAATTTAAATTGCAATCTTTTATTGCACATTTGATTGAATGATTATTGCTAAAAATGGATTAACAATTCCTAATAATAAACCAAAGGACAAATTCTAACTGTGGTGTGCCTCTCAATATATGACATACCCCTCAAATCAGGTCATTTTCAAGCTTATAATGAGTACAATGACTTGCTATCACTTGTCATACCTTCTTCTGTATTATCAGTGTCAGGAGCTGCCACTCTTTTCATGTTGCTGTATTCTGAGTGCAAGGATTGTACCCCCCACTCTCTGCAGCTACTCTCTCAAAACAAATATACTCACACAGCATAATTTTTACTGACTTATTTTTAAGGGTGGTATTATAAGATTTTAAGAAGCATAATTATACCAGCTAATGTTTTTGAGTGCTTACAATGTGCCAGGCACTGTTCTAAATGCTTTACATGTATTAACTAATTTAATCTTCACAGCAACCTGATCAGGTAATATAGCTGTTATGGATTTAATTGTGTCCCACCCCCAAAAAGATATGTTGGCGTCCTAATCCCCAATACCTCAGGACGTGACCTTACTTAGAGATAGCACCTTTACAGAGGTAATCAAGTTAAAATGAGGTCATTATGGTGAACCCTAATTCAATATGACTGGTGTCCTTATAAAAAGGAAATTTAGACATAGAGACAGACATACACAGAGGAAAGACAACGTGAAGAGACCCAGAGAGAAGATGCCATCTATACACCAACAACAAGGGCCTGGAATGGATCCTTTTCTCACAGCCCTCAGAAAGAACCAAGCCTGCCTACATCTTGATTCAGATTTCTAGCCGCCAGAACTGTGAGACAACACGTTTCTGTTGTTTAAGACACTCAGCTTGTGGAACTTTGTTACAGCAGCCCTAGCAGACTTATACAATAGTACTATTATTATTGCCCCCATTGAACTGTTGAGGAAACTGAGGGAAGAGAGTTAAGTAACTTGCCCAGGTTTAATTGTATGGATAGTAAGTGGGATAGGAATGTAGGCCGTCTGGCTCCAGAGTATGCCCTCCTAAATGCTAAGATATTTGACCTCTCTGAATTCAATTATCATAGACAATGCCCTTCATTCCCACCCTCCCTGCTAACCTCTTTATACCTGGTGCAGGGCATAATTATGATGCTCCATTGGTTAAGGTGCACACAAATGCACACAAAATGAAACAAAACAAAACAACAAATTAGCATAACAACAACAACAACAAAACATTTAATACATATATTGAACCCTTGCATTGAGTACTTATTATGAGTCAGGCTTCATACCAGAAACTGATACTTGCACATGAAAATGTTCATTGATCTCTGTCAAAGAACTCATACCTTAGAAGGGGATCATGTTGCTTCAGCAGGGCGAGACAGCACCAGACGGGTACATAGAGGAGAGATGAGTCAATTTTTGCACGGGAAGAGGCAAAGACCCTATAGAAGAGATAACCTTTAAGTTAGGCCTAGATAAGTGGAAAAAATTTGATAGGTGGCTGGTGAAGTTTGGAAATAGTTTCATTTTGGTGAATGTAGTTGGACATATAGGCATTACCAGCTCCAATTTTAAGAATATAAAAATGACAGAGAAACACTGGAGCTCCAGGAAAATACTTGGCATGACTGTTTCTATCAAATGAGAGAATAGCTGTAGATAATGGATATTTACTGGTTTTCACAGTTGTACCTCAAGTGCCATTGGCTTAAAGCTTAATAAGCCTACATGTCTTACTGGGGAAAGTCTTGGAAACCTTAATTGGATTCTCAGAGGCAGCAGAATCTGTACCAGTTGAATCTGGGACCAGTGAAGGGGGCTGATTAAAGTTGTAGGACCAGGGCAGTATTGAGGCAGAGATGACAAACTTACAGTCCTTGAGACAGGTCTGGCTTCTAGTCATGTTTTGTTTCATCTTCACAATATTGGCTAACACCAAAAATCAGCAGCTTTCTCATAATATTTAGAATTTTTCTTTCTTTTTAAAAGAGCACCAAAAGATCTGGCAATACAGGGCCTACATTCCTACAGGGGCTTCCTTTGTGTATTAGTCAAGGTAGACTATCCTATGCTGTCACAACAATAGACTCAGGCATGTCATGAATCAACACGGGAAAACTTTGTTTCTTAGTCATGTCAAAATCCACATGTCAACGTGCTTTAGGCAGCTCTTCTCCAAGTGGTGACCCAGTGACCCACAATAGAAATTGTGTGGCTCTGCTGTATTCATTGCAGAGCTCCCAAGAGCTCCGTGGGTATCTTCTCCATTTCAGTTGGGGGAAAAGAAAGAGTAAATGACTGAGAGGGAAATTTTTCATGGACCAGGCCTGAATGTAGTGCTCTTTCATACGATACACATTCTATGGGCCAAAACACACTGGCCATAACTAACTATAAGGAAAGCTGGAAAATATACTCTAACAGGGAGAAAGGGAAATAGAGTTTAGTAAGGTTTAATAAGAACACAGCAACTACATATGGGTTCTGCAGTTCACCGCAGTTCCTGCCCAGACTTCTTCATTAATTTACCTACATGGCTTCTGTATGTATTTGAGCTTGCAATCCCTAACTTAGAGATTTGGAGTTGTACTGAAAATTACTCAAATTTGGAATTAGACAGGCCTGTTTGAAAACTGGTTGACCACAGTATTGCTTTAGATATGGTACTTTAGTGAAATAAGCCTGACACAGAGGGAAAAATATCACTTGTCCTCACCCCTATGTGGGAGCTAAGAGAGAAAGAAAGAAGGAAAGAAAGACCACACTGGTGTGTTGGATTTGCAGAGGTAGAGAACAGAACTGGGGTTGCTGGGGCAGGGTTGGGGGGAAGAAGAGGGACATTGGGGAGAGGTTGGTGGGGGACATGGGGAATAATTGCAATTTGAAGTGGTGGGCATGCTGATAGCATTAATTTGCTCACCACATCTTGCGTACAGGTGCTGACAGTCAGCTCTTGCCCCATGAATATGTACAATCAATAATCAATCAATCAATCAATAAAAAATTTCAGCAAAGAGAAGAAAAAAAAGATAACTATACTTTAAGAGAGACCATAACACAGCGGCTTAAATGAAATAAAAGTTTATTTCTCCCTGACATAAAAGTCCAAGTTAATAGGTAATCCTAGAATGTAGGGCAGCTCTAATCCATGAGGTCATTCAGGAACCTAGGCTTCTTCTATTCCTCTGGTCTGCCATCTCCTGAGGTATAGCCCTGGTTCATGTGACTGAGGACGGTTCTTTGTCACCACTAGTGGGAAGAAGGAAAGAGGAAATGGAGGGCATGACATGTAAGTTAATCACATCTCTTCCTTCTACTCACATTCCATTAACCAAAATTTACGGCTCACAAAGCCTCAGGGAAGCTTGGACCTTTTGTGACTTTTTGCTGGGCAGTCATGTGCCCAGGTATAACTTGGGATATTCAGTCATTAAGAGAAGAATAGGGGCAATGACTATCAGTAGGCCATAGCCACTTACTACCACGCAGCTTTGGAAAATACTTAACCTCTCTGTGCCTCAGTTTCTTTATTTGTAAGCAGTGGTAATAACACCTTCCGATATGTGTCAGGAATGTGTTTGGTTACACATAACAGAAAACCTACCTACAGTGGTAAACAAAAAGGAGTTCAGTTTTCTCACATAACAGGAGATCTGAAGGTAGGTTGCTGTTTATCAGGTCAAAGATGTTTGGAAAAATATTTCAGTAAATTTTTTTTTTTTGTCTTTTTTCTCATGGTCTCAAGACTGTTGTTCAATCTTCAACTATCACATCCAAATTCAAGAAAAGAGGAAGTACCATTTGCATCTTTCACCTTTATCAGGAAAAGTAAACATCTTCCCAAACTTCCAGGCATTCAGTGAGTGATAAATACATATTATCTTTAAAAAGTTATTTGATCATTCTGAACCTCAGTTTCCCCAACCAATATATGAGATGCTAATACCTATGTTTTTGGGTTGTTGTGTTAGTATGTGTAGAACACTGCTTGACCTATGATAGATGCTCGATGAAGGGAAGGAATTATTATTTGATGCAGTAGAACTTTGATAGTTCTGTGTTTGAATCCTGGCTCCAATCCTTGTGGGTTTGATTAAGTTGCTTACCTTCTTTGAGCTTGTTTCCTCATCTTGAAAGATGGAGATCATAATCTGTTGTGCAGATTAAGTGGAGTTATACATAGGAAGCACCTGGCTCACAGGAGCAATTCTTGCAAAGTTTAAACAGAGTCACCCTGAGTTACTTAGGGTGAGTAGGAGAGGACAGATGACGGGTGGTCCTGCTGAGCTAGCTTCTCCCAGCACACTCCCAGAGAATGAGAGAGCAAAGCAGCCCATGCGGAGGAGGCATGAGGGGAAAGCCAGACACAGGTGAGCCCAGTAAAGAAAGCCTAAGTCTAGGGGCCTCTTCTCTCTTCTGCTCTGCCTGAGATGGAGACAGCTAACCAGGTGAGTTTGAACAGGGCTCTGTTTACCTGCCTCCACAGGAGGCCAGACCTTTCTCAACTGTCCAGCACTAGTGAGCTCTGATGGCCTGGAGGTGATCAGCAGACTCTGACAGGGCCCTGCCAATGCCGTCTCAACAGTCAGTTCTTGGGGCAGCAGAGGACACAGGCAGGGCTCTGAGGGTTGCCTTCTTCAGCAGGGTGCCGAGCAGCTGTGGTGGGGCTGGAGGACGTGCCAAGCGGATGTGGGTGAGGTCAGCCTGGTGAGTTACAAGGAGGCTGCAGGTCGTGACCTGCTGTAAAGCCTTCATTTCCTGGGGCAAATTTGGTCAATTAGAGTAAGGCCTTCTTTCCCCGTAACTCCTGGGAAGGGTCGTTGGGGAAAGAGATATTGAGGAGCGAGATTCAATAGTTTAGTGTTTACCCAACTGGTCTGCCCCCTAGTCTTTTTCTTTCTCCCTCCTTCCCTCCCTTCTTTCTTTCCTTCTTTCTCTCTCTCCCTTCCTTCCTCCTTCTTTTTCTCTTTTGTTTTCTCTCTTTTGCTTCCTTCCGTCTTTTCTTTTTCTTTCTTTTGTAACACCTTTATTGAGATATGATTTATGTACCATAAAATTCACCCACTGAAGTGTGCGATTTAATGGTTTTTAGTATACTTACAGAGTTGTGCGATCATCTGGAACACTTTATCACCCCAAAAAGAAAACCAGAAAACCTGTACCTGTTAACAGTCATTCCCCATTCCCCATCCCCAGCCTCTAGCAACCATTAATCTACTTTCTGACTCTGTGGATTTGCCTATTCTGGATATTTCATATAAACACAATCATACGATATATGGTCTTTGTGACTGGCTTCTTCCTCTCACCATCTTTCCAAAGTTCTTCCATGTTGTAGTGTATCAGTAATTCATTCTTTTTTATGGCTAAATAATTTCCCCTTGTGTGGATACACCACATTAATGATCAGTTTGTCAGTTGATGGACAGTTGGGTTCTTTCCATATTTTGGGTATTATGAATAACACAGCTATAAACATTTGTGTACAGGTTTTTGTGTGGCCAGGTTTTTGTTTCTCTAGTGCCACAGAAAAACTTGCACACAAATGTTTACAGCAGCGTTATTCATAGTAGGACTACTATATGAGCCAGCAGAACTGCTGGGTTATACAGTAATTCTGTGTTTAAACTGCAGGAACTCCTGGGCTGTTTTCCACAGTGACTGCACCATCTTACATTCCCGCCACTGTGTACGAAAGTTCCAATTCCTCCACATCCTCACCAACAGTTGTTGTTTTTCTTATATAGTCATCCTAGGAGGTGTAAAGTGGTACCTCATGGTTTTGATTTGCATTTCCCTGATGATTAATGATGTTGACCATCCCCACCTTTTTTTAAGAGCAAGCTTTTAAGAAAAGTGGCTTTCTCTGTCGGAAACAGCATGAAGATCCTGCAGCTTTTGGGGAAGGAGAGAAAGGAAAGGCCCTGCCACATCCCAGAATGGTTATTGAGAAGAGACAGAGCTTGTGCTCAGTTATTTAGAGAAGTACTCTGAAGGATTGGGAAGGGGTATTTGAGGACACTGACAATTTGCTTCTGGTCTCCTAACTTGCATTTACAGAGATTTTTGTCATCTCTCCTAGGGCTGAAAGATGGAGGCTCTGAGTGAAAAGTTGCTGTAAAGCCGAGGTGGTTAATATGGTCAAATGTTCAATAGTGTTAAGCTGCTCCCTTTGACTTTCCTGGAAACAAGGTCTATGAACAAGGTCAAGAATTCATCAATTGCCATAGCTAGCCTTAGGCAGAAAAGGACTTAGCGTTTAGAGCTCTGATTCCGAGGCACTTGCTGAGTTCTCCTTTCCTATGAGCACTGACTGGTAATTAAAGACCCCTTATTGCTGAAAGTAAATGAACAATCAGTTTCATGGCCATCTCAGTGGAACTAGATGGAACTGCTCCCTCCTCCTCTCCTACCTGGACACCAAGGTCATGAAGAGGCTGCTCCAAGCCCCAGGGAGAGAGAGGAAATCAATTAGGATTCCACTTTGTGTGCTCTGGTTTTTAAAAGCACTAGATTCACCTCTGCCTCCTTCCTGACAGTTCCCATTTTGCCTCCCCCACAACCGTAAAACAAGGTACTAGATCTGAGATCTTATGAAATCTTGCCTGAAGTGCTTTTCACAAGGAATCTTCTTAGGGCTAGTTCAGGGAACTAGGAAGGAAAAATGTCCTCCCCCTCTGCTTGGACACAGCAGGGAAAGAGGGGAAAGATGTGAATACCTCTGTAGATTTCTGGTAGGGAAGAACTCCCTGGGAAGAAGTAATAACTCGGGGCTCTGTTGGTTGTTCTTTGAAATGGGAGAACCTGGTATTTTCTGAAAAGCCACCATTTTGAACAGTATTCTTATGACCCTCTGCCGATGACTAGAAGGAGTGGGTGGGAGCAAGGGAGCTGATTTGCAAAAGGAACACACGTTGTCTGAATGATTTGTTCCTCTGAAATGCTTGGAATTTTCTTCTTCAAAGAACTGCTAAGTGGAATCTGGCTTCCAGGTATTTTGAAAACTTCTCCAAGCTTTCAGCAACTTTCCTGGATTGTGCGGAGACCATTTGTGTACTTAAAAAAAATAATAATCTGTAACATCCATCTCTTTGTGTGTCTGTTCCGGATAAATTCCCAGCCATGAAAGGTATGAGTCATGCTCTGTGGAGAAGGAAGTTGGCTGTATCTCTTACTTTGCTGGTCAAAGATGAGAACTAAAGGTGAAAGGGATTTTTCTTAAAAGTCAGGGAAAGAACTGGACACATGCATGTGCTGCAAAGATTTTCTGATGTGCTGTTGTATGACTTGGGATGAAATATGCTTGTGATGAAAACAGGAGGACAGGAAAAGTTATTTATTTTGGTGTGTTCTTGGGTGGGTGGAAGGTGAGGTGGAGAAAAAAGGACAAATGGTAATATGAGAACATATCTTTGTTCCTATGCCTAGTATTCTGATGGATTGAACCAATGAAGGGTTCAATCCCAGAACTAGTGCCAGTGCTATAAATTTTCCTAGAAACAAGAATGCATTTTCAATCTAAATTATAAAAAACTTCCTGTTATTTTTTTTCCTAGACATGTTCCCCAAACACCACCAGCTGACTATTAACTTCTCTCTCTGGGGTGAAGGGGTGGAAGGAAAGTGAGGGAGAAGCAGCGGTGGAGGAGCTGCAACCAGTGTGCAATACCAGGAATCCAGAAATCAAAGACTTTCCTGGTTATCACTGTATTATAATTAATCCTTTTGAATTTTGAGAAGGATTACGATAATTTACATGAAAAAGTTTCTTCATCAAAGTCACCTTGTTAATCTACTTGCTGGAGGGAATACATGGTCTCACTAAAAGTTAATGAGTTCTTAGACTGAAAATTGGACTGTGAGTAACATATTTGCAGCATTTAGCAGAACTATGTGGGAGGTTAGAATGCTGTAAATACACTGATTATTTAAAAATAAAACTACTTACATGCCAAAGTTGGTATAAAAACATTCCTTTGTATGAATAAGAAAATAAACACAATATTCTGGAAGAGGTTGTATATTCATTTGGTAAAGGATTGTTTCATCGAGGATAGCGTCATTAATGTATGTATCTTCCATCAAAATCCAAGCCATTTTATTTCGCAAGCAAGATTTGGAAAATTATAAAAATTTACATAATTGCCAGTGTACACTGAAACATCATAAAAAGTTATATAAAATTGCCTGTATATGTCCATTACACATATAGTCAGTGACCATAGTTTTAAAACCAGAAGCAGGGCACATAGTCTGCCAAGCAATCTTATACAATCATTCATTTCACATGCATTGCTTGAGTGCCTGTTGTGTGCCAGGCACTGTACTGGTTTTGGAGTTTATGACAGTGATCTAGAGAGTCACAGATGGTGATCATAGAGCAGATTATTTAAAATTGAAACCGCCTTAGGAAATCTAAATTGACTGATTGCTGTAATTACAAATCATGACTAGTTGGATATTACTACATCTTTTAATTGAATTTAATGGGTAACTTTTTCATGTGACAAAATGTTTGTATTTGTACATAGGTTTCCACATGGGGTATAAAATAGCATGCGTGTGTTGTGTTTTATGGGCCTTCGTTAATGTCAAGTCCCTGAAGCCTACAATTTAGAAATGGCTTACATTCCAGAAGTTTGTTTACAAGTCACTTGTTCAGTGGTTGGTTTCCAAAGCCAATCAGCAAAAATCTATTTAACCTATAAAGTAGCTGAAACAAAGCACTGGTCTTATAATTAAAACTAACCACTAGGGTTAACAATGTCTCTAAGGTTGAGGGCATTCGAAGTTCAATCTGGGGTTCCAGGAGTACATTTTTCCTAGAAGCAGTATGCAAATGGGAGTGGGGACATTCCTCTAATTCCAAGGTAATCAAGAGATCTATCACGTAAACAGGGGCAGGTCCAGGTTTTGTGGTGGCCTGAAGATTATGCCACTTGGGGTGCCTTCTTTAGGAAGAATGATTCACAATTATGAATACCAAATTAGATATGGGAACTTAGAAGGGGCCTGTGAAAGCTAGGACCCCTGAAATTTAAGCTTCATTAGTGTTCCAGTAAGTCTTCCTCTATAACCATGGCAGAGTCAGGCGAGGGGTAACAATTGATAGATGGGAGATTTGACAGAGGAAGTGAAGATTAGTGGAGGGCAGTTAAAGGACTAAGAGGGAAAGACACTAGAACCCTAACGTAGCCAATATAGGGGGATGGGGTGTTTAACAGCTGGAGTGTTTGTTCCCATGCCAGGGATAGTATCACCCTGACCCTTAATTGTCAGGATTAAAGGCATGTTGTTGGAGGGACAGGGCCTTCAGGGTGGCAGAAAAGAGCCATATGTGGGACATTAATAGGGTCCGTGAAAGGATGGGTGGGACTGGCCAAAAGTAGAGGAATGGGGGTGAGAATAGATTCAACAGCTGAAGTGGGATGGGGGCAGTGTTCAGGTTAGCTTCATATTGCTGCGATTAGGGGGTAGAAGGATTAAGTCAGTATCAGGAAGGGGGATTGTGAAGGTAGAAGGCAGGTGATTTCTCACCTGCAGCAGATGGAGGAAAGAAGCCAAGGTGCAGGGGTGGTGAGAAGGGGTGGAGTCCCATGGAACCCAGAAGGCGTTGATGTAAAGGCCGTGCATATGTCAGAAGCCACAAGTGAGACTCAGCCTGTAATTATGAAGAATTGTAACACTCAAACCAGGCCAGAGCATGATTTGGATACATATAAATTGAGAAACCCCAGTCATTTCAGATGAATTAAAACAATCTGTTAGCAAACCCACATAAACCTATAATCTGCAGTAGTTAGGTTTAGGATGAACTTTAGAGAGCACCCTGTGGTGACAGGAGATAGTCCCATGATCTTTAAATAAAGGCCACTGATGTGGTCAAGAATAGTTGTTTTTCCTGAGAAACAAGTGAAATGGGATTTTGATTTCTTACACTTGAAACAAAGCCAGTTGAGAAATGTAGAATCTGTTCTTGAGCACCAAACAGTCATTTCCCCCTAAAACCCCTGCCAGAGAAAGGCTCTGAAAAGAAGGCTTCTCTAATGGCTCAGCTGTGGTGCCTCACGTGGCCCCTGGCCACCATCATGAGGATTCTGACCAGAGGGATTTCCACATTTCATGCTTTAAGTGTTCCAGTTCTGAAAAGAATGCAAAGGCTATTATGCCCACCTATGTATCTACAAAGAGTGTCCTTTTAAAAGCCATCTACAGCATTAGGCAATGATAAAGAATAGAAGTTATGGGATATAGGGGTGGAATACAAGAAACTAATCAAAGGACTAGTGTCTCAGGAGCTCCACAATCTGAATCCAGGGCCATATGTTATATGGAAGAGTCCTGGGGTGTCTTTCTTATTTATGGGCAAGGCTGTTTCAAAGCAAGAAACAGAAAATGTGAAGTGTATCAGTCAGGTTCTCTGGCCAGGAAAACAGAAGCCATTCCAGGTTTTTTTGACAGATAAAATTTGATAGAGAATTGATTACTTATGAAATGGAAGAGCCGAGAAAACAAACATGGAATCGAGAGAGGAATTCCAGAGATCAGCAACACCAGGAAGCTGCTCCCACCTTAAGACTGGAGGGACTAGGAGGAAGTGCCCAGAAACCACCATCATTCAGTAAGAACTAGAACCGTGGCAGAGACTTCCCAGTTGGAGCTGAGACCACAGAAGGGACATACTGGTGCTGGAAGTACCACAGGGAACAGAGAGAGAGAAAACTACCCGAGCATCTTCCTTCCTTCGACCCCTCATTGTAGTACCCATGACCTCCACTGGCTGCACTGGGCTGGAAACCAGAGGTCAAAGGAACCTGGGAAATGTAGTTCCCTGAAATCAAAGCAGAGTTCTGGATTCCTATGAGAGCAAACTGATAGTGGACTACAAATCCCAGAAAATTTAAATTCTGTATAATACAGAGTGTTACCAGATTGTCTTGGAATTAGTTGCCCCTATATGATCAACCCTGCATTATTTCCATAAGGTGATTAGAAAATATTACTGTATCATCACTGAAATTCCTGAACTTAACCTTCATTATTTCTAATACAAAAAAGTATTTGTAAATAGGTAACACAGGAACATGAAAGAAAATTCAAAAGTTTTAAAAGGGTGTGTAGTGAAGAGTCTCAGCCACTCTTCACTTCCCTACATCTGTGTCATATCTACATCCATATCTATATCTGTCCTTTTTCTATATGTGAAAGATGCTATATACACTGCCCTGCTGACCCAAACTTTAGAACCCATTGGGACCTGCCAATTTAATACCAAAGATATTTCTTCTCTGTGGAAATAAAATGGGTGTTCTCACTGGGTCAGACATGTACCTAGATGATGAAGGGCTATAAATCATAAGGCTTGCAGGCATCCAATATTCAACCAGTCATGTAAAGAATTCTTCAAGGCAGTAATTCAGCAGCAGCTTTGCCAGGTCCGTCAGAATGATTCAAGGGTTTGGAATGACTCATTGGGGCTTGGGTTAAGTAATCTTGGCTTAATCATATCACTTGGAGCAAAGGTAAGTTGAAGATTTAAATCCTGGAGGCTCAGTATCGCATCTGGACACTGGCAGAGCAATTCTCAGCCCAGCAACAGTGTCAGAGTCAGAAAAGCAGCCCAACATAATGTCTGCATTGGTTGAAGAATATGTATATATGCACACATACAAAATACAAGCATATATTCATACATATTACAGATACACATGCACATGAGAAAGAAAGAAATCTGAAAATTTCTCAGATCTCTGGAGCAGAGACATCTTTATAAGCTTAGAAATGATAGAAGAAATTACTAAAGTAAACTGAATCGATTATGAGAACCTTAATAAGTTCTGCATATAAAAACACAAGAACACAAAAAATACATCACAGTGAAAATACTTTTACCAAATATGACAGATAAAGGAAAGACATTTTAATTATTTAACACATTCATATGAGGCCACACAGTGTGGTGAAAATAAGAGCCTCAGCTCTGATGTTAGACTTCTTATGATATGAACATACCTGGGTCTCAGTTTCATATGTAAAATGGTGATAATAACAATACTTATTGGGATTTTGTGAGGTTTAAATGTGATATGTGTGTAAAGTACTTAGAACAGTGTCTGGCATTTGATAAATGCTTGGTAGTAGTAAAAAAAAAAAGTTAGATATGTAAATGGAAAAGGACCTGAACAGTCAATTGCAATTAATAAATTAGCATAAGAGAAATATTTGAATTTATAATTTATTCTACTTTTGCCAAAATAGTTAAAAAAATTAATACCCAATGCTAATGAGGATGGAGTAAAACCAGTACACTTTTTGTGACAACAAGATTAGAACTATCCTTTGGAAAATAAAGTTGGCAATATATATTAAGAGCCATAAAATGCTTAAATTTTTGTTTAATTTGATAATTTTGCTACTTAGAATTTTCCTTAAAGATATAATCCAAAGAGATAACATGTGATAAACTTAATTTTTTTCTGTATTATTTATGAGAACAGTATAAAGTCCAAAGCAGCCAATACATGTTCCTATAAAATAGTTGATTATACTCTGGTAATTGTATATGTACACATCAATACCAAATGATAGCATTTGCTGCAAAATGGCAATTTATATACTATGGTTATGTAGTTTATATTAAAAATATAAAACTCAAAGTTATGATGATCTTATAGCAACATTCTTGTTATATAATTTTGCAATTTTATATGTTTACCCCATATTTAGACCCATATTAAAAGTCTGGAAGGCAGTACACAAAAATGAAAATAGTTGTGTTCAAGTGATCTAATTATAATTGATCATTTTTCTTTGTTTGTTTTAGTCCTTTAAAATTCTTTAAAATGACTTTTAAATCACGGAAGTAATGTATGCTTATTGTTAAGACAAAAAAAAAAAAAAAAAGAAGGTAAACTTTGCAGAGGCACATAGAGCAGAAAGTAAAAGTCCCACAAATAATCCCTTCCCAATATTCTACCCTCCCATCTATACCTACCCCTCAAATCCTGTTTCCTTCCTTAGAAATGACCTCTTTGGAATATGTCCTCCTAGATACCTCTCTATGCTTTTACACACACACACACCCTACACCCTGCACATGTACCACACATTTTTTCTTATATTAATGGCATTCCTACTATTCTGCAACTTGCTTTTTTTTTTTTTTTGCTTCATTAATATATTTTCTTTGATCTAATTTCTTGTCATTTCAAATAGAATTGTCTCACTATTTGTAATGAATGACTACATTGTGTTCCATACTATTGGCATACATACCACAATTTGTTTTTACAACCCACCACTGATGAATTTTTGTACAGTTTCCAATTTTTTGCTATTGGAGACATTGTTGCAATCCTTGTACTCTTTGTGAGTATGGGTAAGTATTTCTTTAGGATAGATTCCTAGAATGAAACTGCTGGGCCAAAGATTTGGGCATTCAAATTTCTGATTGTATTGTGAAAAGACTTCCTCAATTTATATCTCCGTGAAAATTCTTTTAAAGAAAGTAGTTGGAAACAGAAGTTCCATGAAACTAGCAGATAAGCAAATGTGCTTACATTCAATTGATTTCCACCCCAGAAGTAAGTCATTTAATTTTGGTTTTAATCCTTCAGATATCCTTATGAATTTGGCTAATTCATGATTTTACCATATTCCCCTCCCTTTTAAAGTTTTATTTTAACCCTTGTGATTTATCATCTGGTCAGAATGCCCATTTCTAGGTGTGGTGCTAGATGTGTGTATGAACTGGTCAGACCACACTATATCAAAAACTTTGTAAATTAAGCAAATTTTTACACCAGTTCCTAGAGCTGCTGGGCACGTTTGTGCAGTCTGTGCCCGGCCAATGGGGCAAGCAGGCACTGACAGCCTTTGTGCTCCACTCACCAAGCCCTGTACTCTGAACACAGGCAGTGGAGGGAAGAGTCCACTCAGAGGAAATACTTCCTTTTCACAAAGATGCCTTATGGAGGGTCTCAATTGCCCTAATCATTCATAATTAAAAATTTCTTTACTTAACTGAATATTCAGCCCTCAATAGGGCTTCTCATAGTAAAAGGACAATGAAAAATTTATATTAACAATTAGCCCTAGGATTTAAAGAATAAGTACAGTTCAAGCACATCTGGGCATTTGGCTATGATGAGAGAGACTTTAGGTGAGTTAAGGAGCCCCATGAGAACATAGCCATTAGGTAAAAACAGCAATGAAAATACAGTCTGATAATTTCCTTATCATTGATGGATTTTGGAAAATCATAAAAATTAACTCTTATGTAAATACTGCCAAATAATGAAATAAAACAGGGCTACGATATATTTAGTGTATAATTACTATAGCTGTTGAGTATGGTTCCATTGTCAAGTATCTTTTTTTGTTCAATCCTAATTGACATATTTTCAAGCAGATATAATTATTGCTATGCAACAGATGTTAAACAAAATATTTTATCTCATCTGTAATGAGGCACAAGTAATAATTCCAGTGGTGAGTCATCTAAATTGTGGATCATCTTTCAATTTAAAAAGACATCAATATTATACTTTATATTGTTTAAACTGGAACATACACAGTGTACCTATAAAAGCAGTCAATAATGAATAATTAAAATAGAAAATACTGAGCAGAGTTGGGGGACTGATGTACATAGATTGGGCAAAGATCTCACAAAACTCTTAGCATAGGGTTAGTCCCATGGGCCTAAATAACATCAGGAAAGGTTTAGGTTAGACCTAAAGGAAGTAAAGACGGACAGAAGGAAGGAAGGGAAGGAAGGAAGGAAAGAAAGAAGGAAGGAAAGAAGGAAAAAACAGACTTGCTGAGAGAGCTGTTGTTTCTTGGAGTTTTCAGGATAATGAAATAAGCTTTTTTGGATATCTTTATAAACAAGACACATGAACTTTTGAAAGTAGGCTTTTTTTGCTTTTGCTTTTACTTTTATTTCTGAAACTTCTGGAAGTAAGTTTTGGAAGAGAATGAGAGACTAGCTCTTGACTAGGGATTCTAAAATTCCAATAAATAATTCCTGACTGACAGTTGGCAGGTATAGTCTTGATGGGCTCTAATAAAGGTATTGATCAGTACTTAACAAGGAGAATTATTCCTGTTTTGCTCTCTGTGACTTTGATCCACTAAGAGGGAAAGTGAGGAACACAGCTCTCAATCTCCTTTTGGCAGCTCTAAAACTTTGAGAGTGTGTCCTTGGCCAAGTTCACAATAACACTGAATTCAGCCTGGGCCCAGCTGTTGAGTCCATGAAGGTCTCAGGCAAAGTGAGAATTGGTAGGATAGGTAGGAACAGAGCATCTGGTGGGTGGGTGACATTAGATAAATGTGCTAGAAGGTAGAGAGGGGAGCATGTACATGCCAGCAAGAACTACTGCTCAATTCTCTAAGGTTGGTAGCAGCTTTGCGGCAAGCCATTCTGAGTTACTGGGATAACAGGAGTGTGGCTGGTAAAATAAAAAAAGTTTAAGAACAGGTAGTTCTTAAATTTTGTTTAAGCATCAGAATCAAGTATCTCTCTTGTCAAACTACTAAACTGGGTCAGTTTGCAAATAACATTGGACCAATCTCGATCACTTCATCAATTCTTCCTTTCTTTTTTTTTTTTTGTTGAAACATGATTGATTATACATGTTTGTGGGGCATGGAGTTAAATATCAGTACCAGTGTACAATAAGTGATGATCAAATCAGGGTAATTAGCATATTCGTCATTACAAAATGTAAGCATTCTTTGCGTTCACTAACCAGTTTCTTACCAGCCCTCCTACTCTTCTCCATTTCTCACCTCTAGTAACCGCAGTTCTCTCCTTCTAAAAATTCACCCTATTATTGTGATTGCTGTTTCTTTTCTTTCTTTCCTTCTTTCTTTCTTTCCTTCCTTCTTTCTTTCTTTCTTTCTTTCTTTCTTTCTTTCTTTCTTTCTTTCTTTCTTTCTTTCTTTCTTTCTTTCTTTCCTTCCTTCCTTCCTTCCTTCCTTCCTTCCTTCCTTCCTTCCTTCCTTCCTTCCTTCCTTCCTTCCTTCCTTCCTTCCTTCCTTCCTTCCTTCCTTCCTTCCTTCCTTCCTTCTTTCTTTTTATCTTTTTAGCTCCCACTTAAGTGAGGACATGTGGTATTTGTCTTTCTCTGCCTGGCTTATTTCACTTAATATAATTTTCTCCAAGCTCATTCAAGTTGCTGTGAATGGCAGAATTTCATTCTTTTTTATGGCAGAGTAGTATTCCACTGTGTATGTATATCACATTTTCCTTACTTCGTCATCCCTCAGTGCACATTTAGGTTGATTTCATATCTTGGCTATTGTATTGAGCTGCAATAAACATGGGAGTGCAGGTGTCCCTTCGACATGATGATTTCCATTCCTTTGAGTATATACCTGGTAGTGGGATTGCTGGATCATATGGCAGTTCTACTGTAGTTGTCTGAGAAAACTCCATACTGTTTTCCATAGTGGCTGCACTAATTTACAGTCCCTCCAACGTACATGAGGGCTCCCCTTTCTCCACATCCTCGACAGCATTTGTTATTCTGTCTTTTTGTTAGTAGCCAATCTAACTGGGATAGTATGATATCTCAATGTGGTTTTGTATTTTCCTGATGATTAGTGAGGTTGAGCATTTTTCCAGGTTCCTGTTGGCCATTTGTGTCTTCCTTCGAGAAATGTCTGTTCAGTTCCTTTGCCCATTTTTTAATTAGATTGTTTGTTTTTTTACTGTTGTTTGAGTTCCTTGTATATCTTGGATATTAATTCCTTGTTGGATGTATAGTTTGCAAATATTTTCTACCATTCTATATGTTGCCTTTTCACTCTGTTGATTGTTTCCTTTGCTGTGCAGATTTTTAGTTTGATATAATCCTATTTGTTTATTTTTTCTTTTATTGCCTGTGCCTTTGGAGTCTTATTCATAAAGTCTTCACTCAGTCCCACATCCTTAAGTGTTTCCCTTGTGTTTTCTTCTAAATGTTTTATAGTTTCATATCTTATATTTAAGTCTTTAATTCATTCTTTCCTTTCTTTTTAAGCAAACGACTACCTGTTGCAGAAACTAGTCTCTCCCTCTCCCACCCCATTTCCTAAAAATGGGGGAACAATAATAGAAATATGTCTATGGGAAGATTCCCTGTTTAACTGAGTATCATCTACATATTTTTATCTAGAAGATATAGACCCTGAGGTCAAATCCCAGGTCATGATAAGATACCCATAATTTACCTTTATACAAAACGAGGAGCTCAGTCACAACGACAATAGAAATAGTTAACATTCATGGAGAGCTTATGGTGAACTGAGCACCATGCAGAGTGCTTGTGTGTATTGCATAATGCAATCTGAAATAGATATTGACTTGTATTCCTTATCCTTATTATATACTTGGGGAATCTGAGTAATAAAGAAGTTAAAGAACTTGCTTATGGTCACATAGCTGGTAAATGGCAGTAGCCAAGGCATTTTGATGCCCATAAGGAATTACTATACTGCATTCCCAAACCTAAGGAAATCCTAACAGTTAATATACTCAAGGGGCAAGCTGGATCCACTTAGCTCTTGTAGCTTCCTTTTGGTATCTTTATCCATGAATATAAACTATTTCTAAACATCACCCTGGAAGCATAGCTTGGAGTTCCGACCCTCCAGTGCATATGCTGTACACATTAAACTGTATACATAATGATATCATAACATGAAAGACTGAACCCGGCAGCCCTCTTAGAATACTGCAGGCTCTAGGTCCCCTTGAAGATTTAGTGTTCATGGGAAGAACTGTCCCCCTCAATCACAAAGTTCAGCTGAAACACTGTATGTAATCCATGACACATAGGGAGGGAGGAAACCTGTATTTATTTATGGGACTAGGATAAGGGACTAGTGATAAGGGACTATATGAGTGGGGCTTTTTCTTTCCTCATAGTTGGCAGAGGCCCAATCAAGCTGCCATCAGCTCCTCCTCTGGCTAGAAGCTTAAAGGAATGTCTGGAGCTTAAAAAAAAAAAAAAAAAAAAAAAAGCTAGGTCACCCAACAGGTAGAGCATGACAGGTGACTACACACCCTTTGCCAGGTACTGTGTTCACAGCCTGGCTCCAGCAGTCCCTTTTGCTGGAGCTGTGTATTTTCCTCTCTCAGTGTAATATTTTTGGATAGGACAGAAAAGTGTTAATGTAGTGTAATGCTAGCTCCATAAAGAGGAGCTTAATTCAGAATAGTCTCTCCCCCTCCCCTAGGCTAGGATGCCTATAGGTCAGCATTTGAGATACAGTTAGACCTGACCCAGCTGAACAAGGGAGATACATGCAACTAGCTAGTGATCTGGAAAATGTTCACGACACCTTGCTAAGTGAAAACAGCAGCTTATAAAACAGCAGTACACTTGAAAAATGCACAGAAAAAGACTAGAAGGATAGATACCACAAAGGTAACAGTGGTTACCTCTAGATGGTAGGAATATGGGGGATTTCTCTTTCATTTTATTCTTCATTCAAACATTATATATTGAGTGGCTATCATGATTGAGGCATAATAAGTTCTCAGTGAGTATTTTCTTTTATGTTTTAAAACATATATGATATATGAACACCTGTTTCTTTTGTAATAAGAAATAAACTATTTTTCAAAGACTATCTCATACCTTTTAAGAAAAGTTTTACCTCCTTGGAAGAAAAGCCAATGTGCCAAAATCATAAACTTAAATACAAATAAACTATGATGTGACCATTCATTTGACAAATGGATTCACCCCGTGGTTCTTTTTTTTTTTTTTTTTTTTTTAAAAGATGACCGGTAAGAGGATCTTAACTCTTGACTTGGTGTGGTCAGCACCACGCTCACCCAGTGAGCGAACCGGCCATCCGTATATGGGATCCGAACCCGGGGCCTTGGTGTTATTAGCACCGCACTCTCCCGAGTGAGCCACGGGCCGGCCCCACCCCGTGGTTCTTTTAAACAGAATGCTCTCCAGTGCTCAATATCTGATTCAGTTTTCAATAATTTGCCTCAATAATGAGGGAAATGTAAATTCAAACTTTAAAAACTGGGATAAAATTATTTTCATGCCTTTTGATTTAGCTCTGTAATCCAAATTAGAGTCAATAAATAAAAAAAGTAAACTATGCTGATGAAATGTTCTTGCCTACAGAATACAGCTATGCTTGCTGCCAAGGTGCCTGCTGCCCATCAACATCTCTAATAGGCTTGGCAAGCTGAACCAGCTGCAGGGACTCAGGCTGCCCCTGCCCCCAGTGCCACCCCTTCTTCCCTCTTCTACAAACCTTGCTGCTTTCTCTCATTTATAAGTGCACTGGCTATGATGGAGGCCAGAGGACTGTGAGGTGTGTAAGGAAAGGGGAATGATGCTCTGTCACCTGGTATCATGGCCTAATGATAGTGCTCAAAGAACAGAATAAAATAGACCTCACCTTTTCACAGTTAACGTAGAACGGGAGCATCTATCAGAGGGGGTTTTGTGTGGTCCAAGAGGCTAAGGAGGCTTGGGTAGAATGAGCGGTGTATGGATGCTGAGACCCCTCGCTCTGCTCCTGTGTGGATGGAAACAGTAAGGGGTTGAGGGATAGAAACAAGAATCCCCTTATAACCAGGGACAGTGAAAAAGTGAGTTAGGTCAGGTCTGGTGTGTCCAGAAGAATGGCTTTGTGTGCCTATGTGAATCCACTCTATTCAGTTCCTATCATGTGCCAGGCTCTGGGCTGACATGGTGGACACAAATGTTGTGACTCTCAGGTAGCTTACAGCGCAGGGCAAGGTAAGGCTTACATAAGCACTCAAATCCCATAATATTGGAGGGAGTGAGCTGCGGGCTGTGACGGAAGTCAACAGAAAGTCTGACCATACAGAGGAGACTTAGAGAAGGAAAATATTTCCTGGAGTTGGTGGCATTCAAGGGGGTCAAGGATTTTGAGAGGCAGAAGAGGGGAGAGAGATAACAGCAGGTGGGTCAGCTTAAGCAAAGTTGTGTAGCGGGGAGACATTACCCGCTTCTGTCTGGGTGGAGAGGAGGGTAGAGAGAGGAGCATGGTGACGCCATTTGGTCCCGCGCAGGGGAAGTGCCAGCCACAGAACTAACACAGTTTGTTTTAACCGCAGAAAGAGACATATGTCCCATGGCATCTTTTTTTTTATGTTAATTTTTTAGAACTGTACAACCATTGTAACCACCACCACTATGTAATTCCAGAACATTTTTATTACCCCAAAAAGAAACTCCACACATATTAGTCCATTACTCTGGACGTTTTATATGAATGGAATCACTCAGTATGTGGCTTTTTGCATCTGGTTTCTTTCACTTACCATAATGTGTTCAAGGTTCATCTGTGTTGTAGCACATATCAGAACTTCATTTCTTTTTATGGTCAAATAAGTTTCCACTATATCGATACACCACATTTTGTTGATCCACCAGTTGGTGAACATTTGAGTTGTTTCCACCTTTTGGCTGTTATAAATGATGCTGTTATGAACATTTGTCTACCCATAGGCATCTTAAATAAATACGTGGGAGCGCCCACTTGAATGACTCAAGTTCCAAGTATTTTCTTCTCTATCAAAGAATCTACCGGTCTTCCTAGGGCTTCTCTGTGGCTCAGCCCTCAAGAACCTGTACAAACATTTTGAGGACCACCATCGCTGGCTTGCTCTTTCTGCAGGTGTTGGAGCGGATCTATTTCGGGTTCCCTGTTGGTAGTTTCTTAACCTAAGAATAGGCATTATCTCCTCGTTCCATGTATGCACCAGGCTCAGGCTGCCCTACGTATGTGCAAGCCGGATTGCTATTGTACAGGTGGCCCAGTTCTCACACGTCACTGCTCTCCCTTTCACGGTTGTCTTGAAAGAGGCAAGATTTCTACTCAGCTATAATTAGAAGAGAAAAAACTCAAAACTCTGGACATTATCAAACCATTTTCTATGCATGAAAATGTGATCTAAAGACTTATTTTAAAAAAGGAAACATTCAGAGCTATTGTTTAAAAATACTGCATAATATTCAAAACTGTACTTTTGTTCTTTTAGGTGCATTTTTGCAATGTATTTATCTAAAATGTGAACAAGAGTGTAAGACCAGTAAATCTTGGCCCAAATCCACAAATCATTTCTTAAAACTACTCTTCTTTCTCGAAACTTTTCTTTTAATCCCCTTATCCCAAACCACACCCCTCTTCCTCCCATTCCCCTCAATAACTATAGACCTGTCTCACAAAAAGTCCCTAAATCACAGCCTTCCTTCTTAAAACTCTCTTTCTAAACCACAACCCCTGGCCTTTTCTTTCTAGTTACCTCATCCTCCAGACCACGGTCTTCTTCGAAACTTCTGTTTAAACTCATTTCCCAGGCACAGCCTCTTTCCCCAAATCTAATTCCTTGAGCAATAGTCCACTCCTCGAAACCAAAAAACACACATGTCCTGTGATTCACTAATGGGGTTGGGCCTGGGTGGGTCAGGGAGGGAAGAGACCAGGGTGCTAAGACCTGTGGAGGGTGGGGAGAAACGTGGGGAAGTTGCTGCAGACAGAAATTGGAGAACCATGATTTCAGGGACCCCTGGATATGCCCTGGGCTGTAGGCAGCTGCCTTCATTTGACTGGACTTTGATTTTCTCACTGGTATGTACTAAGCCTCTGGCTCATAGGAGATACTCAATAGAATTTGTTGACTTGATTAAGTTGTTGAATGAAGGACTAAGACGAGGTGACCTCTAAGCTCCTTTCAGCTCTATGTAAAACTCTAATATCCATGAAGTCAAGATGAAGGAGATAGGCAGAATTTTGGAAGTTTGGATTATCCAACCAATTACTTCTATTTTGTTGATCACTTTGCTTATGTAGGTGAAGTCTTTTTTGGTTAAGGTAGAAAATAAGTAGAGTCTTACTGGGAAGAGATACAAGATAGTTACTCCCTCCTTTAGACTCCAAAGTCCTTGACTGTATATCTGTCAGTAGGCTGCTAATAAAAATAGCTTTAGTTCCATGGGAATAACTGTGAGGACAATAAAATCCAGAGATGGGAACTGGGAGTACAGAATATCCAACCAAGATTGTTCTAAAGCACTCACAAGGCAGTAATGAAAGTGAAATGCCATGGTTAATAAATATTTGTTGATTGATTAAAGAACATGAAATACTGAGTATACCTCTGATAAAAATATCTTGTGGCTCTAAGCTTATATAACAGGGACCAAATGTAAATGAGCATAGTGGCTTCGATTAACAAGAAACCCCTTTCAAAAAGTTCTAAAAAATGTTTTAACTCAAAATGGGTCACAGATCAAAATGTAAAAAGTAAAACTATGCAACTTTTAGAAGAAGATATAGGAAATCTTTATGACCTGGGACAAATTTTTCAGAAATCACATATCCATAATGAACTCATATTTAGAATTTGTAAAGAACTCTTAAAATTTAGTAGATAGAAAAAAAAAAAACCCAGTAAAATTGGGCAAAACATTTGAACAGATACTTCAAAAAAGATACTTGGATAGCAAATTATTACATGAAAATATGCTCAAGTATATTAGTCATTAGGGAAATGTAAATTAAAACCACATTGAGATACTACTACACACTTAGAATGGCTGAAATTTAAAAAAAATTGACATTTCCAAGTGCTAGCAAGGATGCAGAGCAACTGGACTTTCAAACATTGCTGGTGGAAATGTAAAATGGTATAGTCACTCTGGAAGACAGTTTGCCAATTTCTTGTGAAATGAAACATACACAAACCATATGACTCAGCAGTCCCACTCCCAGGTATTTACTCTAGAGAAATGAAAACTCAAGTTCACACAAAAACCTGTACTCGAATGTTTATAGCAGTATTATTCATAACTGCCAGCAACTGGAATCTACCAAAATGTCCTTCAATGGGTGGATGGTTAAAGTTAAGCAAACCAGTTCATCCATACAGTGGAGTACTACTCAACAATGAAAAGGGAGGACTATTGATACGCATAACAATATTGATAATTTTTAAATGCGTTATGTTAAGTGAAAGAAGCCAGACACAAAAGATTATATAATATATGGTCAATTTATGTGACATGGTGGAAAAGACAAAACTATAGGATGGAGTTGCCAGAGGTTGGAGGTGGGTATAGAGAGTTTGATGTCAAAGGGGGAAGCATGAAGGTCATGGGGTAAGGGAGTTGTTCTGTATCCTGATTTTGGTGATGGTCACATGACTTTATGCATTTGTTAAAATTTAATTGCACCCCCCCCAAAGTGAATTTATTGTATGTAAACCAAAAAAAAAAAAAACCGTCGTGCAGATAATGGAAGTGAAAGAAAATTAAGGGCCGGCCCTGTGGCGCACTCGGGAGAGTGCAGCGCTTGGGAGCGCAGCGGCGCTCCTGCTGCCGGTTTGGATCCTATATAGGGATGGCTGGTGCGCTCACTGGCTGAGCGCGGTGCGGACGACACCAAGCCAAGGGTTGTGATCCCCTTACTGGTCACAAAAAGGACAAAAAAAAAGGAAAGAAAATTAAGTTATCAGAGAGCTTCCCTAGCTGAGGCTTTAATTTTTACAAGGAATAATTTTGCTTTTGATGCTTAACTAATAGCACAATGGGTACAAATGAACATTTTCCTGGTTCTGTATTTACATAGCAGCAAGTGTGACCCTTAAAGACATTCCCAAACACAGGGCTGCTGTATCCGTTTGCCTTTCCCAGCCAAGCTGTCTGACACTCAAGATCCTGTGACCTCGGAAGAATTATGACTGCCCAGCTAAACAAAGCGTTGATAACACCACACCTTGCACTTTTCACCTGAGCAAATGTCACCAAGATCTCATGCCTTGGTGAGTATGCCTCCTCACCAAATTCTCCCTCACCTTGCCCCCTGGACTAGACCCTACTGTGATGACAGGTGAGACCCAACCTGGGTGCTGCCCCCTGGGCTGGGCTCACTTTTGACAAGCCGGATTTAGTGCTCCATTTCTTTCCCTTACAAATCCTGTCTTTAACCCTGTGACCACTCCTTGTTTGGGAATTAAAGGTCTCCTTGAGAGTCTTTTGTGTGCTTGCCAGCCCCTCGCCAGGCTCTTGCCACTGCTGTGCCTCTGCCAGCCCAAGGCTTCATTCTGCAGCTCTAGGGAGGCAGGAGAGAACTTCATTGCTCACATCCATATCTAACCTGTTTATGCTCTTAAATTACTGCCCACCTGAAAAATCCTCAAAGTCCCAGGGGAACATCGTGAATTCCCCTCTGCCCAGGAGATGGTTTTGTGTTTTAATAGTCTTCCAAACTTTATTGTATGAAGTATTAGTGCTTCTTTGGAGTTTGTCATATGTCTGGATAATAAGTAAGTTTCAAAAATGTAATTAACAGACGTTCCAGTTGAATTTCCAAGGCTGGTAGAATTGTGTCCTTCTTCCTCTCTCTCGCCCCTTCCCTCCCCACCCCCACCGACCGCCACAGCATACATTAAAAGCTGACGTGCCAAACTTGCTTTCCTGCAGAAATTACCTCGGAAATGGAGCTGAGATGCCAGGGGTCCTGGCCTTGCAGAGAATCTAATCCAAGAAGACAAGCGGAACTGAGAGGCCTAGGAAGACTTGACGTTGAGGGAAAGAATTCACAGCTAATTTGGAGGATAAACAGGAAAGGAGTTCAGCAAAATATGAACACATTTCCAAGTGCTGCAGCAGAGGAAGATGTTAGGAAAATATAGGAAAACGGTCAGGGCCCCTCAGATGTTCAGAATCTTGCCAAGCATTTTATGTAAATATGCACGTGCGCCCAGGTGTCCCTTGGTTGTTGTCTAATGTAACCGCGCTGTGCGCCCAGGTGTCCTGGGTTATGGACTTAAGTATAAAGGATGAGTGGCTCTGATCCACGGGGCCCCCCACCCCCGGGAAGCCCCCTGGGGGAGGGCCCATGGGGAGGCCACTACTGCTGCTGGAGGCTGTTGCTGCCAGTGGCCCTAGGAAGCCCTGAGAGGTCATCGCCTCTGCTGCTGCTGCTGCTGCTCCTGAGGACTGAGTTCGTATCTTCTGCCAGTGGCTCCCGGGATCTTTCACAAGTACCAGCATGGACATGTGTATGAGGGGTCTGTGACCCAGCCTGGCATGTGAGGGGTTTGAGAACCAGTCTGTACAATGGGTTTGAAGGAAATACAAATATAATATTCCATACAAATGGAAACTTAGTATAACTAAAATAATGAAACGTTTTGGCTTTAGTTATGAATTACTTAACCAGACAATTAACGTAGCTATTGCCTCGACCCGGCAATTTGCGTGGTCGTCTAGCTTTACAGTAGGGGACTGGGACATTTGAGGAGGGGATCGCCCCCGTCCACTTCACTGCCTTCTCGCAGGCTTCGCAGTCGACAACCAAAACAGCCACCAACAAGAGGGCTGTTCCCGTCCCCGATTTATATACTTTTACTCCATGTGTACCAGGTATCTAACCACATTAGGGCTTCCAACCAATTTTTTACAATTTCATTTTGATTGCTCATGATTCCCTGTTGTTATTGTCATCAGCGTTGCATCCTGAAAGTTCACTTAGTCTGGCAGGCCCTCCCCTGCCCCAAGTAAAAGAGAACTAAGGTGGACTTTGTCTCAGGAGTGGGACATAACCAGCCATCTGGGGTAGTATGTATTCCTTCCTGCGCTAATCGTTCTACTGATTTTTAGGCGCTTGATTTTCAAAGGAAATGCAATCCTTATGTTTATACCTCATTTACACTCAACTTAAGAAAGCCTTCTTTCATAAGTGCCTTGTGATATCCCAAAAGGCTTCTTGACCACACATCTGCCTTCTCGTGAGTTTATAGAAATCTTCTGCTTCCAAGTTTGGAAGAAATGTCTTACTCTAAATTGTGAATCCAGTTAAACACGCCAGAAAGGTGGATCCCAGAAAGTTTAGCTCTGAATTTTCAGCTAACACCTACTCTCACAAAAGTATTTGAGAGCACTGAAATTTTAGTATCTAGAAAAAGAGTCTGTGGTGTGTGCTAATAATTCATTTCTGTAGTGTCAATAAGCTCTGATCCTGTAGTGAGTCCCATCACCAGGAATCCACACATTTGAATTCTGTAGGTCACTTAAGTGCCTTGCAGCAATGTTGAAGACATGGACTCTGGAACCGGACTACCTGCATTTGAATCCTTCGTTTGCCTCTTAAGTTGTAAATATTAAACGAGCTAAAACAGGCAAAGCACATAGCGCAGAGCCTGACAGAGTCTCTACTCAGTCCTATGAGCTGTGACCACTAGGCTTTTGCACACTGCTCTTGGGAACAAAATAAGAAATTATACAGAAAGATGTTTTTGTAATTATTGTAAAAGTACTTTTAAAGACACTGCTCATTTTGCCTTTCAATGTCCCGTATAGAAAATATGCCTTTGTTAAATTCATGTTAGATTGCTCAGGGTAAAAAGACAGAAATGGGTCTCTGCTGATTAACTGCTAGACTTCCTTTAATTTTAATATTGTACATACAGGTGAATAACTAGTTTTTAATTCTTATTTTATTTTTTTCTTTGGCTGCCAGGATGTCAGGATTTATGTTCAGTTGTAGCAGCAATCCTGATTTTAATAATAGTAGTTGAATAATAACTCTCATTTACCAAAACAAAACAAAACAAAAGCCAATGTTTAAGAGCAGTTTTGAGTGTTATTATCTGATTTTTGCATTAGCTCCAAAATGAAAACTAAAAGAGAGCTATGACTGCTAATAAACATACCTGAAATGTATAGACAGGGTCTTTTTGAGCTGCTTGATTTATTCCTATCCTGACTCAGACCTACATTGTATCCTTCTGAAAGAAACTGGATGAAAGGATAGTCTAATTTACAAATTTCAACAGCTGTTAAGATTACACAGTAACTGTCCTTTCACACTGTGTAGAATTACACCACAGTGAATTTGCTGCTGGTGTACAAGGGAGAAAATCAGCATCTAGGTGCTGATGAGTGCTCGTTAAATCAGACACACATAAACAGAATACTTTGGTTGATCTCCCTTTTTTTTGTCTTTTACTCCAGTGCTGTATAAAATATGCAGCAAAGGCTTTCTGGGAAAGTTTCTAATTCTCCACTTCTTCATGGACATGCACATAAATAGAAAGCATACGAATGGCCAGATCCATGACTGCACCCCAGCAGTTACTTACTATTCTGACACCCCACCCAGAGGAGGGTCCAAATCCATCTGGAATCTTAAGAGATTCCAGATGGACCTTATCATTAATCATCTAAACTGGGTTATAATTGAGAGTGAAAAGGGGCACAATTAATAATTTTGCCAGGACGATAGGGATAAACATATCCAAGACAAATTAGACAATTTTGGAAGAAATTAGACAGCATTGCCAAAAATGCCAGAGATTTATCTTGTGGGTAAATCCTAACAGGATTGGATTGGTTTGAACCTACTGTTATGATTCTTGGGGCACTGGGAAGGACTTTGGAAATATTTCTGCACCTCCCTTTCCTCACTGATGACTTGAATTTCACCATTACTGATTCATTCCTTTGGATTAGAAGTTCTCAACCAGAGGTAGTTTTGCCACCAGGAGATATTTGCCAGTGTCTGATGATAGTTATTATTGTCACAACGGGGAGGGGAGCTGCTACTGATAACTAGTGGGTAGAGAACAGGACATCCTGCAATATACAGGACAGTCCCCCACAACAAAGAAATTGTCTATCTGTTGGGGAAATAGAATAGTTTAGTCAGGGCCCTTGCCTTGGGTCCAGTTGGATGTGGTTCAGCATCTTTTGTAAGCAAATTGTCTGTGTGTGTGTGTGTGTGTGTGTGTGTGTGGAGTTGTGTGCCAATGTATCTTTAGTTTTGTTGCTATTCTTATGTTCTTTGGAGAGACAGAGAGAGAGAGAGAGAAGAGTTTTAGTGAAGCAGGCGGGTGGGTGTCTGTCTCAGGCGTCCTCCTGCTGCAGCCATGCTTTCCAACCTATGGCTTCAAGGACCTTTTGGCTGGTTACCTAGCTCATAGATCTGTGTGAAGGGGTCTGGTGAACCAGCCTGGCATGTGTGGGGTCTGGGGACCCAGCCTGGCGTGTGAAGGGTTTGTGACCCAATCTGTGAATGGGCTTGAGGGGTCTGTGAGCTCCAGACCCAGCATTAGCTCGAAAATCGGCCCAGTCAGTTCAGCATTACCAGCAGGTAAAAGAGCCCGACAACTGGCATGGCCGAGTAGCTTTACACCATCCCTAAGTGTTAATAGTGCTGAGGTTTAGAAACCTTGCTTTGGATTAAGCATGGTCTCGTCTCTGGCTCCCATTTGAAGACACATGAGGGTCAAGAGAATCAGAAGACAAGCCACAGTCAGGGAGAAAATATTTGCAAAAGACATATCTGAGAAAGGACTGTAACAGTTATCCAAAACAAGCAAAGAGCTCTTAAAACTCAACAATAAGAAAACAAACAACCTGGTTAAAAAATTGGCAAAAGGCATGAACAGACACTTCACCAAAGAAGACATATAGACAGTAAGTAAACATATGAGAAGATGCTCAGCATCATATGTCCTTAGACAATTGCAAATTAAAACAACAATGATACCACTGCACTCCTATTAGAATAGCCAAAATTCAGAACATTGGCGATACCAGATACTGACAAGGATGTGGAACAACAGAAACTCTTGTTCATAGCTGGTGGGAATGCAAAATGGTAGAGCCACTTTGGAAGACAGCTGGCAGTTTCTTACAAAACCAAGTAGATTCTTACCACATGATCTAACAGTTGCACTCTTTGGTATTTACCCAAAGGAGTTGAAAACGTATGTCATAAGGTTTATTCATAGTTGCTGAAACTTGGAAACCACCAGGATATCCTTCAGTTGGTGAATGGATAGATAAGCTATGGTACATTCAGGTTATGGGGTATTATTCAGTGCTAAAAAGAAATGAGCTATCCAAGCAATGAAAAGACATGGAGGAACCTGAAATGCATATTACTAAGTGAAAGAAGCCAATCAGAAAAGGCTACATATTGTATAATTCCAACTATGTGACATTCTGGAAAAGACAAAACTGTGGAGACAGTAAAATGATCATTGATTGCCAGGGGTTAGGAGGAGGAAAGGATGAATAGGGGGAGCACAGAGGATTTTTAGGGCAGTGAAATTATTCTGTACGATACTGGTGGATACATGTCTTTATGTACTTGTTAAAACCCACAGAATGTACACCAGCAAGAATGAACACCAATGCAGGCTTCGGATTTTGGGCGATGATGATGTGTCAGTGTAGGTTTATTGATTATACAGGATGGGCATCCCAAACCAAAGATCTGAAATCTGAAATGCTCCAAAATCTGAAATTATTATTATTATTAATGTTTTCTTTCTTTCTTTTTTTTTTTTTGCAGCTGCCTGGTATGGGGATCCAAACCCTGGACCTTGGTGTTATCAGCACTGTGCTATAACCATGTGAGCTAACTGGCCAGCCCCCCTGAAAATCTGAATTTTTTTGAATGCCAACATGATGCTCAAAGGAAATGCTCACTGGAGCACTTTGGATTTTCAGATTTGGGATGCTCAACTCCTGACAGAAATATCACTCTGGTGTGGGATTTTGATAGTGGGGGAGGCTGTGGGGGGGTGCAGGGGGGTAAAAAGGGATTACTCTGTACCTTCTGCTCAATATTGCTGTGAAACTAAAACTGCTCTGAAAAATGAAGTCTGTGTGAAATAGATTCATGAGGAAAAACAGACAAGTCCATCATACTTCATATGGAATGATTTTTTCCAAGAGGTGGTAAGAAAAAGTGATAGATAAAGGAGGTGCCAAGGTTAAAATATTGCCATCTTTAGAATATTGCCTATGCTGACCCTCCCACCGTGGACTGGGAGGTGGTCAAAATGTGAGGGAGGTGACTGCAACTTTCTGATGCTTTGAGAGAAGTTAGAAAAATCATTCATTCATTTATTCATTCATTTCACCAACCAAATTTTATTAAGTACCTGCTGTTGGCCTAACAGATTTTCCTATGGGCTTCTCATGCATAAGTGCGTAGTGGGAAACAGCCTAGAGCTTGAACAATTTAAGCCTATTTTCTGGCCATTCCTTATTTCCAGAGGTCAACAGTCAGCATGTGGTGGCTAGACCTATGCCAGCATCATTAAAACTTTGAGTGTGGACCTTAAACTCAGGCTACAGCTTCCTCATGCATGACATGATTGTTTTTACTCAATGATTACACACTCCAGTTATCTATCTTGAGGGTAAATCCGAAATCGCAGCAGTGCCCTGAACCTCTGGAGTGCGTAGAATGGGCCAAGTCTGAGATGCCCTCCATCCTAGATCTTGAAGTGAGTGGGAGAGAAGGAAGGCATTTGTCTAGAGAAACATTTCCCTTAATGTCCCATGCATGCCAGTTATTGGCTTCTGTACTCTTCTAATGCTCTAATCTAAGCTATGCATGTTGCCAGTTTTCTTCCAGAGTTCGTCTTGTCCCACTGACTTCAGACCTCAGAGACATGCAGGGCGTATCCAAGCAACTCCCAGTAACACCAACCCTAGTTACACTGATGACATCGGGTTCCTGTGCAGATGCCTCAAATGGATGTTGTAACAGACTAACAAAATTGATGGTGGGATTAACATGCACTGAGCCTTAATGAAAGCAATTTATTTTTCGTCTCATTCCATGCAGCTGTGATAAGTTTTTCTTCCCCACCCCCCCAATTCAGCTCCACAAAGCAGGGAATCCTTGGTTTTCCCCAAAGTAGCATACTTTTCCTGATGTAAACAGCAGACACCACCACAATCTCAGCTCAAAAAGTAGTTCAGAAGGAATATTTTTGTGGAATTTCAATTAAGGAAAGAAGCAGCTTACTTAGTATCCAGACATTTAGGAGTTGTACCTCTCTGAAAATTTCTATGCAGCAATTACTGTGTGCAAAAATATTATTTTTTCTTTTTATGATTTGGGGAATAAGATTAAGAATTGCTTTAGAAAAGCCATCTCCTTCCCCCTTACTTTTCTTCTAGATATCCCCTCATCTTTTAAGTTCCTATATTATGAAGTTTTAGATTCTCTTTTGTTTCTGACTTCCGTTTCTAGTTTTTCATAATCCTTCCTTTACTGCCTTTCTTTTGGTTCCATCTGGCGCTTTTGTATTTCATTCTCTTTACTACAACTTCTATGTGCTCTTTTGTTCTTATTTCCCCTGCCTTTCTAATTCCAGTTTTAGTGCCTCATTTCCATCTGTTGTGTGTATGTTTGTTTTTGTTTTGTTTTTTGCCACTTAATGATAATTCTTTCAGAGGTAATTCTCAGAGGTAAGCCTGAGGATTGTTTCCTTCTTTCAAGAAAGGAGTGTGTATGTGAACATTTTATACACTCTGATTAGTAGTATTTTTGTTTATTTCTCGAGTCCTCCAGTTTGGGACTTTTTCTCTCTCTCCTTGCCACAAATACTGACCGTCTGGGACTCTTTTACAATCTGCCATGATACTGTGACCTAATCTAATTAAGAGGATAGAAAAAACAAAAAGAGTTGATAAGAAAAATTGAGCTGAAGATTATCAGCCATGATTTTGGTTTGTTAGAGGAACCTGATGTCTCCTTTTGCTTGAGGGTCTGAGGGGTTGACTTAGAGTTTTCTTCCTGGAAGTCCTCTGCAAATATACTTCTCTCTGCCCTGATGGCATATGCATTGCAGGAGTTTCTGGAATAGAAATTTAATAGCCTCTAATGGTCTCTGAAGGAAATTAGACAGTGTTGCCAAAAATGCCAGAGAATAGAATGGCCATTTGAGCAGAAGAATAGGAATATCATGGAGAGAGGGTTAAGGAATTAGAAACAAAGAAGGAACTGGAATGTTCAACTGGTTTAGGAAAATCTAAGTACGAGTAAGAAACACAGAGCCTGTGTCTGCGTGTTCCTTAGTAGCTGTGTTGTATTACTTCAGCCCTCACTTTGATGAATTACTATTTACTGTAAAGAAGCCACGTTACACTATCCATGTGGGTCCAGCTTCCTTTTTGGAAGTCTGGCCCTAGCATACCAACACCTAGTGTTCTTCTAAGGAAGAAGAGCAGAAACTTTAATTTGTTGATAGGAATTAACAATTAAAATGTTCTGTATGGAACTCTAAATGTACCTTGAAAAAAAATCACACAGAAACTAAGCAGTTTCAAATATTTTTGAAATAGGTATGCCACTGGCTTGGAATGGAATTGTTCCTTTTTCTATTATTTATTTGGAAGATCATTTGCCTTTACGAACTAGATTGCAAACTGGCATGCAGTGTAAATTTAGTGAGGGTTAGAGGCATGTCTTTTACAACATTATATCCCCAGAGAACCTAGTGCAGAGCTCTGTACATTGTCAGTACTTAACTATTTGATGAATCAATGCACAAAGGAATAAACAGCAAATTTCAGTGAAGTTGGAAGCGACCCTGAGTGATCAGCATGTGCTTCTCTGTCCGGAATGAGGTCAACGAACACGTGCACGTGAAGGGTTCCTTCTTCCTGGATTTGCTTTTTTTTGTAGGAACAACAGGGTCAACTGCTTGTTCTTGAGAATCCATGGGGATTGGCACTTCCAAGCCAAGTTCCCAGTTGACAGAACGTTTGAAAACAGTTTGACGTGGACAGACTCTGGAAGGACAAAAGTGTATCACTTTTCTAGCGCCTCAGCAATCAGAACAGCCCTCGTTAAGTAACCAGATAGGCGAGGCCAACAAAACCAAATATGAAGAGATCCAAATAGTGCTTTCTGTGAATTTATATCCCTCAGTTGACATACAGATCTGATTAGACATAAAGCTGTTCTCCTTCCCATAAAGTCAGAGGATACTTAGGCTAAGCCAAAAGACTTTCTCATCTTAGCCGTTGAACAAAATGGGGGTTTCCGAAAGCTGAAGGGGACAAGGTGAAATTAGGCCACAACACAAGTATTGTTAGAGAATTTACAGCGTGAACCAGCAGTTCGTTTTTCCTTTTGACTTGGGTAGCCTGTGACGGATGACTGGTCAGTGACTAAGCAGCCATGCAAATATAAGCAAATGATGATTATTTTTTATCAATAGTGATAATAGTATCATTTTAATAGTAACTAAGTGTGCTGTGTGTTGACACAACTCTAATTCAAAGTAATATTTCCAGAGTATGGACCTTGGGATTACTTTCAGCACATTCACTACCTGTTAGCAAGACTTTGGCCCTCTTCATGGCACAGATATTTACTGGACAACACCATGCATCATGCACTGGGTACTGGAGAAGAAGACATCAAGGACCCAGCAACTGCCTTGTTCAATGGGGGTTTCATGACGCCAACACAACCTAAAGGAAGCTGAGAAATTCAATCCTCAATGAATGGGGTTTTTTTTCCCCACCGGAAAGGGTAACATATATTGGTTGATTTAATTGATTTCCTTCCCTCATCCCCCGCCTCATTCCATCACAGCCTCCTTGAATACACCCCATGATTCAGACATAACAACATCATAGACTCCAATGTGATGGTATTTTTAAAAAGACCCTTAAATGATGCAAACCACAAGGCTCAAGTTTGCTGTAAGTTTATATGTTGGAAACCACAATTTCATATGTATTTTTCTTGATAAATTTCAATTAGTTAATAAAGTACATCAATACCTGATAGCTATACAGTATTTATAATACCTCCTAATTGAGCCTGATCTAAAATTTTAAATCTTTGCCATAGCATGTTGTGGGTTGCATTGAGATTTTATGTACTGAGACAGGGCACTGATTTGTTCAGCAAGCACTGTCAAATAGATTATGTTTTATTTATGCCGAATATAATTTTATCATTGGCTTACTTCTTCCTATTCTTGTTTTGTTTTAAAATAACTGTTTTCTACTTCAGAAATAACACATACAGCTGAAAACTTTGAGGAAAAAACTCAAAGGAAACAGGTAAAAAAGTCACCCTAAACCCTGCCACACAGAGACAGCCTCCATTACGTCTGGTGAGGCCTTATGATGTTTTTTCCCATGTATATTTATCTTACATTGCTTGACAAAAATTGTATCACATTATACTTACAGCTTTGTGCCTGTTGTTCTTACTTAATGTATCGGGGCTGTTTTCCTATGTCAACAAAGATTCTGTTTAATGGGTGAATAGCATCAAAGTGTGTTCTTAAAGTGCTGCATTCTGCCTTGACATGGTCCAGTGGAAATATAGCCCCTCAAGCAGTGGATTTGTTAGGAGCAAGAACCTATTCTCAGTAGAGGGTCCTCCCCTTAGGAACACGGAGTTGATAATGCCAAGTGCGTCCTTGACCTTCTGGGCAGGATGGAGAGCTCTTCTTTTTTTCAAGCTTCTGCCTGATAAGGGTGATCAAACAGCCAGATTCAAGATTTATTACTTAGGAATCTAGTCTATTTGCAGTTGTTTAGAGCTTTCATTCATGTCCTGATCCTTTTATCCATTTGCTGCCCTATTTTAGAAACTTACCAATTAAAACCAAGACCAACCAACAAAACCCCAAAGGCTTCTGGTTGTACCCTATCTACAATTCTGAATCAGGTTCTTTTCTGTTTCGTTGTTTCTCTTCTTATGCAATTGCTACTATTGTGATCAATATCAATACTTCACATTTGCCTAGCACTTTATTTCTGCAAAATGCACCTAAAACATGTTCATTAGTTGTTGAAAAATGTAAACCAAACGGAAAATTTACCTCAAAATTTGATTATGATGTGTACATGAATGGATGTGTTTATCTATATCTATTGTATTATTATATGTGCAGTCTTTAATAATGCAAGCCCCAGAGGTTTTTTTTTTTTTAACATTTTTTTCTTGAATGTGTCATTTATATAATTCCTGAAGTTATTAGGCCCTATGATTTGGCATCTTCATGCATTTTGAAGTCCTAGAAAAGCCTGTGATAATTGAAAACAATGAATTATTTCTAAACCAAGACACAAAATAATAGCAATCATAATAACAGTTATTGCATTCATATCAGGCATGTTCTACCTACCACTTTTCATATTTTATTTCATTAACTTCTCAAAACAAATCTGAAAGGTATGTACTATTATGAGCCGTATTATTGCAGATGAGGAAAACACAAATGAGAATTTCTTAAAAGCCTAATTTTTGACAATTTTTACTACCTTTCTTCTGTAAGAGGCACAGTATGAATCTCAGTGCTAACTGCTCCCCTCTCAAAGTTAATAATGACAGTCTTAATAGCAATATGAGCCATCATTCATTGAGTGCGTACAATGAGGCAGGTACTTCATAAACACTATTTCTGGTCCTCACATGGTAGATTGTATTTGCAGCACAATAATATCTCCCTTCCACATGCTCCTCTGCAATGTGACCTAGTCACCCCCGCATCAAGAAGAAAAGTTTATGTGTCTACCTCCTCCAGTCTATTGGTGAGTGCAGTGACTGCTTCAAACAAGAGAATACAGCAGAAGGCAAGTTTCAGGATCGAGGCCATCAGATCTTAGCTGTCTCCACTTCATGCTTCTCAAAATACTTGCTTTTGGAAGCCAGCTACTGCATAAGAAGCGTGACTACTCTGGTACCACCATACTGTGAGAAGCCCAAGCTATATGGAAAGGCCCCAGAGTAGGGGTCAGCAAACTACAGCCCACCTATTTCATATGGCCTTCAAGCTAAGAATGAAACCCGGCTCACCCACCTATTTTGTATGGTCTTCTAGCTAAGAATGACTTTTCCTTTAAGTAGTTGGGGGGAAAACAATCAAAAGAAGCATTTTGTGACATGTGAAAGGCACATAAAATTTAAATTTCAATATCATAACATTTTTTTGAAATAGTTTATTATAGTCTGTTTCTGTTGCTTATAACATAAAAACCTGAACCTGGGTTCTTTATAAGAAAACCGAATTTATTTCTTACAGTTTTGGAGGCTGTGAAGTCCAAAGCCCAGGGAACACATCTGGTGAGGATCTTCCTTGGTGGTGGCTTCAGAGACACAGGGTATCACATTGTGAGATGGTGGAAGGAGAGAGAAAAAGACTCATTCACTCTCCTTTTAAAGCCCTCAGAACCACGCCCATGACCACCATTTTTAATCCAGGGGCACAGTCCTCAGAATCTAATCACCTCTTCAAGGTCCCACAATTCAATTACCTAATAGGAATTCCCACCTTATTAATATTCACAGTGGGGAATCAAGCTTCTAATACATAAAATTTGGGGGACACAATTCAGTCCACATCAGTCACATTCATTTGATCACATATTGTCTGTAGTGCTTTTGTTCTACAATGGCAGAGTTGAACAGTCATAACAGAGATTATGTGGCCCTCAAAGTCTAAAGTATTCTCTATGAATCTTTACAGGACAAGTTTGCCAACCTCTACTTTTAGAGAATAATAGGGGGAGGCCAGGAAGTACCAGGTAATAGTACATGTAAGTATATAAACATTTCATACATCTCAGAGCCTCCAGCCCCAGCCAACCCAACTGATGTCACATGGAACAGAGACAAATGGCCCAGCTGAGCCCTTCCCAAACTCCTGACCCACAATAGCAAAAGCAAAATAAATGGCTGTTTTAAGGCACTAAGTTTTGGTAGTTTGTTATACAGCAATAGATAACTAAAACACCTCACAACCACCCTACAAAAGAAGGTATTGTTATCCAAATACTTAGATGAGGAAATAGAGGCTCAAAAAGATTAAATAACTCATTCAAGTTCTCACAGCTAGCAAACAGAACTGGAATTTCAGCCTAGGTCCTTTTGACTCCTAAGCTCTATTTATGACACAACTAACCCCATAATATTCAGCCTTTTGTCTGTTGCTATAGATTTTATGCCCATGTCAGTCTTCATTGATTCAGTAAGTACTTACTGACAGTTCTCACCACATGTAAGCTCCACGCGAAGCTTTGTGGGGAAATGAGATGAATGCAGATGTTGCCTGAATTTTTTACTTAACTTTCTACTTAGCAAAGAAGACCAAGGGTAGTACTGATGTGATGATGCGTAAAACATTACAAAATCAAATTCAACACACTTAGTCAGTAGCTGTTGGCCTATCGGATCCCATTCTAGGCAAGCACACTTCCAGAAAAGCTCTTAATGTCACAGTTTCAGACTTTTTTTTTTAAGGAAAAGTCAGCAGTCAGTGAAGAGATGGCTTGAAAATGCATTCCGTCTACCCACATAGTTAGTTACATGTTAGTTTTTTAAAATTTTATTTCAGATTAACTGTCCTCTTCCATGTTCCAAACATGTATAACCATACCTGAGTGGAAGTTGCACAACTGGAAACCATTAGCATTGAATAGCAGTGAAAAGCAATGCAGGAAGCAGAAGCCTAGGGAAAGCCGTTTTGAGGGACCAGGGCAAGGAATGTGAAGAAAAGTTTTGAAGAATATTCCAAGTCGTTAGCCAGTCTTTTTCTGAGGTCATTGGTACAGAGAGATCATTCAGTGAAGACTATCAGCTACGAACACAACTAGATGAATGAGTCATTCTAAGAAGAAAACTGAGGCAGCTATGGGTGTAAAGGACATTTCCCTGCTTATCAAGGACCTCTTTGCTACTACTTGAGTGCTGGCTTCTTGAAGGCCAAAAATGTCACCTTTATAACATTTGACACACAGTCAGTGGTGTGCTGGAAAAGGCTGCTAACAGCTTACAAGAGCTGATTAAATTTGGGGGAATTTTTGTGTGCCAATTTTTGAAATCAGCCACGGTAGGAGTATTTACACCATGGGAATTGGCAAATGCTACAAATCAGGGCTTTTTTTTTCAGAGAGCCAGTTTATCAGCACACTATTGAGACAGAGTCAATGAAAAATGATTAGCCAGTAGTCCATAATCCTTTCAATATGGAGTGTATAATAAAGTATGAGGCAATCATTACATTTATGCTTTTAAATAATTTTTAGCAACATGAGAAAAAATTCAGGAAGCAAAACCGTATCTCTGGTATAGTCCCCCAAAATGTTAAAACATAGAGATATGTATTGAAAAAATATTTTAAAAAGAGATCAGTATCTTCACAGTGGTTATCTGTAGGTTGTGATTCATAGGAGATTTTTATTTATTTTTTATTATTTCTCTCAAGTATTCTACAAGAATGGGGCTGGCGGGGTAGCTTAGTTGCTTAGAGCGTGGTGCGGACAACACCAAGGTTCAGGGTTTGATCTCTGTACTGGGCAGCGCCAAAAAAAAAAAGAAAAAAAAGATATCCAACAAGGACTAAGTGTTACTTTAATCCTTTTTTATTTTGTGTACAGGAGCGACTGAGGGAAGAGATATAGGAAGAAAGAAGGGAAGAGGATGGTTTTCCCTTCCTCGTGCATTCAGTCCTGTGAGAAAAGGATGGAGGGATTCATTACAACGTGACCATGCTGCCAGGAGAGAGGTGGGAAGACAAATGGATAAAGAAAGGCAGGGCATGGCTGGTTGGCTCAGTTGGTTAGAGTGCTGCCTTATAACAGCAAGGTCATGGGCTTGGATCACCATTCTGGCCGGCCAGCCACACACACACACACACACACACACACACACACACACACACACACACACACACACACACACACACACACACACACACACAAAGGGCAGGAAAGGTAGTAGAAGGAATACTAGAATGAGCCTCAGAGGTTCTCTTGCTAGCAGCTATACTAAGAAGTCATGGCTATTTCACTTTCTGGACATCGATTTCTTCATCTCTAAAGTGTGCAGGCTACATGAGAAAATGGTGCACACATTTCATTCCAATCAGATGTTCTGTGTGATCTTCCTCTGACGGCAGCAAGCTCTTAGGATGGGCACGGGACGGCGTGCAGATCACCTGGCAAAGGAAAGCATGCCAGCAGACCTGGGGAGAGAAATGTTTGCTGGAGGGGAAGGAAGTGAATTTTGGCAAGGAGGGTGTAGAAGGGTGTTATTTAGTGATGGTGCTAGAAGAAAACTTTGCCATAATCAAAAACTCGAAGGTATTATCAAAGGGATGTTGGGAACAACCTAATTTAGGTTCCAGTTTTCTTTCATTTTCTACATTGATGAAGAAGTCTTGCTTCTCACAGATACATTTCTGCCTTCTACCAAGGAATTTCTGGATCTTGTCCACATGACAAGATCCCTGATTGTATGTTATAATGAGAAAATCAGGGATCTTCTAACATACTCTGTCAGTTTCCTAGAACTCAATAAATTTCGTCTTAGAGTGCTTTAGACACATCTCTTAAAGGTCCAGATTCTTTTCTAGGATCGTATTATATAAAATAGGCAAATCTTAAAAATATAGTAGAATTTTCATTAGTTGTTAACTCTGATACTAGTTTAGACAGACGTGGAAACTAATGGTTCAGTGTGTTGCTTTATATATGAGTTCTGTCTATACTGAGTTTTTGCTTATTTCTACAATTGTTTCATGTCTATCACAGTTATTCTCAATCATCTTGAAGAAAAAAAATCTCCTGATGTGATAGGGTGCAATGGTTCCAGCTCACATATTTAAATTTAATTAAAGTTAAAATTTTAATCCTTTTATAAAACTTATTTTATTAAGACATGCCATGTGTGTCACTTTTCCTCGAGGAACTCTGTATTTTTTTAAATAACTTTACTGGTCAGTCTTATATACGTATATGAAGTGGGAGTTGGTTCTCTCTCTGTGGGTTAATTGTATTTTTGAGACATTGCAAGAAAAACATCAGTGTTGCATTTCACTGAGTCTGTCTTCCCAAACAGACCCGGATAAGTGTAGCTTCCTGCAAGGCCACGGCCTTCTGTGCTGTGTGGAGCTGGGCACGAGGACACTGACACATCTGTAACCAAACCAGGGAGCCGCAGTGGCAGCCAAGAGCCATGCCTCTGGAATGAGGGCCCCTCATTCCTTTGTTCTCGATATTTCCTGGCAACGTGTCCACAAGCACATGCTATTAACAGATGGTGGGAGGCATAATTGGGATTTTTATCATAACATATCCCCCATGCTTCCACCATGCACCAAAGCAGCAGAAATGTACGGGCTCTCTGGCTTTGACACAGCAGGATTAAAAAACGTCTACTTCGAACCTCCAAAGGCTTGAGTCCCTGCACTACAGAGTTGACTGCTCAGTTAGATGTGGTTTCCACTCAGAAGTACAAAGCCCACTTCGATGATCATGTTCATATCAGATTCCTTTTAAGATCAATTGTTAATATGAGAGAGACTGGTTTCCCCTGAGCTGAGTGTATCTGGTAAGTTGAGGCATACATCTGTGCTGCAGAGTTGAGGCCTATGGGATTCGCAGAGAGCCCTAAACTTTGTACAGATAATTGTGCCTCAAAACCCCCACAGATGAAAAGGTCTCTTTTGCTTAACCCCATAGTTATGTGCTGAGCAAGTCAAAAAGAAAGCAGGAGCAAGAATGGAAAAGAACTTATCCAACAATTCTCTAAGAGGATTAATTTTGATTTTTTGCTGTTGATATTCAAATCTAGTTTGTGACATCTCAGTTCAAAATCAAGATTGCCCTGGTCTGCTTTATAAAAGCATATGTATATGTGTATACACACATATAATATTTTCTTAGAGAAAATTATTTTCTTCATGACTTATAAGTCTCTAAAGAAGTACTGTCTATAATATTCATATGACTCTTGTGCATTTAAGAGGCTTGCATCATCTAAAGAATTTGAGGGGTTTTGTTAAAAGTGTCTGCTGGTTGGGAATATTCCACATTACACCCACAATGATGACAATTGCAGGACTATCCTTTTGGCAAATGCCTGAGCATTGCAAACAGTGAGGTTTATATTTGGCAGTCAGTAGCATAGCTAAAGAAGCTTGAAATCTAAGATGGCAGTGGTTATTGCTGGTAGTAGAGCTGGTGGTTAGATGCTGGGAGTCAGATGGCTTGTTCAAATCTGACTCTTTCTCCTATGAGCTAAATGACTTTGATCAAGACAGTCACCTTTTTAAGCCTTGATTTTCCTATTTATAAATGGGCCTGATAATATTATCTACCTCCTAGGGTTGTTGTGAATTTTAAATGAAATGATATATGAAAAGTACTTAGCATAATGCCTGGCACACAGTATGTGCCCAATAAACATTATCTATTATTATTGGTACAAAGTGATATACAGGGCTAGCTACATAATGTTTAGTAAGCCCAATGACAAAGTGAAAATGTGGGGCCTTTTGTTCAAAAGATAGGAAAAAATGCTGTTAAAGGTAATAATATGTAAAACATTTTCTTTTTCTTCCATGCTCCCTCTTGGCTTGTCATAATGTTTTTTTTTTTTAAGTAATAGACTTTATTTTTAATTTTTATTTTTATTGAATCATAATTGACTATACATATTTTTGGGATTCAATGTTGACATATATTGATCAAATCAATATTACTAGCATATATATTATTACAAATTGTACTTATTCTTTATGCCCCTTGTCCGATCTCTCCCCATCCCCCTTTCCCTCCCCCTCCCAACTCTGATAACCCTAGATTTCTTCTCTCCTTCTGAAAGAGTAATGGTTACTCTGTTGATTTGTTGCCTAGATGATCTGTCCAGTGCTGAGAAGTGTGTTCAGGTCCCCCAATATTATCACAGAGAAGATGCTTCTTCTGTCACTCTGGAATGGGCTTTGTGGAGAGAGACATCCTCTTCTTTTCTTTGGTTTTTCTGCTGGTGACTCTCCTTGTGTCAGTGCACTCCAGTGGCTGGTGGACCATCTGCATTGTGATTGTGACACCTAGCTACTTTTGTTGCAGCCGTGGTTACTGTGGTGGCTGTGACGGGCCACCCACATGGAGGTGATGTTTTTGGCATGCTCCTTGGTGCTAGTGGTGTGCCTGGTTGTGGGCGGGAGGAGAGGGGGGTCTGGTCCCTTGCTCCATAACTTGGACCCCTGGGCGAGACTTTATTTTTTAGAGCAGTTTTAGATCTACAAAAATAATCATTGAGAAAGTACAGAGTTCAGACTTCTGGTCAAGATGGCAGAATAGACAGTCCCCAGCATCAGTCTTTCCCACAAATCAACCAATTTACAACTATAAAAAAGCAATGACAGCCAAGCTGGGGCTGCAAGAGCTCAGGGGAAGAGGAGGAGAGACCTACAGAGTTCATGAAGGCAGGAGAAGCCACGATGAGAGAATGAAAAAACTGCTCCAACCATTTCGAATCCCGGCCACTTCCAGGCTGGCCCTGGTGAGCACACGGAGCAGGAGCTGGTAAAAGCTGCAGCTGTGCCCTTTGCATGAACTTCCTTGGAGGCTGCAGGGGAGAAGAGGGCCTTGTTGGCCCCCAGGCCAGCAAGACCATGAATAGAGTTCCCGTGAACCCACATAGGAGCAAGAAGCCACAACAACTGAAGAAAAGGAGCCACTCAGAGGCCGGTAAGTCATCGCAAGGGATGAGCACATGGCCTGTCCCATGGGAAGTGTTTGGAGTGTGGGTGGTGGGGGAGACGGGCCCACCAGGGGAACACTGGGGCACAGCAAGGACAGCTGATCTGACCCCCAGTCAGCACAGACACACTCAGAGGAGACTGGTCAGGAATATAGAATTGCATGGGGTGCAGTTTGGTGAAAAGACTCAGGCTCACACCAGAGTTTCTACACAACCCAGGTGCACCAGATCTCATGAGAGCTGGAATTACCTATAAAGTCAACCTTTAAAACCTGAGCTGCACAAAAGCCTTCCCTAGGGAATCAGCAGCAAAGCAGCAATTTAACTCAACCACAGAGCACAAGTACTGGTCCCCAAAGGAAGTTCCCTCATTTTAGAAGTAAGCAAAGGACAACAAATTAGTTCCAGCACAGAGTTTAAGTGGTGGGAACAGCAAATAATCCAACACAGACTGAAAGAAAGCAGACTGAAAGAAAAAACAAAGTACCCACAACCAGAGACAAAGTTTGGTATTAACTAATAAAGGTCTCATTTCACCAAAGAACACCTATAACACCTAGAAGGACCCAAAGCCCCCTGGGATACCAAGCCAGAGAGTGGGGAGGGCTGGGGGCCTCAGCCATGCCCTTTGACACCAGTCCAGACGGTAGGGGCCAAAGGCCTCATCCACACTTCCGCCCTGACACACACAACCAACCCAGTGACAACCACCAAGCCACCACAGGAAGCTGGGGTGGTGGGGGTCCAAGGGCATCAGCCACATTCCCTGACATGTGCAACCAGCCCAGTGATGACCACTGAGCCTCAGCAAGAAGGGCCCTGGGTTCCCGAGCTAGGGTGGGGGACGAGGGCCTTTGCCACACCCCCATGACATCTGTACCCAGCCCAGCAATGACCAAGCCACCACTGGAAGCCCCTCCCTGGCCGCTCCTGTGAGAATGAGGGGGTGCCACAGGCCTCAATCCTGCCCCTCCTCCTTCCTCCTTCTTCCATCCCATTTCCTTCCCCTTTCCCCTCTTCCCCTCCCTCCCAACTGCTCCACAACATCCTAGAATAAAAAAATAATAATATTAATTTTAAAAAATTGTGAAAAAAAAAGATGGAGTTCACATATTCTCCCCTCCCCCATTCTCCCTATTATTAATATCTTGCATTGCAGTAGTGTGGTACATTTGTTACACTTAACAAACTGATACTAATACATAATTATTAACTAAAGTCCATAGTTTATATTAGGATTCACTTTTAGTATCGTACAGTTCTATGGGTTTTGACAAATATGGAATGTCATGTATCCACCATTATAATAACATACAGAATAGTTTCACTGCTCAAAAAATACCCTGTGCTCCACCTATTCATCCCTTCCTTTCTCTTCCCTCTGGTGCCTGGAAACCATTGATCTTTTCACTGTTGTACAGTTTTGCCTTTTCCAGAATGTCATATTGTTGGAATCATACAGCATATAGCTTTTTCAAACTGGATGTTTCTACTTAGAATATGCACTTAAGGTTCCTCCTGCATGATTTTTTTTTTTTTATGGCTTGATAGCTCATTTCTTTTTGTTTCTGATTTCCATTGTATGAATGTACTACAGTTTATTCATCCACCCACTGAAAGACATCTTGGTTGCCTCCAATTTTTGGCAACTACGAATAAAGTTGCTACAAACATACAAGTGCAGTTTTTTGTGTGGAGATAAGTTTTCAACTCATGTGGATAAATACCTAGGAGAGTAATTGCTGGATCACATGGTAAGACCATGTTTAGCCTTGTAAGAAACTGCCAAACTGTCTTACAAAGTGGCCAAAACATTTTGCATTCCCATCAGCAATAAATGAGAGTTCCCATTGCTCCATGTCCTTGTCAGCATTTCATGTTGTTAGTGATCTGGATTTTAGCTATTACAAATAGCCATTTGCAGTTTTGGATAACTGTTACAGTCTTTTCTCCAACTTGTCTTTTGAGAATATTTTCTCTCAGTCTGTGGCTTGTCTTTTCATTCTCTTAATGTTGTCTTTCACAGAGCAGAAGTTTTTAATTTTAATGAAATCCAACTTATCAATCGTTTTCTTTCATGGTTTGTGCTTTTGATGTTGTAGCTAAAAACTCACTGTCAAATCCAGCATCATCTAGATTTTCTCCCATCTTCTGCAAGTTTTACAGTTTTGCATTTTACATTTAGGTGTATGATCTATTTAAAGTTAATTTTTGTGTAAGGTATGAGGTCAGAGTCTAGACTGATTTTTTTTACCTGTGGATGTCCTATTGTTTTAGTACCATTTGTTGAAGAGAATATCCTCTCCCCAGTGAATTAACTTTGCTTTGTCAAAGATCAGTTGACTATTTTTGTGTGGGTCTTTTTCTGGGTTCTCTGTTCTGTTCCATCATTATTTTTGTCTACTCTTACACCAAAACCACAATGTCATGATTATCTTAGTTTTATAGTAACTCTCAAAGTTGTATAGTATCAGTCCTCTGACTTTGTTCTTCTTTGATATTTTGCTGGATATTTCGGGGTTTTTTTCCCTCTCCATATAAACTTTAGAATCAGTTTGTTGATCACTACAAAGTAACTTGCTGGAATTTTGATTGGAATTGCAGTGAATCTACAGATCAGCTTGTGAAGAATTGACATCTTAGTATCAAGTCTTCTTTTCCATGAACATGGAATACCTCTCCATTTATTTAGGTCTACTTTGATTTTTTTCTTTAGAGTTTTGTAGTTTTCCTCATATACACATGAGATCTTATACATATTTTGTTAGATTTACACATAAATATTTCGTGTCATGTTGTTTTTTATTTGCTATTTAATGATGTTCTGTTTTTAAAAATTAATGTTTTATTATGAATTATACCATTTATTTTATATCATGTAGTTCTAGTTTTAAAAGCAAATACAGGAACATTTAACTCATATGTGGAATTATTCAGATTATACAATTTATATTTTGTAGCTAGTGCATACATATGTATTTTGTTCTTGCCAGGACAGTGGAAAAGCTGTACAAAATTAGTTCAAATGTTTGGTTTTTTTTCACTTCATGATACCCACACATTCTACCAATGCTCTCTCTACCCTCAGCTTACTGGTGATTAGAGAGGATTGAAAGAAAAAGACCTATGTGTTGCTCTATCTTTTCCTTTAAGTCATCGTTTTCAACACAAGTGGTTGGCTTATATAGAGAAGTAACATAAGGAAAAAGGAATATGTTAGCATTCCTTGATTGTTCATATTTCTTAGAATGCCATTGCCTTCTTTCTGTGTTTGAAGCAAGTTCTGGTTCACATAGAAAGTTTGGCCCCTCAGAGCTGTCAACACCCCTGCTCACTCAGTCATAGACATGGCAAACTTACGTTGCACTTACTTTGGGTCTTGCTGAACTCCCATTCATTGTGAGTCCACTGGGATTCATGCCCATGGGCATCCTGAATGCTATGCAAATGGGGCACAAGGAACGGTGGCAGACATGCAATTGCATATATCTCCTTTGCTTACTGCATGCTGTATTATCACATTGAACTTACAAACAAAAATCCAAAGATAAAATTATTAAGAAGTTCAAGATGGCATCAGCACAGCATTAAACCAAACACTGGCCCTCTGAATGTGGGGCCCTGAGCAACTGTGCAGGATGTATGTCCGGGAAGACAGCCCTGCTGATAAATGAGAAGTGGTGGAGATGCAAGGCAGTGTGGCTGACCACAAAGGGATGCTAACTAGCTGGAGAATAATGAAGGCTTCAGTTGGAAAAGACATAGAATTTATTTCTGGTTCAAGAAATTGGGCCCCAAAATGTAAAGTTGTTACACTTTCCTCTGTGTAACCGAGATGGAACAAAAGAGAAAGAAAGAATGCACTCAAAGTACCATCAATGAGGCCTGGAGGGACTGCCGCCCATCAGAGGAGCAGCCCCATCCAAAATCAGCCTTTCTTTTTATTGACAAGACAAGGAAGTTTCACAAGAAAAATCAGTTGATTCAATCATCAAAGGACATAATAACAGGCAGTGTAAAACTTGTAACAGCAGTAAATTAGCAATGTGACATTCCAGAATGTAATTTGTAAAAAGCTAGGTTTATTCATCAACAAACAGCTTGTCCTTAGTAAACATTTTCTTTTCTACATACTTCCTATAGCAATTTCCTTAGCATATTTAGACAGCATTCAAGCAGTTTCCTTAACATATCTTGAGAACAATCAGTAGATTAAATAGTCAATAATCATTCAAGCCAGAATCAAACCAGCAACCTAAAACAGACAAAGTATACAATCCCATCCCTAAACAGTGATTAGAATTGATTAGATGGCTTTTGCCAACCTTATCTGTGGACTTTTGTCCCCTACTCAAGAACCTTTTGGCTCATTTATTCATTTCCTAAAAATCCTATTCTAAGATCAAAGGAGAATCAAGATTTCTAACCCACTACATAAAGTGGCTGGCCAGGGTCACACAGGTAAGGATTAGGGTGAGAACTCCTCTTTTCATCCAAGTAGTATTATTGAAATTTACTATGTGGTGTTATTTCAAGTTTCCTATTGACTCAATTTCAGCTGACATCCAAAAGTTTATTGTTTGACTTGATGCTTCTAGAAATATCCAGATTTACACACTGGGAGTCCAAGCTGAAACCCAAAGCAGTTATGGCTTTGAGTCATAGTCACAGATGTAGCAATCCTTTGGCTACTAAAATTTGTTTAAGGAGAGACCTAAATTAGGTCTTGTCATAGTGATAGGTTTTCAGTATTAGGCATTGGTTCTTCTGAAAAAAAGAAAAGGAGCCATTTTCATTCATGGTGGTGAAAAGTGACAGTGTGTTTTCCTGGAAGCAGCCTTTGCCATCTGAGTTTCAGACACAGAGACAACATCAGATTCAGTAGGAACTTCAGAGATAAACTGACTTAGTGGTTTTTGAACTGCATTCTGCAGAAACCAAGGCTCCCACAGAAGTGCTTTTGGGGATCCACAAACACTTGGTTGAATATATTTTATTTTAAAAAATGAGTTAGAAAATGCTCACTACTCAAATGTGTTATAGATCGAAGTTTAATGCCGTGGACATTGCAGATGGTTATATCATCAATTTTCTCTTGAAGAAATGTTATGCATTTTAATGTGTAAAATAGGTATACCCCTTTTATCTACACTGTGTGTTGGGGAGCCCTATGAGACTTCATCTTATAAAAGACTTCCCTTGCATGAAAGTAACATTTAAAAACCACTGATCTATTTATCCTCCTCCATGTAAACCTCTTAGAACAGAGGCATGATTCATAATAAATGCTCAACAAATATTAGCCATTATTATATCCTACAGATGGAGAAATTGAGGCCAAGGTTGAATAAGTAGCTTGTCTAACACTTCCAGATATTTGACAGCAAAGCCAGAATTCCAGCCTAAGTCCCGACTTCTAGATTGTTTCCCTTTTTCTTCTATTACAATTGCTTTCAGATCCCATCTCCAACAAAGCTGCTAAAATTTTGTCTTCTAGGCATGAACTGTTTTTACTGTCTGTTTGATCCTATCCTCCTCTTAGTCATGGAGAGCGAGGGGGGAAGGAGAGAGAGAAGGGTGGGGAGGGGTAAGGTGGCCGTTCAGCTCAGTTGCTTAGAGCACAGCCTTGTAATACCAAGGTCAAGGGTGCAGATCCCCATACCTGCCAGCCATCAAAACAAAAACACAAAGAAAAAAACAAAACACAATCACACAGAGAGTTTCCTTCCGAGAGATGATATATAGATTTGGGGCTCCTGTGTTGTCAGCAAAGTTGATCATATCTCCTACTAGAAGACCCAGCAAAATCTGGGATATCACCCCAAAACGTCCTTATCTTGACATCTTCAACATCAGAAAGGGACAAAAAGCTGATAATACTGATTTTAAATGTTCTAACTATTTTCCTCATAAAAACCATTTATATTTGGCAGAACATGGGTCCTAAATTTTGGTCAGAAATGTGGTTTCTCCTCCAGAGGTCCAGAAAACAGCCAGTTGTTTAGAGCCTAGAGGACAGGAAAGAACCCACAGCCTCCATGAAGGAATGAACGAGCTTTGACCACCACCCTGCAACTCTACACACATTGTGGCACTACTCACAAATTGAACATATCTGGAAATCCCACTTCTGAAAACTTTGTAGTCATTTATGCAGCCTGTTCTGAAGAAGTTCCCGCAGCTCCTTCTCTGTTCTTTCATCAGAGACCTAGTCTGTTGGTCCCCCTCAGTCACCTGGGCTCTGTCCTCCAAACACTCTTCTCCGTAACTGTCTTTCTAGACTGTGAACACCTTCAAGTTAGGGCCTCAATAAACAAATTAATAAATGACAAAAAAGTAAAGACCAAAACGACTTTAAAGAAGTTTAAGAGTATGATCAAAATATCATTTAAAAATCTACGTGGCAAATACTAGAAACTCAATAAATGCTTGAATTAATGAATTTGTGTTTTTACGTGTTCTTTCCTGAATATTTCCTGTTTTCTACCTACACTTTAAAGGGTTGTTGAAGAGAACACACATCGATAGAACGAATAAAGCACTAAGCGGAGCCGTCTTTGTAGAGAGGCCCTGCCCGTGCCTGGGCACCAGGCTACCTGCGGGTGGTTTCTGGTTACAGTGTCCGGCGATTCGCCCGAATGCAGCAGCACTAACCTACGCCCCCTTGTGGTCAGCGTGAGACATTTGTCAGAGTGGCTGGTTTGGGTTGGGTTTCTCCGCCTGTGCGGCCTTCACTCGTTTAGCACCAAGTTCTGACTTAGAAGCATAAGCATTCACAGATAAAAGCAAAACTCAAAACCAAAGTATTTTAATAGCAGACTAGTCTAATGTGAATGCAGGTAGACCCAGGGAGCCCGTTCCCTTTTCTCCTGATCTCTTCCATCCAGCTCCTTCACCTCCTCAAGTCAGGGCCCACCCACTCCAGAAAGTTCTTCCTGACTTCTTGCTCTCTGCGTTTTGGCCCTCACCCTGTGACTTCCTCCGTCCAGGCGCCTATCACCCTGCCTGTCTGCTTACTAGGTGTCATCCCCACCGGATGTGAACAACTTGCGGGGGGTGGGAAGGGCGTTGGGGGTGGAGGTAGCGGCAACTGTGTCTTGCATCACTTTATTCCAAAACATCTTTTATTGCCACCTAGAGGGTAGATGTTCAGTAAATGTCTGTTAAAATAAACAAGTAGTTCTTGCCACTAAAAACTTTGGGCAATTGGCATAATACCTCCGGTAGCAATTTTCTCATTTATAAACTTGGGAATTTGGACTTTAAGTCCCTGAAGAGCCTGTGAGTCTGGCATTATTTTTATCATCAGAATATTCTGTAAGGATTGCTCCTCTTTTGACTTTCTCCTGTTTGGGGACTTTTGGATACCTTTTTGGTTCTATAGGATTGTATGTTATGGTATGTTAATATTGAAGGTGAGAGTGGAGAATAATAGCTCTGTAAGTACTGGCAAAAATGGCACTGCAGAGAATTCTTCATGGTATACGTAATTGTATGAATAATTCTTTTTCAAAGAACTACATCTATTCCATGAAGAAGTCAAGGAAATTCTTATTTACAAATTTTTCAATTCGAAGACATACCATCTCATGGAAAGTTAGAAGTATGTCCTCCCGTTGGCTTGGAGTTCCCTTTAGTCAATTTCCTCAACATATGAAGTTTTAAAAGCATTTGATTCAGGACAACAAAGCATTATTTAGCAAATATTCAGTTTGTGTTCAAAGCATTTGAGGAAAATGAAAATGTGAAGAAAAGATGATTAAGCTTCCCTCAACAGGTTTTAAATTTCTATATTAACTCAGTTAATGAACATTGAAAAATATGTATGATTGTGAATCTAAGAACATTAATAGTTAATACACACTCTGCCATAAAATAGGACTGTGTCTAGGCTTTTATCAAAAAGATAAGAGGTAAGTGTTGGCAAGGATGTGGAAAAAAGAGAAGCCTTGTTCACTGTTGTTGGAAATGTAGATTGGTGCAGCTACTGTGGAAAACAGTATGGATGTTCCTAAATAATTAAATATAGAACTAGCGTATGACCCAGAAATCCCTCTTCTGGGCATATACCCAAAGGAAATGAAATCACCATCTCATAAAAATATCTGCACTCCAATGTTATTGCAGCATAATTCACAATATTATAGATATGGAAACAACCAAAGTGTCTGTAAGCAGATGAATGGATAAAAAATTGTGGTATGTATACACAATGGAGTATTATTCAGCCTTGAAAAAGGAGATCCTGCCATTTGCAACAAAATGGATGAACCTAGAGGACATTATGCTAAGTGAAATAAGCCAGACACAGAAAGAAAAATACTGCATGATCTAAATTCTGTGTGGACTCTTAAAAAAAAAGAATCAAATATGAAAAAACAGAGAGTAGAATGGTGGTTGGGGTGGGAGGATGGGAGCAGTACAGGTCAAAGGGTACAAAGTTGCAGTTATGTTAGATGAGTAAGTGCAGAGGTCTAATGTACAACATGAGGACTATAGTTAATAATATCATATTGTATACTAGACATTTGCTAAGAGAGTGGATTTTAGGTACTTTGACCACACAGAAAAAGTAATTATGTGAGATGACGAATATGTTAATTTGCTTGACTGTAGTAATCACTTCACTATGTATATGTGTATAAAAGCATCATGTTGTACATCTTAAATATAAACAATTTTAAAAAGTGTCCAAACTGTCAAAGATCTAGAAGACGTAAGAAAGGATTAAATACAAGTCTGGCAGTGAGACAAGTGAGAATTCGTTGTTTCACCCCAACTCTCTGCTTTGTTTTTGTAAGGATCCGTCTATCTGAGGCAGAGAGAGAGAGTGTGGTGTAGACTAAGAGTTCTGAAAACTTAAACGCTGGTTCTCCTGTAGTAGGATGTGTACAGGAATGGGAATGTTGGAAGAGACAGTCCTTTCAGAACTCAGGTATAATTGTTTTTTTTTTTTCAAGTTAAACTAAATTTGGAAGCCTGTGGATAGAAATGTATATTTTTCTGCAGCTCATGGACGAAATATTTTGTAAATGTCTGCAAAATACATTTGGTTTACAGTAAAGTTTAAATCCAATGTTTCTTTGTCTCTTTTTACAGTTTTTCACTTAAAGTCTTTTTTTATCTGATATAAATATAGCTACTCCTGCTCATTTTTGTTTTCCATTTGCATGGAGTATCTTTTCCCACTCCTTCACTTTCAATCTATGTGTGTCTTTACAGGAGAAGTGAGTTTTTTGTAGGCAGCATATAGAAGTGGATATTTTTGATGAACTAAGTTAGGACAGGAGGAATCTTCAACTAGTCAGAAAATAGAATTTTGAATAAAGAGGAGAAAAATAATTTTTTTAGATAGGATCTCTGTCGCAGTTGTGTGTGTGTGTGTGTGTGTGTGTGTGTGTGTGTGTGTGTGTGTGGTGTGTGGTTTATTTGTTTTTAGAGCCTCACTGCTAGTTTGTAAAGATGGGTTGTTAGATTATTTAAAAATACATGAAGTTCAAAATGTAAAATGGCCCCGTAATGACGCCTGTATTTAACTTTACTGAAGTCTTTCCAGGAATGTAGGCACATGTAAATCTGTGTGGACAAGATTACGTTTCCTTTTGGCAGGCTAGCTGGGAAAGGATTGTGCTGTTGAAACCATAAGAGCCCTTCTTTTCTTCTGAGAGTATTTTATTTTTACTTTGAAAAAAAAATCTATCAAAAACCTTACTAAATATCTAAGGATGACCGAAAGAGTGATCCAGATCTTCTATTTATATTTGGGGATTCTAATAAATTGAATTCATGTTTGAAAGAAAGTGAGCCGAGACACTGGGTACCATTCAAGCTTTACTAAAGGAAAAGAATCTGCTGGGCTGTGCTCAAAGTGGATAGCACCCCAGGGCTGTCCTCAAAATGGGGGACAGCCCCAGGTGTGGGGGTGGTAGAGCTTATATAGGGTGCCAAGGGCTGGCTGATATAATCAAGGAGGGGCATTATGCTAATGTGGATTGGGGTGGAGAACTGCATCCTTGTGGAAGCAAAAGGGGTTTGTTTTGCAGAAGTCACAAGGCTTCTCATAAAGGGAAGGGGGAAGGGGCTTGGTGCTAGAGTGCAAGACAAGGCTGGTGACTATTTTGTGCTTATTCTGTGCACAATGGCACCAGTCACATCCAAAATCCATTGATATTGCTTTTGAGCTCTAACAAATAATATGAGCTTATTAACTTTGTGACAACAAAAATTTGTTTCTTTTACAATGTGTATGTATTTCCATTTTTTATGCCTGTTCCTAGGAAAATAACCGTGTATTCATGCACAGTGCCATTGGTCTTCTTTAAGGTTTTGTGGTTTGACAGAGCCTGGTACCTAAGCGACACTCAATAAATATTTTTGACTGGCTGATAATTAATAAATATCAATTTTGAAGATACAATAAAAATTCCACTTGGGTTATAACAAGTTTATCTTAATCACACTTTTTGCCTAAATTTTTCGGTTTTTTTTTCTTTATTTGGATTTCCTGACCTCTGAAAATTGGAAGATAATTTTAAGTCATCCAAAAAGTTACCTCTAAACCCTCTAAAATAATGAGATACTGGGATTTGCTTCAAAATAATGAACAAAATTGTCCATGAGTTGATCATTATTGAAGTTGAATGTTTGGTACATGGGAATGAATTATGTTATTCTCTCTACTTTGTATATATTTGAAACTTTTCAATAATAAGGTTTTTATAAAAAAGATTGATAAGATCGAAATGGGGACCTGTGTAATACAGTTCCCGTGTCTTTCCCAAATATTTCTTTGTCCTTCTGGGTACTTTACTTCAAAGACAAATGGGGGTGGGGGAAACATTTCCAGGCTCCAAAAATTTGATAATATTGTTTTTCTCCCTAGCCCTAGGCCTCCTCTTGAGGAGTTTCTGGACAGAAATGAAGGATTCTGGAAACTTCCCAAGACTTAGGGTTGAGCAGCCTGCTTTAGTTCCCATTACCTTCTGGACTGGAAGGAAATGACCATTAGGTTCAACAACCGGTAGGAATGTGGCAGGGGAGGTGGTTCTCCACTGAGAGTAAGATAATGGCGGCACTGGTCACCTGAGGAGGGACTGCAAGTTTCCTGTTGTCTCAGGTGGGACACACTCTGAACTACTCAAATCGATTGTTGCTGACTGGGCTGGGTTTTCATTAATTATTTTGTTAATTGTGTTGACAATATCCCCTTTTTCTTAGCCTTTGAAAAAAAGCAAACACTTGTGACTGTTTACATAACTGCTAAAGGAAACACAAGATTCTTAGCAACCGAACTAGTGTACCTTGACCAAATTGTAGTGTGTCCTGTTGGACTGGACTGCCACTGTACTGATCGTCTAATTGGTGAATCTTTTTTGATCATTGGCATTTTACTGGTAATGTTTCAGCAAAAGAGAGAATAAATTCAAAGGCCATCTTTGCTCTTGCCTTGTGAGATTTTCTCACATCCCTCCTGTCTTCACTTCGCATATGTAATAATGGAACCAGTGTCAGCTTTAATCTTTTTCTCATTAACAATTGTTCAAATTTATATGTAATACCACGAAATCATATATATATGTAAGAAGTCCTCTCTCAGCACTGTCAAAGAAACTTAATACATTAGTAGTACTATGATGATGTTAAAATTGGTTTTGTTTGACTTAAAATGATAAAAAGTTGATGAACAGAATAAAAGAATTTTTATTGCTAGAAAGGCTTAAAAAACAAATCCTGGAGATTATTCTATCTGAACATTCTTACCTTACATAGTAGAAGTTACTGTGAGGCTCAGAAAAGCAAAGTGGCTTGTCTGTCATCACAGGTCCTTTTCAGAAAATGCAAGTTGCTTTTGCTCTCTCTGAAGAGCAGTTTTACAGGGCTTGACAAGAAAATTCACTTAGCACACCCGCAGTTCAAAAGTTAGTGACCTATAGGAGCTCCAGCAGAGCAGAAGAATGAAGTTGATATCATGCTCAGTTTTACTTTATGCAAGACACATACCATAGAGCCTCAAGCTTTAGAGTTCTCTGGGGACAATGTAATGCTTCTACTACAGAAAAAAATAGAGAAAAGTCAGCCATGAAAGGATCCAGTCCAAAAACTAAGTTAGTGTGCATTTGGGAAATCAAAATATTCTTCTCATATTCAAAGAGAATAATGACTATTAAAGTCAATTTTGTAGAAGTCTGCTTTTAATAATACTTTCTTTAGAGAAGAGTCACTCAAAAAAATTGAGAAAATAGATTCGGCCTCAAGTCAAATATTCTCTAAGCACCAAACTGATAAGATAGAGATGGGGGATGGAAGTGGGGGAAGACTTTTTTTTTTAAAAGAACCAGGAAATGAAGAATATATTACCAAGTGAAATGCATTTAATACCTTATTTCTTTTGAAAGAATAACATATTTATCGAATCAACTTTTTTCTGCTTATGAACTGCATATTATTTATAGCTATTTAAAGCTACTGAAAGAAAATAGAAAAAGGCAATTCGAAACTGTTTACATTTGCTTATCTTTTTTTATTTTGACTTATTCCAACCACTGCCACCACACATAGAATCTTTCCCATTCTAAGGGAGACAGAGACCACTTTGTATAATAAAAGTGGCTTTAAACACTTATCTTGTGGTCTTGGGAGAGTGGAGAAAAGGGGGGCGGGGGAGGTTAAGGAGAGTAAAAGAAAGAGCTCCTTTCTAACAACCTTTTAAAAGATTCTTGGAAATATTTAACTCTCATAAACTTTGCTTCACGTGTTTGACAAGCGCTAAAAAAAAGAATAAGGGAGACTGTCACAGTGGGCTGTAAAGATGGAAAGAAGAAAGACAACACAGATAAATCCAGGAAAGGAACGGTGCCTGAGCACAGACACTGGAGAAGGAAGCAGGGTCATAAATGTCGGGACCCTTGGAGTTGTAAAGCACTTGACCTTTAGTTCATCTGTGGACAATGTAAAATAAATACCATCCTACTCTTCTTATTTTAATTCCAGTTTATCGAATTGCATGAACTCTGGAAGTAGGTCATCTGTTCCCTTAATGCTGATGAGAAACTTTGAAGTGAGTAATTTCACCGTGCATAACTGATTGTCTATCAAAACTATCTCCTGAGAAGATTGAATAGTTCATAGACCTTTATACTAGTGACATACTGTGGACATTATTTTAAGGACCCTCAAAACTTTTTTTTTTTTTGCACATGATTACCTGTAAGAAATACATTTTACATCACAACACACATATGTATACATGTAAATCTGAATTACTGAAACAAAAGTTTCATGAAAAAACACTTTTCCTCACTAGGTGTGATAACATTCTGATATTTTTCATTTCACTCTATATCAGGTTTTCTGAAATTCTGCTCTATAACCCATTAGATTGATTTTACCACCCACTGAAGAATTGAGACTCAGAATGTGAAACACAGATATAAACAAATCAGGGTGCTAGTTGAACTCACGAATAATATGAAATTCAAGAACATTTTATCTGAAGCAAACAAATTTTGTAGAATTCAGAAGTTACCAAATTTGTCATTTATTTGATATAATGTAAAACTTCAAATGTTTTGGAATCAGATATTGTGGCAATTAGTATGTGGTTTGTACTGGTAAAAGATGATTTGGTTGTATAGCTCTTTTAAATGTTAGGCATTTTGCAATGAGAAAAATAATGATTTCTCAATTCCAGGAGGTCAGAATATGAAGTTGGAGCCTGAGATAAGAAAGAAAATCTTGTAAATAGAGAGTTGGAAGAAGGAACTGACAACAATCTGGAGATAGCAAAGAGTTATGAAGAACTGCAAAATACCCACTACAGTATCGCACCCTTAACATTGAATTTACCTTTCCTCAGAATTTCAAGAATTTTACAGTTAAGGAATTGTAAAATTTCTCTATCCAATGCTGGTCTCAATCAATGCAGGGTTCTCCTCTGTGTTACTCTTTCATTCATTAAAAGTATATTTACTGAATTTCTACACCATGTCCAGAAATCCATAAACAAACCAAATTGAAAGTGCTGCACCCAGGATGCTCACAATTCATTAGAGGAGATAAAGGATGAGCACAAATACCCCAACACGAAGTGGACAGTCATCCCCAACAAGCAGTGAGCTCCCTCTCTTTACTGTGTCCTGCCATGGGAGCTCAGTGGCTGGCTTTCTTTACTGGACAGCTCTGGCTGTTGGGAAGTTCTCCATATTGAGTTGACACCCATCACCAATCCTATTTTTGTCCTCAGTAGACACACAGTTTAACAGAAACAAATTTGGACTAAACTCAACTTTACCAGATTGACATCAAGAAGGGATGGGACCTCTCAAAATCTGAGAGGGACCGTTCTCTGACATCCCAGTTTGAGGGAGGGTAACTCCTGGGCTGAATCCTAAAATAGAATCAGAACCATAGACTATTTTAGTTGACAGAGAAGCTGCAAAGACTATTTAGCCAACTTCTAATATTCCTCAAATAGAAAAATGACTTTGCAACCTAATCCACTGGAATATTTTCTAAGAAACATGATTCTGGTTTCATTAAGGATATTAGTGGGAAAATAGGATTCACTTTTCAGAAGTTTAAGTCAATATTGCTGCAACAGAATTTTTCTCCTGAGGCTGACATTTGATATGGTTCAGGCCCTAAAGTGACCTTAAGCATAAAGCTCTGTGCTTTACAACGAAGAATTTGTGTAGGAAATATCCCCAAGTGAGCTGAAGTTAGGAAGAGCCAGTACAAACCACCTATAACTTGTAGCACCGGCCTTTTCAGGCTGTGGATTATTATTGTTGTTACACTTCATTCACAGTTTACAGTGTGTTCACTAACCTGCTCACTTAAAGCCTCACAATAATCTTTGAAGTAGGTATTTTTAATTCCTTACCTCACAAAGAGAAACTAAGGAAGAATACTCTTACACTCAGAGCCAATAAGAACTGGAAGAGTGTGATGATTTTTTTAGTCTGATTCCTTGATTTACAGAACCTGAGGCATAAAACTTTTTAGCTGTGGGGTAGATTCAGGACTAGAACTCAGGTATAAGGCTCTCAGGAGATCTCTTTGCTCAAGGTTCTGCACAAATTTGCCAGAATCCTGTGGGAATATTTTATAAGTCTCATGAGTTTCCTGTAAACATTTTTAGATGGAATCATGGTATACATAGTGTTATTCAACTGTTTTTTTTTCTCATTGGCTGTAACTCGAACACCTTTCCTTGTTGACACCTATGTTACGATCTCATTGTTATTTTTGAAGGGTGAAATAATTTGGTGGGCTCCCTGCAGCCATACCTATCATCTGTGGTTGGCGTCAGTCCTGGCATGTCTGTGCCCATGCCACATGGGCTGTTAAATTTTTTAAGATTATTCCTGATCCTTTCTCTGTATTATTCCAAAGGAGAGGATAACTGAATCTTTCAATTCTTTGATGCAGCCAACCTATTTCTCAACAAACCCAGCACTCAACAAAGGCAAGAACGTGTAATAAGCATGTAGATCTTCACCAAGCAGGGCAGACAATCTGGTGTTTTGAGAGCAACACTGAGGTCCTCCTATGGGTACCTAGGCTAAATTTGGGAGTTGATGCTTGGCAACAGCTGGTAGCTTCTGTTCTTTGATTTTCAGTGAGAATTCTGACTGTGGGAGCGCCCTCCATGGGTGCTGATGTAGATTAAATATGTTGTTCTCCCCTACCCCATGCTCATGTTGACATCTGATCCCTAATGTGGTGGTTTTGGGCACTGATTTGGCATGGGGTGTGGATCCCTCATGAGTGGATTAATGCTCTCCCTCGGGGGTGGGTAGTGAGTGAGTTCTCGCTCTATTAGTTCCCGCAAGAGCTGGTTGTTTAAGGGAGCCTGGCGACTCCTTCTCTCTCTCTCTTTCTTCCTCTCACCGTATGATCTCGCACCCGCCAGCTGCTGCTACTATCTGCCATGAGGAGAAGTAGCCTGAGGCCCACACCAAGTGCAGCTGTCCCAGAATCATGAGCCAAGTAAACCTCTGTTCTTTATAAATTACCCAGTCTCAGGTATTCTGTTAGAGCAACACAAAATGGACTAATACAGGTGTTCTAATCATTTTTACTCTTTTGAACTCATTTAAAGATAGAGTAAGTCTTAATGATCGTCTCCAAGAGTTAAGAAGTAGGATTTCTTCCTTCACACCGTCTTGAGTTATGACTGCACACCAGTAAGCAGTTGAGCAGAATGTACTTCTACAGAGCTATCCGTGTGGCCACAAAGGGCACTGATGTGAATGATGGCAAAATCTGATGTCTGTCTTTGATGGTAGAACTGGATGAGGAAATATTTTGGAATTTCTTCTCAATTTTCTCCCAAGTATGGTTTTGGCAGAAGGTAAAGTGGGTTTTTGTTTTTGTTTTTTCACTCCTAACTTCAAGATAGAAACTTCCACCACCCCTGTGATTCCTGTTGATGCTCTAGTACTACGCAGTTTCGTGTGTTGCCAGCATTCATGCCTCGCAGAAAAATAAATAACTTCATAGCATTTTAAATTAGATTTTCATGATTTTAACTCATATGTCCATCAGGATGACAGTCACACAGTGCCACCATTGATGGCTTTAAGATTTGCTGCACATGCAGTAAAAGTGAAACCATACTTGACATGAATGTCTTTGTTTTTTCTCCCTATCCTCAGCCAATCCCCCAAATAATAACAATGTAAAATGAGGAGTACTGAAGGGAAAATGTCTGGTCAGGCTGGTTAAGCAATTAATGAAGCTGATGGTGGTAAAGTGGGATGTACTTGTTTTTTCCAAATACTCAATCTTTCTAGATCTTCAACAAATAATTTTTTTTTTTTTTTGCTTTCCGTTTACACATTTGCTCACAGGATAATACCTGCCACCTATTACCAAATCTAAACAAATTTACTTTAATAATCCACTTATATCTTGCTGTCATGATGTACTCATGGGCTGGAAGAAATAGAAGAAAAAACAAATACATTTCTAGTGACTAAAAGCCCTGTTTTTGTGCTATCAAAACAAACTTTAAATTAGAATAAAACTTACACTCATCTTAAAACAGAAAATATTCTGCTAAGAGTAGGACATAGAGCAGTAGAGGTTGTACCACTGTGTGATAACATCAGGAGTAGCTAACAAACATGTCCTACCTGAACTGATTGTAAGACTGACTGGATGCGTGCTCAATCTAACATCAGTACATCAGACCAGTCAAACCATGAGTTGGGGTAGGTTTTCTTATGTTAGGTACTCTTCCGAAAACAATGGATATTGCTCTGATCCTCTTCCTCTCCTGACTCTCTCCCCATACACATCAAAATTAAATTATAAAACTGTGTATGATTTTCAAATGACAGAGCAGCCATTTCTGGAGGTTCTATTATACTATCCTCAATTTTCTCCTGCACTAATAAGCCTATTGATAACATCTACATGGCACTTAGATGTTCCTTTCTTTGATCTAAAGAATTAAATACTGTTTAAATGAAAACAAACACCCCTAAAAGGGGGACTCTGGAAAGATGGTATTAGTCATTAACACCACAGCATAAATTATTAAATTCAGGTAATTAACATTTATTACAGGGCTTCTGAGGACTTGTGTTAGGTCCAGGGACAGTAAAGACATGTCTTTGAGGAGCATTTGATCTTTGTCTTTTCCTTGTGCATTTCCTTGGGCAATGTTGGAAAAGTGGATTCGCTTTGGGGCTCAAGTTTGTCATCTGTGAATTGAAGGAATTGATGGTTTTTTAAATCTATAGGGATTTTTAGGCTTGTCCTCTGGAAAAGGAAAGGGCTCTAACCAGAGAAGCTCTTGATTAACTTATTAGGCCTTTTTGCAACATTTGAATAAATTTTTAAAGAAAGCATTAAAAATGAATAGTTCTGAAAATAACCCTATTAGATGATTTTTAGGATTTAAAATTATAACCTCTGATGACTCAATATTCTGTAATTTGAACCTGTTTCCTCTATTTAAATAGGATAGCTTCCTGAGAGGATATTTTCATAGAGGAGAGAGAAGTCTGTGGTACAGGACATTGGCCAGGGAGTTTTCTGGGTGCTGGTCGGATGAGGGCCCAAGGTGCTTGGTGTGCGTGTGTGCCAGTGTGGGTGTGTAGGAGTTTGCACCAAAGCTCAGCTTGCCAGTTTCTTAATTTTGCCAAAGCCTAGCCCTGCGGTGCATGAGAGCCTGGACCACCCACTTCGTGAAAGAAAATTTCTGAGAAACTTAATAATTTCCACAAATGTGTCCATTTCAGAAAAGTCATCTCTATGAAGTGCGTTTCCTGCCACTTTTCAGAAAGACGTTTGGGGCTTCAATAATTTCACTGACCACATCTCATCCAGCAAAATGTAGTTTAAAAAATAAGTATGAGAAAAAGGAGCTTTCTATAAAATAACCTTATCTGATATGAAGAAACTCTAAATACAAAACATATTATGCCTTTGGCTCTTTTCCCCCAGCCCCAACTTGCAATCTTTTCTGGAGCTGTTCTAAAACAACTCTTCTAACAATGTCAAAATAAATTTTAGGATACTCTTTCAATAGTGCTTTAAAATATTAGGAAGTGTGGCAATCACTAACTAATTTGAACTGATCAAAACAGAGAAGGGCTGTTTGGCATTATTTCTATGAAGCTCAGATAAAATCTCTTCTTGGACTGGGTGTAAGAATGGAAAAGGTTGGAGGCTATCTGGAATACTTTTCATTAAAGGCCTTGGGGTTTGAGATTTGAGTGACAGTGCCTCTACTTCTCTCTGTCCCCCATTAAACTCTGGACACTTAAGATCAGAATGAAGTCTAATGGGCATGTTTACAAGGATCTAGGAGCAGCTATCACAAAGGTAGGAAACTCAAGGGTTAAGAGTTGGGCCAGTGAGTTTCACATCTTAGTGTTGGTTCTGACTGTGACAGCATATGTACTTGGGGGTCTGAGATGTGATATCTACCTTGTAGAGAACAGAGGGGGATAAATAAAGTAAGAGGAGTTTCCCGGAGACTGGAGGGAAGTAGGCAAGTGAAGGTGTCAGTAGTGATGGCTGGCCTGAGCACTAGGGTGCAGGTGAAATGGAACTGTCCACGGACATGCTTCAGAGATCTCTGAAACTTCTTAGACTTGTAAGTGACTTCTGGCCAAGAACATGCCTAGATTTTAGGCATGTGACAGGTGTAGATCTTGTTAAGTGCCATTGTCACTGAAGAGATTTTTATTCAAGGTGGAGGAATTTAAAATATATGAAGAGAATCCAGATGCCCAGTTGAGTTCTAATTATAAAGATTTTGCTCCAACTAGGAGGATCAGAACAAGTGTGAGGTACTTGGTAGTGACAAATATGTTGGGGACTAAGAAGCAGTTTTGCTCCAGTCACCAGGTGACCCAGAACAGGTTCTGGCCCTTATTTGATCTCTGTAATCCTTCTTGGAAAGGTATCATTCATAGTGAAGGGACCTAATTTGGCTCAGGCTTGGTCCTCCCGAGGCAGTATCTATAAAATGGGTGTATTGCTAGTTAGTAAAGATGTTCAGAGGATTTTTCTCTGTGTAAAATGTTGTGTTATTTATTTTTTCTAAATAAGCATAAAGTAGGTATCAGTGCCAGTTCTTTCTGTCAATTCTAACTCTCTCCTAATTCCTTTTTTGAATAGGAAGAGGTAGATTATTATGTTTCCTATATTGAGAATTTCGAAGACAAGAGGCTATTTTACGGTAGGAAAGAAATTAAAACCACAGAAGATTTGTATTTTTTGAATCATATAGTATTTCTTGTTAAATTGAAGATACTTTGTATTGCATATCACGGTGCTATATTACAATTCTGCTAAGGTCTGGTAAAGGATCTACAAGCCTGTGTTGATAGAAGATTGTGTTCCCATGAAGAACGGAAGAGATAGATTCTGATAAAATGGGCCTGTGCCTCCGAGTAAAATCGCAATGACTTCTGATTTTGTGATATCTCTAGTCAATGAAGCCACGAAGTGAGATCATTTGGAATATTTTATATTAACTCACAGGAGGTTAGATAAGAGCGAAAGCAAAACTTTAAAATACAAGACTGGTTTAATCAAAACCAGGGGACCATGAACTATTTGGGACTCAGGAAGAAAAAGGAGAACTTGAAAGCAACTGTAATAAACAGGCCCCAATCTGCTGTTCCATGACTGGCTTCTACTTAATGGGAAAACTCTCTACGGTAAAGACAATAAATACGATTAGGGATCTGCCTGGAACAGGGAGTGTACTCTGACCTCTGGAGAGGGTTTTGCTCTCTCAGGAAGGCTTACCACGTCCTATGTGTACACTGGATGACTAATATTTATTATAGAGCCATGTGATGGAAAGGTGAACAAAGGTTGTCCCTGGCCAACTTGCATCCGTCACAATTGCTGCTCTTGTGGAATGTGATGTATTGCTGACCACCCTTGGAAGTTTTTGAGGCAGCCACGAATGCTACTTTATAAATATAGCTCGGAACCCGCAGGCATGCATTAGGACAGCTTATCACACATCTCCATGCTCATCCTGACTCTCAGTTGCAAAAGGATCCTCTCAACATTTCCCTTGCCAGTGCAGCTGTGCTTTGATTGGCTGTGAATGATGTCATGACACTTTATTTTTCTTAGTGAAGGCAAAAATCTGAGTGTGGCGTGTGTGTCCACACTGTGTTAGCTAATGGAGAAACTCTGCACATAGGTCTTGTGCCCTGTTGTACTCATTTACTATGAGCCTGTAATGTGGCAACTCAATGAAACACACATCAACCATGTGTCTTTTGTTATTTACAACTTTGGGAAGTTTCTGTTTGCTTTGGGTGCTTCCTCTTGGACTGTCTTTACAAGTTTAGTATTTGGGCCCTACTGTTAACAAGCTGGGTCTTTCCACAAACATAAGACAATCGGCTAGGCACAATGTGAAAAGTTTACAGACAGAATTCTGCCTTCACAAAGTTTTACGACAAGGAGGCTTTGTTTATAATTGAGAGTTGAACTGCCAGGTCTTTGCAGCTTATTTCCACAAAGCAGAAAACGTCTGGAAAGGAGACATTTGACTAGGTGGTTTTAGAAAAATATTAGCATATTTCCTGAGCTTAGAGTAGATTAGATGCCTCTCTGGTATTTCTAGAGAGGTAGAAAAATGCTCAGCGTAGAGTCCACAAATAACTGTTTAAATCACAAACTGAGTTGAACATATGCAATACTGTGTCATGAAATAGACCAAAATGTTTTCAGGAAATTGTCTTCACAATTTTTTTTCCTTAGGGTATGATTTTACCCTGCTCTATGCTAGATATATTCAGAAATTTTGGTTGCACAGTCAAAATAAGAACAATGATATTTTCACAATTAGTTTTATTATCATTTGTAGGTAGAATGGCTAATAAAAAGTTATGGACTCCAATGAAATAAATACTGGACTTAAGGATCCAGGGGGCATTTTGAGGCAATGTTCAGTTATGGACATTTCATGCTTTTATATTCTCATTAATCTATCCACACGATAAGCCTAACAAATATCCGTTGATACCGATGAGGGATATTTCACATGATTTTAGCATACTCATTAGAATCATCTGTATATTAAAATATCTCATCTAAATTAATTCTTATTTCATTGACAACTTTGGCTGGCTTCTTGAGATTTCCAGAAGTTTCATTACTCTTTCAGAGCATTCAGTGTAACTCATTCACTTGAAACTGCTTTCCTGGACAAAATACAAAATGTGTTCTGTTTTCATTATACCACACTCATTTTCTAAAAGGCAAATTTGCGTTATGTAGATAAACACAATTTTGGGCACTCATTCGACTATGTATTTGTCCGGAATCTATTAAGCTTCTTCAGAAAAATACTTGTAGGTATTAAACCCGACTTTCCAAAAATACCTAAAATCTTGAACATAGAATCACTGTAAAATTTATTTAAAGTTAAGAAGTTTGTAAGAAATTATAAATAATCAGCCTATACCTTGTTTCGTAGAATCACAGCTTGGATCTGAGGATAATCTATGATCCACATTTAAGCTGTCCCAGACACTTCCTATGGTGGTGAACTCACCTTCCATGATGACCCTCCCAACTTTATATGGCTTTCAGAGGAAAGTTAGCTGGTTGGTCTTGGGCAACAGTCTTAACCTTTCTTGGTCTCAGTTTTTTCACTTGTAAAGGTTTTAAATAATTTTCTGAGTTTTTACTGTGGGTCTGACAACTGCACATCTTTTGTGTGTGTTGTGGTGGGGGGAGGGCGGATGGACCAAAACAGGGTATAAACAGGTAAATGAAATGAAAGGTGTGGTGCAAAGAAATTTTAGGCCTTGGGGATATAAAGTTGAACAAAACAGTAGTCTAAAGGGAGAGACTGGGACATAAACGGTTATGAAGACAGGGCGATGAGCAATTTAACAACATACAAGGAATTGTGGGAACACCGAAAACCACTGCTTTTTGTTTTTTAGCAGCTTCCTCCCATCCACGCTCAAAGTACTGATTTCCTTTAAAACCCAGCCAGTGGCTCTGCTTTCTGGATCAGGACTCTCTCTAGGAGCCTCCTATTACCCTGTCCTCCACCGTCCCCTACACTGTGAAGTCTCATGACGTCAGGAACCTCATCTATTCTGTTCATTTCTCCATATCACCAAGTCCAGACCTCGCATATGGAGACTCCCAACAAGTATTTGCTGAATAAATAAATAAATGGGCCTAATCCAGAAGCTAGTGGGTAGCTACTAAAGGAAATTATGTAAAGTAGTGAGATGATCTTCTCCCTCCTTATTAGGCCATCTGGAAACATGATTCTGGTGGCAGCAGGGACGTGGATCAAAGGAGGCTTGAGCTACGAAGGCCGTGTAGGAGGCACTGCAATAATGGAAGTAGGGAGTGAGGCGGGTGAATGCTAAGGGTGATGCTGAGGACACTGGGGGTGGCCTGGACAGCTGCCTGGCCGTGAGGACGAGGGAGAGAGGGAGGTTGAAAATCACATCCTGAGTTCTGGTTTTGTGTCTGTGATCAAAACGAGGAACAGTTGTAGAGGCAGACTGTGGGTCTGACTTTGGAGCATGGTGACTGGAGGGTCTGTGGACAGGATGCAGAGACCCTCACTGGACTCATCACACCAGGTCTGGGGCTAACACTGTAGACATTGTTGTTGACCCCCCAACACCTATTCCACTCCTCTCTCAATGTGATTTGGGAAATTGACCTCTTCTCAAGGTAGGTCTGATTGATCTAAAAGTAATCCTACTTGCCAGAAACTGGTCCAGGAATAGGCATGTGGTCTAATTTCCATTAATGAAAGTCAGGGAGATGTTTGCAGGAAGCATCTGGGAAAGGTGTGGGAAGCCAGGCTCTCTCTTCCGTGGATTTGTATGAGGAAGCCTACAACCCCAGTTCTCTAGACAGCTTTCCTACAGCTGCAAATATACCCACCTGCAGAATAAGGCCAGCACTGTGGACTGCAGTTTGGAGAGAGAGAACCTACTTCCTTGATGATATTATTAAACTTGCACATCACCCATCCTGGAAGCTTATACTACCTCTGGACTGCCTCTTACGTGAACTTCTCTGTATCTTTTAATCCTTTATTATCATTTGGATAAGGATCTTGTTATTGACAGTCGAAGAAGAAGGCATCCTAACTAAAACAGCTGAAGCTTTGCATTTGGGGGTCATCAGCCAATGGGTGACTGATAAAACCAGGGATGTGAAAGAGATTACCTGGGAAAAGCAGGTTGAGAATGGAGTTCTGGGCACCTTACACTTATGATTGCATCCGGTTCTGAATTCTAGCCTATGACACAAGATTTTTTTTTAAATCAAACTCAATCTCCCTGAGTCTATCCTTCAACCAATAGCCCTGTGACTCTAAACATTCTACCTGTCACTTGGCCTTTCATTGTTTTGATGATCTCATTTGTGAATTAGGTGCACGTAGTCAGTCCACCTACATACACAGGTGTTCATGTTTGGTGAGCATATGTGGATATGCCTAACACGTATACAATTTGGGGAGGCTCTCTTACAAATTGGGTACAGAGCCTTGGAAGGGACAAGTGTAAATAAGAAGCCCTAAAGCTTTGAGGTGCACCTTCCTCTACTTAACTTGAGGATCATTGTGGGGAATGAATGAGATACGCATGTAATGTGCCTAGCACATAGTAACTATTCAATAAAGGTTACCTGGCATGACTATGAATAATTTAACACATAATTCATACCTAGATTAAGAAAATACACCAACATATGTGCTTATTGAATTTTTCTTCTGCTTGCTTGAACTCTGCCCCTCACTTCTGGGCAGTGTTCTCCCCGCCCCCACCCCCATCTGCCAGGGCAGATGACCATTAGGCACAGTGGGCCCAGTGCTTTGGGACCACAAACATTCAGGAGCACATAAAAATGTTATTTCTTTTAAAATCAAAAGAAAAAAAGTGAACTTTCAAGTTGAAGAAAATATTTTACTGTATAATGTAAGTATATTCATCTTCATTCCAATGCAGTAGTAAGATCTAATTTTTAATAACTTTTTATGGAGAAAGAGGCTCACAAAGGCAGAAGTTTCTAGGGCCACCAAAAGTCAGAATGCAGCCCTGCTGTCTGCTTCTCCTCTTTGAGTTGCTGTTTTCTCTTTGCTTCTTTTCTCTGTCTTCATCTCTCCCTTGCCTTCTCCCCACCGGTTATCACTGTAATTCCTGTTACTCTGTCTCTAGGGTCTTTTGGCCTATATTCATATGCCTCTTTCATGTAAAATGAAAAAATAAGATAAAAACTAGCATTTTCCACGTGTTAGTTTTTCTTTCCTTTCTCATCTATTTAATTCCTCAGGTTATCAGCTTTCAGAGTAAAGACACAGAATTCCTTTTAGAATGAAAAGACTCAGAAGAGAGCGTTTGAGACATACCTGAAACTGCAGCATCTTGAAAGCCTGGTTCCCGGTGAAGAGTGTTGCCACCCTGCATTTTCCACACTGGAACACAGTGAAGAAGATGGACGTGAATGAGGATTATAGCGCCATGGAGGCTTACTGTGCTGTGAGAACTCGCAAGAAAAAAGTGCCACTTGGGTCAGCCCTGTAGCTCACTAGGAGAGTGCCGCCCTGGTAACGCTCACTGGTCAAAAAAAAAAAAAAAAAAAGTTTCGCTTCTTTTTTTGGATGCAATTCTGAGTGTCATATATGTATTAATTCTTGGGCTCAAGACATCTCTCCTCTTGGAGGAGAGATTCAATCCATTATTTTTAGGTCATGTTGGGTAAGGGTGTGGGCTATTATTTTAGGTTAGTAAGAAGGTAAGATTTGGCTAATTTTAGATGATCAAGTTTCCTATTATGAATCTTTTTTTTAAAAAACCTAGTTTTGAAATGCTCTCATTTATAGTTCATTCTTATGAAGAACTTAATGTTGGAAGCATTTCTTAGTTCAAGGGGATTTCATGCTTGGGTAATTTTTGAGTTTTATTGTTTTACAGCTTACTTGCCTGACTTAAAATCCCTACTGCTTCTTAAATTTCACAAATAAATGAGTTAAAGAAAAAAAGCATACACACCAAAAACAACCAATACTAAACTTTCCCCTCCAACAATCCTACTGTCCCCACTGAGATATATGTAAAATAAGAAATAAAGTGGGAAGTTTTCCTGTTTCATGAATGCCTTGAATTCTAATTATTTCTTAAAGACAGATTTAAAACAAAGACTTTTGAATAATGTACGGATCATTAAGAGTGTAATCTCTAAACTCTAGCACATAATACAAGCCTCTGATTCACTGCAAAATTTTACACTGATTACCCAGGATGATTTCCAGATGTTTACCCTCTGCATGTAATTAAATTTTGGTAAAAATTATAACTTAGCTGCTTAAAAAAAAAAAAAGAAAACCAACTCTCAAAAGACACATGAAAGAAGTTTTTACTGAGACTTCCCCCCCATTGGAGTCACCCCTCTCCTGATAGAAATCCCCTCCAAAAATCTCTGGCTTACTTCACCTACTCCTAATTCTAACCAGAGAAGAGAAGGTCTAGATAAGAAATGTGATGGACTAATCACTTCAAGTCCATCATTTGGGAGGAAATTGCGACAAAATTTGCATGACAATAAAAATTGGTACAAGTAAATTTTGGGGTCTGTGTTCACAGATGTGAAGGGAAGAGGAAAAAATTACAATGGGCAGTAAAATTAAATCATCAGGGAGAATCAAAATACCACGGTAAAATAGGAGGATATAAGCACTGTCTTTTTACGTGTTGAGAATTGAAATGACAGGTTTGTGAAAACATATAAAATGTTTCAACTGGAACTTGACAGAATAATGTACGGCACCTAGAGGAGGGACAGATGCCACACAATGAAGGGAACAGAAAGTCAGGTACACAAGACAAGAGTTCAAAGATGCGTATTATGTAGAAACCATTAAAATATATTAATGAAAGAAGGAGATGGTAAAATAATCAAATACAGGGTCGTAAAGCAGAGGGGAAACACCATGAGAGAAGAGAAAGAAGGTAAACCAATTTGACAAGAGAGAAAGAATAAAGAGGAAGAATGAGAGAAAGCACTGGAGCCATGGTTCTGTAATGACCTGTTTCTCATGAAAAATGCATTATCCTAGAAGGGAATTATTTTTCTACTCCCTCACACTGCTTTGATTTGTGTGTCTACAGCACACCCAGCCCATTGGGATACAGCTGATGGATTCAGAGCCTCCAGAATGATAAACCAGAGATGGCCATCCCAATAGACACCAAATGCAGTGTAGATAATTAAATATCAATGCATGTCAGCAAGCATTCATGAGTGTGCACTCGGAACAACGCACGCTCCAGTATTCTCACAGAAAGTGAGGGTCTAGACTGCAGAGCAAAAACCCAGATGAACCACAATGGCAATGTGGGGGAAGGAGGACTCAAAAAGGGTAAATGTGGCTTTTTCAGTAGTTCTCACCTTTTTGGGAATAATAGGCTTCTTTGTGAATCTGATAAAAGCCTCAGACCTTTACCCAGGAAAATACACATTTGTGTGTACAAATAAAATTGTGCTTACGTCATGAGGTTTATAGGTCTCCTGAAGTCCAACTGGGGACCCCTAGTTTAAGATCTTAGTGTGAGTGCTGAATTTAATAGACATGGTATTTAATAGGCTACTATTTAAACTGCTTACTGATTCACTTGGGGTACAACCTTAGGAATTATTGGAACTATTGAATTTAACTAAACAGTGGAGCATAGATGTCAGCCCTCTGCGAAAACGTTAATAAAACAGCTACTTTCTTAATCCTCCAGCGGAGTTTGATTTTTTTTTTGTTTGTATACGTGTTTACTTATATCTTCTCATGCTCTAGAAATAATTTTGACTTTTAAGAATTCATATAATGCAAAAAAACAAAATAATACTTGAGAGAGTTGCACTGAAAAGAAAACATGGATAAAAAAAAGAAAATCCAGATACAAAAATTAGCAGACTTAAATGTCATGGTAGACATTTTACAATTTTGTAACTTCCTGGTGGTCAAAATTGAGACAGAGGGAGGCTTAATTACAAGACTTACAACAATTCATAAAATCAAAATTAATGTGGTGGTTGGATTATTGCCTATGGTACATTAGCCAATACTCTAAGTAACAGAAAACCCAACCAAGAGTGGTTTACATGAGCTGGGGGTTATTTTCTTCACATAACAGGAAGCCCAGAGGTAGGCAGTTTTCCAGTCATGTTATCAGAGATCCAGACTTCTTCCATGTGTCTTCTCCACTGTGTGCTGAGGGTGCTGCCTTTTGTCACCCTTGGAGCTTGGTTATCTCAGGTGAACTGCTGCAGCTCTTGGCATTACACCCATGACCAAGGCAGAGAGAACAGTAAAGCAGACTAAAGAGCTCTTCCCCAACTGTGTTTTTCATCAGGAAGCACTTGTCATCCTAGAAGCACCCTCACAGACTTCCTGTTATATGTCACACCCAGAACTGGATCACATGAACACCCCTGGCTACAAGAGAGACTGGAAAAATGAGTATCTGCCTTTTTGGCCTTTTTTAGAGAAAGGAGGTCAGGGGAGGACCTTTGGAATGGCTTTGGGATAGTGGCTTCTGCACAGGATATGGCAGTTTTTCCTCATATTGACCAACCTTACTCCCGGATATCCTCAAAATGATGCTACTGTGTGATACTTCAGATGCCCTAAGTATCGACCCCTGCAGAAAATATAGCAGCAAGTTCCATCATGTGCCATGAAACTTTACGTTCCTTTTTACAGACTGATGGCTTAGGCTAAGGCACAAATTTGGAGAAGGCAGATCTACAAGGAATCAAAACAATAATTCAAGTAACAGCTCTGTTATGATGTGGTTTAATGTAAGGGTAATATTTAGCTTATCTAGAGTAATGTATGGACAGCAATTTCCTTGAACCGCCCTTCCATAAATACTATTTCTCACAACAGGGCTTTGAATAAGAGTAGGACCACAGGGCTTTAAAGGATGTAATCTTCAGCACAAACCTACCTGGAGTGCAAAAGCCTGAATTGCTGATAAAGACAGATAATATATGCTTTGACAACCAAACAATGAGAGAGCAGGGTCAAGTTCTCTTTATAAAAATTCAGAAACATAACCAAGACATATGCCTGCTGTATAAATGTTCACTGACTGGTGGAGAAGAGCCCCAAGAAGAGGTAACTCCCTTTTCTACTGTATCCCCCTAGAATTTGTCTCTGTCTCAATGACGGCACATATTTATGTACCTAGTTTTAATGCAGGCTATGAGCCTACTCATTTTATAGCCCCAGGCCATGTTATCTTTTATATAACAGATGTAGGTCTGATTTTAGAAATATTTTAAAAAATATTCTTTTACTAAACAGTGGGTAGTAGTTGTTCAGGTGATATTTGGAGGGACAGCTTTGCACAAATAAATCGATGACAACTTATTTCATGCTATTTTCAGTAGTAATTACTTGAAATCAAGATATTAAGCATTGTTTGAACTCTTACTGCTAGAGGACCAGAATACAAAGTGCAATGGACCAGACACGAGAGAGTAAAAGCTCGGAGAAGAAAGATGTGCTTTACCCTGGAGAGCCTATGAGCTAGCTGGGGAGGGGGCACACAGAGCATATTTGGGAAAGGAAACCAGAATACTCATAAACAATGTTGTTTTAGTAAAGGGTAAGTTCTGTTTGGAAGAAAAAAGTATAATTTAATTATAATACTTCTGTGTCTAATTCTGTATTTAAGGTCATTTGCTTACTAAAAAGGATTAAGGTCAATGACTGGTTTTGTAATTGGAGGTGTTAATAAATGAAGAGTTGGTGAATGGAATTTGCTTATGTGAAATTTAAAAATACATCTGTCAATATATTCTTCATCATTTCTAATCAACCTACATCTTTTGTATTAGCTGTTGATTTAGACTAGAAACACACAATTTGCTAATTGTTTTTTATTGCTATAGACATAAGGAGGCATTTTCATATTATTTATGGTTTAGTAACAAACAGAAAACAATGTGATACAAATTATACACTTAATTTCAAGAAAAACAGGAAATGTAAGATGAACAAGATGTAGGGGGAACAGAAAAAGCTTATTTATTGTCACATAAGGTTGAAAAATTAAGAGGTGGGAAGTCAGTTATCTGGGAAGTGTGAAATTCTGGGCAAAGACTTCCAGATATTACATGTTAAGGAAGAGAGAGTAATGGTGCTTTCTTTATTCTCGCTATTAAATTCTTTGAGAGTGAGTAAAAACTATCTTCCAGTTTTACATTTATTCATTCAATAAACACTCTGGCACTATGGGGGGTCAGATATAAATAAGAAAGAATCCCTGTTCCTCTATGGCCCCTGGTCTAGTGGAGAAGAAATAATGTTTATACAAAAACAAAACAAAAACAAAAACAAAAACAAAACAACAACAAAAAACTGTAATAGAAGATAAAGTTCTAAATCCCATGACAGGAAAATAGAACAAGTCCCTGGGATTCTGATAAAGAAATACTATCTTCAGCTGTATGGCATCAGGAGAGGCTTCACAGAGGAGGTGACATTTGAGCTGGACACTAAGGGATCAGCAATACTTGCCTTAGGGAGATGGGATGAACATTCTAGGCAGGAGAGACAGTGTAACTAAAGTGCTGATGGCTGAAAAGAGAGGCACATGTATAGTGAAGAGAAAATCATCCAGTTTTCCTGGTCCATAAGAGTTCATTAAGTGGAGAAATGAGAGATAACGTTGAAAACATGAGTTCAGATTCTGGCGAGTCTGTTAGGTTTAAATGAAGGCACTTGGACTTTGATACATAAGGAGCTATTGATGGTTTTTTGAGTACCTGGTAGACACTGAACATATGTTTCTCGAGTGGATGAAGAGTCAGGTGATCTGCACTATGCTATCATTCTGCACACTCTGCAGACTCTAACACAGTTTTGTCACATCGTAAATATCCAACAATAGTTTCTAATTGGCTGTAAAAAACTGCATGATAAGGGAAGCCATCTAAGAAAGGTACCGAGACTGTCTGACAGCTTAGAGGGAACAAACAAGAGATGTGCCAACTCTGCTAGTGCTCAGTCTTCATATCCACCTCTCTGCACACTCCTGGGCACAGGGGTGGAAGTGCAACAGCTACATTTCTCAGGCTCCCTTGCTGCCAGCTTTTAGACAAAGTCCAGGAAATGAGATTTCTCCCATGAGATTTGGAAGGTGAACTGCAGGTGGAGGCCATTCTTAGTTCTACAGCAGTGCAGGCTCTGGCAGAAATACATTTTTGTAGTGGACAGACTTCACGCGGCACTGTCTAGTGACCAGCTTTGTGAACGTGGGGCAACTGTGAAACCGGCAGCAGTTCCTTGACCTTTTGGTGTTGTCAATGATTTCCTGACCTCTGGTTCACAGCTTCAGGGTAATAACCTCAGAATCAGGGTAATAACCTCAGAATCAGTGGCACGATCTTTAAGTCTAACAGGGCCTTCTCTCTTACATTTCTGTAGCTCTTCTAATGATTTTGTAGCACCAAATTCCCTGTATTAAATTCCTTTTTTGTTTAAGATACCTAAAACGGTTTCTATTTCCTGCACTGAATCTTGACAAGAACAAACAAAAAGGAAACTTGCATGGCAGAGGGAGAGAGTTATTCAAGGACAAGTCAATATGGGATTGAAAAAAGTAATTCAGGTCCAAGGCCCCCTTGAACTACCAAGGGAATCAAAGTGCCTTTCAGTCTCTCAGTCCCTTGTTCTCCAGCCTCTCTCAGACTTATCTGGAAAAAAACCAAACCAAATATTTTCCCCAATTTATAAAAATAATATATATTTATTGTAGAAAATTTGGGAAATCCAGGGGTGGTGTGTTGGCTCCCTTCATCTGTGCCTTACAAGGGCTACAAATTATTTTCTGTACAGTGCAAACCATGTCTCTTCCAATTTTCACCCAGCATTCTTTCTTTCTTTCTTTTGTTTTTTGAGTCTGTGAGTTTTCTCCAACCATATTCTTCTTTTTCCACTTTTTCCATTTCTACATTAAAAGCTGCTCAGGGACTGAAATCCTCTGACCACAAAAATACAGACAAATAGACAATGCATTCTGTTGATGAGTTTCTCTCATGGGTCTCTGAGCTAAGCAAGACTCAGTGAACATCTTGCATCTTTCTGGGACCTACTGTGGTTCTAGCTTAAGGCTTTGAGATGCAACCATAGACAGTTGACTTGCAATGCCACTCCCTAGGAGAAATTCCCTGGCTGTGAGAGCTCCTTTCCTAAATAAGGCAGGGATGCTTTCTCGAGGAAGTCGAGGATTAGTTGAAAACAATTCAATATCTAATCTCTGTGAGTGCAATGGGGCAAGAAAAGAAGTCTTCTGGGCCTTTAGCAGTTACCAATAATCTAGGTTATGGTGCTGTAACAAACAATGCTCAAATCTTAGTGACTTTAAACCAAAAGGGTTTATTTCTTGCTCAGGCTACTTGTGCCTTGTGGGTTGGTGGGAGGATTCCGACATTATAAAGTCTCTGAACTGGTGTACCCATTCCAGAAAGGAGAGAGTGTTCTGTAGGGTCTTGCATCAATAATTTAATACTTCAGCCAGAGACCCACGTCATTTCTACTCATTGGCTGGAACTTGTCACATGGTCCTGTCTAACCACAGGGAGATCAGGAAGTATAATCTAGCTTGTGTCTGAAAGAAGGAAGAACTGGAACTACTTAGAGAACAGCATTAATGAAGTCCATAAAACCTGAGAAAAGTCTAGCCAATTGTGACGATTAACACTCATGAGCCCCTCTTTGACCCAGACTAACTTGAGGCTATTGCAGTCCACATTTCTAAGCCTCTTAGTGTTTCAATCAAAGGAAATCACCTTCAACATTTTGCTCCTAATTACCCTGTATTCCTCTCACATTGTTCCTACTTCAAGGTAAAATCAGTAAAATGTTTTGAGAACCCTGGTGCAAAGTCCCAGCCCTGTCATAGCTCTCTTGTAACATCTTTGGCTTGGTTGGCACTCAGCTGTCCCCTATGGCCAGCCCAGCCTCACCCCCGCCTCCCCATCACTGGGAGCTGCCTGCGTGCATCACTGTTTCGGTCGATGGCAGCAATACACGAGGGCACCTCACTGTTGGAAAAGAACTGTCTTCCGCCTGCCAAGGACAAATGCAGACACACAAAGCAGTATCAAGCAAGGCTTCACATCAAAGGGAACCCTGCCTGGGCTTGCCAAGAGCAGGCTGCCTTGGCGGGTGGCTCTCCCTTCAGCCTTGTTCATATTCTTAGGGCCCAAGGGGCCCATGGTGTCCCTGCCAGGCCACCTCAACTACCTGGCACTCCTGTTCACTTTGACACCTGAAACTCAGGGCTCTCCTTGATTCTGAGTTCGACCACTTGAACAGAGCAGAATGCCAAGTGTTGAAAAATGTTGAGTGATTAGGAAGGAAAAGCTAGGAGAAATATTTACCTTTGAACTCTGAGAAGGACAACAGAATTCTTTACTTGTTCAGTGCAACGACACAGAGAAAATTTAAAAATCCCTGCCTAAGGCCTCAGGGGAAAAAAAGCACAAGAAGGAAACTTCCCTACTTAGGAAGGAAGGCTGCTCTGTGAGCAGAGGCTGAGGAACATCAGAACCGACACTGGAACGGAGACCGCCTGCCGTGGGCATTCAGCCCTGTGGGAGAAGCGCTGTGCCAAACTGAAGATCCAGAGAAACTTTGAGTTCTACTCTAGAATCAACATAGGAATTCAGATTCTGTTGCTTTAAGGAAAAAAAAAAAAAAGATTTTATTTTACAAAACGGATGAGGAAAAAGTGGAAACGTGGACCTGGCAAGGATGAAGACAGAGATAGCAGTTTTATTTAGAAAACAGGTAAGGCTTTCTGTTCTGGATGCTAAAGGACTCTTCTGGAAAGATACACTCATTATCAAAATACAATGGAAGTTAAAAAGTTCCGAAGTCAAGTATTGTGAGAGCTGGAAATGCGACTTAGACATAGTCACTTCCAAATTATTTTTTTGAGTTAAGAAAATCTAAGACTCAGGAATGTCTAGGGACTTTTTCATGGCTACACAGCTGGTTAGTGGCAAAGCTATAGCTAGAACCCTGAGCTCCTGACTCTCAGGCATGAGTTGTAAAATCACAGCATGGTGTAACGGAGCTAGGTATAGCATGTGATCGGAGCACACAGCTCTGCAACTTCAAGTATGGTATTATTAACATGGTGACTTCAACCTTTTGACTAAGATCTTCCACTGTGGCCAACCCTACTGTACTGTTCCAGCAGCTTCCCAGAACGGTAGTGATTAGGGAAAAAAAATATGGATGGGGCCCAGAGAAAATGTCACATTTCTAGTAGTGGGAGGAGATGGAGATAACACATTTACATAACTTCCTACTTTCAGAGCAGTTCATGTGACCACAGGTTCTTAACCTGGGGTCCCTAGAGAACTCAGGCACTCTGTGATGGGAAAAAATGTCATGTTTTACTAAATCTCACTAAAATGTGGCATTTCCTTCATTATGAAAGTAGACAACAAACCACAAGAGTGTTTGTAGTGTTTGGACATTTTCACTAGTAGAAATTAATATTTTCATGTTATATTAGTTGTTGTACATATCTTTAAATATCTTCACCTTCATTACCACTTCGCAATGATGGTAGTTTTTAAATTTGCTTTTAGATTTTAATATGTAGTGCTTAATGACTGAGCACATATATTACTATGCCATAGATTTTTATAAGTGTTTTGATAATCATATTTGAATATAATTGGATTCTTTTATAAGTCTATGTATTTTATTTCATACAGTTAAAGGCACTATTTTGAGAAGGGAATCTGTAGACTTCACCTGACTGTCAAAGGGGTCATTGGCACGAAGGTTAGGAACTCTTGACATGTGAGGGGTGAACAAGTGTCAGGTTGCTCAGGTTGCTGATGAATACTCATGTAAATTGGTCCCATGTCCCTGCCCCATCACCCTGCGAGCTCAGAATGACAGAGATGCTCACTTCTCAGTCTGGGTTGGAAACCTTCAGTGTCTCTTGCCACAGATTGTGCTTATAATTCCATGGTGCACCAGCCTTTGAAAGCTGGCATGACTATATTACAAAATGTGACAGAAAAGAATCCATTGTTTGACATTATTATTAAAATTAAAGCTGATAGGGAGTTTATAACATTTATAGTAGCAAGCTAGTGTTCACAGGTCCATGGAAGTTGACTTTTCTCAGGCAGTCAGCACTTCAAAGTCCACTCAAAAGGAAATCAGTTTTTTCAAAGATGGCAAGGCTGATTTGGCATAGCAAATAAATGTTCAGACTTACTATTAAGCAAAGAGAATGAATTTTAAAATGTTAAGGCACCATTTTTTACCTCTCAGATAGGCCGTGAGCTTTCAAGACAGTAATTCTCAGGCTTGGTAGAGTGTAATAAAATAGATATTTTCATAAGCTGCCCACAAGACCAAGACTTGGCATGACTTTTCTAGATGGCTATTTGAGCCCTATGTTTTAAGTGCTTTTCACCCAGTAATTTCACTTCTGGGAATTTGTCCTACAGACAGAATTACAAAGATATTCTTTCAAGGATATTCTTCGAATAGTATCTGTAACAATAAAAAATTGGAAATAGTATGAATGCAAACAGTACTGGTTAGTTAAATAAATCATGCTACATCTGTAGGAAGAACTATTATGTAGCTAATTTAAAAAATATCCATTCCGAGAATATGTAATGATATGGGAAAATGTATAAATATAATGTCAGACTTAAAATGCAGGACATACAACTGCATGTGTAAAATAATCCTGTTTTTTAGTTTAAAAAATATTCATTCTGTTTCTTTGCAATCTTCCTTACATACACATGCATAAAGAATATGCGTGTGTAAAAAAAACTGAAAGGAAATCTATCAAAGTGTTAGTATCCACAGTCTTTGGGTAGTGGTATTTTAGTTAAGTTTATTTACTTCTTCAAACTTTTTTGTATCTTTTGACATTAGATAAAGCAGTAAGATGTTGTTTTGAAAAAGATGAGCTGGTACCACATAGACCGATGTCTGTTTACAGTGCCTTCTTGTTGCTCCAGACAAAAGTTTGTTTTGCTGGTTGCTACTGAGTGTTATTTTCCCCTCACCTTTGCTCTCTTTCCCCACCACTGGCTTCCAGATGTCTGATTTAACCAAGTCCAGGGCACTCTACTCGTGCTTAAACAGAAAATTTGGAAACTGCATTAAGGTTGCCAATCTGATAGAGTCATAGTCATGAATGTCAACCAAAAACCTCTTGGTATAATGAAAAATAGCTCAATGGGGAATTTGAAATGTTTGTAAGCAAAATGGGGACTGAGCTTGAAACAGGTGAGGTTTTGAGGAGGCACCTGTCCCTCTTCCCTGCTCACCTGTGGCTGCTCCTGCCCAGCTGGACTCTGTGCATGCCATGGGTTGTGGGTAGGGAAGGGAAATGAAAATTCTTCCACAGCAACTTAACCTTTTGCTGATATTTGGTTGGAAGTGATACATTTTCAACTTTTAGTAATTCAGTGTATAAATTGGCTGGAAAAAAACCTGTTTGGATAGATGAAGACATTTTCTCTTGATTTTACCTTGAAGGTGAGAAATATGAAGATAGTTTTCTATTTGTAAATGTTTGTCTTAAGGTTTTATTACTTGAAATACACTTTAGAATTTCGAAAACACTAAGGTCTATATTCCATTCCTCTCTCTTTCTTAAACTTGGATCAATTTTCTCCTGGGTGAAGTTTAAAATAATAAAAACTGGGAAACCATTTATGCAGTGCCTCCTGTTGCATAGCGATCTACACAAACAGACCCCTGTCCCGTTAGAAGCTTCCAATAAAACAAATCACAGAGACTGTGTTCAGAAAATATAATTTCTAAGGCTTTTTTTTTTTTTAAATAAAGCTTCCTTTTTTAAAAAAAATAGAGGCAGAAGAGTGTAGGAAAAAAACTCAATTGACTTTTTAGTGAGTCATTTCTTATGCTACTGCAGGGATTAGAGAACTTTTTTTGTCTGTGGTGAGGCCAGAGAGGCTGAACTGGACACACAAGTACCAAGCCAATCAAAGCAAGAAAATCAATAAGAAATAATAGTAACTACCAAGCATGTGGTATCTTCCCTGTGCCAAATCAGTCACGTACTCTTATAAGAAAGCTCCTGTGTTGGTTATCTCCCGCTGGCACCCCTGGGTCCACTCTACCCTTCTCCGTCCTGTTCTCTGCCCAGGGAAGATGACCTGTATGCACTGCAGAAAGGCCTCCCTGTACCAGGGCACTGGCAGGAGAGAGGAGGTAGGAGGGTGAGATCCGGGTGTTTATTTTCCTGGCTTCTTTCCTGTTGGCTACAGCAGGTTGGCTGTGTCCCTCCACCCAGAGTCACAGCTTCTGCCAGGCAGCCCTCCCCTACAGCTGCTCTCCTTGCGTTCCTAGGGTTCGCCCTGCTCCCTCGTGCCTAGTGGTGGTAAGAGCTTCCTGCTGTTGCTAGCTCCATATCAAAGTGAACTGTTAATGGCAGTCTTCCCATCCTATTTATTGGGAAATCAACCAGATATCACCTTGCCATACATCCTCTAGTGTCTTGGAAAAACTATTAAGGTTTGAAATTATTTGTCTTTGCAAAATCATGGGTTTTGGCACCAAGTAGTTTTGGCTTTGACTGCAAGCTCTGTCAACATTGAAAATGTGGACAGATTATTAACCTGGCAGAGCCCCCCTTTACCCCCAAATGAAAGGGTAACTACCTTGCACAACGTTCAGTTAACATATATAAAACTCTGATTTCAAGGTATGATACACAAATACCATTTTACTCTTTTTTCCCTCTTTCCTCCAACCAGGGGTAAAAACTGGCTAAAGTTTATTGAGGGCCTACTATGTTTCATGTACTATTCTAAGCATTTCACACATATTAATTTATTTACAGCAATCCTATGTACTATTATTCCCCTAATTTTACAGATGGTAAACCTGCGGTTACAAAGGCTTAAGAAACTTGCCCAAGGTTTGCCAGAACAACTAGATGGCAGACTTTTCAAGATAAAGATCCAGCATATATCAAATTCCTGTCTGTCTTTCACAGGGCCTCACATGACGTCTTCCATAGTAGCATGGTAGGTGTTCAATAAATGTTGATTCATTCCAAGAGCAGAGGCAGTTAAGCCAATGTGGCAATAGGCAGAGCCCAGAAAGCCCACGTGGTCAAAGCAGCAGCTGTAACATGTGCAGCTAAGAGCTGGGGTGTGAGGCCCTGGTAACAGAGGAGTGGGCTGCTGTGGGAAGAGAGAGCAGCCAGCAGCCAGCCGGGGGCGAGGCAGGAAAGAGGAGGACTTGAGCTGAGAGGCTACCAATGGCTGGAAGGCTCACAGATGAAGCCTGAACTTTCTTCTCAGCAATGCTCCCAGCCCCAAGGAGACAGTAAATCTCACTGTGTCCTGTGGTTATACCTCTGAAGCATCTTTTAAAACACTTAGCCCCAAGCCCATGTGCCCTTTCCTGCTGCCTTTCTTACCTGAGTCAGCAACCTCAGAGCTTTCTGAGATTTCTGTTAAAAACACCCAAATCCTGGGAATCCTTCTCCACCAACACAACTGTCACTCATGCCAAGCATGGGACATATGGCCGAGCATCTGGGAGGGGGCAGATGGGCCAGGAGTGCTGGCAAGCAGCACATGCTTTCATTAGAATGGATGCATCACAGTAAATCATTTTGTAAATGTTCCCTCCCCTCCTCTCTTCATAGCAAAACATAAAGGAAGATGAATTACCCAAAGCACCATAATGCTGCTTGAATACACCAAAGCTTGTGCCTGAGACACTTACGGACATTTCCTTAAATATCTTTTTAACATCTTGGCCAGGTCAGGCATACCAATGGCATTACAGAGCTTGCAAATCAATGCCCCAGCTGTTTTGGTTTTTTAATAAAACTGAATGTGATCTATTTAAAATAATTGCCTTCCACCTCCCTAGTTTTCTACAGGGTTTTCAGAGAGTGGGACTGTGGGCAGCCCTGAAGTCAGGACTTGGCTCTGAAAGAATACTTGTTCCTTTTAGAGGAGGGGTGGGGTAGAAATCAAACATTTGCTAGATTACTGTCGTCATCTTTTCCCAGTCCCCTTGCCTCACAGATCCACTGATCTACGTGATTCACAAGACCAGTTTGCGGCTTGCTGTTGTTTTTAAATAATGAGTTTGCCAAAATGTTGAAGAATCTAAAGGTTTTAACTTCTAAAAAACACATTGGTTACTCCATCTGGGATCAGTCCAAGTGATTTATTCGTAATTTTATTACAGATCTTCTTCCAGGAAATTTTTTTGTATCTGATTACCACCAGAATGAAAATTGAAAGAGCCTCTACCAAGCATGCAATTATATGCACGTGACTTTTGCCCTGAAACAACGGAATATGTAAAACTGTCAACAGTAACCATCTTGGCCACTGGACATCCGTAGTCTCCAATTACAACAGGAATTCTGCATGAAAATAGGGAGGTGTCCCGTCAAATTTGGGGTCCCAGCAGGAGGAAAAACCCAATCTAAGTGCCTATAAATCAGAGTCCTATAATGATATTAGCTGACTGCTACTGATGTGGGTCATAAATGTGACACCACAATAAACAGTCGACTTTCTTTGAGGATGTGTCTGAGAACTCTTTTACTGGCTTTGAGAAATTAAAGCATCTCCATCAGGAAAGTCTCAACTGCTTTTGCAGTTTATTGCTTTTATTTTCTGTAGTTGATACAAAATGTCTAACCTTTTTTCCTTCCAATATTTTGCTTGGGCTACATTAGTGCAAGTTCATGTTTTCCCTGGGCCAGCGGTACCACAAACCAAAGCAAGACAAAAGAGGAGCTGGAGTCTGGCTGGGCCTCTGGAGAGGCCTCCTGCCTCAGCCTCCCCGCCCCTGACTTCTCACAAACCAGCTTTGAAGCAACTGAAATTCTTTCTTTCTTTTTTTCTTTTTTTCCTGACCACAAGCAAAATCCTGTCTCCTTGGTTCTCTGAAAGTTATCCATTCCTGAATTTTACCCTTAACCACAGTGGAGGAAAGGGAATAGCTGAGGTCAGGAAATATGGAAAGAATGTTAACAATCTGCCACTAAAATATACATTAAGAATATTTTCAGCAAGTGTAATCTCCATGTTGAACTTCTAAATCTAGAATTCTCCTGCCATGTGACCCTCTTCACAGTTATGTGTGCCCCTTTCAGCCGCATCCATCCCTTCCTGAATGGGCTCTCTGTGAAAGGTAGGACTGAGTATAAATAGACTAACCAAGTCTCCAAGTTTCCTTCTGGAGTCAACATTTGGCTGCACTGATCACAAATGTTGAAGTGGTTAGGTTAAAATAGTTGTCTTTTGCATGAGCCAGTGTCAGTGTGTGAATATCATCAGATTTTAATAGGCTGAAAAACAGAAGTGAAAACACAGGCATAGGTAACACTTTTCACTCGAATGGCTAGTTCTGTTAACAGAAATCCAAAGCTATAAATGTTTAGACATTTTTAAGAACAAAAGGAATGAACCAGGGATATCCCATCTCAGATGCTTTTGTTTTAAGGTTGTCACAGAACATTAACATTAGAAAGGGATTTAGAGATCCTTTCATTCAGCTCCTTCATTTTATGCGGGGCACGATAAACAATAAGAGTAATTGCCGGTGTACATGTATTATCTCATTGAATTCCTTACAGCAACCCTGGAATGTGTCATTTCCATTTTGCAGATGGGAAACTGAGGCACAAAGAGGTGAAGTGGTAGAGGTAGGTTTCAAACTCAGGCACTCAGGCTCCTAATTCAAACATCACATTAGAGCTCCTTGAAGGACTTGAACGTGTCTCCCAGCAACTGACTTATGCTCTTTGTCCTGCTCTGAGGCAAGTGGATGACTGCTAACTGCCTGGACTTGTCCACTGCTTCTTTGTGCCATGTTTTGCCCTCACACTGGTCTCAGTTGGCCTGACGTGGCTGTCATGATCTGAGACGGATTTGCCTTTCCCCCACGGCGTAGGCCTGTGCCTCCCCAGACACGCATGCTGGGCTGCATCTGTCGCTAATGGGGTCTCCAAATTTGTGCCTCTTCATGAGTCCCTATTTGGCAGCCTTGCATATCCGTGAATCTAATATGTGTAGTCATGCTCCTCAGCTGTTCCAGTTTGGCAGATAAGTGATGATGGCTGTGATCAGGTTATATCTGAGGGCAGACTTACTGTGGGCTTAGTTTTCTGAGTTCATCTTTGCAGGGGCTGAAGCTACCGTGAGAATATGGTATGTAATGTGATAATGATGACTCTGGACATGTCCAGTACTCATCTTCTTTAGTTACTAAGCACTTCACATGTTATTTCTTTGTAAGAAAATACCTTAGAGGTATTCCCCCTTCCCCTTTTATTCTTAAGATCGCTGTCTTGTTCAACTTTGTTTCCCCTATATTTTACCTAGCTTAGGGCATGAAACTGAAATACAAGAAAGAATAGCTTATAGTACAGCCCTCTTTTCTTATTTGACTTGTGTCGTGAGCATTTGTTACTTCTTGGCTGCTCATAATCCATACTGCATCCCAAAATACCCAGTTTCCTGTTAGAGAATTATCTCCCCCCATGGTGTGTGATTTCAGTAATTAATAAGGTCAAGTGCCCACTTCCCACACTGGAAGCTGAAGGGAAAAGTCCCTAACTCATAGGGTTGTTACATGTGTGTACAGAATGATTTAGTTCAGGCACAGCACCTAAAGCACACAGCAGTGCTGGTGTTTGCTCTTTCACCAGTGGTTCTTCCTCACTTGTTCCTGTTTGCCCTCTCGCTTTTGTTATTATTGTCAGCAGTATTATCCTATGGGCAAGGGCATATGACCTGAGCTGGGCTACTCAGACCCTTTCTCCTGGCACACTGCATGTTGTATTGTTGACACAAGGGCAGGAGATACAGTTAGTTTTTTTTTTTTTTTAATTGTGAAATATAACACATTTAGAGAAGAGTGCATAAAACTACATGAAAGATTTACAAATAGTTGAAAGCAAGTGCCCATGTAGCACCACTGTCAAGACTGTTAGCCCTCCAAAGCCTCCTGTGTGCCCCTTACCAATGAAACCTTCTCCTTCTCTCAGGGACAGCTTCACACGTGGGCGACCTGTGTCGTCACACAGGGCTTCATTCCCAGAAGGGTCCTGTGCTTGATTTAATGCTCTGCAGGTACCTTCTTGAAGATCTTTATAATTTTTGAACAAGTGGCCCTGCATTTTAATTTTGCTCTGAAGCTCACAAATTTTGCTCTTAAGATGACCATTATCCCGACTTTTGTGATGATTTTATTGCTTTTATTTATAATTTTACCACCTATGTATGCCTCTGGGGCTCTTTCATCCCAATGGTATGGTCTGATATAGTGTTCCAGCTATAAAAACCCTTCAATCCTATGATTCCTACTTCACAGGTCTTAGATGCCCTGGTCAATGTGTGTTTCCTTCCAATATTCCCCCAATACATTCTATTTTCTATAGGTTTGCCAGTGTCGATTTCTGTTGCTTACAACCAAAGAAACATTAACCAGTATAGTCTGTTACTAAAAGACTCTTAATAGAGAAAAAGACAGTGTATAGTAGCTTTTTTTGTTTTATTCCTTTTTGCACATACCTGGAAGTCTGATGAATGTTCCACGCACATAAAATTTATTTAAAACCCAACTAACGTCTAACATGAAAAATTCATATTTCTAGCAGAGAAAGTTGAAACTTGAAGTTGTGAAAGTAGTTACCCATATTTATGAAAAGGTTACCTTCACGACAGGCCATGAAGCCCAAAGTGCCTGCCAATGACATTTTTTTCTTCTCAGAAAAGTTGCTATAGATCACTAATGGATTACCACTTTCTTAGAGCATTCCTCCCTGTGATGTGTGGTTGAAGTGGGACCCCAAATCCTCAGTTACCTCTGTATCCTCATCCTCCTGACCTCAGTGACTAGCACAGGGAGAGGTAAGTGACCCAAGCAGAACCAATAATGATCCTCCCAAGGAGTTTTCTACCTGAGCTCTCAGGGAAGATGACCTTTGGTCTTTGGGGTTAGGGGTCAGGGTGTAGAGCTGCCAATGTGTGAAGAAAATTTTCCTATAGCAGTATAGACTGAAACTTTATGGTGCACACACAAAGAGTGGTTTGCAGAAGCCACAGGGCAGAAGTTATGAGTTGTCCTCATAACAAGAGCAGAGTCAGAGAAATGCTGGCTCCCAGACTTCTCCTGAGCCTCTGGGGTTACTGTGGTGTCTTAAGGGACATTTCCGTGTTCCATGAAGCGTGGTTTTACTAGTCGAGATGGCTTCTTCTGCTTCCTCATTTCCATGTGCATCCTAAAATAAACTTCCAACACCTGTTTCAGCCTCTGCCATCAGAACTGATGCCTTTAATGAAACATACTTACAAACTCTAGACTTGGTGATTGGACTTGAGACCCTGGAGTCAACCCGTGTACAGACTGACTGTGCTTACCCAGCTGCTCTTCTTACTAACAATGGAGCTGCCCTGTGCTCAGTCCCTGCAACTCAGGGGTAAGTGAAACAGCTCAAATCCAGCAACATCAAAATAGCAACCCAATGAAAGGAACCTAGACAGAACTGCTGCCTCATTGGCATATAGACCTGGTGATTCCTGAGTTCTTTTCTCTCCATCTCCACACTCTTGACTATATTTCAGGCTACCGGAATGCTCCCCGGATTGTGGCTGGCCTCCCTGCTTGCAGTCTTGTTCCTCTCAACTCCATTCTTTGCAGAGCAGCTGAAGCAATGATGGTAAAGTTAATAATAAATTGCTTGCAGGATGTGGCCCAATTCTTAGCGCACATTTGGGGTTGTTTGTGGTTTGGCTGTCGCTGACCTTCCCAGCTCACCACCTCTGCCCACCTCCCCCAACCCGTGCCTTCCTTGCTCCAGACCTGAACTCACTCTTTTGCCTGCTCACCTTTTACAAATTTTCTTCTGCCTCAAATACCTTCCCTCACCACTCACCCTTATTTTTTCCTACTCTTCTGCAGTGTTTAAGCTTAAATATCTCTTCCTCCAGGAAATTTCCCCTGAATCCCAAAGACTAGGGTTGCAATTATGCACTCTGTAGAGTTATCCTTTTTAAATTAAAACTGTGCTTTAATTTGTTTGTCTTTAGTTTGGCTGTAAGTTTCTTTAGATTGTCTGGCGTACAGATGGGGCACAAATGAATGTATGAGATTGGAGGAAACAATGGAATGTTTCTACTCCTGTAAGCCAGAGCCCAGGGCTGTGGTATGGTGAAGAGATATCAGAGCATTGGATGAGTAGCTGGGGTAAAATGTGGGGCCACAGATCCCAACCACTGGTCTAACAAGACCACTAGGAACCTTGAATTACTTACTAAACTGCCATTGTATCAGTTTACTTTAAGGCAATTCCCAAACCCAGCCATTTTCTCTTCTTTCATACTTTCACTAAAAGCAAATAACAGCCCTTCCTAACTGGTCAATACTTATACAGAAGACAACTTGCCTATTTCATCATTTCTTAAAGTAAAAACAATAACAAGACAGTCCGTCTAGGAAGCCTGGTGAGTTGTAGTTAGAAGCTGGCTTGGGAGTCCATTAATTAAAATTGTTTGGACTGGAAGAAGGACAAAATGCAAGTGGTTAAGCAGATTTCTTAAATTCTGTTAAAATGAGAGGAAAGATAAGAGAATCAGAAATGTCACCTCTATCCTGGTCAAGGTGGAAGATTTGATAGGTGAATGACATATCCTTAATTCATGTAGGGACGTTGGTTTGTTTTCTTTTTTAAAGACTTCCTTTCTCTAGAAAACACTGAAAAAAGCAAGCAGAACCCTGGAAGGCAACATCTAGGGATGGAAAGAGTAGTGAACTGACAATGGGATTCTGGGGAAGTCACTTGCCTTCTTGGAACCCCAGTTTCTTCATCTGCAAAATAGGATTGGTGATAACAGTTAAGCCTTCCCTGCCTGCTGGGAGGCGCCACAGGAGAGAGTGTTTTAGAAACAGCTTTGTAAAAGCCATAGTCCTCTGTAAGTACAAGGCAGCATTAATCCCTTCCCCCCAGAATGGCCAACAAAGGAAACAAATCCAGGGAAACTGAGTCAGTAAGCATCAGATTTGGGAGAAGGAAGGAAGCATAGGAATCCCATTTGCTTTGATTAAATTAATTATTTTGAGTAAATTCCCTCTCATCAATTGTGCTATAATGTTTTTTGGCATCCCAGACAGTTTTATACAATGTCATGTTGTGTTTCATGCTTTTTGTTAATCGATTTAAATCAGTACAGGAACTGAGGTTCCCCTTTTATTCAGCACAGAGCAGGGATATGGAAGGAATGTTCAGAGATATGTTTCCATATGGTCTCAAGTAAAGGTGGCCACTGGCACCAGTTAGGGCTAGACTCAGAATAACTATGGAGCATGCACATAGCTACATCTCCATACCAAGCAGACATCAGCAATCAGTCACAGCATTCCCCTCCTTAAGCCTGGAGATGGCCTTAGAACCTTTCCCAACACAGTGATAACTGTGATCAGGGTGAAATCCATTTGTCATGCCATGTCTAGGCACTGATCAGATGCCATGACTCTTCATAATCAAGTGGTTAAGCAGCTATTAAGTGCCCTAATGCCCTACTGAGAAAATTAAACCAGCAACTTACAGGTTTATGACTTATTCTTTCACATTTAAAACACTTATCGTTTGCACTTAATTCAAACAAAGAAAACAGGGGAGCAGAGTTAAATCAAAATGCCTGGGTTGTAATTCCAAAGAAGTTCGTTTCTCTTCTTCCAGCTACACAGGATATTTGATCCTTCTAATGCCATTAACTGCTGGCTTCAAACAACTGTGAAGAAGAGGAGGAAACCTGACACTGGCTGGATGGTGTTTATACAGATGCAGCTTCTTCCCCAGCGTATTTGGTTAGGAGGAGCTCAATGAGCTGGAAGCTGAATCTCAGGAATGTGTAAATAAAGTGACATTGACACAGACCTTTAGGAACATTTGCAAACCCCATTCTACCCCCACTTAGAGCAGAGGGTCTTCATCTTTACTGGACAGGGATCCCTTTGGCAGTCTGGTGAGGTTTATGCACCTCTCAGAATATTGTTGTTCGTACTTATTAAGCATTAAATAACAAGATCTAACTGCAAGTTAAATAACTTCCATAATTTTGCAGTAGTGATAAGGGCAGATATTTTGAGATGTCTGGGACAACTGTAATGTTATATAAAATTATCTGTGTTTCTTCTAGTAACTAAATCATAAGTATTGATACAGTGATTGATTACATTTAAAATGGAAAAGTTGCTAAATTTCAGAGAAAGATTAGTAAAAATAACGATGGAATTTTTTCCCCCATCCAACCAACTCATGAACCATCTGAATTATGTCCAAGGACCCCAGTTACAAACCTCAGACTTAGACAAGTTTGGATGTGGGAACCTCTGGGCTATCAGGGAAACGTTCCTACCACTAGACCTTCATTTAGAGAATACCTGATGCAAAAGAAAAGGGTCCTATGTGGATTGCTTTGCTTTGGTGTCAGACCACCTTGCTCTGCTCTTCAAAAAGAGAAACTTCTCTACTTTTACAGCTTTTTCCTCAAGAGTCACATACAGTTTAAATAAATTCTCTGCCCTAGAAACTGCATCCCATTGTAGATGTGAGAAAGCGGGAGCCTGACAGGTTAAGTGACCTGACCTACATAAGTAAACAGTGGGAAAGGCCATAAAACCGGCAGCATCTGATTTCTAGAATAGGGATAAAGTTCTATTACTTATGCTCCTTTTCTATCCTGGCAAATTAAAGAGTTAAGAAGGCCCAAAGCTCTTGGTAGTTCTGATTTGAACCAGAGGTCCAGGGAAGGAATCTCGCATACAGTCTGAGACTCCTCGAGGTCTGGGGGATTGCTTAGACACCATACCTAGCTTAGAACTTTTCTGCAGGCTTCTGTAGAGGAGCCACTACAAATCTAAGTGACCCCCTAAGCTCACCTGGTGTTGGTGGGAGCTGCTCTAACAGTATACCATTGAAACATTTGATAGTGTGAGATGCTTCTGTTTTGCAGTTGGTTTGATACCAGATCAAGCAAAATCACATATGTGTGTGGGTGGGGGTGGTATCTGGGTAAGAGGAGACATTTTAGAAAATATTGCCATTGGGACATTGTGCCCTTTGGCACATTAGGATTTAAAGTCACATTAGGATTTAGCTTATAATCCCTATGACAGCATTAAAGTTGATTAATGACTTGTTTTAATCGCAATTTCACTCCCTTACTTATAGATGATCACAAAAGGGTTCCCTAGAATTATTTAATACTGGAAAAATAACTCCTGAGAGTCAATCAAATTAACTGTTCTTTTCTAACAATACAAGAGCCAGCAAACAAGCCCACTACTCCTAGGGTACTAATGTACTTTGGTTCTCTTGTTTGGCATTGTTCATGATGACAGCTGCAGAACTGAGCTCCTGGGGCATCTTGGTTTCTCCCGGATTTAGGTGAGTGTCTAGAGCACAGGAATGTGAAAGGAATGAACAAAAATGACTGTATAGGTACCCTCTGCAGAGCTTTGCATTTCTATCAAATTGCTTCTTCCCTTACTTAAAAAAAAAAATTACCTAAGTCATACATGCTCAGGTAAATATAAACAATACAGAAGTGGATTGGGCAAAAAGTGAAAGTCTTTCTTTCTTTACCATCCTCCAATCCCAATCCCCCTGCCCCAGAAATTAAGTATCTTTCCAAAATTTTTTTCTATGTATTATATATGTACATGTATGAATATATAAACAAACAGAAAATACATAGATACAAGTAAAACACACATATTTCTTTACATAAATGGGAACATATACACTATACATATTTTCCTATGACCTTTTTATGTAACAATATTTCTTAGATATCTCTCCGTGTTTGCACATATAGTGCTATGTTATGCTTTTTAATGACTACATACTATCCCACTAAATGGAGTAGAATTGGCGATAGGTAAGAATCCCTGTTTAATACAAAATACATATGGATAATATGCAATACATATGGATGTAACATATTTGTTTAACCTTTTCCCTATGAATGGACACAGGTTGTTTGCAGGTTGGGTTTTTTGTTTTGTGGCTATTAGAAACAGTTCTTCAATATTACTCTACCTCCTTTAAGCTGCTAAAAACCATCCCTAGATGTGGTTTTTCTCTCACGCTGCAGGAATAAGAGCAAGGGAAGGAGAACAGGAAAAGGAGAGGGAGCGAATGGTGCGATTGATCCCTTCTCTTCCCACCTCCCACCTTCCTTCTACAATATGCAAAAAGAGAGCTCCCTCTGCTGGGATTGTTCTTTCTTCCTCCCTCTCACCTGGGCAACTCCTTTCATCCTGCAGGTCACACCTCACTTTTTATTTTCCCCTAGGCCCCCACCCCACCATCTGATGGGTCAAGGGTCGCTCCTTCGTGCTCCATGACCTCTCTACATCCCAAATCACATTAAAGTTCTCTGCCTATGCACCTGCCCCCAAAGGAAGGGAAGGATACACTGTGTATCCTTAGCACCTAGTACCATGATCAGCTGCAACAGAGGCCCAAAGACACACCTGGTGGCCTGAACCGAAGGGCCTCCAAGTGAATAGCTCCTCACACAGTGCACATTTGGTCTGCTTACCTCTAAGTCTGTGTTGAAGCCAACGACATTAAGTTATGAATCACTGGGATAACATTGGAACATGAGACGAGGTATACAGACCAGGAATAGATTTCAGAAAGGTTAAAAGAACACAGCCAGCCTTCAGCAGTCCTTTCCCTGGCCTTCCCCACACTTGTCACACCTGTGGGATTGTTCTGATCTTAGAAGCAGGCTCCAGAAGATTAAAAAAGAACAACACCAGTTCTGCAGGTTTTATTTTTTATTTTTATTAACATTTTTACCTCTGCTCTGTCTGATCTCTCTCCAGCAGGCTGCTCTGATGTGCCCAGTTTAGTTATGCCCTTTCCTGGTTGCAGTTCTGCTTGGAGGAAAGGGAAAGAGCATGGAGGGACTAGAGAGAAGCCCCCCCCTCCCCGAAGCAGCCAGTGAGTGGAGTGGAATCCTGAAACTAGACTGTATGGTATCTTGGGGATCAGCTGGTTAGTAATGGAGAAAAGAGTGGCTTGGGGGAGATAAACACCATCTTACAGTGCTAGTTCCACCCTTCCACCAGATTGCTGCTCCCTAATTCAACCTACAGAGAAATTCTGGAGAAAACCAGCAATAAGCCAGTCTCCCACTCTGGCTTATACGACTGCAGCCTGTATCTACACAGCAGCCCCAACAGTGAGCGAGAAAAAGAGGGATGAGGAGAGGAGGTGCTGGAGAGTGCTGTGGGTGGGCTTTTCTCCCCCCTGCGCTCTACAGAGAAGCACGCTGACACCCAGAAAGGGGGAGAGCCTGATCCCTCAGCTGCTGAGCCTGCAGCGGACCTCTGAGGAGAATCCAGGTCCCCTCCAGGTCAGTCTCTGCACTTTTTCTATGCCCTGCATTTTGACCAGGTACAACACTTATCTGCCACACTTCTGGTATAATCCATGTCTAGGGGAGGAGTCTACTATGGCTAAAACACCTCCTCCGCCTGACTTGCCAATTTCCCATTTAGAATATTAGTTTTATTCTTTGGTTCTTTTATAAATGCAAATACCCCTGGAACAAACAACACAGGCTTAAATGATTCATTAAATCTTTTCTGTAGACAGCAATGAGCAGAGTGAGTTGGGGGCTGATGAGGGCCTGGGGGAAGGTACGTATGTGTATGTGTGCATGATGTCTAACTTTCCAGATGAAATACAGATGTCAAAACGAAGAGGTGGATCTGGGTTTACTTTTTCTGGGGAGACAGTTCTGCCATCAAGGACTTTCCCCTTAAGAGTGTTCATGGTCACTCTGACTACAGGTGAGATGTGGAGACTCCATAGTTCCTGTCATGCTCTGGCTGCTCCTACAATCATAAACTCCCACTGACCCAGATTCTTCTTGGCAGCCCACAGGAAGGTGAGTCTCTGTTGATCAACAGATTAGTTCTTTAAGGTGGAAGACTGCCAGAGAGATGTGTCAGCAGCTCTCCTTGGCAGTGCAAGGTGGGAGAGCTTGCTTTGCTGTAAGGTGTATCCTGGCTAATTTCTGGGCTTCTAAATCATCTGCTTGTTCCCGTGCCCTTTCCTCCTTCCTCAGTGGATTTCTTAGGTCATTGCCTAGCTCCAAAAACAGGGGTGCCTTCAAACCCTGACATCTGCCCTGTTCTGGTGAATCTACCTTTAATAGCTATTTCAGGTTCCTTCTAAGCCTTGTCAAGTCTCCACATTTCTACTTGGAGGAGCCCAAAATGGAAAACAGAGTCTATACATGGCACTACAGCTCTGAATGCTAGGAGCACTGTTTAAGGCAGCACCCCTCCCCCCACCATGTTCCCTTGTGAGAATGAATAAGAGAAAGTACCACAGCCATAGCTCTCTGAGTGCCTTGGGGACAGGAGTATGAATGCCCAGACTCTGTGGTTTATACAGGGCATTTAATAATACCACTAACAGCTAGACTTTCCCCTCCTTAACAGAGTTTGATTGCATGAATCTCCCAAAGGTCTTCTTTGAAATAGAATTTTTAAAAAGTCAACAAAAGTGGAAAACATTGCAGTATTCCAATAATGATTGACCTCAGGCAAGGTTCTGCTAAAACTGGAGGAGGGGGTGTGTTTCCTATGGGACATGGAGAATTCTTTCTCTCTGGAAAGTCTCAAAGACTAGAGAGGTAATGGGAAACACAAAAGCTAGTTTGACTACTGAGATTTAATAAGGCCTGACGTTTCTATGCCTAATCCTCATATATATTCCATTACAGTTATTTTCAAGACAGACCACCAAAATAAGGTTGTTCTATGCACACAAAAGGGGGTAAAGGCCAGGGAGAGAAGGCGGGACTATAATCATTATAAAAATAAGAGAAATAATTTCAACAAAAATTCTGGAAAAACTAGCCCTGATTTCTATTTCTCTAGAAATTCTCCCTTTAAATTATCTGCCAGCCTCCAGTGAAATTCTAAACTAAGTTCTTTATATGCTTAAAACATAAAATCCAATGTAAAACTAAACATTTTAAAAATAGATGCCCGAATGACATTGTGGAAAGTGGGAGAAAGAAGATTTGGTAAGTCAACTCTTCGTAGAATATTCCAGCCTGCCTGGATCTAGACAAGGGAGGAATTTAGAACCCAGCTGCACAGCTTCTCTCTGCGGCTGGTCAGACATTCTCCAGTGACTCTGGTGGTAAAAAAAAAAAAAAAAAAGGGTTTAAAACTTGCTTCAAAAAACAAGCAGCTCCCATTCGTGACTGTTAGAACTCAGAAAATTGGGCCTGTATTCACTCTGGCCCAATCAGTGGAAGACTACATGTCTCACATAAGGCTGCAGTACCATCTACCCTCGAATGGAATGAGTAATTTTGTGCTATTTTTGGATGGTGTGGTTCTTTAAAACAAAGTGATAAATTAAAGTGACCTCAGTAATGCAGCAAAAATGTTAAACTGTTTTAAGACAAATGGAAAATGTGGCCTTAGTGTACAAAGAAGGAGTCAGCAGCTGGAAAGGTTTGAAGCCATCTCTCAACTGAGTTAAAAGGAATGTCAGCCAATCAGTTGGTCTGGTATTGAATTTTGGAAACTACACTGTGCCCAGTATTGTGCCTGGGCATGAAGAATTATTAATGTTAAATTTTGTTGTTGTTTCTGAATCCATCCCAGTTAATACAGAATTCCTTGAAGGCAGGCACCTCATTTGTTTTTCCACAGTAAGACCTCCGATGTGCCTACCTAAGTTAACATCCCACCCTCCACAGTTCAATGGCCTATTTTTGGTTACAGCCAGCATCCATTGCCTTCCCAAGTCCAGGCATTGCACTGTCTCTGCACACTGCACTTAGCTAAATCCTGTATCCCACACATCCTTCAAGGTCAAGTTTAACCCCTGTCATTCCTTAATGAGTCCAGCCTGTGCTCGTTGCTCTTTTCTCTCCTCTCTTATTGCACTTAGGGTAGGACCACACAGAGGTGTTCAGATGAACAGCGGAGAGAAGAGGACATGCCAGGAACAGCAGGGCAAAGGCAGACTGAACACCCCCAATGATGCAGGGGAGGGAGAAAACGGAGGGAGCAGGGAGAAAGAAGAAAGAAGATGGATCCAAGTTCAAATCCAAGTTCCTTCACTCATGAGCTCTGAAATCCTGGGCAAATGACTTCATGTCCCTGAGCCGCAGGTTCCTCCGCTGCCAAAGACCTCCCTGAAAGGGCTTTTGTGAGGGATAGCCTGAAGTATCTGTAAAATAAAGAAAGGAATCTGTGAGAAACCCGTCTAACCTAAATTAAGGTGGCACATGGGGATGAGGAGGCACAGAAGGGAAGGTGGTCTGAGGCGGGCTCAGCATCCCCCCCCCCCACAGCACCAGCTTCTTTTCTTTACTTGCCCTGTCTCAATTTGTAACCCAGGGTCCAGGGTCTCCTAAACACCCAGTCACTGGTCCCTTGCTAAAAGGTCCAAAACAGGAAGCAAACCCAGTGGGGAGCCCAGTGCACCATAACTCTTTGTGCTGAGTTTCTGTTGTTGCAGGAGGAGGCAAGAAGTCACGAACCATAAAATACCTGCCCTCAGAATATGTCAGCTGAAACTGAAATACAACCCCAGAGACGAACTTCGGTGAATCTCCACTCAAGGAGGAGCTGGGACATTGCCACACCTACCTGTCCCTGTTATATGTTGTGGGTCAGCCATGACAGAAGTCTCAATTCACCAGGTATGGACTGTAATCTGTACTAGCCAACGGCTCAAGTTTTAGCCCATATGACAACATCAGGAGGTCCTGCTATTGTCCAAAGGTCATATTCCTTCCTGGGTCCAAAGGCAAATTTGGCTTCAGAACTGACCAATGAACTATGTCTCAGAGTCAACCAATCCAAACTGAGCAAGCTTATATCCTTCATTTATAAGAGAGGACCTAAATGAGAACTTGGCAGGAACTTTAGCTATTTGAGACAACCCTTTTCCCTTGTTCAGGGAGACACTGCTTTGGGAGCCATCCCCAATGTTCTCCTTACTCTCAAGTAATAAAGCCTTTTACTCCAGTGCACCAATAAAAACATGAGGGGTAAAGAAGTGAGTTCACTGTCAGTGCACTGGTAGCATTCACAAAAGTGCTTTAGAAAGAATGTTGTGGCAATGGTATGTAGAGTATATTAGAGAGGAAGTGAGTCAGAACCAGAGCTTCAATAGCTTCTGAACTTGAGAAATTTCTAAGATTTGCTGTGGAAGAGTTATATTTTTTTGCAAATTGGGACAGCCCTCTTCTCAGTCCCATTGAAAGTGTCCAGGCTCTGCACTGTGTACTCACCATCAAAGATCTTCCAAGGGAGCTCTCCATGCAGCAATAATTATTTTCATCGTGTTTGGCTCAACAGGATGTATCTTAAGATACCAGGATTTATTGAGTGCTTAGTATGTGCTATGCACTGTCCTAAGAACTTTACAGATGTTAATTCAATTAATCCTCACAATAATCCTATGAGGTAGGTAGCATTATTCTTCTCATTAACTGGGGAAGCCAGGATTGCAGCCAGTCTGACTTCAGAGCTTAACCAGGTCAATACTCTACGCTGCTCAATCCCCCATGGAAAATAATCCTCTGGCTTCCCTTTGCATTTGCAGGTGGTTTTTATTTTATTTTATTAAATAGATAACTTAGCAACATTAAATAAAAATTTAAAAAATAGTTTTTGTATTTTTATGTATTATTTCTGGTCCTTTTTTACTTTTGAATGTTGTATTAGTCTGTTTCTGTTGCTTTTAATAAAATACATGGAACTGGGTATTTTATAATGAAAACGAAATTTATTGCTTACAGTTTCTGAGGCTGAAAAGTCCAAACTCTAAGGAACCCATCTGGTGGTGGTGACAGTGACCCAGGGGTCTTGCATTGCAAGATGGTAGAAGCAGGGAGAGATTAACCTCCTCATTCACTCTCCTTTTAAAGACCTCAGAGCCATGCCCCTGACCACCATTATTAATCCATTCACTAAGAGTAGTATGAACATTTTTACTATGTTAATTCTTACCATCCAAGAGCTTGGAATGTATTTCCATCTTTTTGTGTCCTCTCTAATTTCTTTCAGCAGTAGTTTGTAGTTCTCATTGTCGAGATCTTTAACCTCCTTTGTTCAATTTATTCCTAGATATTTTATTACTTCGGTGACTATTGTAAATGGATCAGCTTTCTTGATTTCTTTTTCTGCTAGTTCATTGTTGGAATACAAAAATGAGAAAGATTTTTGTGTGTTGATTTTGAATCTTGCAACTTTACTGAAATTGTTTATCAGCTCTAAGAGATTTTTGGTAGACTCTTTAGGTTTTTCTGTATATAGGATCATTTTACCTGCAAACAGGGACAATTTGACTTCATCTTTTCCAATCTGGATACCTTATATTTTGTTCTCTTGCCTGATTGCTCTGGCTAGTGCTTCTAATACTAACTTAAATAGGAGTGGTGAGAGTGTGCATCTTCATCTTGCTCCCATTCTTAGGGGAAAAACTTTCAGGATGCTATTGGCAGTGGGTGTGTCATACATGGCTTTTATTGTGTTGAGATGCTTTCCTTCTATACCTAATTTCCCAAGAGTCTTTATCATGAAGGAATGTTGAATTTTATCAAATGCTTTTTCTGCATCTATTAAGACAACCATGTGGTTTTTGTCCTTGATTTTGTTGATGTGGTGAATCACATTTAGTGATTTGCATATATTGAACCATCCTTGCATTCCTGGGATGAATCCCACTTGATTGTAGTGTATGATTTTTTGATGTGCTGCTGTGTTCTATTTGCTAATTTTTTTTGAGTTTTTTTGCATCTATGTTCATCAGATGTATTGGTCTGTAGTTTTCTTTTTTTGTTGTCTCTATGTCTGGTATTCATATTGAGTGATGCTGGCCTCATAGAATATGTTTAGGGGAATGGCCTCTGTTTCAATTTTTTTGTAGTAGTTTGAAGAGAATTGGTATTAATTTTTCTTTAGAGGTTTGGTAGAATTCAACAGTAAAGCCATCCAGTTCTGGGTTTTTCTTTGTTGGGAGACTGCTGATTACTGCTTCCATCTTGTTACTTGTTATTGGTCTGTTCAAGTTTTCTATTTCTTCTTGGCTCAGTCTTGGTGGTTTGCATGTGTCCAAAAATTTGTCCATTTCCTCCAGATTTTCAATTTTTTGGAATATAGTTGTTTATAATAGTCTGTAATGATTCTTTGTATTTCTGTGGTATTTGTTTTAATGTCTCCTTTTTCATTTCTGATTTTTGTTACTTGGGTTTTTTCCTCTTCTGTTTTTGGTTAGCCTAGCTCATAGTTTGTCAATTTTGTTTATCTTCTCAAAAAACCAACTTTTTGTTTCATCGATCTTTTGTATCACTTTTTGGGTTTTTATTTCATTTAGTTCTGCTCTGATCTTAATTTTTTTTTCCATCTACAAATTTTGGGTGGGATTGCTCTTGTTCTAGTTCTTTGAGGTGTAGCATTGTTTATTTGAAATCTTTCTATTCTTTTGATGTGTTTATTGCAATAAACTTCCCTCAGTACTATTTTTGCAGTATCCCACAGGTTTTGATATGAAGTGTCTTTATTTTCATTAGTTTTAAGAATTTTTTTGATTTCCTGTTTAATTTCTTCTTGGACCCATAGGTCATTCTGGAGCCTGTTGTTTAATTTCCATAGATTTGTAGAGTATTCAGAGTTTCTCTTGCTACTGATTTCGAGTTTTAATCCATTGTGGTCTGAGAAGATACTTGAAATGATTTCAAGTTCTTAAAATTTTTTGAGGCTCGATTTGTGCCCTAATGTGTGGTCTATCTTAGAGAATGCTCCATATTTTGATGAAAAGAATGTATATTCTGTAGTTGTTGGAGAAAAGTTCTGTAGATATTGTCAGTTCTAATTGTTCTGAAGTTTAGTTTAACTTCTGTATTTCTCTGTTGATTTGCTGCCTAGATGATCTGTCCAATGCTGAGAGAAGGGTGTTCAGGTTCTCTACTATTATTGTACTCTGGCCTTTCTCTTTTCTTTAGGCCTAATAGTGTTTGCTTTATGTATCTGGGTGCGCCAGTGTTGGCTGCATGTATATTTATGATTGTTGTATCTTCTTGCTGGATAGATTCCTTTATCATTATATAATGGCCTTCTTTGTCTCTTTTTATGGTTTTTGGTTTAAAGTCTATTTTATCTGATAAAAGAATAGCTACTCCTGCTCGTTTTTGGTTTCCATTTGTGTGGTATATTTTCTTCTATCCCTTCCCTATTAGTCTCTGTGTGTCTTTACAAGTGAGGTGAGTCTCTTGAAGACAGCATATAGTTGGGTCTAGATTTTTAATCCAGTCCTTGAGTCTGTGTCTTTGTGTGTGTTTCTCTTTATTTTTAACTTTGTCTATAAGAAGTATATAAACTTTTTACATGTGACAATATTTTTAAAGCATTTTATATTACATAAAAGATAAGCGAGAGAGGAAGAAATTATGTCAAGAAATCCAAGCTAATCTTGCTTATTGCTAAAATTTATATCTGAGCTTCTTAGCTCCTAGAGAAACAAGGAAAAATCAATAGGTTTTATGGCTTCCATTGTGTGTGTGTGTGTGTGTGTGTGTGTGTGTGTGTATCTCCATTAATTCAAGAGTTTTGACAATAATTTGCCATGGGACTTGTAAAAAAGAGATTCAAAGCAACATAATGATATTATTTGTACTAGCATATTAAATAACTGCATTTGTTGTACTGGTGACTATTACATATATTGGTCCTTGGGAAAAGATTCAGATGTAATGTTTTGTGAGGGAATTGCTATGGAAACCAAAGATATGTGCCTTGTGCTGTCTCTTGGTTAAAATATGCAGCTTTCATGGGCATAATATTAAATTGAAGTTTTGTAAATGAAACACTGTGAAGGGCAAAGTTAAATGGGTAGGCTATGTTACTTTCTGGTGAGCTGGTGTAATAGGGAATTGAGCTTGGATGATATTCTGTAGTAAATGGTTAATATATCCCATAGATGAGTGTTTTATCTGTTATGTTTCCCTAAGGGTGGAACACTTTTTTTTTAATGCATAAAGAACTCTTAAAAATGAATTAGACAAATCTCAACAGAAATTTGGTGAAGGACCTGAGCAGACAAGTCACACACCCCAGAGAAACATATGTGACTAATAAATGTATTCTAAGATGTTCTTGTGGGCAGGGGTGGCAGCCCGTAGCCCCTTCCTCAGAACCCTGGGCATGCTCCATTACTTGCCAGGTTGTAGGTGGGGGCTGGCGGCCCATGACCCCCTGCCTCAGGACCCTCGGTAGTGTGCTCTATTGCCTGCCTGCAAGGTGGCCCACGGCCCATGTCTAAGGACCCTGGGCAGTGTGCTCTATTGGTAGCTCGGTTGTCAAATTTGTGTCTTTTGAAAGGGGAGTTTAATCCATTTACATTTAGGGTTGTTACTGAAAGGTATTGTCTTACTCTTGGCATTTTATCAATTTTTGTTTGGATGTTTTAAATATCTTTCATTCTTTTCTTCCCCTTTTGTTTGTCTTTGATGTTTGTTGGTTTTTGGAGGTGGTAAGATTAGTTTTTTTCTCTTCCTCATTTGCATTTTTGTTTTATCAGTGGGTTTTGTTCTTTCTTGTGTATTCATGGTAGTGATTATTGTTTTTCAGATTCCAGATGCAGGTCTCTCTTGAGGATTTCTTGTAGAGCTGGTAGTGTGGTGGTGAACTCTCATAGTTTTTGTTTGTCTGGGAAATACACTATTTCTCTTTCATTTCTGAAGAATAGTCTTCCTGGATATAGTATTCTTGGCTGGCAGTTTTTTTCTTTAAGTATTTTGAATATATCATCCCATTTTCTTCTGGCTTATAGCATTTCTGTTGAGAAGTCTGCTGTTAGTCTGATAGGGGCTTCCTTACAGGTTACTTGATGTTTTTCTCTTATTGCTTTTAGAATTCTCTGTCTTTGAGTTTTGACAGCTGGTTATAATGTGTCTCAGGGAGGATCTTTAGGGATTTGATCTGTTTGGGGATCTTTGAGTCTCCTGGAATTGAAGGTCCATGTCGTTCCCTATACCTGGCAGGTCTTCCTTTATTATTTCATTAAACAGATTTTCAATACCTTTTCCTTTCTCCCCACCTTCTGGAACACTCATTATTCAGATGTTTGTGTGCTTAAGACTGTCTGCTAGCTCTCAGATTTTCTTCATTTTTTAAAATTCTTTTTTCCTTTTATTCATCTGCCTGGGTTATTTCAAAAAAGCTATCTTTGAAATCAGAAGTTCTTTCTTCTGCTTGCTCTAGCCTGCTGTTTTAGCTCTCAGTTGTGTTTTTTATTTCATTGAATGAATCCTTCAGTTCCATGAGTTCTGCTACATTCTTTTTGAAGGTATTAATCTTTTTGTAAATTTCCTTCTTCATATCCTGGATATTTTTTCTTGTTTCATTATATTGTTTAACTGAGTCTTTTCATATCTCATTGAGTTTCCTTAAGATTGCTGCTCAGAATTCCTTTTCAGTCATTTCAAGGGTTTTCTGCTCAATGGGGCCTGGTCCTTGAGAATTACTGTATTCCTTTGTTGGTGTAATATTTTCTTGGTTTTTCATATTTCTAGTATCTCTGTGTTGATGTCTGGTCCTCTGGTAGGGCAGTTGCTTCTTCTATTACTCTTGAGTGGGCTTTGAGGAGAGTATTTCTACTGGTGACTCTCCTGGTGTCAAAGCAGTCAAGTGGGCAGCAGGATGCCTGTACAGTGACTGTGGCTGCTATTGTGGTGGCTAGCTGCCCTTGTGGCAGCAGTGGCTGTGGTGGACCAGCTGCACAGAACTGGTGTTTCTGACATGCTCTTGCCCTCTGCTGGGTGGTTGGGGGCTGTCCGTTGCTCTTCCTAGGATCCTGGGCATGTTCCTGACTTATGCCAGGCATTGGGGCTGCCCACAGCACCTGCCTAAGACTCCAGGGTGCTCCTGCCTTCTCATGAATTTTTAACCTGTTATCTCAGTTCTCCTGGTTTGTGATTTACTTTCCTAAATGTGAGCAACAAATAAATAATAACAGTAAAAAAAGTAAATCTACTATTTATTTATTTATTTATTTTTATTTTATTTTATTTTATTTTACTTCGCAAAATACATTGTACTTGATTTTCATGCCCCTTTACCCGTTCCTCTCCACCTTCTCCCCTCTAAATCTACTATTTATTAAGGAAAACATTTACATCAAATTCTCTTCATATCAAGAAAATACGAGATGTCAAATGTTAAATCTGAGTGATAGGAATACAGGAAATTTTCTTTTGATCACTTTTTCCCTGTCATTTTAATATATCATAGTGGAAAATATCTAATTCACCTTATGTTTTAAAAATTATGTACAATTACAGCATTAATTAAAACAAGACAAACCTTGGATAAATTACCCATGAAAAACACTTTCTGTGGCTACAGGACCACAAGGGCTGGCGGATATGCCACCCTCACTTGCAAAGACCCCTGAACACCTTTTTAAAAATCACATGTCAGGCCATAATAGAGCCCAGCATAGGGATTCCAACATATTGTTGACTTGTCCAAGATCATTATTTAGTGGTAGTTGAAAGAACAGAATCCAGACTTCCTGATTCCCTGCTTTCTTATTTGTTAATTATGTCCCAAATGAGCCAGCTTCCTGAAATTTTCTTTCTAAAGAGATTTCATCACATACATTTTCCTACTTTGCATTGAGTTCATGGGTTTATGATCTTAGGAAGATAAACACTGTATCTGGGTTCAGGGGTAGCAAAAACCTGGTGTAACCTCATCCAGTTCTACCTCTCCTCCTCACCTGTGGCAGACATCATTAATACATCATAGAACTGTCTTCCCTGAGCTCAGCTTTAGCTCAGATCCTTCTCAATACAGTACTCCAGGCAGCCGCTACAGCAGTTGGCTCTAAGGATGAACCTACTTGCTCTTCCTGGATGGAGCAGTCATGTCAGCATCGACCTTTTTCTTCCTTTGTATCTGTCTTTGGTTCTAGCCAGTCACAGCTCCAGCCCTGCACTTCTTCCTTACTCTGCTTGAGAGAACAGGTACTCAGGCCAAAAGCTACTTTCATCCCAAAACACAGAGCTGGGGAAATCATGGCCAACCCATTTACTTTGCATGTTCAGAAAACCTTAAATAACTGGCTCAAGCACCAACAGCTGTGTTCATGATGAAACCAAGACCAGGCCCCCGGCTGGCTGACTCTTTGTCCAGTGCTCTTTTACCACTCTGCCTGTCTGACTCTGGGCTTTATCAGACAGAACAAAGAAAATATTCCTGGGATCTGACACGTGTAAACAGTCCCCCATCACCCTGGCCACGGCAGGCTGCCAAGACAGGAATGAGGCCAAATTTAGTGGGTCTTTCAGCCCGGTGACCCCAGTGGAAACAATCCCCTGATATAAAGCAGGGAAGGCCAGAGCAAAACGTGCTGGCTTACAAAGAAGAAAGTCTGGGATGCTTCATTCTTCTGATCCGGGTGGTGATTTATCGCAGGATGCCCGTCATTCATACACGGCTGTCAGCAACTTTGCAGGAATTCTAATCTGGATTCTTGTTCTGAACACATAATTCCCTAGTTACTTCCTCCTACTTCCCAAACTTTCAGAGGTTTCCTGTGCGTACTATCCTAGCTGCCCCTCTTGATACTTAGCAAGAGGGCTTTTAAAAATGCCAAATAGTTTGGAAGCCTTGGGCAACTCCTTCAGTTTTTCTGGATCTTAGCTTTCCCATCCTTAAAACTCAGCAATTGGACCAGCTCCTCTCTAAGACCTGGCCCCTAAATCCTATGACAAGACATATTTGAGGAAACCCCCTTAAATAGGAAAAACATATTTAGCTTTCTATATCTTAAAACTTGGCTGGTTACCTATATTAGCATGGTGGGCTGGCTGGGACAGGCACCGGCACTGGGGTGTCCTCTGAGAATGCCCCCAGCCCCCAGCAGCTGGCTCCCCCATGCCTGGGAAACTGCTCTTGCTCAGATCCCCAATGACTTATTTGTTGCCAAATTCAGTAAACACAATATAAAAGAAAAGTAAATTATACAAGAACTGTGAATATATTCTCATGAAAAATCAACAAAGCAGAATTATATAGTGTATGTATATGTATATATAGAGGAAGTCATGTATATATGTAAACATTTACAAATATCTCATTTTTTAGGGGTGCTTATTCTGGGTGTTTCAGTTTACTTTTATTTTTACATAAATGGGATCAAAAGTAACACGTCACTCTGTAATGTGCTTTTTTCACTGAACAATACCTCTTGGTGTAGTTGACCACGTTGGCTCATACAGTCTTTCTTTTTAACTTCTGCAGAGGATCCATTGTGTGGATACACCATGTTTTGTTTACTTCTTTCGTTAACCAGTTCTCCTTTGATGGGTATTTCTTTAGAGTTTTGCTATTGCAAAAAAACACTACAATAAACTCCACATATTTTATCCACATATTTGACAATTTCCCTAAAATAGATATCTCAAAGCAAGACTGCTGGGTTTATGGAAATGCACATTTTACATTTTGAAAAATTCTGCCAAATTGTCCGTCAATATGGCAGTACCAGTGGGAATACCTTTCTCTCCATATTCTCATGGATCTTTCAGTGTTTTTTATATTTGCATTTTCTTCATTATTAGCTAGGTTGAGCACTTTCACATATATTTTTTGTCATGTATATTTCTTGTATGGATTACCTATGAGCATTTATGTCCTTTGGTCATTTTTCAGTTAGGTTGCCTTTTTTCTTATCAATTTTCAGAAGTGTTAAAAAATTTTTTGTAAGTGAACCCATGTATTCATCACCTAGTTTCAATATCTACTCACACCTAACATATTCTCCCATTCACTTCTATCTGCAAAATTATCATCACATATAAAAAGAAAGATAAATTCTCTTAATATCATCAATATCCAGTATTCATATTTCCTCCATTAGCTCTTACATTTTTAAAAATCATTACCTTAATATCATCAAATATCCAGCCAGTGTTTAAATTTCCTCCATTACCTGTAAGTCTTTTTTTAACAACTTGTTTGAATCAGGACCCAAATAAGGCCCATAATTTTAATTGGTTAATATGCCTTTCAAGTCTCTTTTCACTTATACATTCTCTCTCTCATCTGGTGAAGAAATCCAGTTATTTTTCATATGGCATTTCCCATAGTCTGGATTTTGCTGATTACATCTGATGGTATCATTGAATTTGTTCCTTTGTCCCATGTATTTCTTGCATACCTGTAGTTAGATCTAAGCCTTGATCAGATTCAGGGTTGAGGGTTTAACAAGAATACTTGGTAGGTTGTGTTTTGTATTTCCAACAAGGCTACATCATTCTGGCTGTCTGTTTGTGAGGTTGGCAGCCGGTCATGATGTGTCGTTCTGGGTCCACTTAGGAAACAGAAGCCACACGGTAATTCAAATACAGGCATTTTGATATAAAGGATTATTAAAATAAGATAGGAGATCAGCTATGAAGATATAAAGAGATCTCTAAAGGGCATCCTATATCTGAGAAAGAGTACTCAAGGAAAAATAAACCAGAAAGAGGGGCTCCTTTCCAAGGCGGAGGTTCTGACTTTGTTGGAGAACACGAACTTTTGGCACATGAGACAGCAAGCAGTTAGGTTCACTGAGGCCTCGTGCAAGCAATGGGTGGAGGGCCTGGAGTGCAGTGTTCACATGGGGACGGCTGTGGCAAACAAAGTCCTGGGACACAGGCCAGCTGACAGTGGAGGGCAGTGCCCAGAAGGAGTCGGGGCTCCACTGTGGTCATGTGGCCTGGAGTGCACACTGAGGCAAAGTGGTCACTGGTCCCAGCTGGAGCTGTGAGGTCACTGAGGGACTGCGCAGTCTAGGCATGTGGCTGGGGCAAAGCACACTGCTGGATGACCCACACATGTACTGTTGACAGGCCATGTAAGCAGGAGCCAGAGAAAACAAAGTTCAATATTCCCAAACCAAGAAAAGCCCCCTTCCTTCTGCAATGTCCACCAGCACCCCCTACTGACAAAGCCTGGCATAGTGCTCATTGTAAAGGAGGAATGTCTAGAGCCCAGTCCATTATCACAGAGCAGGTACTGAAGGATGGATTTGGGGCTGAGAGGCAATACATTGATATCTTGCATAACAATCATGGCTAGGTCCATTATTTCATTAGGGATTGCAAAATGGTGATATTCTAATTCTATCCTTCTTAATAGATTAGCTGGAATGCTTCTAGAGGGAGAAATTCCCACATTCCCTCTTTGGTTACCCCAAGGCACAGTGTGTACAGAAACTTAGCTCCTACCCCACTGCCACCATTTTTCCTTTTTTTTTTTTTAACCTAGTTTTGATCCTTAGAGTCCCAGTATTTTTTGCTCACTTACCTTATCTTTAAGTGCAAGTCTGATCTGACCTCTACTTCTGGCCTCCTGCATCACCTTTTCTCTCTGGTCCAATGCCTGACTTCAGGTCAAAGCTATTTTTTACTCCCTCCTGAACTTTGTCTATGACTTTCCTGAACAGAGGAGGTGCAGCTTTCATTCACATCGCATATAATCCTCACAAACACCTGATGAAATGGGTGCCATTGTCTGGGTTTTATAGATGGGGAAACAGTATTAGAATGGTGACGTGAGTACTTCTTGGTAACCCCTCTGGAGATGGGAAGAGCTGCGGTTAGCTCCTAAGGCTGCTTCATCTGAATGCTCTTGCTTGTTTCTCTTCAGGTAACTTCAAACTCACATGCCTCCTGGCTTCTCACCAGTTCTTCATTTTCTTCTCAATTTTTAGGTCATTAAAAATGTTCTTTACATTGTTTCCTTCTAGCATCACCATTGATAACCTCCAATCTCTCTTTCAGGATCACCTCCTCCAATATCCAATCCAGGTCTTTATTTCCAGGCTGGGATTTCTTCTCCAACAGTAGCCAAATGCCTCTTAACTGCATTCAGCTCCAAGCAATTTAACTTTCTCTGGTCTCAGACTGATGGCACTGACACCTAAATCCTCTCTAATTTTGAAGATACTGTTTTTTACCGTCCATACCCTTACCCTCCCCCTATGCAGAAGGGAATGAGGACCAAGATGAGAATTTCTCTTCCCAGAGGCAGTGATGCCACCCAGGGGACTGCGAAGAAGGAAATAAACAACTGCCAAACCTGGCATTGACGTTACAACTGGCTTTCTTCATTCTCCATGAGCCAGCTGTGAAGTCCCTATCATTCCAGCTGTGCAGAGACTGCTGAAAATCATCATGAAATTTCCCTTTTCCTCTCTTCCTTTTCCAGTTCACCTTTCCTCCTCCAACAACTCACCTGCCACTTTTCCTCTTCTCTTGAGTCATCCTTCCACCCCACGGTTATCACTCCCACCTCGTGATCTTCCTGAGCCCCCTCCATTCCTTCCTCTTGGTCCATGGCCCCCTCTCTTCCTCTCTTTCCTTCCTCCTACCCAAGCTTTACTGGCAAAATCAAACAGAATAACAAAAGACTGGGGAATAAGTCAACAGCTCTCTAGCCTCGTGTGGAAGTCCCTGAGAAGCAGCTTCCTTAATCTCCATTGACAGAGAGTCTCTGTGTTTCAAAGTGTTTGGCCCTCGTTCAAGGCCAGTGGCAAGGGCCATGGAGTTATTATGTTGAGATGAAGGTAAATCCAAGCAGTTTCTATTTTTAGATGCAATTGTGTTTCTGGAAAAGGCGGCACACCACATAATAGGAAATCCTGAGAGTGTGAAGACTGTTTCTTGCCAGTTGAAGCATTGTTGTCTTTGGCTGTTCTGACAATAGCAGAAAACTTAGAGCAAGTGGACAGAGTCCTGGAGGGGCCGGGGAGGGCAGAACCAGGCTTTTGTTGGGCAGGTGAGAAGGAGAGTGAAGCATGGAGTTGGGGAAAGTGGGGATTTGCAAGGGAAGGTGATTGAAAACTGTACGTGAACGCAAATAAGTTGTAGAACCCTGTCAGAGGAGGAAACCAGATCTGAGAAAATCCTGACTGCTTTGGAAAAATTCTGTCAAAATGGGCTGAGCTAGGGCAAGGCATCGTCAGCTCAGTCTGTGCTGTTTGTTATTTTAAAATGGCCCATCATTAGGTAGATATCTAATGGAGGCTTCACAAGGGTGACCATGATGACAGGTAGAGGAGGAGGATGGGGATAGTGATGACCATGTGGGAGAAAGTCACAGGTTCATTTATTTTAAAATAGGAATGTTTTTGTGCTGCAGAATCTTCAGGCCTAAGAAACTGGAGGCTCCTTGTGCTGGGGGTCTCTAGGTAGTTCTGGAGCCCTGTTTATCGTTCTCTAATACGCACAAGAATCACCTGGGATCTTGTTAAAATGCAGATTCTGATTCAATAAGTCTGTTATGAACCTGAGATTCTGCATTTGTAACAAACTTCCCAGTGACTTCTGCTAGCTGATCAATAAACTCGTCCTCTTTGTACACTCAGGCATCTTTTCCCTGCTTTGTGTTCAATGACTTCATGTTGGTGGCCTGAAATTGGCCATGGTAATATCATAAAAATCAGCAAATGCTAAAGATACAAATGAGGACTTTTTTCTTTCCTTTCCCTCCTCTTCTCCTTTTCTTTCTTTTTGGAGAGCTGGTATACCAGCATACCATCGGACTGGGGGAATGACCGCAAGAAGGTCCATGAGTCCATTGAGCTCATTCTGAGACTAACAAGGACCATTTATCACATGCTCCATTATTCATGTTCTGTATGTTCTCCTACCTAACAGTGGGCCATGGTGGTGTTTTGGGTTCACTGTCTTCAGTGCCAACTCAGATCCTATATCTAACAGCTCTTGACAGATGTAGGTATTCTCCTTTCCCCAGTGTAGAATTACCCACGTAAATGCCTCGGGGAAACTTTAGGAAGTATTGGGGGAAGAGCTCTGCATGTATTTGGTGTGGTATGTTGCAGGATCCTTCCTCAAAAAGACCTGGCCTCCCCCTCAATCAGTGAGCTCTGGATCTTAGAACTGAATCACATCTAGAAACTGGGTGAAGGATGCAATTTTTCATTGCAGCAGCTGATACCAGACTTCCGCTCACTTTCTCTTTTTGGTTATATAGATCAAGCAATACCCCCACTGCCTGCCCACAAACTCACTGCTAAGCGCCACCACGGTCTATCATTCATCACCAGGGACCCCTGCAGGTCCAGACCCCCAGGTTGTTTTTATGCCTTGCTTCCCATTTCATGACAATGACTTCCACCTTGGTCCAGTGCCTCCACTTGGCTCTGGTATTCCAGAATGGTATCATCACCATTGACTATGGAGCTCAATTCTAAAGCAGCATGTCCTACAGTCAATCTTGTCCTATGGAAGACAGCCACTGCTGAGCTTCTCAGGGGTGCTGGTGTCTCCCTAATTAGTGGATTCTTTATTATTTTAGTAAAGAGAATGTCCTCTGTGCCCTCACCAGGATGTTAACCCTGAGTTATGTGACATGCCTCCATATCAATAAGTTCTTCCTTATCCAGCCTTATTTTGTGTCCCTGCCAACCCTGATTTGACACTCTCAAGATCCATTCCCATGCATATTCTCCCAGTTCCTGCCAGTACTTATTGGACAGGTCCTGTGGCTGTTTTTGGTGAATGATCTCTTTCCTCTCATAGGAGGGACACTACTTCCCCACCCAATCCTTACTGAGATGTGACCAGAATTATTGGTCCAGCAGCAAAGAGGAGCGGCAGGAGCAGATCTTCAGGACAGCAAACATCATCTAGCAAGGCACCTGGTTCGGGGGAAGCCTGGTCTAATTTCCAGGTAAGTGGGGGCTGCTCTCCTCTAGCAAGAGTGAGGGGACTATTTCTGCCAGCTCAGAGGTTCTTGGGAATGTGGGGTTCAATGTTCCCCATCCTGGGTATCAGGGTCCCACTCCTTTCTCATCAGGGCCTTCACTTTCCTGTGGGAGACATGCCAGGGCTGTGAATTCAGCTGCCTTCCTTACTCTGGCATGCTGAAAATCAGGACCTAGACCTGGTTTTCTTCAAAATCTTCTTTACAGCTGCAGGAGGTGAAGGTTTTTTAAATGCTGCCATGGAAGCCTTCTAGCTTTCACACTGTGCTCTTAAGTTGATGGTTGGCTGACCTGAGCCTGTCATTTTCTTCTTTCAGGGCTTCAATTGTAGTTAACAACAACTAACCAACTCTACAGTCCTCTGCTACCACATCTCTGAAGAGCCAGAGCTACTGCATAGCCGACGGATCTCCTTCCAGCAGACTCTGTCTCAGCTCACTGCAGATGTGAATCGTGCAGAAGTTACCTGCAAGTTAGGTAAGAGGAGAATCTTACAGAATCTTTCAGAACTCCACTTAACACCAACAGTGGGGTCTTATTCCTATTAGGCTGGTGAGTGACCCAATTCCAGAATCTCTTCCCAAGGGTCTGCTTCCCAGGATCACGTCCAGCACTAGCTGTCTTAGGCTGGATTCTCCCTGAATCAGCCATGACACAAGGATTTAGTACAAGAACGTAGTTATTTGTGAGGTGACCCCAGGGGGCACTGGTGGAGACGGAGGAGGGTACGGAGCCTATGAAGGGCATGTTATCAAGCAGAAGACCTCGGTGAGACCCTGGGAAACTGGGAGACACTCTTGAACATTCTTGAGTTCCCCTGCCTTGAAGGACGAGGAAGTTGTATTTATCCACCTGCACCTCATCCATCATTGCTTGAGGGTTGCCTCTGGGGGAATTAACTTGCTGGCAGCCCAAAACAGCTCTTGGCAGAGGAAAATCTTGGGTTCACACTGATATTTAGAGGTGAGTGCATTGTCGGCCTCTGCTATAACCACAGAACTGAGCTAAGGGTCACCCCACCATGGTGGCAGCAGCAGTGTCCCCCCCAAAAAATCCAGAGTAGACCTAGCCAAATGGGAGGGTGCTTGGAAAGTTTCTTGGGGAAAGAGAGACATGGCAGAAGCTGTGTGATCCTGGTACTGGAGCCACTGGGTGAGCACAGTGTTCGGGAACCACAGTTTCAGCTGGAGAGCGAGTACACTACCCTGCCATGTGGGGTGTCACCATGCCAGTCCCTGCATGAGACTTTCCCACTGGGATGCCAGGAGTAGTGGCCCATGGATGGACTAATCCCATAAACTTCCTCCTGAGGATTAAAGCTGTACCCTCCAGGCAACAATGCCTTATTAAGAAGTTAAGAAGACCCCCTGGGTGAGAATGTTAGGCACAGGCTGGAGGAAAGTTATTTTGAGATACACAGGTTTTTAGGCTTCCCCTCCCCAAATTACACGGAAAGTACTAACAACTGGCTTGCATTAGAACAGGGTTTTCAGAGCACTTTCACATAGATGAGTTCAACTGACCCGCAAACAAACCAAAAGACAGACAAGGGTGGGCATTTTCGTCTTCATTTTACAGATGGGAAAATTGGGATGCAGGAGATTAAGTGACTAGCTGGTCACAAGGTGGGAAGCGGAGGAGGAGCTGCTCAGTCTCAGATCTGTCATTCAGTGCTGTCCCTAGACCAGCATTTCCCATAAGCCATGTCTCCCATTCGCAGTAAAAGGGCACCTCGGTGGCAGGAACACACCTGCTTCTTTCTGGCATCCCCAGTGCTGCATATTCTGACTGCTTAGTACCTGCTGAGCAGATGAATTGTAACCCCCAGAAGACGGGAAGCCGAGCAGCACCTCTGTCAACTCGCCTTTCCTCGTCTCCTCCCGGCTACGCTCGCACCCAGCACACACTTGCAGACACACGCACACTCTCTCCCGCACTCTCACACACACACTCACAGTCTCTCACACGCACGGTCTCAGACACACACTCTCGCTCCGTCTCTCACACACACACTTTCTGTCTTGTCTCTCTGTGTCACACACACACTTTCTGTCTTGTCTCTGTGTCACACACACACTTTCTGACTCTCTGTGTCACACAGGCGCACACACACACCCCCTGACCCTGCAGGCTGTACTCCTTTGATGCTTCTTGGAAGCCCTCGCACACAGGAAAACCTGAGAAATCTAACGAAGGACAGGGCTCAGAGGAGCCCTGACATTTGTGAGGAGACCCCACCGCTGTCTGGGAACGCCTTGGAGCTCGAGGCGGCCCCTCGACCACCGAGTCCTGCCAGGGCCGGGACTGTCGCGGCAGCTCAGCAGGCGCGCGGCGACGGCGGGAGCCGCAAGGGGGAGCCCGCGGCACGCGAGCGCTTGTGAAGGCGGAGGTGGGGGGGGACAGGCGAGGGGGGCGGCGGAAGCGGGGGGAGGGGTAAAGGTGGGGGGGCGGGGGAGGCAGGGTAGGGGCGGACAGGGGCGGGGGGCGCGCGAGAGGGTGGGAAGGCGGAGGCGGGGGGGGAAGTTGGGGGGAGGCGGGGGGGGGAAGGCGGGGGGAGGGGGGGTGGGGGTCGCGGCCGCCGCACCGCGGAGAGTCCGGGCGAGGGCGGGAGGCCTCGGGGACAGGACAGAGCCCGAGGAAACCAGAGAGGCAGAGCGAGCAGGGCGCGGTAACGTTTTAATCAATCGTATTTAATCTAAAAATTAGTGGGCGGGGGACTTTCGTCTTTTACTTTGTACTATTCTGATTTTTGAGGGAACAATCAGACACTATTTTCTTAGTTGAGTGAATAAACATATATTTAAAACACATGGGAAAAATAAAGCAAGCAGTGAGTAAAACGATGGAAAAGCGCCGCAGTTGCTCTGGAGTTCTGGGGACAGTCAGTGTCGTCGCTGGGGTTTGCTCTGTGACAGGCGCTGCCCCACCAGCCGCGCCTGCACTCACTTCTACTGTCTCCTTTTCTTCACTCGTTATCTTATAAATTTTAATTGCCCCGTTGAGCACACTGCTTTTAGCCTGAAACTCTACTAGAAATGAATAGCAGGCATTGTCGATGTTTTGCAATGATTCTTGATTGAAGATGCTAAGATATTTCCACTCCTTTATGAAGATAGACCCCGTAAATGACTGATGCCATTAATGAGCTATAATGTAATTGTTAGAACTTCATTAGAAACAGTAGTAAAACTCTTTTAGTTGCCTCTTGGAAGCTTCTATATATAGAATTTACTTTGTATATCTTAGGAGGTACAGCTATAAAGCAATGAGAATGATTTTAATTAAACATCTCAGACCTCTTATATCTAATTGACACTCTTCCTGCAAGCCACAGGAACAACATGATTATTACAGGCATAGCCAAAGCATTTGACTTAAGAAATTGCCCTCTGAGTCCCTTTAGGAAAAACACATACACAAACAAAATCCATTTATGTCATGCCTCTTTAGAATTCCAAATGTTATTAGCGATATTAAAATGTGTTTTATTCATTTGAATTTAGCCACGGGTAAAGCAAAGCTTTTCTGGAAATTAACTCACCCTCAGAGGATGACGACTCACTACCTTCATTAGAGGCTATGGTACCAACAAACAGCACCTGGCCTTGGTGTGAGGGGCTGGAGCTCTCTGTTTGAAGGCAGAAGAGGTTGATGCTCTGGCTGTCTCTGTTGAATGCCCCCGCAGGTGGCCCTGGTGTCCATGCAGCTGCAGTAGTGCAAGAAGCCTGAAGCCAGCCTCTGCTCACTGTTCACATTGACCAAAGCTGTTCTGAAGTGGTCTGCACCCTGCAGAAGTGGGGCTTGTCCCTTTCCAATGCTTCCCAATCTTTTGCATGTCACAAATACATTGGAAGGGCTAATATTTTTATTAAAAACTAGAACAAAAAACTGGAGGGCATTTGGAAGCATCTATGTGGGGGTTGATGAAAAATTACATTTTCCTGACATACTGGTGAGTATTGAATTTGTATAAAACTTCCAAATAAAATCTTTTAACACTTTTAGCGAGAACCTTGAGTGTGCTTCCATGAACATAAAGTTTTTTTTGTAGTAGGTTTTGTGCTTAAAACAACTCCTTGCAATATTTCCTCATGACTTTTTAATGACGAATTCTTCAAAGTTTTGATAGTTACCATCATTGACTTTGCCTCAGAAGGTGATAACATTTTTAAGACCAGTTTTACAACCATGCAAAAACTTACAGTGTTTGAAATTATAACAGAAGAGAACCAAACTGTTCTTCCTCTTGTTTCACTGACAAAGGGAATGTTGGGCATTTCCTGTGATAATGGGAATGGGTTTTTAGTCCAATGCAATTTTTCCAGAACAAGTATTTCAAAATAAGGGGCTCTGACTGGCAGAAAGTACATTCATCATTAGAGTGCTTACCTTGCGGCAAATAACCAGAAATATCCCAGGGAAAGGAAGAGAGATTGGGGAGCTGTGAAGGACAGGAACCCCGCCAGGACTTCTCACCACCTCATTCTCCATCGATCACACCGATCACATTGATCACATCCATCGATCTTGGGTCCCTGGAGCCAGACTCCTCTGGTAGCTGCCTTGATCCCCCAATAAGACAGGCAATGCAGCCTCCTACAGCTGATAAAGCTGTCCAGGATGGGGGCATCTCCTTGACTGCCCTCAGCTCACTCCTGCGAAGCAACCAACACCAGCCGTGACATCATACCCAGGCTCTCAGACCATCAGGAGACCTTAGGAAATCAGGGTTGTGGATTATACCAGGAACCTATTTGGAGTATCCACTGTGCTGCAATCCACTGGCTGGGAAGCTTCTTCTCTTCTATTTTGGGCCCAAGGAGTCTTCTCCATGCACACACCGCACAAGGAACTTCTCTGGGAGAGAGACAGAAGGCACCTCGAGCCAGAGCTCCACCGGTATCAGATGCCCTCAGCTGACCTTGCACTTGGGCCGAGCACTCTCTGAGCTCACTGAGGTTAACCACAGCCTCAGAAAGTACATGTCTTAGGACTCTTATTTTGGGGTATCTGTTACGATTGAGATGTGACCAACAACCTCTTTGCTATTCAAAGTGGAATATCTAAGAGTTGTTCCAGATGTGGTTGGAACCATGGTGTTATTAGAATAAGTGTACACTCACCCAAGATGATTTTTTTTTTTTTTTGGCAGCTGGCCAGTATGGGGATCCAAACCCTTGAACGTGGTATTATAACACTGCTCTGTAACCAACTGAGCTAACGGGCCAGCCCCTAGGTGATCACTTTTAAGGGAATGACACTCATCTGGGTATTAGTTTTCATGATGAAATAACCTGCCTCTTCCTGTCCTTATACCTATTCCTCTTTTTTCCACAGATGGAGAATTCCACTGAATTCCACAAGCACTAGTTTAATGCCCAGCTGAGTCAGCATGTAATTGGCTTCATGAGTGGGCTTTGTCTAAGCTTAATCAGTTGTAGCTTTGTACCTCTCATTTGTTTGTAACCCCGCCTCAATACGGTATAACAAATTACCTCAAAATTTAGCATCTTAAAATAACAAAAAGTTATTAGCTCATAGTTTCTGTGGGCCAGGAATCAAGCGTGGCCCATCTGGGTGCCTCTGGCTTAAGATCTTTCAAGAGGCTGCAGTCCAGCTGTAGGCAGGGGCTGCACTGTCATATGAAGACTCGGTAGAGGGAGGATCACCCTCCGAGCTCACACACATGGCTGCTGGCAGGATTTAGTTCTTGTGGGCTGTTGGACTGAGGACTCGGTTCCTGGCTGGCTTTTGGCTGGAGGCTTCCCTCGGTTCCTTGCCACATGAGTCTTTCCATAGAGCAGCTGACCACATGGCAGCCACTCCCTCCGCGTGAGCAAGCGGGAGAAAGGAAAAATTCCCCCAGGTGGAAGCCATTAGATTTGTACCCTAATCTTGGTAGTGATACCCATTACTCAGTCTTGGTATCTCTTAGAAATAGGTCCACAAGTCCAGCCCACACTCAAGGGGAAGAGGTTTCACAAGGGCCAGAGGTGGGGATCATTGCTAGCCATTGCCCACCACGCACCCCCAAGCACCTATATTTGCTCCCTTTCTATGAGGTCTTTTGTGGATTATGACCTGGTTTCTCCACCCCGCTAGGAAAGGAGCATTACTTGATTCTTGTTAGCATCTTCTTCGTATTCATTCATTCACTCCTTCATTAAATAAGTGTATATACTGAGGCCTAATATATGCCTGCTTGCATTTTAGGTGCTGGGGAGCCAATGGAAAATAGGCACAGAGTTTCTTTCTTTTTGACCTCTTGCCTAGAACTCTGGCCTGCTGCAGTCCTCTCAGAGGCCAATTAGCAAATGGGTGGCCCAAAAGAATTGGCTGGGTCAGAAGCACTGTGCCACCCATCTGCATCCTCCCTCCCATGGCTTCCTGCTGGACCTCCTCCTGATCCTGCATCACTCTGGGGCTGGTCACCTCTTTCCAGTAGCTGAACCTTGTTTCTCCATCCTGAGCCTCTCCAGTTCAGCTACTTCTCCTGCCAGAAGGAGTGATGGAAACTCTCTATGCCTCAGCTTCCTAACAGGAAAGCAAATTGTATAGTAAAGAGAGAGAATACAGGAAAGTACTTAGAAAAGTGGCTGGCATTTAAATACATTTAAAATACAGTCTTCTCGGGCTGACCCCATGGCGCACTCGGGAGAGTGTGGCGCTGGGAGCGCAGCAGTGCTCCCGCCGCAGATTCGGATCCTATATAAGGATGGCCAGTGCGCTCAGCGTGGTGCGGCCGGTCACAAAAATGGCAATAAAATACAGTCTTCTCAATATTATTATTCTGTACACCTGTAACATTACCACAGAAGCATCCCCAGGTGGTTGTGTGAATGGGGACATCAGTAAAAAGATTATACTTGTTTCCTGCAACTTCACCATCACTCTGGAGCTCTTTTCCTGAAAGCATATCTGATTTCCTTATGGAAACCTGAACTCTTCCTCACCAGCACTGGTTCTCTTTTCAACGTTTCCTACGTTGCCTCTCTTTGCCACTTAGTGGAGAGGCTGTTGGGTACCAGTGCTGGTCAGAAGCACCGTTCCCTTACCCCAGCTCGTACACTGTCGGGCTATAGCTCATTTTTGTCTTCTATTGTGGCACCTCTTGGCTGCAGGCTGCTGCAGGCAGGAGGATTTGGGCTGAGATTTCATTTTCCAGCTCACTGGGGTAGCCTATCTATAATGCCACATGGTCAACTGCACCCCAGCTGTTTGGAAAAGACTGCAAAAAAGCCAGCAACTGTGTTGAAACTGGGGTTCCCCTCCTTGAGTTACGGTGAGCTTTAAGGAAAGAAGAGGCCCCTGGAAGGAACTGTAGAATCCTGCCTGGCCCCCGCCCCATGCCCTGAGTCTTGGCAGAGATCACACAAGTAGCTAAACTTAGATCAGCACAGCCGCTGTCAGCCCTACTTCTCTTCCGCAAAGCAGGTGCTGCCTGGACATGGTTGCACTTTCCCTCTTGCTGCCACGGCTGTCCCTGCTGTCCCTGCTGTGCCAGCCATGAGAATTAGGATCTGGCGTCCTGGCTTACTTGTTGTGGTACAAATAAGTGTTTGTGTTCTCATCTTTGCTCCCCATCTGTAGCTTGATAAACAATTAAGGAAGTTGGATTGCTTGTTGCTGACCACAAACCAGAGAGGAGTAGGAGAGAAAGCCTGGAGTAAACTGCAAGCATTGCTCATTAAAACATGGAGGTCTGCAGCTCTCTTCTCAGCAGGTGGGCTTTCGGGAAGCCTTTCTCTCCCCTGCTCTGGCGCCAGCTGCCTGCCCCTTTCTGATATTCCCCCGTCACCCTTTCATGATTTTTTCTTACTCTACCCCTTACATACCCCATCCTCCACCCCCATTTGTTTCTCCCATAAGCTTGTGTCCTCCTTGCAGGCTTCCCCGCCTCACCCCTGGATCTCCCTTCTGAGAGGAAGCGATCTCCCCTGTTGCAGGTCCTCTGGTCTTCTTCTCCCACCAGCATACCCCTCCTCCCTCTAATCCCTGCCACCCTGCTGCAGCTGTGGCTGGGGGTGAAGGGTAGTGGAACGTGGATGGGGGAGCGGGCTTCATCCCTGTGCCAGGTAGGTTAACAGAGCTTCTGTGGAAGAGAGTCACAAGCATCCAGAAGCAGAATGCAGATTTTTCTTTAATGGAAGAGGGCTGCTGGCTTTAGGGCAGGGGGAGGTGACGTAGAGTGGTATAGGGCAGTAGGGCAGGGGGAGGCGGCAGAGAGTGGTCTAGGGCAGGGGGAGATGGCAGAGAGTGGTCTAGGGCAGGGGGAGCTGGCAGAGAGTGGTCTAGGGCAGGGGGAGGTGGCAGAGAGTGGTCTAGGGCAGTGGGAGGTGGTAGAGAGTGCTATAGGGCAGTGGGAGGTGGTAGAGAGTGCTATAGGGCAGGGGGAGGTGGCAGAGAGTGGTCTAGGGCAGGGGGAGATGGCAGAGAGTGCTATAGGGCAGGGGGAGGTGGCAGAGAGTGCTATAGGGCAGGGGGAGGTGGTAGAGAGTGGTCTAGGGCAGGGGGTGGGGGTAGAGAGTGGTAGATGACCTTTTGGTTCTCTCCTCATCTCCAATCCTCTTCTGCATCCAGCTTCGTGACTCCTATTAAAGGCACATTTGTCTCCACCTGGATCTTCAAAACTGTTTGTGTGGCTGAGGATTAGAAGTTATCAGTCAAGAAATCCTCAGAAAATATAAAGAACTCTTACAATTCAACAACAAAATGACAAACAACCCAATCAAAAAATGAGAAAAGGACTTAAAGAGACATTTCTCCACAGATATACATATAGCCAAAAACCACATGAAAAGTTACTCATTATCATTAGTTATTTAGGAAATGCAAATCAAAACCACAGTGATATACCATTTGACGCCTACTAGGATAGCTATAATTTTTTAAAAAATGCAAAATCACAAGTGTCAGCAAGAATGTGGAGGAATCAGAGCCCCGCACACTGCTGGTGGGAATGTACGATGCACAACCACAGTGGAAAACAGTTTGGCAACTCCTCAAAAAGCCAAAGTACCATATGACCCAGCAATTCCACGCCTAGGTGTATACCCTAAAGAATTGAAAACAAGAACTCAAACAGATACTTGTATACCAATGTTCATTGTAGCATTATTTACAATAGCCAAAGAGAGAAACAACCCAAGTATCGCCACCAGAGGAATGGATAAACACAATGTGGTACACTATACAATAGAATATTATTCAGCTATGAAAAGGAATGAAGTTCTGATACATGCTACAACGTGGGTGAACTTTGAAAACATTATACCAAGTGGAATAAATCAGCCACAAAAGAACAAATATCCTATGATTCTGCCTACATGAAATATCTAGAATAGGCAAATTCACGGAGACAGAAAGCAGGATAGAAGTTATTGGGCTGGGGGAGGTGGGAATAGGTAGTTATTGCTCAAAGGGTACAGCATTGCTGTTTGGGTTGATACAAGGTTTTGGAAATGGATAGTGGTGAAAGCTGTACAATACTGTGAAAGTAGATAATGTCATTGAATATACACTCAAAATGGTTAAGTGGCAAAATGTATGTCATATATTTTTGGTCATGATAAAAAAAATTCAATAATGAAAAGAAAGAAAGCTCCAAAGGACGGGTATGTGAGCACAGGCTCTGGAGGTGGAGGGGCCAGAGGTTGAGTCTTGTGCGCCATCTACTAGGAAGGTGACCATGGGCAAGTAGTGACACCTTAGACAAATCTACAAACCTCCTGCAGTCTTGATTTTTCTCCCCAGGAGGCATTAGAGTGAAATGTGTAAGAGCGTGGACCCTGGACTGGCAGAGCAGAAGGGACAGAGTCCTGCTTTGAGTCTGTGTGACTTTGGGCAAGTTACAGAGCCCAGTTGCTCTGTTCTCCTCACCTATAAAATGCGACAATACTACTCACCTCACTGGGGTTTTATTAGGCTTAAACAAATTATTTTGTGTAAAGTTCTTTAAATAGTACCAGGCACATAATAAGTGCTTGATAAATATTAGCTGTAAAATAGAAGGGTGGAAGTGGGGGTGGATTAGTTTAGAGGCTATATGCAATAAGATTATTTTTAATTTAAAAATTAAAGTCACTAAACTATTAAAACAAAAAACTTTCATGCACAGCAGCATTATCATAGCTTTATACCCTCTAAATCTTTAGACTTTCTAAATTCCAGATGAGTTTATTGAAGCTTAGCTTTTTTTTTTCTTTCTTTCTTTTTTTTTTTTTTTTTTGATGCTCCTGCTGTGCTGGTGCCCTAAGCATTTTTTAAGTCGGCCTAAGCAGTAATTCACACTGGCTGTGGGAAAGGTCTATAAAAAATTAATATCTACCTCAAGAGGTGATTTTGAGGCTTAAATAAGATAAATATACATTTAAAAACTCCCTTTCATGGCATGCAATCTTCCTCAGTCCTATAAACCCAGTGCCCCCTTTTTATAATAGATACTTGTTCACAGCCTGTGGCAGGCAGAATTCTAAGAAGGTCCCTAAGATTCCTACCCTGCCCCATGTAGGACTGCTGCCCGGTACAGTCCCCCCCAACCTCCCGAGTGTGGGCAGGGCCAGTGAATATGATAACGTATGAGTCCCATGATTAGGTTACTAATTGATGGACTGTGAGTTAATAAGAAAAGAGAGTATCTTGAGTGGGCCTGACCTTTAGAAGAAGGTGAGAACTAGATGCTGTCCTCTGGCTGGGACAAAACAGACCGCCACATTGTGAGAGGATCTACGGAAGAAGCCACCTGACAGAGACCTGAGAGCAGCCTTAGATGCTGAGAGCCACCTGTGACTGACAGCCAGTGAGAAACAGAGACCTCAGGCCTACAACTGTAGGGAGCTGAATTTTGCCAACAACCTGAATGAGCTTGGAAGCAGATTTTTTCCCAGTTGACCCTCCAAATAAGGATACAGGCAGCAAACACCTTGATTTTAGCCCTGAGACATCCTAGGCAGAGGACCCAGCTGAACTCCTGCCCATGGGAACTGGGGGTGACGACTTTGTGTGGTTTCAAGCTACCAAGTTTGTGGTAATTTGTAATGCAGCAATAGAAAAGTGATATGCCTTTTTGCATCTCAAAATATGAGGGTACTTCAAAAAGTTCATGGAAAGACGTCTATTATCTTTTAATTCTATTTTTCTGTGAACTTTTTGAAGACCTTTGTAGAGCTAGGGCTGGGTCTGGAGCTCACAGACCCCTCGAGCCCATTCACAAACCCTTCACACACAGGTCTATGAGCTAGGTAACTGGCAAAAATGTCCTTGGAGTCTTGGTTGAAGAAGGAATAGTCTTTATTCAGCACACACAGGTCTGAGAGCTAGGTAGTCCAAAGGAAAAACTCAGAAACTCAACTGCTACCAGCAAAGTCCAAAGAAAAACTGAGCAGCTGCCAGCAGAGTAAACATGCTCTATTTTTAGACACGAACTTCTGCCAGCCAGCCTACTTCACAAACTGAAGAACACACAATCAGCAGCAAACTAAAAAGATACATTGGTGCACATGTGCACTAACTCCACCCACACACAACTTGTTTACAAAGAAATGTGCTGCTCCCCTTCCAACCAGACCTGAGCCAAACGAGCATGACTAAATTATCCTATTTCCCCCCCACAAGACCTCTCGTAAAGTTCATAAATAACATAATCTACTTATACACATCATTTTAAAATATCAATGTAGTGTCCTAATTATAAGAAGTAAAAGGAAAGTCATTTCTGAAGGAGACCATACACATTTCAACAAGTGCCCATGCTCAATCACACTCGAAACATCTGAAGGAGTCAGATATTTGCACCTTTACATAAAACCACTGTGAATGTCATATGTACAAATGCAGATTGACTCAGGATCTCAAATGCTGTATGTGATTTTTCAAAACAGTGAATGACTCCTGGTAAAATTCTGTACAAAACAAGGTACAGTCTTCTGTCCATTTTTCTTTTTTCTTTTCTTTTCTTTTTCTTTTTCTTTCTTTGTTTCTTTCTTTCTTTCTCTCTCTCTCTCTCTATTTTTCTTTCTTTCTTTCTTTCTTTCTTTCTTTCTTTCTTTCTTTCTTTCTTTCTTTCTTTCTTTCTTTCTTTCTTTCTTTCTTTCTTTCTTTCTTTCTTTCTTTCTTTCTTTTTCTCTCTCTCTTTCTTTCTTTCCTTTCTTTTTTTTTCTAGTTGCATTCCCAAAATGTCAGTGTATATTAAAACCTTGCAAAAAATATTTTTTGCTAAGTTGGGTTTTATGTACATATAACTATAAACAAGTCTCATTTACGTGATTTTCCACTGTAACTTTCACAAGTCATTCGGGATGCAGAAAAATTGTTTTGGTTAGGAGCCCATCCACTAGAGGCCAGGAGCCCCCTTCCCTGTCATGGTAAAATGCAAAGTTCCCCTCCAAATTTCCAAAATGACCCTCAGGGGACGGTGCTACTATTACTTTGTCAAGTGCTACTAATACTTTGTGATGCCTCCACCCCTGCCCAGAATGCTTTCCTGGATTTGTCTTTTGGGGTTGTTATCTTGAGAAAACATACATTATTAAACACTGAAAATGCTTCCGCTATAAGCCTTTTTGCTTGTTTGGCAAGATAACAATATTGAAATTTTAAAAATCCCTAACTGCGCTAGGAAGGAGACAAACCAGGGCAGTGCACCCTTGCCCTGCACCGTGGGCAGCTTCCCGGCGGGGACATGTGTGGAGGCAAAGCTGTGCGACTCGGAGGGTCACATCTGAGCTCTGGAAACAGGAGGAAACCGCCTTTGCACCGACTCCTGCGTCTGCCGGTGGTGACAAGGTCACACGGATAGTTCTCGGGCTGGCCTGATGCTCATTTCTTCCGCTGCCCCCAGCGGTGAACTGGTGAAGTGCAGCGCGCTCCCCGCCGAGGAGCGGTCGGCGCCGGGAGGAGGCCAGCGCTGCACAGCAAAGGTCGAGGCGACACCGCCCCCACGTGCTGCAGGTGGGAGGCCCTTGCCCACCCCACCTGAGGGGGCCTGCACAGCGGGGAAGGAAGGTCCGTGGGTCCAGCTTGGGCCCCTCAAAACAGCACCGACTGGATCCTTTTGTGAGAGGCTCTGGAGGAGAAATGCTCAAAGGTTACCTGCTTCCCTGCCAACCCCGGCAGGGTTTTCCTCCCGGGAGTCTCAGCTCCCCGCTGGCCCCTGCAGGGAGGCTGAAAGTAGAGCAGCTCGCCAGCAAGCCCGGAGGCTCCCTCGGCGCGCAGGGCGTCCCAATCGTGAATTGGTTTTTAACACCCTGTTGGAGAAAACGGGAGCAGGAAACCTCGCTGCTCCCCGCAGCACCAGAATGGATTCATTCCTGGAGGGTGCTTCACCCCAGGACACACAGCCTCTGATCTCATGTTAATTCGGATTCTGGATTTTAGTGTGAGTTCCTGCCTAAGGGAATCGGGGGATAATGCTGCTTCAGAACTCACGTCCTGGTGTGGACTCGTTCTGGAAAGTGTGCAATGTGTTTGGGCCCCGTGCTGGTTCCCATTCATTACGAATTACCTCTTCCCCCTTATTTCCAGACCTGTTCCTTTTTAGCCTCTTACAAGGGAACATTTCTGCTTTAAGCCAGGAACAGGAAGGGCCCAATTTCATTAAATTCACTGGTCAGGCACAGACACTTTTCAAAGTACCTTTTTGCCTGGAAAGCAAGACAAGTACCTTGGTGAAGCTTCTTTGGACAGTACGTTCATTGTTCAGCAACAATCTTTTGAAGGGGACATCAAAGTGATCTCTGCTCTTACTAGCCCCATGGAAGAAAGAGCAGCTTTCTAAACGTGAACCAGAGTAAGATTGGGAGTTTCATCATTAGGACCAATGCGACAGCCTGCAAGTGCTCGGTTCTATCTCCCTCTGGATCCGCACCCTGTACTTGGGGCCACTATGTTCCTCAGTTTCAAAATACACATTTCTAAACATGTCAACATCTTTAAAATTGGGATGTGTCTTTTAATATGATGATATTGGGCAGCATTTTTCTTTCATGGTATATAAAATAATGGTGTGTCTTATAATTTATAATATCATGGATTCAATGAGATATTACTAACAGAGAAGGCAGCTGTGGAGAGCACCTTTCCTGAAAGTTGTGAGTAAAAAATGCCCTGTGAAGAGATCTTAGGTTGCACCTTTTTTTAATTTTTGGTTGTACCTTTTGATAGGGTTATCAGATCTACACACAATATAGAAATAGTAAAATGCTTCCAGAGTTCCAGAGTGCCAAATGATTGGATACTCTCATAGTCAGCTTAGCTAAGATGCAAAATATTAATAGCACTTGAATGTCAGTTAGGCTGGGTGGATTAAACAACAGACATTCTTTTCTCACTCTTCTGGAGGCTGGGAAGTCCAAGACCAAGGTGCCAGCAGATTCAGTTCTTGGTAAGGGCCCATTTCCTGATTTACAAATGATCACTTACTTTCTCCCTGTGACCTCCTACAGCAGTGAGAAAGAGGAAGCAAGCTCTCTGGTCTCTTCTTATAAGAAGACTAATCCCATCATGAGGGCCCCACCCTCATGACCTCATCCAAACCTACTTACCTCCCAAAGGCCGCACCTCCAAATACCATCACATTGAGAGTTAGGGGGTTAACATATGAATTTTGGAGGGGCACAATTCAGTCTATAGCAGGTACCATTGCCGGTGAGATGGTGCCATCACTTGGATGACAATTTTCCTAAGTCAATTCTGGTTGAACACAGCACTTACAATTGAGCGATTCATGTCTGTGTCCAGCCACTGAGGGTAATTTTTGATGTGCCACAAAACACACAACCTTGGACCTTTTCTGGTCAATAATTTTAACAAAGTTATCATAAAGTTGTTTAGCTATTTATGACTTAAAAGCACAGAGGGACAACTTATATCCTATGTGGAAAACAGTTTCCACTGAATAAAATCAACAATGTGGAGTTTAACAAAGCAAAGGAAGGATTATTTGGGTACAATAATCCATGGCATATGCATAGCATGGCGGAGGAAAGCACAGGATCATTCCTTGCAGATGAAGGTTTTGTTCAACATCAGGTTTGATATGAAGCAAGACTATAATAGAATCATGAAAATGGATAGCAAAATGAATTGCATTTTAGAAAGTGTCCTGATCTTAAAATACAGTGGTTTTACTGAACCCTAGACACAGATTTTTATATATGTATGTATGTGTGTGTATATATCTATTTTTAAAAATTTTTTTTTCCTTTTTAGCTGGCCAGTATAGGGATCGAACCCCAGACCTTGGTGGTATCAGGGACACAGATTAATATGAAGCAGAGTTTCTCAACCCTGACACTATTGGCACTTTACAGATAATTCTCCATTGTAGGGCTGTCCTGTGCCTTCCAGGATGTTTAGCAGCATCCCTGAGTCTACCCACCAGCAGCCAGTAAATTCCACCGTGAGAATTTACCCCCCAAACCCCCTAAAGTCATGACTATCAAAAGTGTCTCCAGATATTGCCAAATGTCCTCTGGGAGGCAAAATCACCCCCCACTTGAGAACCACTGATATAAAGTGTTATATTCAATTTTTGGAATCCCATTTTAAAAGGGTAACAACCAAGCTAGAGAAAGATTCCCTGATGAGAAGGACAATGATTACATTAAAGCATTTAATGAACGTGTACAACATAAAAAGAACATGTTGATCGGGAGCACTTAAAAGCAAGATCCCTGGGCCTCAAGTGTCCACTAAATGCTTTTCATTCAACGTGGGGTTCCATAATAATCTTTGATTATTTGAAGAGCTCTTGGTTGAAGATGGACTTGACCAAGGGTGTAGAAGCTACAAGGAGGTAGATTTCAGGGCACAATGAAGGCTTTTCTCTTAGTTGCCCTGTAAAAAAAGAAAAAAAAAAAATCAAATGTTACATTAGAGTACAAAATTAAAAATCAGAGCTTCTGTCCTTTACTCCAACTGGCTCCCCAGGGGTAGCCACAAGTAATAATTTGGGGAGATTGTCAAGACCCCTTCAGGTAAGATGGGTTGAGTGGAATGGTCACCAGTGTCCTCCCTCTGCCAGATTCCTGAAAGGACATGGAACCAGCCCAACCAATTTCTCCCTCCTGCATCTCCCTTTCCTCCCCTCCCACTTTGCAGAGAGTCTTTCTGCAACATTGGTTACAAGACTTTTTTTTTTTATTGTGAAAATTTTCTAACTTCCACAAAAGAAGAGAGAATAATTATTAAAACAAAAAACACTCACCTTCTTATCACCCAGATTTAACAATTGTCAAGATTTTGCTACATATTTTTATTTACCCGGTTTTCTTTTTTTTTCCTGGAGTTTTAAAAAGCAGATCCCAAACATCATGTTATTTCACTCCCATGTACTTCAGTGTGTTTCTCAAATACACATATATAATTCCTAGACTTTTATGCTGTAAAATCAGAGGATGGACAATGAAGGACGAAGCTGAAAAGAACTGGACAAGGAGGGGCAGGAAGGGCACGGGGAGGAGGGGGGAGGGAGGATTTGTCAAAACTGACATAATCCAGAGCTGGAGAGAGTGAGACGCAGCTGCAGGACTGGGAAGAAGGAGGCGGGTTTGGGGTGAGCTAGCTGAGAGGCCAGGGAGAGTCTAAGGTTCATTAAAAGCAGGAGGAGAGGCAAGGGGATGCTAGAGGATTATTCAGGATTATATCTGATCACCCTTAAATTCCTTCAAAAGACTCAACTAAAGACTGAATTTTGAAAACCTAATTTTTTAATATTTGAACGTAAAAATATGACTCTACTCTTAGTTTGAACCACGTGGAGTTGGCTCCAATAAGGCGCACACACATTAACTGTTAGTTTATCTTAGGAAGAAAATAGAACACACGAATTTCACTCAGTATTGTAAACATCTTAGAAAGTGTTTTTCTCAAGATCCTCTTACAATGGTCCAGGCACTCTCTAAGTACTTCACGTGGACTATCTTGTTTAAATTCACAACAGCTTTGTCATATAGGGACTGTTATTATCTCCATTTTACAGATGGAGAAGCTACGGCTTATATTCAAGGTCATTGCTTTGGGGGGCAGAGCCAGGTTTTAAACCCAAAGCTACCTCACTGCAGAGTGTGGCTCTCAACCACTCTGCCACGCTCACACTGTGCCATGGGTGGGATGCCCGCCTGACAGTGGCCTGGGGAGTTCCGTGGCTCTGTGCTGTTGGAAATGCCACCCCTGCAAGTCCTACATTCATTTCTGCAGGCCCCACAGGGGTTTCTGTCTTTATAAATCCCTGTAAAAATGCAAACTGTCCTTGGGAGGGCAAAATGAGTGGGACGAGTGTACTGCTCAAGGATGGGATGAGCTGGAAAGGAATGAAGTGGTCAGGAGCAGGAACTGGGACACACCTGGTCTCAAACCCTGCCCCTGCCCTCATAAGCTCTGGGACCTTGGCAAATCGCTGAACTTCTCCAGGTCTCAGTGTGCTCTTTGGCAAAGTCATAGTTATTACATGATTGCCAGGGTTGGAGGCAGGTAGATGACGAAGAGAAAATGGAATATTTTATAAGTACTGAGAGGGAAAACAGCACAGAAAGGCAGCAGTGTCAACAAGAAGTTTAACTGGTTGGGCTGGTGGTGTCAGCCTTTTGTCCCGCCTACGTTGGAGGCTTTGAGGAGCCTTAGTCTGTGTCCAACAAAGTGTAAGTCATAGTTTCTGAAGTGTCCCTACTAGTGATGCCACTCTTTGGGCTAGACCTGCTGACATGTAGAGGCATGGCCTAGTGGGTCATGTGTGGAACAGAGCCATCGCCTAAGAGAACAGCACTGTAACTAAGGTTGGCAACATGCCAAGGATGGACACTGCCCTGCTTGCCATTGTTCACTATCGTGAAAGAAGCCAGGTCCTCGGCATTGCACAAAGGGTGACCAACTTTGGAGATGGGACTTTCGGTGCCAGAACTGGGACCGTCCAGGCTAAGCTGAGATGAATCACTCATCCTACTTGCACAGCTCTGGGATGAGCTTCACAAAGTTGCCTATGTGAATGGCACGCCTTTGTGTGGAGCACAGTTTGTGTAACTACATACCAGTCATTTAAAAAAAAATCTTTCTGGTTCAAGTTGCAATTATAATGGACAGTTTGTATCCTCAATGGTTAACTCTAAGTGCTTCTACCCATGAGAAAAGGCTAGAGAAATAAATAACAAAGTTGTCTGGTCTCTAGCCAGAGAAAAGATCTATGTTTTTTGCCTCTAAAAATAAATAACAAAATAATTTGGTCTCCATTTGAAGAATGGGGACAATTTCCCCCCCCCTCAACCTCCTATTTCTTCAACTGCTTAATTCCCTCAACATTTTCACACTTACGGAAAGGGTGAAATAGTACAACAAACAACGTATACACTCCACCTAGTTTCTAGCAATTGTTAATATATTGCCAGATTTGCATTCTATCTATGTCTGTTTCTCTCTCTGTCTCTATAAACATATATGAACACGTGTCATATTTTTCTCATTTTCTTCTATCTCTCATTCTCTCTGTGTGTCTATATATCCATATACCTGTGCCATATTTGAGTTCTCTCTATACGTGTTTACATGAAAATATTTTTGTATATTTTTTATTCTTGTTGGTTTGGAAGCAAGTTGCAGACATGACACTCTACCCTTCAATTCTTCAGCACATATCTAAGAAGGATAAGGACGTTCATCCAAATGCCATAATGGCACTTAAGAAAATTTAGAATTCCATAAAATCATCTAATATTAATTTTTCCCAGTTGTACCCAAATCGATGTCTCTTACAGAAAAATTACATTATTCTGTCACTTGAGAGTGGATTTAATTTTTTCCCATTCCCTTTCAGTCTTTATCTTGTTGAATGCTGATTCCCACAATATCACCAAAACAATCTGTTGCTGAAACGAAGCAGAGTTTATTGCTGACTGTGGTAATGGAGGATGCCACCTTGACAGAGCCTGATATGTCCTTCATGTCCTCCGGAGAAGAAGGGACAGTTGGAACACTTATTGAGACTTTCAAGTCTGGTTTAAGGTGGGTCTTTCAAAGTGAGGTGGGGAAGTAAAGTAAAAGTTGTTTGTAATCTGTAAGTCCTGTATAAATATGGTATTATCAGTAGCTTTAGGATGAAAAGTTTGCTTCCCTAGATGTTGGCAGTAACCTAAGGAGCTAACCGAGGCCTGGCCATGTGGGTCAGCACTCCCTCCTTCCAGACAGGAAGAAAATACTTTCTCTCTTGACTCTAGCCCAGGTGGAAGAGAGAAGAGGAGGAGGACTGCTGTGGATTGAAGCTTAATTCCCACTGTAATTGTTGAGGGTGGGAAATGCCATTATGGCATTTGAAAGGTAGGGCCTCGAAGAGGTGATTAGATTGTAAGGACCACACCCTAGTGAATGGAATAATAAGTCGGTTTAATGGTGGTTGTGGGCATAATTCTGAGGGCTTTGAAAGGAGAGTGCCTGAGGAGCTACCTCTCTCTCTGCTCTGCCATTCTGCCATGTGAGACCTCTGGGTCACTGTCATCATGCCAAAGGACTTCACGAGATGTGTTCCCTGGACTTTGGACTTCCCAGCCTCTGAAACTGTAAGCAATAAATTTTATTTTCTTACAAATTACCCAGTTCCAGATATTATTATTATAAGCAACAGAAACAGACTAATGCAAAGACTAAATAAACCCCTCCTAAGCCTCCTGGGTCACATCCACCAGCACCAAACTAAGAGGCTGTAGATGGTACAGAAACTATATTTTCTATGTTATCTCCTTTTGGCCTTCTGTAAAGTTTTTCATACATATAGTAAGTGTTACAGCTGCTGCTCATATCATCCATGGGAACATTCGGTAAAATTTGTAATAAAATATGTGACACTCTCTTCAGGATTGGCTACAAAGAACTAACACCCACTCACGTCATTTAGAATTTCATTTGGCTGCTACTAATTGAAACACAAAATGACAGTGGCCTAAGTAAATCAGAAATTGCTTTTGTGCACTTAACCAAAAACACAGGAGGAGACAGTCTTGGGTTCACACAAAGGCTTCCCCTTGTTATCAGGGACTGAGCTCCCTCTGTTTCTCGGCTCCACCTTCCTTAGCACTGGCTTCCGCCCTCATGGTCGCTGTGTGTCCATAGGTGGCTGCTGGAACTCCAGCAATCACATCTGCTTTCCACACCAACAAGAAGGAAAGGGGGATGACAGATGGGCATGCCTCCTAACTGAGTCTGTCCACTTTAAGAAACTTCTTAGAAATTCTATCCAATTACTTCTCATTAACCACCCCAATGTGAGAGAGGTGGGGAATTGTCTTTTTAGCTACTCTGAATAAACTGGGTTTCGATTAGTAAGGAAGAAGGCGAGGGTGAAGATTGGAGAGCTAACCGGTGCCTCTGCCAAACTGTTCAAACCAGTTGATGTCGAAAGAGAAGCATACACGTGCCGGTGTGCAGAAAGCTGTTACCCCCAAATACAGTACTTTGACATGCTGGAACAAAAAACAGCCTCAAGGTCTCTCTGCCCTTCCCTTCCCCTCTCCTGTCTCTCAATCCTCTGTCACTCCCCAAGGCACAGGATGAAGCCGTTCCCTTATGTACCTAAAGTCTGGATGTGACAAAGAAGGCAATTACCTCTGGTCCTTTCCCTGTTTTAACTTGACTCATATCACAGGAAGGAGGCCTGCAGTCTGTCAACACACCTGGACTAATTTTTGTCACAGAGCACTGTCTTCTATTTCGGTCCCATTCAGCATTTTAGAGAGAATCCTTTATCAGTCATTGTCTGTTCTGTGGGCCAAATAGACTTTATCCCAGGCCAGTGTATGTTCTCCAGGCCCACTGAACCCTGCTAAGAATCACTTACTCCTACACCCCATCTCCCCTTTCCCTATGGAGATAGATATATAAGCTCCATACTCACCTGGAAAATTGAGAAATTACTCTTGTGAGTCCCCTGTGCATTTCTCCCTCCCAGTATGATAAAATAATAAAATTTGTTATGCCTTTTCTTCATGTTAATCCCTGTTAGTTAATTTTTCAGAGAACCTTCAGTGTCTTGAAGGGGAAGTTTTCCCTTAGTGCCTACACATGGGAGCCACAAGGAAGCTGGTGGCAGGAAGTGTGTCCGGGTCCCATGGGAGGCAGGAACCAGGAACTATAGCCTATTGGAAATGCAGGCTGCCACTTTGGGGGGTCTATTTCTGGAGCTATGTGATTCATAATCTGTTTTTCACTCAGTATGATTACCTCCCACTTTACTTTTTCTCCAATCTGGCTTTTTGTTTCTCTTTGCACAAAGTAAAAAATGGTCACTCTCTAGATTCCAAGTTCTCATGTTCTCTGCTTAAGGAAACTGGTAGAAACTGCTGGCTTCTCTGAATTCTGACCCTCATCTTCCCAGGAAAGAGAATCTGATTATGTCACTTTGGTCAGGGGCTACCCCGTTCAACTATCTGTGGTCAAAGAGCCACTCAGTACAAACATGTCTGCTAGGTCCACGTGTGTGTGTGTGTGTGTGTGTGTGTGTGTGTGTGTGTGTGTGTGTGTGTGTGTGTGTGTGTGTGTGTGTGTGTGTGTGTGTGTTGGGGTAACAGGAATAATTCTCCAAGGAGCACTCCTCAGCCAGAATGGAGGCTTGCCCGCTAAGTAGTCATAATAGAGTCAAATGAACTTCTACTTACAAAAATACAGATAACCAGTAAGCTGAAATTAGAAAAAATTCTCCCTGACAATATGAAATCACAGAGGCCCTGCCAGACCCTTGAAATACCATCTGTACTTCACCTCAAGAAAAGAGTAGGTTAGAACCTGTATCAGTCTTAAGTGCTTTCTCTATCATTCTGAATCTTAAAAATAAAAACAAAAGCAAAGAAACAAAATATCCTGTCATTTATTTCTGAGCTGGATGGGGATGCCCAGTTGACCAGAGTATCCCATTCTCTGACCTGACAAATAAACAGGGGCTCACTGTCTTTCCCTGGAGTCTGAGTCTGGAATGGTTTTTGGTCAAATAGGCTCCACATCTCCATGAGTGTTAAGATGCTGAATGTGAGCCACTCCCCCCCACCAAGTGTAATTGTTGACAGCTGTGTCCTGAGACGTGTTCCTTTGTTGCTCATCCGCTGAGTGAGCCGAATCGCTTCATTGACATTCAGGCCGTGTTACCCGTTCAAGTGCTTGTGAGGTATTTGGATTTCAGACGAGATCTTTTTTTTTAAACTCTTGTTCCAAACATGACAAGCCTCCATTTTTGTGATGAGTTTTTGTGTATATGGGTGCTATTGAAAGTGGATTTGCATCTTTGTTCATTTGTCATGCAAAGATGTACAGAAATGACTGTTACGGGCTGACCTAGTCATTAAGGCCTTTTATATTTGTGAAGAGCAAATTTCAAACCATTCCTTAGAGTGGCTAGGACTGTCGGTGCTTCACCGCCCACAAAGATAGTGTCAGCTCCAACGGGTGCTTGGCAGGGACAGGGGAGGTGCTCCCTACAAAAAAAAAAAAAAAAATCTCCGTAGGCTTCCCTGAGCCAGCCCCGAGCACACACACACTTTAAGCAAAAGACAGGGAAACTGCTGTGAATGTTCAACCTAGGATAAGTCCTTCTACCTACCCGTCCAATGAGATTTATGCTCTGAATCCTTTCTCTGCAGGAATTCAGGAGCTGTAGCAGCAAGCAGCCACTGCTCAGACAGGAAGAGTTCCTGTGCAGACACTAATTGCTTATGTACATTCTTCCTTCCCAATACAATCCCAGTTACTATAAGGGTGACAATGTGCTGTGCTAAAAGTGCTTGTCTGCTCAGACTGCCTTGCAGCTAGAGGTGACTTGTGGGACCCAAACCTTGACCATCAAATGTGAAGGAAAATCATTGAACGAAACCTTCAGAAAAACTTCAGTAGCAGGTCTGCCTGGCAGTCCCACAGGCTCTGTCCCTTCACTGCTTTGCGCTTGCCTCATTACTGTCTTAAACACTGCTGCACTGGCTGGAGCTACAGCAGCCATTCTGTATGGATACAGAGCAGGAAGACGGAAGAAGCCTGGGTCCCTGATGGCAGCCTGGAGGAGACCTACCAATTCCAGGCTGCCCAGCTCTGGTCCTCTGTTAGCTGTTTAAGTCACTAAATAGGATTTTCTGTTATTTTCAGCCAAATGCATTCTTCATTAAGAACCTCTGTAAGGGCACAAAGGGGGGGGGGGTTGTTGTTTTGTTTTTTCTTTTTCTTGGTTGGGGCTTATTCTGGTTATCTATTACTACTTAATAAATTGTTCCAAAAATTATGGCTTAACCATTTTATTACATCTTTTGGCTTTGTAGGTCAAGAATTCAGGCAGCGTCAGCTGGCAATTTTTCTGCTCCATGTGGCATTGACTGAGGTCACTTGGTGGTACTCAGCTGGTGGGTGGGCTCATCTGGACAGCACAAGACAGTTTCACCCATATATCTAGTGCCTTGGCAGGGACACTTGTAAACTAGGCTTCAGTGGAGTCTGTCACCTGAAGCACTGACATGTGCCTTCTCCAACATGATGGTGTCAGGCTGGTACGTTACATAGTTGCTCAGAGCACCCAGGGAAAGAGAGTTCCAAAAAGATTGAAGTTACCAGTTTCTCAAAACTGGGCCTGGAAATAGGCACTGCATCCCTTCTGCTGCATGATATTGATCAAAGAATCTGCAGAGCCTTAGATTCTGGGGCAAAGGGGACTTAGGTCTACCTCCCAATGAGAGTATCATCAAAGAATTTGTGGCCATCTTTAATCCACCACAGGGCAATGAGCTGCAGGATTACTCTGACCAAGTTGGATCTATAGTCCTACAATAAACAGATATATCTGTGAGAGTAGGCCTAATATTTACACTCTGTGATATGTTTCAGGTAGACAGGTGGTCTACAAGGTGCCAGGAACTAGTCTAGGCACTGGGAATACAGTGATGAACATAATCAATAGGCCCCTTGTGTTAAATTTGAGGTTGTAGGGGAGGGAAAAATGGCTTTCTTCTGCCCTCCTAGGTTCTTTGGCTGGGTTACAAATTAAATTGATGTAAGATAGATTAATAGGAGAAAAACCATATTTAATTTTATGTATGCATATGAGAGTCACACAAAATATGAGAATCGAAGAAAGGGCCAGATGATTGAAGCTTTTACAGCATCCTGAGCTAGAGAGAGGAATAGGGGCCTGGGGCTTCTGGGGAGTGGAGACAAGTTATGGGAGGGTGAGGGGAGGAAATGCATGGTAAATAAAGGCAGCCTTGTGCAGATCAAAGTCTCCCAAGTGATAGAGTTGTCTTTATGAGCAGCCCTCTTCCTCATACAGGCACTTTTGCTCATGTAGATTTCTTTTAAAGATATAGATTTATTTTACAAAAGGGCAGATTTTCAGAGCTACTCCTATGTCTGCAGCATTTCAGAATAACCAGCTGGAAATATGCCAATGAAGCATATTTTGGGGTGGCATATTCTGGTCTCCTACAGTCATATTCTGGGGTGGTATGTCTTGAGTTCCAACAAGGTTCCTGTTGAACATGCAACAGGGGATTACTATTAAAAGACATCTTTGAAGATATGTGATGACCTAAGGTGGTTGCTATGATTACATAAGGAGCCTGGTCCACGGATGAGGACTCCTGGCTTTTCATCTTCAGCTCGATGCAAAGGATCTTTGTGACCATGAGAAAATACAGTAATACTTTTGGGTTTTAGTTTTACCATTGGTAAAACGAAGGGACTGGATTTTATAATCTCTGAGGTCTCTTCTATTGTAAAGTTTTTTGGGTCTAGGCAATCACTATTTATGATTATGAAAAGGGCTGGAGTCATGATTTCTTTTCCTTAACTCTTAAAAATAACAGGCTTTTTCTGTAGTCAAATTCGTCTGCATTTTCTTCCACAGACATAGTTCATTTATAGAGCAGACCTCAGAGAGAACTCAGGGTAAAGGCAATATTTTTGTGAAAATTAAATCTTCCCAGCTAATTTGATTTCTCTGGCTTTCCCTGAGAACTTGTTCTTTCTAAACTTTCCCTGCTGTTCTCTTTTCAAAATTATAACATAAAATGTTTCCACTGTCATTGGAACATGACAGACTCAGTAAGACCAAATGTTCCAGGGATCATTGGGTTCCCAAGGCACATGGGAATTTGGGAAGTCTTAATAACAAAGTGAATGAACAGGGGCCCCAAAAGGAATAACTGAGGTTTCAGTTAAGAAAAGGGGACCCTACCCGATCGACAGATAAATGCCTAGAAGTGTAATATTGAACTTGGGGGTGAGAGGACCACCACAGTCATTTCTTTCAAGGTATTCATTACCTTCTTTCCATCTCAATGATTTGTAATAATAAAATGCAATTTAATCCCATAAAAATTTTGGGATGTCATGGAACACTTAAATGACTCAGTGAATTCATGGAACACCTAAGTGACTCAGTACTCGAGTTTGGCAGCTTTTAGAGGTGGAAAAACCTGGGTTTCTGGTTGTATGTATGACTTTTGCTGTGACTCCCTGCAGTATTCTGGGCAAATCTATTAATTATTTTATGATCATACTATGGATAAACAATATTTGGGTTTCTAAGAGAAAAAAGTACCTGTAGCATATTTTTTTCTACTATTATCTTAACGCAACAGATTTGTAATTTGTTTGGGGAAGTAAATACAATAAGACCTCCCTATGACTCTATCTCAGGATCCATTCCAGGATACAGCCTTATAAAGTAAGACTGCTTCATACAGAGTCTTTGTGGTATATCAGTCACTAGTCTCCTTTGGGTTGATTGGCCCCAGAAATATTCAAAGCACACAAAATGACATTTTATAGTGAATAGTGTTATAGTGAAGATTCATCAAATAATAATAATGTAATAATAAGGGTACTAAATGCCAACAATGTGTCAGACACTGTACTAAAAGCTTCTCCATATACGTTTTTTTTTAAAGATTTATTTTATTATTATTGTTTTTAATTGACACATATAATGATACATATTGATGGGGTACAGTATGATACTTCAATACATGTCCATATATAGTGTTTAATCCTCACAGTAGGACTGGAAGTTCTCATTGTCTCCATCTGAAAAGACTGAGGTTCAGGGAGGTAGAGTCTTCACACTGGTGAGTGGAGTAGTGAGGCTGTGACTCTAACTCAGTCCTGTTGCCAAAGCCCAAGATTTTTCCACTTTTTTTTTTTTCTTTATCCAATTAGTCCTTTGGGGGTAATGCAAATATTATTAGAACACCATAGAACATTTGAAACCAATTTATATTTTGTTCACTTGGTAACAAAAGACAAGACAATCAGGTAGCAATTACATTATGGAAACAGGGTATTTTCCCTTTAAAACTTATATGGTAAATACCTGTTGCCAAATATTTCTGGATTCTATGGGGCTCTTTTTCACCTTGGCAAATGCTATGCAGAGATTCATGAAAACCACAACAGAGACTAGCTATGTCTGTCTGGTGGGCAAGAAGTTAAAATGCCCTTTAATTTTATCAAGTACTAACTCTCTGCATTCTTTGAGTTTTTAAATTTATAGTGCCGTCCCCACACCTTGTCTTTAGAGTATATTCTTCACTCCCAAATTTCTTTGTTAACCTCACTCTTCTTTATTGCCCCAGGGGCTCTCTTTCTGCTCTTCATTTGCAAACACCTCTCCATGCCTGTCTGGCTGCCCTGACTCCTGTTTACTCAAGATCATTTAAGAGCAAACAACTTGAGAAAAATACCACTTTCAGAAATGGTTGCACACAATACTTCTCTGTCCTAGCCCAAATTCTTGATTTTTCTCCAATCCTCTTCTAGGTGGCTTTGCAGATACTTCATTTCAATTCAGAGTCCCTGTCATGAACTTGTGCAGAATAGGTAGTGCAAACATAAATCTATTATAAGTACTAGTAATAGATTTACTACTTATTGTAATCTTCTATAAAGATTTTAAAGAAAGGAAAGTAAAACCAATGTCCAAAATGTAGTTTTTTAAAAAAAAACATAGTTCAATTTGGAAAGAACTGACATCTTTACTATGTTAATCTTCCAATCCATGAACAGAATACATCCCTCCATTTTTTAAGATCTTTAATTTTTTATCTGCATTTTGCATTTTCAGCACATGAGTCCAGTGCCCATTTTATTATATTTATACCTAAGTATTTTTTTAGCAATTATAAACAGTATTGTGTTTTTGTTTTGACTTCCATGTATTCATTGGCGTATATAAAAATATAATTGACTTTTACATGTTTGATCTTGTATCCTATGACTTGCTCAACTCACTAGTTCTAGGAGTTGTTTTGTACATTTCAAAATACGGATCTGATGAATTTAAATTTAAATTGTATATGCTTTCTCTTTCATTTTCATTATTACCAATATGGATTTAAATCCAGAGGGTGCACTAGTTAGAAACATTGTCCCAGATGTTACCAAGCACGTAATTTTCCTTTAAAAAATGTTATTAGCATCCTAAGTTCTCATCAGTGCACATAATAAGAACTTGCTGTATGCTATAATGTATTCCCAAAACCTTAAGCATAACCACTGAAATATACATAGACCTAAAGCCAACTGTACCTTACCTTGTAAGTTGTTTTTGTTCTTCCATGTGCATTAGCTATATGTACAAAGAGAAAACATAAAAATACACTTTTATATCTAATAAAAGACTAGTGGTCTCCATATCAAATGAGTGTATTGACAGTAAGCTGTGTTTTGCTCATTAGAATGACAAATACTCTGCAATACATGGTCTTTGGTTTAATCAGAGGGTGGGAAAGACAAAACCATAGAAGAAAACTTAGTTATCTCATAACTAGATTTTCTTTAGCATGCCTCCAGTTAAGTGCTTTCTAAACAAGAGAAAAATGCCCCAAATACTTTTGTTCCAGTATATGAATTGGGTGAGGATGGGGTGGATAATGGAAGGGAGGATATTCAGAACTGCCAGTAGATCCTGAGACCTAAAAACCCAGACCGGACAAGGATCAGTTTAGCTAAACCAGAATTGGTACCCTTGGTATCCCACTATATCTGAGTGTGGTAACCCCAAAGTGGACCAAAACTTTATTTATGGTGAGGAAAAATTAATCATGTTTCTATTTAACATGCTATGCATAAGGCAAATTATTTGTTTTAGGGCATTTATTTAAACTGATGTTTTCCACAAGCACCTTTACTTTTGTACTTAGATGGAATTTTAATATGTCTTTCTTTTTCACGTTTTTTCCCCCTAAAACTAGCTTAAGACAATTAACTCATAACTGTGGACTTTCAATGTCTGTTAATGAGGAATTAGATAAATAAGAGCAACCCACTCACTGAGAAAAACTAGTAAAAAAAAAAAGTGAGTTAATTATATATAAATAGGTATGTTTGAAAACATGAAAGAGCTTATAAAGCCAAGAATGGGAAGAAGATGAAAACCCAGAAAGGCGAGGCTTTTGCCTTGGGATTTTTGTTTACTTAGAAGATGCAGGTGATAGGCTTAGGGGTTGGGCATTACTTAGGTTAGCTTTGAGGAACCAGAAGGATAAAAGTTGGAATAAATGGCTTGCCAAGACAGGGCCTTGGTGAATCTCCATGTATTGGTTTGGGACCCAAAGTATGATATCCTGGAACTTCGGGTGAACCTGAAATACATTATCCCTCACTGGCCTCTCACAAATCACGTGCAAATAGTCCAGTATTGCTAGGGACTCCAGGTGCTTGGCAAAAGTAAGTCAGAAGGCTCTCTGAAAAAAATATAATAGCACCTTGGCCTCAAATATATTCAATAAACAATTTTTCAAATACAATGTCTGGCACACAAGATAGCTGGGCACACAAAAAGATAGGACAACATGAACAATAATTAATAAAAATAATAATGATAGAGTTTATGGAAGCTCCAGATATTAAAGTTATCAGATACATACATTAAAGTAACTATGCTGCCTATGTTCAAGAAGATAAAAGGCAAAATTGCAGATCTGGTTAGAGAACTGAAAACTTAAAAAATGTAGAGCCAATTAAAAAAACAAAAAGAAATTCTAGAACTGAAAAATACAAGAATGAAATTAAGAATGCAATGGATGGGTTTAATAGCCAATTACTCACAGCAGAAGAAAAAACAGTAAGCTGGAAACAGGCCAGAAGAAAACATGCAGAGTGAAGTATAGGGATAGAGGATGAAGTAAAGAGAAATGAACATACAAGACATAAAGGACACAGTGAGAAAATCTAATTCACATAAATTTGAGTTAGAGAAGATGAGAAAATAGGGTGAAAGCAATATTTGAAAAGATAACAGATGTAAATTATCCAAAACCAATGAAAGCTATTAATGTACAGAATCAAGAATCTAAATGATTTCCAAGCAGGGTAAATACACAGAAACACAGACATCTAGCAAAAAAATCAAAAGCATAGAGAAAAACTTAGGTAGATTACTGAGAATACTCAGTCTATCTGAATGAAATCAAGAAAAGAGACTAAATGAGAAAAAAGGGGACGATTAGTAACAGAGATAAAACCCAACTATATCTGTCAATTATAATAAATATAGACTGAATAAATCTTCAAGTGAAAAAGCAAATATTGTTGAACTACTTTAAAAAACAACCAGACTTACAGTTTCCAGATTGGTATGTAAATAGCCTGGAAATAGTCACTCTTCCTAACAACAACTAAAAAGCTGATCTAACAGAAAAGTCAACAACTCTTTTTACATCTGTCAGAGAAGTGGAGTCAGAGGGCAAACAACTGCCCTTAAAATCAGATAGATGGATAGGCAAGGACAGAAAATCCTAACCTACTGCAGCAAAAACCCACAAGCAGAAACCTCCGTGGGAATGAGCCTGATATGAATTGAATTGTTCCCCTAGTTTTATGTATTAGAAGCTTGACCCCCACTATAACTGTTGAGGGTGGGAAATCCTATTATGGTAATTGAAAGGTAGGGCCTTGAAGAGGTGACTAGATTCTTAGGACTATTCCCTAATGAATGAATTAGTAATGGTGGTCATGTGCATGGTTCTGAGGGATTTAAAGGGGGAGTACATGAGAGTCTCTCTTCCTACTCCACCATTTTCTATCATGTGAGACCCCTGCATTGCTGTAAAGCCACCAGAAAAGAAGACCCTCATCAGATATACTCCCTGGACTTTGGACTTCCCAGCCTCCAAAACTGTAAGCAATAAACTTCATTTTCTAACAAATACCCAGTTCCAGGTATTTTGTTATAAGCAACAGAAACGGACTAATACACAACCCCAGATTTCTTTTACCCATACCCAGTACATTACAATATCTGGCTATCGAGGAAAGAAAGAAAAAAAAAAAACTACAAAAACTACAAGGCATACTATAAGGCAAAAAAAAAAAAAAAACAGTTTGAAGAGACAGAACAAACATCAGAAGCAGACTCAGATGTGGCAGAGATGTTGGAATTATCAGACTGAAAGTTTAAAACAACTACGATTAATATGCCGAGGGCTCTGATGGGAAAAGTAGACAATACGCAAGAATAGATGGATAATATAAGCTGGGAGATGGAAGCTCTAAGAAATAACCAGAAAGAAATGCTAGAGATCAAAAGCCTAACAGAAATGAAGAATGCCTTTGATGGGCTTATAGTAAACTAAAACAGATGAGGAAAGAATCTCTGAGTCTGAGGATATCTCAACAGAAACTTTCAAATCTGAAAAGCAAATATTAAAAAAAGACTGACTGAATTCCCAGAATATCCAGTAACCGCAAAATAACAAGAATAGGTGAAACATATGACTAACAGGAATACCAGAAGGAGAATGAAAAGAAAAAGGATCAGAAGTATTTGAAATGATTATGACTAAGAATATCCCCAAGTTAATGTCAGACACCAAACCACAAATCTAGGAAACTCAGAGAATACCAAGCAGGATAAATGCAAAACAAAACAAACTAACAAAAAACCTAACCTACACCTAAGCATAGCATATTCAAATTGCAGAAAATCTATGAAAAAGAAAAAATCTTGAAAAAAAGCAAGAGGAAAAAACCATCTGTAAGGGAGAAAATATAAGAATAAAATCCAACTTCTACTCTGAAATCATGCAAGTGAGAAGAGAGCGGAGTGACAATATTTAAAGGATTGAGAGGGAAAAAACACCAACCTGGACTTCTGTATCCTGTGAAGTTATCCTTCAAAAGTGAAGGAGAAATAAAGACTTTCTCAAACTGAAAATTGGGGAATTTTTGCCAGTAGACCTGCCATGTAAGAAATGTTAAAGGAAGTTCTTCAGAGAGAAGGAAAATGATATAGGTCAGTAACTAGGATCTACATAAAGGAAGAGCATCAGAAAAGGAATAAGCAGAGGTAAAATAAAAACTTTTATTTTTCTTATTCTTCATTGATCCAGTAGCAGTTGGTTCAAAATAATAATAGCAACAATACATTTGATTATGCATGCGAAGTTACATATATGTGTATTAGTCCATTTATGTTGCTTATAACAAAACTACAAAGAACTGGGTATTTAATAAAGAAAATGAAATTTATTGCTTATAGTTTTGGAGGCTAGGAAGTCCGAAGTCCAGAGAACACGTCTGGTGAGGGTCTTGGTGGTGGCAACTGACTCAGGGTATCACATGGCGAATATGGCAGAGTAGGGAGAAAGAGAGTTCCTCATGCACTCTTCTTTTAAAGCCCTCAGAACCATACCCCTAACCACCGTTATTAATCCATTCACTACAGCATGGTCCTACAATCTAATCACTTCTTCAATGCCCCATCTTTTAATAACCATAATAAGATTTCCCACCCTCAACAGTTACAGTGGAAATTAAGCTTCTAATATATGAACTTTGGGGGACACAATTCAATCAATTTATAGCATTCTGCCCTGGCTCCCAAAGTTCATGTCCTTCTCAAAGGTAAATACGTTCATTCCATTTCCAAAATCTTAACATTTCAACTCAGAAGGTCCAAAGTCCCATCTGTGAAATCAAAACAACTTATCTACTGTCAAGGTACAATGGTGGGACAAGCATAGGGTATATATTCCCATTCAAAAAGGGAGAAATAGGCCAAAAGAAAGGGGTAGCAGGTCCTAAACCAGTCCAAAACCCAGCAGGGCAGGCACTAAATCTTACGGCTGGTGAATCATGTACCTTGACTCCATTTTCAACGTCCTCCACATGCTGGTGTGGGGGTTGGGTCTCCAAGTCCTCGGGGAGCTCCACTGCTATGGCTTTCCTGGTCTCAGGCCAAACTTCAGCTCTCCCAGGCTGGCATTCCACTCTGGTAGCTCCACAAGTCTGGGGTGTCCATGGTGGTCCCACTCCCACGGTTCCAGTAGGCATGGCACTATGGCACTATTGGGGTTTGTCTGCTTCAACTGCGACCCCACATTTCCACTTAGCATTGCTCTAGTGAAGGCTCTATGCAGTGACTCTGCCCCTGTGACAGATCTCTTCCTGGGCCCCCAGGCTTTTCTGTACATCCTTTGAAATTGTGGTGGAGGCTCTCAAGCCTTCAGAGCGCTGGCATTCTGTAAGCCTACAGACCAAATGCCACATGAATGCTGCAAAGGCTTCCAGCTTGTATTTTCCAAAGCTGTGGGTCCAGTCAAATCAGGGGCCAATTTAGCCCTGACTACAGCAGCCAAAGCAGCTGAGGTACTGATGTGGGGAGAAGCATCCCAAGGTGGCCCTGGGCAGCAAGCCCATGGAGGGCACCTCAGGCCTGTTCTCTGAGACCATTCTGTCTCCCTAGGCCTCTGGGCCTGTAATGGAAGGGTTGGCCCCAGAGCCTTCTGCAGTGCCTTCAGGGCTTTTTCCCCCTTCTAATTTACATCTGAGATCTCCTCAGTATTTCCTTTACTGTCCATATTTCTATCAGCATTCTGCTCAACACAATTTAACCAGTATTTAAGAAGTTCCAAATCTTCCCTGGTTCTCTTGTCTTCTAAACTTCTACCAGCATCTAGGCTTTTTCTAGATTGTTCCTCCAAATTCCTCCAGCCTCTCCACAACAGCCAGTTCCAAAGCTGTTTCTACATTTTCAAGTATTTATTATAAGCAACACCCCACTTCTCTGGTACCAGTTTTCTGTATTAGTCTGTTTCTGTTGCGTTTAACAAAAATACACAGAACTGGGTATTTCAAAAAGATAATGAAATTTGTTGCTTATAGTTTTAGAGGCTGGGAAGTCCAAAGTCCAGGGAACACATTTGGTGAGGGTCTTGGTGGTGGTGACAGGGACTCAGGGTATCACATGGTGAGTATGGCAGAGCAGAGAGAAAGAGAGTTCCTCATGCACTCCCCTTTTAAAGCCCTCAGAACCACACCTCTGACCACCATTATTAATCCATTCACTACAGCATGGTCCTACAATCCAATCACCTCTTCAAGGTCCCACCTTTCAATTACTGTAATAGGATTTTCCAAGCTCAAAAGTTACAGTGGAAATTAAGATTCTAATATATGGACTTTGGGGACACAATTCAGTCAATCCACAGCAGTACAATTATGTATAAGTGAAATGAATGACAGCAATTATACAAGGGACGGGAGGAAGGAATTATAAATATTTTGTTGTTATAAGGTACAGCCATTCATTGCTTAATGATGAGGATACATTTTCAGAAATGAATCATTAGGCAATTTTATCATTGTGCAAACATCATAGAGTGTAATTATACGAATCTAGATGGTATAGCTTACTACACACCTAGGGTGTATGGTATAGCCATTATAGTCTTATGGAACCACCATCATTGTATATGCAGTTTGTCATCAACTAAAATATCACTATGCAGTGCATGACTGTACTTGTATTAACTGTGAATTGGGACGGTGTTATTTGATGGTGTTATTTGAAAGTGGATTTGGATTAGTAATAAATGCATATTGCAAACTCCAGGAAAACCACTGAAAGGGGGGTGGGGAAAGAGGTACAACTGGTGAGCTCAAAAAGGAGAGAAAAGGAAATCACAAACAGGAACAAAGAACAAGGGCAACAAATAGAAGGCAGGAACAAAATGGTAGATAGTAATCCAAGCATATTAGTAATCTCTGAATTCACTCTTGTTTTTGTTTCTGGTAGCTGGCCAGTACAGGGATCTGAACCCTTGACCTTGGTGTTATAACACCACGTTCTAACAAACTGAGCTACCCAGCCAGCCGCTTGTCAGTAATCACTTTGAATGTCAATGGTCTAAGTGCACCAATAAAAAGACAGATTGTCAAAGTTAAAAGTTTGACGATCTCTGTCACTCACTCAAGGTACCTCTCACTCCTATTTACCAAATCCCGTGCGAAAGACTATGCTGTTTTCTCATCTTTCTATCAGTAGCATCGGCCACACTTACATTACCTCCTTGTGGAACTTCTCTCCCTCTGGGGTCCTTTTCTTTTCTTAACCATAAGGTGTACCATCTTCATCCTTCTCTCTTTTTTCTTCCTGGGGCATCTCAACCCTGTCATACCTTGAGCTACCCTCTCTGGGGTTAAACCCTACAGTTCTGTTTGGTTCTAACCCTAACTTCTATGCTATGGTCAGGTTACCTACTACCAGTTTCCTCCGAATCCCACCAACACTCTGTCTAAAGTAGAATTGATCATCTTACACATACACTTGCCTCTCCCCCTGCCTTCTCCATTTCATCAGCTCAACCACCTGGGCTGGAAACCACAATATATTCTCTGGTTCTACCATTTCCCTTTCACTTCATATCCAATCAGTCAGTTCAGAATATTCTTTTATTTTGAATATTTTTATTTGGAGTCTTTTGTTTTGGGTTTTTTGTTGGTTGGTTGGTGGCTGGCCAGTATAGGGATCAAACCCCGCACCTTGGTGTTATCAGGCCCTCTCTAACCAACTGAGCTAACTGGCCAGCCTATTCTGAGTCTTTTTAAAAACCTTCTGAAATGACCTCTCCAGTCCCATTTATTCTCCTGCATCATTGTTGCATTCTCCCACCTGGTCTCTTTTTTCCTAATTATTTTTGCTGCTGCTAAATTTTATCCTTCCAAAGCACATGACTGGTTTTATTTCCCACTATTACCTGTTTCAGAAAACAGTGCCTAAAGTAGGGTTTTTCACAGTGGGTCCACACTCATTAGTGTGGATCATGAAATTAATTTAGGGAGTTAAATCAGCCTTTAAAAAGTGAAATAGAATTAAAAGTACCACAGTGCATGACACATGGAATGAAAAGTACTCTTTTAGGAAACTTTAGTTTTTAGCATATAATCATATATACATATACATTATATAAGTGTGTGTATGTATGTGTGTGTGTATCTTCACCTAGTGGGCTGCAGTATAGAATTATTTCTTACTTTGGGTTGTAGGAAAAAAAAATGGTTGAGAGCCACTGTTGTAGAGAATTTCAGAATGCTCAGGCAGGCAGTCAAAGATCTCTAGACTTTGGCTGCTGTGTACTTTGCCAAATACAATTCCATGGCTTTCCTACAGCATTAGTATCCCTCTTCTTTACCCAAAAGAGTACTATCTTCAAGGAACCGTTTTTTCCCCTCCCCTTTTAAAACAGGACCACCAGGAAGCAGTATAGTATAGTAAAGAGCCAGACAGTCTGAGGTTGAAATCCCATCTCTGCCCTTAAGTACCTGGGTGACTTTGAACAAATTACTTAATCTATCAGTGCCTGTTTCCTCACTTATGAAACGGGGATAATAGTACCTACCTCATAGGACCATTGAGAGGATTAAATGAGTTAATATCTGTAAAGATTGCCAGGAACATAAGAAGTGCTATTATCTAAGAGGCTGTAGTAGATTGAATTATGTCCCCCCAAAACTCCCTGAAGCTTGAATTGTGTCCCCCAAGTTTTATGTATTAGAAACTTGGCCCCCAATGTGACTGTTAAGAGGGTGGGAAATTCTATTATGGTAATTGAAAGGTGGAGCCTTGAAGAGGTGATTGGATTGTAGGACCCATGCAGCAGTGAATGGATTAAAAATGGTGGTCAAGGGCGTGGTTCTGAGGGCTTTAAAAGAAGAGGAGAGTCTGTCTCTCTTTCTCTCTCTCTTGCTCTCTTTGCTTCCATCATCTTGCAATGTGAGACTCCTGGGTAACTGTTGCCACCACCAGATGGACCTTGGACATCCCAGCCTCAGAAACTGTAAGCAATAAATTTCATTTTTTTATAAATCACCCAGTTCCAAGTATTTTATTATAAGCAGTGAAAACGGACTAATACAGAGGCCTTGTTCTAAAGTCAAAAGAACACTGACAACCTGGATTTGAGTTCCCTGGCTCCATGATTGAGCCAATCTTAACCACTCTTTCCTCATTTGTAAAAATGAGGATGGTTATAAAGTATGAACTCTCCTCTGTGTCCCCAGCACCTTGCACAGTGTGATACAGAGTGTGCAATAAACATTTATTGGATTTACACAAATAAAGAAATAAAGACAGAGATTGTCAAAAAACGAGATGTGACTATATGTTGTTTACAAGAAACACATTTTAAATACAAAAACACAGATAGATTAGAAGTAAATGGATGGAGAAAGATATACCATGCTAACACTAATCAAAACAAAGTGGAAGTGGCTATATTAATTTCAGAAAGAGCAAACTTCAGAGCAAGAAATATCAGGAATAAAAAGGGGCATTACATATGATAACAGGGTTAATTTTTCAAGAAAACAAAGCAGTCCTTAATGTGTATGTGCCTAACAACAGAATGTAAAATATGCGGTGCTAAAACTGATAGAACTGCAAGGAGAAATAGATAAATACACAATTTCAGTTGGAGACTTTAACACCACTCTATCAGAAATGGACAAATCCAACAGGCAGAAAATCAGTAAGTAAATAATTGAACTCAACACCATAAATCAACTGGATTAGACATCTATAGATTACTGAATTAAACAACAGAAGATTACACACATTTCTCAAGCTCACATAAATATCCACCAAGATAAACCACATTCTGGGCCATAAAATACACCTCAATAAATTCAAAAGAATAGATATCACACAATATCTGTTCTCACACTGCAATGTAATTAAATGAGAACTCAATAACAGAAAGATACTAGATCCCCCAAATACTTGGCAATTAAACAACACACTTCCAAATAACACATGGGTCAAAGAAGAAATCTCAAGAGAAATTTAAGAAATATTTTGAACTAAATAAAAATGAAAACACAACTTGAAACTTGCGGGACTTAGTGAAAGCAGTGCTTAGAGGGAAAATTACAGCAGCAGATGCATGTATTAGAGAGAAAAAATCTAAAATTAATAATCTAAACTTCAACCTTAGGGAACTACAAAAAGAAGAGCAAATTAAATTCAAAGTAAGCAGAAGAAAAGAAATTAGAGCAGAAATAATTTAAATTAAAAAAGAAATCAAAATCAATGAAACTAAAAACTCATTCTATGAGAAGATAATATAATCAATCCGCCTCTAGCTAGACTAATAAAAAAATAGAGAAGACATTAATTACTCATGTCAGAAATGAAATAGGGGACAACACTATAGATCCCATGTACATTAAAAAGATAACAAAGGAATGCTATTAACACCTCTATGCCCCAAATTTGATAACCTACACAAAATGGACCAATTCCATGAAACTGGAAGACACAATCTGCCAAAACTCACATAAGAAGAAACAATCTGAATAGGCCTATATCCATTAAGGAACTTGAATCAATAATTAATATCTTCCCCAAACAGAAAGCACCAGGCCCAGATAAGTTTACTGGTGAATTCTACCAAACATTTAAGGAAGAAATTATATCAATTCTCTACTATCTCTTCTAGAAGACAGAAGTAGAGAGAATACTCCTAACTCATTCTATGAGGCCACCTTTACTTTAATACCAAAACCAAACAAGGACATTACAAGAAAAGAAAAGTACAGGCCAATATCTCTCACAAATCCTCAACAAAATATTAGCAATTTGAATTCAACAATATATAAAAATATTACATATCATGACTAAGTAGGATTTATTCCAGGAATGCAAATCTGGTTCACCATTTGAAAATCAATTAGTGTAATCTATCACATGAACAGGCTAAAGAAGAAAAACCAAATGATCATATCAACAGATGCAATAACAGCATTACTGAGAGAAATTAAAGACCTATGTAAATAGAAAGGCATGCCACATTCATTGATTGCATACTTAATATTATGATGTCCATTCTCCTGTAGCCTATGTAATTAATGCAAATCTGTGTTTTTAAATTTTACATGCAAGTACAAAAGTTTAAGAAGGCCAAGACACTCTTGAAGAACAAGATGAGAGGACTTGCTCTCCAGGATATTAAAACGTATTAGGACAGTTTGATATCAGGGCAAGGTAGAACAATAGAACAGAATACATCACTCCATAACAGACACACACAGACGCCTGATTTATGACAAGGGGGATACTGCAGAACAGTGGGAAGAGGATCGTCTTTCCAATAAACAGACCTGGGACAACTGGAAATCCATATGTTAAAAAAAAAAAAAAAAAAAAAAATAGTACTTGGCCGCTTCCTTCTGTCCAATAAAACGTCAGTTCCAGGAGATTCAGGACTAAATTCGAAAGGGAAAACAATAGAGCTAAGTAGGAAAAAACTAGTACAAATAATGAATTAATCTACCTCCCTAAGTTCCTCTGGATGTTGAGCCTCCAGACCTTGATTTTACAACAAAGGAGCCTGTGCGTGGTCTGCCTCCTAGGAGGAAACATTTTACGTGTAGTCACCGATAAGCAAGATCTTAGGACGACACAGCCCTCTTTCCGTTCCCGGTGCGGGGCCACCAAGGGCGCAGCCCGGCTGCTACGCGGCGCTGAACTGTCACGTCCGTGGCTCTGACTTTGTCGTCTGTTTCCTTGCGCAGGACAGGTGCGAACGCCGTCGCCTCGCGGCCCTTGGGGAAGGAGGCGGCCGCTCGGTGCGCTCGCTCTTGTTCCTACCGCGAGGTGGCGCTCGTGCCCTCCTTCCCTCCGGGCCTCGCCGGCGGCCGAGGACGTCACCGTCCGCCAACCAGGGATTACACCGAGATGTTACCCTGGGCGAGGGTGGCGTGCAGCCTTCCCTGAGGACAGCGGAGGGCTCAGGGGGTCCCCTGTCAGCTTTGTACTTCCGCCTCGAGGCCAGCGTGAGGTCATTTCAAACCTGCGGTTCAAGGCCTTTTCCTTAGGCACCCAAGGAAAACAGAACTGTGACCTCCCTCTGCAGCGACAACCTCGATTTTATCTGAGCAGCAAATATTTCCTCATAGCATACAAAGAAGGGCTCAGTATGAGTTTATGGTCCACCGAAATGAGTAAATGATCTTTTGTGACCATCTGTAAATGTACTGGGTCACTCTGCTCCTGGCAGACTAGACCTCCACCCCAGGGTGGCTGTGAATTCCGGATGGGAACAGTCGCCCCTTCAGTCCTGCCTCTGCAAGAACCATCCGTACCCTGGTAGAGCCTCCACTCACCATCACTTCCTTGCTTTGTTTTCTCATGGATTTATTTGTTCAGTTGCTTATTGTCGGTCACTCCACTAGATTGTCAGTTCCCAGGGACCTCGTCTATTTCGTTCAAGTCATTGTGCTAGGCATATATTGCACGCCCAGTAAGTGTTCGTGGGGTGGATGGTCCTATAATTCCAAGCTTCTCTGGATCAGTTTTGTTTATGGGTTTTCTGCTACCTGACATGCTGTCCCTGTTCCACAGTTTGTCAACTCATTTGTGGAACTCTAGCCCTTCCCTAGGTGCCTCTGAAAAACCTCCCACAGAAGGTGTCTTTGGTGTGAAAATCATCACTAAAATTTTGAGAAGCTGTATAGAAGTGACAAGGTTGTTTAACCCTTGAACATTAGTGTTTCGTGGATGTAACAGTCTCATCTCCACACTTATTGCTGAGACTGTCCCTAATGCCTCCAAGCCATGGATCTCTCTGGACTATCAGGATCTTCCTGTCACTTCTCTCTTTTTATCTCTCTTCCTTCTTTCATCTCTCTTCATACTTTTTCGCAGAGTAACTCAACTCATCTCTTACTAGTTTCTACTCCCAAACTGAATTCAAAGCCCAGCTTTGTCCACCTAAAACCCATCAATGTATTACCCAAACTAAAGAACCATTCCCTTAGCTAACCCAAAGGTCAGAGATGGGACAGTGTTCTCTTATGGTAGCACCCTTCCCCTCTTTTTTACAACTAAGATTTTCTTATTGTTATCTGATTCTGTTATTTTATCCCTCTGTCCCCCCAAAAGTTAGAATACACACTCAGCATCCTTCCTATTCTCCAACATTTTTATCTAGGATAAAAGTGGTTCAAAAGATGGTAGATAGAGGCCTTGAAGAAGATAAACAAATCACCTGAAAGTCTGGAGCCTGAATCCTAGATGTAGAAATGGGGAGGAGGAGGGAAATTTTCCTTTACTTTGCCTTAGTGATTGCCTAAAGAGGTATGTGGGGTGTCTGAATTTATCAGTTCTAGGTTTCTTATTTGTAGGGGGGAAGAGTTAAAAGGAATCATCATTTCAATTCTTGAATTTCCTCTCTTCCCCTTAAGCCTCCTTTGACCTTTTATGTGTATTAAGTGAAGCTAGCTGTTGAAACAGATAAACCCTGGACTTTCAGAAGCATCAAACAATAAGGTTTATTTCCCATTCACTTTACTGAATGGGCTTTCATGTGATCATTCAGAGACCCAGGCCCCTTCCACTTTGTGGCTCCTTCCTCTTCAGTCTTTCAGCAGCTGGCAGATGGGGAAAGAGACTGTGGGGGAAATAATTTGCTTCTTAACCACTTGACCCTTTACAAAACTCTTCTGCTTACAGTTCATTGGTGAGAAGCAATTCACGTGGCCCATCTACATGTAAGGGGTAGGGTGGGGGGTGGGGAGCAGGGTCAGATGTAGCCCTTGGCTGGCCAAGGGGAATCTTTGGTGGCCAACTACCCATGCTTATTATATCTCTGAAGACCAAATTTCCGTCTGGAGATTAGTCTCATATAGTTGACCTTTCTACCTTCTTCTAGCATCATTTGTCATTTCTTTAAGCCTGAGGCTTCTACTCTCAATTCCTTATAAGCCCCAAAATGCTTCCCTTCTCTCAGACTTGTACCCCAGCCTAACACCTTTTCTCTCCCTGAACAACTTAATCTATTTGAGGGGCATCTATACATAAACTGTTTCTTGACTTTTGCCTCTTTCTTGCTGGCCAAGCCTGTGTCTCTGTGTTTCTGTCTTCTCTTCATGAATGTGTTGTCACATTCTCAGGAGTGCTCAGGACTCAAAGAATCCTGATTCTCCCTGCCCAGCAAGGGCTACATTTCTCAGCCCACCCACCCATGCACTTACGTCTAGAAGGGCCAAGTGACTGATTCTCACCAATAGAACGTGAGCACAAGAGTTTTAAAAAGACCCAAGTGGTTAAGAAGTGGGTGTACCTTTTCCATCATCTCTTCCCCCATCCACTAGCTGCTGAGAAGAAGAAGGAGCCAGCAGGTAGGTGGCGGGTACTGGGCTCTGAGTGATCACAGAGGCCATACAACCTGCCTTGGACTACTGCCCCACTTTCGGGGGGTGGCTTCTACAGGAACAGTGTTGGACACATGAGAGCTAGCCTCTGACTCCCCCTCACCTTCTTCTGACTTCTGCCCTTTCATGTGGCCACTGTCCCCTGTTGTTTTTCTTCTTCGTCTTCTTCTTCCTAGATTAATTATTAAAGACTTAAGATATAATTTCAAAACAGCTTCTTTAATAAAAGACTTGAAGTTGGAAAAGACTTCAAAACCCGCAAAAGAAATTTGTCATATGGAATTATAGGCACTGTATTAGGGAGGGAGAAGGAAATATTTTTGGTAAAGGTATTCGCCTATAGCCTCTTAAATCTCCTACAGTTATTAATATGTACCATTCATTAACATTTATCACACACTGTACTAAGTATTACCTATAAGCTTTCATTGAATTTTTTTCTACAAACTTATGAGGTTGATTCAATATTTGTCTTCTCCAACCTTTAGACATCTGAACTAGGGACTATTCCTGGGAAATATGCCAGGCTGTCTCCTTCTTCTTTCCCTATTTGGTTTAAAACATCTGCTTATTTTTCCCAGGCATCATAGTTCTATTCTTTTCCCCCCATCTTACTGAACTGTAAACTGGTGTCTGAGAACATCTCTGTCTACCACCTACCTGCCTACCTATTTAGTCCTCTGTTCATGTTCAAAGAGATTTGAGAAAGTGTGTGTCTCATACATATTCATAAACCCCACAGAACTTAACCAAGCAACTTTTCTGTAGAAGATGCTTAATAACCATATATTTGAATAATGGATGACTTCCAATCTTCTAAGTCTCACATTCTAAGTACTCCTGATATTCCTAAACTTAACTGGGTATCAGAATCAAGCAGGAGAATTTGTTACTATATCAAAATTTCTGAGGATGGGTTTTAGAGATCTCTATTTTTAACAAACTCTCCAAGCAATTCTGAAGCAGCCAGCTTGTTCCCAGCTTGCAGGCTGGCATATGAAAACCCATGGACCACTCTACCTTTCTTCACCCCAGAATCCTGAAATATCTCTGCTTCCCTCTTCTGTCCACGCTGCCCTAACCATTTTCTCTTAGCAACGAACCAGAAACCAGTAACCAAGTTGGTCCATCATGAGATTCTCACCATGAGACAAAGATAGGCTTCCAAAATCTTTACCAAATGGTAAGCTCTATTAGATATTGAAACTTTCCCCTACCTATCAGCCCCTACCTGCGAATAGGTAACCATTTCTACAACCCCAAAAAGAAACAGAGACATATTTCCTAGATACATTTCACCATGTTGCATATTTTACTCAGTCATAAATTCCTGAAAGTCTCCACACTGAGTTTTGCCTTTAAGCTGTCTTTATATTGACTTGGCATTTAGGAATCCCATGTTCTCAGATGACCTGATTCTGCTGTTTTCTCCTGCTGACCCCACCTGCAGCACAGTCTTCTGGGGAGCATTTTGTAAAGAGGCTGTTAAAGTAGAACAAGCGGATTCAAGAGAACTGCCATCTGGTTTCCACGCTGCAGATGCCCACATGAGCCTGGAAAAATCTGGCTGGGGAGGAGGTGGAAGATCCTGTGGGCTGGTTGATAAAGAAGAAATGAGAGGGGACTCTTTTTCCTTTCATGTTCCTACAATTGGACCTGAGCACCATAATTTGAGAGAGAGAGAGAACTCATCACTCTTATTTGGACACTTTGGAACATCTAAAAGTGTAAGAAAACAACCTTATTTTATATTCTGTGTTCTGGAGACACAAGTGTTTGCCACCTCTGTAGCTCTCAAGAGTGGCCCAAGAATGGAGTTCTTATCTAATCACTCCCATTTTCTTCCTCTTGCTTGTGCTTTCTGGCCAAACTCCTGGTGTGACAAAAGGAATTTTCCAGCTATATGTATGCATGTGTATGTCATTTTAATTTTGTATGTATAATATAATATTATTTTCTACATTTGCTAAAGACAAAGCTAGGAACATTTAATTTGATTCTAAAAATTTAGAATTTCAGAACTTAAATCCTAGAGATTATCTAATCTGACCAGTCCTTTTGCAGAGGATAAAGTTGAAATCTAGAGAAGCAAAGTGACCAGCCCAACTGCGTACGGTTAGTTAGGACCGGATCCATGCTGGTCTCACTGATGGTCCCCCCAGGTTTCTCTTCAAGGAAGGATTTGTTGCCTGTGCAGCTGGGAGGGCAGTTAGCAGAGCCCTTTTGCTGTCAGCCTCTTTAGGGTTCCCCTCAGCTGCAGAGAGTAGCCTCACTCAGGTACAGGCCCTTCCTGGGGCAGCCCATATCCAATGACTGTTTGAGATGACTTAATGTGGGACACCTTGATGGGCCATTTTATCTCCAGAGCTCCCTGTGGGACTGGCTGACACTGTCAAGAGGTCAGCGGAGCTACTTCATGGCTTGACTGCTCCCCACGCTTTCCTTCCCCTGCCCCGTATATGTTGATCCCAAGGGCACTGCTGAGTAAATTCTTTCCCACTGACCTTCCTCTCAGAGAGTGATTCCCACATAGCCCAACCCGGAATAAGACCTAAAATAAAAATAATGTCTCCTGATTCCTGCTAAAACGTCCATGCCGGAAGTATAAGTGTGTGCATGTGTATCCACGGCTGTACGCATGTGTAGGTGTATGTATGGATATGTGTCTGTATGCATTCCCTGCCTCTCCATTGCCTAAGAACTTTCCCATTCAGGAGATGAAAGATATCTCATAATTTATTTCATTATGCTATTCCAGGATTTTGCCTCTCTAGCAAGATGGTGGTCACCTGGTCTAAATGAATATTGCATCTTGCTTTGGCATGGCTTAGCTCAGCTTGTACAAGATTAATGCCAAGTTCACATCCTAGTAGTAAGTGAGTGACTCCCTGAGATAGCAGAGATCACAAGAGACCTGTAAGAACCCCTTCAGTCTTCTACCTCATCTATAGGCAGTGACCCCCCAAAAACTGTCTATGGTCGCCCTCAGTAAAGCCAGAGCAGACCATCACACATCAGAAGAAATGCTGTATCTCTTTATATTTTCCTCACTCCAACCTGTTCGTGGTTTTGAAATTGCATATACTCTGTCAGCTAAGGCAGTGGTAAGAAAGCAGTCGCTCCTTTGTGCTACCTCAGCTGCCAGCCTCTCTCCTGGTTTCTTAGCTGACCCCTGCCTCACCCACAGCGAGCCTGACTATGAGTCAAGGACAATTGCCCCCATGTCCTACCAGCCAACCCTGAGCAATACCCCTTCCTTTTTCTTCATGCCTTTCCCATTTCACTGGGTATCATTTACTAGCTGAGTTGATCTTGGATAACTTGCTCAAGTTCTCTGGCTCTCAGTGTCTTCGTCTGGAAATGAGAATCACGGTACCTACCTTGTGGGGATGTTGTGAGGACTGAATGACAGCATGTTGCGAGAGGTCTAGACTCAGGGCTATGACCACAGTGTGCGTCCAGCTGCAGTAGCTCTTCCCCACTGGCAGTGAGTCTCCTGATCTGTGTGGTTTCACCCTCCCTCAAACACTGTCCTACGTCCTCCCATACCCACCTCTCAGCAAAGGAGGGATAACAGACATAATTCGGAAGAAACGACCAGATGATAAGACCAACAGGGAAACAAACACACATGTATAGTGCAGAATGTAAATCAAGCCCAAACTTACGCCAGAATTAACCCGTGGTTCTGCAGGACATCTATATCAGGTACTGTACATATGTGAAGTAGCCATACGTTTTGAAATACTCTCACAAACTTGACATTTGAAAGGGAATTCTCAAAGTGTACATTTTTGAGCACTTTGCTAATAACTTAGTTATTTTCATCTCTCTTCTGCTCCTTCTATTTATTTCTCATGAATATTACATTGTAAGTGTATTGACACACTGACATTTTGAAGTCTTTTCACTTAAAGTCATTCCTCCCTGAAGATTTCTCACCCCCGTCCCCTGTCTACTCCCTCTTAAGAATGAAAATATGAAAGAGATAAGGGAGCAAATTATATAACTATAAAAAGATTTGCATGTTTGATGAACACGTAGTATTGGTGGGTTATAAGAAAAGACAGACTGTTACTTTCAAGTACATGGCCATTTTGTAACTCTAGATGGCCCTAAATCTGTTTCTCACTGGAGAACAATCACGATGGAAAAGAAGAAAAAAAATACTGAGGAATGAAAGAGGAAGATATTATTTTAAAACATAGTATATATATTTGGAAAAACAATTTTTTAACTGAAAGTTGAATAAGTATGGCAAAAGAGAAAAAGAACACACATTATAGGATTTCCCTATGCCCTTGGTAATGCCATCTGCCTTATAAAACATATTTTAATACTGGGGCATTTTTACTTTTATTTTAAAATTATTATCATTATATTTTATGTCGGTGAATTTATTTATCAATATCATAGTAATTTTCCAACAAATCCTATCCTCCTTGTTTCTACTAGGAACTCCACAGAATAAAGAAATGCAATGGTTTTTAACAAAATTCCCACACAACGAGGATACAGGGCGTCCTCTTCCTACACTGTAAGTCATCAGTACTTTTGCTAATGAGAACTAACATTTCTGTGATATTAACTCTGTGCCAGGCGCAGTTCTAAGCACTCACACGCATCACTCACCGCTTACAATGCTGGCGGCTGCGAACGTCACTTCACAGTCGTGTCACACGTTGCACTACAGGTCTTCACTCTACAGCCGAATAACCTGACGTCGAGGTGGCTCTGGTCTGGGAGGTGACTATTCTGTTTAGGTTTCGACTCTGTCACACTTGGAACATGACTCTGAGCTTCACAGATCTGGACCATCAGTTTCTCATTGTAAAATCGAGACACTATATTGAATCATCTTGAAGGACTCCTCTTCCTGTAAAATGCCCAGATTTTGTGCTTCCATGTTTTGTACCTAGAAAACTGGACTTTGAAATTCCTAAGACATTTTTCAATGGAAAACAAAGAAGACTATTATAATGAAAACCTTGGCATTTGTCTGAAGGTGCAGAACAGTGTTGCCTGCAGAGTTTGTCTTGGGAGTGATAAGTTCCTATTTCAAGCAGGAAAGAATTAGAAATTGTGGTTGAGGGGGGTCACTGTACTTCAAAAGAAATATATATATATATAAGCTCAGAAAAGGGTAGGATGTGAAAAAGTTTTCAAGGATAGGTAAGTGAGGGATAAGGGAGGGGAACTGAACATCACAACATATTTTTCCTTTTAGAAAACCATCTGCTGAAATTCTGAGCATGAGAACACAGTGGGATTTGAAGGATCTGGAATAAATGAAGTGAAAGAAATGCTGAGAAATCTCTAGACTGAGCAATTTCCAGACAAGGGAAGGGAAGTCATGTGACTTGCTCTTCTGGTCCAACAAAAATATGTAGGTTCTTAGAGGGCAAACTGTGCTGGGGGCTCTGGCGGAACGGATATGACTCAAGGACCACAGCGACAGAGAGCCCCGCAGCAGCGGGTAACGAGGGGAAAGTGCAGGCACTGGGCACTTAGGACGCACAATAGGAGCAAAGAGTGGATTATGTTAAACATAATGAAGCAGCAGCATTTTAGATAAGTAAACTACACAGCATTAAAACTCTTGTGATCATATATATCATTTGCTTGTTCTGCTTGCTCTCACAGATGAGGACACCAAGGCCCAGGGAATTGAAGGGACTTTACGAAGATCATCAGTGCTCCTGAATCAATGTGTTGAGGGTCAAACAAGATTGACACTCAAAAAGTAATCTCTTTTACTCTTCTAAGTATGGGAATAACCCCAAGAAAAAGACTTTTTCCCAAGGAAAGTACTAAGTGGTAATCTGTGGGCCCTTCAGCAATCTGTTCTGAAGGTTACAGTATTAATTTATCCTGTCTTCTAAAACTGCTGGTACGCTATTTTTATGTAAGAAATTATGAATCAGCTGAATTAACAAGCTTATCTCTATTGGTTTTATAATGTCTGATTTAGGAAAACACTAATATTAAAAGATGTTCTAAAACACAAGAATTAAAGCAATAGAAAAAAATATTTTTAAAATCTACCAAACAAATACAAACAGCCTTCCTTAGAGGAAAGCAGCAATGATACAAAGGCCTGAGAAACTGAAGAAAAGGAAAAGAAAATCCACCCATGGCTATTTTTAGCAGTTGCAATTTTTCAATTTTATGTGTTAAAAGTAAGAAAGAATGGAAGTTAAGATTCATCACTGAGAAAGAAAAATAAAAGGTGTGTGTTCTCAGTGACTTAATCTAACTGCCAGATCTGTGACCTGCTATAGTTCTCCATGTCTCATGTTTTCAAAAATGGCAAAATCTGCAAAGAGGAAAACAGGAAAATGCTTTGAAAGCATTTTTATGATTAGAAGCTGAGATTCAAGAAGTGAGCCAGGCCTGAGTCTCTCTCCTGTAGCCAGTGTAGAGCTCAGATCTAAGGGATAGAGCTGTGGCATCTTTTATTTCCTCTTCTATCTTAAACCAGTTTGTCACTAACATTTGGTCCCTGCCTTTCTAAGAGGAGCCAGTCTCCACCTCTGCTTTTTGGCTCCTTAGTCTTCACTAGAGCTCTTCAAATTAGAAGCTTCATGCACTTCAAGGAGGCCAGGAACGAAGGGCTTTGGAACAGAAATGGTTTTTGCCTTTACCTTAGGCTGTTCCTGCTGCTATTAAAAACAAAAAATGCTTCAGTTCAGGTAATATATAAACGACAGAAATTTATTTCTCACAGTTCTGGAGGCTGTAAGTTCAAGATCAAGGTATGGGCAGATCTGGTATCTGGTGGCCTGGTGTCTGCTTCCACAACGGCGCCTTGTTGCTGAGTCCTCACACAGTGGAAGGAACAGAAAGGCAGAAAGGGCTGAACACTGTGTGAAGCTTCGTTTATGAGAGCTTGCACCTCATTGTGGAGGTAGGAGCCCTCATGACCTACTCATCTCCTAGAGGCCCCTCTTAATACTATTATATCAGGGACTAAGTTTCAACACACATTTTGGAAGGGACACAAACCACAGCATCCCTCTTTCCCTTTGAAGAAAAAAACTAACAGTCCATTGGCCTGTGACATGCAGAGCCTTGTGGACGGCACCTGTACCTGTACAGAGAAGAGGAGGGGGAAGAGGTGGCTGATGTACCCCTTTTCTTTGAGGCTGCCCTCCACTGCCCTGGGATCTCTCCCAATCAAGCCAAAAGCACCCAAGAGTTGACTGCAACCAGCTGAACAGCCTGCCTTTGGAAAGAAGGTTTCTCCTGGTGGCTTTGAGGACCGAACTAGAATGAGGTTCCTAGGCAAATGCTGTAGTTGGAATTTGAGCCATTTCACAGTCAGATACTTCTTGCTGAATATCCTTTTTGAGAGTATCCCTTGTGCAATATTACACTGTCTGTGGCTGCCAGGTGGTTCTTGGGCCCATTCAGGCAACAGCTAACTGTACAGTTAAACTCTTTCCCCTCTGAGAAGAGTAGTTTTGAGTTCCTCCTTTGCATAGCTTACTGTGAATGTCAAAATTATTTGAGAACTGGCCTGGAGGGTTTAAAGCTAACATTTGTAATAAAGATTTTCCCCTCAAATTAATCTCTTCATCTCCATGGCCACTCAGTTCAGCCACCGTTATTAATGGTCTTGTTTCCTCAAATCCCTCCTCTTCCTGCTACCTGAAGAATCTTCCCGAATCACATATCTGACCTTGACCCTCCCACACTCACAGGCCTGCACTGCTCCCCTGGTTCTCTGCCAGCCACCAGAGCCTCTGGAACCCGGCTCTCCCCGTCCTGCCTTTGTCCTCACCACCCTCCTCCCTGCTCCCCAGCTCACCACACAGGCCACCTTTTCCCCATTTGATTTGCGGGCACCCAGTGCAGACTCATTTTCAGATGTCAGGCCTGATGTCACCTCCTGTGGGACGACGTCTCTGACCCCTTGATCTGGGTGGAACATCCCTTTGCAGTGGACTTGGCCATGCACACATCCATCGCCCTCACCAGGAGGGAGCTCCTGCTGGCCAGGGGCTGCATGTCACCTGCCAGTCCCCAGAGCTTGGTCCAGTGCTTGACACTTGCAAGAGCTCACCCCATGTTTGGGGACATGAATGAAGGGTGTCATTGAGTCCAACAACCAGAGAGGAGGAGCTGCCTGCCACAAATAGCCAGATTTTGCTGCTTCCTCCATTTTTCTTTCTTCAGCAAAGCTAAGAGAGCACCGAGACTGCACGCTCTGCCCTCTGCAGCCAGGAGGAGGGTGAAGAGAGGAGGTCTTTGTTCCTTCTCCAGATGGCTGGAGCTGGGATGGAGCCCAGCAGCTGTGTTTGGGTGGAAGGCGAGAGGGCAGATGGCCTGGTGTCTGTTTGCAGACAGCCTGACAGGCGCAGCCCTGACGCAAGGCACTCTCTGAGGTGAACGCAAAGGGACGGTGGTGGCGTGGGGCAATGTAGGGCAGGCCACTGTGCTGGCATTCATGCTCAGACACTAGCCAGTGTGCTCTCAAGGCAGCAGAAAGAGAATCCTTCTATTCCCGGTGGTGACTTTTAATGTTTCAGTCTAAACAAAGCCTTTCTTATATAAAAAGTCTCTTAATTACTATCATTTAAAAATCAGTTTAACACAAGCAAGCCTCATTAGACTTCAATTTCGTTTTCTGCAAATTTTGGCAGCCATTGAATTATTCACCCAACTAATGCTGGTGATGGGGGGTAGTGAGCAGAGGAGGGGGGCTTCTTCCTTGCTTAAAATATTTAGAACCAGAAAATGATACAAGACCTAGTCACTTGCACTAGGACAGCAGTCACATGCTTAGATCCAATGTGCTCACTGATGTCCTCATCTCCTCAGGAAACTCTTTCATTTAAAAAAAAAATTAGCTAAATCCTTGGAGAACCAGGGTGAGAGCTGAGGGCAGCAATGTCACCACCTTACTAATTGCCCCTCCTTGGTCCAGAGCCAGTCAGTCCAAAGAACAAGACACAATGTCACACTTGGTACCAATGTCTGATAGACACATTTATGAGACAGCCCCTCCAAATACATGATTCTTTGATCATCCATTTAATCATAGTTTTCCTAATTAAACATTCAGGCCATGGTTTGAAATCACATTTTAGTTTCTGCACATAGATGGAATGTCAAGGTGCTGTCACATTGCAGAGGTATAAACAATCCACCTCCCCAAAATGAATTTTAACAACAATGAGAAATGAAATTCTGCTGAGAGTCAATTAGGGGCATCCCACTGAGGAAAGTGGAGTTGTCTTCTTTCCTCCCCAAGTACACATCCCCACTTACCAGGTGGAGGGAGCCCTCTGGAGCCTGAGCATTCTGAGAATCACGATTCTTTAAGGCACCTGTAATGAGACAGAGTTGTCGCCAGAGAGTCTCCCAAATTTCCTTCTTGTGCCTCACACCTTAGTGTATCCTCACCAAGGGTTCCCAGCTGCCGAACAGGCTTTGGATGAGCTGTCCAACATGGTAGCCAGCAGCCACATTTGGCCACTGAAATAAAATTTTAAATTTAGCAAAATTAAATGAATTAAACATCCAGTCCCAATAGTCACACTAGCCACATTTGGAGTGCTTGATAGGCACATGCTGCTACTAGCTGCTGTACTGCACAGCACAAATACAGGGCATTTCCTTCACAACAGAAAGTTCTACTGGATGGTGCTACTTATGGCTAACTAGGCAATTCACTTCAGCAATTCAGACTTGCTTGATTTCATGACTGAACTGATCCTTTGTTTGAATTTATTAATCAGCTCATTTCAACTCACTGTGCACTCAAGCAGCTGCTGAGGAAACAACAGGAGTGATTTGTTCTGTAAAATGGTAATGGTAACAGTAAAAGTGTTAACAGTAGTGCTGGCTGGCATTTGTTGGGCACTTATGCTCCAGGCTCAGTGCTGAGCACTTAATCTGTGCTTTCTCACAATCTTCACAACAACTCTATTATTATGCCATTTAACAGGACAGAAAATTAATAGCAGAGGTGGAAAAGGTCTTTAGCATTCATCTATTCTTAGTTGACAGAGCTCAAATTCTGGAGTCGGACTGCCTGGATTCAACTGAGTGGCTTCAGGCAAGCAACCTAACCTCCTTGTACCTCAGTTTCCTCATCTGTAAAACAGAGAAAATAGTAGGCTCTATTTTATGGATTGCTGTGAAATTTCAACATGAGTAGTTCATGTAAAGTACTAAGAACTCAGTGCTTTGATTACTTATTACAGGTGAAGAAAACACAGTGCGATTAATGACATGCTCAAGGTCACACAATTAATACAAGCCCAGTTCTCTTTTCCTTATACCAAATGAGCCCTTCTTGCATATAAGTCACACTGTGCCCTCCTTCCTTCCCTCCACAAGCCTTCACTAGCTTGGTCCCTTTTATCTTAACCACTTGGCAGCCAACTACTGGTATCGTGAGTGACATTAGCACTTTTGCATTGGCAAAGTCCACAATGACTCTCCCATGGAAGTGGCCAATTTCGAGGGCTTTCTGGCTTGATGACATGTGGAGAATAACCTAGGTGATCTCCAGCGTCCTTGTCACTCCCAATGTTCTCAGATGATTTGAGCTAAGAAAGTGAAGGCAGGTTCCTGTGTTAGGTAAAAGAGACTAGATCTTTTTACCCAATAGTCTGGATCTTAGGATTTTTTGCTGGAGGGTAATAGCTGAGGAAGAAAAAAAGATGAGTTCACTAGACTAGCCCCATCAAGGTGGCCACCTACACGGTATATTTCATCTATGTGGGATAGACCTCTGAAGCCTCAGTCACCTGCAGGAGTGTGCTATAGTGCTCCCTGATGCCAGGCCCTGCCTGAGATACTCTCTTTGGTTTACCCTGTCCTGATCAGAGTTGCTCACCTTAGGGTCCTTGGTTTTCTTAAGAGGATATCAACTCACTGAGGGTTCATGTGTTTGGATCTGTCTGCTCTTACCTGGAAATCTGGGGATTGAAGAGGAAAATTCTCTTTAACCTCAGCACCAAGAATGGCTGGGCAAGTACTGAGCAGCTGGATTGGTTTTTATCTTATGGACACTGAATATGTAATCCATAGTACTTCCTCCTCTGTCTGCTGGGAAGCTCAGAGCCAAATTTGCAACCTATTTCTAGTAATATAACATCCATTCGGTATACAAACCCTACCCCTGGCGGCTCTTTTACATTTTTTTCTTATCCATATTTCAATTCTTCAATTCCTTTCAGCACTATGCAGGATACAGGATATAAATAATAAAGATAATCTCTGGTGTCATTTCAGGACCTAGAAAAAGTCCTGGGCATCCCAGTCTATTCAGTGTTCTCCACAAAGCTAGGTCTTCTCATTTCTTAACTGTACAAAAAATATAAAATGTGTACATCACTGATGTTGTAGTTCCCTATGGTGTGATGGAGGGTTGCTCAAAGCACATTGTGCTATAGGAGAAGGGTAAGACAAAGAGAAGGCATTGGCCATAACGGAAAAAGAAGAAAAGGGGGATTCAAAACACAAAGGGAAAGAATTAGACTTGAGGGGGTTGGCTTGCAGGCACTGGAGATAAATTTGCCTGCATGACTGTTTTTCCCCAAGCCAATCTTACAAATTATCCAGCCCCAACTGGCACAGATACCCAGGCAGGCCTTCTGCAACGTAGTTTTAAAATCTACTTTAAGTATTGTACAGCAGTGATTCTCAAACTATTATGTGCATACACATCACTGGGATTCTTAGTAAAATGATTCCGATCCAGAAAATATGGGGTGGGGCCTGAGACTATGCTTTTTTTTTTTTTTTTTTTTTTTTTTTTTGCTGGCTGGTACAGGGATCTGAACCCCTGACCTTGGTGTTGTAACACCAAGCTCTAACCAACTGAGCTGCATTTCTTACAAGATCCCAGGTGATGGAGATGCTGCTGGTCCAAGGTCCACACTTTGAATATCAAGGATCTACAGGACTTACATGGCGGTGGTTGTCAACTGGACGTTTCTGGGGAGAGAATCCTCTGGGTCCATGCTGTCTCTTCTAGTCTTCCAGTGCCTATCTCTGAGGCTTAAACTCTATTTCTTTCCAAGCATTGTTTGGATTTCCATGCATTGCTGGTCATAACATAAAATGGTGCAGCCACTTTGGAAGACAGTCTGGCAGTTTCTCAGAATGTTAAACATAAGAGTTACCCGATGACCCAGCAATTCCACTCCTAAGTATATACCCAAGAGAAATGAAAACATATGTCTACAAATAAACCTGTGCACAAATGTTCATAGCTTCATTAACTCCTAATAGCCGAAAAGTGAGAAAACCCAAATGTCCACCAATTGATGAATGGATAAAAAAAGTGGAATATCCACACAAGTGGATATTATTCAGCAGTAAGAAGAAATGAATTACTGATAAATGCCACAACATGGATAAACCTTGAAAATGTTATGCTAAGTGAAAGAAACTAGTCACAAAAGGCCATCTACTGTGTGACTCCATTTATGTGAAATACCCAGAACAGGCAAATCCATAGAGAGGGAAAGGAGACTACTGGTTGCCAGGGGTTGAGGGGGGTGGAAATGGGGAGTGACTGCTAATGGGTACAGGGTTCCTTTTTGGGGTGATGAGAATGTTCTAAATTTAGATTGTAGTGATGTTTGCACAACTGTATGAATATGATAAGAACCACTGACTTGTACACTTTAAATGGGTGAATTTTATGATGTGTGAATTATATCTCAAAGCTGGTAAAAATCTTATAGGGGTCAGGGGGTGGGAGCATGTCTTGAGAAAGCCCTTCATCCTCCTCCCTCCATCCAGGTGGTAGTTCTCTGCCCCACGTGGGGGTTCGTGCTTCCCTTCTTCCTGCTGGGAGACTCTCCACTTCATTACCTGCTCTCTCAGGTCTTGGTGATATGTCTATATTTAAAGCAGTCTCATTCCAGATTTTTTTGAGTGTGCTAAAATGTTGTTTTTTTCATAGGTTGTGAAATCTTGGAAAAATTTCAAAACCGAATCTCATTAAATGAGCATTCCATCTGATGTTGTGACAGAGCATACTGTTAGTAATGTCAGTAGTGTTGTGACAACAAGCCTGCCAGATCTGAGTTAAAGAAGGTATGGGAGTTCAGGTCAATTGACTTTTCCTGTTTTGCTTATGATGCTTCAATTCTCACTGAGAGTTCATGAACATTTGGAAAGCCAGACTAGCAATAGGATTACTCAGACTTTGCTTTTAGACAATGGTGGTTTCTTTCATTTAATAGATATGGGCACTTGCCCCTCTTATTTACTGCTAGATAAGATCTGGACATCTATGTTAGGTCTAGATGGAGATCAACACCTTTAATTTAAAGATGAATTTTCTGTCACAAATATAAATCTTAAACTGTAAATAGAGTTAATTTGTCTCAGCAATTTAATCGATCACTACAATATGAAAAATCTATAGCTGATGGGTTTGTCTCAGCAGCACTGGCTTTGTATGCAGATGGAGAAGCTGGGTACTTCTAGCATGCGATGGTAACTGGTCAACTGTGCCCTCCTGGGCCCTCTACTCCCCGCCTACATTCTCCAACACAGTCTCCACTGATTATGACTGAAGTTACACAGTAAAAGATTTAGTTATTTCACGGGCTTATTGATTGCTCTATTTGTCTTTTTTTTTTTTTTTAATTGAAAAGACGTACAAACACCCTTGGGAGGAGGAGCATATTTAGCACTTTTGAATCACCACGACCTTGGCTAACCAGATTCCTTGAATTTGTTTATCAGATTCCTTTTGTCTCCCTGATAATTCAGAGCAGCACCCAGCAAAAAGGGGAGAGGGGATTCTGATTGAGAATGAAGAAGCAGAGAATAAAGAGCCAAGGACTGGGTGTCAGAGGTCTGGCTCATCCCCTAGGGTCATCAGTTACTTAATTTCTTTATTTACAAGAGGCTTTAGTTTCTTTAGTTACAAAAGGAGAATAATAGTGGCGGTGACATGTGTCCTGCCAGCCTCCCAGGTGGGATCACAGATGGTGGGTCTGTGCAACTGAATGTAAAGGGGATTTGAAACCCTTAACAAGGCTTTGCAAATGTGCAGCCAGGCAGTGCTGGAGGCACCTCCATGATGTGCAGGTCACTGTTTAGCGACCCAAGTAGATCATTTCACCGCAATTGCACGCAGACCTGAAAGGGCTTATTTTCTACATACTTCCTGTGGAAAACACTACGTGGGTCTTTTTAGGGTTTTTTTTCCCCTAACCTCCTGTTATGAAAATTTTCAATCATATATAAAAGTTGAAGGAAATTCACAGTGAACACACATATTAGTGCCACCTAGAATCTACAATTAACATCTTACTATATGTGCTTTATCACAACTCTCTCTGTCTTTTCGGGATTTTTAAAAAAATTGGTTTTGCCTTTTTGCCTTGCATGCTACTTATTAAGATAATTTATCTGGTGAGCAACATGTACAAAGGAGGAAATCAAATAAAGCTTCCCACATAGGCCTATTATGTCCAATAAGAACCTCAACTGCCAACTCTCCTCGCCTCCTTCCAAAAAAAAAAAAAAGAGTAGGTTTTCATATTTAGGTAAGAACACATAGGAAAGAAACATGAGGACTGTTTTTGTTTTTGTCTTTGTTTAAGCATCATTGACATAGGCAAAGAGGGTGGCTGTATTTTAAAAAAAAAAGAAAAGAGAAAGTGTTGTGTATTATTAAAAGCCCTAAAATAAAACAAAGACAAAACTATAAAAAACAAGTTTAAGCAGCTCTGAATATTGGTTTAAACTGTGAGCTCTGCACCTGAAGAAATGTCCAAGGGAAAAGATACTGTTACAGAACCAAGTAAAAGTTTGTCTCTTTGAGGGACCGGTGGTTTCTATATCAAAGACAGAGAAGGCTCTGGAATACCATAATCTGGAACAGAAGCTTTTTGGTAGATAATAAGAAACACCACACAATAGTACTGAGCTGTGTGTTCCAAACTTAGTCATTCAAGCATCCTTCCACTATGCCGGCCACAGGCTTACCTCTAGTATTATTTCTCACTTAATAGTTTTCTTTAAACTGACTTTTTTTTTTTTACTTAAATACATATATTTTCAAAAGAAACCTTGTATCATTCCCATAAATGGAGAACCAAAATTATTTGCCATGAAAAGAAACCAGCTTTAAAAATCAGTGCCATGAAAACCAAACCATGTTATTAACTTCCAGCTCAGTTCTGTTGCTTGACAAAAGCTCTGAACCTGGGCTCGTTCTCTGTTTGTTTAAAAAATAAAATAGCAAGAAGGCAAGAGTTAGAGAGTCGTTAAAACTTCAAGTGGAAACTTTCTTCCTGATTTAATCAGAAGATTGAAGCATAATTCAAAGGGGAATAAATTTCTTGGCAAGTGATTCCGTGTAATATAACATGGAGTCTTCTACTGTTCTGTATACCACCATGGCACACATCCCACTGGGAGTAGAGAAACAGTGTACAAAACACTATCTTGGCAATGTCTTCTGTGATCCTCCAGTTCCCACTTTTCTTTGGAATGGAGTTCAAAGTCATTTGTCTCCTGGTCTTCCCAATTACCAGAGTGTCTTTCCTCACAACTGTTCATTATGCAACGACCCCAGCAATTCAGAGTATGTCAGAATTTACCCCCACTTTCCAGGTGACACCTGAATGCACCCTATCCTTGTCATTCCCCAATTCCTACCTGCCCCATTTCCTCATTCTCCACCCTTCTTTGACCCATTCTCTGTCCTGGAGATTACCACCTAAATACCAGCTTGGATTTGGCTAAAGAGAAGCAACTGCAGAAGATGAAAGTGTGGGAGGAGAGTGGCCAGTGTTCTCACCCCACTCCCTTCCTGCTTGGTGAAGCAGTTCTGCAAGTGTCTTCACCCCTCCATACCTGTAGCACCTGCAGAGGGTCCTATCCCCATGGGTATAGCTTTTACCAGCTTCCAATCACACTATCTCCTCCCATTGCCCCTTCAGACTGAGGTAATAAAGACATCCTATTGATGATGAATCACCTCCAAGTGATTTAACATTCCTTGTTTGATCCCTTAGTCCTATCAGCACTTCCGTAATAATTCCTTATTAATGGATCTTTGTTTGAATTAAGTTGGAGAAGTTTTTATTTCTTGACAGATTCTGAGTGATACAGATGGGAACCTTACTTTCACTATATATTCATTTGTATGGTTTAAACTTTTTCCACATGCTTGCCTTACCTATTCAAAAAAATACAAATAATAAAAATAATAAATCAAAGAACTAAAAATATGACATATCAAAATTTGTGGAACATGGTTAAAACAGTACTGGGTGGGGGGAGTTTTTATCTTTAAAAGAAGAAAAGTTGAAAATCAATGATCTAAGCTTCCATCTCAAGAAGCTAGAAAAAGACAAGCAAATGAAACAAACAAAAATACAGGAAATACAGATGAGAGGAGAAATGAATGAAATAGAAGTAGAGGTAGAAACAAAATACAAATAAAACCAAAAATCAGTTCTTTGAAAAGATCAATAAAATTGATAAACCCTGAGCATAGGATCAAGAAAAAAAAAAACCCACAAATCACCAATGTCAGAAATGAAAAAGGGGACATAACTACAGATTCTGAATATTTAAAAATAAGCTTGAAACTAGTATAGCAACTTTATGCCAAAAAATTTGACTGCATTGTTGACATAGACAAATTCCTCGAGAAACAAAAATTAATTACACTGACATGAGAGGAAATACGAAAAACAAATAATCCTATATTGATTAAAGAAGTTACATCAGTAATTAAAAGCCTTCCTCAACCCTAGAAAACCAAACCAAACCAAACCAAACTGTAGGCTTGGATGGCTTTGTTGGTAATTTTTTCCAAACATTCAAGGGAGAATTAATATACTTTTTAAAGAGAAAGGGGAAACAATTCCAAACTTTTGAGTTTTATGAAGCTAGCATAACCCTGATATCAAAAGCTGCCAAAGACATGATAAGAAATATGACACTCCACTATGTTATGAGTAAAAACACTAAAGTCTTAAACAAAATAATTTTAGAAAATTGAAACCAATGATAAATAAAAGAGATTATTATGACCAAGTGAAGTTTTACAAAATTGCAAAATTGATTTATTAATCAAAAATCAATCAGTATAATCGTTAAGTTAACAATATAAGTGAGAAAAATCACAGAATCACCTCAATACATGCAGAAAATGTATTTGACAAAATTCAAGTTATTCATGATAAACAAACTAGGATTAGAAGGCAACTTCCTCAATCTAATTAAGAGTATCTATAAACATGAAATAAAGTGTAGCATATGGTAATAAATTATAACATTAAATAAATTGTAAAATATTGAACTTGTTACCTCAGAAGCTAGAAATAAGACAAGGATGCCCAATATCACCACTTGTATTAAACATTATGTTGGTGGAAATAGCTAGAGCGTTAAGGCAAGAAAAAAAAAAAAGATATAAAACATGTAAATAAAGAAGTGGCACTGTTTTTATTCACAGATGATATAATCATAGATACATGGGATTTATCCAGTAACCTTGCTAATTTGGATCAGACAATTCAATATTGTTGAGATGGATTTCTTCCAAAATTGACATGCAGATTCAATGGCATTGAAATCAAAATTCCACTAGATTTTTTTGTGTTTGAAAATTCATAATATTTATATGGAAATACAAATGGCCTAGAATAGCCAAGAAAATCCTGAAGAAAAATACAAAGTTGATGGATATATACTACCAAATTTCAAGATTTCCCATTGCTATATTATGAAAATATATATTTGGTTTTAATCCTTGTGTCCTGACATACAATTCATTAAATCCCCAGACTCTCCAAAGTGGTTTTCATATGCTAATGATGGCTGGCAGCCCGTAAGTAGCTCCAGGATGGGGGCTGGTCACAGGAAAGACCAAGGCAGGACTTTCAGTCCCATCCCCAACATCCAGGGAGGGCAGAGAGGCTGAAAGTTAAGTTGATGACCAGCGGTCAATGATTTAATAAATTATGCCTAGGGTAATGAAACCTCCATAAAAATCCAATAGTTTCATTCTTTTTTATGGCTGAATAGTATTCCATTGTGTGTATATACCACATTTTCCTTATCCAGTTGCTGTGGATTGAATGTACCCTCCAAACTCATTGAAGCTTAAATTGTGGCCCCCAAAGCTCATATGTATTAGAAGCTTAATTCCCACTCTAACTGTTGAGGGTGGGACATCCTATTATGTAATTAAAAGGTGGTGCATTGAAGAGGTGATTAGATTGTAAGACCATGCCATAGTAAGCGGATTAATAATGGTAGTCAGAGGCATGGTTCTAAGGGCTTTAAAAGGAGAGTGCATGAGAAACTCTCTCTCTGCTCTGCCATATTTGCCATGTGATACCCTGAGTTGCTGTCGCCACCACCAAGACCCTCACCAGATGTGTTTCCTGGACTTTGGACTTCTCAGCCTCTGAAAACATAAGCAATAAATTTCATTAACTTTATAAAACACCCAGTTCTGTGTATTTTATTATAAGACACAGAAGTGAACTAATACACCAGTCATCCAGCGATGGATATTTAAGTTTGGTTCCATAGCCTGGCTGTTGTTACTAGAGCTGCGATAAACATGGGAGTGCAGGAATCCCTTCGATCTGATGGACATATACCCAGTAGTGGGACTGTTGGATCGTATGGTAGTTCTATCTGTAGTTGTTTAAGGAAACTCCACACTATTCTCCATAACGGTTGTACTAATTTACAGTCCCACCAACAGTGCAGAAGGGTTCAGCAACATGGATGAGCTTGGAAAAAATTATGTTAATGAAACAACCCAGGTGCAGAAAGAGAAATACCCCATGTCCTCACGCATAAGTGGGAGCTGAATAAATAAATAAACAAATAAATAATAAAGAGAGAGAGAGAAAGAAACAATATGTTGAACTTTTAGAAGGAGAGAATGGAACTGTGATTACTAGAAGTGGGAAGAGGGAGGGAGGGAGAAGGAGGTTAATGAGAAATTTGTTAATGGACACAAAGAATGACTACATAGTGGAAAGACGAATAAGCTAACTATCCTGATTTGACCATCACATATTGTACACAACTATTGACAGTAAACTTTGTACCCCATGGATATATGTAATCATTTACACTTCAATTAAAAAAACAAAAAAACAAGAGGCCTGGGTTCCGAGAGCATCCAGATAGCTGAACATATGGAGATTCCTGGAAGGTGGCAGACCCAGGGAGGACATGGAAGCTCCGTGCCCCTTCCCCACACCTCACCCTACGCAGCTCTTCATCTGTGTCCTTCGTAATATCCTTTTTAATAAACCAGTAAAAGTAAGTGCATGTTTCCCTGAGTTCTGGGAGCTGCTAAAGCAAACTAATCAAACCCAAGGAAGGAGTTGTGGGAACCCTGATTTATGGCTAGTTTGTTAGAAGTTCCAGAGGCCTGGACTTGCAACTGGCATTTGAAGTGGGAGGCAGTCTTGGGGACTGAGCCCTCACCCTGTGGGATCTGACACTATCTTCAGGTAGATAGTGTCGGAATTGAATTAGAGGACACCCCGCTGGTGTCTGCTGAGAAACTGCTTGCTTGCTTACTCGCCAGTGGGGAGAAATCACCACATATTTGGTCACTGAAGTAGGGTCGTCTGTGTTGATTATTGCTGAGTAACAGCATAGAGGATAAAATACTACAGTTTGTGTTTTTCCCACACCGATACATCCATAAAACTGCAGTGATTCAGACAATGCAGTATGGAACTAAGGATAGGCAAATCAACCAATGGACTAAACTAGGGGCCCGGAAATAGGAGTATATACCCACCTACATAGAGTCACCTGATGTGCAATAACAACACGAAGGCAGAAGCAGAATCGTTGTAATAAAGGAGTCATAGCAATCATGCATCTACATGGAAAAAAATGAGCATTGCCTCTTACCTCACATCAGACAAAAAATATTTGACATTGATAGTAAACCTACATGTGAAAGGTAAACAAGAAAGTTTTTGTAAGAAACATAGGAGAGATATCGTTATGAACTTGCATTAAGCAAAGATTTACTAAACAGCACACAAAAAACACTAACTATAAAAAATTAATAGATTGGACATCATTAAAATTAAGAACTGCTCATGAAAAGTCAGACCCTCTAAGGGAGTGATAAGGCAAGACACAGCCTGGGAGAAAACATTTACAATGCACACATCCAGGAAAGGACTTGTATCCAGAATGTATAAAGGACTCCTATACACCAATAAGAAAAAGATAAACACCTAAATGAAAAGGGGGCAGAAGACTTGAACAGACATCACAAAGGAGGATTTCTATATAGTGAATAAGCGCACAGAGAGGTGTTCAACATCACTACTCATCACAGAAGTGAAAATTGAAATCACCAGAAAACAAGAAACATCCATCGGAATGGCTACGTTTAAAGACTGGTACAAATTATCGGTTAGGATGTCAAGCAACTGAAACGCTCTCACATTGCTGGTGAGAGTATAAATTCCTGCAAATCCTGGAAAGCTGTTTGGCATTATATACAGTATTAGTCTGTTTTGTGTTGCTATAACAGAACACCTGAGGCTGGGTAATTTATAAAGAACAGAGGTTTATTTGGCTTATGATTCTGGGACAGCTGTATCTGGCGTGGGCCTCAGGCTGCTTCTACTCATGGTGGAAAGTGGCAGGCAGGCAGTGGGTACAGCAGATCACATGGCGAGAGAAAGAGAGAGAGAGAGGAGGTACCAGGGTCTTTTAAACAACCAGCTCTCACAAGAACTAATAGAGCAAGGACTCACTCAGTAACCCCACCCCCCAGGGAGAGCATTAATGCATTCATGAGGGATCCACCCCCATGACTCAATCAGTTTCTAACACTGCCACATTGGGGATCAGATTTCCACATGACTTTTGGGGGGGACAACACATCCAAACTCTCATATACTAATGCTAAATATATAACTATCCTTTGACACAGCAATCCTATCTCTAAGTATATATTTAAGAGGAATGAAGCCTGGGCTACCAGAACACATGCGCAAGAAGGTTCACAGCAGCTTTTTCCATAATAATCCAAAACTGGGAACAATCCAAATGTCCATCAGCGAGAGGACAGATAAATAAATTCTGGCTATTTATACAATGGAATACAACACAGTAATAAAAAAATACACAAAATGACATGACTGAATCTCACAAATATTAAGCTTAGCAAAGGAATCCAGACACGATAGGGTAGGTGCCTTGTGATGCCGTCTATATGAAATCAGGAAGAGGAAAACGTTGTACTTTGTTTTACAGCAATGATCTCAAATGTACCCCACAGTTGCACTTGTATAATACATAAAAATAACACAATCTCTGCTCTTTAAATAAATGAACACGATCAAAAGAATTAATTACATTAGCCCTTCTGAACACTGTGCCTTAAAATCTAATCACTATTTAACTGGGAAGACAGAGTAGGAGCTTGATGTTCTTGGAAATTCATTTAAAAGCCAAACAACAACAACAACAACAACAACAAAAAACCTCAGCAAAACATGGAACTTGGATGCAAACTCTGGGAGAAAGGCGAAACTTGAATTGATATCGGACCCCAGGAATTTCCTCTGGCTCCTCCTCCCACTCAAGCTTGGGAGCAGTTCAATGCACTTTGCCTCGGGGTAGGAATGACACAGCACAGAGGGAGAGAAGCCTTTTTAGTTTTAAATGCCTAACCCACAACAGGGACCAGAAAGAAAGCTGGGCATAGGACAAAAGATTCTAAAGAATACTTAATGACTCAGAGCCAGTTTCCCACCCTCAAAACTAGCTTTACAAAATTCCCTGGGTGCTCTGTGCCTTGCCTTCCCTGGGCTGCACCCTGAAGGTGGAAGGAGGGGGAATGAGAAAAAACCAGGTAGGTTTGAGGAATCCGAGTGCAGAGGACGTCTATTCTTGCTTTCCAGGTGGAACCTGAAGGGTGGTAAGCCTCCTTAATTCATCCTGCACTTGGCAGGAAGCAGGAGCAAGGAGTAAAGATGGTTCCGTGGGGTGTTTGGGATGATGGGCTGAAGCAGGCTCATAGAATTCTCACATGCTTCCAAGCAGAAAGTGCAGATGCACCAAAAATTGGATCCAAAAGTGGGATGAGAGAAGTAAAAAGAGCCACACTTGCAGAGGCTGGGAGGTCAGAAATATGGATAAGAGAAAAGCACATCTGTGGACCAATGAGGAGAGTAAATGTTGTATGTCTGAGCATCTTCCAGCCTTGTAGATGGTGACCAAGGGCTGGATGTCCAGGAACTTGGATGCAAACTCTGGGAGAAAGGGGAACCCTGAATAGATTGAGAACAAGTTTCTGCCTCCAGGTGGATAAAGGCTAAAGTATAGAGTTGTTGAAGAAAAACAAAAACGATTATTTCTTTTGCCCAATTGGGAGTGTGTCCTGAGATTTACATACCTTGTGCTTTTCTAGAATGCAAGTTTTGGGGTTGTGGTGTACTCCATTCAATTCTCTGCTCATCACACTTTGATAAGCAGGACAACAAGGCTATTTGAAGACTGGGTTTCCCATTGCAAAACCTATTACTACTTCCAGCTGCATGGTGCTGTGAAGCAGCAGGAGAACCGGTGAGGTGTCCTCACTCACTTTCAGGATACGTGACAACAGAAAAATAATAAACGTATGAAAATTCTCAGATTTCCTCTTCCAAGTTCATTAAAGTGGACCCTGCCTTTGTCAGTTCAGCCTTAAACATTGTGCTGCCCCCCTGAGAGAATTCTGCCTTTGCCAGAGAAGTTATCCAGAGGTTTTTCTATGGCAGAATTGAGAGGCAATGGGGAAAGGTAGAACAAGAAGAAAAAGGGAGTCCCATTATAGTCCAGGGATCGGGGCTAGGTGTGGGTTTCAGGTGTGCAAGGTGTGAATAAAGTGGATGAAGAGGAAAAAGTAGCTTTATAAATCATTGCTACAGACTAGATGTACCCTCTACTGTGTTTGAGTGGTAAAACCTTTAGGTATTTTGAAATTGCTTTTGGGTGGGTGAGACTGTACCACACTGTTGGCTGCAGTTTCAATAGGACCAGTTTCAACAGCAACCAGGGTTCTTAATAGTAAACAGCAAGGCATCCACTCTGGTGGATTTAAGCTGAAATACTGTTTATTAAAAGGGTTTGGGGTGGCTCACAGAAAGGGCAGGAAAGCAAGAGAGCTCGGTATGGGACTATGTATGTTTAGAATGATCCTAAAACCTCACCACAGGATTTCTCTGGTGAAGATGCTTCCAGTACTGTCACTTGCATTGCTAACATCACAAATTTGGTCATGTGGTCCCTCTCAGGTCTCCTTTCCTTCTTTAACTTTGATTACAAGTCTGGGGCAGGTGTGTCTGAAGGGTTGAGCCCAGGTCATTTGCCGGAGATGTGGGAAAGTATGTAAGTGTCATTTTCAGTTTCTATGGTGGGTGGTGGACTCTGTCTTACATCTTGACCCAAAAGGAAGGGGAATTTATCCCCAAATTGGTGGAATTCATAGGCAGGGAAGCCAGAAAGGTGGCACTTGTTTACCACTGAGGTCAACTACCTCATAAACTTATGTGCACAAGTTTTATTTGTTAAAAATGCAGATTTCATAACCCTTCCTCTGAACTACTGAATCAGAATCTATGAGAATGGGATCCTGGAACTGGTGGTTTTTAACCAGCACCTCAAATGATTTTTATGTACCTCAGGCTTTAACACATACCCCCATCAGCTCATGGGTATAGCTGATAGTAACTCTAAAAATTAGTATATCTTAAAGCTTTGTTGCCTTTCCATCCAGGCAACTGGGTAATAAAGTATAACTCTCTGTAGGAGGTTGTACAGCCTATGGATTTAGAGTGTAACAGGCATTGGTGTAGTCCTAATTCTACCCTGTATAGCTCTGCACTTTTAGAAAAGTTGCTTCATCTCTAAAATGGAATAACAGTAACATGAACGTGTATGAGTTAAGGAAGGACAGGCAATGGTGCTATAACAAACAGCCTGAATTCTCAATGGCTTAATGTAGTAAAGGTTTATCCCTCTTTTGTTGTTGTTGTTTTTTTTTTAAATAGACTTTAGTTTTTAGAGTAGTTTTAGGTCAAAGCAAAATTGAGAAAATTATAGAGAATTGGTTTAACTTTTTCCTTAAATTTTTGGTAGAATTCACCAGTAAACCCATCTGGGCCAGGTGCTTTCTGTTTTAGATGATTAATTATTGAGTCAACTTCTTTTATATATATATATATATATATATATATATATATAGGCCCATTTAGAATGTTGATTTCTTCTTGTGTGTTTGTTTTTGCAGATTGTGTTTATCAAGGAGTGGGTACATTTTATTCAGATTATCAAATTTATGAGCATAGAGTTGTTTGTAATATTTCTTTATCATCCTTTTAATGTCCCTGGGAACTGTAGTGATGTCCCCTTTCATTTTTGGTATTAGTTTTTTTTTGTTTTGTGTGTGTGTGTGTGTGTTTCTCTCTTTTTCATTCTTGCTTTCTGTCTTCTTAGTAGAGGTAGAGGCTTCTCAATTTTATTTACCTTTACAAAGAATGATTTCAGTTTTGTTGATCTTCTCTGTTAATTTCCTGTTTTTAATTTAATTGATTTCTGTTCTAATTTTTATTTTTTATTTTTTTCTACTTACTTTGGATTAAAATTACTCTTCTTTTTCTAGTTTTCTAAGATAGAAGCTTAAATGATTGACTTAGATCTTTCTTCTTTCCTAACATATGCATTAAATGCTAAAAATATTCCTCTAAGTGCTGCTTTCACTGAATCTCACAAATTTTGATAAGTTGTGCTTTCATTTTCATTTAGTTCAAAATATTTTAAAATTTCTTTTGTGATTTGTTCTGTATCCTATGTATTATTTAGAAATATGTTGTTTAATCTTCAAGTATTTTGGGATTTTTCTAGCTATCTTTCTGTTATGGATTTCTAGTTTAATTTTTGATATGGATTGCATTGTGTCCCCAAAAGTTTCATGTAGTAGAAACTTAATCCCCACGGTGACAGTGATAAAAGGGTGGGGAATCCTATTACAGTAATTGAAAGGTGGGGCCTTGAAGAAGTGACTGGATTGAGAGGACCATGCCCTAATGAATGGATTAATCCAGTGATGGTTTAGTGGTGGTCATAGGCATGGTTATGATGGCTTTATAAGGAGAGCAACTGAGAAGCTTAGCTCTCTCTTGCTTCTGCCAGTCTTGCCATGTGATACACTGCATTGCTGTAGAGTCACAACCAACAAGAACAAAGCCCTCACCAGACGTGTTCCCTAGACTTTGAACTTCCCAGCCTCCAAAAATGTAAGAAGTAAATTCTATTTCTTTATAAATTACCCAGTTTTGGTATTTCTGTTATAAGTAACAGAAATGACCAAATACACTTTCATTGTGGTCTGAGAAGACATTCATTATTTATATTCTTTAATTTTATTAAAGTGCATTTTATGCCCCAGAATGGGATCTCCCTTGGTGAATATTACACATGAACTTGAAAAATCTGTATTCTACTGTTGTTGTGTGAAGGAGTCTACAGATGTCCATCATATCCATTTAACTGATGGTATTAACTATGTCTTTAATAATTTTCTGCCTGCTGTATCTATTTCCCATTCAGACTGTTTATTGTTAGTGTATAGAAATGCAACTGATCTTTATGAGTTGACTTTGTGTCCTTCTACTTTGTGAACTTCTCTGTTAGTTCTAACAGGTTTTGTTTTTGAACCTTTAGGATTTCCTACATATAAGATCATATCATCTGTAAACAAAGATAATTTTACTTCTTCCTTTCTAATTTAGATGACTTTTATTTCTTTTTCTTACCTGATTGCACTTGCTAGAACTGCCAGTACTCTGCTGAATAGAAGTGATGAAGGTGGGTATTCTGGTCTTGTTACTGGTCTTACAGAAAGAGCGTTCAGTATTTCTCCACTGAGCATAGTGTTCACTGTGGTTTTTCATATACAGGCATATTTCGTTTTATTGCATTTCACTTTATTGCACTTCACAGATAGTACATTTTTTACATATTGAAGTTTTGCGGCAACCCTGCATCGAGAAATCTACTGGTGCCATTTTCCCAGCATTATGTGCTCATTTCATGTTTCTGTGTCACATTTTGGTAATTCTCACAATATATCAGACTTTTTCATTATTACATCAGTTATGGTGATCTGTGATCAGTGAGTGGTCTTTGATGTTACTATTGTAATTATTTGGGGGTGCCACAAACAGTGCCCATGTAAGACAGCAAACTTCATTGATAAGTATTGCGTGTTTTCTGACTGCTTCACGCACCAGTCATTCCCCATCTTTCTCCCTCTCTGTGAGCCTCCCTAGTCCCTGAGACACAACAATATTGAAATTAGGCCAGTTAATAACTATACAATGGCCTCTAAGTGTTCAAGTGAGAAAAAGAGTCACGTCCCTCACTTTAAGTCAAAAGCTAGAAATGATTAAACTTAATGAGAAAGGCATGTCAAAATCTGAGGTAGGCTGAAAGCTAGGCCTCTTGCACCTGTTAGCCAGGTTGTGAATGCAAGGGACAAGTTCTTGAAGATTAAACTGCTACTCCAGTGAACACATCTGGTGAGGTAATACAGCAGTGCAGGGTATTGCATAGCTAGAATGGTGGAGCAGAGAGACAAACCTCTCCTGTGCTCTTCTTTTAAAGCCCTCACACTATTTACAATGTCCCTGATGACCATTCCATTCATTAGGACATGGTCCTCAGAATCTAATCACCTCTGCAAAGCCCCACCTATCAATCACCGTAGTAGGATTTCCCACCCTCAGCAGTTACAGTGGGAATTAAGCTTCTAATATATGAACTTTGGGGACACAATTCAGTCAGTCCACAGCACCATCTCATAGGATTGCAATGAGAACCAAATGTGTGGCATGTATGAAGAACCACCCACAAATACTACTTTCATTCCCTTTTCTCTTTTTGTTGCTTTTGTTTTGTGTTTTTAAGGGGGAAGGGAGATGCCAGGTGACAGAGTACTTGTGGTTTTATTTAACACAAATAAAACATGCCCCTGAGCTGTCTGTTCATTTTCCTCAGTGTGTAGCCTTGAGGCCTGGCGACTCTGAGGGCCAGCTGAGCTACTCTTTCCACAGTGGCTTTCACCATTCTTGGAGGAAGCATTTTGAGCAACTTCAGCACACTGAGATTTGTTGCACACCAGCAACACTTCCAGCTCTTTGATATTGTGGACCAGAAATTTCTGGAAGCCACTGGGCAGCCCGTGCTTCATTTCTCTTTGTTCCCATAACCAACTTTGGGCAGCAAGATCTGGCCCTCGAATCTTCTCTGCACCCTATTGTCAGTGCTTCTGGGACTCAGCTAGTCACACTAATTTTGGTGTATCAGTCTGAGTGGTGATGGATGAACTCGGTCCATTTTTGATGATTTTGGCTTCACGAGGGGTCTGAGGGTGACCATGATGCCAAGCAGAAGATGTCTTCCATCTCTGTAGGCAGCATCCAAGGAGAGGGGAGGATGATTTTCTTATTATTTTGAAATGACTTTTGGTACAAGATTAATAGACCTTCACTATAAAAAAATTAAATAGTACGCATAAGCAAAAGAATTTCAAAATCACCTAAAATCTCACCACCTAGAGATAATAGCTATTAAAATATAAACCTTTTTTCTTTTACAAAAATAAGATTTTATTGTGCACACCATGTTAGAAGCTTTTCTAAACAACATAATCATATAGTACAACCACCTTGAGTTGTCATTATATTCTCTTCTACATCCTTTTCAATAACTACGTACGAAGTACTGAGTCTTGCAGATATACTGTAATTTTTAAACACTTTACCAATTGTTGAGCATTTTTATTATAATCAACACCATGATGAACATTTTATGCTAAATCCTTGCACACATCCTTGGCTCTTTCCTTATTAACCTGGGATTTTCCACTTCCTTTAGCTCTCTGTGTTTGAGCTGGACGTACATAGCAGAGAATACCTGGCTGGTCATGCTGGTCACTTAATAAGTCACGCAGATTAGAACTGGTGGAACAGGTTGGGTTTACTGCTATAAAAACCAGCCAACCCTAGCTTTGACATTTAAAATTGTTCCTGTTCCCTGGAGATTATGTCCCAGCTCAAACCTTCTCTGGCATACATAGTGAGAGAACTGCCTCATGAATTATCTCATATTCTTAAGAGAATACACTGTCATCTTTGTCTGTGTCAAGAGGAGCCCCTGGCAGCATGGGCTGTGTTACTATTTATAAAGTATATTTCATGTATACTAGAGGGTGCCAGAGGTATTAAGTCAATGAGAGTCATTTGCACGATGTATATGGGATCAGGATATAAAATGATTTGAAGTCCTCTATTGGTACAGAGAATATTTTTATGTTATGATATCTACAGATTAGCTGAAGATAGAATTTTTAAAAGTCTGGCAAAAATGTTCTCATAAGAACCATTCCTCTCCTCGTGGATCTTTTCTTATGCTCACTTCTTGTTAAATGGGGTTCAGACAGAGGTTAGTGAAGCCCTTAAATAATTGTGCCATCCCCTATTTTTAAAACACCCCAGCTCCTTGGTTGCCTGTGCAAGGTGAAGTCCCAAACCCTTAGCACATGCAGACTCCTTTCAAGTCTGGTCCCAAACCTCCATTTGCAGCTTTATCTCCTGCTTGTTGATCCTTTCTTAGTGATCCACTATGGATTATAATGCTTTATATCATAATTGGTTTAAATATCTGTCCCTTCCTTCCCATAACTTTTCTTATTAGCCATATATTATCCTATTCCTCTCCCCTGTCTATTTCTAAGAACCTAGTAGCTGGCATACAGTAGGTTAGCAGCAAATATTTGTTATTAAAAATAGCTCACATTTGATAAGAAGGGCTAGCATTACTATGTCCTAAGAGCTTTCCGTGTGTTATCTCATTCAATCCTCACAACAACACTATGAGATTGATACTGCTGTTATCCACACTTTATAGATAAGGAAACTAAGGAACAGAGGTTAAGCAACTTACCCAAGATTACAACAACAAATAGAATAGACAGCAGAATGAGATTTAAGCCTGGAAAGTAAAGCTCCAAAATCCTGGCTCTTAACCTACACCAAATGAAATTCATTGTAAAATTAATGGTATTTACCATATCATTGGGACAGAGACCAAATGCAGGGAAGTAGTACGGTTTGCTTGACAGCTGCACGGCCTCTGTAGACTACTACTTAAATTCTGTTTTCACTGTTACCAGCTTTGTCAGTTTGGAAGAGTTAAATTTTCTAAGCCTCTGTTTCTCCATCCATTAAATGTGGATAATAGTGGCCCCAACCTGGCAAGATTGTAGTGAACATTAAATGATGTAATATTTAGCTCAATAAATACTGTATACACATAAATGCTATTATTAGATCATAAGACCTGAACTTACTGCTAACTATTTGCTGTCCTGGAGTGAATATTTCAAATGCCTTTGCAAACAGACCATTCATTCTTCAGTCACCTGCTTCATGTCGGCGCATGTGTGTATATTGATCTCACACACACCACACGAAGCGAATATGAAATTACAAGGTTCCTAATCCAACTACATGGCCTCCCACAGTGTGTTCTGCACCAGACATGTTTGCTAAGGCTTTTGGCAGAAGCTCCAAACAGGGTCTCAGTGTCACTGCACGATGGCTTTTGGGGATTCCCCTATTTCTAACATTACAGGAGTCAAAGAGTAAGACCTATCCTGGACCTCAAGCAGTCATGAGAATTTGGGAGTAGAGAACAGATTGGAGGCAGCTCCATCCAGAATCCAGAAAAGAGCCCTCCTTTCAAGCGATCCACCCAGCATCCACACCGCAAGCCCGGATGGGCTCGACCTTCCAGAGACTAAATTCTCATGGGGCTCTTCTCCTACCAGGAGGGAGCTGGGTGAGATTTGCCCATGACCTCCTGTCTCCTCTTGTTTTATTTCTAGCGGGTTCAGGCAGCTTGCCCTGAAAATATAGTTCTGACTAGAAGAAATATGATCTCCTTTCTTTCATCACCAAAGCTCCAAGTTAAAGCCAAAAGTAAACTGAACTTCTGAAAATGAAAGGGAGAAATCAGCCAGAACAATTGAGAATGGTGCTGGGAGAGAGAAAGGGGCAGTGCAAAGGTTCCCAAAGATGCGGTGGCAGTAGCAAATGCAGAGCTCCAGTCTGTGCAGGCGGGGAGCTTACACCTACACCCCCACCCCACGCAGGACTACTGCTGAACAGCCTGAAATTCAGCCTGATGCCAGTCAGCCTTTACCGCTGAAGAAAGGGTTTGGGGAGCGTCACAAGCTGCCTGGGATAATGTAAATCAGCAGAGGGCTGTGAGGGCCTGCAGAGTTCCCTGTCTTTTCAAAGGAAGTGATTGCTGGGAGAGTACGATCATAGGATGTTGATGTTGGAAGGAATCAAAAGAGTCAGAGTGAATCTGCTTGCCCAAGGTCACAAAGCTATTTGGGGGCAGAGCATGATTGCTAGTCCGTCATCCCATTCTGTCCCCCTCTCTCCCTCCTGCCGTTGACTCACCCATAAACCTTCCATCCTTCCATTCCACTAGTCATGCCTAACATAATGTGGGCTGCACATTGGAGCTGTGACACCCCTGGTGTGCTGCAGAGTGGGGAGGAGGCTGTGGGATGGCCTACACAGGAAACGCCATGGCGTCTGTTTTTCTACCCACTTGTGGAAATCAATTTCATTCTGGATTCCATTTATAGAGTTAATTTTCCACCCAAAGGAGAGATCACAGAGCTCCCAGATCAGAGAGAGAGAGAGACCTCCAGGGCTACACCACCCAGGGAGAAGCTTTTGGTGATCAAGTAGATGAACAGGCCAATAAAGTTGACAACACTTAATACAATCATTCTTTTGCTACATGTGGCTACTGCTCCTCAACACTTTAGCAAGAAAAGAAAGGGTATCAATATCAGAATGCTTCTAGTAACTTATCGAGTACTTGCTGTATGGTAGGCAGTATTATTTCATCCTCAACAACCCCATTTTAAAGAAGAAGAAATTGAGGCACAAAGAGGTTAAGTAATTTGCCCAAAGCCTTGCAAATAGCAAATAGTCTGACTACAGTCTAAATAGTCTGATTCTTCACCATGCTTTTGTTAGCTGTCTTGTAAAAGTGTGTAGAATTCTTGCTTTGTAACATGGGTTCAGTCATCTCATCGAGTTCTGCTATCTTTGTCAAGTCTTTAATTAAGGAACCCTTCCTGATATTATTTTTGGCCAACATCTAAACCAAACCTGTTCATAACAGTTGAGATGCTAGTTAATTTGCAATTCTTACAAAATGTTGCTTGACAAGACTTTTTTTTCTGTTTGAATGTGCTATATGCTACATGTCCAATGTGAGCATGTTGGTATTTCCTTCTTGCCATTTTCCTTTTTATTTAACATGATAAAAACCACAGGATACATTCAATGTCTTGACTGCTCCCTCCCCTCTCGTTATATGATGTATTGTTTTGTGTGGCTATGTGGTCTGTATAACCACCATTTTTCAATGAACAAATAACATTTCATTGAGTAGCTCTATCATTATTTGCTCATGATGATAAATAAACAGGGAACATAAAGCCCTATGATGAGATCTTTGGGCTGTTCCAAATTCCTTATGGTATCAATAACTGCAGTATCCTTAATCTGTTTTTTACTTACCAGATATATTTTATTCCAGGTTAGCAGTTTTAAATTTTTTTTTTTTTATTTTAACTTCTCAATATACACTGTAGTTGATTTTCATGACACTTTAAGAGTTTTGAATTTCTTAAGGAAGCTCAAAGCAGGGTTTGTGCCTTTGTGAGTTTAGGTGGGAAGAGTTTAGTGAAATTTACATAGGTCATGAGCCAGCCTAGAGGTCTCAGCGAGTTTACTGAGCAACACGGAAGCCCACATAAATCAGTAGCAACAGGAGGAGCGGTCGCCAAACCAACCAAGAGAATATGTACAAGAGATCTAGGAAAACCAGAAACATCACCAGGTCTCAATGTCCCAGCTGGAGAGAAAACCCTAATGTCACAGGAACACTGGCTACCCATTCACATAGAAGCAGTTTTTCTAGAGGTGACACATTAATCCTGATTTTCAGATTACTTGGGGCATTCTTAGCTCTTTGCAGTAACAAAAATGCACAGCATGCGTGCATGTACACACAATCCAGAGATGACCTCTATCCCTCCCATTCATGTAGCAGAGGTGGGAGACCTTGGGGTTGCAAGGCAGGAAGGCCTTCATCCCTTCCCAGCAATATTACTATTAATCGACATGGGATCATATTTAATGAAATGATTAGATAGATGGTTTTTGTTTTTAAAGTACTTTAAGAACCACAAAATATTACATAAATGTTAGCTCTTAGGTATTGTTAGGGCATGTAGAAACGCTGACTTTTATAATAATTACCATTATCCATCTTGAGGGTTTAGGGTGGGAGCGGTTACATACCCATGTCTGGAAAGTATTTCATACCTATTTAACAGGGTAGTTTGAGATTTTCAAAATGCGAAATATTGATAAATTTTTGTATTTCCCCTGCTGTAGGAGTCTCAAAAAGAATGGTCTTCCCTCCCCACCCCCCATCCCCAGCCTGTCGCAGTGGTAGTCAGAGTCTGAGCAGCATGCCTCCAGGGGCCTGAGCAACGTTTCTGTGGCTGGGCACCCAGAAGGCCCCTGCCCTCCAACTGGGGAGACAGAAGCCCCTTTCACTCAGTTGTTCACCTACTGGGCACCTGCTGACATTTGAGCTTGTGCTTCTCCATTCTGGGAGGTCATGATTGAACCTCGGCAGTCTTTCTTACTTCCTTGATCATCCACACAGAAAATTCAGTTGCCAATTCTTTGGTTCCATCCTCTCAGTTGAGTGTCGTCTCCCTATTCCTACTGCTGCTGCGCTAAACTCTGTCAGCTCACCTCTCACTGTCTATTGCAATCCCCTACTTGGCCTCCTGGCTTCAAGATTTTCCCTTACTTCAATTCATTCTACGCATCTCCACCAGACTGACTACATTCCTAAAACAACACCACATTGCCTCAAGTAATTTACTGTCTCCAAATTCCTTGATGAATTCTTTTCCCCCACATAGTGTAATAGTTAATGTAGAAAATCCAATGTACTCTATGGACAAACTGTTAGAGATAATAGGAGAGTTTAGCAAGTGCTATAGATTGAATGACCACTGCCCCTCCCCCCACCCCCTGCCACCTCACTGAAGCTTAAATCCCGACTATAACTGTTGAGGGTGGGAAATCCTATTATGGCAATTGAAAGGTGGATCCCCGATGATGTGGTAAAATTGTAGAACCATGACAGAGTGTATGAATTAATAATGGTGATCAGGAGTGTAGTTCTGAGGGCTTTAAAAGGAGAGTGCTTGGGAAACTATCTCTCTTTCTGCTCCACTATTTTCTGCCATGTGAGACCCCTTGGTCACTGTCACCATCACCAAGACCCTCCCCAGATGTGTTCCCTGATCTTTGAACTTCCCAGCCTCTGAAACTGTAAGCAATAATTTTTGTTTTCTGATAAATTATCCAGTTCCAGGTATTTTGTTATAAGCAACAAAAACAGACTAATATAGAAAATTGGTACCAGAGAAGTGGGGTGTTGCTTATAACAAATACTTGAAAATGTGAAAGCAGTTTTGGAACTGGGTGCTGAGGAGAGGCTGGAAAAATTTGAAGGAGCAGGCTAGAAAAAGTACAGATGCTAGTGAAAATTTAGAAGACAAGAACACCAGGGAAATTTTGGAATGTTTTAGAGACTGGTTAAATGGTGGTGACCAGAATGCTTATGGAAATATGAAGTGTAAAGACCATTCTAAGCAGGTCTCAGATAGAAACAAGGAGTTTATTGGAAACTGAGGCAAATGTCACCCTTGCTATGAACTGGCAAGGAACTTGGCTGCATTCTATTCATGCTCAAAAGTTTTATGAAATGTGGAACTTAAAGGTGCTGACCCAGGATATTTGGTGGAAGAAACGTCTAAGCAGCAAAGCATTCAGGAAGCTGCACAGCTACTTGTAACAGCCTATGCTGAGTTATAGCAGCAAAGACAGGACATAAAGCCAGAATTTAAAAGGGAAGCAGGTCATAAAGAGTTGGAAAATTTGCAGCCTGGCAATTTAGTAGAGAAGCAGAGGGTATTTTAGGAGAAAAATGCAATGGTGCTAAGAAGATTAGTACAAATGAAAGGGATTATCAAGAGAAGGGGGAAGGCCCTGAAGACACTGCAGAAGCCTCTGGGGCCAACCCTTCCATTTCAGGCCCAAAGACCTAGGGAGACAGAATGGTCTTGGGGAACAAGCCTGAGGTGCCCTCCACAGGCTGGCTGCTCAGGACTGCCTTGGGAAGCTGCTAGCACCAGCACCCCAGCTGCTTTGGCTGCTCCAGCTATAGCTAAATTGGCCCCAGGTGTGGCCAGACTGGCAGCTTTGGAAAATACAAGCTTGGCGGTGTCCATGTGGTGTTAGGTCTTCAGGCTTGCAGAATGCCAGAGCTTTGAAGGCTTGGAAACCTCTGCCCCAATTTCAAATGGTGTATGCAAAAGCCTGGGGGCCCAGGAAGAGATTTGTTCCAAGGACAGATTCACCATAGATGGCCTTCATGAGAGCAATGCCAAGCATAAATGTGGGGTAGGAGTTGCCGCAGAGAAACCCCATCAGCTCCATGCCTAGTGGAGCCATGACAGCAGGACTGCCATGAAGACCCCAGATTTGTGGAGCTATCAGAGTGGAACACCAACCTGGGAGAGCTGAAGTGTGGCTGGGACCAGGAAAGCCTCAGGAGAGGAGCTGCCCGAGGACCTGGGGATCCAATCCCCATGCCAGCATGCAGAGGACATTGAACACGGAGTCAAGGTATAGGATTTGCCAGCTTTGAGATTTAATGCCTGGCCTGCTGGGTTTTGGACTGGTTTGAGACCTGGTTATTTCTCCCTTTTTGAATGGGAATATGTACTCTATGTTTGGCCCACCATCGTATCTTGGAAACAGATAACTTGTTTTGACTTCACAGGTGGGACTTGGGACTTTGGGCTTTGGACCTTTGAGTGGAAACAATTTAAGACTTTGGGGACAAAATGAATGTATTTGTATGGGAAAAGGACATGAGTTTTGAAGGGTCAGGCAGAATGCTGTAAATTGGATGCCCCTCCCTGAAGTCTCACTGAAGCTTAAATCCCCACTGTAACTGTTGAGAGTGAGAAATCCTATTATGATAATTGAAAGGTGGAGCCTTGAAGAGGTGATTAGATTGTAGGACCATGCAGTAGTGAATGGATTAATAACGGTGGTCTGGGTGTGGATCTGAGAGCTTAAAAAGGAGAGCGCATGAGGAACTCTCTGCAACACCATTTCTGCCATGTGAGACCCCTGGTCACTGTTGCCACAAGACCCCCACCAGATGTGTTCCCTGAACTTTGGACTTCCCAGCCTCTGAAACTGTAAGCAATAAATTTTGTTTTTCTATAAATCATCCAGTTTCAGGTATTTTGTTATAAGCAACAGAAACAGACTGAGACAGCAAGGTTGGTGGATACAAGAGCAATATACAAAAATCATAGCTCTCATATACAGAAAACAGCCAACTAAAAAGATATAATTTTTAGATCAATATTTCATTCACAATATCATACATTGACTTACATATTGACCATTCACTGAATGACCAATTTGCACACTTTGCTAAATTTAACAAAAAGTTTGTTCAAGTATTTATAAAGCTGACAGCAATTCATATTCAAAACCATGCCTCAGACTGTTACTTGTCCCTCATTATCCACTTTCTCCTGCCTTCTGCTATGGCAGGGATTGGTAAACTGTTCTTTCTTTTGTGTTCATGGTAGTGATTAGCATTTTTGGACTCCAGATGCAGGACTGCCTTGAGGATTTTTTGTAGGGCTGGTTGAGTGGTGGTGATCTCTCATAGTTTTTATTTTTCTGGGAAATACACTATTTCTCTATCCTTTCTGAAAGATAGACTTGCTGGGTATTATATTCTTGGTTGGCTGTTTTTTTTTCTTTTAGTACTTGAACATATCATCCCATTCTTTTCTGACCTATAAAGTTTCTTCGAGAAGTCTGTCTTTAGTCTGATGCAGACTTCTTTATAGGTAACTTAACACTTTTCTCTTGGTATTTTCAGGATTCTCTTTGTCTTTGAGTTTTGCCAGTTTGACCATAATGTCAGAGGACCTTTATGGATCAGATCTGTTTGGGGATCTTAGAGTCTTTGAATTTGAAGGTCTGTGTCTCTTCATATACCTGGGAAGTTTTCCAATATTATTTCACTGGATGTATTCTCAATGCCTTTTCTTTTCTCCTCCCCTTCAGGAATACACATGATTCGTATGTTTGTGCACTTAAGGTTGTCTGCTAACTCTCTTAGATTTTCTTCATTTTTTAAAGTCCATTTTTCTTTTTCCTTTTTGTCCACCTGGGTTATTTTGATGATACATCTTCAGGTCATAAATTCTTGATTTTGCTTGCTCTATCCTGCTGCTTAAGCTCTCAGTTGTGTTTCTCTTTTTCCCTTTTCTTTTCCTGTTTTCATCGAATGACTCCTTCAGTTCCATGGATTCTGCTATATTATTTTTTAAAGTTTTAATCACTTTGCAAATGTCCTCCTTCATGTCCTGGATAACTTTGCTCAGTTCATTGTGTCATCTAACTGCATCTTCTTATATCTCATTAAGCTTCCTTAAGGACCCCTGTGGGGCCAGCCCTGTGGCTCACTTGGGAGAGTGCGGCACTGGTAGCACTGAGGCCACGAGTTTGGATCCTATATATGGATGGCCGGTGTGTTCACTGGCTGAGTGTGGTGCAGACCACACCATGCCAAGGGTTGTGATCCCCTTACCAGTCAAAAAAAAAAAAAAAAGGACCACTGTGGCAGTGGTCCTGTAAAGGCTATCTTTATCCCTCTTTTATATATTAAAGAAATAAGCTTCTTATTGGTTTGTTTTATTGTATTTTTCCAAATGGACATTTTTGTAAATAGACTTATTGAAATATAATTCATGTACCATAAATTTCACTCTTTAAAAGCATCAGCTTCTCATGGATTTGGTCCCTTATCCTTTGAACCCATAACTTTTTTGTTTATCACACTTGGGCTTGTCTTATAATTATTATACCTGTCACATTTCCTCTACTCACATCCTATAGTGCCTGGCACATTTAGGAGCTCAATATTTTATTTGTTGATTTAAGACTGTGTACTGATTGTATTTATGAACACATGAAAATATTGGTTAAGTTGACATTTTATGATAGGAAAAATTTACATATGTTTGAGTAATCCATACTTACTTTGACTTGTTCCTAGAGAATGAGGATTCTATTCAAAGCAACACATTGAATTGAAAGCAGTTCAGCAACATTAACAATAGAATTCAAAACAGGATCTTAATGAAATTGACAATTGTTCTTTCATTATGCAAATTTTAGTAAGGGTCCTGATGCAGGAAAAAAATAGGGTATCTCTTGTGGTTGATAAATCTTAGCAATCCTATTTTGCAAATAAGAAAACTAAAGTCTAGAATAAAAAAATATTTCTGAAAATCATGTCTTATTATTAGATATTATCTAAAGATTTTCATCATAACCAGTTTCTTGTAGCTATGAGGGTCTTACTTCACCTACATCAATCAACACTTCTCAAAATGTGGTTTGTAAAGAACTATAGGATGCTTGATAAAAATATGGATTCTGGAACCCTACCCTGTGCCTAAAAATTAGAATCTCTTGGGAGAGGGCTTTGAAATCTGCATTTTAAATCAGATCCTCCAATGTTTTTAATTGAAGTGTCAGAACCTCAACCCTACATAATTAATGATATATTAAGCCAAGGACCTTAGTCCCTGGCTGAGCATCAGAAGCTCTCATGGAACTTGAATTACCCTATTCCTGAGTCTCACCCAGAGATTCTAAGGCAGCAGCTTTGAGGACCACTCCATTCTACTCTCTCCTAACCAAGACTCAACCTCCAGAGGTTTGGAATAACTGGAACTTCAGTGGACTTTACATTTGGATAAAAAATTGATATTCTAAAAGATCATCTAAGGCACTGAATAATATTTGGATATAGCTAAGATTCCATTATGTTCTTCATACTAAGCCATCCTGCTGAAGAAGAAAGTTATAATACTACATTTTGGAAAGATTTTCAACAGAGTTGTGTTTACTTCCCAAAAGACCACCAGAAACACCTACTGATCAAACGAAGCCAAGCTTCTTAGCCTTTCTGCGGTAAGAGAGAAGAGAAAATCCCACCTTGAAAAAGTTTTGGCTGTGTCTCAAAGGGGGATAGTCAGGGGAGAATATATATATTGACTTAGGGCCTGGGATGGATGATTTTAAGGCAAGGTTTGCAAGGTAGGAAACTGAAATTGGGCAGAGTTTACAAAACAGTAGCTTTGGGTTGTTGGACACAGGGAGGGGACAATCCACAAGTATTGATGAGCAAGCTGTCACTCCTGGTAAATCAGTCATTTAGTTGGTCCTCAGTTTTATCCTCCAGGAACTAGTATTACCTGGAGCAAGTAGGTAAATAACTTGTTCTGGTCCCAGGACTGTTAAACACAGAAGAAAAGTATGTTTGTTTCCATTCTAATTGAAATAAAAATATTTGCACTGAAGCCTTAATTATCCCCCTAATTCCATTTTCCATTTTTGTAATTTGCAAACACTGTAGTAGAAATAAGTGACTTCTGTATTTTATGTAACAGTTTGCAGAAAGTGAAATAGGAGGTACTCAATTTCCCTGGGTTAGGATTTCAGGACATACCTCTGGATTTCAAGCCACTCCCCAAGGTCTCAGGCCCCTTCACTAGGCCCTCCCATAGAGGAGAGTTACTGTTGTTTACTGGACCTATTTTCAGCACCAAAACAGGAAGATTGAGACCACAAGAGTTGGACTTATGCAAATCCAGTAGCTGAGCATGCTCAGTAAAAGGAATTTATATAGGCTTATACAACCCCAGTGACTGAGAATGCTCAGTGGAAGGGTATTTGTCCTTTGAATGACCTTCCACTAGTGGTGCTAAAGAGCACAGAATATTCTTAAATATGTTCAGTGCATGTGATAGAATTTGACCCATGAACCTGCTGTAAGAGGAGAACAACTGAGCATGTGCAAGATTATGTTACATAAAAGGGAACTGCCCCTTAGTTGAATATTCATTAGATATCATGAATATGTATTAGACAGCAAAACTATAAAAGCAGAATCCCAACAGAAGTGGGGGACTGTTGCTCCTTCTCTCTGGTGTCAACCTGTACTCTGCCTGTGGAGTGTGTATTTCTTTCTTTTTGTACCAAACTTGCCCTTGACAGACTGTTGTTCACTCTAGAGCCAGCCTTCACTTTGTGAATGTGTATTTCTTATTTTTGTTTTAAACTTGGTGTAGGCCCTGCTCAGTCTCTGGAGCTAGACTGTACTTTCTCTGTGGAATCTGTATCTCCTATTCATTACATTAAACCCATTCTCATTTTCTACTGTGACTCTGCTCTTGAATTCTTTCCTGTGGCAGAGTCAAAATCCTGGACAGGGGACAGGGTGGGTTGAGGCCAGCTATGGAGCCTCCTCAGACCCCCTCGTCCAGCATCAAAAGCATTCACACATGTTGTGTCTTTTGGTACAACAACCTGTGAGGTAGTTAAGCCAGGTGATTTAATATTCGCATTTATAGATGAGGAAATTAAAACTCAGGGAAATTATGTAATTTGCCCTGAAAGTAAAGTGTTTTAACTAGGAAGTGTACTCTGGTATTCAGACTCCAAAATCCATACTCTTAAAAAGCACTACAAACAGGTTTTATTGTGTTAAAATGTTGCTTTTTAAATGCTGCAGAATCTGGGGATAGTTCTTGAAGCTTGTTTAATGTAATTTGGTAGTAGGAACACTGGAAGGACCTCACTATAACTTGGCCACAACTATAAACTTTCAGAATCATGGACCCTGGAGAAAGAGCTATAACTGGCCAACAGAGCAGTAATTAGCTAAATATAAATCGACTGAGAATTAAAAAATAAATGGTGACTTCCTGAGTGCAAACAGCACTGCATGACACTTTTGTCCTGGTGGCTATTAGCTCCTTACTGCAGACAACCTAGAAGCAAGTTCTGTGGGTTCCAAGTTATAAGCCCCTATAGAGTGAAATGAGTTTTTCAGGTATGCAAAGCCCCCCAAGCCTGACCAGGAAGTTATAAATCTTCTCAAGTGGAAACTTAATGGTGGGGCTTAATGAGCCATGTCACTTCCATTAATGAAATGAAATATGCCACATTTGCAAATGTTCCTTTAAATTGCAAATCTGTCTAAACAGGTCTTTTCAGATAAACAAATGCCACAATTTCCCTCTGGACTGGAAAAGCACACTCTGTGATGATCTGGGGTAAAAAAAAATCACAAAGTCAAATAAGGGAATATATCACAGATATCATAGATGTAACACACATAATGAACATCTTGTGGAAACTGGAAGCCCAAATAGATTAGGTAAATATCCATTGCTGCTTGAAGAGAGGGAGAAATCAATGATCCCATGTGCTTTTCTCAAGTGGGGCTCATACTCTAAATCTGAGGCTTGGATTAGGCTCATTGTACATTACAATCACCTGGGGAGCTTTGACAATTTGTGATGTTCAGTCCTCAACCCAGACCACACGGGTTTTAAAACTCTTCAGGTGATTCCAGTGTGCTGCCAGAATTGAGGACCACTGTCTACATTGGTGGTTCTCAAAGTGCAGTCCCCAAGCCAGCAGCACCATCACCTAGCAACTTATTAGAAATGCAAAATCTCTGATCCCATGCCAGCCCCTCTGAGCCAGAAATTCTGAGGCTGGAAACTAGGAATCTGTGTTTTAATAAGCCCTGCAGGTGATTCTGGTATATGCTAAAACACTATTGAGAAGCACTGCTCTAAATAAAAGGGCAGTGTCCCTCCACCTGCAGCTTAAGGGAACACAAGCCTGACCTGCCCCAAACACTGCTTTGGGACATGTGGCTTTTGTCTAAAGACAGAAGCCACTATTGACACAACATCTAGGCCTCTAGATTTAAGGTGAACTGTGAAGTACTGTAATTATGAGCTATAAACTGTGGAGTTTGAAGAGAACAACAGAAGTCTCTGGCCCCAACTCCAGGGCTGGTCCCATGAGGCAGGCTAAGCCAGGACAGAGCCCCTACCGAGGACCACTGTAGGGAAAGTGAAAGAAGATGGTCAGGGCCCCTCAGATGTTCAAAATCTTGCCAAGCATTTGATGTAAATGTGCTTGTGCACCCAGGTGTTCCTTGGGTATTGTCCGATGTAGTTGAGTGTGGGCACCCAGGTGTTCTGGGTTATGGGCTTACGTATAAAGAATAAGTGGCTCTGATCCACAGGGCCCGATGCCCCTGGGTGGGGGGACCACTTGGAGGCCGTTACTGCTGTTGGAGGCTGTTGCTGCCAGTGTCCCTGAGAGGCCACTGCTGCTGCTACTGCTGGGGACTGAGCTCGTGTCGCCTGCCAATGGCTCCCGGGATCTTTCCCAATTACCTAGCATGGACCTGCGTGTGAGGGGTCTGGGGACTCAGCCTGGCATGTGAGGGGTCTGGGGACCCAGTCTGTACAATGGGTTTGAAGGGTGTTGGGAAAATACAGGAAAATGGTCAGGGCCCCTCAGATGTTCAGAATCTTGCCGAACATTTGACGTAAATATGCACATGCACCCAGGTGTTCCTGGGTTACGACTTAAGTAAAAAGGACGAGTGGCTCTGATCTACACTGCCCCCACCCTCAGGATGCCCCCTGGGGGAGGGCATGGGGGAGGCCACTACTGCTGCTGGAGGCTGTTGCTGCCAGTGTCCCTGGGACCCTTCGAGAGGCTGCCACTGCTGCTGCTGCTGAGGAGTGAGCTTGTGTCATCTGCCTAGCAGCTCCTGGGATCTTTCCCAATTGCCTAGTGTGGACCTGCCTGTGAGGGGTCTGGTGACCCAGCCTGGCATGTGAGGGGTCTGGTGACCCAGTCTGCACAATGGGTTTGAAGGGTCTGAGCCCTAGCTCTGGAAACTTAGTATAACTAAAATAATGAAATGTTTTGGCTTTAGTTATGAATGGCTATAACCCTGCAAGTTGTGTAGCCCTAGCAATACAACTGGTGTAGTCGTGTAGCTTTATAGTTATGAATTGCTATAACAAGACAACCACTGTCAGTGACCCATGGCCCACATTTGGGGTTTGCCTCCCAGCACACACTACCCTTTCTTCTGAATACAGGCCCAGATTTTTGTTGAGGGATCCACCTGTCCCGCACCTCTAGTCCCCAGGTGGATCTTGCAAGCCAGGCCAAACACCTAAAGGCACTGGCACCAAGGCCCGAGGCCCAGCCTTCCTCTCTTCTCCATCTCCTACCACCCTCCTAGGCACCACCAGCCTCACCCCGGACAACCATCCAATTCCTTGGCCGTGCACTTTCTGAACTTCTCCATTTCCAGTGACCTTCTATACTCAACCTCACCCATTTCTACTCACTGTTAGATCCACACATCCTGTTTTCGGCCTTCAGCCTCCTCTTCTTCCAGTGTCTTCACTTGAATCCTTCTGTTTGAACACTTTTTTTGTAAACCTCAGTAGCCCCTCACCCACTGTCCCTCCCTCTCTTCCTCTAGTGCCCCTCCTAAGACAATGAATGCCCCTCAGTCAAAGGTAGGGAATAAAAAAATGCATGTTTCATATCTTAAAACACTTTTCCTATAATTGCTATTTAAAGTTCAAATCCCTCCCACCCTGTCATAATGCAGGGAGTGTCCCTTCTGCTATCAAAGGCAAATCTCCCCGTAAGCACTGTGGTCCTGCTCCCCACCCATCTTCCAAGAAACCTTATGCTTTCATTGTCTGCCCTTCTGTTATCCTGCTCTTTCAATCTCATCCTGGCACCTGGGCCCTTCCCATCATCTGTTACACATGTTCCCAGCCCTGTGCTCTTAACTGATTCTTCGCTGCATCTGCCCCAGCACTGTCGTACGCTCATGCTCCTTGCTCAACCTCCCTGCAAGAGCTGTCTACACTTCCTCTCTCAATTGGCTCGTCATTTCTTCCTCAGCACTTTCTGATACAGTTTCTGTTTCCACTGCACTAATATATCCAACAAGCTCCTTGTGGTTAAATCCAGCAGACGCTCTTCAGTCCTCACTGCCATCAACTTCTCAGATGCATCTGACATACTCCCCTTGCTCTGCCTCCTTCTGTATTATCCCCACCTGTTAATCCCCACGAGAAGATGAACTTCATGATAATCAAGGCTTTGTCTGACTCGTACATGCTGTATCCGCATCCTGGAACAGTTCTGGCACCTACTGGGTACTTGTTAAATATTTATTCAATGAGCAAATGAATCAATCGATCACATAAATAGTCAATTCATTATAGTACATGAAGGAAAGTATGATGTGGAAAGGGCATAATAGGGGGTCTAACCTCACATTAGGGAGTGGCACATGGGTCAGGAAGTTTACTCCTGGTTTCCATGAGGTCACACTCCATGATTTTTCTTTCCACCTCTCTGTCCTCTTGTTTTCCTTTGCCAGATGCTTCTCCCTGCTCTTGCCCTAATGTTTCATCATTCCCCAGGAATTGTTCCCAGGCCCTCTTCTCTTTTCATGCTACATTCCCTCCCTAGGTAACTTCAGCACTGTCATTTACCCCACTACACCACCTCCCAGTTAGATGCCCCCAGCCTAGTCCTGTCTTCTGAGCTCCAGACCCAGGTAGGGAAAATATAGGAAAATGGTCAGGGCCCCTCAGATGTTCAGAACCTTGCCGAGCTTTTGAGTAAATATGCACATGCGCCCAGCTGTTCCTTCGTTATTGTCTGATGTGGATGCGTGTGAGCATCCACATATATAAAGGATGAATGGCTCTGATTCACAGGGCCCCCTGACCCCGGGATTTCCCTGGGGGAGCCACAGGGAGGCTGCTACTGCTGCTGGAGGCTGTTGCTACAAGCTGTTGCTGTCAGTGCCCCTGGGATGCCCCAAGAGACCACTGCCGCCGCTGCTTCTGCTGCTACTGCTGAGGACTGAGCTCGTGTCATCTACCAATGACTCCTGGGATCTTTCCCAATTACCTAGCATGGACCTGCATGTGAGGGGTTTGTGACCCAGTCTGTACAATGAGTTTGAAAGGTCTGTGGGCCCTAACCCCTAGCCTGGACAATACAAATGGAAAACTTAGCATAACTAAAATAATGAAACATTTTGGCTTTAGTTATGAAGTGCTTTAACAGTACAATTAGCATTAGCTATTTCTGTAACTCAACAATTGGCGTAGTCGTGTAGCTTTACAACCCACATAGCCAATATATCCCTGCCTGCTCAACATTCTCACCTGCATGTCTTATAAGCACTTCAAATGCAGCATGTCCAAAATAAGACACAGATTAGTGCTTCCTCATGCCCCATATTTGCTTCTCTTGCATTGCTCTCTGTCTCAGCAAGTGGCACCACCTCTACCAAGTTCCTCGTGCCAAAAATTCACACTTCCTTCTCCCTTAATTCCCCTCCCTGGAATTAAGGATAATTATTTTAGATATCATCTGTTATAATAAATGGGATTCTATCTTTCTTAGGCCCCTCATTCTTTTTTCTCTATCTACTAGATATAGGTAAATCTCAATTGTAGCACACATACACAATTTTCTTTTACAAATGCTTGTTTTATCTGGAGTTATCAATTGCCTCTTTTTCTTTTTTTTCTTTTTTTTTTCCATTTTGCTCCCTGGCTGTGTCTTCCCATACCTCTACCAGTTCTATAAAACACTTCTCAGTACTGAGTTGCATAGTCCTTCCAATACATGTTCCCCCCAGGAATATTCCTTTTAGAGTCCTTCCTCATCTGCTGGGTCCCTGTTTCCCGATCGTGTCTTCTTTTTTTCTTGGTTTACTCATTTACTTTAATGAAGCATATCCCCCCGTCACTTCCTGAAGCGTTGGTAGTAAATTTTTTGAGAGTTAACATGTCTGAAATGTCTTCATCCTCATATTAAAATACTAATTTGTCTGGATACAGAATTACAGTTTGAAAGTAATTTTCTATCAAAATTTTGAACTCATTTAAAAAAGATTTTTATTTTAATTTTAAAATTTTTTAATGTTATTAATTGACAATTTATAATTGTGTATATTTATGGGGTACAAAGTGATGTTATGATTCATGAATACAATGTGGAATAATTAAATCAAACTAATTAACATATCCATTACCTCAAATACTTATTTTTTGTGGTGAAAACATTTGAAATTTACTCTTAGCCATTTTGAAATGTACAATACACTATTATTAACTATATTCACCCCACTGTGCAGTAGATCTTTAAAAACTCCCTCTTCCTCCTAAGATTTTATGCCCTTTGACCACTGTCTCCCCAGTGCCCGCACCCCTCAGCCTCTGTGACCACCATTCTACTCCCTGCTTCTCTGAGTTTGATTGTTTCAGATTCCACATATAAGTGAGAACACGCTGTGTTTGTCTTTCTGTGCCTGGCTTATTTCACTTAGATAACGTTTGCCAATTCCATCCATATTGTTGCAAATGACAGAATTTTCTTTTTTAAGGTTGAATAGTATTCCACTGTGTGTGTGTGCCACAGTTTCTTTATCCACACATCTGTTGATGGACACCAAGGTTGATTCCATACCTTGGCTATTATGAATAGTGCTGCAATGAACATGGGAGTACAGGCATCTCTTTGACAAATTGATTTCAAATCTTTGGGCAAATATCCAGAAGTGGGATTGCTGGATTATATGGTAATTCTGTTTTTAGTCTTTTGAGGAACCTCTATACAGTTTTTTCATAATAGCTGTATTAATTTACGTTCCTGCCAACAGTGTACAAGGGTTCCCTTTTCTCCATATGAATATATTGTTTTGATCCTTTTATTTTTAAATGCTGTGGTTGAGAAGTCTGCTGCCATTCTGATTTCTGGTTCTTGTGTGACATGCTTTCCCTCTGAAAGATTTCGAGCTCCTCCGTTAACTTTGGTGATCCTAAATTTTATGATGATGTGCCCAGACACATTTTTTTTCATGCATTCCTTAGACCCTTTCAATCTAGTAACTCATGTCCTTCAGTCCTAAAAATATTTCTTATGTTACTATTACAATTTTTATATATGATTTCCTCTTCACCATTTTTTCTATTCTCCCTTTCTGGACTAACGTTTTATTTTATTTTTTGCATCATCTCTCTTTCCTCAAAGTTTTGGCTTTCTGTTTAATTTTGATCCCTGCCTTTCACAGCAAAGGCTTTTCTTAAAAGACTGATCCTTGGATATGATAATTTGGCTTAAGCAGTGCTGTGTGTTTGGGTGGAGCTTGTTGTTTGGGGACTTTAATGTAGGGCAACTGCATGGCCGCATGGCTTTCTCACAGGGACCCTCAAATATCAGTTTCTGGGTATCTTTCTCTGTCACAGTTCAGTTTCTCCAGAGAGGATCTTCTGATAGCCTGCCTGGGGGTGGTCCATACGTTTTCTTTGATTTCCTGGATCTGGCAGCTGGGATTTTCTGAGGTCTCACTTTTTAACTAGCAGACTCGCTCAATCCCTCATTTTTCACAGTTCTGTACCTTGGTTTCTGAATACAGTACCCTTCTAGTTCAGTCTCTCCATGAGCTCTGTCTCCTGTTCACTGTGAGGCTGCCAGAGGGGTAGTCTAGTGGGATAAGACCACTGGGGGAGGTCTAACTGCTACTCCTACAGATCTTCAGACAATCTCCCTGTTTGCAGCCCTGTGCACTACTTCTGCCTTTAGTGGTAACTTGTGCTTCCAATTCCGGAACTTCTTCAGGGTCCTGTGGGGTGAGCCAGCTTGTCTTTCCTTGGTCTGTCTCTCTACCGGTGCTTAGCCTGGACTTTCATCCACTCTGCTAAACCTCTTCCCATCTTTATACTTGATGGTTCAAGATCACAAAGGACTCCCAGCTTCATTGAAAATGGAGGTTTGTATTCCTTTTCGTTTATTTCTCTCTCCTATTAATTTAGGGGGTGATTTCTGAGAAAATAAAGCAGAAAGGACTGTGCTTTACTAGGCGATCTTGAAGCCAGAGGTCTTTACTTCTCTGCTTTTGACTTCAGCCACTGGGTAGACATATGTGACTTTTACCAAAATGGAGAAAGCTAGGAATAAAGGAGGTTTGGAAAGAACCCCTCCGATTTTTTTGGCCATGTTAATTTTGAGATGCCTACTAGACATGTCAATTGAAGATGCTGAGGAGACAGCTGGAGACATGAATTTGGAGTTCTGGGAAGAAAGGGTATGGATTCTATTTAGAGTCACAGGATCAAATGTGGTTACCCAGACAAGCTATATGGATGGTGGTGAGAAGAGCGTGCAGAGCCAACATTTCCACGTCCAGCAGAGAGGGAGAAACTAACAAAGGAGACTGAGAAGGAGCTGGCAGTGAGGGAGGCAGAAAATCAGGTAAGTGTAGTGTCTTGGAGGCCTGGAAACAAAAGGGTCTCGAGAGTTCAACTACATGCTATGAGAGGTGAAATAGGGGAGCTATTGCATCTGCCAACACAGAGATCACTGGCGACCTCGACCAGAGCAGCCTCTGTGGAGTGATGTGGGCCAGAGTAGCTTGAGAGGAGGGGCCTGAGGAGGGACTACAAGGTGAGGAAGTGGCCTGGGACTGTAGACAGCACCCCCACCAACCTCCTTTTACGTGTGCCTTGTTCATCATCATATCTTTAGCAGCTAGTAGTCCTACCCAAAATACATGTTGATCAACTGAAAGAATGAATCTGATCCAAATGCCCCTACAGTGCTAAGGTCTTTCCTGAAACATGCTCTTCCACTCTGAGCTTAAGGCAAACAAACCTCTGTTCTTATTGTCCCTGTGCTTCAGCCTTTCCCCAACCTAATTTTCTTCTTTCCACTAAAACCTGATCTCAGAAAGCAAGCAAGCAGAAGGACCTAATTAAGGAGAAAAAATTGTATATTATTTATGATTACGACTGGGTAACTTCCTAGTTCATCTTGGAAAAAGAAACAGAAATCAAAAGCTGTCTTAGGGTGGTGGTGCTGTTATTTTTAAAATGTTACCTTAAAATTTTTGTGATGTTTTAATTACATACATCAGTCAAATAATAGTGAAAGAAGGGGAAAAACTTGATTTTAAGATCCAAGACCAGTCATTTGTACTTAGGAAAATGTTAACACTGAAGAGTATGAACAAACTAAAGTTGCAGAAAGTCAGTGCCAGAGAAACCTAATATTAATCACAATTGTACCTAATACATAAAGAGCACTGAAATGAATTCCTTTGGGCAGAATTTTTGGAATCTGGTCTTTCTTGGGAGCTGATACTATTTTCTTAGAGAGCAATGGCTGTGAGTGGCTGGACACTGGCAGGATGGTTTTCGTGTCCTTCCTATGGCCTCCAGGTTTAGAATGCCTTTACTAGTTCTTATATTAATCTTACTCATACTATTTTATGTCTGGTAGGAATCCAGCCTCACTGGTATATAAAATTTTGATAACTTGGCTCTTAGACAATGATATGTTAGTATCGTGCCTGTGCAGTAGGGTTCAGACAAACTTCCATTATGTATGTTGCTGGGGTGATGAGAGGTGGTAGAAGTAGAGAGATTGTTGAAGATTGGTATGTAATGTATGAACTTGAAGCACCTTTGTGATGCTGTCCCTCTAACCGACGTCTCTTGCCTGGTGCAAATCTACTGGGTAGTCATTGCCAATTTAAAAATCACTGGAATTTTGCAGTTTGTCCCTAATTGTGGCAACAAAAAAAGCTTGGTATCCAACTAAAAAGACTTCAGAATTGGTCCAAAAGAAGGGGATTTTTGGAGTGTAGGAAAGAGAGCTGGGGACTCTTCACACTTGAAATGAAACTTCTAACACAGCAGTGTCCATCACCAAAACACATATGTACCTTTAAACTTTTTAGGCGCCTCACTAAAAAGTAAAAAAATAAAACAGGTAAAAGTAATTTCAGTAATATACTTTTACTTTAACATATTCAAAATATTATCATATCAACATGTAATCAATATTTAAAAAGTCATTGAGCTAATTTGACATTGTTTTTTGTGCTAAGACTTTGAAACTCAGTGTGTGTTGCATTCTTCCAACACATGCCAATTGGGAGTAGCCACATTTCAAGTGCTTAGTCTGGCCAGTGGCTACTGTGTTGGACAGCACAGCTCTTAAATCATTCATTCCCGAAAGAAAGCAAAAGGTTATGACTATATTCTGTAAGCTTCAGGCCAAAAGTTGGCCTATCTGGACCATTCAAATGCAAATCACGTTTGTTTTTTGGTTTGTTTGCCAACAAGAATTGCGCTATTGAGCTGAGAACATTCTGAAGCCTGCTGGACACAGGTTTTGGGGACCACTCAACTTAAACAGGCTTTCTGCCTGAAGGACCAACTCCCATTAACTATGAAGTCTCGGGCATTTTCTTTTCCCGAGGCATCTAGTATTTTTCCTCACTGTACAAATTAAGACTTTATTTTCCTGATTTCCAGCATGTCCTATATAGCAACTTATATGTGTTTTATGAGTCTCTTGGGAGTCTCTGGAATTCACAAGGAATTCCATTGATTGTGTAACGATAAGCAAAGCAGAAAAGACTCCATCTGTTCTGTGGGGTGGGTGCTCCTGAACCCAGTTACAGCTAATTTCTGCATTAATTGATCATGAATTCAAATAACGTGTTCCTTTACCTCACAGTATATTGGCTTCTGGGGATTGCAAATACATTATTAGGATGACCTAATTCATCCTTCTGTGCAGACTGGTAATTTTGGGTGATAAATACCCAGTTTATCTGTCTCCTTCATTTAGTGAGCTAGAGCTTGTTGCTCCCAAGTGTGACATGGTTGGGGGGGCTACTGGGGGACCCTACTCCAGTCCAGCTGGCTTCTGCATTCTAAGACCATTCTACATCCTGTGCCATGCTGTCTTTCATGCTGTTCCCAATTAGGTCCAAGAGGCTTTCACAAAGATTGAAATGCACACAGAAACCCCATGTTTGACTTTCAGAGGATCAGCGATGTCATTTTTTTGTCTGCATGAAGGATGGCACCTCAAAATTTTCCAAGCTGGGTCAACTCTGCAGACGAATGACCTATTCATTGTCAAATTGCCAGCTTGGGCCCAGGCAGCAACTTTCTGCACCTGGCCTGCCTGACTCCCAGAAGTCTTCTCCAATAAGCCTGTCACACTTCTAAAAAGGTGAAATTTTAGCAGACTGTTTATAAAACTGCCAAAGGAACATTTATCATGAGGTGCAAACAAAAGAGGCACAGGAGAGAAATGTTTTTCACCAGATTCACCAGAGCTCTGAAATGTGTCTTCCAAACAGTCTGGGACACCTCTGCTCACCCTGTGCAGCCCTGCAAGCACCCAAATGTCAGCAGAACAGGGGCCCTGAAAGGGGGACACACCCTGGAGTGAAAACAGGCTGGGAAGTCCAGTATGCCTAGGAGTGTCCGAATCCTCCACTGCTGTGCAAGGGATTATTGAAAAAATATGCTGAGGGGACATTTTTCTGATTACTGCAGACAAAAGAGTTCAAAAGGTCAAGGAATTGCTGAGTTAAAATACCCCCAGCTGACTGTATTTGCCCCTAGCATTATATTAAAATTTGATAAGCCACCTATGACAGGAACACAAATAGACACTTCCTTCAATGAGATGGTGATAAATCAATTGCTCACCAGGAGCAGTGGCCACTGAAACACAGACTTAGCAGTATTATGAGTTTTTTCCAATGACTTATCCAGCTTGCTGTCTGCCAACTTATTTGAACTTGTCTGGGGAAATACCAGAATCAGAAGTTAATGTACTGAAGAAGCTACCATCAGAACATTACTCATTAACTGAAAAGACCTTAAAATAACCAGAAAGATCTGGCTGCAGCCATTGATGTCAGACAAATATAGAGCCTGCTGTCTCATTCCCCTGGAGGTCACAGGCCAGGCCATCCATGACACATTTTGGAAACCAGGAAAATAAACTCTGAAGGTCCAACCAGTTTTGCTAGACCATTCAAGCTCAGAAGGTTGCAGAGCTAGAAGGTGTTCTAAGCACCTCAGGATGCCCCCACATTATCGGCAGTCAGATGTTTATGGCCAAGGCACGGACCTGACCCATTACAGATAGAAGCATCTCTGGACCACCGCTGAACTGGATGCCCCATTTGGTCTCTCTCTATGCCTCTCTCCCTTCCCTATCTTCCTACCCCCACTACCAGCAAATGGAAATAGAGAAGTAAGGCTGGGGGCAGAGGTGGGCACCATACAAACCTCATGGTGCCTGGGAAAGGAGAGAGACAAACACCATGACCGCTATCAATTAAAAGCCACTCTGAGGAGCCACCTTCTTGCTGGGGTAGGAGGTGGGTAAGGGACTGAAAGCAAGTCCCACGCTGACGTGTTTGTTTAGGTGACTGCTTCTTTCCTGGGTTGTGAGCGTCTTGAAGGCAAAATTTCTATCTTAAGGTCAACTTTTAAAACAATATGTATTTTTTTCTGGTTATGAAAGAAATACATGCTCATTGTAGAAAAAAATAGAAAACATGAAAAATATCTGTATTTTCATCTGGCTTTTTTAAATTTTATTTTATTTTATTTTATTTATTTTTTTTTTAAATTTTATTTTGTCGATATACATTGTGGCTGATTATTGCTCCCCATCACCAAAACCTCCCTCCCTTCTCCCTCCCCCCTCCCCCACAACAATGTCCTTTCTGTTTGCTTGTCGTATCAACTTCAAATAATTGTGGTTGTTATATCTTCTCCCACCCCCCCCCCGGTTTGTGTGTGTGTGTGTGTGTCTGTGTGTGTGTGAATTTATATATTAATTTTTAGCTCCCACCAATAAGTGAGAACATGTGGTATTTCTCTTTCTGTGTCTGACTTGTTTCACTTAATATAATTCTCTCAAGGTCCATCCATGTTGTTACAAATGGCAGTATTTCATTTGTTTTTATAGCTGAGTAGTATTCCATTGTGTAGATGTACCACATTTTCCGTATCCACTCATCCGATGATGGGCATTTGGGCTGGTTCCAACTCTTGGCTATTGTAAAGAGGGCTGCGATGAACATTGGGAAACAGGTATACCTTCGACTTGATGATTTCCATTCCTCTGGGTATATTCCCAACAGTGGGATAGCTGGGTCGTATGGTAGATCTATCTGCAATTGTTTGAGGAACCTCCATACCATTTTCCATAGAGGCTGCACCATTTTGCAGTCCCACGAACAATGTATGAGAGTTCCTTTTTCTCCGCAGCCTCGCCAGCATTTATCGTTCATAGTCTTTTGGATTTTAGCCATCCTAACTGGGGTTAGATGGTATCTCAATGTGGTTTTGATTTGCATTTCCCGGATGCTGAGTGATGTTGAGCATTTTTTCATATGTCTGTTGGCCATTTGGATATCTTCCTTAGAGAAATGCCTACTTAGCTCTTTTGCCCATTTTTTAATTGGGTTGCTTGTTTTCTTCTTGTACAGTTGTTTGAGTTCCTTATATATTCTGGATATTAATCCTTTGTCAGATATATATTTTGCAAATATTTTCTCCCACTCTGTTGGTTGTCTTTTAACTCTTTTAATTGTTTCTTTTGCTGTGCAGAAGCTTTTTAGTTTGATATAATCCCATTTGTTTATTTTTCCTTTGGTTGCCCGTGCTTTTGGGGTCGTATTCATGAAGTCTGTGCCCAGTCCTATTTCCTGAAGTGTTTCTCCTATGTTTTCTTTAAGAAGTTTTATTGTTTCAGGGTGTATATTTAAATCCTTAATCCATTTTGAGTTGATTTTAGTATACAGCGAGAGGTATGGATCTAGTTTCATTCTCCTGCATATGGATATCCAGTTGTCCCAGCACCATTTGCTGAAGAGGCAGTCCCTTCGCCACTGAATAGGCTTGGTGCCTTTGTCAAAGATCAGCTGACAGTAAGTGTGTGGGTTGATTTCTGGATTCTCTATTCTATTCCATTGGTCAGTGTGTCTGTTTTTATGCCAGTACCATACTGTTTTGGTTATTATAGCTTTGTAGTAGAACAGTATATGAAACATAACAGGCACTCAATAAAATTGTGTTGGAGAGGGAGGAAGGAAGGAAAGGAGGAGTCAAGTCAAGGATATGGGTAACTGTGACATCAGCCTCCTTATTAAAATGCACATAAGTCGGGGCCCTGAGTCAGCAGGTGCGAAAGCCGCAGGGGCAGGGCCGCTGGGTGTGGCTCGGGCGTGGGGGCTGCCCGTGCTCTGGGGGCCACGCCGACTTTGGTCTCAGGAGTTTACCAGAGGTAGAAAAGAAGTTTGTACCAGACAGCAAGGAACTGGGATTACTTAGACTGCAGAAGAGAAGCCTTGGGAGCAACTTAGAAAGAAATATGATAATATTATTTCCATTATAAAAAGTAATATATGTTTATTAAGGACAAATTGGAAAATATGAACAAATCCCCTGTAGTCCTAGCCCTGTTGATATTTGGCACATTCTCCTCAAGCACATTTTCTAGACGTGTGTTTCTGTCATTTGCTCTTTTCCATCACTGGGATCATGCTCAGTCCATGAGGGGTCATGGCCTGTCAGTGGTGATGACACCCATGTAGGGGGTTTAACTAGCACTGAAGAAAGCAGAATGAAAGGGCGTACAAGATGCTCAAACTCATTCTCCCGGGGTGGGCAGCATTGTTTTATGCAACCTCTGTTTCGGTAACAAAAAGTAAACACGTGTGGGTGTCCTGAGTCAAGACACCAAGTGAAGTGTTTACTATGGGTTGTGTGCGGTCAAAGGGTTTGAGAAACATTGTACAATATTTATTTTTGCTGTCCCACTAATTTAATAGAAAAATGCTTATGTGTTATTGTATAAGAATGAAAATATCATTATTAGTACTCTAATATGCCATCAAGTAGATGAACTATAATTTGCCTAACTCTTTCCCTTATGCTGGGCATTTGTTTTATTATTATAAGTAATATGGAAATAAAAAATCTTTCTGCGTAGGTTTTTTCCACTGTTAAAACTATATTTCAAAACATGAAATGATTATATCAAAGGATATTATTTTCATGTGTAGCAGACAGAAAATGTCATCGTCTACATAACTCAGAAATGCAGTTTGTAAATTTCTTTACTTCCTGTAACTGAATTTAACTAGTCCCAACTTCTGTTTCTCATTAGCAGAAAACTTAATCTCATCACTTCAGGATGAATTACTCCTCTGGTTTAAAATTCCATTTGTTTTTAGTAACCACTCAAAAAATTCAGGATTCTTGCTCCTGCCTGTGGCTCTCCCAGAGTGGCATCTGAGCCCAGATGAAGCCCCTAGGTAGGTGCAAATTTGGCCCACAGTTATCTTCTGGCCTTGGTAACCTCCCCTCAAGTGTAACTGCTCCCACCAGCTCTTGGGCATCATTCTGTCCCTGCTGTATCCGTTGCCTGTGGCCTTGGACAATCCTGTCTATACACTCTGCTCCTCCTAGCCCAACCAGGAGGCCTTTCCCAGTCTGCTGGCCTTATCTGCACTGCTGCCCGCTCCTGGGGCTCAGAAACTTTCAGCTGTTTGCCTTGAATCAGCCAGGGTGTGCAGGATGCAGTGCAGCTGTGCTCAGGTCCATCTCTCCAGCCACAGCTACTCCAGCATTCGTGTGCCGTGTTGTGGGCACGGCTTCCCCGCAGTGCTGGGCATCTCTTGGGCTTCTCCTCAGAAGCCAGGCAATGGTACCTTCTGCTCTGCGTTCCTCCTAAACTTATCTAGGGGATTTCCATTCTCCTTGCTTTTGCCAGTCATGGAGGTGTACAGCTTGGACCTCCCTTCAAGAGAGTAACCTGCCATTCAGATGCAAGTGTGTCATTCATTGGCTGACAGCCCCCTGCTATTTGCCCCTTCGGGCTCTTCCTTAGCTTTTGAATTGAGGCCACACTCTTCCCATGCAGGGCCCAGCTAACAACTGAGCACAGCAGGGATAGGCAGGCATTGCCAGTTATGCCCAACCCAGGACTCCTCTAAGAGGCAATCTTGGCTCCACAGCTCCCCATGGATTGGCAGTGGCTCTGTCAGATTTGAGTTGCAGTCATAGGCTCTCCCAGGGCCCAGCTCTCCCTCTTTTATCTTAAACAGGTGCTGCCCCTCCCCCCATAAACTTCTTGCACTCCTAACTCCATCCCGAGGGTCCAACTGACTCAAAGCCTCTTCTCTCCAGGGCACTGGGCCCAAGGCCCCTTCCCAGGGACCACTGGCATTTAACCCTAGTCACTGCCCTCCAATTCTCTAGTTCCTATCACTAGTCAGGCTTATATTTCCCTTTGGTGAGAAAATGGATTTGACATCATCTTTCCTTTTTATGGCATAAATTCCCTGCTACCATTTCTCCAGGGCACTCACCACATTGAGCATCACAGCATGCTGGGCGTATGTGGGGTGCCTTCCCTCACACTGAACCTTCAGAGCCACCACCTCCATTCCACAGATCCAGAAAGTCAGAGTCGAAGTCACTGATAGACTTTGGATGTGTTTTCCTCTCCAGAGCTCATGTTCAAATCTGACCCCAGTGTGGCAGTGTTGGGAGGTGTTTGGGTCATGGGGGCGGATCCCTCATGAATAGATTAGTGCCCTCCTCGCGGGGAAGTGGAGGGTAGTGAGTGACTTCTCACTGTGTTAGTTCCTGTGAGAGTAGGTTTTTTAATGGACTCTGGCACCTCCCCTCCATCTATCTCTCTGCTCAGCCATCCACCATGTGACACCCTGTGCTGCTGTCACCAACCACCAACATGGCCCTCACCAGATGTGTTCCCTGGACTTTGTACTTCCCAGCCTCCAAAACTCTGAGCAATAAATATTGTTTCTTTCTTTCTTTTCTTTTCTTTTCTTTTCTTTTTTTTTATTGTAACATAGTTGATTGTACATATCTGTGGGGTACAGAGTTGAATATTATTACCTGTGTACAATATGTAATGCTCATATCAGGATAATTAGTATTTTCAACATTATACAATGTAATGTTTTTTATGGCCCTTTACCTGTTCTTCCCTTACCCCCTCCACTTACCCTTTTCCCACCTCTGGTAAGCTCAGTTCTCTTCTCTCCTTTTGAAAGTTCAACATATTATTGTGATTGTTCTATCTTTCTTTCTTTCTTTTTTATTTATTTGTTTATTTTTTAGCTCCCACTTATGAATGAGGACACGCAGTTTTTTTCTTTCTGTGCCTGGCTTATTCCACTTAACATGATTGTCTCTAAGTTCATGTTGCTGCAAATGGCAATATTTCATTCTTTTTTATGATAGAGTAGTATTCCACTGTGTATACATACCACATTTTCCTTATCCAGTCATCTGACTATGGACATTTAGGTTGGTTCAAACTCTTGTCCATTGCAATAAACATGGGAGTGCAAGTATCACTTCGACATGACAATTCCCATTCCTTTGGGTATACATCCAGAAGTGAGATTGCTGGATTGTATGGCGGTTCTATCTGTAATTGTTTGAGAAACCTCCATAATGGCTGCACTAATTTACAGTCCCATCAACAGTGTGGAGGGTTCCTTTTTCTCCACATCTTCACCAGCATTTGTTATTCTCTGTCTTTTTTGATAATAGCCAGGCTAACTGGGGTGAGATGATATCTCAGTGTGGTTTTGACTTGCATTTCCCTGATGCTGAGTAATGCTGAGCATTTTTTCATGTGTCTGTTGGCCATTTGTATGTCTTCCTTTGAGAAATGCCTGTTTAGTTCCTTTGCCCATTTTTTAATTGGGCTGTTTTTTTTACTATTAAGTTGTTTGAGTTCCTTGTACATTCTGGATATTAATCCTTTGTTGGATGCATAGCTTGCAAATATTTTCTCGCACTCTGTAAGTTGTCTTTTCACTCTTTTAATTGTTATTTTGTTTTTTTGCTGTGCAGAAGCTTTTTTAGTTTGATATGATCCCATTTGTTTATTTTTCCTTTTGTTGCCTGTGCTTTGGGGGTCATATTCATAAAGTCTTTGCCCAGTCCTACTTCCTGAAGTGTTTTCCCTATGTTTTCTTTTAGGAGTTTCATAGTTTCAGGTTGTTTATTTGAAATCTTTTTATTTTTTATTTTTTTTTATGTAAGTGTTGATTACAATAAATTTCCCATTAATACTACTTTTGCATTGTCCCACAGGTTTTGGTATAACGTGTCTTTATTTTCATTAGTTTTGAGAAATTTTTTGATTTCCTGTTTAATTTCTTCTTGGGCCTATATGGTGTTTAGGCGCATGTTGTTTAATTTCCATGTGTTTGTACAGTTTCCAGAGTTTCACTTGTTATTGATTTCTAGTTTTAATCCATTGTGGTCTGAGACGATACTTGAAATGATTTCAATTTTTTAAAATCTGTTGAGGCATGATTTGTGTCCTAACATGTGGTCTATCCTGGAGAATGTTCCATGTGCTGATGAGAAGAATGTATACTCTGTGGTTGTTGGATAAAATGATCTGTAGATATCTGCCAAGTCCATCTGGTCTAAAGTGTGGTTTAAATCCTGTGTTTCTCTGTTGATTTGTTGCCTAGATGATCTACCAGTGTTGACAGAGTGGTGTTCAGGTCCCCAACTATTATTGATTTGGGTCTGTCTATTTCTTTAGGTCTGATAGTGTTTGCTTTATATATGTGGCTGCTCCCATGTTGGGTAGGTATATATTTATGATTGTTACACCTTCTTGCTGGATAGATCCCTCTATCATTCTATAGTGGCTTTCTTTGTCTCTCTTTATGGTTTTTGGCTTAATGTCTGTTTTATTCAGTTTAAGAATAGCTACCCCTGCTCGCTTTTGGTTTCAATGTGTGTGGTATATCTTTTTCCATCCTTTCACTCCTAGTCTGCACGTGTCTTTACAGGTGAAGTGAGTCTCTTGAAGTCAGCATATAGTTGGGTATAGCTTTTTAATCCAATCAGTTAATCTGTGTCTTTTGAATGGGTAGTTTAACCCTTTCACATTTAGGGTTGTTATTGACAGGTATTGTTTGATACCTGTCATTTAATAGTATTTTGTTTAAATGTTTTCAATGTCTTTTGGTCATTACTTCCCCTTTTATTTCTCTTCTTCCATGTTAGTTGGAAATTTGAGGTGGCATGAATTAGCTTCTTTCTCTTTCTCATTTGCATTTTTGTTTTAACAGTGGGTTTTGCTGTTTCTGTGTATCCATGATAGTGATCATCATTACTCAGATTCCAGATGAGAGACTCTCTTGAGCATTTCTTGTAGGGCTGGTTGTGTGATGGTGAACTCCCACAATTTTTGTTAGTCTGGGAAATTCACTATTTCTCCCTCATTTCTGGAGGAGAGCCTTGCTGGGTAAAGAATTCTTGGCTGAAAATATTTTTCTTTTAGTATTTTGAATATATCATTCCACTTTCTCCTGGCCCGTAGGGTTTCAGTTGAGAAGTCTGCTGTTAGTCTGATAGGGGTTCCCTTATAGGTGACTTGATGCTTTTCTCTTGCTGCTTTTAGAATTTTCCCTTTGTCTTTGAGCTTTGCAAATTTAACTATAATGTGTCTTGGGAGGATCTTTTTGGATTGAATCTGTTTGGGGATCTTTAAGTCTCCTAAATCTGAACATCCAAGTCTCTCCTGTACCTGGGAAGTTTTCTGCTATTACTTTGTTGGATATGTTCTTAATGCCTTTTCCTTTCTCCTCTCCTTCAGGAACACCCATGATTTGAATGTTTGTGCACTTAAGGTTATCTGCTATCTCTCTTAAATTTTCTCCATTTTTTAAAATTCTTTTCTTTGTCTGCCCAAGTTATTTCAAAGAGACTGTCTTCAAGATCAGAAATTCTTTCTTCTGCTTGCTCTACCCTGCTGCTTAAACTCAGTTGTATTTTGGTGTTGTTGTTGAATGACTCCTTCAGTTCCATGAGTTCTCCTACATTCTTTTTTAAAGTATTAATCCCTTTTTAAATTTCCTCCTTTGTATTCTGGATATTTTTGCTCAGCTCAGTTTGTCATCTAACTGGATCTTCTTTTATCTCATTGAGTTTCCTCAAGATTTTTACTTGGAATTCCTTTTCAGTCATTTCAAGGTTTTCTTGTTCTATGGGGTCTGGTCCTTGACAATCATTGTGTTTCTCTGGTGGACTCATACTTTCCTGTTTTTCATATTTCTAGTATGTCTACATTGATATCTGCTCATCTTGCAGTTGCATCTTCTATTACTCTCCTTCCCTAGACTCCACTGGTGACCCTCCTTGTGTCAGTGCAGTCAAGTGGTTGGTTGTCCACCTGCACAGCAGCACTGGCTGCTGCTGTGGTAGCAGGCTGGGCTTGTAGTGGTGGTGGTTGTGGTGGTAGTTTTGCTGGTCTCCTCATATGGCAGTGGTGGCTCCAGCAGCAACAGTCTGCTTGCACAATGATGATGGTCGCCTGGTGGTGCTGGTGGTAGTGGCAACTGCAGCAGTAGTAGTTTCAGCAGCCACCTGCATGGCCAGGACAATGAGAGAAAGGCCCTGAGGGCATTTCAGAAGCCTCCATGGCCGCCCCTCCCATCACGGGCCCAGAGTCCTAGGAGACCAAATTGTTCCAGGGGACAGACCTGAGGCATCACTGCCCCATGCCTCCTCAGAATGCTGCTCCCTGCATCCTGGCCTCTCAGTCTGGAGCAGCCTTGCCTCAAGTGAGGTTCATGCCACAGCTCTGGAATGCCTCAGATACATCCATGTGGTGTTATGTCTGCAGGCTGGCAGAATGCAAGAGCAGTGGAGGTATGGCAGCCTCCACCCAGACTTCAGAGGACGTATGGAAAAGCCTGGAGGCCCAATCAGAAACCTGTTGCAGGGGTGGAGCCACCACAGAGGGCATCCAGTTGAGAAGAGCAGAATGTAGGGTCAGAACCCCCACAGAGCCCTCACCAGGGCAACATCCACTGGAGCCATGAGAGTGGATCACCGCCAGTATCCCAGAACTGTAGCGCCATTGGCAACATGCAATGTCTGCCTGGAAAAGCTAAAGGCACGAGTGCAGCCCAATGGGCTGCTCCCAGCATAGCCACAGGGGTGGGGCTGCCCAACGCTTTGGGAGCCCAAATCTCCCATGGTGCCCAGGGTGCAGGACTTGGAGTCAAAGAAGATTATTTTGAAGTTTTAAGATTTAATGTCTGTCCTGCTGGGTTTTGGACTTGTTTGGGGCCTGTTTCTCCTCTCTTCTGGCCTATTCCTCCCTGTTGGTATGGGAGTGAGTACAAACTGTCAATTCCAGCATTGTATCATGGAAATAGATACATTCGTGTTTGATTTTTACAGGTTCACAGCTGACAGAAGTTTTGCCGTTAGTCTCAGCTGAGACTTTGGATTTTGGACTTTTAAGTTGGTGCTAGAATAAGCTAAGACTTTTGGGACTGTTGGGATGGAATGATTGTATTTAGTATGAGAGAGTGACATGAGTTTTGAGGGGCTGGGGGTGGAATGATACAGTTTGGATGTTTTATCCCCCCCCCAAAGCTCATGTTGAAATCTGACCCCCAGTGTGGCAGTGTTGGGAGGTGTCTGGGTTGTGGGGGTGGATTCCTCATGAATAGATTAATACCCTCTCTGGTGTGTGGGCAGGTGGCGATAGTGAGTTCTCATTCTATTAATTCCTGTGAGAGCTGGTTGTTTAAAGGACCCTGCCACCTTCTCCTCTTTCTCTCTCTTGCTTCCTCTCACCATGTGATCTCCTTGCACTTGCCAGCTGCCTGCCACTTTCTGCCATGAGTAGAAGCAGCCCGAGGCCAGTGCCAGATTCAGCTGTTCCAGAATTGTGAGCCAAATAAGCCTCTTGTCTTTATAAGTTACCTAGTCTCAGGTATTCTGTTACAGCAAAAACAGACTAATACAATCACTGAGGTACTATGTAGGTCACTCCTGAAGAGCAAGTGCAAAAAGATACATGGAGGATCCAGCTAGCAGGAAGGAACTATGGTTTTCTTTGTCTTTTTTATTTATTTATTTATTTTTTTTTTTTTGCCTGCATTCACCTAACCTTTAGCTGGCCATTGGCATGTAACTTACATGACTGTTGACTGTTATATTAAGAAAAAATTAATTTCTAAAACTTGATCGAATATTCTTTTGGGACAGCTCAGAATTCACTGATTACCAAAGGTCTCAGGGAATTGCTAATTGTCATAATAACTTGGATAAAAAATCTGGGAAGATGTGGTTTACATGACACAAAAAAGGAGTTTAATCTGTGTCTGAGTTAATGAATGAATTGATATGTAGGATATAAGAAAATGATGGCAAAGAAAAAAACTCTAAATGTTTCTATCTGGCCCAGTATCTATGACTTCTACAACTACAGGGTGAGAATGTTAACAATCCACTAAGATATGCTAGTATTAGGTGAATCCCCAAGGAATTCTCAGAAACTGGTTCTTTTGTGGAGATGACCTGTCAGTTGCAGAGGAGACTGAAGGGGGAAACAAAGCAGATAGCCTCAGCCTGGAGTGCAGAGCTGGCATTCCATGGTCGAGGCAGCTCTCCTTGAGCCCAGGTGCTGCACACATCAGCTGTCCATGGTCTAAGCAGCACCTAGGACAGCACTGCTAAAAATTCAATGTGAGTACAAACCAAAGGGGCATCTAGCTAACATGCAGATTCTGATTCTTTAGGTCTGGGTAGGGTCTGAGACTCTACATTTCTAACAAGCTCCCAGGTGATGCGGTGGATGCTGTTAATCTATTGGCCATACTTTGAGTCCTGAGGACATAGGTTATGCTCAGAGAGCTCAATGCTTAATGCCAGAGGCACGGAAAACTGCTTGAATAGTTTCTAGCCCCATCCCCAGCCCATACTTTCAAAGATTCCTATGGGGGTTCAAGTGAGTCTGGCAACGTGCGCTTTGGAATTTTTGTTGAGAAAAGTTATCGAGAAACAAACACAAGCCCATCATATCCTACTGCAGCTTTGTTTCTCCCAACCTAAGACAAATATTTCCAAAATAGGGGATGTGTGTCCCTAAAATGATTTCATTTGATATATAGACATGGCATTAAATGACCTCGAATCAATAAGGATATTACTGGCTTTTCAGTTCTTTTTCAATACTCCTGATTATACCAAGGAGAAAGTCTCTGCTAGGTGCTAGTACATCTTTGAACACTTGCTTCTTTCCCTGTATTAAGATGTGATTGGTTGCTAATAATAGAAAACCCAACTCAAAATACCCCAAATAACTGAAATAGCCTTGAGGGCAGGAGGAAGGTGCTCAGGCTGGTCTGCTTGGCTGGCTCTGGGGCCTCCAGGATGTTGGGGCCTCCACCCCTCTTGGGCTGGCAGCAGCTCTTCCAAATGGCTGGAGCAGCTCCAAGCCTTGCACTTGTATCCAACATTGGCCCCAGTTGACATCCAGAGGAAAAGGTGCCTTCTCTTCCAGGGGCTCCCAAAAGAGAGAAGACATTTTTTTTCCCTAAAAGCCTCCAGAAAACTTCCCCCTCATGTTTTATCAGCACAGTTTGGCTCACATGGCCTTTTCCAACAGTCTCAAGGCCAAGAGTAGCCCTGAGCCTTAGTCCTGGGTCCTCAGCAAGGGGGATGAGTGCTGGGTGGTTATAAACGAGACTTTCTTCATGCTCTTGTCAACAAAAAGAGAATAGGCCCCTGGCTGGATGCCTTTGTGCAAGCAACAGTGTCTGGCTTGATTTGGATAATGTAAGAGGTTTTTGGCTTTTCTTTGTTTTTTCAGTTGCCTTTTCTTGATGGCAAGAGGTACTGATTTCCTATATACACTTGTAAAAGGAAATTTTTTATTATTTACATTTCAATTTTAAAATGTAAGTTAATTAGTTAATTTAAAGAAAATATTAATTAAGGAATAGAACAGATAATGCATGAATGTAACAAAAATTACGAAGGTCATAGGAAAATGAGAAGTTTAAGAAACATCACTAAGCTGTTTCTTCCTAGCTAACAGATATTTGGGCCTTCTAAATAAAGAAGGTTAGTAGTCTGAGAAACATCATCAGCTGCTCAGCTCTGGTGGTTGTAGTCTGATGGGTTTTCAACCCAAACTGGATTAGAATCACATGGGAGTTTTGATGAAGCAAATGCCTGTGCTTCACCCTCCAGAGATTATAAATGGTCCCCTGTGGGGTCTGGGTATCAGAATTTTTAAAAAATCTTCACAGGCTATTCTAATATACAACTCAGGTGAGAACCACTGTTGAGAACTTTGGAGACTCCTTGAAACTGAGAGGATTCTCACATTAATCTGGTTTGGCCTCACTGCTAGGCTGCCTCCAGCCCTGAGAGTATAACCTGTCTTATGTTTGTATCCACTATCAAGCCAGTCGAGAAGAACACGAAGATGTGTGCTGCTGGCCGGAGACCAAAGAAGTCAAGAGCATTATTTTAGGTGTATGCAGCACATTTTGAAAATACTGTTTCCCAGGTAGTGTTCTCACAATAAATTTACACGACAGTTATAAATACAAGAAGATGTCAGTGTTAGATCGTGATGTCTCTAATGTGTATTTTGAAATAAGAAGTGTGAATTAGGGCTTGGGGTATTTAAAAACTATTTTTTAAAAATCTATGTCCATTTTGTTATTATATTCTTATTTATATAAAAATATTAACCTAAGGGTGCACAGCTTCAAACTTCAGTTGTTCATCTGCTGTAGATTTAGCTGAGTGTCTGGAGATGAGTATAGTCACTGAGATACCAGAGTTATTATGGTTTCAACGTATAATCATTGTCAAATTCATATTAAAGATCATATATTTATACATGAGGGCTTTTCTGTTGCAATGGCATTTATAAAATTAGACACCTCACTCTTCACAAGTCAATCTGAAGATCAATACAATAATAATACTGTACTTAGGAGGGTGTTGATTTTCTACTTCCATATTTTCTCCACATGAAATTTAACTTGACATTTTGGTCTTCCTTCCACATCATGGGAGTGTTGACATTTTTAATCCAACTACATTGTGGCATCAATGAATGTTAACAAAGGTGCTTTGAGTTCTTGTGTAAGAACTAAATGTGAAATGCCAGTGAAGGCTCATGAGATGGAAGAAACCCAATCAAAGGATAGAATGAACTTTCTGCAGCTCTGAAAGGTGCCTATTTTGCTAATGAGGTTCCTGCTATGGCTCAGTTGCTGGACCAGGAATGAATGATTTGTTGAAGATGAACGGATCATCACATGGAAGAGAATGTGTCACCGTCATTTGTCCCATTTCTCCAACCTGCTCTTTTTTTTCAACATGAATTTATTTCAACAAATATTTATCAGGCACTGGTATGCCAAGCTCAGCTACTGAGATAATGAATAGGAGCATAGAGATCTCCCATGGAGGCCCAGGTCAGGCGAGAAGGCAAGACACAGAGCTCTTAGGGGATGAGGTTGACATCCAGTTCCAAAAGGAAAAAACTTTGCCATAAATGGGTGTGGTTCTTATAACAGAGAATTTCTACTGATCATCCCAACAAGCAATTAAACTTAGCTTGGAAGGATAAAGGTCCTCCAGATGGGTGAGGCTCATGTTTTTATGCATCTGAACTGCATCAGGTCCAGCCAGCAAGACATTGACTCACAGTTTGTCTCCTGTCCTTGTCTCCCTGCCTCACCCACTCCTCTCAATATCCCTGGGCCCAACCCTTGCCTAGCCTCATGAAACCACCATCTGCACCTGACTGCTGGCACTATCTGGACTCCTATTCCAGGAGCCCACACCTTGATTCTCAAAATTTATATCTTTATTACAAGCCATTAACATTGAAACCTTATTTAATATTCCAGAATCATGTCTGAATTTTACTTTTACATTCCATACTGAAAAAAACTTGGGCTGGCTGGTTAGCTCAGTTGGTTAGAACACATTAGAACTCCAAGGTCAAGAGTTCAGATCCCCTTATCATCCAGCTGCCAAAAAATAAAAGTTTCACTCAAAAATTTCACTTTGAGAATTAAAGTGTAAATAGGAAGATAATTCATAATTTAGATCATTTGTATTCCTTAATGCACTTGTAAGTTCAGATATGGTCTTACACCATGATACACCAATAATCACATATTGAAACTAGTAAATAATATAACTGTAGAGCATCAACAATATTTCTACTACAGAGGTATTGGAAGGGTGTATTATACAACCTTCTTTCAAGTTGTAAAGCAAGTCTCTGAGCCTGGCATCATTTGAAATGTGATAGCACATAAATAGGATACTTAATTCCAGAGAGTACCCTTGCATGGGTATTTGCTAACTAGCTAAGTTGTGCATGTGTTTGTGTGTGTGTGTGTGTGTGTGTGTGTGTTTCAATAGGCTGTTACTTTTATTTCATTCTTGCTTTTTGACTAGTGTCCATTAATATGCATGTCTTAAATAGATTTTTTTTTCTGCTACCAAAGACAGTACCCTTGAAAGCTAGTACAGAAAGTGAATCCTGACACATTCTCCCTTTAATTTATCAGTACTGATGATTTTTTTTTTTTTTTTTGGTGGCTGGCCAGTACAGGGATTGGACTCTGGACCTTGGTGTTATCAGCACCACACTCTAACCAACTGAGCTAATCAGCCAGTCCCAGTACTAATGATTTTATGGTTAGGTTTGGGTGCAGAGAAAAAAAAGGGGGAAAGTTGTACACAACAACCAATTACCTGTCAAATTATTTTTCTTTTCTTTTAATTTAACATTAGAGATTATAGCTACAGCAAAATGGATTTTTTTCCCTCCCTATTTAAAAGCACTCTGTCCTGATTGATATTTAATGCTTACAGTGACCTCAAGGGACACGTATTGTTTGCATCCATGTAAGCCGCCTTCATTTAAAAGGTTCAGTGTTACAGCCCCGAAGGGCAGTTCATTTATTTAGTTGCCTTTGGTCAAAACTGTAACAGTCCCTGAGCACATTAAAGGAATATTGATCATTCAGCCCGCTACACTGTTTGCAGAAAGGCAGATGAAACCACTTTGTGCATTATATAAATATCCTTTCACTTATAGCTGAAAGAGCTTTATTTACACCTGCCTAATGCTGCCTTTTATGTCTCTGTTTCACTTTCTGCAGAGTTTATCTTTGCTCCATCATATCTTTTAAAGAGTATCGGTCACAGTGAGTAGTGGTAAAACTCAAGAGGAAATATGGAACTCCAGTGGGGGACAGATTCAGTTCTTTTTGAGAAAGTCATTAGGGCTATTCCCGAGTATTCCAGACACACCATAGGGTTGTACTTCCTTGTCCACAGGAGGTTGGGAGTGGCCATGGGATTTGCTTTGACGAAGAGAGGTACGTGGAATTGGCTTGTGTCCCTTCCAGAGAGAAGGTTTAAGCGCCAGTGTGTACTTTACCACATTCTCTTTTCCCAGTGTCATTATGACCAGCCATGACCCAGAGAGTAGCTGTTCTAAGCCACTGAGATTTGGGGGCTGTTTATTATTGAGCATAACCCACACTCTCCTATTACACTTTTTTTTTTTTTTTTTTGTCTTTTTGTGACCGGCCGCACCAGTGAGCGCACCGGCCACCCTTATATAGGATGCGAACCCACGGTGGGAGCACTGCCGCGCTCCCAGCGCCGCACTCGCCACGGGTCGGCCCAACACTTTTTTTTTTTTAAGTCCTAAGGAGAAACTATCTTATAAATGTCAATTAGAAGGGAATTTTATTCAGGGGTCACAATAATCAAATAAGACCATTATCTCATGAATAAATTGAGTAAATAAATTAAAATTCTGTATTTATGTAATGATTGACCCATCCCTTGTTCTTCCCAGCATTATTTTCCTTCTTAAATAGAAGGATAAATTGTGTGAGCTTTTAGGACGCAAACTTCCATTGCCACTTTCATTTTGAGTTGGGTTTTTTTAATGCCATTTTTATCACTAAAGAACATGTGGCCCTGAGCAAGTCACTTCAATTGTCTAGGCCTCAGTTTCCCTGCTATGGAGAAGGAAGGAATTGGAGTAGACTCAGTAGATAATCCCTATTGTCTCTTACAATATATTAGTCTGTTCAGGCTGCTATAACAAATACCATGGAGTAGGTGTCTTATAAGAAACAGAAATTTATTTCTTGTAGTTCTAGAGGCTGGAAAGTCCAAGATCAATATGCAGGCAGATTTGGTGTCTGGTGAGAGCCACCATCTTCTCACTGAAACCTCACATGGCTGAAGGCTTCGTGAAGGATCTCTCTGGGGCCTCTTTTATAAGGGCAGTAACCCATTCATGAAGGCTCCACCTTCGTGACCTAATTACCTCCCAATTTCTGAACACCAGCACCTTGGGAGTTAGGATTTCAATATATAAATTTGGGGGGTACATCAACACATGGTCCATTGCAAGCAATAATATTCTGTGCTTAATAGGTATAGTTCATAGAAACCAATAGGACAATTAAGTGGTGCCTAGAACTCAAATCTTTTAGCTCTTCTTCTAGTTTCTGAAAAGCGTGTCTAAAGCTTAGATCAGTGTCATTATAGGGCTATATTCTCTTATGAGAGAGAGGCCTAAAGTAAAAGAGGATTTACAAAGAAATTAGAGTGTTCAGAACTTGTTGTGGTTTGGTTTTTTTGTTTGTTTTTGTTTTGGGGTTTTTTTGTTTATTTTTACTTTCTGTTTCTGTTTCTGTTTGTTTTGGGGTTTTTTGATTGAAATATAACCTACATATGGAAAAATGCACAAGTCATAAATTAAGAGATTGGTGAATTTTCATAAAGTGAACACTCTTTTGTAACCAGCACCCACAGCAAGAAACAACATGACCAGCACCCATACACCCTCCTTGTCACAACCTCTGACACAAGGGTTCCCACCATGCTGACTTCTAACAGCAGAGATTAGTTTTGCTGGTTTTTAATTCCATTGAAGAGTCTTCCTTCTTTAGTTAACAGTACATTCATCCGTGTTGCTGTGTAACATTGCTGTTTTCTTGCTCTCATTGCTTTGCAGAATTCTGCTGTGTGAATTTACCACAATTCATCCATTCCACTGTGAATGGACACTTGGGATGTTTCCAGGTTTGGGCTATTATTAAAATGGACATTTTAATGCATGTCTTTTGGTTGATATTATTTCCCTAGAGCTTCAAGTTGACATTCAGGAGGTAGTCATCTTTAGACCTAAGTAAGAGGATATAGCTCTGTGGCAAAAAAAAAAAAAATGCATGTTGGAACATCTCACTATGATTAGAGAAAAGAGAGGAGGAGGAAAGGAGAAAGGGAAGGAGGAAAAGGAAAGAAGGAAAGAGAGGGAGGAGAAACTCTGTGGAGCTAGAGGATTGAGTGCTGATGAGCTCTGCTGGCCGGGGGATGCCCTTATCCCTTTAGTCTAATCCTTCAAACCTTCAGGCTAAGATACCTTGTAAAATTTCCATGGAAGCCTTTTCTGAAGCAGCATCATTATGTCAAAGTAGGAAGTCAGCAAAGATAGTAGGTGCTTAGCATAAAAATATTTTTTAGACTTATTATTGAAAATTGAAGGAATCTTGTAAACAAATACAGTATGTCAAATACTAAATGAAACTTAGTATTCATTTCTAATTTGGAGAGAAGAGGGAGAGTGAACTATTACTAATTTACCTGCTTCCAATTATGAGAGATCTTGAAACACACACCACCCGCCAATTTTGGGTGTGTAATTATACTAAAAAATGGCAAATGATCCTTAAGCGTAACTTTTCTTTTTTCTTTTCTCCATAAAACCATGAAATGAGGAGAGGATAAATAAGAGACAGCATGCCCATAAGCTTGTCAGTTCAAATGATATCATTGTTTTTGATCCTGAAATGTGGGGCTTTTTTGCCTCCCAGAATGCAAAAGCCTTCATCAAAACCATCCCGTTCCCCCCTGAATCTTTAGCCCTTTGTTTAGTCATGTTTCTCCTTATACATGCTTTGATAAGTTAATCCACTAGCCAGTGGCCAAAAGAAAGCAGTGGTTTAGTTAAATTACTGTAAATTATTGAGTCCTTTATACACATTCTCTCTAATCCTCCCTACAGTTTTGAGCAGTAATATCCCTGTTTGCAGATGAAAAAACTGAGGCTCAGTGAGGTTAAGACCTGTGGCTTATAAGATGCAAGGTCAATATTTAGACATGTCTGCTCTTGTCTACCATCTTCTTAACCCAAATCTGTAGAGATTTAGCAAGTGGTGCCTAGTATCCTTAGAGCACTGGGAAGCTCTTTTTTCCCCCAGGGGACGTTTTGCAACATCTGGAGACAACTGGAAGGAGGGAGATCCTACTAGCATCTAGTGGGTGGGGTCAGGAATCTACTAAACATCTTCCAATACATGGGGCAGCCCCTCACAGCAAAGAATTACCTGGCCCCAAATGTCAACAGTGCCAAGGTTAAGAAACCTTCTTTGCAGAGTGTTTGCACATCATAATGGTGTTTATTAAGCCTAGGAGAGTATTAAATTGCTTTTGAAGGTGGCAATGAGTGATAGTTGAAAATATATCAGAAGTCAGAATATCTGTGTTCTAGTCCCAGGTTCACTGTTAACTAACCTCATAGCTTTATGAAAAATAGACTCTATAAACTTCAATTTCCCCATGAGTAAATGGATAACAGTAGTATCTGTCTTATTTTTTAATGCATTAAACTTTCGTTTATTATCTACTATGTGCCAGGCCATGTGCTAGACACTGAGTATGCAGCAGGGAACAAAACAGGCATCATCCCTGCCTTCAAGTAGCTTAGTGGGAAACAGAGGCAAGTAGAACCAGGGGTGCTCTGCTAACCTGGCAAAGAGACACCTCATCTGGTACCATACAGTCTGAGAAGCAACATCTAAGCTGACAACCTGGAAAAAGAAGTTAGGCAAGCAAAGGAGAAGGGAAGAAAGTAGAGGGTACAGTGTTTGCAAAAGCCCAGAGGTGAGAAAGAGCATGGGACAACTGAGGAACTGAAAACGGTGCTGTGTGACTAGAGAGTAGAATGTGAAGGGAGAAAAGAGGTGTGCCTGCGGAGGGATCAGAGGTCAGGTCTTGGAGGGTTTTGTGGGCCAGAATCAGGAGGAGGGACTAGCCTGGTGGAAGAGAGAAAAAAGGAAAGGTTTTAAAAGCAAGGGGGTAACATCATCAGATTTGAATTTTAGAAATATCATTCAGGCTGCACAGTGGGAAATGGATTCTAATTACTCCAGGGCCTGGGCAACCAGTTAGAAGTTTGTTGCTGCTGTTCCAGCAAGAAGTCATGGCGACCTCATCTGGGGTAGAGGCAATGGGATAAACAGAAGTAAATGCATTTAAGAGAAATCAATCAATTCCTGCTACTGGGAGGTTGAAAAGATCGTTCTGCTTTAGAGCAGCAAAGTTTCCATAAGGAGGCATGACTGCCACTGCTGTTCTAGAAGCTTACCTCAGCAGATTGGATTCTGTGCGGGGCCTGTGTTTCTGCCTCATTAGGGTGAAGTTTTGTGGTGTCTGGATAGCAGGGCCTAGGTCACATGTCCACACTGGAGCTGCAAGAGATGTTAGGAAAATGAGTTTCTGGCTTCTCCTTGGGAAAAATGGCCTAAACTTAGGGTGTTTTAAAAAGAAAGGCAAATATGCCCTACAGGAACCATTCAGAGTGATTTGTTAGAGCCTATTTAGAAAACAAACCTGAAAACACCATTCAAACTAAAAATGTTCTTCCTCCTAAAAACCCCACTTCTTGGAATCTATTACCTGGAAGTAAAATTACCCACACATAAAGGCACATATGCATAGGGATATTATCATAGCCTTGTTCACTGGCAGCAAAAAAATTTTTTTGGTAACGAAGTGAATTTCTTTCAACTGAGGAAGAGCTGAGTAAATTGTGCGACATTTGTGCCATTAAATATGTGGGCAGTTAAAAGCTAAAGCTAAATATGTGGGACTGGGGCTCTTACAAAAAATAGAAAATAGGCTAGGGCACCTCAAATAGAAGCCTCTTCTTATTTTCACAGATTTTGATTTGCACCATCACGCAGGGAATGGGAGGGGGAGAGGTTTCTCTTAGTACCGCTGGCCTCCCTTCTTCTCAATCAACACCCCTGTCCAGATTCAGGTTGTTGTGTATTTAGCTCATAACAGCTGCTTCACTCAGGAGCTCATCACCTGAATAGGCTGGCCCACTGATAATCAGGAAGTCACCACGCTGCAGTGCACCCTGCTTCCTACGGATGACTGAGTCCTGGTCTTGGATCTACTCTACACCACCACTGGGTACACTCTGTGACTCAGCCCCGTCCTGCAGGAAGCAATGTCCTGACAGAAAAGCACCAGTAGTCAGTCCCTGGGTCTGAGCTGAAACTCTTCCACCTATAATTCTCTGACTTTCTGGGTAACGGTTTGGCTATAACAACTTGGTGGTCTGTCTCAGCATCCTTGGGCTATCACAAAGTACCAAAGACTTTGTGGCTTATACAACAGATATTTACTTCTCATGGTTCTGGAGACTGGAAGTCCAAGATCAAGGTGCCGGCAGATTCAGTCCCTGGTGAGGACTCTCTTTCTGGTTTACAGACGGTCATCTTCACATGGCTGCTGTGTCCCCACATGGCAGAGACAGGGCTCTGATTTCTTCCTATTCTTATAAGGACACTAAACCCATCATGAGGGCTCTGCCCTCATGGCCTCACCTAACTCTAATTATCTCCTAACGGCCCCTTCAAATACCATCACACTGGAAATTAGACTTCCATATATGAATTTGGGGGACATGAGCATTCAGTCTGCAGCACAGTCTCTGAGGCACTACAGTGCAGTCATTAAGAACACAGACTCTGTAGCCAGGCTGAATCCTGGTTCTTCTGATTACCAGCCATGTAACCTTGGCCAAGTTACTTAGCACTTAGCCTTTCTGTACCCCAATCTATTCATCTATAAAATAATTAGAAACAGCACTATCTTATACAGTTATTGTAAGAATAAATTAGTTAATACTAATGTAGGTAATATATCTATAGAGCAGTGCCTTGGACATACAATGAGCTTGATAAATGTTATTATCATTATTCTCTTCTGGGTCCAAGTATATCTTAAATTAGTCTCTTCCCAAAATAATCAGCCTCCAAGGACCCCAGCAGCTTTCTTTCTATCCCAGCCTTTGGTCAAGTCTCCCAATTTAAAAACAAAGCAAAGCTGTATTTATTACACGTACAGTATTATAGTAATGGGAATTCATGAAGGACATGGCTGAAATTCCTGGGGTGGGAGAGGCAGAGAGAGATTTGGGAAATTCACTGTAGCCATCCCCGTGTGGGGACACTTGGGAGGGCGCTCTACCCCAGTAGTGTTCTGTACTCGCAATGTTGCCATTTTCCATTTTCAAAAGCCTTATTTAACCATTGTAATTTGCGGCTTTCTCCAAGGCTAAGTATAGAGCAAAACACAATAATGCAAACTGGCTCACGTGGAGCTGAAATGAGTAGTGTTCTCTCCCCAAATTCTCTTGCAAGCTTTAATAACTTCTTTAGCTCCTCTGTTATTTTCCAATATTGTATACCTGTTCCAGAGGCATTCATTTTGTCTTTCCTAAGCCATCTTTCCTCTGCTGGGAAAATGGCCAAATTACTCTGCTCCTGTCCTCCTACCACACCTCTATTTTTTGGTTTTCAGCTCCCACTCTGGGTTTACAACCAATTTAGCAGTTGTTGATCATGGCGAGAGGCTATAATTGAGTCAGCACTGGAGATAGACTGACTTGTCAGAACAGTTCATTAGAGAGAAACCATTTCCAGGACAAGGGGTGGGAGAGTGAGAAGACTGTACATATGCATTGCATTTGCATAGGAACTAATAGAATGGGCTCCAAAGTACTTAGCTTGGGTCATTTTCTTTGACTCCATGACACACTATTCTTTTTTTTTTTTTTTTTAAGTTAAAGATTAGTGTCTAACAGAAAGCAGGAAATTTCCCTGTCTGGATTGAGGCATGGACACTGTGTTCAGACTGGGAGCTCTTAGAAATAGCAAAATACTGCACAGCATGTCATGGGAACTCAGAAAATGTGAATTAAAATCTAGAGGCAGATAAAAATAGCCATGCTTGAAAAAGACAGCAGGTTGGTCAATGGTTACCATATGGCTGCTTTTACAGATTACCTGTAGTCATGACCTTTTTTATATTTGGATTTTCCTACCAAAAGGAAAATGACTGGATATTTCAAAGTATCAATATAAGAAGGGTGAATAGCTTGAGCTGAAATTTAGGGTGAAGGGGGCAGAAGAGATCTGCCTCTTTGCTGGGATGTGAGGGGCTCTAGAGTACTTTCCAGAAGAGTCCGAGATGCCCCTCTACCCACATTCTTGCCAGACCCAATTGCCTAAGTTCTTTGAGCACTCTGAGTTCTTCAGCACCTCTATGCCTTTCTTTCCTCTGCCTGGAGCATCTCTTCCCACACACGCACCCACTGCCCCCACCCAGACTGAATTCACACAGTGCTAAGTCTTCTCCCAGCTGGGATTCATCCCTCCTCTGCATTCCCATAGCTCTTTGTCCATGCCTCTCTGATTATGTTTCAGTCTCTACGATGCTCCCAAAAGCACACCTTGAGTAAAAGATTTGAGTATAAGAAATTATTCAGGAGAGAAGACCTGAGGAAACACTGTGAGGGAGCAAGAAGTGAGATCAGGAAGGGAGAATGGCCAAAGAGAGTACTTTAATGAGCAGGTTACTGCTGCGAGCAACTGTGCCTCAGCCTGCTGGGGATGCTCTGAGAGTCTGGATGGAACATGCTCAGAAGTGTCCTACTGAAGAGCGAGGAACTGTTGTCCTCACTGGTTGTGAGCTGCTCTGGGGGGTGTTAATTCTTTGGCACTTCTGGCCTGACTCTAAGGTGCTGAGTTGCTCCAAGCCTACCTTCAGGTAGAAAAATGCTGGAAATCGGAGCCTCTTCAGAACTGTCCGGTGGTGGAGGCGGAGAGGGGAGGGTGAGAAGATACGGGCTTGATGAGGACAGTCTGCTCAACGACTGACAGTTGTGCAAGCTCTTTGAAGGCAGGAAATGAACTTATCACAGGAAGGACAGGCAATAAACCCGTCATCACAGCGAGGGTGACCTCATTAACGTGCTCCTGACCCCTTGGCACCTCCACCGTGGTACAAAACCCATCATTTAATTTTCAGCAGATTAGATTTTTATTTTCTAAGAAGGGGGACTTTATTTAGAGAGTAGGAACAGAGGATAATATTGCTGGCATTGTCTTTGGTGTGATTTCATATTTTGGGCTGATGGACCTAGATTTGAAGTAGACAGAAGAGGAAATAATAACCGAAAATATAAAACTACAACTTGCTGGTTCCTTTCCATTTTTACTTGTAAAATGATTTGTTACAATAGCTAAGTAGATTCTTGATTCAAGAAACCAGAGCAAAAAGTGTATTTTCTTGCATTGCCTGATAAATAATATCCAGTGAGTGCCAGAGAGAAGGTTCAGACAAAGAAAGAATAACCACCCCCAAAAATGGGTTCATCCATAGTGATTTCAATTAGAGATGAAGAGGCTGAGCAACACAACCAATAAAACTTTTGACCACAGTACTTTAGTTTTCCAGAACTTTCAAAAAGAATGTTTTTGAAGATTTCTGGTTTCCGGTGTGGTATGTGAGTAGCTAAGAAGTTGTCACTGTATCCTAACAACAAGTACAAAGATAAACAAACTGAAAAATTAACAACTCTTCTTAGATCTGTTACAGAAGTGAGGTCACAGAGCAAACTTTTGCCTCCAAAATTGGAGAGACAGAGAAGTGGATACAGAAAATCACAACTTACCAGAGCATAAACCCATGAGCAGAAACCTCTATAGGAACCAGTGCTAAGGGAGAAAAAGTATCACTGACAAATTTCTGGCACCTCAATGTGGACAAGTCTGAGACATAAAAACTCCAAGGGGACCCAGTCATGCACGTCCCGCCCTGCTTCCCCCTGTGAGTTTTGCCTCTAGGAGCTCCACCAAGTTCTCACAATGAATATCAGAGAAAAAAATCCCTCATGCTTCCAGCAGAAGGAGGATAAAGTAATGTTTTTGAGCTATCCCAGATCATTCTGTTGGCCTGCTACTTTACCGTAGCCTAACCAGCTGCAGTTTTATCAGAGCCTAACCTACCTGGGGAAGGGAACACCCAACTCCAGCTTCTTCTAGCTTTCCATGTGTAAGAAGGAAAATACCCACTCCAGCCTTCTCCAGCCATTTGTCCCTCAGAAAGAGGGAAGAACTGTGAAGAACTGGGGAGGTTCACAGTCCAGAGTAACAGGCTCATCAAAAGACTGAGTCCTAATCATAGGACTATGGAACACTGCCCCTCCCCCACATCTTACCACCGCATTACTAGAAGCTAATTCACAGCAGTTTATTTTACCCAGTACATCATGTCCACCTCTCAACAAAAAATTACAAATAAAATGCATAAAAGACATAATAAAATGCAAAAAACAGTTTGAAGAGATAAAGCAAGCATCAGAACCAGAATTAGATATGGCAGAATGTTAGAATTATCAGACTAGGAATTTAAAACAGCAAGGATTAATATACTAAGTGTTCTAATGGAAAAAGTAAACAACATCCAAGAACAGATGGATAATGTGAGCAGAAAGATGGAATTCTAAAGAACTAAAAAAAAAAAATGCTATAAATCAAAAACACTATAACAAAAATGAAGAATGCCTTTAATAGACTGGGGGAAAGAATCTCTGAGTTTGATGATATTTCAATAGAAACTTCCAAAACTAAAAATCAAAGAGAAGGAAGACTGAAAAAAACAGAACAGAATATTTAAGAACCGTGGGACAACAAAAATGGTGTAACTTATGAGAAATGGGAATACTAGAAGGAGACAAAAAGAGAGAAAGAAACAGAAGAAAGATTTGAAACAATAATTATTGAGAATATGCTCAAATTAATGCCAGACACCAAACCACAAATCCAGGAAGCTGAGAGAACACCAAGTAGAATAAATGTCCCCCCAAAACTATACTTATTCATATCATATACAAACTATGGAAGATTAAAGATAAAGATAAAATCTTGAAGGAAATCAGAAGAAAAATATACCTTACTTACAGAGGAGTAAAAGTAAGAGTTATAGCCAACTTCTCTTCAGAAACCATGCAAGAAAAAAAGAGAGTGAAGTAAAATATTTAAAGTGTTAAGAGAAAAAAACCCACCAACTAGATTTCTGTACTGTGTGAAATTATCCTTCAAAATCAAAGGAGAAATAAGGACTTTCTCAGACAAACAAAAATTAAAGAAATTTGTTGCCAGTAGACATGCCCTCCAAGAAATGCTAGAAGTTCTTCAGAGAGAAGGAGAATGATTTAAGTCAGAAACTCAAATCTACATAAAGAAAGGAAGACCATCAGAGAAAAAGTGAAGGTTGAATAAAAACTTTCATTTTTCTTATTTGACCTAACAGATGACAGTTCAAAATAATAATAGAAACAATGCATTTAATTATATATGCATATATATGCTTATGTATAGGTGAAATGAATGACAACAGTGATACAAGGGACAGCAGGGAAGAATTACGAATATTTTGTTATTATAAGGTACTCACACTACTCATGAATTGGTTTAGTGTTATTTGAAAGTGGACTTGGATTAATTATAAATGTATGTAGTTCAAACTCTAGAGCAATAACTAAAAAAAGCATTTAAAACATATAATTTATATGCTAAGAAGGGAAATAAAATAAAATTATATAAAATGCTCAATTAAAACCACAAAAGGTAGAAAAAGAGTGGAAGACAAAAAATAGGAGCCAATAACAAAGGCAGTGACTGGAAAACAGTAAAAGTTTGGTAGATATGAATTGAACAATATAATAACCACTTTAAATGTAAATGATCTAAATTCATCAATTAAAAGACAAAAATTGTCAGAGTCGATCAAAATATAAGACCCGGGCCAACCCCGTGGCTCACTCCGGAGAGTGCAGTGCTGGGAGCGCAGCGGCACTCCTGCCGTGGGTTCGGATCCTATATAGGGGTGGCCAGTGCGCTCACTGGATGAGCGCGGTGTGGACAACACCAAGTCAAGGGTTGCAATCCCCTTACCGGTCACAAAAAAAAAAAAAAAAAAGAAAAAAAGAAGACCCAACTAAATGTTGTGTACAAGAAACTCACTTTACATATAAAGACACTTATAGATTAGAAGCAAATGTACGAAGAAAGATACACTATACTAACACTAATCAAAAGAAAGCAAAGTTGCTACATTAATTTTAGACAGAGCAGACTTCAGAGCAAAAAAAGGTGTCAGGGATAAAAAGGGGCATTACAGAGTGATAAAAGGGTCAATACTGAAGAAGACAATGATCCTTAATGTATATGGGCCTAACAACCGAGCATCAAAATACCTGAGACAAAAACTTAGAGATCTGCAAAGAGAAATAGATGAATGCACCATTGCAGTTGGGGACTTTAACATCTGTCTACCAGGAGGGGACAGATCCAGCAGGCAGAAAATCAGTAAGGATATAGTTGAACTCAACAGCACCATCAATCAATGAATATAATTGGCATCTATAGACTACTTCATTTAAGAACAGAAAAATACACATTCTTTTCAAGCTCACATGGAACATTCACCAATATAGACCATATTCTGGGACATAAAACACATCCCAAACATTTTAAAAGATTAGAAATCACACAATGTCTTCTCTCAGACCACAATGAAATTAAACTAGAAATTAATAACAGAAAAAGATCTGTAAAATCCCAAATATTTGGAGATTAAACAACATTCTTTTGAATATTACATGGGTCAATGAAGAAATCTCAAGAAAATTTTAAAAATACTTTGAATTAAATAAAAATGAAAATACAACTCATCAAAACTTGTGAAATGCAGTGAAAGTAGTACTTAGTGGGAAATTTATGGCATTGGATACATATACTGTATTAGAAAAGAAGAAAGATCTGCTAAAGGACTGTCTCTCAAAATATACAAAGAACCTTAAAACTCAGCAATAGGAAAATAAACAAGCCAATTAAAGAGTGGACAAAAACCTGAGCAGATACTTCGTCAAAGAAGATATACATATGGAAACTAAGCACAGAAAAAGATGCTCATCATCTTATTTTATTAGGGAGTTTCAAATTAAAACAATGAGCGTTAGAGTGGCCAAAATCCAGAATACTGATAACAGCAAATGCTGACAAGGATATGGAGTAACAGGAATTCTCATTTACTGCTGTTGGGAAGGCAAAATGGTACAGCCACATTGGAAGACAGTTTGGCAGTTTTTTACAAAACTAAACACACTCTTAACATATTATCCAGCAATTGCACTCCTTCGTGTTTACCAAAAAGAATTCACAACTCCACACAAAAACTGTACGTGAATATTTATAGCAGTTTTATTAATAACTGCCAAAAATTAGAAGCAATCAAGGCGTTCTTCAGAGGGTAAATGAATATAAACTGTGTTATATCCTGATGAAGGAATATTATTCAGCACTAAAAAGAAATGAGTTATCAAACCATGAAAAGACATGGAGGAATCTTAAATGCATGTTACTGAACAAAAGAAGCTAGTTTTAAAAGGCTATGTACTGTATGATTCCAAATATATGACATTCTGGAAAAGGCAAAACTATGGAAAGAGTTAAAAGATCAGTGGTTGCCAGGAGTTAGGGAGGAATGTATAGGCAGAGCCCAGAGGATTTTTAGGGCAGTGCAACTATTCTGTATGGTACTACAATGATGGATACTGATGAATGTCATTTACATTTGTCAAAACCCATAGAATGTACAACACCAACAGTGAACCCTAATGTAATCTATGGACTTTGGGTGATAGTGATGTGTCAACATACGTTCATTCATTGTAACAAATATATCACTGTGGTTGTAGAATGTTGGTAGTGGGAGAGATTATGCATGTGTCAGGACATAGAGTATATGGAGACTCTATGCTTTCTGCTCAGTTTTGCTGTGAGCCTAAAACTGTTCTAAGAAATAAATTTTATTAATTAAAAAAATAATAATGTCTTTGATTGAATTGTTAGAAACACAAACCTGTATTTTGCCAAATTAAAAAGAATTCTTTTTTTGAATCACGATACAACTAATTAACTTTTAGGTGACATAATTTGACATGAGAATTCATGGTGCCTTTTTACATTTATATTTAAACTAAATATAATTCAATAAAGTACTTATTATGGATTCTACTGCCACTCACTTTGACAAGTACTATTGAGAAATATTAATCTTAAAATGCATAGTTCAGAGATGCTGGATCATCTTTATTCATGAAATTATGTTCCCAGAATCAGCCTAGATTTCATTTACACAGTTTGTGCTGCCCTGCATTTCATTTCCACATTTGTATTCTCTGCCTCCCTTCCTAAGTGTACTGAGGCTCCACATAATGGTATATGATTTGCAATGTACTTAGAGAGAATGGTCCTAAATTGCTTTGAATTTTAAGTTCAAAGTATATATTGGTGGGTAATCGTTAAACTATTTATATATTATTCCAAATACAGATAATAATTGTTTTACCAGTCTTATCTACCAACAAAAGAAATCTTATCCACAGAGAGATTAGGGGAACTGAATGATCATTTTGTGCCAGACTCTGTAAGAACAACAGAATGTATAGTGAATTTGGGGGCCAGTTCTTGCCTAACTGAACATTTCATTGACACTTGTGCCTTTTCCTGTGGCTTACCCTGAAAAAAAACACACATTTTCTCAAAAAGTGGAATCCTTAAGACCTTTTGTTTTGTTTTGTTTTTATCTTTCTTCTCCCTATTTTGAGTTGTGGAACATACTAAAAAGCATATGTACTTCACAGGGCCTGGTTTTCCAAAGTCTTGCAGTTTCAAATATTGACCTTGCGGAGGACTGGAAATTTTCCTCAGGCTATTATAAGTCTTTGGTGCAAGATAAAGAATTGTGGCACAGCAAGGTTGCTGGCTCAAGGACAGACTAGTTACTGATGGTTACGTAAAGATCCTGAGAAATTGCTGTAAGAAGGAATGTTTGCTAAGATCAAGCTTTTGTTAATTGCCTTACTGGAATGTCATCTGGCTTGTTTCACTGAAAGTTACCAGCCTATATTGTTAAACTGTAATCCCACCTATGTTCTCTTCCTGTAACTTCCTGGTCTGGAAAAAAATGCAGGAAGAACTCCACTTTGGGGTTAATTTCTCGAGGAAGGGATGCCTCTTGCTGGAGGGTCCCAGGGAAGTTAAACACTTCAGGGCTTCTCGCTGCTCAGTAGAGATGGGCTTTGAGTAATCCTTTGCATCTCTGTCACCCAGGGGAAGTAGGGTGACAAATCCGTGGGGGAGAAGCAACACAAAGCAACATGAGTTAATGAGCATTATTAAGGATGTAATAACATTTTTAAAGGGGCAGGATGTTTGTTCATTTGAAAAGCTTCTAGATGAGAGCTCTAACTCAGGAATTCTTAGCCACTTTTTCTCTATGACCCCCTTTGGCAGTCTGGGAGACCCTATGGACACCTCCCAGTAGTAGATGCTCTCTAGAAGAAGAAATGTTCACCGATTTGAATGGAATATCAGCCTGGATCACACCTTGAACTGAGTTGGGGCCATGAATGAATGAATGAACAGATAGACAGACAGACAGACAGACAGACAAAGGAAAAGAAACTGGTGAAGGATTTTCATGGAGCTCATGAAAAGCTTCTGGTGGAATGCTACTACCTTGTTACAACAAATGGCCTTTCAGGAGGTCAAGTTCATCTTTTTAATCATTTCAATCAGGACATTTAAGCATTAAACTTTCCCACTTTCCATGAGGCTGTTTTAATTTGCAGACCGTGACAGATGACATTCCTTGCAGTGTGTCCCTCCCCCTTGGGGGTTACACAGGCCCAGCATCATCAAAGGCCTGCCAGAGGCTTATGGCTTAAGTACATCAGAGTAACCTGGCCCTGGCGTTTGGCAGGCCCCGGGGCATTTGAGGGCAAGGCAGGAATTCACAATGAGAAAGTTACTTGTGGCCTGTGTTGGAGATCTTTTCAATTAAAGCTTTTAACGTTTTTCACAAGCAACCCCCGGGGCTGCGGTCATTCCCATCATCAGCTTTGAGGGATGGCAGATAACACAGCATGTGGGTCACCCGGCTCACTGCAAACACCATCCAAACTCACTCCTTCTTCTCCAGAGAGCTCCAGGCTCTGACCGGGACATAGATCAAGAAAACTGATTTCACTTACACAAATGTATAAATGTAGTTTTCAGCAAAACTTGCTCCTGTTGCTTATATCTTGTCTTTGAGTCATTAAAGATGAAAGGAACAACATCCTGTGGTCTCTTCACACACTGGGCAGCACCTGGTGTCAGGAAGGAGAACAGGCCTGGTTGAAATCCCAGTCCTGCTTCTCACTGTGTGACTCTAGGCAAATCGCTTCACTTCTCCAAGCCCCCTTCCCACATCTCTGCAGTGCAGGTGATGACACCCACCTCACAGCTGTACCTAAGATGTAGTCTCTCTCATTCATGGGTCTAACCATAAGGGGCAGTGTGTATGTATGATGTATGCATGTCTCTATCTATCCACCTACACATACACGCACACACGCACAGACACACATACACACATGTATTTAAGAACTGAAAGATTGCACAAGAAACATCTACATTTCCAGTTTCTCTTGAAAATAAATCAGAAGATCTGGTGACGCTGGGCTGGTTCTGAGAGGCAGCTGCCTCCTTGAGTCATGGCAAGTGCTCATAGTTTACCACCTTCCAGACCACCTTACTTGTTTTGTGACCAGCCTGTCCCCTTTGGTCATTTAACTGTGCCATTTTCTGTCTGTATCTTCCCCACCCCCACCTTACCCTACACCATAGGTCTTATCGTAAGAACTCCTGAAAAAAGCAGAAGCAAACTCCAGTTCAAATAGACTGGGGGTGGACAGGCAGGTACTTCCAGTGAGGGCCCTCCTTTGTCTCTCACCTTGTTGAGGTATTAAATTTGGAAGAGAGGAATTCAGAGGAGATGAGTCAATTCTTTAAATTAAGAGGCGTTTTTGGTATAGCTCTCATCAGGAAGGTCCTCTGACTTTCCTCATGGTTGCCTGGCTGAGCGATGGCATTGCCGGGGGTGGGGATGATGCAGTGGGTCCCTGATTGTATTTCAGCTGTGACAGCACTTCTCCATGAGGGCAGCTCCAGCACTAGGGGACATGGTGTTAACTGTGATACTTTTTTTTTTATTGTCACAATGATTTGGGGAGTACCACTTGCATTTGGTGGGTAGGACCATGGTGGTAGATGACTGCAATGTACAGGAAAATTCCCCACAATAAAAGATTTACAGCATCCCTCACAACTTTTGAACGTCCCACCAGATATTCATGTTATTTATAATTATCTGAAACACTTGTTTGTAATTATCTTAACCTAGAACCCAACTCGATTACACATGCAAAGTGTTTTCAAACAGTTTTAACAAGCACTGAATTTTACAGGAGTTCAGGCACAATGTAGAGTGAAGAAAGCATGTACTTTCTCTGTGAGAAATTTATCAAGAGTTGGTTTCTATTTCAGAAACTGTCTGAAGACATCACTGTTCAATTGCATTGGGGGTGACAACTCAACCAACTGAATCAGTTTGCCTGTGTAGATGCCTCATTCAGGATGTTTTTACCTATAGTTGCAAATGTCTGATTATTTCGTTAAGGATAATTTAAGAAAATATTTGTGCTGCAGTGGAAAACTGTATCGTCTATAGCACAACCTCTGGGTCATCTGATTCTGATTCTGATTCCATGGGAGCTATTCTATAACTCTGTAAAATGTAGATATTTGTCTGCAGAAATGCAAATTCTGACCTGCCTGGTAAAGGTTCAATTGACATCTTTTCCCCACTGTTGTAGAAGTTAGCTTTGCCCCCATTTCTACATTTATTTCAATATTCATGATCTATAAATGTGTCCATTCTGTGGTTTCTCTCTTGAACAGGTTAAACATTTGCTTGGTTCCTCACTATTAAAATATATAACATATGCTCATTTTTGTATCTGGGCGAGAGTCATGATTTTATCTTTTTTAAAATTATCTTTTAACAGTAGTCTTGTCTGAGCATTTGCAAATTGAGATAGATATCTTATTGAAAATTACTTTCCTTTTAATTCTCTTATTATAGAATGTTATTTTAATTTTTAATATGTCATCTATAAATTTCATTTCAGGATAGCAAATGGGGTGTTCAAACATTTGTTATAAAAGAGAGCATGGGGTCTGATAAAGTTTGGAATCACAGATTTCATCAGAAAAATCTCTCAACAAACCACATATGTAACTGAGGAGCTGGGTCATTATTTCTTCCAGTCAGACAGAAAGTTCAGGAGCTCCAAGCTATTTACAGCAACACTAGATTGTGAATTATTTTGGGAACCACCCTCAATCCCCCCAACTCCAGTTTAGTTTAGATAAGACAATTTAAAAATAGCTATTTATGAGTACCACCGGCCCAAACTTATTCTTTCAATATCTTTCCCCAGATCATCAAAAGTTAAGACTATTTCAGACAAACTGCATTGTCAGGCCATCTTAGGTAATGCCAAAAATATTAAATGAGGCAATGATATCATCAAGACAGCAGAATAGACGGTCCCCAGCATCACTCTCCCCACAATTGACAAATTTACAACTATTGAAAAGCAAAGACTGCCAACCTGGGACCACTGGAGCTTGCGGAAAGAGGAGGACAGACCAGCAGAGTTCATGGAAGGTGGGAGAAGCTGTGGCAAGAGAAAGAAACTGCTCCAACCGTTTCAAGCCCCCAGCTATTTCAGGGCCAGCCCTGTGAGAGGCAGGAAGAAGCCGCAGCACATGGAGCAGGAACCAGCAAAAGAACAGCTGAGCCCTTTGCATGAAGTTGCCTGGAGTTTGCAGGGGAGAAGAGGGTCTCAGAGCATGCCATACCAGCCCCCCCCGCCAGTGAGACCACTGACAGGGTTCCTATTGACCCACATAAGAGCAAGAGACCCCAGCCTACTGAAGAAAGGAACCACCAAGAGGCCAGTGATTCATCACAAGGGACCTGCTTGCAGTCCACCCCACAGAAAGCATTTGGAGTGCAGGAGGGAGGCTGGCCTGCTGGGGGAACATGGGGTGCAGCACGGGCAGCTGATCTGCCTTCTGAGTGGCACAGACCCACACAGTGGAGACTGGTCAAGGTGCTAGAACTGCAGGGGGCACAGTTTGTGGGGAAGACTCAGTCCTGGGCCAGAATTTCCACACAGCCCAGGTGTATCTGACCTCACAAGATAGGTAAATGATTAAAGGCCAGCAATTTAAGTCCCATCTCCATAAGAAGCTTCCCCCAGAGAATCAGCAGCAAAGTGGCATTTTGGCACAATCACAGAGCTCAAGTGCTGGTCCCCACAGGAAGTTCCCCTGATTTTGGAATTAACCGAAACTACAGACCAGAGACAAAGCTCTGATATTAACCAGTAAAGGTCTAACACCAAAGAACACCTATAAAACCTAAAAGAGGTAGTAGCCTCCTCAAATGCCCAGGCATCAACATAAAGACACAAGGATCAAGAAAGAACAGAGAAAGATGAAACCAACAAAGGAAACAAATGAAGCACCAGCAGTGGGCCCAGAGGAACAGCGGGTATATGATCCATCTGACAGAGAATTCAAATGAACTATCTTAAGGATGTTCAGGGAGTCATAAGAAAATACAGATAAAAAATTAAATAATATCTTGAAAACAATCTAGGAGCAGAATGAGAAAACTGACAAAGGAATTGATTCAATTAAAAAAATAGAAATTTTAGAAATAAAGAATACATTATCTGAACTGAAAAACTCTATAGAAAGCTTCAACGGCACACTCGATCAAAGACAGGAAAGAGTAAGTGTGCTCAAAGATAGAACTTAGGAAATTATCAAATCAGAGGAGCAAAAAGAAAAAAGAATAAGAAAAAAGAAATAGAAATACAGCAAATATGGGACTCCTTCAAGTGAAGTAACCTCCTCATAATTGGCATACCCGAAGGAAAAGAAAAAAGAAGAGACATAGAAAGCATACTCAAGAAAATAATGGCTGAAAATTTCTCAAGAACGGAGAAAGATGACAGCTTCAGATACAGGAAGCTCAGAGGTAGCCAATCAAATTCAGCCCAAGGAGGAACACCCCAGGGAACATCATAATCAAATTACCAAAAATCAAAGATAAAGAAAATACTGAAAGCAGCAAGAGAAAAGGAGCACATAACATTCAACAAAGCCCCCAATATGTCTGTCAGTGAATTCCTCCGTAGAAACTCTTCAGACCAGAAGAGAATGGGATGATATATTCAGGGTACTGAAGGAAAAAGACCATCAGCCAAGAATTTTCTATCCATCAAACCCAACTTTCAAATATGAAGGAGAAATGAAGTCTATCCCAGACAATCCGAAAGCTAAGGGAATTCATCAACACTAGACGTGCATTACAAAAAATGCTAAAGGGAGTTCTTCTATCTGAAAGGAGATGATGCTAAGAAGCAGCAAGAAAACATCTGAAGGTACATAATTCATTAGTAAGGTAAGTTCACAGACTACCTCAGAATACTCCATTGTCATAAGGGTGGTGAATAAACCACATATGTCCTTAGTATGAAGACTAAAGGACAAACCTAACAAGAAGACACTAGCATATACAGCAATCATATAAGAGATAGGCAATGTTAAAAGATGTAACCTGAAACGTCAAATTGTCAAAATGCGAAGGAGAATGACGTCAAAGCATAGAGTTAGCTGTTTTTTCTTAGATGTCAAAGTTAATTTATTAGTTTAAAATAATCTGTTATAACTATAACATGTTTCTTTGTAAGCCTCATAGTAACCATAACACAAAAACTTATGAGACATATTTAAAATATATAGTGAGAAATCAAAATACACTGCTACAGAAAACCTCTCAATCACAAAGGAAGACAGTAAGATTGGAAAAAGGGATCAACAAAACAACCAGAAGAAAAGGAACAAAATGGCAGTAACAAGTCCTTATATATCAATAATAAGTCTAAATGTAAACAGATTAAATGCCCAAATTAAAAGACACAGCGTGGCTCAATGGATTACAAAACAAGAACAAACAATTTGCTGCCTATAAGAAACTCACTTCATCTATAAAGACACAGACCAACTGAAAGTGAAGGGATGGAAAAAGAGATTTCATGCAAATAAAAACCAAAATAGAGCAGGAATAGCTGTAGTATATCAGATAAAATAGACTTCAAGCTAAGGAAAGTAAAAAAAGATGAAGAAGGTCATTATATAATGATAAAGGGACCAATTCTACAAGATGACATAACAAATATAAATATATACACACCCAACTCTGGAGCACTCAGTTATATAAGGCAATTACTGTTAGACCTAATGGGAAAAATAGACTCCAACACAATAATAGTTGGGGATTTTAAACCCCACTTTCAGCAAAGGACAAATCATCCAGACAGGAAAATTAACTAGGGAAACATCAGAATTAATCTCTACTCTAGGCCATAGATAGAGAACATTTCTTCCAGTAGCCTCAGAAGTCACTTTCTTCTCAGGAGCATATGGAAGATTCTCTAGAATAGACCATAAGTTAGGTCACAAAACAAGTCTCAACAAATTTTTTAAAATTGAAGTCATAGCAACTACCTTGTCTCATCATAATGGTGATCATAATGGCATAAAACTAGAAATCAACAACAAAAAGGGATACTAGAAACCATATAGATAACATGGAAATTAAACAACGTGCTCCTAAACAACAAATGGTTCAAGGAAGAAATCAAAAAGGAAACTTAAAAATTCCTGGAGACAAATGAAAATAAAAACACAACATAACAGAACCTATGGGATAGAGAAAAAGCAGTTCTAAGAGGGAAGTTTATAGCAATAAATGCCTACATCAAAAAAGAAGAAAGACTTCAAATAAACAACCTAAGGGAGCAGGAAAAACAAGAACAAACCAAACTCCAAATCAGCAGAAGGAAAGAAATAACAAAGATCAGAAAAGAAATAAATGAATTAGAGATCGAACAAACAATACAAATGATCAAGGAAACAAAGAGCTGGTTTTTCAAAAAAATAAAATTGATAAACCTTTAGCTAGATTAATGAAGAAAAAAGAGAAGACTCAAATAAATAAAATCAGAAATGAAAAGAAGACATTACAACTGATACCACAGATATAGAAAGGATTATAAGAGACTACTAAGAACAACAATATGCAAACAAACTGGAAAACTTAGAAGAAATGGCTAAATTCCTGGACACATACAACTTACCGAGGAACTAGAAAACCTAAACAGACCAATAACGAGTAATGAGATTGAAGCTGTAAAAAAAAATCTTCCAACAAAGAATACCCTAGGACCAAATAGCTTCTCTACCAAATTCTATCAAACATTTAAAGAAGAACTAATACCAATTCTCAAACTCTTCCAAAAAATTGAAGAGGAAGGAATACTTCCAAACTCATTCTACAGGGCTAACATTAACCTCATACCAGAACCAGAAAAAGACACAACAAAAAAAGAAAACTACAGACCAATATTCCTAATGAACACAGAAACTAAGATCCTCAATAAAATACTACAAAACAGAGTCCAACAACACATTAAAAATATCATTCACCATGACCAAATAGGATTTGTCCCATGGATGCAAGGATGGTTCAACATAAGCAAAACAATAAACATGACCCATCACATCAACAGAATGAAGGGAAAAGAACATAGAATCATTTCAATAGATGCAGAAAAAGCATTTGATAAAATCCAATACCCTTCATGATAAAAACACTCAACAAATTAGGTATAGAAGGAATGTATCTCAACACAAAAAAGCCCATATATGACAAACCCACAGTTAATATCATACTGAATGGAAAAAACTGGAAGCTTTTCCTCTAAGATCTGGAACAAGACAAGGATGCCCACTTTCCCCACTCTTATTCAACATGGTACTGGAAGTTCTAGTACCAGTATTGTGTCTAGCCAGCACAATAAGGCAAAAGAAAGCAATAAAAAGCATCCAGATTGCAAACGAGGAAGTCAAACTATTCCTATTTGCAGGTGACATGATCCTATACATAGAAAACCTTAAAGACTCCACCAATAAATTACTAGAACTAATAAATGAATTCAGTATATGGCAGTATACAAAATCAGCATGCAAAAATCAAGTCTTCCTATACGCCAATAATGAAATGGCTGAAGAAGAAATAAAAAAAGTAATTCCATTCACAATAGCTATCAGAAAATGAAATACCTAAAAGTAAATTTAACTAAGGAAGAGAAGACCTCTACAATAAAAACTATAAAACATTGGTGAAAAATATTGAAGAGGATACAAATAAATGGAAAGATATTCCATGCTCTAGGGTTGGAAGAATTAACATCATAAAAAGTCCATATTACCCAAAGCAATCTACAGATTCAATGCAATTCACATCAAAATACCAATGACATTCTTCACAGAAATAGAAAAAAAAATCTTAAATTTGTGTGTAATCACAAAAGACCCTGTATAGCTAAAGCAATCCTGAACTAAAAGAACAAAGTTGGAGGCATCACACTTCCTGACCTCAAAATATACTATAAAGCTATAGTAACCAAAACAACATGGTACTAGCATAAAAACAGACAAATGGGCCAATGGAACAGAATAGTAGAGAGGCCAGAAATAGACCCATGCACTTACAGCCAACTGATTTTTGTTAAAGGTTCGAGAGTTTAGAGTGGGGAAAGGACAGCCTCTTCAAAAAATGATGTTGGGAAAACTGCATATCCACATGCAGCAGATTGAAACTAGACTCCTATCTTTCACCATACAGAAAAAAAATCAATTCAAAATTGATTAAAGATCTAAATTTAAAACATGAAAACTATGAAACTACTAGGAGAAAACATAGGAGAAACATTACACAAAATGGAAGTGGACAGCACTTTTTTGAGCAAGACTACAAAGGCACCAGCAACTAAAGCAAAAATACACAAATGGGACTACCATCATCATCATCAAACTGAAAAGCTGCACAGCAAGGGATACTGTCAACAAAGTGAAGAAACAACTTACAGAATGGGAGAAAGTGTTTGCAAACTACACATCAGACAAGGGGCTAAGATCCAGAATGTATAAGGAACTCAAAAAACTCAACAGCAAAAAAACCAAATAACCTAATTTAAAAATGGGCAAAGGACCTGACCAGACATTTCTTAAAAGAAGACATATAAATGGACAGCAAACACATAAAAAAATGATCACCATCACTAATCATCAGGGAAATGCAAATTAAAACCACAATGAGATATCATCTCACCCTAGTTAGAACAGCTATTATCAACAAGACAAAAACTAACAAATGCTGGCGAGGATGCAGAGAAAAGAGAACCTTCCTACATTGTTGATGGGAATGTAAATTGGTACAGCCATTGTGGAAAACAATATGGAGTTTCCTTAGAGAATTAAAAATACATCTAACACATCTACCTTACGACCCAACTATCCAACTTCTGGTTACATACCCAAAGGAAATGAAATCAGTGTATCAAAAAGACACCTGCACTCCCACGTTCATTGCAATGCTATTCACAGTAGCCAAGAGATGGAATCAACCTAAATGTCCATCAATGGATGAATAAATGAAAATTGTGGTATATATACACAATGGAATACTATTCATATTTATTTTAAAAGATGATGTCCTATCATTTGCAGCAACCGGGCTGGAACTAGAAACCATCATGTTAAGTGAAGTAAGTCAGGCCCAGAAAGACAAACACTGCATGATCTCACGCATATGTGGAATCTAAAAAAAAAAAAAAGTAGTTCTCGTAGAAGTAGAGTAGAATAATGGTTACTGGGGAGGGGAGAGGGATGTGGACAGGACAGGAGAAGTGATGGACTAATGGGTACAAAACTATGCTATTACTCCAAGTGAATCAATGTGCAGGATACGTATGTATTGAAACAACACACTGCACCCCCCACACAAATATATACAAATAAATGTTAAAAAAAAAAAAAAAAAAAGATTGGATGAAGACACTTTCCCTCTTACCTCTTTCTTAATTTGTATTTTTTAGCCTAAGATGAGAGCACCCCACAGAGTGCTCAGTCTCCACCTCACATCTGGGGAATCCTAATCCTAGCTTGCAGCCCTGTAGTAGGTCTTAGGACCAACTATTATACATTCATATGATGCCACATTTTAGAATCCAGAAAGGGTGAAACCTCAGGCTGAAATATCTTTAAGCTCAGAAAGAAACAGGGAACTGACTCACCCATCTTGACACCATTTCACCCTTAGCTGCAGGCTAGGAATGTCTTCAGCTGACAATGATGAATGAACGAGTGAGAAAAAAGATCCACTCCTGATTGTGTACTACTAAAATATCCTTATTTCAAGACATCACTTTTCTTTTTGTTTAATAAACACATTTACCCCCAAAAAGGCACAGAAAAGCTAGGCAAATAAAAATAAACGTTAGAAAATTTATAAGCCTGGCTTATATGTCACTTTTTTTAGAGGATAATTCTCACATTTTTTCTTCCACCTACAAAAAGGAACATGCATAATAAATGAAACTAAGCTTGGCAGGAAATCTATCAATAAGGTTAATTTAAAGTGTAGGCAGAATAGCAAATCTCCATATGGCTATCAAGGGGTTTGTTCTTGTTTTAAAACCAATTGACTTCCAAACAGCTGAATATACCTCTCTGAAGAAACCAGATAGAAGGAAATCCCAGCAATTTAAACAACCACTTCACCACCCTGATGATGCATATTTAAGGAATTCATTTTTAGAGTCTCTTACAGTATAAGAGCAAGGCTGCCTGCCTTCAAATCCTAGTTTCATCACTCAAAAGCTCTATGACTTTGGGTGAGATACAAAAGTTCCATAAGTTTTGGTTTCCTTTTCTGTAAAATAATGGCAATATACAGTGCTGTATAACATTATATATTATATACATGGTTCAGATGACTATATTAGATAATCCATAAAAAAATAATTAGCATTGTGCTGGCATTACTATGATGATGAAATATTTAAGACTTGATTTTTTTAATACCATAAATTGGTGTATGCAGATAACTGGAAGAGTAACATTTTAGAGATTAATGATTTTAAAAGAGCAGTTCCTGCAAAGAGAAGATAAGGAGGTAAGGCCTTGGAGAATGGCAGGCATTCTTGTTTTTCAGCAGAGTAAACTTGGTTCTCCCCAAGTCCTCTACCAAAGACTGTACTGGGAGAGGACTCTGAACCACACTGGGAAAAAGACAGTTTTCCTGTTGATTTCATTGGGAGTTAAATATGTACATAAAACACACACACAAAAGAGCATCTTGGGAGATGAAGGTTTTAAATGTCTTCAGCAGTAAGGTGCTAATGTTTGTTTTCTGGTAACTGGTGATATTACCGTGCAGTTTTAATCATCACAGAGTAAATGTTGTCTGAAGGTGTTAGCTGAGTCTAGGGCCATTTTTTCAATAGACAAAATTTGCTCAACTTACACAGAAAGTTTGTGCCCTTTCATAATGGACTAAAGGCAAATTGCAAGGGCTGGCCCGTGGCTCACTTGGGAAAGTGTGGTGCTGATAACACCAAGGCCATGGGTTCAGATCCCTATATAGGCATGGCCAGTTAGCTCACTTGGGAGGGCGTGGTAATGACAACACCAATCAAGGGTTACCAGTCATCTTTCTAAAAAAATAATAATAATAATAAAATAAAGGCAAGTTGCAGACTCGGATATAGCAAGATACCATTTTTTGTTGCTGAGTTGTTTAAGAAAACAAAAGTAATATTGCAGGTGTGTATATATATATGGTGTATGTCTAAGCATAGAAAGTAAGTCTAAATGGAGACTCACCAAATTTTAAATGTGGTTTTAACTCTGGGGAAGATGGACAATAGAGATGGAGCAGAGGTCAAAGAGGAAAAGATTTTTTCCTTTAAACTATGTTGCTTGCTTTATAGACAGCTAACAAGCAGCATGTATACTTCTATAATAAGAAGGAAGGAAGGAATTACTTAACTTCTTGTTTTTTTCCCCCCATCAGTTTCCTCCCTAAGGTCTCTTTCAGCACTAAAAGTTTGAATCTTTGTGTAGAAAAACAGACACAAAAACTATAGGAATACAAATGGCTATCAAGGATATATTCACAAAGGCTACTTTTACAGTATGTTCATTGTTGGCACAGGTTTACTCCAGTTAAGACTGCTGTTCAGACTGACCCTAGAGTAGCAATTGTGCTTCAAATCATAAAAAAAGATAAAATTATATTCAGCATAGTTTTGCTTTAAGCATATTTAGTAATTTAGAATGTGGCAATCTCTAAAAAATATAGAAAGATATATTAAACAAGCCAGAATTTATCTCTCAGAATGCCCTCATTCTTCCCATGTCAACCAGGTAATATCCTAATCAACATTGTTGATTAATCTCCTGGCTATAGAGTTCCCAAATTATGAGTTTTCACTCTGACTCTGCCACTTAGCTATGTTACCACAGGCAAACTAATTAACTTCTCCAAGCCTCAATTTCCTAACCCATAAATGAAGAGAATTAAAGCCAGAGCAATTAGGCAAGAAAAAGAAATAAAAGGCATCCAAATTGGAAAGAAAGAAGTAAAGTTATTTCTGCTCACAGATGACATGATCTTATCTATACAAAGTCCTAAAGATTTCACACACACACGAAACTGTTCTAACTAGTAAACTAATTTAACAAAGTTAAAGGATACAAAACCAACACACAAAAATCAGCTGCATTTCTATACACACGCAATGAACAATTTGAAAAAGAAGTTAAAATAATTCTATTTATAGTAGCATCAAAAAGAATAAAATACTTAACAAAGGAGGTAAAAGATGTACACCGAAAACTACAAAATATTGTTGAAATAAATGAAAGACACAGGTAAACAGAAAGACATCTAGCGTTCACAGATTGGAAGACAATATTGGTAAGATGCCATACTACCCAAAGCAATCTATAGTCAGTGCAATTCCTATCAAAATATCAAGGGCATTTTCTGAAGAAATAGAAAAATTCACCTTAAAATTTATGTGGAATCTCAAGAGATCCTGAATAGCCAAAACAATTTTGAAAAAGAACAACAAAGTTGGAGGACTCACACCTCATGATTTCAAAACATTACAAAGCTACAGTGATCAAAACAGTGGTACTGACATAAAACAGACAAATAGACCAATGGAATAGAATAGAGAGACCAGAAATAAGCCCTCATGAGATGCCAAGACTCCTCAACAGGGAAAGGTAAATCTCTTCAACAAATGATGTTGGGAAAACTAGATAGACGTATGCAAAAGAATAAAGTTGGACTCTTATCTTATACCATATTAACTCAAAATGGTTTAAAAACTTAAATGTAAGACCCAAAACTATAAAACTCTTAGAAGAAAATATAGGGGAAAAGCTTCATGACATTGGACTTGGCAATGACATATCTTAGATATGATAACAAAAGCATAGGCAACAAAAACAAAAATAGGCATTTGGGACTGCACAAACTTAAAAATTTTGTGCATCAAAGGACACAGTCAACATAGTGAAAGGCAACCTACAGAGTGGGAAGGAATATTTGCAAATCATATATCTGATAATGCATTAATATCCAGAATATAAAAAGAACTACCATAACTCAACAACAAGAAAAAATTAAATAACCCTATTAGAAAATGAGCAAAAAACTTGAATAGACATTTCTGCAGATATGATATACAAATGGCCAACATATGAAAAGATGCTCAACATCATTAATCATCAGAAAATGTAGATCAAGGGCCGACCCCATGGCTCACTCAGGAGAGTGCGGCGCTGGGAGCGCAGTGGCGCTCCCGCCGCGGGTTCGGATCCTATATAGGGATGGCCAGTGCACTCGCTGGCTGAGTGTGGTCACAAAAAAAGACAGAAAAAAAAAATGTAGATCAAAACCATAATGAGTTAACATTTCACACCCATTAGGATGGCTACTATCAAAAAAACAGAAAATTAAAATGTTGGTGAGGATGTGGAGAAATTGGAATCTTGTGCACTATTGGTGGGAATGTAAAATGGTACAATCACTACAGAAAACAGTATGGAGATTGTCAAAAATTTAAAACTAGAACTACCATATGATAGTATGGCAGATCCAGAACTACCATTTTTGAATATATATCCAAAAGAATTGAAAGTGGGATCTCGAAGAGATAGTTGCACATGCAGTTTCATAGCAACATTATTCACAGAAGCCAAAAGGTGAAAGCCACCCAGGTGTTTCTTTTGTTTCATCCTTTGATGAATGGATAAATAAAATGTGGTGTATATGTACAGTAGAATATCATTCAGCCTTTAAAAGGAAGTCCTGCCACATGCTACAACATGGATGAAACTTGAGGACATCATGCTAAATGAAATAAGCCATTCACAAAAAAGACAAACACTGTATGATTCCACTTATATGAGGTATCTAAAATACTCAAATTCATTGAAACAAAGTAGAATGGTGGTTACCAGGAGCTGGAGGGAGGGGGAGGGTGGAGTTGTTTAATGGCTATAGAATTTCAGTGTTGCAAGATAAAAAGTTCTGGAGATCTGTTTCACAACAATGTGAATATGCATAACACCACTGAACTGTACTCTCACACTTAAAAATGCTTAAGATGATAAATGTTATGTTATGTCTTTTTTACCACAATAAAAAGAAAAGAAGAGAGCCCCAGTGCGCATGGAGCAGGGAGACATCCAGCAGGGGAGGTGGAAGCTTGGCAGAGACCACACACCCTGCGGTGCCACCGTGCAACCCAGCAGCCCAGCTGAGTGAATGCTGACCAGAGAGGTGGCTCCCCAGAGAGGCCCAAGATCTGAGGAAACCACACACACAAGGCACTAGTGGCCAACTGAGCAGACACTGAGGTAGCCATACCAAATTGGCAACACCAGCAGCATCCTAGCCAGACAATAGTGTCAAACCTGTGGACTGTGAAACCCCCTGCCACAATGACTAAACATCAAAGGAAAGATACCAGAAATATAAAAAATCAAGAAAGTACACCACCAAAGGGTAATAACTCTCAAGTTCTAGATCCTATAGAAAAAGAAGCCCTTGAAATGTCTGACAAGGAATTTCGAGTGATAATTCTAAGGAAACTGAATGAGATACAAGAAAATTCAGCTAGACAACATGATGAAATGAAGAAAAGTATACAGGACCTGAAAGAAGAAATGTACAAGGAAATCAATGCCCTGAAAAAGAATGTAGCAGAGCTTGCCAAGCTGAAGAATTCATTCAATGAAATAAAAAACACAACGGAAAGTTTAACCAGCAGGCTAGCAGAAGTAGAAGAAAGAACTTCTGACCTTGAAGATGGGCTGTTTGAAATAACACAGGCAGACAAAAAAAACCAAAAAAGAATTAAAGGCATTGAAGAAAATCTGAGAGAGATATCACACAACCTTAAGTGCTCAAATATCTGAGTCATGGGTATTCCAGAAGGGGAGGGAAAAGGAGATTGCATTGAAAACATATTCAACAAAATAATGGCATAAAACTTCCCAGTTATTGGAAAAGACACAGATCTTCAGATTCAAGAAGCTCAAAGATCCCCAAACGTATTCAACCCAAAAAGTCTTCTTCAAGACATGTTATAGTCAAATTGGCAAAACTCAAAGACAAAGAGAGAATCTTAAAAGCTGCAAGAGAGAAGTGTCTAATCACCTATAAGGGAGCCCCAATCAGGCTAGCATCAGACTTTTCATCACAAACCCTAAAAGCCAGAAAGGAATGGGATGATATATTCAAAATACTAAAAGACAGAGATTGCCAGCCAAGAATACTCTACCCTGCAAGGCTATTCTTCCAAAATGAAGGGCAAATAGTATATTTCTCAGACAAACAAAAACTGCGGGAGTTCACTACCACACACCCAACTTTACAAGAAATTTTCAAGGGAGTACTGGGTTTGGTACCTGAAAAATAACCACCACTGCCATAAAAAACCAAGAAAAATCAAAACCCACTAGTATAATAAAAATGGCATTCATGAAGAGAAAACAAACAAACAAAAAGGCTATCTACAACCCAAGGAACCAACAAATAGAGAAAACAAACAGTAAATCAGAAAGCAAGGAACAAAAGACACCTAAGACATCCAAACAATAATCAATAAAATGCTAGGATTAAATCAACACTTTTCAATAACAACTCTTAATGTAAAAGGCTTAAATTTTTAAGCCCCAATCAAAAGACACAGACCAGCCGACTGGATTTTAAAGGAGGACCCAACTATATGCTGCCTTCAAGAGACCCACCTCACCCATAAAGACTCACATAGACTAAGAGTGAAAGGATGGAAAAAGATTTACCATGCAAACAGAAAAGAAAAATGAGCTGGAGTAGCTATTCTTATATCTGACAAAATAGACTTTAAACTAAAAACCATAAAAAGAGATAATGAGGGCCAATACATAATGATAAAAGGATTGATACATCAAGAAGACATAACAATCATAAATGTTTATGCAACCAATGTTGGAGCAGCCAGATTTATAAAACAAACTCTATTAGACCTAAAGAAGGAAATACACACTAATACCATAATAGCAGGGGACCTGAACACCCCACTGTCAATATAGGACAGATCATCTAGGCAAAGAATAAGCAGAGAAACACAAGATCTAAACAACATACTAGACCAATTGGAATTGGCAGATATCTACAGAACATTCCATCCAACAACCTCAGAATATTCATTCTTCTCATCAGCACATGGTTTGTTCTCTAGGATAGATCACATATTAGGTCACAAATCAAGTCTCAACAAATTCAAAAAAATTGGAATTATCCCATGTATTTTCTCAGACCACAATGGATTAAAATTAGAAATCAACAACAAACAAAATTCTGGAAACTATACAAACACATGGAAATTAAACAGCATTGTACTTAATGACATATGGATCCAAGAAGAAATCAAACAGGAAATCAAAAAATTTCTTGAAACTAATGAAAATAATGATACATCATACCGAAACCTGTGGGATACTGCAAAAGCAGTATTAAGGGGGAAATTTATCGCATTAAATGCTTACTTCAGAAGAATGAAAAGATGGCAAGTGAACAACCTAACACTTCACCTTAAAGAACTAGAAAAACAAGAATAATCCAAACCCAAAGTTAGCAGACAGAAAGAAATCATTAAGATCAGAGCAGAACTTATTGAAATTGAAACCCGAAAAACAATACAAAAGATCGAGGAATCAAAAAGTTGGTTTTTTGAAAACATAAATAAAATTGACAAACCATTAGCATGGCTAACAAAAAAAAAAAAGAGAGAAGATCCAAATAACACAAATTAGAAATGAAAAAGTTGATATTACAACTGATTCATCTGAAATACAAGGAATCATTCGAGACTACTATAAACAACTATATGCCAACAAATTTGAAAATCTGGAGGAAATGGATAAATTTCTGGACACACAAAAGCTTCCAAAACTGAGCCAAGAAGACGCAGAAAATCTGAACAGACCAAACAATAAAGGCGATTGAAGCTCTTATCAGAAGACTCCCAACAAAGAAAAGCCCAGGACCAGATGGATTCACAGCAGAATTTTACCAAACATTCAAAGAGGAATTGACACCAATTCTTTACAAACTATTCCAAAAGATCAAAACAGAGGCAAATCTCCCAAACTCATTCTATGAAGCAAACATCATCCTGATACCAAAACCAGGTAAAGATACAACTAAAAAAGAAAACGACAGGCCGGTATCCTTGATGAATATAGATGCAAAAATCCTCACTAAAATACTAGCTAACTGAATACAGCAACACATATGTCAAATTATTCACCATGATCAAGTGGGATTCATCCCAGGGATGCAAGGTTGGTTCAACATACGCAACAACAATAAATGTGATACACCATATTAATAAAATCAAACACAAGGACCATATGGTCATCTCTATAGATGCTGAAAAAGCATTTGATAAAATTCAACATTCATTCATGACAAGGACCCTCTCTAAGTTAGGTATAAATGGAAATTATCTCAACATAATTAAAGCCATATATGATAAACTCACTGCCAATATCATCCTGAATGGGGAAAAGCTGAAAGCTTTTCCTTTAAGAACAGGAACTAGACAAGGATGCCCACTCTCACCACTCCTATTCAACATAGTGTTGGAAGTACTAGCCAGAGCAATCAGAGAAGAGAAGGAAATAAAGGGCATCCACATTGGAAAAGATGAAGTCAAACTGTCCCTGTTTGCAGATGACATGATCCTATATATCGAACAGCCTAAAACCTCTACAAAAAAACTGTTGGAATTGATAAATGATTTCAGCACATTAGCAGGATACAAAATCAACACACAAAAATCAGTAGCATTTCTTTTCTCCAATAGTGAACATGCAGAAAGAGAAATCAAGAAAGCTTGCCCATTTACAATAGCCACCAAAAAAGTAAAATACTCAGGAATTGAGTTAACCAAGGAGGTGAAAAATCTCTATAATGAGAACTACAAACCACTGCTGAGAGAAATTAGAGAGGATACAAGAAGATGGAAAGATATAGCATGCTCTTGGATTGGAAGAATCAACATAGTGAAAATGTCCATACTACCCAAAGTGATATACAAATTCAATGCAATCCCCATCAAAATTCCAATGACATTTTTATCAGAAATAGAAAAAACTATCCAGACATTTATATGGAATATCAAAAGACCACACATAGCCAAAGCAATGCTGAGCAAAAAAAAATAAAGCTGGAGGCATAACACTACCTGACTTTAAACTATACTACAAAGCTATAATAACCAAAACAGCATGTTACTGGCATAAGAACAGACACACTGATCGATGGAATAGAATAGAGAACCCAGAAGTCAACCCACACTCCTACAGCCATCTGATTTTTGACAAAGGCACCAAGCCTATACACTGGGGAAGGGACTGCCTCTTCAGCAAATGGTGCTGGGAGAACTGGATATCGATATGCAGGAGAATGAAACTAGAACCATACCTTTCACCATACACTAAAGTCAACTCAAAATGGATTAAAGAATTAAATATACACCCTGAAACAATAAAACTTCTTAAAGAAAACATATGAGAAACACTTCAGGAAGTAGGACTAGACACAGACTTCATGAATACGACCCCAAAGGCACAGGCAACCAAAGGAAAAATAAACAAATAGAATTATATCAAACTAAAAAGCTTCTGCACAGCAAAAGAAACAATTAACAGAGTTAAAAGACAACCAACAGAGTGGGAGAAAATATTTGCAAAATATACATCTGACAAAGGATTAATATCCAGAATATACAAGGAACTCAAACAACTTTACAAGAAAAAAACAAGCAACCCAATTAAAAAATGGGCAAAAGAGCTAAATAGGCATTTCTCAAAGAAAGATATACGAATGGCCAAGAGACATATGAAAGAATGCTCAACATCACTCAGCATTTGGGAAATACAAATCAAAACCACACTGAGATACTTTCTCACCCCAGTTAGGATGGCTAACATCCAAAAGACTTTGAATGATAAATGCTGGCGAGGTTACGGAGAAAAAGGAACTCTCCATTGTTGGTGGGACTGCAAAATGGAGCAGCCTCTATGGAAAATGGTATGGAGGTTCCTCAAACAATTGCAGATAGATCTACCATACGACCCAGCTATCCCACTGTTGGGAATATACCCAGAGGAATGGAAATCATCAAGTCGAAGGTATACCTGTTCCCCAGTGTTCATCACAGCACTCTTTACGATAGCCAAGAGTTGGAACCAGCCCAAATGTCCATCATCAGATGAGTGGATACAGAATATGTGGTACATCTACACAATGGAATACTACTCAGCTATAAAAACGAATGAAATACTGCCATTTGCAACAACATGGATAGACCTAGAGAAAATTATATGAAGTGAAACAAGTCCGACACAGAAAGAGAAATATCACATGTTCTCCCTTACTTGGGGGAGCTAAAAATAAATAAATAAATACACAAAAAACCGGGGGTCGGGGGGGGAGGGAAGAAGACACAACAATTACAATTCCTTGAAGACATTGTTGGGAGGGAGGGGGGAGAGGCAGGAGGGAGGGAGGCTTCAGTAATTGGCCACAATAATCAACCACATTGTATATTGACAAAATAAAATAAAATTTGGAAGAAAAAAAAAAGACTTGTTTAAATGGGGGTGGGGGGTGAGGGTGGAATACCACATGGGACATTTCACAAAGGAAGTGAAAATAAAGCCAGGTTTCAAAAAAAAGGGAAGAGAGTTAATGAGATGCATGTGGAGGATGTGAAATGTAACAAATGTACATTAAATACTAGCTATTATGGGGTTATCAGATGCTACTCCCTCCAGTCAATTCCTTCCCTAGTACCCTCTTCCCGGCGTTTTCCTCACAGGCACAGTATGGCATTTCTCAACCTGTACTTGTATTCTGTCCTGTTTCACAGCTATACTTACACCTTTGTACTATCAAAAGCAGGAGCAGTGAATTGTTCAATATTGTGTTCCCTGCTGGGTCCTACCCAGTGCCGTGCACATAACAAGTACTTGCTTTTTTAAAAGATAATTTCTTTTTTTTTCTGTTCATAATGAGTATAGCACATTATTAATATAGAAAATACGAACAATAGTAAAGTAGGAAATGGGGAAAAATCATCCCCATTAATCATCACAGTTAATATTTTATTTTTTCAATAAATACTTCCTGAATTAAACAGTGAAGACAAAATGCTAACTTGCCTTAAAAGGAAAATAGAACTTGGATATTCAAATCAGTTTGGGGATTATCTTCCTTGAAGGTATTTCAGAGTAGGCTGAGGCACCTGCTAGCCAAGGGCTTGATGAGAAAGTTGGAATAAAAGAGACAGTATAACTATGATAATACAAACATAGAGCTTTTAGTTAATATTATTTTGGTTGCAGGCAAAAGAACTCATCTCTGGCAACTACATCAGAAAGATGAATTAATTGGTGTCAAAGTATAATTTTCAAAAAGCTAAAACATGACTCTTACCCAATATATAACATGTATATGGCAAAGATTTGTTTAACTAATTAACGAGGGAACCAGCAGGATGGTAAAGCTGGCTCAAAGAAGAATACATGGGATGGATACACAGTCATAAAAGACAGGCTGCAGGAATCGAATTGCTAAATTAGATACAAAACAAAGCAAAAAAAAAAGCAATCGTAGCCTCTCTGGGAATCTGTTCTGCTGGACAGAAATTATTTGCATCTCTATTAGACAAAAGTGATATGCAATTTAATTACTTAACATCTAAATTTAAGAAAACTGGATGTAAATCAATAGTCCATTGCAGGCCAAAGTTCCTGCCCTGCAGTGTCACATGACCCTTAGGTAGGCCAGTTGGACAGTTCTCCTGTATGACATTGAGAGGCATGCAGTCATCCATCCTCTTGCCTTATTTCTAAAGTTTTGATAGTTTTTCTATACTGAGAGTCTCAAGTCATTTAATAATCATAACTAACAAGTATTGAACATTTACCATGGGCCAGGCCTGTGCTAAATGTTTTACATGCAATATCTCACTGAGTTCTCACAACAACCCTGGGAATAGGTACTATCACTACCTGCTTTTACAGATGAGCAATATAAGGCTTAGAACAGTCATTTCCTCAAGTTTATATGTGTAATAACAAGACAATGCCTATCCCTGGGCTCAGCTCTATCTGCCCAGCATAATTCTAAACAGGAGGCTGTGCAGAGAGATGCAGGCATTGTGGGAGGTAAGGCGAGATGAGGCACTGAGGTATAGAAGGGAAAAAAGAGTAGAGCTTTAATTGAGGATGACAAATCTCCATACTTTATAACTCCCATTTTATATATGCTTTATGGTACATATTTTTTTTTTTAATATAGTAGTATATATGAAGTTCGTGATGGATAAACATACATGTATGAGTGTCTTAGTCATTCCTGCTGCTATAACAAAATACCACCAACTGGGTACTTTATAAAAAGCATAAACTTATTACTGACAGTTATGGAGGCTAGGAAGTCCAAAATCGTGGCACCAGCAGGTTCAGTGTATGGTGAGGGTCTGGTCTCTGCTTCTAAGATGTTGCCTTGAATGCCCTGTCCTCACATGGTGGAAGTGGGGGAGCAAAAAGAACCTAGCTAGGCCCCTCCAACCCTTTTATAAGGCACTGATCCCATCCATGAGGGTTCTGCCTTCTAGAGTCCCCACCTCTTAATACTGCTGCATTGGGGATTACAAAATTCATCATGAATTTTGGAGGGGCACAAGCACCGAAACCACAGCACAGAGATCTGTGAACAGGCATACATGGAGCAATCAGAAGGCCTGGTGCCCTCTGCTGTGAGCCTTCAGTTTGTCGGGAGTGATTTACGTGCATTTTCACTTTTGCTGCTCAGCATTTCTGACTCACTTCTCTAACCTTACTCTGTTTTTTCAAGACTTAGTTTAAGATTTTGGTACCCAGCTGTGTGGGTTGAGAGCCTCACACCTCTGCCTGGCAGTGAGGGGGTGTCTGTCGCATTTGCATTTCTGGAGAGATGAGGAGGCGCTGGGAGGCGACACTGTTTTCCTTCTGTGCCCTGGCTGGGAAGGCAGACCCGCTTTCTCATTCCTGTTTGTCCATGGCTCTGGGCTTTGTGAGAGTGGAGGGGAGGGACGCTTGCCATAAAATGGACAGTGGTTCATACAACACAATTCTCAGTTTTCCTACATGGGGCTTTCAGAAATCATGTTCATGGGTGGCTGAAATGATCCAAAGACGAAAGAAAGGAAACAACCCAGGTCCTAGCCTTGGAAAATCAAAGGGACAATAAATGCTGGATGCAGAGTCCACAGGAATTAAGGAGATTTGCTTCTGGAACAAAGTGCTAGCTAGCACTCTTCCCAAAGCCAAACTGAGGAAATGCACAGAGCTTCTGGAGCAAAGCATGCCAGTGTGCTGTAGCATCGGTATTATTGGGCATTTTCTGAAATTACTAGTTACACTTGGTTGAATAAATACTCCTAAATGCAATTAAGAATGTATTATATGTTAACTTCACGGATGAGCTAAGAAAAATACTCATTATCTTGTCTCTCTAGGAGATACTACAAAGCAGTATGCACATACCAAGAGGCTTTGCAGTCTTGCTGCAATTGTGGGGACAAAAAAGTAGAGACCAGAGCTCCCCAGCCCAGCAGGGGATGGCTCTTCAGCTCCCCCATGCCCATACACAGACTCCTTCACGCCCACCCCCTTCCCCAATTTGGAAGCCTCCATTGAAAAAGTTGTGTGTGGAGAGTTTGGAAAGGCAGCACCCCCGAAAGCAGATGACTTTCATGGACCTCCCCAAAGGTGGGTGATGGCATAAAAGGAGAGTCTGGCCCCAGAAAAAAGGAGGAAGCCTTCAGAAGGGCATAGTTGGAATCTCAGCCTTCCACTGCAGCTCCTCAAACCAATTGTTGACCTAAAAAGATACTGAGGCCAAATAAATACATATAGCAAGGATTTATTGAGCTAATATGACAATTTCAACTGGGGAGATACATAGTCAGGTCACCCTGAGAAATGCATTCCAAAGAGGACCGGCAAAGTTTAACATTTTCTAATCACAAGAAGGGGGAAGGATCAAAGGAAAGACAGAGAAAGACAGCCCTGCCTAATTACTTCATCAGGGTTTCTATTGTTTATACATGACATAAAGATTTGGAATTGTTACTGGGTTACATAAAGATTACAAGAAGCATTCTAAGTTATTTTATGGCTTCCTGGTGCCGTTAGGTCTGCTTCTAAATAAAAATGATCTAATGATGTTTTTCAGAACAGGTGGACATGACTACTGACTTATCCCAGATCTACCAAGACTGGGATATAATTTAGCTAACCTGGTCAGAGCAGACTTTTTTGGTTACCGCAGTCCTTACCTTTTTCCTAGAAGCATGAGGTAAGCCCACCAGGTGATTTCCTCTGGGCTCCCTCTTTTCAATTGTAAGGTGCCTCCAGAGTGGATTGTAGAACTGGGCCTGTCTCCCCTCTGCAGAGAAGTTTTGCCGTTTGTTTGACAGTATGTCGTGCTGGGTATGATACTTGGAAGTCCTCACCACTTAGTACGGTCATTACAAGTGGCATCTACAACCGCCTTGTGAGGTTCACAGCAGCAGCACCAGCAGCACCGGGCACCAGCAGCTGCACAGAACCTCTGCCCAGCCCAAAGCCTACTGAAACAGGATGTGCCCTTTAACTGGCTTCTCCAGGTGATTTGGAAGCACTGATTTGAACTGTTTGAGAAGTTAAACTTCAGTTTAACTGCTCTGAGATCAAATCCCAGCTTCACCACTTATTTCCTGGGTGACTTCAGTAAAGTTACTTCACTTCTCTGAGCCCAAGTTTCTATTTGTAAAATGAAAATAAAAATAGGTTTCACCTCACAGACTGTCACAAAGAAGATGTGTGATCTTGCATATACAACCATAAGACCTAGCACAAAGTGCTCAGAAATAGTCTGAGAGAAATGTGTCCCCCACCCCCACCCCTACACACACCAGAAAGCCAGCACTGCTATGTCTGTGTATCAAAGTGTATCTCAGCCTGACCAGCATCTTCTTTTCTCAATCTATGTTAATGAAAGGCTGATTAATAACACTTCACCCATGATGACAGAGAAAGGCCTAATTTGACACTTCTCAAAGACCATTAATGGGATTCACTGACTCTTCTCTTGCTGGAAGTGAAGAAAACAAACTGCTCTTCAGTGGTTTGTGATAGCCAGCTTCCAAGATGGCCCCAAGTATCCTCACCTCCCAGACTTCACACACGTATGTGGTCCCCGCCCACCTGAATAGGACTGACCTGGGTAACTAGTCCAATACTGCAGAAATGATGAAGTGTGACTTCCAATGGCAAGTCAAAAAAGATATTGCAGCTTCTGCCATGTTTGCTCTTGGTGATTCTGGGGAAGCCAGCTGCCACATGGTGAGGACATGTAAGCAGCCCTAAGGAGAGGCCCATGCGGGAGGAGCTGAGGCCTCCTCTACAGCCAGCACCAACTTGCCAGCCACGTGAGGGAGTCACCTTGAAAGTGATACTCCATCCCTGGCCACGCTCCAAATGACGACAGCCCTGCAGCCCCAGGTGACATTTTAACTACAACTCCATGAGAGATCCTAAGCCAGAACCTCCCAGCTAAACCATTCCTGAATACTTGACCTGCAGAAACTATGTGAAATAATAAATATTTATAGTTGTTTTAAGTCATTGCATTATGGGGTAATTTGTTATCCACCATTTGATAATTAATCTACTCACTATAATAGCCCCAACACACACACACACACACACACACACACACACACACAACACACACAACACACACACACACACACCCCTAGTCTTTCCTGATAAAATTCTCATATCTAAGATCAATAGAAAGGAATAAAAAGAAGGGAATAAAGTTCTCTTTCACTCTCATTTGATAAAGCGTTCCAACAGTTCCAGATAAGCATAGACATGCGGGTCAAGATAAGAAATGATAGCGGGGGGGGGGGGGGGGGGGGGACCACACCCTTCTTCCTTCCCTTAAGTTTCCATAGAAGGGATGGATTAACCACTCTATTTCCTAGGGAGGGCAAAATCCTGAGAATTTTCCTTCCAGGACTCCTTCAAGTCCCTTCACTCTCTTGCCCTGGGGGGAGCAGACTTATCTGGATGGTTCATTTGCAGGAAGGAACTGAGCACACTCAGCTCTGTCCCATCCTTCCAGCTACAGATTAGTTTGTAAAAACTATGAGTGGTTCAAATTTCTTACATGATTACATGATTAACTGTGCAGCAATCTGATCCCAGAGCTCTTGATATTTGGCTATCCGCTGGTTGAAATATGTGCTGACTGAATAATGTTCCAGGGTATATGCACACACCACATTTTCCTCATTCCTTCACCTGTTGATGGACACTTAGGACACATAGGCTGTTTCCATATCTTGGTTATTGCGAATAACAGGGCAATGAATGTGAGAGTGCAGATATTTTTACAAGGGGTGATTTCATTTCCTTTGAATAAATACCCAGAAGAAGGACTGGCGTATCATAATGCAGTTCTATTTTTAATTTTTTGAAGAACCTCTATATTGTTTTCCATAGTGGCTGTACCAATTTTCATTCCCACAAACAGTGTGTAAGAGTTCCCTTTTCCCCACATCCTCACCAACACTTATCTTTCATCTTTCTGATAACAGACCTTCTGACAGATGCGCGGTGATAGCTCAGCATGGTTTTGTTGCATTTCCCTGAGGATTAGTGATGTGGATTTGGCTCACTTTGGAAACTGTCAATTACTGTCACAAAACCAGTCTTTCTTGGCTAGAAATAGACTTAGGAACTCCACTTCTGACACTTTTGGGAATTTCCTTGCCATTTTACCAAGAAATTTCACTTATTTTGGAAGGGAAATAACTCACAGCCTTTTCTGCTGTGCATGGCCCATTGCCGCATGAGAAAGCACAGGCGCATAGTGGCCAGCCCTGGCTGGGCCCCGCCTGAGCACCGGAGACCACTGAGCCCACTGCCAGGCCCTGCTGCAGTCTGACTGGAGACCGGTCAGGAACAACATAGTGTGATTCCCAGACTTGTCAAGCCAGTGGTCTTGCCATTTCTACCACTGCCATTTTATACATGGAGAAACCAAGGCACATAGTCCTGGGGTCACAAAGCCAATAAGTACCTACCACGCTTCAGGCTGTATTGTAAGTTTCCAGGGAGCAACATGTCCATTTTCTGTGTAGGCCATTGCCTTATACGAGGGTACTTCAAAAACTTCATGGGAAATTTTGTATTAACTTTAATTCATTTTTTCCACAAAATTTTTGATGTCCCTTGTATGCTGTAGGTATTTGAGGCACAATAAACAATGGCTGAGAAGTGCCAGGCAGGGCCCTCCTGAGGGAGTCAGTGACCTAACGAACCAGAGCAGCTAGTGAGTCTCATAGCTGTGGGTTTCCAGCAGACGCCAACCCTAAGCATGTGGTGACTCTGCATCTTCATGATTATATTTAGCTTGTACTGCATCACACACTCAACCAAACACATCAAAACACAGTCTTGCATCCAAAGAACTAAATATACGAAAAGACACAGAGAAAGGAGGATGTGTCTGGAGGAAGAGAGAGAGCCTCTATTTTCCACGCTGTTTCCAGGTTCTGGCTTGCACTAGCTGCTGATATTAGCTTACTCTTTTCTGCTTTTCTTACCCAAAGGTATGGAAGAAGGACATGGCTATGCGAGCCTGATCTCATGGATCTCTGTAAACTGATTCCTTGAGTATAGTGACATGTGTGTGACCAGCCTCATTCACAGAGTCTAGAACTTTAGTTCTCGAACCTTAATGTGCATCAGAATGACCCAGAGAGCTTGTTAAAACACAGATTGTTGGCCTCACCCATAGCGTTTCTAATTTCTTTACATTGCTGAAAAGTTCCCAGATGACGCTAACCATCTGGGGACCATGCTTTTAGAACTCCTGGTCTCCAAAATATAGTAGCTCTGTGAATACTAGTAGTGGCCCGAATCCAAAATAGAGTATTAAGTGATAAAAATGAGGGTTGGGTGGGAGTGAATGAAGTCAGGGGAAGAGTTCACTACTATTCGTGTGGAAAATGGGTTGACATATACACTTATAGCTTGCATATTTATGGACTATTTCTGAATGGTAATAAAGAAAATGCTACTAATTGTCGCCTCGGGGACTAAGGGTCAGGGGTGCTATGTTGATTGTTCTGTGGGTCCTGCCTCAACCCTGACTCAGATCATTTTCCTGCTATCTGTGCTCTGCTCTGTTCAGAGAGTATCCACTACCGCCTCCATTCTGTCTCCTTGATGGTTGACTTCCTCTTGGGTTTGGCCATCGGGGGCAGCAGCAGGAGATCCGAGAATGGACAGAGAGGAAGACAGATGTTTCTTCCATGCTCCTTCCCTGCGTCTGTCCACAGTTAGCATCTCCTGCAAGGCCTCAGCTCTCACTGGGCTTCACTAACTCTGTGTCCTTCTTCAGTCTGCTGCTAGTCTCTGGGGCTCCACACCCCTTGTTTGTCACCTTAACCCTGCCCCCACAGGGTAAGTCATCTTTTAATAAAGCCCCTTTATTTGACCCTCCTGGAGGGGAATTTTTCTTTTTGCCAGGAGATTGAGAGGAGAAACTTACTACTCACTTGTAGTGGATTGAATTATGTCCACCCAAAACTCCCTGAAGCTTGAATTATGTCCCCCAAGTTCTATGTATTAGAAACTTAGCCCCCACTGTGACTGTTAAGAGAGTGGGAAATGCTATTATGGTAATTGAAAGGTGGATCCTTAAAGAGATTGGACTGTAGGACCGTGCAGTAGTGAATGGATTAAAAATAGTGGTCAAGGGCTTGGTTCTGAGGGCTTTAAAAGAAGAGGAGATTCTGTCTCTCTCTCTGCTCTCTCTGCTTCCACCAGCTTACAATGTGAGACCCCTGGGTCACTGTCACCATCACCAGATGGACTTTGGACTTCCCAGGCTCAGAAACTGTAAGCAATAGATGTCATTTTTCTTTATAACGAGCCCAGTTTCAGTTATTCTGTTACGGCAACACAAAAACAGACTAATACATCACCGTATATCCTTTTGTATCATTTAAATATTTTGCCATGTAGCTTGTATTATCTGTTCAAAAATGCAGATATAAAAAAAAGATCATAGAAATTCAAATTCAATCTTGAGTAATCCAGAACAGCAAGTTCCAGTGTTTACTGGAGAACTGGTCTCCTTCAGCCCCTAATGTCCCTTCTTCTTCAGCTTTAATCTGATGCCAATAATGAATTGTTCTTTCTCTTCTTACCTTCTAGTCCTGTGAGTACAGCTAAATTGAAAGCTCCTGGAAGACAAGGACCAGAGCTGATGCCTCTTTGTGGTACACTTGCTGTCTGAGAAGCAAGGGTATGATGTGGTGGAAAGAAATTTTCAGCTTTGGAGTCACATAGACTGAGTTCAAATCACGTCTATGCCACTTGCTTGCTTTGATTCCACCAGACCTCTGTCCCTCTTGGGTCCCTTAAGGGGACTCATCACATCACAGAAAGGGTTTGTATCACTTAACATGGCCTCTTGGATGCCATGAATATTAATACTTATACATTATTTCATGAGCCAAGAAGTAAATCATGAAGCTCTTAGTTGTTTTCATTCCAATGTGTGTATACAACATACACGCTTACCCCATGCTGAGCTGCACCCGATCCCTGGCTGGAGTAAGGGTGGGACAGGTCAAGCAAGGAAAAGGGCTTGGCCCTAAGGCAGTGAGATTTAGAGGACAGAAAAATTGTAAATAATGGTTTTGAAAGCTTAACATCTATTTAGCGAGAGTAATGATTTAAAGCGGGCAGCCACCAGATGGTGTGCACTGTTGATAATGCCCATCTGTGAGCCATACCATGAATTATAAAATTGATTTGGAGGAGAACATCTGCTGTTTGCCTCAGGTGCTGAAGTGTCTCCTTAGAGCTCTGGGCCAGTTATGGGTGAGGCAGGCTGAGGTGCATGCTTCTTAATACCATGTCATGTTTTTACTTAGCAATAGAAAAAACCCAAACCCATGAATGCTAACTTTTTTAAGTTATAAAATGTTTGTGGCATGAAGAGGGGTGTGTCAGAACTTCCTGTTTCACACACAAGTTGTCTCTGTTTCCAATGCTGGGTCTGGACAGCTCCTGACCTTCTTCCCCAGGTCTGGCACCCCAGCTTCTGAGCCTCTCGAACCTCACCTGGGCTCCTGACAAGGGCTGCAGGTCTCCTGCATCAGAGGCCACTTGGCTGCTGCTTCTCCAGCTTCACCCTGTAAACTCCCTCCCCCACCCCCCAACATCACACCACAGATAATGAACGTTCCCACCTTCCTCCTTGGTCTCAGGACCAGGTCACCTGGATGACCCAGCCTGGATTCTCTGACAGAAGAAGGGACGAGGCACAAACAATTTCCTTAAATCTCTAAGGCCCAGTGTCTGCATCTGTGACGCTGCTGCCCTGACAAGCTGCAGTGAAGATGGACACAAGTCACTGGGTGGAGGTGGAGGGTGGAGGTGGAGCAGGCGGGCCCCGAGCCACAGCCCCGCACAGCCCCAGCACACTTCTTCCTTTGCTTTCTGTCCCATTGCAGCGAATGCCCCCCTCCTCCTATTCCCTTCAAAGCCCTGAGTCAACACTGTCCCTGTGAAGCCTCTTCACCCCCTCACCCACACGGTTTTTCCTTCCCAGAACCCTGTAGGTATAAGATCCACCTGGTTACCTGCTACCTCCACCTGGTTACCTGCTACCTCCTGCTACCTCATGCTACCTCCTGCTGCCTCCTGCTGCCTCCTGCTGCCTCGTGCTGCCTCATGCTGCTCTCAGTTATCTTCACTCATGCCTATCTTGCCTCTCGCATACATCACAAAGCCCCCGAGAGCCACGCCTTCAGTGTCTTTGCACCTGCTGCCATGATATGTCTGACCTGGAGACAGGAAGACAGAGAGACTCCTCTTCACCATGTAACATCTTGTCCTGTGTCATTGGTCCTTAACCTGCACAGTGCATCGGAATCACTAGCGGAACATAAAAAGTGCCCATTCTCAGGCCCCACTCCCAGAGATCCATTTTCAATGGGTCTGGAATGGAGCCCACAATGGTTGTTTGTTTAAAAGCTCCCAAGTAATTTTAAAGTGCGGCTGAGAGCAAGAGCCACAGCAGGGCACAGACCACGACAGCTTTGCCCTCGGCTGCACTGAACCCCCGCCCCCCCTGGGCCACTTCAGGTTGTCTTCTGGTTGCACTTCCTACATTTTAACACTTCAAATGATATCTTAACGTTAAATGGCAAACCTCAGCTCCTTTCTGATAAAATATACAAGGAATCGTCTTTAGGCGAGTGAAAACTTTCTGCCATTACCTCACTGGGCAGAGAGTCAAGCTGTAAAAAATAAACCTTCAAAATGAGACTCTCATTTATCAAAGATCTGTTCCCCAAGCACCTGCATGAAACCAGCAGCCACCACGTGTGACTTTGCACTTCCTTCTCCCAAATCGGTCCAGCGGAAGAGCCAGCAAACAACAAAGACAAGAGGTGCTTTACTTATTAGAGTCACCAGTAAATAGTGATATGAGAAGAGAAAAGGGGGCAAGAAACAAGGATGAGGAATTAATAAGACTATCATACAAAATGATTTAATGGTGAATACATGAAAGTGAATTAATGAGGCTTGTATGGCATTTACAAGTTTCATTTCTCAGTGAATTCAATATCTCCTGAAAAACTTGTAAAAATATTATATTTTCAATACTTTCTGCTAACAAGACAGAAAAAGCAACCTTGAGGAATATTGTACTCATATGCCTCTTTTTTGGTTTATTATAGTTTTAATAGCTGGTGAAATGAAACCATGAGGCAAAAAAGGAAAAACCCAACAACCCACAGAACTCTTCAGCAGTCGAGGTGCTTTTAAATGCATTTCTTTGTTAAGATAGTTAGAACAAATAAGAAAAAGAAACCATGAGGAAGTGTGCAATGTACTAACAGAGTTGTCTCTAAATTGTAATGTTTGCCTAAGTCTTCCATGAGCTACCAATGAGTTTTTAGATATTCTGTCAGATTCATTTTCTTGACAATTGCTTTCCAAGGAGCTCTGTTTACCTGCTCAGAGCCGGGAGAGCTACTGTACTTTGTTGTAGACTGTGGAGCTGCTTTACTGAGGATCTGTTGCTTCGACTTTTTCTCTGCAGTGTACAGTTAAACTAGATTCTAGAATTTAATAATTTACTTCTATATCTACCCACTTATCCTTTTCATGAGCAAAATGTTCATTAATCATGAATCTTTGGTATTGAAAAGTTTCTTAGAGAAGTATCAATGAATACATATGCCAACAAAAATAAGAAATGAACTAACTAAGAAGTCATTCAACGGAAAAAACAGGCGCCCTTCCTAGGAGAGGTGATGAGAAGCCCCAGAAAACTGTTCCATATCAGTGTCAATACTTGAAATTGCCAGCTTTTTATTTTTTGTTTTGTTTTTTATTTTAGCCATCTGGTAGATGTATACTGGTATCTCATTATGATTTTTATTTGCATTTTTCTGAAGACTAATGATGTTGGGCACTTTTCATTTGTTTATTGACAATTTGGATACCTTCTTTTTGCCTATTCAAGCCTTTTCCTATCTTTTAAATGGTGTCGTCTTCTTTCTATTATTGATTTTTAGGAATACTTTTATATATTCTGGATATAAGTCCTCTGTCAGGTTTGCCTTATACTCTGTTAAAAGTATATTTTGACAGATAAAAGCTCTTTATAAAGTCCAATTTATCAGTCTTTTCCTTTATGATTAGCACTTTTTAATGTCTTACTAATATTGGAGTTTTTATTCCCAAATTGTGGATATTCTGTATATACTTTTTATAATTTTTTTAACTTACCAATATATTGCAAACCGTTTGACATTATAATATTTCTTCGAGAACACCTTTTTAAATGGCTATGTGTTATTCCATTATATGGATGTATTATTCCTTATATAACTAAACACTTTCTGTTGGACATTCAGATTGCTTCAGAACATTATTTAAATAAAATTATAAAATCAATGAGTGTTTAACAAATTAGAAACCTAAAATTTTAAATGTAGACTTGACTCTTTCCAATCTTCATTCCCCAATGAGCATATATTGAGCACCTAATGTTTCTTCAGCATTGTGCTGAATATTCTGGAAAATATAAGAGAACACATAAGGTGAGACCTGTTTTTAAGGCACTGACAATACATTGGTGGCCCCAAACTTAATCTGTTTAGCAACTAAGGAATAATTGATAGCTCAGCTAACTGTTAATGACTATATCTGGATTGGGAAGAAGGTCAGGGAAATTGAGATGGGGGTGCACTAGAAGAGTTAGCTTCAAGAAAGGAGTGGGTATTCAAGGATCTTCACTGGCTGACCTTGAGCACTCCATAGTGTGGAGACTGCAGAATCAAAGGTGTGGAGTCGGGAGCAATGAACAGTGTGCATCTGAAGAACGGAGAGGTTTCATTCGAGATTGAAAGTAAAGATAAGTGTAGACATGTTATGAGAAATAAGAATGGATAATTGAGATGAAGCCACGTTACTGAGTGCTTTGAGAAATTTGGATCTGATTCCATAGGCAATAGGTCCACTACAGCTTGGAGTAAGGAGTTTGGGAGCTGTCCCTTCAAATTGCAGATTCATTGAGAGCCTTTAGGTTACTGGTGAGGGTTGAGGGAGGGCACTCAGAAAGACAGATTAAAATTTATAGTAATAATCCAAGGGCCAGGTGATGTTATGTTAAAATAAAGATTTATAGCTAATACAATTTTTAAATAAAAGAGAAACTAGATATTTGCCTACAGAGTCTCTTATTTGGTTCTAAGTAATATACTAAGGTATTTTTTAAAGTGTCATTTCAAAAAGAAATAAAATATCTTGTCAATAATTATTGAGAGCCACCAATGAGTGTTCCATCGAACAAACTTCCTACACACAGGAATAGTTATGATTCTGTCACTGTATGAGAAAAAAAGAAAAATATGATTGAACAGTGCCTTTTTTTCTTTTGGATTATTTTTATTTTATTTTAACATTTACTTGTACATATTTGTGGGGTAGAGTGTGTTGTTTCAATGCAAGCATATACTCTATATGGATTAGTGCAGCATAGATAGCATAGCTTTTAACCATTAATCTACCACATCCTCTCCCCACCAACCCCTCCTCTCCAAGCCTCTGGAAGCCATTATGGTACTTTCAACTTCTGTGAGAACCACATTTTCTTTTTAGCTTCCACAGATGAGTGAGACCACGTGGTATTTGTCTTTTTGTGCATGGCTTACTAAACATGATGGTTTCCAGTTCCATCCATGTTGCTGCAAATGACAGGATTTCTTTCTCTCTCTCTTTTTTTTTTTAGTAGCTGAATAGTATCCCATTGCATATATATATCAGTTTTTTAATCCATTAATCTGTTGATGGGTGTTTAAGTTGATTCCATCTCTTGGCTGTTGTGAACTGTGTTGCAAAAAACATAAGAGTGCAGGTGTTTCTTCAATACACTGATTTCATTTGGTTTGAGCTTATACCCAGTAGTGGGATCACTTGGCCATAAGGTAGTTGAACAGTGCTTTTATGCTTTACATACATGGAGACACATGGAACATAGTGATCTGGGTTCGAATTCTAGCTATGCCAGATCAGAGAAGTCATTTAACCTCTCTAAACCTCACTTTTCTTGTCTATAAAATGGAGATGATAATAATAATTAGAAAAATGCCTGTCACATTATAAACTATTATTATCCTGGTCTATGAGATAGATGTCATTGTTTTTATAGTTTCATTGACAATAATATTGGCTGCATAGAGCTAATTTATATTGGAAAGAATATTGCCATTAATGATAGTGGTAAATGAGGAGTTAAAGGATGTTGTAAGCAACAGGTAATGAATAATGAGAGATGTAATCAAAAGCACTATCTAAGGGGCCGGCCCGTGGCTCACTTGGGAGAGTGCAGTGCTAATAACACCAAGGCCACGGGCTCGGATCCCATAAAGGGATGGCCAGTTTGCTCACTGGGTGAGCGTGGTGCTGACAACACCAAGTCAAGGGTTAAGATCCCCTTACCTGTCATCTTTTTTTTTTTAAAAAAAAAAAAAAAAAAAAAAAAAGCACTATCTAAGGACAAAGCGCTGTTCCTTGGCCCTGAATCTATTATAACTATAGTATTATCAATAGTATTAAAGTGCTTGGTTTCTGTAAAGCCTAAGACTTGGAAACGAAGCCAAGTGACAAACGTATATATTTATTTAATGGCGGGAGACCCGGCAGCACTTGGAGACAGGCACGGTGTCCCACTCAGGGGATGAATGTGGGCCTCCCGCCAGCTTCCTTGGAGGGACTGTTACTCATCACAGCTGGAATGTTCCCTTCAGAGGGCTCCCACCGGAATGGAAACTGCACACTGGCAATTTATATACAAAAGCCAACCCACGTTTGGCTTTGAAATTTCACTGGAAGAGCCGTATGAAGTCTGCTAGTTATTCACGGACATGCTCCCATTTCTGATGCAAGTGCTGTGGTTTCGTTTTGTTATATCACAGTAAAATTAGAAAGCGGCAAAGAAAAATTAAAGGACTGGCATGTGGATGTCTTCTAGCCGACAAATTGGTATGTGGCAAGTTTTCACGGTTCAATTGTCATGTAAAAATAGTCGTAATTCACACAGCCCTGTGTTTGAAGTGTGTAAACTGGCCTTTGCCCCTCGCGTCCTGCCCTGCCCCCACCTTCCCTTCCTGAAACCACAGTCATTCTCTCCCCTAGGAAGGCAAAGCACACCCTGCAGAGATGCAACGTCTGGAACGCACCAACACCCTGCCTCCCAATGCACTGCCATTTGTGTGAACTGTATTGGAACACCTCTTAACATCTAATAAAATTGTGCGATCAAAAATATAAATGTGCAAATTGCTCTACAGTTGAATCTTGATTCAAAAGGAGTAACCTCTACAGTTAACCTTGTAGCTGGAATGCTTTCCATCCTTATTTGTACAGATGCCTGACTCTAGGCACCAAGATGTCTCCCCAGGTAATGCATTACCACAGATCAGCAGAGTGGTGATCTGCTACTCTAAAAGCATGAGCACGTGTATCATCACATCTGATTTTCACAAGAAATGTGGGATGGAAACAAGGCAGGTACCACACTGCCCATTTTACAGATGGGGACATGGAAGTCAGGGAAAATGACCCCAAATGTCCCAACTTAAGAGGGGCAGAAAAGGGGCTCAAATACAGTGACCAGAAAAAGGTACTGTCCAACACTTTATCCCACTTTCCTGATGTGTTTTTTGCAAGGGAAAGAGGGCCTCATCTCCTAAATGATGAGTTAAATCTCAATTTATTTAAATGATAAAGGATGAAAATAAGTAGTTTCTTTTAGCCCCAGCCAGAAAAGCAAGCATAATACTGGATTAAGTATGAAATATATAAGAAATATGACGCTGTCGTTTTGTTGGTTGATTTTTTTTCTTCGTGAAATCAGTTCTATACTCATTGAGGTTCAATCAGCATTTAACTGAGCAACCACAATGTATCAAACAATGCATCAGACACTGGAGACTCAAAGGTTCACATCCCGGCCCTTGTCCCGATAGTCCTTTGTGGAGACAGCCTAGTAAACAGAAATTACCCCACAGTGTTCTGGATGCTGTGCTGGAGAGGTATACACAGACTGCTGGGGGAGCCCAGAGGAAAGGTTGGGTGTATCAATCAAGAAAGGTTTTCTGCAGGAGAAGACATCTAATATTCATTGTGAAGAATGTGTAGGAGTTCTTTGAGTAAAGAAGAGAGAAAAGAAATTCCAGGCATGTTTAGAGACATGGAGATAGGAGACAGCAGGAAATCAATACAGTTCCTGCCAAGGGGCACAGGAAAGAGGGTGGGGAACCATTTTAAAGGGGAATGGCATGTAATCATAATGATCACTAATGCTCACACAGTGCTTGCCATGTGCCGGACTCTGTACTACACACCTTACATATGCAAACTCATTTAACCTTCACAACCACCCTGGGAAGAAGGTGTGATTACCATTCCCAATTGCAACAAGTGACTGAGGCACAAAAATATTAAGTAACTCCGCCAGTATTCCATGGCCCATTCTTTCAACACTGTGCTGTAGACTGCTTTTCAATAATGCGTGCATGTGTGTGTGTGTGTGTGTGTGTGTGCGTGAGAGAGAGAGAGAGAGAGAGGGAGAGAGAGAGAACATGGAAAAACTCCAAAAAGAGAAACAAAGATGACCAAAGTTTTGGAAAACATGTAAATTTTAGAAAAAATTAAACCACTTGAGGGGCTTTATTCTAGAAAAGAGGGCCAAGAAGGTAATGTGAAGAAAATGAGCCACAGTGTTATTAAGGAGCCTGTAAATTAAGCTCAAGTAGCATTTTCCACAGGTTTGAAGTAAGCTGTCAGACCTGCATCACCTGAGTGTTTGCCACCTCTCCTTCCTGCAGGCAGAGTACCTCCTAAATGCTTTGAGAGTCAGAATCTCGCCAGGTGTTTGAACAGCACATGAGAAAGGCACGTGAGCTTGTTGGACTGTGTAAGCCCTCTGAGTTCAATAAATATTCATTGATGACAAACTGAATTGAGTGCTATAACTAAGATTAGTAACATTAATAGGGAACACATTTAATGTTAAGCAAAACTGTTAATGTCATGCAAAGTTTTTAAGTTTCATGGCTAATAGGTATAAATTCAGTAAGAAAAGTTTTACAGGTTTTCTCTTGTCTTTTCAAAGAATTTTCATATAGATTAGCTATCACTAGCTATTAAGAAGATCAAAGTCAAATTCGCAGTCCACTTCTGGCAAGGTAGAAAGAACTTTATGATATTATTTTAATTACTAATCTTGCCTCCATTTCATCTTTTTTCATAGATTATTTCCTCCCATATCCACTATTTCCTTTTAAAAATCTTTATTGCATTATATGTATCTTTGAAAATTACCACAAATTCTTTTGCAATGAGGTAGAGTAGAGTTAAATACATTCCTAAACCAGATATTACTAGGAGATTCCTTGGAGAGTAGGTAAAAATGAGTTTACCCTTAACCCCAGGACCACAGAGTATTCTCAGGATTTTTACATTCCTGTGGGACATGTCAGTTCAGGCTCATTTATTCATTTTTTCACTCATTCTTTCAACAAGTGTTTACTAATCACCTCCTACATACCAGGCATTATTACAGGCAACAGCAACACAATGGTGAAAAGCACAGGCGAGTTCCTGTTCCGGTGGAACTTACATTCGGGTAGGTGGGAGGCAGACAAGCAAACAAAAGTGAAAGAATTAGGGCCGACCCTGTGGCACACTCGGGAGAGTGCGGTGCTGGGAGTGCAGCAGTGCTCCCGCCGCGGGTTCGGATCCTATATAAGGATGGCCCGTGCGCTCACTGGCTGAGCACGGTACAGACAGTCACAAAAATGACAAAAAAAAAAAAAAAAGTTAAAGAATTAAATGCATGGGAAGGTATTTTCAGATAGTGAAAGGCTTGATGAAGAAAATGAAACAGGGTCACCTGAGGTCCTGAGAAATAGTGAATTTCTTCTTGGGGGGTCAGGGAAGTCCTCCCTGAAAGGTGGCCACTGGCTGAGGCCTGAATGGCCTCTTGGTGGCTGCAGATCTGAGGGATGGTTCCAGGCAAAGGGAGTCACCAGGCCCAAGGCTTTGAGGCCAGGCTGAGCTGGGCACATTTACAAAGGTGAAGGGAGGACTGAGTGGCTGGGTTTAGTTGGACTCAGAAGAGAAGGGCTGGTGACAGGAGATGAGCAGCCCACAGGGGCAGATCACATAGGACTTTGTAAACCAGGAGGAGGTGGGAGTTTATGCCAAGTGGGGAATCTGAAAAGATCTCATTTCTGATTTCAAAAGGCCACTGTTTCTGTTATGTGGAGAGAAGATTACTGGAAGCAGGTGACCCATTGGGAGGCTCTGCAGTTGACCAGTGCACAGAGAATGGCCGCTTGAGCTGTGAGGTGTTGGGCATGTAGGTAGAGTAGATGGAGGCAGGTTCAGTTTCAGAGATGCTGAGAGAAACAAACCTCCATCCTCAATCCCCTACCTACTCCCTTTACTGGCTTCTGCAAGAAATTCAATTGCACTACGATTGCAATTTTTGGAATTTTACTTAATATGTGTAGGGCCATGGGGAGAGGCTCCCTTTGGGGAATGTGTGGGTATCTTTGATACAGTCGCCTTTGTCTCACTGCCCTTTTCAAGGGTCCACTGAACCCACATGTGACCCTCTCCTCTATGCAAATCCTCCTCGTATGTAATTCTGTCCCCACTGCCGTGTTCCTCAGAAGGAGCAGCCCCTTTGCATCAGTGCCGGCTTAAGATCACTGCAAGCATATTAAATGACACAGAAACCCACCCACATTCCACATTAAATACTATTTACATATGAGTTGCCTTGTAGCTCACTAGATGATAGGCTGTTATAGTTTGTAGGATTTGATTAGACATTTATTTTTATTTTATAATTTATTTTTCCATGGTTTTAATCTCTGCTCGTTTCAGGTCTCACACATTCTGTAGGCTGTTGCAAGCCTGTAGCCCCCATGTCCATGGAGCCTAATGATTCAAACACCCGTGACCAGGCCTGTCTGTGTGGCCCAGCCTCGCTGGCATTCTGGTGAATAAAATCATCTCCATCTCACTGCACAGAAGTGTGAACTGCAGTGTCAGCAGGTTTCCATGACATCGCCCGCAATGTGAAGCGCACATCTCCCCCACCCTCTGCTTGTTCTAGGCCGACAGTGCAGACAGGGCTTTCTGTGCCAAACGCTCTCTTCTTACTGCAGGTGCCTTTCCTCTCCCACACGCCTCCACTCCTCAGACCTCAGCCTGCAAGATCAACCCAGAGCCTGAGGGAGCAGAAATTCTGGGCCTTAGATTTTCTGTCGCTGACCCAGAGGAACGGCATGGCCTTTACTCGGGAGCCCAAAGCCAGAGACTAGACTGAGGGTGGGGTATAGGCCGGGCCAGAGAGAGAACACTGTGGGAAAGGATTCAGGACCCCCACATGCAGGAATCTTGGAGAAAGAGGTGAAGGCAAAGCTGGGAATGAGAGGGAGAGAGGAGGAGGAGCAGGAGCCCAGTGAGGGTCCAATGTGAGGAAATAGCTGCGAAGACAGACCTGAGCCTGGAAGATTCCAGAAGAGCCATCCCCATCCTCTTCTGCTCCAGCAGGTGCTGCAGTTTGTGTTTCAGCAATCAAATGGTCGCCCTACCTCTTCCCTTCTGACACAGTTCCCACCCCTGTCCTCTCACTCTCCTTTCCTCCTCTGTCCATCTAGCACCTCTTGGAGATCACAAGGGGCCCTCCTTTTAAAACTGAGCGTTAGATTTGGGGGTTGAACATGTTAATTCTGGAGCCAGACTGCTTGGGCTCAAATCCCAGGTCTGTGGCTTAATCACCTGTGGACCTTGGGCACCCCTCTCCACATGCCTGTGCCTCAGTTTTCTCAGCTGTAAAATGGGATGGTAGTAGTTTCTACTCTCCCTGAGTTGTGAAGTTTCCTGCAAAACATCTAACAAATAATAAGCACGCCATAAATGCTTAGCTATTATTATTTTAGAAAATTGCCAGAATAGGATCACAAAAGTGTGGTGTGTGAATATTTTTAATATTTACATTGAACAAATTATAACTTTTAATTTAAAAAGTGCAGTGGCACATACTGTGATATTTATAGATAATTGCAGAAGTTATGGGGTTTTTTTTTTTTTTCTTTAATTAATTGATAGTACCCTAGAAATAGAAAGGTCCAATCATGGGACATGAGTTTAGAGGTGGATGAGAAGCATCTGTGTATCTATGACTATATTTATAACTCATTTGGAAACAGTGTTAAAAGTCTAAGTTTGAGGTCCTTTGTGAATGTTTGTCTCCAAGCCAAATGCTTTTCCTGGTTCCCTTCTTGACTCCTGCTCCCACCCCACGCATACCTTAGAATGACTAGAGCAGATAAATGTGGGGAGTTGGAATAGACTCCACTTCCTGTCTCTCTGATTTCAAAATTAGATTAACAGGGTATAAGGTCTTTACTTCTATAATTAGATGATTTATAGATTTGCATATATTAGAGAGAGAGAGAGAGAGAGAGAATGAGATTTAGCTTAAGATGCAAATTTTGAGGGAGAAATAATGCAAGGCTAAAACTCATTTGTCCTGTAAACCATTAAGTGCAGAACAGGCTTTGTGAAGGTGAAGGCCTGTGGGTGCTGGTAAAGACAAGGGTGGGGAGGCAGGCAAACTTCCCCCACCTCACAATTCTGTTTTAACTCACATAAGCCCAGTGGAAGCTGTCAATAAGACAAGCAAGGAATGAATGGCTTCCTATCAAATGGCACTTCACGGCTACAAACATGACCCTAAATTACAGCAGCCTATAACACAGCAGCCTCAAGAGGGACACAGAGTTAACACTGCCCATGGTTTCCCCTGGAAACACCAATGTCATGCATGAATGGCTTTGTGGCTGCTACCCAGGGAACGTTGCTTGTAGAACTTTAAAAACAGGAGCCTTGCCAGCTCTCTGGGAAGCTGTGATGAAAAACCTACCTAGAGTAGAGCAGACTGGCTGACCTTTCAAAGACCCTTTTGTCCTTGAGAGTCTGTGGTTTTGATGTAATGTTGAATATTTTTCAACTTCCTCTCAAGAAGAGTCAGTAAGTATATGAAATATAAGATCTAGTTCTGCACTAATTCCCCCATGCATTTTTAAAAGGTTAAAAAACTGAATAAATATTGAGGTCACTAAATAAGTAAAATCCAAATACGACAAGAAATTTAAATTTTTCTGCTTTGCAGATCCAAGAGTTCAAAATTGCGATGAAGGCATACTCAGGGGAAAATATTTTTTTAAATGGGAGACAAGTCATTGTTGCTCTGCACATAGTAAAAACATGGAACATTTTTTTTTAGTGAATGAGTTGTTGAGGAGCACATTTGTCCATGTCTTAATGTTAATTATTTTGGAGGAATAAAGTCATTGGATAATGATGACAACTTTAAAAATATAGCTAATATTTATTGAATGCACTCTCTCAGTTATCTATGTATTGTTTTATATGAAGCCTCCACAAAATTTAATGGCTTATTTTATTATTTTATTTTATTAATATTTTCTTATTTCTTAGGGTTTTATGGGTTGACTAGGCTCAGCTGGGTGGTTCTTCTGCTCCATGTGGTATCTGCTGGGACTGGAATGTCCAAGATGGCTATCTGGTGTCTCAGCTGGGAAGGCTGGAACAGCTGGGGTTTGGCTGGGCATTTCTCTCTCTCTCCAGGTGGTCTCTCCAACAGGATGGCCTAATCTCTTTATGTGGTGGCTCAGGGCTTCAAACGCAAGTGACCCCTATGTGCAAGCCCTTATTAAGACTACTTCCATATAGCTTGCTAGTATCTCAATGGCCAAAGCAAATTACCCACCCAAGTTCAGAATCAATGGGTGATGGGACAATACAAGGGCTTCAAACTGGAAGACATGGTTCATTTGGGGCTGCCAGTATTTAACTGTCAACCACACAAGATATGCATCCTATTGGGGGCAATTACATCCATTTATCTTCTTTAAAAATCAAAACAACCCAATAAAATGGATCTTCATTCTAAGATGAGAAAACTGAAACATAGAGTGGTTAAGTTACTTGACAAGTCACACTGGTAAGAAGTGACAGAGCTGGGATTGAATCCATGCTGTCTATCCCCAGAGCCTGAACTCACTAGTCTAAAGGCACAAGCACAAGAATAGGAAGATATTAACTTTCAAAAGCAAATGATGTCTCAAATATTTAGGTAATATTTGAGTTGAGGATTTACACATTTTATAGCAATCATGAGAATTTTGTCCTTTTTGTTTAAAGAGAGGTCACATACATCTTACCTCCTGAAAGAATTGTGAATCACAAGAGGCAAGAGCACTAGCTTGACTGATTAGAATTTTACTTCTCTTTAGTCATTGAGTAAAATTCAGTGACAATTTCCTCAACTATAAAATGGGAATGATAATAATCTAGCTTGCAGTGCTGTGGTAAGAATTAAATTAGATAATACAGTGAACATAAGATACCTAGAATGTTCTCTACATGTAGAAGGTGCTTATAGCCCTGGGAGTGTGCACGCTGCACAGAATTGGCTGTGGTAGGACAGGTGGTGAGCAGGTCTCTGGGGACTCATGATCTCCTCTGTGAGCTCACTGGAGAATGATTAGGGCATAGGTGGGACAGGCTGTTACACTGCTCATGGCTTGGAATCGTGGGTCAGAACAGGGTGGGAGAAATTTCTGGTTTTCTATACCTCACCCCAGGGACACCAGAAAAAGTAGACACAATGGTCCTTGGAAGACTCACAGCTGGTATCACCACAGGACTAGTCTAACCAACCATCCCAAGCTGACCAGGCTCTACTCTCTGAAAATGTAATCCAAATCTAAGAATCTTTTAAGGAATCCCCCAAGTTTGGCATGTACCAGCCCGGTAAGGATCAGTTATCTAGTCCTGATCACCTTCCAGTTCAAACAACTATTTTGATGCTAGTGAAGATATGGAAAAGGAGAGAAAAGGAAAAACAATTTGTCATGGATAACTTTTCAAACCTTAGTTTCCATTGTCTGGTTGTGCCAGCAGCTGTCTGCTGGGTGTGAGGCAACTTACAGCTGGAAAAAAACAGGACTCTACATTTCTTCCTTTGGTGTCTGAATGATGGCTTTTTCCATTGTATTATGGGCACAGTTCTATACATGAGTTATGGCAGCTCTGAATTACAGCCACGATATCATGGGTGAAAGGACAAATCCTTCACCACCTTCTTCATCTCCAAAGCAGTTGGGGAATGAGAAGGAGGCCACTTACCTCAAAACAGTAAAATGATGGTGGGGGATGTGTCCGTGTCAGAAAAGGCAGCTGGCAGCAAGCTTGGCTAGAATGCTCTCAGAGGCTAACATGGTATTGCACAAATCTCTCTTTGCCAGATGTAGGAGGAAGGACAAGGTGAGAGAGGATGAGCGAGCAGAGTGAGAACAGGGCGTGCTGCTGGTGCTGCTGGTAGTGCGCTTGTATTTCCCAAACACTGCTGTCCAAGGACTCAGCAATACTCTTCCCAAAGCATAGTTTTTGTTTTTTTTAAGATAGTTTTCCATAATCCATTAATTATCTCACATGCTTGAGTCATTTTTGAGTGCAGTGCCTCGATATCATGATATGGTTTCTATTTTATTAGTGTGTAAACTCAGTTAAGCTATTTAGACTCCGTAAGCTCAGTTTTGTCATGTGTGACATGGACATAATGACACCTACATCACAGTATTACAGGGGTAGGTTAATGAAGTCATTTGCCCCTTCCTTTCTCTCACCCTTCTTCCAGACTTCAGCAATTCTGCATCCACGTGTCTCTGGGATGGATTCCCTTCTCTCCCTTACCTGGACCATGGCAAGAGCCTTCACCGATTTCCCTACTTCAGACGCTAGAGGGATCTTTCAGAATGCACACTGACCCTCCTCCACCCAAAGCCCTTTGCTCACCCCGTTAGCTGGAGGTTAGAGCGGAGCACCCGGGACTCTGTGACCTCCCCAGCTCCATCCCCACCTCCTTGTCCACACACAGCTTCCCTCTGAGCACAGCACACCCAGGTGTTTGCTTTTCCACCAGACTCTTTTCTTCGGTCTCTGGGTCTTCACATGGGTCCTTTTCTCTGTGTGGAGGGCTCTACTTTCCCTTTTCCACCTAGATCATTCCCATGCACTCTTCAAGACCCCGTGAAGGTTCCCACTCCATTGCTCAGGAAGAGGTGGGCTCCCTCCCTTTGCACGGCATCCCCTGCCTCCATTAGGGCACTTTTTCCTTCATTTGATGACAGTCTGACCCATCTTGATGTCAACTGTGGCGACCGTCTTTGTAACCCTGCACAGGTCTGCAAAGAAGGGGAACTCAAAATATGTTTGCAGAAATAAACTAAGAAATGAAAGTGTCCACCTCAGCATTCCCTTCCTTAAATGGCAACTTTTCTCCCTTGGATTCAATACCTTGTCTCGAAGTCAAACTCACTTTCAGGAACAGTGGCAAACTGAATGGGACACAGCTCAAAGCACACAGGACAGTGAGAAAACATTATTTCAAGCATGAGCAATAATGCGGAGACTCAAGATAATAAAACACACAAGGCTCAATTCTAATAACATTTATTTTATCAGTGATTTATACTCCATGTATTGCCCAAAAGAAGCTGGGGCAGTTTCTAAATAATAAAGCGTCCTTAAAATATGACAAATTAAAAAAGTAAAATCCAGAACAAAAATATTTTAAAGACAGCAGAGAAATAAATGCCTCAGTTGTCTGGTCTGTAATACTGGGGAGACGGAAGGAAGAAAGCGCTTGACTGCTCTAGTGGATACTTTTTACAAGTGAAATTGCCAGCGGGTGGTGCAGCATTTGAGAGGGGACAAAAGCTATTTATCAGACGGCAGAATTGAGACTCCAAGAGTTCTTGCAACTGTGTGGTCAAAGGAGCAGTGGCCAAAGTTGAAGTTTTTCGTTGAAGTTTTTGTATGGAATTTGTGTTTTAGGCACATTATCTTCATTCTTGGAAGACTTTCAGCAGCCTGGGCTTATTTATGAACAAATGCATTCTCTTGTGTTCTTTCCCTGGCTTAAGAATTTGTTAATTATAATTAAAAATAAAATAAAAAGGAAATGCAGGCAGTACTCTCTTCCTTTGATTAGAAAATGCCAAAGAATTCTCGTCCTAGGAAGAGAAGGAGGCACTCTGGAGGCTCCGGGAGCCAGCTCTGCTAGTGGCAGCCCTGACGCAGCAGCACGGCACAGCGAGGACACTGCTCAGGTCAGACACCCTCACTCCACACGTGCTTCTGCAGTGGCATTACCAGGGCTTCAATTTCAGTATTTCAAGGAAGAAAGAAAATTATTTAACTGGAGGGCTTTATAGACTATGCTGAAAAGAAATTTCAAAGAATTAAAGGACAACTTTTAAAAACACCCAAGAACAATAGACTTCTACTATGTAATTAAAAGGAACTAACTGCTGATACATGCAAAACATGGATGAATGTAATTAAAAGGAACAAACTGCTGATACATGCAAAACATGGATGAATCCCACAAGCATCAAACTAAGGGAAAGAAAACAGACACAAAAGGTTACATACTACATGACTCGGTTTACATGACATTATGGAAAAGGCAAAGCTACAGGGACAGAAATATCAGTGGTTCGAGGGGAGGGAGGAGACAAGAAGGGAGGGAATTGACTACAAAGGGGCGTAAGGGAATCCGGGGGATGATGGAACTGTTCTGTGTCTTGATTGTGGTGTTATTGCAAGACTGTCAAAACTCATGGAACTGTACACCTAAAAAGCATGAACTTTACTGTGTGAAAGTTACACCTCCACAGACCTCACTTACATACACATACTCAGGATGACCCCCACTAGATCTGGTTGGAATCAAGGTCTGTGGAGGTGTCAGGAAATGGCCATGTGGGTTTTGCCTGTGTCATACTTTAAGAGCCTGTGGCAGATTTTGTTTGGAAAAAGATTTCTGCTGCTAAAAACATTTGGAAGCTGCAGGATAAGACTAAAGCCAGTGAGGGGCTGCTGAGGTTTCTTAAGGGAGCAACGCCTCTCTTTGTTGTTGCTGTGTTTTTTGGTTTTTGGTTTATTTGGGTTTTTTTGGTTTGTTTGTTTGTTTCCAGGTGAATCTTAGTAAGAGAAAGAAACCACAAGAGGAATACTAAGAAAGATTATGTATATTTGCTTTCCCTGAGTAACCCCCAAAAGTGTTTTCTTTCCTTAGAATCTAGCCTTCATGAGAACTCTGCCCTCTCCAAATTTAGGGCCAAGGGTTTGTAAGCCATCTAGCTTTGCCAGGCTTGGAGGGCCAGGGAGACGGTGCCCCTCAGTATGAACAGGTGCAAGTCAGCCATGCCTCTGTTAACCCCAAATGAGCACCTGATGGGCTTTACTGGCCCCACAGAGCAATGGCAGTACAGCAATAAAAAGGCTTTGGAAAGTTTCGCAAGCCCAGGAGACTGGCTGGACAAATTATCCCCAAAGCTGCGGTTTGGCTCCAGGATTCGGACAGCTCTCCCAAATTCAGGGTTGCATAACGCTTCCACCTGAATGCCCTTCAGTGGGGCCAGCCTCGCTTTTTACCACTGTCCCCACAGCTTGGTGTCCCCCAACCAATCTTCCCAGTTTCCTGACTGAGCCTGAAGATGCTAAAGTTTACGAAAACTGTTAGGGTTTGCTGACAAATATTGGGACTAAGAATATTCATTGGAAGATGTGAAATTCCTGCTTTCCAACCCCTCTACTTCATGTCAGATGTTTAGATCGCTGTGTGCTCAACTGTCCTCTGCAGTCCAGGCCTCCCGGGCCGGGCGTCCTCGCCTGGCTCTCACTACAGACAGCTCTGGACATTCCCTAACCCAATTCCATTTCTACCCTCCCACACCCTGCTCATGGGCCTCTGAAGTCACCATCTGATATCAGCTCCTGTCTGGTGGCCCCTCTTTTACAGCTCCTTCTCTTCCCAGATGCCTGTGACAGCTCAGCTCCCTCTCCTTGTCCCTTGCAGGTCTAGGCGTGACAAGAATATCTCTCTGTTGCTAGTTCCTGGATGCTTCACCACCCTACTGGTTTCCTAATCCTGCCCACACACATGCACATAGTCCTCTTATTATATTTTCTTCAGTTAGACCTTTTGATTGTTTAATGATTTCCATTAGGACAGTGGCCATTACAACTCCCCTGCCCCAAAGTCTCCAGTGATTTCTCAGTGTCCTTATGATAAAATCCAAACACCTCTGTGCCCTTCCTCCCCGGCCTCATCTACTACTCTCCCTGTCCACTAGGTTGCATCCTGTGCCATCTGCTTCTGCTGTCCCCTGTCTGGACTGATCTTCTGCATGTTGCTGCAGCTGGCTTGCTCATTACGAGGTAGATCAGAGCTCACCTCTTCAGAAGGCCCCTCCTACCACTCTAAGTAAAGTAGACCTCTTTCCCTAGACCTGCTCATCTCAGTACTCCATTTTACTTTTTTAAAGCTCTCATCGCTGTCAAAAATTATATAAATTATATTTACAAACATATTTGTTGTCTGTCTCTCCTCCACACTAATGTAAGCTCCAAAGAGGCCAGGACTTTGCCTTATTTACCACAGTATCGGTCAGGGTTACAGCAAGAAAGAAATGACGGCACACTGAAACTGAGTCAAATTAAAAGAATTTAATAAAGGAATGATTTAGGAAGACAAGGGCAACAAGGGACAACTCAATGCTCTGGGGCAAGTAACACCAGGTCACCAGATTATTTGCCAGAGCTCTCAGAGGACTGTCTGTGACCTTTAGTTGCAAACTCATGGTAACCTGGCAGGGAGGCAGGTTCACTGGCCACTGTCCTCCTTCCTGACCTCCCAGTCTCCTGCCAGGGATTCCCATTATCCAACAGGAAGCTGGACAGCACAGGAGCTGCTGCAGTCCACGCAGGTCTGACTGCTGGGACACAGAGTGGGATAGAGAGCAGAGTACCTCTCAGGCAACTAGCACTGTCCTCGGTAGGCTCAGGATGGTGTGTGGCACCAGGTCCCGCACATTTTACAGCCCCTGGAAGCATCATCCACCTTGACATGTGCACCATGGTGGCCCTGCCTGGCATAGGAGCTCAAGGAGGAGGCGTGGGATGCATCTGTGAATTCCCATGGATTTGGCTCTGGTTTGGGGGGACTGGTTGGAGGAACATTTGCTCCCTCCCTAACATGGGACAATCAGGACAAACGAAGATTCACTCCATGGTGGGCTTCCTGAATAGGGTTTCCAAGGTCTCAGCCATGGCTCTGTAAGATGGAGAGAGAGAGTTCCTGTGACTGGTAGCCTTGTATATTCTGTGCCAAGGACATTTCTGAAGTTGAAGAACAATCTCTATTTATGTGCAGCTTGGAAACAGGAGCTTGTTTTGCATTGTGTTTGCAGGCAGAGAGGAATCAGGTAGCAAGCTGGCAGCACTTCTGATTTTCTCATGACGTACGGAGCTCTCCAGGCTTTGTGGGGGTAGGCACAAAATCATCTATCCACAGAATTAGTGGCTAAATGAGGAGGAAGCTAAGTCAGTACACAGAGCCACCATCAACTTTTAGCGAGGTGTGGAGTTACTATGGTGACATGTATGGAGTATGTATATCTAAGTGGATTATTAATCAGAAATCCTCCTTGAGTGCCTGCTAGGTATGGGAAGTGGTGAGAACTCACAGCAATATGAAGACAGAAGCCTGGCCTTTAATAATAAACAATGAGAGGAGCTATAGGCACATGATTGAGAACCAACTACAAGGGAACATGTTACATTACTAAGGGTAGAGTGAGAGCCACTTGTCAAAAAGCTTCGAACATTGAGCTGGAGAATCACACAACAAGGTGAGAACTGCTCCCAGGACATTTTGCCCACATCCTCGGTTTTTCATCCAGGTTGAAAGAGGAAGTGACCTGGGACAGCTGTGGAAATGGAGAAGCCAGGGCAGACAGGACAGACTGCCAGGATATGCAACTCAACCATCCTGTTTATGCCTGATGACTGGACTCTGTCGTTCCATAAACATGACGGAGCTGTAAACAGCTGTGGGCTCTCTGCGGCTGCATTTACCTGGTAAATTTAATTTCCCAGCACACCCTTCTGTTTGATTCATCTTATTCTATTTGGATGAGATGTCACTGCTTTCCATCGTGCTGCATTACCTTTGTTAAACAGGAAAATGAATCCCTGACAGGTGTTAATTTCTGGTCAGAATTCTAGCTTCTCATAGGGGAAGCTGCTGCATGCTTGTTGACTGATGACACATGCTGATCCATCAAAACAGAATAAAACCAGCAAGTACATGTCCTCTGAGGGGCTTTTTAACTTCAAACTTATAATGCAGAAACTTGTTCTTTCTTACCATAAACCACCCTGAGGCACCAATTGATAAGATTAAGAAATTTGCTTTCTATTTGATAGTTGCATGCAATAGGAGGCTCTTTATGCAGCATTACGGAGTCTTTACTAACTTCCCGGCTCCGTGCCAGACATGGCAGAGTCAAAGATGGATAAGATGTGGCCCAGGTGTTGGGGGTGGGGTGGGGGTGACATAGCACTGCTGGGCTAGTGAGAATCAGAGGGTGACTGGGGACCTAACGGGAGAGGCTGCTGACCTAGACTGAGGCTAGGGGTGGTCAGGGAGTGTTAGGGGGGCCTTCCATTTGCCTTTTCAGGTCCACTCTCCATCCTGCTCTGTGCACTGGGGGGTGACTTATAGGGACTGCATCAGTGGGCTTTTGGGCCTGCTGCTTCTTGTTGGATTTGGCCAATGGAAAGCTTCAGCAAAAGATGAGCTGAATGGAGGAGAGTAAGGCTGGGATATTTATTCCCTGGGATTCCTCCTTTCAGGATCACTGCAGACTGGCTGCATCCCCTACTGAAGGATGCGGCTCCTGTTGGAGGCCCTCTCTTCATGACTCCTTCCTATGGGCTCCAGCAGCCTTCTCTCCTCGGCCTCTCTGGCCTCTGGGATGGTGACAGTACTACTAGCCATGGGGTAGCACACCACTGCTTTTCGGTTTCCTTAAACCCTGCTCACACCTTTATAACTAGTCCCTTTAATAATTCTTCTCAATTACTCAATGAATGGGTAATTGCCATTTCTCTCCTGCTGGATCCTGATGGCTACGTAAAATTTCCAGGGAAAGGTGATGCCTGAATCGAGTGTGAAATGGTGAGCAATTATTTGGGCAAAAAAGAGGAAAAGTTCTAGTCAGAAGCAACAAGCAGCCGGTGCAAAGACATGGAGGGAAGAGGTCACGGAGTGTTCTAGAAGCCAAGGCATGATCCTTGAACCTTCCCTCTCCTTCACCCCCAGCGCCAGCCGGACCCCACGCTCTGTACCTTCTACTCCCTCACTTTCTGTCCAGCCTGGCTGCTTCTCTCCACCTCCACTGCCTCATCATTTCTGGTCTCCATTGCTACCCCAGCTTTGTAATCACTCTCACCCCTCTGCTGACGACCCTTCGCTGTTTCTTCATGACCAGCGGGATAATTGCAAACTCCTGAGAAGGGACCGCACAGCCCTGCCTGCTGGTCACACGCCCAGCCAGGCCACACTTGGGGCCCCAGCACGGCCACACACATCTACTCTTCTCATCATTCTCTAGGCTCAGTCTCCTCAGCCCGCAGAGCACATTGCAGGGACTGCCTCCTACGGGAAGCCTCTGGGACAGCTCCTCCTCCCTTCGGAGTGAGGTGTCAGTGCCGTGTCCTGTGCTCCATAGTGCCCCGTGCTTGCCTCTGTTTTAGTTCTTCTCACAGGATGCACAGTGATCGCTGTGCTCTTCTGTCTCCACCCCAAGCTGCTGCTTCTAAAGATCAGGGGCTGGATCTTATTCTTCTTCATATCCTGGCATGCTGCACAGAGCAGGGCACATGCTAGGTGCTCAATTAATGTTTATTGGCTAATGAATGAACTCCAATTAATTCACTGAAGACATGTTGAATGAGGGGGAAGAAAAGAGAAGGACTATGAGGTGAGGATGAAGGTAAGCAGGATCCACATGAGAATACACCCAATAAGCCAGGCTGGGGACTATGGGCATTATCTTGAGGGCAATTGGGCACCACGGAGGGTCTTAATCGAGAACCAGACCAGATGTGCATCTTATGCAGCCCTCTTTAGCAGCATCAGTGAGGCAGACTGCAATGGAAGATCAAGATCACAATGATGGGAGCAAGAGGGCTGCCAGTCTGTGTCAAGACAGGGCAGGGTACATGGAGAAAAGGAGAGATCCCAGAAAAGGAAAATCCTTTGTGTCCAAGAAAATGAATAGCTGTGGGATACATTCATAATACATTGTTCAATACACAAGGGTACTTCAAAAAGTTCATGGAAAGATTCATATTGTCTTTTAATTTTCCATGAACTTTTTGAAGTAACACTGTAATGTACAAAAGTTTATAAAATAATATACATAACATACTTCCCTTCTTAGAAGTTTAAAAATACCATTTATTTTTAAGGCCAGAGGGATATATGTTATAACATCAGCAGTAATTTTGGGATGTTGGAAATACAGGTAATTTTTAGTTCTTTATATTTTTCCTAAAGTCTGCTTCTTCTTTTCCTTGTTTTTTAAACTATGAGCATGCGTTCTTTTCTAACAACAACATGAGTTTTTGGACACAGAGGAAGAGAGAAATGGGTGAAATCCTGGCCAGGGATTTGACCATCCATCTGCAAGACACAGAGCTTCTCGTAAAACCTGAGCCTCAGAATAGGAGAAGCCTGAAAACTTGACTTGTAGAATCAGAGTTAAGAGCACAGGCTTTGAAATCAGACAAAGGTGAATGAGGCTCCATGAGAGCAGGGACTCTGTTTTGCTCACTGCTGTTTCCCTGGTGTCAGGACAGCGCCTGGCACACAGCAGACACTCAAGAAAAATGTGTGCAATGAATGCAACCCCAGTTCCACCATTTACTCACTGTATGACTTTGAGCACACTTGTTCATCTTTTCTACAAAATGAAGAATAACAATAGTAATTACACAGAGATTGACGTGATAATTACTTGAGATAATACATGTAAGCAGAATGCTTGGACTGTAGCAAGCTCTCGATGTAGAGAGCAAAAGTAAAAAGTCCTGGCCAATTCTCAATGAAGACTTTGCCTCTAGAATTGCATTCTTTGCCCTTAGCTTTCAAAACACAGATGGGCACCTAATCCGTCAGGCACAGGGCCTAGGGCCCATGATAACGTTTTATTTCTTTTAAAATTAGAAGAAAAAGAAATCTGATAATAATGACTATGTAATAATAAATCCAGCCTGAATAATATAATCCATCTTTACACCAATGCAGTTGTAAAATACGATTTTTTTAATGGAGAAAAGTCCTCATGAAGTCAGTTTCCGGCATCCACAGAAGTCATAATGTGACTCTGTTCTCTCGTCATCCTGTTCTTATTGCTCCAATGGATAATTTGATTCAAAACTTTATACATTAAGCTGCTACTGTAAGTCAGACACTGCACCATGCTGAACAAAATCTAAAGAAGAGTGAGGGGGGTCTCTGAATTCTGGGTGCTCACCAGGCGCAGGATTAGGTAGTGGGGAGACAATGAAGGAGGCTGATAAAGAGATGGAACGATCCACAGAGAAGTATTGTTTCCTCAAAAAGCCGGTGATGTGGATGAAGGGGAAGTCCTAACACATGATCTCTGCGTGATGATCTCTGTGCATCAGGAGAGAGGTGACACAGCACTGTGGCATCATGTCATTTTCCAAGTCAGGTGACACGATGGTCAGCAGTAGAGGCATGGTTTTTTTCTTTGACATTTGTGATGTATCATGTCAGAATCACTCCTGATTTTGTTGAAATACCTAATATATAAGCTCTGAAAGAAAAACACAGTAGTGATAATGTATAAAATGTGAAGACAGTTGCTTTTACTACATGAGTATCTAGATAAAATTTCAATCATTTGGGCAAAGAGGAAAATAGAAGGAAATTATCAGAATATTGCAATAAGTGTTCTACCAACTCGGGCATGGAGTGCCATCAAAACCTAGCTACAGCTTATTAGTTTATCTCTGGGGGATGTAATTATGAGTTATTTTTAATCCTTTCTTTTTTTTTTTTTTTTTTGGCTTATCTCTATTTTCTTTAGTTTTTGCAATGAACACCTGCAAATTTTGTCTCTGAAAGTCAATACAATTTTCCAAACCCAACTGTAGAAATTATAATGTCATGCACTGAGGAATTTCTTTCAAAAAAATAATTAGAGGCTCATGAAGGGGTTGTTTACAAAAATGAAAAACTGTAAATAAGAGAAACGTTGATCAACACAAGATTGATTAAATACATTTTAGTCTAGCCTTAAATGTCAATAAAAATGATTATTTAGATTAATATTTATTGATATGGCAGACATTCACAATATATTGTTGAACATAATGTATAAAAATGTGTAAAAGAGTATACAAGGACACGACATAATTTCCTTTTTTAAAAAAATGTAAAAATATGTTTTTAAGACCAGGAGGGATATACATTAAAATATCAGTAGTCATCTAGGGTGTTGGAAATACAGGAAATTTTTACTTTTCTATACTTTCTAGTCTTCTTTAAAACAAAAACTGTGACCATTTATCCTTTTCTAACTAGAAAACATTGCCCCTGAACAACCTTTCTTGAACCAAAAGCCAATGTGATTTTGAAAGGAGGAACAAAAAATGCCATTGCCACAAACATGGCATCTCCGGGACTTATCAAGTCATCTCCCCTCCGACCTCTTCTCCTTCCTGCTTGCTTGCCATCCTGTCCTAGAGCTCATAGCCTCGGGCACTTACCTCCCAAACCAAGGTGCCCTGAGCACCGTGGCTGCAGCAGCTGCGGCAAACACGAGGTGACATTTAGAACGCGGGGGAGGCGTGCTGGGTGGCGACGGCATGAGCAAGGGCTGGGGCTGAGGATACGCCACTGTCGGTGGAAAACCGTGGGGAGACCAAAGTAAGGTAAAGGGGGCCGGATGAGAGGGTCTTGAATATCGAACTGAGGGGTCCTCAGTTTATACAGGAAATGATGGGACTGTTGAGTCTTTGAGCAGCAAAACACCTAGAAGTAATTGGAATTTTAGAAAAACTCATTTCAGGTCTAAAAGCAAAAAAAAAAACCAGCTTTACTGCTGCTGTTCGTAGCTGGGATTAGAAGAGTCTGGATAAAGCCAGCAGCAGTGGGAGAGGAAAAAGTGACAAATGAGAGCCCTTCCAAAGGAAATAAAATATCTACTATTTATGTTCAGGATGTCCGCCTGCAAGGAGTATTCTTACCATCTTGTCGCAACTCCTGGGAAACATGTCCCTGACCTCTCAGACACAAACCTGACAGTCGTCCATTTCACAGGGAATGGCTGTGAAGCTGACCCCTGAGCCGTCGGGCAGGTCTCACGGTGGTGGTCGTCACCCTCAGCCACAGGCAGATCTGTCCAGACACACCACGGAACACCCCAGTGAGCAGGTGCTACTGTTCTGTTCTCCCCTACCCAACTTAAAGACGAGGAAAACAAGACCGGGAACGTTCAAATGACTTGTTAAAAGTGTCACAGCTATTAAGTGGTGAAGCCAGAACCAGGCAGTGAAACCCACTCTGGAGCGCCTACTGTGCACCTGGCAATGGGCCAGGCACACGTTGTATCTCCTGTGGTTAATCCTCGCGGTGACCCTACGTGCTGTGATTATCTCCATTTCATAGATGAAGAACCTGAGGCCTACAGCGATCAAGAAGCTCTCCCAAAGTAGGCAGGGAGATTCAGGATTGGAACTCATGTCAGAGGAGAAAGTTAAAGATCGCCACAGGCAGTGAGCCAACCCAGTTCTAATTATTGGAGTAAATGAGCCAAGAAATTCTGATTCACTCTTCAGTATGCCTAAGGATAAAGTCTGTTCCCCCACTGTTCAGCCCCAAAGTTTAGCCCAGACCTGTCTCCTGGAGGCTTTCTCTTCCCCGCCAAACATAAAGGCCCATGTTCAAGTACGCAGTGGTGCTCGGAACCACGGAAGGGCTCAACTTTTTTTTATCACAACAGAGAGGAACTCAGTGTTAGCAAACTGAGAGCAGAATCCCAACTGTCAGAGAGAGATGCTTGCACCTTGTATGATCCCTGTTTCCTTAAAAACCAAGCAGCCCTAACTAACTGTCTGTCATGACTAATGAGCGGAGTGTTCTTTGCACAGAGAGAGCTTGGAAACTTCCAACAGAAAAGTAAGATTGGCCCTTTGTAACTGCTTTTTCCTCCCTTACAGGACAAAAGGTCTGAACAGAATGCTTTGTGGCCACGTTTCGCCAGGGTCTTAAATATAATTTCTTCAATGTGGAGAGATCAGGGGATGAAGAAAAAGAAAAGAACAGGAAGACACACCTGCCCCTAGAAATGCTGCTCATCTTCTCTGCTGGTTTCATCCTTTGTCACTTTGCAGGTTATGGACAAGAAACTAAAAATGAGTGGCGTTCATTGGGACCCCATTGTTCAGGTTTACCTTGAAATAAGACATTTGTTCCATCCCTCACCTACATTTACCTAGTTTCCTGGAGATTCCTTTCACGATCCTCAGGGCTAGCTACCCCCAAAATAAACAATTAAACCATAACCACAGCTAACATCTACATGACATAAAACAAATCTGACTGGCCTTAGTGAAAGGTACTCTGCCCCAGTATATGGGGGGTTCGTAATTCTCTATACACCCAGCTATGTATACCTTATTAATATTTGTCTATACTTTTCCCATAGACCTGACAGAGGATTCTCTGTGACCTCCAAAAAGAGATAGCTCGTTTTCTCACATTGTACCTCTGATTTCGTACTCATATTTACCCAGACAACACGAGACTCAAGGACATTGAAAAATTGTGTGCCTTTCACAGTGTCGTTAGAGCTTCGTACCTGCACATAGTCCTCTCTCTACAGCTGCCTTGTCAAGTCCCTGAGGGTAGGAACCATGCCCCGCCATCTGAGAGGATCTAGTATGTGGTAGGTATTCAATGAATAGGTTAGAAGTTGCAGGCCGAGAGAGCAGGTCAGGGAGATAGCCAGGACAAAGAGAAGCCAACACAGAGCAACGTCTAAAACCTGAGAACAGGCTGCTTCTGCAGTGCCCATGATAACACTGACTTGGATCTGATTTTGCCACCAGGTTCCAGTGGTGCAGCAGTAAAGCCCAAAGCGGTGTCAGGTGGCTGCAACCGGGAGACCAGGCTGCAGCCCGTTGGCAGCTTCTGAACTGGCCGAGTGAAAGGAGAGAGGATTCAAGTGAGTCTCACCCGCCGCTCCCTGCCAGGACCTGATATGCCTTGGAAACTATCAGTGAAGTTTCAACAATTACCGAAAGTCCTCAGCCCCTTGGTCGTGGGTGGCACTGATCTGTGACACAGCTTCTGAGTCCTGGCAGGCTTGGAGAGGGCAGAAAGGACACTCGCCTGAACACAGAGACTTCTATAATTAAGATGGTTGTCTCAGCTGCTATTTTGGCAACAGTCTGTCACAACTAAACTATGAGTGCCTCTCTGTGATGTTGTCCTTTGCAGCTGACACTCCACATTGTAAAGGACACTTTTTTGTTCTTTGTTTCTAGAGGTAGCCCGCCTGGATATTACTCCATGTTTGGGGTAATGATTAAAAAGCAGAAGGATTATTTAACTTATATTTAAGCAAGAAGCCAGGGTCACTGATCTTTATTTTGAAGAAGATCTTGCTTATTACAAAAACGTATAGCATCTTATATGCTTACGTGCTCTCAGGGGGAGGGCAGCTCCAGACTTTCTATACTGGAGGGGCTCATAGGGCACCAGTGTGCTTGGAAGCGTGGCCGGCAGCTGCACCTGCTCAGCCTCTTCCATGACGCCGGAAAAACCTCAGCTGTCCACATCCAAGAGAACAGTGAGGACTGAAGTCTCCCTAACTGCAATTCCTGTCCTCCCCAGCCCTGAGTTCTCACTGCTGCTAGCCTAATCCTGCATTTCACCATGATTCTCAGTCTTTTCCTACTCCTCCCAAGGAAAGTCTTGTTCAGTTTTAGCATTTCACTCTCAAATCAACTTTGCTGATTTTCAATAGATTTACTTCAACCTACAATTTGATGTGAGTTACCCTTGACTCGTCTCTTTTGAACCCACCCTCTGTTCTCCATTCCCCATAGTGAAGCTTAAAATCAGGCCCCCATCATCTCTCTCCTAGACTGTTGTAAAAACCTCCCACCTTCCCTGCCATTCATCCTGTGGCCTCAAAGGACTCTCTGAATGCAAGTTTGAATGTGTCACTCCCCTTATTTCACAGTTCTCTGCAGTATCCAATCTGACTTCCTTAGCATGATATCTCTGGGCTTTTATGATCTGACCCATGCCTACCGTTCTCAGGAAAATGAAAATAGTTCTTTCTGTTGTTTCAGAGGTTAACAATGTAATGAAGGTCTTTGTAAAGGGTCCCCGTGATTAGGGCTTACTGAACACTCAGCAGCACTTTGCAGCTGCCCCTGATGACTTCTGCTTCCAGGGAGCAATCTCCACCCAAGAAATAATGACTGTTATTTGATCCTGTCCAAAAATGAACTCTCTTAGGCTCTTCCCAAGGACAGTCCTAGGAGGGAGTGTGGATTCAATGGCATTCCTTTCCCAGGTAAATATCTTTACCTTGGCAGCAGGCAATGGCTTATGGATATTTCTTAGCATTCTGAAAGCTTTGAAGAGCTCAAACATAAATGGCCAGTGTAATTACCAGCCCTACTCAGAAGCTGTTGACTTGAGGACAGGCCTATTTAAGAAGAAGAGCTCCTGTGGGCCAGGCTGAGCCCAGAACTAGCAGAGTGCTGGTTTGTGCTAAGAAACTGCCTGTGCACTTCACCTTGCACTTTGCGATGGAGGCCTGTGGGAGGCTGTTTGCTCTCTGGGCTTTGAGACCCATGGTAACTGCCTACCTTAGGTCAGCGGAGTTGATGGCAGGCAAGCTCTGATGCTGAGGGAGAAACTCTTGCTGGCATCAGAGCCAGCCAAGCTGGAAGGGGTCACCTTTGGCAAAACGCTCAAGGAAATGAGGTTTGTCCCCAGTGCCCATTTCCCCATTAGGGGCCCTCTATGGCACCTCACCAGGGTGATATGGGGACAGGGTCAACCTTATGAAGTCATCATACCTGGGTTCAAATCCTTTAAGACATATGGTCTACAGCAGGGGGTGTCAAATTAAGGCCTGTGGGCCAAATCCAGCGTGCCCCCTGATTCTTTAAATAAAGTTTCATTGGAACACAGCCTTGCTAATTCATCGGTGTACTGTCTATGGCCGCTTTTGCGCTACAGCAGCAGAGTTGAGTAGTTGTGACAGAGACCCAACAGTTCTCAAAATTAAAACATTGTGCACCTGACCTTTTACAGAAAGAGTATGTAGACCCTGGCCTAGAGAAATGACTTAACTTCAACTATTTTATCTGTAGAATGCTGATAAAAACATTCCAAAAGGTTTTATGGCAATAGGTGTTAAACAAAAATAAATAAGTGTATTTGGAAAATCTAGCTTATTATAGGCCCTCTCAGAATATTTAAGAAGCCAATGAGGAAATCTGGCACATATTTTCCAAATTAATTTAACCTTGGAACCCTACTATTATGGAATAATGTATAAGAGTTGTCTTCATACATGCATGCATGTACCCCAGGGGTACTCAAAGACTTTTCAAGGGATACAGATAGTCTAAAAGGAATCAACTTCCAGATCTTAATTTCAGATATATTCTTTCGTAAAACTGACCCACCTGAAAATAAGCCTGTGTTCCCAATACTGTGCTCTTCTCCTCTTTATAAGAAAGAGGCTGGTTCCTCACTCACCCCAAATCCTATCATGGGGCCTTGCACTGGGGTCCAAGTACTGTGTATTGCCTTTTCCTTTAATGATAAATCATGAAATCCTTAGAACCCCTTACGCAAAGGTTTGTTGAGCCTGAAGCTTTGCATTAATGAGGTGTTTGAGTATGCTAAGAGGCTCTGAATTCAGAATAGCTGGAATAGTGCAGGTTTGTGACACGTTTTTCAGTCTATAATTGGAATGTTTTCTGAGACCACCAAATTTTTCAAGATACATTGAAGAAAAGCCATGAGTAAAAATTCTACATCATTTTTTTCAGATTAGGTGCTCTTTATTCAATAAAAGCTATCTAAAACTTATTTTATCAAATCATATTATGAAACTTTTATGCCAATTGTGATCAATCCCCACCTGATTTCATGTTATCAAATGTTTGATATTTTCTACTACTATTAATAAAAAAATACTCTTTAAATGTATGATAAAAAAAATTCAGATGTTAGCTCTGGTCAAGATGGTGGAATAGACTGTCCCCAGAATCACTTTCTCCCACAAATCAACCAATTTACAACTATTAAAAAGCTACGACAGCCAAGCTGGGGCTGCTAGAGCTCAGGGGTAGAGAAGAGACCTATGGAGTGCATGAAGGCAGGAGAAGCCACGATGAGAGAAAGAAAGGACTGCTTCCACCATTTTGAGCCCTGGCCACTTCAAGGCTGGCCCTGGTGAGCACATGGAGCAGGAGCTGGCAAAAGCCACTTCTGTGCCCTTTCTATGAAGTTGCTTGGAGATGGCAGGGGAGAGGAGGGCCTTCGTGGCTCCCAGGCCAGCCACACTAACAGGGTTCCTGTGGACCCACATAGGAGTGAGAAGCCACAGACAACTGAAAAAAGGAGCCACTCAGAGGCTGGTGAGTCATCGCAAAGGACCGGCATGTGGCCTGTCCCATGGGAAGTGTTTGAAGTGTGGGTGGTGGGGGAGATGGGCCCATCAGGGTAACATTGGGGCACAGCAGGGACAGCTGATCTGCCCCCCAATCAGCTCAGGACCACTCAGTGGAGACTGGTCAGGAATATAGAACTGCAGAGGGTGCAGTTTGCTGAAAAGACTCAGGCCCAGACCAGAGTTTCCACACAACCCAGGTGTACTGGACCTCACAAGACCTGGAAGTGCTTTCATGGTCAACCATTAAAACCTGAGCTGCACAAAAAGCCTTCCCCAGGGAATCATTAGCAATGAGGCAATTCAGCTTAGCTCAACCACAGGGCTCAAGTGCTGGTCCCCACAGGAAGTTCTCTCATTTTAGAAGCAAGCAAAGGACAACAAAATAGTTCCAATGCAGAATTTAAGTGGTAGAAACAGCAAATAATCCAACACAGAACTGAAAGAAGAAAACAAAATACCCACAGACCAGAGACCAAGTTTGATATTAACCAGTAAAGGTCTAATCCCACCAAAGAACACCTATACAACCTAGAAGGACCAGAAGCCCCCTGGGCTCCCAAGCGAGGGAGGGGGAAGGTCCGGGGTCCTCAGCCACACACCCCTGATATCTGCAACCATCCCAGCAATGACTACTGTGCTGCCACAGGAAGTGCTCCAAGCTCCTAAGCTGGGGCAGTGAGGAGACGAAGGCTCCAGCTACACCCCCTGACATCTGCATCCAGCCTAGCAACAACCGAGCTGCCACTGGAAACCCCCTGGTCTCCCCTGCCATAATGAGGGTGGTGCCCCGAGCCTGGGTTATGCTCCCTCTCCTTCCCCCTCTTCCCACCCTATTACCCTGCCCCTTCCCCTCTCCCCCTCACCTCCAACTGCTCTGCAACAACATCATAGAATGAGGCATGGAGCTGGGGGAAGCCAAACCCAGCCACAGCTAGGTAAAGAGCATGCCAAACACACCATTTCTGTGTGGGTAGCCCCCCATAGCCACCACAATTGCCGTGGCTGCCACAAAGGTGGCTGGTCTCTATAGCAGCAGTCACAGCCACCACACAGATGGCACGCCAGACTCTCAACTGCATTGACACAGGAGAGGCACCAGAGGAGACCAAAATAACAAAAATCAACAAAGAAAGAAGAGGTCCTCTCTCTCCAAAAAGCACACCACAGAATAATAGAAGAAGCATCTGATTTACAAAAATAGGGGAGGACTTGATCACACCTGTCTCAGCACTGGACAGATCATCTAGGCAACAAACCAACAGAGGAACAGTTCATCCATCAGATGGAGAGAACAAATCTATGGTTATTGGGGGGGGAGGGGGAAAAGGAGAGATGGAATAAGGGGCATAAAGAATAAGTATGATTTATAACAATGAATATGCAAATAAAAAACAAATTAAATAAAATTTAGATGTTAACTTAAAAATGTGTAAAAAATTCTCAAATTTCTCTTAGGAAGTAAGTGAACAAAAAAGACCCATCTCTTGCAGGACTAGTTTTCCCAAAACTCTCTTTGGGAAACACTTGAAAACATTAAGTTAGATGGGTATATGAACAGTCCCTCAAGGGGTGCAATTCAGCACACAGCAGTTACCTAATAACTATCAGCTGTCTGCTCCTGGTCTCCTTCCCCAGCTGATCTGATCACTGCATTCACGTGCTTTCTTCCCTCTCTACAAAACCAAACTTGCTCTCAGGGGAAGAGTTGATAGATTAATTCATACTAAGATGATTAATCTAGGGTGCTTGCTCATATGTCACCCAGCCCTTGCATCTCAACGCTGGAGGAAGTACATGCCGCTGGAAGAGATATGGCAGCTCTGGGGAGCTTCTGTGCTCTCTGACATCAGGCCTATTTGTACAGCTTTCCTTTCCGGTGATTTTTCACTGGGATAAGTGGGTGCTTCTTGAGCCCTAACCAAAGAGTGGTTCATACGAGCAGCCTCGGGGTCCAGCTCTGCCCCTGTGGATGGGGGAGCTGAGGCTGCACCGTGGCTTCCAGGTCCCAGGAGCAAACTCTGAGAGATCACGCAGCGGGCCTTCTACCGGGAACACTTCTGTGCCTTCTCCCGGCACCACCCACGCTTAGCCAGCTTGTGGTATTTGGGGCTGTCTTACTTTCTCAGAAGTTACAGAACAATCTGGAAGGACCAATTCTGTGAGTTTTCTCCATCCTCACAGATGAGTTTATCAGAACGTTAGCAGAGCCCAAGAAATTCTGACCCACCTCCCACCCTTTTAGGAAAGCCCAGAAAGAAAATCAAACCAATTTGACATTCTCACCATTCACTGGCCTTGCACTGCCCCATGTTCAGTTTCTAGGAGGGGCTGTTGCTTCCAAAGAGAAGCACCCACCCAGGGAAACTGCTCTCAGGTAGTATTCCAAACTGCCATCCCTAGAAAAGCCAAGAGGAGTTATCTTCTGAAAGCCCTGATTCCTGAAACAAAAGGCCTTTGTATCCCAGCATAACGCCTCCTATAGGTTTTGTTTTCTTCACCCGGAGACTGTACTTTGAAAACACAAAGACAGAAAATCCCATTTAAATTGGCTCAACTGATGATGATGATGATGATGATGATGATGATGATGATGATGATGATGATGGTGATGATGATGATGATGATAAATGTATTGGTTTATGTGTCTGAAATCCAGTGGCAATTGGTGTATCAAGCTGAGTCTGATCCAGCAACTCAGATAATGCCCCTGAAGTCCTCACGCCTGCCTTGCTACACATAGGCTCTATCCTCAGGCCCCAGGTGGAGTGTGGCTGCAGCTCACTCGTCCCCATGCCATCCATGCCCTGACTACAGCAGCTGTAGGCCTCCCATAATCACATTTCACTGCCCAGTGAAAAAGAGTCTGATCTAGCAGAAAAGGAAAAGGTTTCCCTCCTAGACGCTCTAGCAAGCATTTAGTTTCTTATCGTCTCCAATTGGGTTATATGCCCATGAACCAATCACTGAATGAAGTCAACCAGGGCCAATCCCTGTTGTGGGGATAGAGTAAACCCCACCCAAACCATATGTAGTTCCTGTTGCTTCCCCATCTTGAGACCAACTCCTTGCTAAATAGGACAAGCCTGTTTGCATGTGTTATACTGACCAGCCTTCTGAACTCTTGACTTTTGCCCTGCCATGATCTTCAAGGTGGAGCCCCTATTTGTGTCTCCTGATAGACACCCTGGCTTCTAGATATCTGTCTTTTCTGGACCCAGTACAGGTCACTGATCCTAGACTTGTGCCTTGATTAGTCTAGGACCTTAGACTAATCTGGATTGGAACTTAGTTTAAGGTGAATGTCTATCTAGTTCTCTCCTCTTGCTTCTCCTATAGGCTTTTCCCCTGTGACATAGCCTCACAGTCAGCAGTCTTTGGTACAGGGAGTGGTCAGGTGAGGGAGGGTCCCCAGCCTCAGTTGCTCTGACAACTTGGCATAAACACAAACCATCCCGGTCTGTTCCAGACCATCCCCTTTCGTTCCTTTCCAGTTAGCTGCCTCACTTCTAGCTCCAGCTCTACAATGAAGGGAAACATTGATGACAATCACTATCTCTGCTATGACATCAGGGAGCTCCTGCAGTAAGCCAGATGTTTTCATTTCTCTCTGTGCAGACCAATCAGGGATTAGCTGTAACCAGGGTAGGATAGGAATCGGCCCCTGAAATTATGGCAGGAACCTGTTTTGCTGTGTAAGCTCCTCTGTAGGTTTATGCAGACTCCCTTTCTTCCTTGTAGGCATCCGGATTCGGGAACCTGTAGTTGTCCCCCCAGGGCCCACCACCCATGTCCATGTGGTCGCCCTAGTCTAGCACCACTTCGCCATGACTTCAATACTCGGCCATATCAGAGCTCAGTCCTTCACTTTGCTGGTGCTGCTTTTGTGGGCCACATGACTGACTTGCCAGCCAAGGTGCAGATAGATGCTCTGTGTACCAGCCTTAAGATCTGCCTATCCTCCCCAGCCCTGGTCACTAGAAATCCAGGCTGCCATACCTGCGTCCTTTCTGTCTGAGCCCCAAGCCCGCCCCTTGACTTTGGAACACATGTGTCCTCCCTGGCATCCCAGGATTCTGGCAGCCAAAATGCCCTAAAACCAGTCTCCTGTCTATTCTAATCCTACATCGCTCCTCTCAGATGAACCTCCAGTCCCAATCAGCATATCCTGCTTGCCTCCCAGGCCTTTTCTGTTTTTTCTCCTAAAAGCCACAAACTTTCATTAAGAACCCATGCTGTACTCTCCTCCGCCACACTGCTGTCCTAAAGCTGCACAGTGGCTGCTGAAGAGAAGCAGTTTGCCTCCCGCTTCACATTTAGTGTCCAAAGGTGTTCTCTCCTCTTATCATTAACATATTTTTAAATCCAGCTTTATATTTTTTCATTTGCAGCCGCTGCTCTTTGGGTGCTCAAACAGTCTACAGAGAGTAAGAGTAGCTCATAATCTGTTTCTCATAGACCTTCAACTTGGCACAAAAGATGTTCTAGATTTTAGAGGCGCCTAACACTTCATTTTCCTTCCTTTCCATTGAGTCCTTGGGTATCTTTTTACTCGGCGGTATTACTATGGGTGAGCCTCAGTGAAGGGTTTTTCCAATGGGGATATTTGTATAAACCCACATGTACTGGAAATTACACTTCCTGAGGCTCCAGTCATAGAAGTGGGCCCTTGCAGTGGAACTCCAGGCTGAAGGAGAGACTGTCAGCGTCATGCCCTTCAGGGGGCAGGAGAGCAGGAAGCGGGTAGTGGTAACGTATTGTGAAGGACTGGGGCTCTGTGGTGGGTGGGGAGAGGGCTGCCTGCACACCAGGGGTGGTCACAAAGTGTGCCCCTCACAGTCTGCACCTAATGCCTGCGACCAGGGCCATGATTAGAAACAGCTGAGTATGCCAGTGACCCCACTGCAGAACCTTTCCCCCCTGGTGCTCTCTGGTGCACTGGAAACGTCCTTGAACTGGAAGAGAATAGCTGTTTGACATTCCTGTAGAGTCCTACCGCCCTTCTCCAGTAATGGCCAGGATGGAAGAATCAAGGCAGACAGTTATACCAACCTTGAAAATAGCCAAAAAAGGCTGCCAGCCCCAAATGCTGTGTACTCATTCCCAACAAGATTGCCAGCCAGCATTTATACAGCTCTCCACATGTACAGGTTGGAGAGCTGAGGGCAGTCGGTCATCAGTACTGGAACAGAGAGAGAGACTAAAGCTGTGGTCCTCTTGTCAAGTCTTCTTAAGATCCCAATTCACAGCCTGAGTGAAGAAACCCCAACCCCATCTCCTTCAGGTGGAGGCCTCTGGTTCAGGATTGAACCCAGAACTTTGCATCAGCCCCTCCTGGGCTCTCAGGCCAGCGCCAACAGACCTCTCGTCACAGAACACACTAGTTCCTCTTACCTCTCGTGAGCCCTGGCAGACACAACAAACAAATAAAACCTAAACAAGTCAGGATGCCAAAGCTTACTTAAGCATTCACAGATCAATGCAATTATAGGCATCTTTGTACTTTCAGCAGTCCACTTTATTATTAATGGGAAATTAAAACCTGTTCTGAGCTCTTACAATCTGGTAGCTGTTCTATAATTGTATTTACTGATATCTCCCCGATATTGAACACTTGGGAACAGACATAATAAATGAAGGACGTCATGTATCTTAGGTGTGATCACTTTCAAGTCAGACAAGTATGGGTTTGAAGGTGGTTTTGCCACCTGCTTGAGCCACTTCAATTCTTTGAGCCTTACTTTTGCATCAGTAAAACAGGGATAATTGTACCACCGAGGATGTGAAGATTAAATAAGGTAAGATTTGTAAAGGGCCTAACATAACATTTGAAAATATGAGTATAGAACATCCTCAATAAATAGTAGTTATTATTAATAAGATACATTAAAGTCACAGTACAAGATAGTCAGAAGAACCAGATAAATGGAGCGACTCTTAAAAAGCTCTCTTTTTCTTCCATTATGCATTCAACAGTATCATGAGCAGCTGTACTGTACGAGACACCATTCTAGAAGCAGGAAATACAGCAGGGAACAAGACAGGCAAAGCCCCAGCTGTTTTGCGGGTTACCTGAGAATGGCAGGGAGACAACAACCGAAAAAGAAATAATTAATAATGAAGGTAATTTCAGCTATTCATAAGTGTTGGGAAGAAAATTAGACAGGGTGATACAATAGACCGTGACTGGCAGGTTATCAGGAAAGGCCCATCTAAAAAGATCATAACTGAGGTGACATCTGAGAGAGAGAAGCCATAGGAACATAGAGGGGGAAGGCAGAGGAAACAGCGAGTTACTAAAGCTGAGGTGGGACCAAGCTTGGTCTGTTAGGAGAACAGAGGGAAGACAGCTGCGTCTAGGGTGTAACGAGGGAGCGATCATATGAGAGGGGGTTGGAGGCTAGCCAGGAGATCTGAGTTGCTATCCCAGCTCTGCTAGTGGCAAGCTGTTTGGCTTTGAATAAAGATCTTAAACTCTTGGAGACTCAGTTTTGCCATCTAGAAAATGGTGGGAAAGTGTTGACCTTGATAATCATTAAGGTCCTTTCAACTGACTTTAATGTAGATTGAACGCACTATTACTCTTTCTATGATGACTATACTGGAGTCAAATATAACTCTTAAGGTTGCCTGGTTTTCTTTGGAAGTATATCGATCTCTAGGAAAGAGTAAGAAAACCAACCAGGCCCCAAGATGTGGAACCCTTTATCTCAAACCCTCTTATCTCAAAGTATTTTTTGGATTAGCTGCGGCCAAAAGATCAGCTGTCTACAGATTGTTTTTGATTCCTGGTGGCAAAACACTAACAGTTCACAGATGGTCCCAGGAACCTAGTTTTTATCATTTATTTTAGTTGTTCCATACTGAGTCTTGACATTTTTTCAAACAACTGAGGAGCATGTATTAAGTCACACAACTGAGTCTGGGAAACCTTTAAGACGCTTTCTGTTTTGCTGATAACATCAGCTGGCATGGAAGACCATCCTGAATAGTCAAAATGGATGTTACAATGATGTTTGAATATCTTTATCATCTCGAATATTAAAACAACTTTGACCCTATTCCAGTGCAGTCTCTTCCCCAGGGATTTAACATTCAGTTGGTCCACCACCAGGGTTAATGTATGTTTAGGAAATGGAAAATCACCCACCATGGCCACCAGTGACACAGAAGAGACTGCAACAACTAAGTGAAATTCCAAGCCATCCAGATCAAGAAGGTTGGAGCTCATCATGAGATGGCCCTATTACAGCAGACCTAAACCAAAGCTATCCTAGCCAAATGAGTAACTAGCTTTCCTGCTTTAAAAGTATCTATTTTTTAAGCACTTACAACTTCTTCAGTAGACCATCCCAAATCTTTAAAAAACTTTCCAAGTTCTTCTTTATTCCTAACCTAAGTCCCTTATATTGCTTTCTAGGCTATTCCCTCCAATTCTGCACTACGTGTTAAAGAGTAAACTGGTGGTTACTCTCGGCACATTAAACTATTAAATAACAATGACAGGCCACACATAGTACTTATCAATTTAGGTTCTTTATAGATTGCTCATTTAATCCCACAACAATCCCACAAGGTACATACTGTTTCATAGCCCACTTTACAGGTGAGAAACTGAGGCATGGAGGCTAAATACCAGCTAGTCCAAGGCAGAGCTGGGATCTGAACTAAAGCCACCAGTTACAGGGTCCACGCCTTCAGCTACGTCACCATTTGCCTCTCATAATCAAAATCTCTACCTGGGTTGCTATTCACAAATCTACCACTTTTTTGGTTTAAGTGATTTGTGAAAAATAACCAAAAACATTTTTCTTTTTTTTCTCGTTATATTATAAATAAATTCAATTGTTCCCTTCTTCTTGAGAATGGAAGCCTGAGATCAGTGCTTTATCTCAAACAGGTTATTGCAGAAATAGTCTTTGATTCATTCATGCTGTCCTCATTGATGTAGAAAAGGCCTTACCAGGCAAAATTAAGCCAATGTGTCTCTCACTCACCATCTAAGTGTTTTGAAAAGCACACACCAGCACTGGACTTCAAGCAGGAATTCTACCCATCCACTGTGAGAGCACAAGAGACCACAAGATTAACTGTGAGGCTGATGAAGTGGATTGGAGAACCCAGGAGATACTTTATTCGGGTTTATATGGAGGCTTCAGTGACATTCTGGCTTTTCGCATCATTAAAATAGCACTCTAGGCAGACAGGTGGTAGCTCAAAAACTATCTACCTACCTACCTGTCTATGTATATATGTATCTATCTAGCTGTACACATACATACACCACACACACACACACACACACACACACACACACACACACACACGCGTGTTCCTTTTTATTTTCCCTATCTTAACTACTAAGGTATTAATTTTCTTACCTTCTTGAGTCTCCATCATGGATAGGAAAGAACCCAGTCTCCCAGTTGTCCACTTCCCCAGCAAAACTTCCAAAAATAAACCAAAAACATAAAATAGAGAATGCACATAATTTAAATATACAAAATATATACCAGATAGGTATAAATAAAAATTATATATATATGTAGAGGTATAAATTAAAATTGTATATGTGTCTGTGTACAGTGTTACAAAATATATAACTTTATTTAGTCTCATTAAAACCAAATTTACCATGTCTTATATGGAAACATCCTCAGTCAAGGAGGGTATCCCCTCCCTTCTGTCTGAGTTGCATTGGGTGGGAGGGGCATCTGGTCTGGGTCTCGATCCATCCAGCAGCAGACGACTGAGGTGTCCTCATTCCTGTCTGGTCTCCTATTGTCCACACAGGAGGCTGTAAGGCTCGGAGGCTCAGCTCTCTCAGAGGCTGTCCAGAGCTCTCTTGCTGCCAGGGGCATGAGTGCTCAGTGAGGCTGCCTGGGGCCCTGGAGCCCTGCTGCTCCAGCAGGCATGTGGGAATTCCCAGGGACCCTGGTTCTGGCTGCCTCCCTGGCCTTTGAAGCTGGGGTAGAGGAACAAGGCAGTGCAGATGCTCACCACTCTCAGATCCTATCTTTTATCTGGTATTTTTCTTACCCTTCTCCTTCCCTCCTTCCCCAGGTCTCAGCTTTTCTCAGGTCACACTAGAGTTTAGCTATCCGCCCTCTGCCTCCCCTCTCATGCTGTCCTTTTCCCTCTCCCCCTAACCCTTCGGAGGAATGAAGGATTTGAAGACTCACTCTCTCATTAGGCTTACTTTATGCCCTGAACCCCTTAGCACTTAACACCTTTGAAAGCCAAAAGTCTTTTCTTCTGCTATAAAAACTGCATGCCTAATTGACACAATGGGGCAACGGAAAATGGGGTGCCGAGAAACTTTGGTTTTTTCATCCAATCACATGTGCATACCCAGCAGTATTATCATAGAGGCCTACTGTATGTATCCAATGTGTTGTATGCACATATATGTTTAACACATAGGAATTGTATTTACACATATAGGCATGACTCACCCATGTAGTTTGGGACATGGATTATAGGTTTTGGGGGGGCGGAAATCCATGCATGCATACTTCTATGCAATTCTTAAATATTTAAGTAATAACCATTTTCAATTTAGGTTCCTAATTTAGGGTTTGTAAGATGTTGAAAGAAATAGGGAGCCAGAAGATTAGATAGACAGGTAGATTGATAAAGACAGATTCCTCATCACCAATTGCAGAGACAGAAAAGGGAGCAAGAATTTCTGAATCAAGCCCTCTGTAACAATCAAGTTACTATAATGCCAGCCATGTCATTTAGCTTCATTAACAATCTCATTTTCATCAGTAGTAAGGATTAAAAGTGTGCTCAAATACATGGCAAATATAAGATCACAGATTTTAAATAATGAAGTTGATTGGGCTGGAGGTTTAATATATTGGCTTATCATGAATAAAACATTTTAGAGCACTAAGCGGACAATAAAGAATTCCTAATCCTTGCACCAGATGCCACAATTCAGAACGGTTTCATTTTTGGTATGAAATTACCTTCAAGTTAAACTCAGACACACCTGGGAAAAAATCAGATCACATAGGACTTTTCTACTGTGCAAAATGTATGTAGAAGTTGTTGAAAAAAGAAGCAAATCAATCTTAGATAAAATTGGCTGTATTTTTAACTTATTGCTACTAGTTTAAGGCAAGAACTTAATTTTTATCTCTACCTAAACATACAAAGGAAAATGTTCCTCCCAGAGGTAAGGAGATAGGACATGGAAGTTTTTGATTACCTGTGTTGAGGGGACAGCTGTTTAGGAAAAAGATTTCCCATTTTTTTGGCTAGCCTGAATCTTGAGGGGACAACACTCCTCTTCCAGGTTGTTACTCTGGAGCCTGTTTTCATTCCCGGATGTGTAAATATATTTTCACTTTGAACTCTAACTGGTAAGATTCAGGAATATCAGTTTCTCAGAGATATTTAGGAGGGAGAATAGACAGAATCCTGGAAGAAGTGTCCTGAGGTATAGGGCTGCCAAATTAGGAAGTAAAAATATAGGATAACCAGTTAAATTTAAATTTCAGATAAATAGTATAAGACCCAAATATTGCATAAGACAACCCTACCAAGGTGGAATCATGTGAAGACAGGAAATGGCCACTGGGTGAGTGCCCAATGGGCATATGGGCTCATCAACCAAACAAGTAAACACGTGGCCAATGGGATCCTTGACCACTAGGCATTCCAGACTCAGATAGTAGCTTAGAACCAAATTCTACCAACAGTGGAATGGGTCATCTGGAAGCCATAAAAATGCAACTGGCAGATTGAAACAGTGGTACTACCACGAGCCAACCTTGGAATGCAGCATCTAAGTGAGACCCAAGTCAGGCAGAAGAAGGAACAAGGGGCCTGTGTACCCAGGGAGTGTCTGTCATGCCAGCCCGTGGCTTGTCTCTAAGTTATCTTAAGACACAAAATCTGTGCTCCGGAAGCTCATCTGTTTCTGTGCTTTTGTATTTTCATTTTTGGGTTTTCTTGTGCTTTCTCCTGTTTCTCAGTCAAGTTTCTTTTTGAAAATTCTAGCTTTTATCTCTTAATAATTAACATCTAGGGCTTTAGTCTTGATCATCCTCAACAATCCATTGTCTTTGTGGCAACCAGAGGTCTCTATCTCTCTCTTCTTAAAAAATCAGCTCTATTGAGGGATAATTTGTGTATGAAAATTCACCGATTTTATTGATACGATTCTATAAGTTTTAACAAAAACATGCAGTTGTATAACCACCACCTCAATCAAGATTATAGAATATTTCTATCACACCAAAAAATTCTCTCCTATTCCTTTACAGGTAACCTCCTCCTCCCACAACTGGCCCCTGGCAACTACTGATCTGCTTTCTAACACTACGGTTTTGCCTTTTCGAGAACTTCATATAAATGAAATCATATTGTATGTAGTCTTTGATGTCCAACTTCTTTCACTTAGCATAGTGCTTTTGAGATTCATCTATATTGTGCCTATCAGTTGTTCATTCCTTTTCTACTGCTGACTAATATTTCCTCATATTGATGTATCATAATTTCTTTATGCATTCAAGAACTGATGGACATTTGGGTTGTTTCCAGTTTGAAGCTATTGTACAGAAGATTTCTATAGCATTCAACTGAAAGGTTTTTTGTGAATATAAGCAATACAAGCTTTCTTCTCTTTTTGGGTAAATATCTACAAGTAGGATTACTGGGTTATATCATCTTTGTACATTTAACCTATTAAAAACTACCAAACTGTTTTCCAAACTGTCTCTACCATTTTGCGTTCCCACCAGCAACATCTAAGAGTTCTAGGTGTTCCACATTCTCAGCATGTTTGGTATTACCAGCCTTTTGATGCTAATGAGTGTGCAGTGGTATCTCACCATGGTTTTAAGTTACATTTCCGTAGTGATCAATGGTGTTGAGAATCTTCTCCTGTGCTTATTGGTCATTTGCATATCTTTTTGGATACAATGTCTTTTCAAATCTTCTGCACATTTTTTAAGCAGCTAGTTTGTCTTAATAGTGTTTAGTTGTAGATGTTCTTTATATATTCTGGATACAGTCCTTGACCATAAATGTTTTGCAAATATTTTCTCCATATCATACCTTGCCTTTTCACTTTCTTAGTGGCATTTTTTGAAAAGAAAAAGGTTTTAATTTTGATGAAATCCAAATTCTTTCTTTTACAGTTCATGCTTTTTTGTGTTCTATCAAGAAGTCTTTGCTTAATGCAAGGCCTCAAAGACTTTCTCTTGTGATTTCTTCTAGAAGTTTTGTAGTTTAAGCTCTAATATTTAGGTCTGTGATCTATTTCAAATTAATCTTTGCATATAATGTGAGGTAAAGATCAGGGTATGTTTTTGCATATGAATATCCAATTGATCTAGCACTATTTATTGAAAAGATCATCCTTTCCCACATTGATATGCTTTGAGCCCTTCATTGAAAACGAACTGGCCATATATGTGTGAATCTACTTCTGGACTTTATATTTTGCTTAATTGATTTGTGTGTCTATCTGTAGGCCAATACTTTATTATAGATTTACAGTAAATCTTGAAGTCAAGTAGTGCTAGTTCTCTACCTTTGTTTTTTTTGTGTGTGTTTTACTTTAAAAATTTGTTGGCTATTCTAGGTCCTTTGCATTTTGATGTAAACTTCAGATTCAACTTGTCAATTTCTTTTTTTTTAAAAAAAAATCCCACGAGAATTTTGACTGGGATTACATTGAATCTATAGATCTATTTCGGGAGAATTAACATATTAACAACAGTAAGACTTCCAAACCATGAACACAGTATACCTCCTTCTATTAGGTCTTTGATTTTTTTTTTTTTAATCAGTGTTTTGAGTTTTCAGCATACAGATCTTCCACATATTTTGTTATATTTGCTTATAAGTGTTTCATGATTTTTACGCTAATGTAAATGGTATTTATATTTTAATTTTTAATTATTGATTTATAGCATATAGAGCTAGAATTAATTCTTTTCATATTGACATTGTACCTTACGAAGTTGCTAACTCACTTATTAGTTTGAGTAGCTTTTTTGTAGATTTTTTTGGCATTTTTTTATGTAGACAATTATGACATTTATGAATAGAGACAGTTTTAGTTCTTTCTTTCCAATCTGTTTGTATGCTATTTCTTTTTCTTGCCTTATTGCACTAGCTGGGACCTCTAGTACAATGTCAAATAGAAGTGGTGAGAGTGGACATCCTTGCCTTATTCCTGATCTTAGTGGGAAAACATTCAGCTGCAGATGGTAGCTGTAGGTATGTAGAACTCCATCTAAACTTGACAAGAATGTGTATTCTGCTGTTTGAGGAATGTCCTATAAATACGAATAGGTCAAAAGGACAAAGATGCCCTTTATCAAGTTTGAGGACTTTCCCTTCTATTTCTAGTTTGCTGCGAGTTTGTATTATGAATCTGTGTTGATATTTGTCAAATGTTTATGCTGCATTTATTGAAATATTATGCTTTTTTTCCTAGTCTGCTGATACGATGAATTATATTAATTGACTTTTAAATGTTAAACCAGGCTTGCATTTCTATGATAATGGTTGTGACATATTATCTTATCACTGTATTCCATTTGCTAACATTTTATTGAAGATGTTTATGTCAAGAAAAATTGGCCTATAGGAATATAGGCCTGTAGTTTTCTTGTAATGTCTTTGACTTGTTTTGATATCAGGGTAATACTGGCTTTATAAAATGAATCGGAAAGTGGCTCTTCCTCATTTATTTTCTGGAATACATTGTACAGAATTGGTCTTATTTCTTCCTTTATTGTTTGGTAGAATTCACCCAGGTAGCCAACTAAGCCTGGAGTATACTTTGTTGGATAATCTGTAACCATAAATCTAATTTTTTAAATAGTTAAAAGGCTATTCAAATTATATATCTCATATTAGATAAGTTGTGGTAATTTGTGCTTTTTGAGGAATTGGTCCATTTAATTTAAGTTGTCAAATTTATATCTTTTGAGTTGTTCATAGTATTCCCTTACTATCCTTTTGATGTCTGCAGGGTTTGTAGTGATATTGTCTGTTACATTCTTGATAATGGTGAGATTTGTCCATTTTAAATTTCATTGGTTTCTGCTCTTTTTATAAATACTGTCTTCTTTCTCCTTCCTTTGGATTTCATTCACTCTTCTTTTTCTAGTTTCTTACTCTGAAACTTAAGGACATTTCTTCTTTTGTAATATCAGTCTTTAATTCTACAATTTTTTCTGTAAGCATTACTTTGGCTGATGTTGTGTTTTTTTTTTTTTCTCGTGACCGGCGCTCAGCCAGGGAGTGCACCGGTCATCCGTATATAGGATCCGAACCCGCGGCGGCGGGAGCGTCGCCGCGCTGCTAGCGCAGCACGCTACCGAGTGCGCCACGGGCTCAGCCCTGATGTTGTGTTTTCATTGCATTAACTAAAACAATTTTCTAATTTACCTTGTTATTTTCTCTTTGACCCATGGGTTATTTAGCATAGTATGATTTAATTTCCAAATATTTGGGAATTTTTCAGATATTTTTCTACTATTAAGCTTTAGTTTAATTCAGTTATGGACAAAGAGCATACTATGTATGATTTCAATAATTTTACATTTTTTAAGGTTTGTTTTTATAGATCATGATATTGTCTATTTTAGGAAATGTTCCATGTACACTTGACAAGAATGTGTATTTTGCTGGTGGGTTAAATTTCTATAAATGTCAGTTCAGTCAAGTCTGTTGCTAATGTTATTTGGGCCTTCAATATCCTTTTTAAAAATTATTTTATTTTATTTTTTATTGAAATATAATTTAATATCATAGAATTCACCCTTTTAATCTGTACAATTCTGTGGCTATTAGTATATTCACAATTGTGTAGCCCTCACCACTGTCTAATTCTAGAACATTTTAATCATTCCAAGAAATTTCATATCCTTTCTAGTCACTTCCCATTTGCTCTACCCACCACCCCTGGCAACTACTAATCTACTTTCCATTTCTAAGGCACTGCCAATTTTAAAAGTTTCATATAAATGAAATATACAATATACAACCTTTTGTGTCTGGCTTCTTTCAATTGGCATAACATTTTCAAGACTCATCCATGTTGTAGCAATGATCAGAACATTTTTGGGCCTGATAATATTTCATCATATGTATATACAGTAAATCCTCATTATTCAAAGATTCCATATTTGTGAATTTTCCCACTTGCTGAACTTTATTTAAAACCCCAAAATCAATCCTCATGGTATTTTCATGTTCATTTGTGGACATGCACAGAGCAACAGAAAATTGGACTCACTCAGTGTGAATATTCCCAGTTGAAGGTGAACAAGGTGGTACTCAGCCTTCTTGTTTTAGCTTATTCAATAAATGTGTCCTTCATTAGATCGCAAAATTCAAAATTTTTTTGCATTTTTTTGCTTTTTTAAAATTTATCTATCTATCTATTTATTTATTTATTTTTTACATTCTAAGATGTTGCAGAGCACAAGGAGGAGGGGGAGGGGGTGGAGAAGGAATGGGGGGGCATGGTGGAAGCCTGTGGCATCTCCCTCATTACAGCAGGGGAGACCAGCGGGCTTCCAGTGGTAGCTTGGTTGTTGCTGGGCTGGTTGTGGATAATGGGGGATGGGGGTGGCTAAGGCCCATGGCCCGCCCTCATCCCCAGCTTGGAAGCCTGGGGGGCTTCTGGTCCATCTAGGTTTCATAGGTGTTCTTTAGTGGTGTTAGACCTTTACTAGTTAATATCAAACTTTGTCTCTGATTTGTGGGTATTTTATTTTTTTCTTTCAGTTCTGTGTTGGATTATTTGCTTTTCCCACCACTTAAACTCTGCACTGGAATTAATTTGTTATCCTTTGCTTACTTCTAAAATGGGGGAACTTCCTGTGGGGACCAGGACTTGAGCCCTGTGGTTGAGCTAAGCTGAATTGCCTCATTGCTGCTGATTCCCCAGGGAGGGCTTTTTGTGCAGCTCAGGTTTTAATGGTTGGCCTTGTAAGCACTTCCAGGTCTTGTGAGATCTGGTGCACCTGGGTTGTGTGGAAACTCTAGTCTGGGCCTGAGTCTTTCCAGCAAACTGTATCCCCTATAGTTCTATATTCCTGACCAGTCTCCACTGAGTGGTTCTGTGCTGACTGAAGGGCAGATCTACTATTCTTGTCATGCCCCAGTGTTCCCCTGGTGGGCCCATCTCCCCCACCCCCTGCACTCCAAACACTTCCCAAGGTGCAGGCTGTGTGCCAGTCCCTTGCAATGACTCCCTTGCCTCTGAGTGGCTCCTCACTCCTATGTGGGTCCACAGGAACTCTAGTAGTGGTCTTGCTGGCCTGGGGGCCACCAAGGCCTTCTTCTCCCCTGCTGCCTCCAAGCAACCTCATATGAAGGGCACAGCTGCTACTTCTGACAGCTCTTGCTCCATATGTTCACCAGCTCCAGCCTCTAAGTGGCCAGGGCTCAAAATGGTGGGAGTGATCCTTTCTTTCTCTCAGAGCTGCTTCTCCTGCCTTCATGCACTCTATGGGTCTCTCCTCCTCTTCCCCTGAGCTCTAGCAGTCCCAGCTTGACTGTCATTGATTTTTAATAGTTGTAAATTGGTTGATTTGTGGGAGAGAGTGATGCTGGGGACTGTCTGTTCTGCCACCTTCACTGGAAGCCCTGCATTTTTTTTGCTTTTTGTTAGTGAATTCACTGTTTAAAATATCCCCCAAGTATAGTGTTGAAGTGCTGGCTAGTGTTGCTCACTAGAAGAAGGCCGTGCTGTGCCTTACTGAGAAAACACATGTGTTAGATAAGCTTTGTTCAGGCATGAGTTATAGTGTTGTGCGCCATGAGTTCAATACTAATAAATCCACAATATACATTAAATACAGTGTATTTTCAAAGAAAGAAGCAAAAATGTGACCAAATGCTCACAGGAACCTTACCCTGTACTTCCCCTACTCAACGATTCAGTATTCACTAATTCAGTGTTCATGGTGACTTTACTGACTGTGTTTTGTTTATCCATTCATCAGTTGATGGACATTTGTGTTATTTCCACTTTGGGGCTATTACCAACAATGCTGCTATGAATATTTATATGCCGGTTCTTTATTTCTGATTTTCTTTCTACTTGTTCTGTTGATTATTGAGAGAGGAATGTTCAAGATTTTAACTGTAATTGTGGATTTGCATATATCTCATTTCAGTTCTGTTAGTTTTGCTTCATATATTTTGAAGCTCTGTGTTAAATACATACACACTTAGGATTGTTATATCTTCTTGGTGAATTGACCCTTTTAGCATTGCATAATGTCCCTCTTTTTCCTAGTAATATTCCTTGTCTTGACAGGATGCCAGACATTGTGAAATTTACATTGTTAACTGCTGGATTTTGTTGTATTCCTTTTAATAGTGTTGAATTTTATTCTTGTGTACAGATAAGTTACTTGGAATCATTTGGGCCCTTCTGAGGCTTCCTTTCCAGTGGTATTAGAGTGGGTTCAGAGTAGTCTATAGGGCTAAGTTAGCTCTGCTACTCAGATAATACCCTTCTGAGGATTTATGCAATTTCCTATATATTACAAGGTCTTTCCACTGTTGGAATATAATCTATTCCTTGGTATGAGAATTGCTCTGCCACTCCTTTTCAGTGGCTCATTCCTTACCTGTCATGCATGTGCAGGTCTGTATTCAGCCAAAAACTTGAGGATATTCCTCTACAGCACTCTCTCGCTCTCTCTCTCTCTCTCAGCTCCCCAAACTTTCATGTCTGTCTCCTCAACTCAGTGAGACTGCTGGGCCATGTTGGGTTCCTCTTCCCTGTGCTGCAGCCTAGAAAGAGCTTGCAGGCAGTGAGCTGGGGCTATCACAGGGCTCACTTCTTTTGTTTTCCTTCTATCATCGATCACAATACAGTACTGTCTTTTATTTAATATGTGAAAACAGTTGTTTCATGTATTTTGTTTGGCTTTCTAGTTGTTTAAGGCAGGAGCGAAAGTCTGGTCCTGGTTCCTCTATCTGGACTGAAAGTGGAATTCCTGAGAGCCCAGAGTGCTCTTTTTATGACAAATCTAATTCTGTTGCCTCTGTGCTGGGAACTTTTCAGTAAATTCCATGGCCATCAGTATTTAAAAGAATAAATAAATGAAGGTGGAAAGAGATGTGTCTGTGTGTCTCTAAGGATGGAGGAAGTGAAAACATGGTCTTTTGGGAACCAGAAATAGTAATGGAGTCTGAACAATGAAAGGTGCAAACTCAGGAGACTGATGAAGGCAGAATGGAGCCAACAGTGATCCAGGATCCCAGTTTCCTGGAGTATCTCTGCCAGAATCCACAGATATAGCTTAAAAAGTATCCTATTCTGGCCATCCCAACCACTCAGCTTCATGTTCCCTCTGACTATGCATCCTTCATCCGTGTAGTCTGGCCGAGAATACAGACCACGTAAGTAATTGTGACTATGCTGCTAGGCTTTGTGAGTGAGTTCTCTGAAAGAATTAGAGAACTAAACTGGAAACAGATCTTTTTTTTCCTCTGAGATTGAAAACTGAGAAGATGGAAAGACAGACAATACTTGATTTAAAAGCACACAATCAGTTGGTAAAAAGTTGGACATGTGAGCAAGATCTCAGCCTGTCTGAAAACAAAACAGGTTCAGGAGGGGACTCCTTAGAAGGGAAGCCATCTTCTTGTTCTGAGTGACTCTTGGGACTGACCGAGACATTTAAGTCTGTTGATCTAAAAAGAAACTGAAGCCAAATACATGTAGCAAGGACTTTTTGAGGCAATAGGACGATTGTAACCAGGGAGACACATAGTCAGGTCACGGTGAGAAATGCATTCCAAAGAGGAACAGCTGAGCTTAGAATTTTATAATCACAGGAAGAGAGAAGGGTCAAAGGAGAGAGAGAGAAAAACAGCTCCACCTAATTATAACATCGGGTTTTTCTACTGGTTGTACATGATGTATAGACTTGGGAACATAAGGGTTAAGAAGCATTGTACATTATTTTACGGCTTTCTGGTACCGTAAAATGGTCTTACGATAAAGTTTTCCAGGACAGGTGGAGTAACTAGTGAGTTATCATAGATCTCCCAAGGCATTACAATTTAGCTGGCCTGATTAGAGCAGATTCTCTTGGATATCAAACCATACTCAGAGAAAGGAGATGATCTCTCTGCTCTGGGTGTTTTTCTGTCTACTTGCCAGGGAAGCGCAACTGTCGGTCTTATCTTCTCAACTTAGCTTTGGGTTCTGGAGGAGACCTGGGCTGCCTTGGGTTACTGAAAGGATACTGGCTAAGGCAAAAAAGATACCATCATTTATGGAGGGCTACTAAGTGAGATGTTGTGCTAGGGCCTTAAAAACCTTATCTCATGTGATCTTAACAGCAACACTCATTTTATAGATGAGAAAACGGAGGCTCAGAAAGGTTACATGCATGCCTTCAGGTTGGGGCTCTGCACCAGCTCACCAGGCCATAAAATGAAAGATATTCTCAGGTTCTATGGTAAGAGCTCAAGCCAAGTTAGAATCCTGACCCCTACATAAGGTAATCACACAGACATGTGACATATTCTTGTACTGTTACAGTAATTATAAATACAATGATTTTCTTTGGAGAGTTTAATATAATGTCAAAGTAAAATTTCCAAAAAAGTTAAAGACATAGAAGGAATACATGACAAACGTGTAGTCAATGCATTAATGAGGGACCTAGTAAGATAGTAAATCTGATGCAAAGAATATTAGAGGAACTCGGTGTTTATTGGCAACAAACAAGAAAGAACATAAGAATCAGATTATTAAATTAGAAACAAAACTGGTTAATGTCTTACAGAGCAATAAAGCCATAATCTTTTAGATACTTTTTTATCAAACAGAAATCACTTGCACTTTACCAGACAAAAAGAATCTACACATTAACATGCAATTTCACAAAGTCTGAGACCCATAAACATTAGTAAAAAAAGAGTTAAATGAAGATACATTTCCCTAGATAATTAAATACCCATTGGTGGGTTTGTTAAACAACTCCCTACTATGATATTGAAAGGTCATGTTTTCTCTCTTGGTCTTATTTCCAAGTTTTTGTTGATTATTTTTCTTATCAGTATAGTAGGAAATCTATAGTAATACTGTCAGGGCCTTTGGCAGGTTCCAGGTCTTATCAGGCTTGGAGCTTATACAATATTAGAGTCTCTTTTTCAAAAAAAGAATACAAAAATATTTTACTTGTGCAAATCTTACAAGAATATATAAACATGACAACACATAAGTTTATATCTCCTGAAGGCATTGGAAGGAAGCATGCATGAAAGGGTCCCTGTTTAATTTAAATATTTTGTAAACAAGCCCTTTAATGCCTGGTGAAATAGTGTATAACCAACCGAAATAACTTTGATTTTTTTTGAATTATCCAATATTTTGTGTCATGTTGGGATCATTCTGTTCACTGTTCGATGAATGATTCGGTTGAATGAATTCTCTACAGCCTTGCAAACTGTCTTTAAAATCTTATGCCAGGAAATATGTGCAGGCATTACATTTTCACTGGCCAAGAAGACATTAAGAGCTAGCGTGAGCAAAATTACTCACTTGTGTTTAGTCCATGTTTGACAAACTTACCTTTTTTAATGAGTGCATGTTCTTGCCAGACTCTTCTATCCCAGTCACTGAAGAGGCTTCCGCCTCCATCAGCTCAGTGACTTCCCAGCCCCCAGCCTTCCAGGCAAGTTCTGTCTTTACCAGACTAGTTCTTCCACCTTTCTTGATGCAGAGTTGGGGTAGAAGAGGGAAAGAAAGGACGAGAGAAAGGAAATGCAAGGAGAATATCATAGTGAAGAATATGGGGGTACTTCAAAAAGTTCACGGAAAGATTCACATTATCTTTTATTTCTATTTTTCCATAAATTTTTGAAGTACTCTCGTAAGAGCTCTGCATGTACCAACCTACCTGAGGCTGATACTATTCTTTTTTTTAAATTTATTTTTAAAATTTTATTTATTATTATTATTATTATTTTACACTCTAAGATGTTGCTGCTGAGCAGTTGGAGGGAAGAAGAAGAGCAGCGAGGGGAGGGCGACAGGGTGGGAAGAGGAGGAAAAAGGGAGGAGAGGTGTGGTCGAGGCCCACGCACCCCCTCATTCCGGCAAGGGAGCCCAGGGACTTCTGGTGGTGGCTCAGTCATGGCTGAGCTGGATGCAGACATTGGGGACCTGGGGTGCTTCCGGCAGTGGCTCAGTGGTCATCACCGGGCTGGATGCGGACATCAGGGGGATGTGGCTGAGGCCCTCAGCACCCCCTGCCCCAGCTTGGGAGCCCCAGCTTCCTGCTGCAGCCTGGTGGTTGTCGCCGGGATAGATGCCTAACTATTCTTATATTACAAAAGAGGAAACAAAATGATTAAGTGACTTGCCTAGGTAAAGCCAGAGCCTACATGATTCCATCTCAGAGCAAAATCACATTTAAGCAAACAAGAAAGATTTTGTGTTTATCTGTGTAGTTCCTTTGAAAAACTTAGAGTCTAAATACAGTGTTTACATCTACTCATTAAATTCTTCGGCCTCTCCTCTTCTCTAATTCCCTTTGCATTAGGTTTCAGATGACAAAAGTCCAACCTAAACTTTCTCAAGCCAGAAGGGGTTCCCTAGAAGCTCTTGTAACTAGAGGTGTCTCCCTTCAGGCGTGGCTGGCTCTAGGGCCTTCAGTGATGCCATCAGAACTCTGCATGTGTTTCCCCCTCCGTGTCTTGGTTCTGCTTTCCTCCGCGTGACAGCTCTGCTCTATAGGCAGTTTCTTCCATACTGCTGGGAAAATTGCTTCCAGCAGCTCCAGGCTTACACAGTCTCTACAACTAGAAATCCCAGAGTAAAATGGACACCTTCTCCCTCCCAGTGTCCAAATATCATGTCCGTGATATCCTGAAACACTGCTGACCCAGAACTCCCTCCCATTTATGACATTCAGAAACCATCTTCTCACACCCCAACACCTCTACGTCAGTCCTTCCCAGGGCTCTCAGCAGCTCCACTTCTGCTTTGCTACTCCCCTCTCCCATGCCTCCTTCTGATTTAGACCTACATGTCAATCATTTACATTTTAATGTGATTTTTTGCACTAATACACTACGTCTCCCAATAATATTTGAATATAAAGCCTAAGCGAGAAATTAAAGCACTTATTTATTCCCAGCATAAATTAATTTTAGTATAAGCAAACAGAGAGGGAAGTAACAACACTCCAAAGTCCAGCAGATTTGCATTTTCTCCTACACAAAACATTGTCATACGGAGTCACCAAGGCCAAGCCCTTCCACTAACGACACACCAGGTCATCAAGGCAGGAGGACAGAATCTGACTGCAACCCGGACACAGAGAATTCCTTCCACAAACAGTCATAGAGTCTCTTTTAGGGCCGGGACACATGGGCAGCCACTTTTCCTCAAGGGGATTTGCTAGGGCTTAGGATGATCTTACCTTCTCTGGTTACCCAAACCAAATAGTTGAGCCAATAACAGTTCCTCCAACGTCACCGTGTCTGAGCAGCCCTCGCAGACGTTCTTGTACAGATCTCTCTTTCTTTGTACTTCCTCTCTCAGTCTCTGCAAAAACACTTTCTAACCCTTCACTCTTAGTCATCTTTGACCAGTCAATGCCTCTTCTTTTATCTGCTATGGAAATCTTTCGGACAAGGGCTGCCTACAGCAATAAAGGAGGGGAGAATTATATTGGCAGGATGATAGAACAGTATCCCAGATGCCACTACCAGCAGGAGTAAATGGAAGGTGACATTTCTTCCCCAGCACTGGGCTGTCATTGAATCTACTAAGAGCTCTGGCCTTGACAGCAGCAGTGAGATGTCTGCTGCTGGGCCAGCCTTGGGTTTTTAAGTACATTCTGCCCACAGGTGGCCCACTGTTTTCTCCAAATTGTTTCTTGTCAGCAAACGAGCTCACCCCCACCCCCTACTTTTCACCCCAAAGCACTGCAAGTTCTGCCTCTACCCTGCCAGCAAAACAAAAGTGCAGTATCTCTGGTAGAGAGAAGCACATTATCGATGGTTTATTTCTTCCACCCTCTTCTGTTCAACTGGCATTGATTCGTGTAACAAACGTATTCCCCAGGGAAAAGACATTGCTAACTGTGGAAGGCTAAAAAATATACACATCACCAGAGCTTATTTTCTTCATTCTGCTGGGGACATTTCTATTTCTTTGCTGTAAAACACCTTGCTATAAAGTATTGCCTTTCCTTCCTGTCCTGCTTAGAGCAATGCTCCTCTCTTGATCAATGCCCTTGTAACTGGGGTCTCAAGTGTAGCTTAGGCTTGCTTTCCAGTAAAATTCTGGCATGTTCAGGCACCTCTAGAACACTGTGGACCAATAAGCCGAGCCCATTTGGAGGTCTGTTTTCATGAGGGCCCAAGAAGCTTATGGGAGGAAACTCCTAGGAGAATAAAGCATTAGTGCAGATGCACAAATTTAAGTGAAGGGGTAATTTTGAATGAGGTGGGTAGTGCGGGGCTCATATCGCCCTCTGCAAAGGCTTCCTGCTGCCCTCACCCTTAGCCCTCCCCTGTACTCTCTCCCCCAGGTCTCTGGCTAAAGTGAGGGAGAGAGGTTGGAATACAAAACAAAGAAGACATGTTTCACTAACACCTCTGTAAGGCTTCGAGAGCAGGATGCATTCCTTTGTGGCATATGTTACAGAATGTAACACACATGGAAAACAAGGCATTACCCGCATTTCATAGCGGCAGCCTGTGAGCCAGCATTGCCATCCGGAGCAGCAGAGCACCAAAGCCATCCGGCACAGCCCAGAGCTACCTGGACTGTGAAGGGCTGGAGGAAGTCACAGGGAACATGTGCAAAGCCTTGGAGACAGGTGACGCTGAAGCCCCACTGGGGCTGCCTCTTCCTGACTCTTGGGAGTAATCTGGTTGGGGGAGGGGGTGGGAAATGCATGTGGCTAGAGTTCCTGTAATTCAGTGACTAGAGGCTGAGTCGATGAAACAATCACTTTATTATTAATTCTGGGACCCTGTTTCTCCCAGGTTTGGTGTGGGGAGATATGAAACTCAAAGTTGTGCTAAGAATGCATTTATTCGATTGTCTGCAGGTGTTTTTTCCAAAATATAATTTTGCCTCTAAGTTACTTCATTTTCTAGGCCTTAAATGAGCTGACATTTGGAATCAGTCCGATTTTTTGTTGGTCCTGTAATATACATCATTTCCAAGAGTCCCTAGAACTATGGAAAGCCAAGGCAGGTTCAAAGATTACAATATTGGTTTCAAATTACAAATACACTTTCAGTGGGAAAAAGAGCAGGCCACATCTTTAGCCAAGCTTCTACTGGGTGTCTGTTTAAAAGACTGCAATTTGGATGCCTGCAATTATTTGCATTTCTGTTACTAATTGCTCCTGCCATTGGTGCAACCAGCCACTTTTGGGTGCAATTACCCCCTCATGGGAGCAATTACATATAAAAACAGTTCTGCACGTGCAGCTAATTGTGACAAAACAAAAAGAAGCTGAGGAGGACAATTTGGCTCATCAAGTCATAACTCCAACTTCATACATGTGGCAGCCACAGGAAGGCAGAACAGTGGGGACAGGGTAGTAACACCTGCCCTGGCTGTTATGGGCTGGAGCATTCCTTCCACTGTTTGCTAATGTATTTTTAGAGGATGAAACTGTGGGATATTTAACTTGAAAAGAGTAACACATCTGAGCTACTCATTGGCCTTTTGCTAAAGTGGGTTCTTGACGCGAAATCAAGCCAAAGAGCCTTCTAATTAAGCACCTAAACTTTCAGAAAACACCAGATTTTAATGAAATTCTGTTTTTTTCTTCTTTTACAAAGAACACTGATATAGCCATCATACTGAATTATAACATACACACAGTTCCCACTCCCATTGTCTCTACTAGACGTGCAAGCATAGCTGCAACAGCCCTAGGACTGGGAATGATGTGTAATGAGCTGACACAGGAGGTCTGGGTATCAGGAGCAGCAGCCCCAATTGGCAAAATGTAACAGGCATTCTACCCCAACCATCTTAGGGTTTCCAGGCAGCCCACATAGTAGACAATTGCCATATCACATCTCAGTGCCTGATTAAAATTTCAGATCAGAAATAGGAAATGGGAGTGCATCTATGTGCACCATCAGCCTGTATCCCTACTTCAGTCAAATACACACACACACACACACACACACAGAGAGAGAGAGAGAGAGAGAGAGAGAGAGATGTTCTCAACACCTTTAGCTAATTTTTCTCACAGGAAGCAGTTAGATGCACAGGCTCTGGAGCCAGACTGCCAGGGTTAATACCGCAGCTCAACCACCTACTGCCTTGAGCAAGTTACTTAATCTATTGTGCCTCAATTTCCTCCTCTGTAGTATGGGGATAGTAATAGCCCGTGCATCATAGGGTTATGACAGTGCCCAAAAGCACTAACACATAAAAACACTTAGAACAGTGCCTAGTGCTCCATAAATGTTAACTATTTTTATCATTACCTATGATTTCTTACTGCATTTATTTATTTCTAGATCTGCCTCTTCTCTGACTTAAGAAAAATTATCTAAACTGAAGATAATCATATAGTTTTTCCAGTCATGCTCAAGTATCTAACATACAGGTTTAAGAGAAAAGTAACGTCACTTGACTTATTACTTCTATTGATTAGAGGCCAGGTTCTGGAAAGTCAGATATTAATTTGCAGAAGATTGATAAATTTCAAATGATTTTTATCCAGGACAGAGGCAAACTATTTCTTATCAAAAAGAATAAACTCAAAGGTTAAATGTTTTAGGGTCCTGAAGGATATTAACCAATTTTGTATCTAACTTTGCAATCTTATTCTGGCATTTTCTTTTTTCCATTGACTACATTTACCAGTTTCTTCTATCCTCCCTATGATCTAGTTTTGCTATTTTGCTGGTCCCCTCATTAATGAATTAAATAAATCTACAACACACGCTCATTGCAATTTTTTCTGAGATCTTGTTTTTGCCTTTTTAACCTTAGGCTTGCCGGTTAGCTCAGCTTCTCTGGAGAGAAGCCTAAAACTTGGAATTCTAGCAGATGCTGCCGCCCTAGTCCTGAGCACAAAGCCTGGACTTGGAAAATGCAGGTGCTTAGAAATGTCTGTGTAAACATCCACCTGTGAGAACTAATGACATGTCTCACTCCTTATTGCCGCCCCCGCCCCCCCCCCAATACCTATCCTTTATTTTCACAACATACACACAGTAATACAGATCATCTGATTTGGGTGGGGACATGATTAGTAGGCCTTGTTTATCATAATGATCCAGTTAAATGAGGGATTAATGAGAGCGTGAGGGAAGATGGTCGAGAGTTCAATAAAAGGAAAACACAGTCAGTTAGGATGTCAGAACTAAGCCACCTGCGATGGTTAAGGGCTCCCTTGCAGATGCCCCCACTGCAGGACTCTCATTGGTAAGGTGACTAACATCAGCAGCATGGCCCAACCTTATTTCCCAAAGGCGACGTGGATCCCCCCTTAGGCAGTCTGAGGCTTCAGAGAAGTGGATCATAGTTGGCCCCCAAAACAGTGTGAGGACTTCGAACCTAGCAGCAGACTTAGTTTTCAGCTCCTCTTGTCTCAGGCCATTCTACCTTCATGTGCCTTCGTGTCTACATAGTCAACAGGCAGCAGACTCTCCACTACTAGAAAAATAGAATCATGTGGACTTTGTGTGAATTTAGGCAGAATTATAAATGACTACCCCAGTGGCACATTAGAGTTGGAAATTTGTATAAAAATATGCCTATGTCTGGATCTTACTCCCAGAGGGTCTGCTGTAATTAGTCTGAGTATTTTCAATATTGCTCTATGGCTAAAGGGGAAATAGCAGCCACATAGCTGCCTTGTCGTGGAGGTAAATGCGAAGGGGTTGGGTGTCAACTCTTTCAGTTTTTCCAGCAGCACATTAAGGCTAAGCTGTCATCTTAGGAGCACTGCAAATTTTCAAATAAAGTAGTTTTAATTCTACGTATTTTGTAACGTGAATGCATTAGAACTACTTTTCAGTGGAAAAGTGTTAGATGCTACAAAAGGTCTGATGCAGGTAACGTGAATCCTGACCGTGAGATGCCACTTCCCCAGCACCTGGAAATAAGAGGAATAATGTTTCACCTGAGGCTCAAACTAATAGAATCCCAACATAATGGATATAATTAAGCAAACAAGAAATTGTAAATATGTGATTTTGAAGTTTTCTTTGGTTTTGTAATAAAATACTCTTGTTGAAATAATAAAATATTTCCAAAAAAAAATTACTTTGTAAAAATTTATATGAGGAAAGAGCATAAAGTCTCCCATTTCCACACCCTCTTTCACTCCCCATACCCCCACCCAGCTCCCCTTTTTCAAAAGGAGCCATCATTGAGTCTAGTGCGTTTCTTTCCAGATTTCTTCTGCACATATACAAACACGTGTGTGGATATAATTATTTTTTTCTTTTTGCATGCTGTTTTTAAGTCTTTGCCACCATTCTTATTTAAATCTCCTCCAGTCAGGCTCTTCCCAAGACTGTCTCACGGACAACTTCAGCAAAGCTCCCACAGCGGTAGACCCTACGCAAAGCTCAGCAGCTGTCTTTCTCGCCCATTAGCAGCAGTTGTCACCACGGCTCACTCCAGCCACCACTCTCCTCTTTCCCTCCTGCCTCTCTGGCTACTCCTTCTCAGTCTCTGCTCCCTGACCTCTAAACTTAGACACCCCCAGTCCTCCAACATCTTCCCTCGTCTACCTGCACTCACTCCCCTGGTGATCTTGGTCATTCTCTTGGCTTTAAACACCACTTGTATGATGTCATCCAAATTTATATTTCCAGATTAGATATCTCTTATAAACTTTGTTTCATGTTTTGGTTTGGTTTTTATTACATGAATATCTTTATGCACATATCTTTGTGTACATATTTCTGAACTGTGAATTCTTAGAAGCAGAATCAACAATGACAGTGTTTTAGAATATCCAGTACTGCAATCAAAATAACGTAAGTTTAATTTCTGGGAAGTAGAACTGAAAAGTGATTGAATTTAGAAAAGAAAAACCTAGTCAGTTTTATCATGGGATGGTGAGAATGAAGTACAGAAAAGGAAAACCCAGTTAGCAAGACATGTACATTGTTGTCCAGTGCTCTAGGTCAGTCCAAAAGTGTTTCTTTAATATCTATTATAGGGCAGGCACATGCACATGAGTGAGACGCTGACGCCGACAAAAAGAAATTTGGCCTTAGAAGAGGCACCGCCAATCAATTGCTCCTGTCCATGGCCTTTTGGCCAGATTTCATCCTTACCAAGCAACCTCAGATTTATGCTCCCTGATACCTGCACTTTGTGCGTGAATCTTCCAGGCATTTCAAAGAATGTCTCCTAATCGAGCAACCACTTTCAGAATCATAATAATAGCAACGCCAGTGTTTTCTGTGCATCTGACAGTCACTAAACACTCTAATCTAGTCTTCACAGTTATTCTCTGAGGTAAGTAGTATTATCTGCATCTTCTAGATGAAGGAACTGAGGCTCAGTGAGGTTACATAACTTGCCAAGATCACCTTGCTTCAGATGGTGACAGAGTCAAGATGAGGATGCAGTTCTAACCAAGGCCAGAGCCCACAGTCGTAACCCCTGTGCTAGCCTATGAGTTTCAGATGTCGGCTTAGACACTTGATCCTTCAGAGGTCAGCTGAAGAAAATCCATCCTCTGATGCCAACCAACTTTGACCTGATAAAGCCTAATTTTTTTGCCCAGCAAGACTGAAGACCAGGCTGTGGTCCAAGGTGACCCAAATTGGTGATACCATAGCAAAAGTCTCAGCTTGGGAGCCACTGCACATCCCAGAGGGACATCTGTCTCACTTTTGCCCTTCCAATCCCCAAAGAGGTAAACAGCAACGACAAGAACTGTGGTGTTTATGAAATGAGAAAAATGGCCCATGTGTGAAAGACATTACATTCTCCTGCCTGAGAAGTTCCTTCCCTCTCTCTGCTTCTCTTCCTGTACTAGGAATTGTGCTGCTGGCCAAGAAAGGAACGAAGGAGAATCCATCCTGAAAACTGATCTGCATCAGTTAGGAAAGGACCTCTGTTAATGAAGAGGATGTCTTTGAACTACACCCATCCTTATCCAGAAGGTTTCTTCCACAGGCCAAAACAACTGAGAGGGCACAGATGAGACAGGAGACATAATACTAAGGAAAATGTCAGTAAATACCAAAAAAGCAGTGTCAGATACATGCACCTATTTGGAAAGGTTAAGGGAAGAAAAAAGAAAGGTAACAGAAGAACAGCTAAAATGCAGAAGACAAGTGTAAACAAGCAATGACAAATTAACAGTGACTACCATGTGCTGGTGCTGTGTGCCACGTACCTCCTATGTGCTATTTGGATAATTCTCAGAAGAGCCCAGTGAGGTGGTGTCTTTATCTACATCTCTCAGGTATGGCCTCTTTCCTGTAGTGGCTGCTACACCAGGATCTTTAACCACCTGTCCAACTACAGATCATTTCCAATTTTGACATTGGGGACAGGAGGGGCACCAAGTTTCCAAGGCTGGTGCTACTGGACGGATGAAGAGGACCCTGAGCACCTCAAGGACAGTGGAGCTCCAAGAACGAAGGAAAATGAATGAGCCCAGGGAAAACCATCAGACCAGGAGCATCCACACTGGACTGTGAGTAAGCAAGAAACAAGTTTTTGTTCATTGATTCACTTATTCATTCATTCAACAGCGACTTGTACAGGTTTACTATGTGCTGGGCACTTCCTAAGAGGTTTATAAATATTGTCTTTGATACACAAAACAACATTATGAGGCACATGCTAATATTATCCCCATTTTACAGATGAGGAGACCAATTCACAGAAAGGCTAAATAACTTTCCAAGGGCACATCTATTTTAATAAGCCACTGATCAGAAGTTTTATTTGTTACAGCAGTGAGGTTACCCTAACTAATAAAACATCACTATGTTGATATTTTCTATTCAGTCTTAAAAGACTAATTTTTCCAAGGAGTTCGCAAAGCCCAGGATAGTGACTTCAAAGACATGGGGAGTGAGGTTCAAAAGACATCTCACACTTTGGTGTGGTGTGGCTTAGTTAAAAACACGACAAAGACAAGTTTATTTGGATGGTATGGGAGGGAATAATACATTGACTACTAATGATTTTTGTAAGTTATCTACACAGTTTTACCTACAAAATCTCTAGCAAATTTGGTCTTTTAAATTAAGTAAATGAGTTGATCACTCAGATCTTGGTGCCTGTGTGTTCTCGCCTGTTAAATGAAGAGTAGGGACTGATTTACTGGCATGTACCTTCCAGCACCAACATTCTAGGCCATCTCAACATGGGAAATCTAACTTAAACTAGAAGTAATGGCTTGTCATAAACAGTTCACAGATTCAGGGCCACATCTGAGCCTCTGACCGGAGTCTTGACTCTGAGCTTGGAGCGGAAGGCATGAAGGGTTTGTGTAAGAATGTGAGCATATTCACAGATGCCGACTATTACACAAAGATTCTAACCACACTTTAATTTGGCTATCATTTTTAAAAATCACACACATTGTATGATTCTACCATAAATAGAATGAAGTATTTTCCTTGGATACAAGGATAGAGTACTGCTAGATCCTGGAAAGATTTCCAGTGAAATACCCATCAGGTCAGCGGACACAATCTGACTCCTCTCCCTCCAGTCATTTCCTGCTTCCTTTTGTTCTGTCCTTTGAGCCCCTCCTCATAAGAGCCTCTGGTTCTCTAACTTTCCAGTTCCAACATTTGACACTGAATTCACCTTTCCTTTCAACAGGACCCACTGCTTTATCTTTTCCCTTTTCTGACACTGCAAAGATAAAATCTTGTTTCTCAATGAAAACTGACATAGTAGATAGTATCTGAAAACAGATATGAGAATCTGATTTAACCCTTCAGATAATTGGATTCTTATTTATTCCACAAGCTAAAGTTAGACACCAAATCTTCTAATACTCCTCTCTGTCTCTGTCTCTCTCTCTTTCTTCCCTTTTACCTTGGCCTCTCCCTTCCTCTTTCCCTCTCTCCCTCTTCTCTCTTCTTTCTCTTTGGTTGGTGATAAGGGGTAGGTCCTCCAAGGCTCATGAGAACAGTTTCTCCATTGAGCGATCCAATCTGTTCTCATGAGTTCAACTATCTTGTGAGTTATCCTATCTCTGCCCATGATTCCTGCCTTCTATCTCTAGTTTTATCTCTTCACCTAAATTCCAGGTCTACAGGACATATTCACGTACTTGCACATGTTGCTGTGGCTTGTCTGCAAGGACACCACACCAATTCCTTCCTCCTGTGAGAGGTGACATCTATCTCTTCACCCCCATGAATGTGGGCTGATGGGCGACTGTTTTGACCAACAGACTAGAGTGGATTTAACACTGTGAGACTTCTAAAGCAAGGTTTTAAGAAGCCTTGCAGCTTCTACCTAGATCTCTTATAACACTAATTCTGGTAGAAGCCAGCCTTAGAGGAAGCCAGCCACCATGAAAGAATCCAACTACCCTGAGACCACTATGCTGTAAGGAAGACCAAGCTAGCGAATAAGGAGAAGCCATATAGAGAGAGATACCCCACCGGTACTCGAACGTCCCAGACAGCGCAGCACAGGCACCAGACACATGAGTAAAGTAGCCACAAGATAACTCCAGCCTCAGCTGTCACCTGACTGCAACCATATGAGGAACCCCAAGTGAGAACTACCTAGCTGAGCTCATCGAGACTGCAGAATGGTGGGAGATAAGAATAAATGGTTGTTTCAAGCTGCAAAGTTGCAGGGTAGTTTGTTATGCAGTGATATATAACCAGAAGAGGTGTCTAACTCTCATTCAATCACTTACTCCTTCTTTCATTAAACAATTGTTTATTGAACACTTGTTATATGTGCAGCAACTCGCAAGGCACTAGGAATATGCAATGAACAAGACAGACTCAATCCCTGCTTTCAAGGGGCTGACAATATTTTGGAAAGACATTGAACAAATAATTGATCGACTACTTCCAACTTCTAACACCTCCCAGTGCTCACTCCAAACTGGTGCCTTTTCTCATTTTTCACTGAAAGAACAGAAATAATCAGAGAGGAACTCCTTTATTGACCCAGGATGTAGACTCCTAACCTACCAGCATCTACATAGAATTCCCCACCTTCTCGCTTGCTTATGTGGATGAAGTGCCCTCAGAAGTTGCCCTGTCCAGCCCCGTGCACTTGTGCTCTGAACCCCATTCCTTCACAGTGACTTCTCCATCAGTTTTATCAGAAGGCAAACATGCTCTGGATGATCTCAGTCAGGCCCTTAGCTTAAAATACCATCCTTGGGCCAATGGCCCAGGAATCCATCCCTTCAGCCTTGATCTCTCTCCAGAACCACAGACTTGTATACAGTCAGCCACCTACTTGGCCCCACAACTTAGATATCTTAATAGGCATTGCAAACTTAATATGACCCAAACAAACTTCTAGATGTTTCACCTGCACCCCATCCCTGCCCCCTCTCACATCCCTCCCTATGCCAATAAATGGCCTCCTCACCAATTCCACTCCTAAAATATACAAGTTATCTCTGCTTCCCCTCTTTCTTCACCCCGCCTCCAATCCAGTAGGCAACCCTGTTGGCTCTGCCTTGGAGACATATCTGGAATCCACCCACTCCTCTTCAGCTTCGGCATCTCCACCCCTGTCCAAGCCACCGTCTGCTCCCTGGATTGCTAAATTTCAAGCCTCCCAGCTCACCTCCCCAGTTCCACTCTGACCCACACAGCCCAAGCCTCCTCTCCTCAGGGTGGCTCAGTGGGAGCGCTGGCTCCATGTCCACAGGGCCCTGCAAAGACTTGCCTAAAGCGAGATGTACGGCATGACTCACAGTTGTCCTAAAGTTCTCCTCAGCCACCCATGCCTGTCTCCACAGCAGCCGCTCAGAAATCGCTCCTGGCTCCTTTCCCCCTGTCTGCACAAACTCTCCTCCCCAACTCCTCCAGAGCTGGCTGTTTGCCTCGCCCTCCCCACCTGTGCTCAGCTCTTCACTAAGGAGACACATTTAGCTTTTCTAGGCCTCCTTCGATTCATCTTTTATTCCAAGCAGCAACACAAAGCCAGGCTCCAAGCCCTCCTTAGAAAGGAAGGGGACACTGCAAACATTTGTTATACTATTCTTTTTCTTTTACCCCGGTCACAAATTCTCCCTACAGAAAGCTTTGCTGTGATCTGAAAAGGGGACATCACAGTGTCCAGGTCACTTTCCAAGCTCATAACCCACTGCAGCATACCTTCCCCACCCTTCTCTCCTACTGAGTTGATCCAGATTCTACTCTGACATTGGGCATGGGGGTAGGGGGTGCTGAGGTTGCCAGTGAGGACTGGGTCCTCCAGAGTTTCTTCTAGAACAGTGACTTTCAAACGTTTTTTTGAGACTCACTGTAAGAAATACATTTACACTGCAGCCAGTTGTGCATATGCACACACACAAGCAACTGAAACAAAAGCTTAGTGAAATGATGCTTAGCCCTCACTCTCTGATATTTGCTATTCTACGTATGTCATTTTTAAATGGTACTGGTCATCTTAGTGAAAATTACCAAAATATTTACAGATGAAATGATATGAGGTCTGGAACTTTCTTCAAAACAATTGGAACAGAGGGGCTTCTGGTCAAGATGGCAGAATAGATGGTCCCCAGCATCACTCTCTCCCACAAATCAACCAATTTATAACTACTAAAAAGCAACGACAGCCAAGCTAGGGCCACTAGAGCTCAGGGGAAGAGGAGGAGAGACCTACAGTGTGCATGAAGGCAGAAGCCATGATGAAAGAAAGGATCGCTCCCACCATTTGAGCCCCAGCCGTTTCCAGGATAGCCTTGGTGAATACATGGAGCAGGAGCTGGCAAAAGCCTCTGCTGTGCCCTTCAGATGGAGTTGCTTGGAGGCAGCAGGGGAGAAGAGGAACTTGGTGGCCCCCAGGCAAGCTAGATCACTAACAGTGTTCCTGAGGACCCACATAGGAGCAAGGAGCAACAAATGAAAAAAGGAGCCACTCAGAGGCTGGTGACTCATTGCAAGGGACCAGCACATGGCCCATCCCATGGGAAGTGTTTGGAGTGTGGATGGGCCACCAGAGAACACTGGGGCACAGCAAGGACAGCTGAACTACCCCCAATCAGAACAGGACCACTCAGAGGAGACTGGTCAGGAATATAGAACTGTAGTTTACAGTTTTTAGTTTAGAGTTTTTTTGTGCAGTTTACTAAAAAGATTCAGGCCCAGACCAGAGTTTCCACACAACCCTGGTGTACCGGACCACACCAGAAGTACCTTTAAAGTCAACCATTAAAACCTGAACTGCATTCCAGAAGGGGAGGAAAACAGAGATTACATTGAAAACAAATTCAACAAAATAGTGGCAGAAAACTTCCCAAGTGTAGGAAAAATCATAGATCTTCAGATCCAGGAAGCTCAACGATCTCCAAACGTATTCAACCCCAAAAGGCCTTCTCCAAGACATGTTATAGTCAAATTGGCAAAACTCAGAGACAAAGAGAGAATCTTAAAAGCTGCAAGAGAGAAGCATCAAATCACCTATAACAGAGCCCCAATCAGGCTAACATCAGACTTTTCATCACAAACCCTAAAAGCTAGAAAGGAATGGGATGATATATTCAAAATACTAAAAGACAAAGATTGCCAGCCAAGGATACTCTACCCTGCAAGGCTATCCTTCCGAAATGAGGGGCAAAGAGTATATTTCTCAGACAAACAAAAACTGCGGGAGTTCACTACCACACAACCACCCTTACAAGAAATCCTCAAGGGAGTACTGGGTTTGGTTTCTGAAAAATAACTACCACTGCCATAAAAACACAAGAAAAATCAAAACCCACTAGTATAATAAAAATGGCATTCATGAAGAGAAAACAAACAAACAAAAATGCTATCTACAACCTAAGGAACCAACAAACACAGAAACCAAACAGTAAATCAGAAAGCAAGGAACAAAAGACACCTAAGATAACCAAACAACCAATAAAATGCTAGGAATAAATCAACACCTTTCAATAACAACTCTTAATATAAAAGGCTTAAATTCCCCAATCAAAAGACACAGACTGGCTGACTGGATTAAAAAGGAGGACCCAACTATATGCTGCCTACAGGAGACCCACCTCACCCATAAAGATTCACATAGACTAAGAGTGAAAGGATGGAAAAAGATTTACCATGCAAACAGAAAAGAAAAACGAGCTGGAGTAGCTATTCTTATATCGGACAAAATAGACTTTCAACTAAAAACCATAAAAAGAGACAATGAGGGACACTACTTAATGATAAAAGGACTGATCCATCAAGAAGACATAACAATCATAAATATGTACGCACTCAATGTTGGAGCAGCCAGATTTATAAAACAAACTCTATTAGACCTAAAGAAGGAAAGAGACACTAATACCATAATAGCAGGGGACCTGAACACCCCACTGTCAATATTAGACAGAGCATCTAGGCAAAGAATCAGTAGAGAAACACAAGATCTAAACAATACTCTAGACCAGTTGGAATTGGCAGATATCTACAGAACATTCCACCCAACAACCTCAGAATATTCATTCTTCTCATCAGCACATGGATCATTCTCCAGGATAGATCACATATTACGTCACAAATCAAGTCTCAACAAATTCAAAAAAATTGGAATTATCCCATTATTTTCTCAGACCACAATGGGTTAAAACTAGAAATTAATAACAAACGAAACTCTGGAAACTATACAAACACATGGAAATTAAACAGCATTCTACTTAATGACATATGGATCCAAGAAGAAATCAAACAGGAAATCAAAAAATTTATTGAAACTAATGAAAACATCCAGACATTTATATGGAATAATAAAAGACCACACATAGCCAAAGCAATGCTGAGCAAAAAAATAAAGCTGGAGGCATAACACTACCTGACTTTAAGCTATACTACAAAGCTATAATAACCAAAACAGTATGGTACTGGCATAAAAACAGACACAGTGATCAATGGAATAGAATAGAGAATCCAGAAATCAACCCACACACTTACTGCCATCTGATCTTTGACAAAGGCACCAAGCCTATTCACTGGGGAAGGGACTGCCTCTTCAGCAAATGGTGCTGGGATAACTGGATATCCATATGCAGGAGAATGAAACTAGATCCATACCTCTCACCATATACTAAAATCAACTCAAAATGGATTAAGGATTTAAATATACACCCTGAAACAATAAAACTTCTTAAAGAAAACATAGGAGAAACACTTCAGGAAATAGGACTGGACACAGACTTCATGAATACGATCCCAAAGGCACGGGCAACCAAAGAAAAAATAAACAAATGGGAGTATATCAAACTAGAAAGCTTCTGCACAGCAAAAGAAACAATTAAAAGAGTTAAAAGACAACCAACAGAGTGGGAGAAAATATTTGCAAAATATACATTTGACAAAGGATTAATATCCAGAATATATAAGGAACTCAAACAACTTTACAAGAAAAAAACAAGCAACCCAATTAAAAAATGGGCAAAAGAGCTAAGTAGGCATTTCTCTAAGGAAGATATACAAATGGCCAACAGACATGAAAAAATGCTCAACATCACTCAGCATCCGGGAAATGCAAATCAAAACCACACTGAGATACCATCTAACCCCAGTTAGGATGGCTACAATCCAAAAGACTCTGAACGATAAATGCTGGCGAGGTTGCAGAGAAAAAGGAACTCTCATCCATTGTTGGTGGAACTGCAAAATGGTGCAGCCTCTATGGAAAATGGTATGGAGGTTCCTCAAACAATTGCAGATAGATCTACCATACGACCCAGCTATCCCACTGTTGGGAATATACCCAGAGGAATGGAAATCATCAAGTCAAAGGTATACCTGTTCCCCAATGTTCATCGCAGCACTCTTTACAATAGCCAAGAGTTGGAACCAGCCCAAATGTCCATCATCAGATGAGTGGATATGGAAAATGTGGTACATCTGCACAATGGAATACTACTCAGCTATAAAAACGAATGAAATACTGCCGTTTGCAACAACATGGATGGACCTTGAGAGAATTATATTAAGTGAAATGAGTCAGGCACAGAAAGAGAAATACCACATGTTCTCACTTATTGGTGGGAGCTAAAAATTAATATATAAATTCACACACACACACACACACACACACACACAAAACCGGGGGGGTGGGGGGAAGAAGATATAACAACCACAATTACTTGAAGTTGATACAACACGCAAACAGAAAGGACATTGTTGGGGGGGGAGGGAGGAGGGAGGGAGGTTTTGGTAAAGGGCAACAATAATGAACCACAATGTATATCGACAAAATAAAATTTAAAAAAAAAAAAAAAAAACCTGAACTGCACAAAAGCCTTCCCCAGGGAGTCAGCAGCAAAGCAGCAATTTCCCTCAACCACAGTGCTCAAGTGCTGATCCCCACAAGAAGTTTCCCCATTTTAGAAGTAAACAGAGGACAACAATTTAGTTCCAGTGCAGAGGTGAAGTGGTGAGAACAGCAAATAATCTCCAACACAGAACTGGAAGAAAAAACAAAATACCCACAACCAGAGACAAAGTTTGATATTAAAGGTCTCACATCACCAAAGAACACCTATAACACCTAGAAGGACCGGAAGCTCCCTGGGCTACCAAGCCAGGGTTGGGGGAGGGTGGGGGGACCCAGCCACATCCCCTGACACTTGCAACCAACCCAGCGTCAACCACCGAGCTTTCACAAGAAGAGCCCCAGGCTCCCGAGCTGGGGTGGTAGAGGGCAAGGGCTTCAGCTACACCCCCCTGACATTTGCACTCAGCCCAGCTGACAACCCCTGGTCCCCCCTGCAGGAATGAGGGGGTGCCACAGGCCTCAGCCCTGCCCCTGCTCCTTCCTCCTTCCCCCACCCTATTTCTTTCCCCTTTCCCATCTCCCCCTCGCCCCCAACTGCTCCACAACATCATAGAATGTAAAAAAAATAATGTTAGTAAATAAATAAACTTAAAAATAACAATAATAATTGGGACAGAGGACTGGGGTGTAGATGAAACAAGACTGGCTGTGAGTCAATCTTTGTTGAAACTGGGTGATTGGCACATGGGGGTTTGTTATACTATTCTCCCCAATATTTTATATATTTGATATCTTCCATAATAAAAATTTTAAAACAAAACAAAATCTGGAGGAACATCAGCTGCCTCAGAGACTCCCCTGTTGCTGGTCCCTTAGGGAGATTGAGTACATCCAGCTCGTAAGAGAAGAACTGGCACATTCATGGTGAGTCCAAACAGTAAGACTCCGAACACCATCACACAAACACACACACACACACACACACACACAGTCACAATCACAATCACACACAGTCACACATACACACACACAGTCACCACACAACCACACAATCACAAACAATCAACGCACACAATCACACACATGCACAATCACACACATATAAACACGTAGTCACACACATAATCACACACGGTCAAACACACACACAATCACACATACAATCACATACACTGTTACACACAATCATACAATCACACACACACAATCACACACACAACGTCACACACACACCGTCACACACAGTCACACAGTCACACACACAATCACACAGTCACACAATCACACACACCATCACACACAGTCACACAGTCACACACACAATCACACACAGTCACACAATCACACACAGTCACACAGTCACACATACAATCACACACAGTCACACAATCACACACAGTCACACAGTCACACATACAATCACACACAGTCACACCATCACACACAGTTACACAGTCACACACACAATCATACACACTCAGGAAGCTGCTTCTGTAAGCTGTGACATGGCTGCTACTGCTATCCCTAAAAGGCACACTAGTCCAGCTTTTCTGGGGTCAAGTACCCGGGCTCTGGGGTCTGCAGCCACCAGAGGCAGGAGAGGAGGTCTGTTCTACGGCTAGGTCATGGCACAGTCCCTTGGCTTCAGGAAGCCCTGCTGTCAAAGTCTTTCATCACTACAGTGGACACTTGCCAAGTGCTGCCTCCAGATGAACATGCAGAGCTGGACGAACAGCTCTGAGTGGCTGGGCATAGGTCCCCCCTGGCATTGCATTTACTGCTTTCACTGCGTATCACCTGATATCTGCCCCTGACTTCTTTTTCTTTTCACATTCCTGAGAAACTGCGTCCATGGAGGCTCAGATAAAAATTTTTTTAAAATTTTTTTTAACTACATTCAGCCTATATAAGCCAATAAGGGAGTGGACCCTCTCAACTGAAAGCAGTCTTGGAGACCCCATGCAAGTGTGACTACGTATCTATTCACCCAACCTGGATCAGACATCCTCCCAAAGACTGGTCCCACATTTTCAAAACCATTTCCTTATGACTCTGAGGTGCTGCTCCACAAACAGTCTGCTTGTGCTGCGTCCACACCACCTACTCTATGCCATCAGTCTGCTGGCAGGCACTCTTGGTGAAGGTGCCCTTGAAGTTCGGTTCTGGCGGGATATATAACCAATGGGTTGCTGGCACCTCAGGACCAAGGTCCAGGACACCTCCCTATGATGCTAGGTAGGCTAAACAGAGTTGTTAAAATCAAAGGAGTAAGGCTGGGAAGGGATAAGAGACTGTAACTTAGGTTTTCTTGGTTTCCTTTGCAGCTCCTGGCAGAGAGTTGAGATTTAAGATGCAGGTCACATGATGACTTTTGGGGGCCCTAGACACTCTTACTCTCATGGGCCCCTTCCTCCATAAAAAAATATTAAAAATTACATTTTGCTGCTGTATGGCTGTAAAGACAAGTAATATTAATATTAAAGCATTTTCTTCAACCTAAAAGTTAATTTTTTCTTCTAATTTTAAAAGAAATTAAAATATTTTCATGAACCCCCAAAATAATGCGGATCCTTGCTGCTGGGCCTACTGTGTCTAATGGATGTTGACTCTATTAAGAGATGCCCATTAAGTACCTGTTGATGAGTGGGTAAATGCATGCGCATTTTGAAAAGTTAATTTTAAGGGTAAAAATATGACATTGAAGAGATGAAAGTTTGAGAAAAAAACTTTACCATGTTTCTTTCTATCTGAAGCTCCCTTCTCTCAGCGCTGACGATGTCTGGATCTCCAGTTCGCTTTGAAGGAAGGGAGCATTTCAGTGAAGGGAAGCTTCATTTTCCACAAGTCACTGCAACACTATAGTAAGAGAGGACTATGGTTTTCAGTTTTAAAGGGAAATCTATTTAAGCACACCAGCAAAAATATCAAGAATAAGTTTTATCCTCTATTGCAAACATCACCGCAGATGTACTAGCATTCGTCATGAGAAAGACCATTTTAAGAGACGTTTACAAAGCCATCTGCAGAATCTTGCCCTCATTCTCATATTTTCCAGCTGTCGATGAATTGGGTGTCGGTCTTATGACCTACTGAGTCACAGACAGAAATACATAAGGCTGGCAATGGCTCCTGCAATAGTTAGCGTTTGTCACGTTCAGAACTTATCAACAAGAGACAATTTCTTACAATATGTTTTGTCAGCATGGCTCTAATTCACTTTCCCCCTCCTTGTTCTATAGGCCTACAGATGGTCAGAATCTAAGAGAGAATCCTGAAAATTTCCTATGCTTTTCAAAATATATGTGTAGTTCAGTGAACTGAGTCACTTTCTCACAGCTGCGGTAGGCAAACTACAACCTGTGGGCCAAATTCAGTCCACCAACTGTTTTTGTACAGGCTAGGAGATAAGAATTGATTTTACATTTTTAAATGGTTGGAACAAGACAAAAGAATCATGTTTATTGATGTGAAAATTATGTAAAAAATTTCAGTGTAAGAATAATTAGTGACATGCAAAAAAATGATGTGAAAACAAATTCCTGTATATATAAATAAAGTTTAATTTGGAACACGATCATGTCAATTCATTTACTGATTACCTATGGCTGCTTTCGTGCTAAAGCGCAGAGCTGAGTATTTGCAACAGACACAATGTGCTTCACAAAGCCTAAAATATTTACGATCTGGCTATTTACAGAAAGTGCTCAACCCCTGTCTTAAGAGCATAATTCCTACACAGAATCAGAGCCATCAAGTTTCTTTTAATAATCCATTATAAGAACTTGTATCCATGAATAATGGGTGAATCATGTTACTAGTTAACCTCTGTTGATCTTTCAGTATGTGCTGGGCCCTGTGCTAGGTGTTTCCGTCCATTATCTCCTCTAATCCTCACAACCTAGTGAGGTAGATAATGTCACAACCTTCATTTTATAAATGAGAAAATGGAAGCTCCGGGAGATAACTAACTTGCCTAAAGTCGCTCTTAGCAAATCCCCTAGCTGATATTCAAACCCAACAATGTCTCAATTTATACTCTTAAATATGTGTCATCATGACTCCCCAAGCCTTTCTTGGCATTATGGATGTTTGCCACTAGTACTTCCTCTCTGGGTAAAGACTGAATAAAACTTATGGTCTTAGGTCGGTTTGGGCTGCTTTACCATAGACTGGGTGGCTTTGACAACATAAATTTATTTCTTACAATTCTGAAGCCTGAGAAATCCAAAATCAAGACATTGGCAGATTTGGGGTCTGGTGAGGGCCTGCTTCCTGGTTTGCGGATGGCTGTGTTCTCATATGGTGGAGAGAGAGGAAGCAAGCTCTCTCCTGTCTCTTCTTGTAAGGGCACCAATCCCATCATGAGGGCTCCATCCTCATGATCTACTTACTTATCAAAGTCTCCATCTCCAAATACCATCACATTGGGGATGTAGGCCTCAACATACGAATTTTACAGGGACACATACGAATTTTTACAGTAGACATTCAGTCCACTGCACTTACTACTGTGCAAAGTAAGACTTCCTTTATTTGTCCTAAATTTGCAACTTTCTAGCTTCACATGGGAGCACTGGGTCTAGTAAACTTGCTCCTGGCAAGTCTGTGTTTATCCAGCCATAGCTTCCCCTATTGTATATATTTTAGTCCCAACCCCCTTAAGCTTGTTTTGAGAGCAGATAGTGTGTTCCTGCTCTTTGTGTATGGAGTCTCCTCTACTCTTCTTCAGGCCTGCTATAATTTTGTTTCATTTGGTTTCTTTAATTGCAATGACCAGACTACATGATAGTCCCAGGTTCGGTACACTGGTGGGATAGTGTTTATTTTCATTTCATGCCTTTCTTAGTGATTCTCAGCATTTCATTGTTGTTTTATTTCATCTTCTTGGGGCCACAGAAGCAAAATGGGGCAGTGTTTCCAGCTTATAGTGACTTCCTGATTACATTCCTGTATCATAACTTGTTTGCTCAGAGCCAAGGATCCTGTTAAATTGCTCAGGTTCATTTTCTCTGAATAGTTTGAATATCATTTTCCCGCAGAGTTCAAAGTTTTTACTTCTCCTTCTAGAGAGAAAGGCACAATAGCATGTGTGTGTGTGTGTGTGTGTGTGTGTGTGTGTGTGTGTGTGTGTGTCTGTGTGTGTGTGTGTGTGTGTGTGTGTGTGTGTGTGTGTGTGTGTGTGTGTGTGTGTGTGTGTGTGTGTGTCCCTGTACTGGGAAGGGCTGCTCAGTGAGGCAGGGAAAACCTACATTCCTTTACAGGAACTGGAATTTCCAAACATCTTCCCAGATGTGATCTAATCTCTGAATTGGAAGTCAGCAGAGTCTGTTCCCATGACTTGTGGCTTTAGATACATTTTCTAACAATCAGGACTTCACAGGGATGAGAGTACTTATCAGTTGACCAATGTGGATAAAGCAGATCTTTTTAAAGGCTACCATTTCTTCCAAAGAAATAGAAACAATATTTTGATTTAGATATATTTTATGCCTGTCTTCATAGACATATGTTTCCAAAATGTTTACTTCTGCCAGGTTCACAGGTAAATTTTCATGTAAGCCTCAGTGTAATTGCTGGTTGGTGGGGGGGGGGGGCTGACCCTGACACAGCTCCAGGTAGCACATGTCTAAGCTCTCTGTGGTAATCAGTTTCCCAGGCAGTGATTTCAGATGATGTCATTCATCAGCCAAAACGAGAAAGGCCATGTAATTTCTGCCTAGCAATTTGTCTCACAGTGAAATGTTCTATTGATGAGGCTCTTTCTGGACATTCATGCAAGTTTTTCATGTTTGCTTCAACATTTTTCATTACCTCTCCTCTGTACGACATTCATGCTTATTCTATCTAGTCAGCTAGCTCCTTGTGTACTAACTTCTCTCAGTCCCTTTTTGGAAAATGCAGTGAAAGTTTTACCCACTCTTACCGTTCAACACACTCCCTGTTTTATATATATATATATACACACATAGAGAGATAGATAGATAGACAGATTTTTTTTTTTTTTTTTTAGAAAACCAAGGTTAGTAATACATGGAATTGAAGCCAGAAAAAATACTTTTATGATAGGGATACCAAGTGTCTGGTAGCCCTGTCAGCAGCTGTGCTGGGCACCATTCCTGAGCCAAGGCAAGCATCTCACTGTCCTGAATTTGCCCAGGTTCTCAGCACCTTAAGGCAAATAAAAAAGAGTAAATCCATTCTGCCTCTATGGAATAAATACAAATTATGAAAAATTAATAGTTAATTAGGACATTGCTTTAAGATTTATTTTTATAGCTATTGTAATAAATGAATATAGTAAATCCAACAGAACACATTTTATTCACTTGTCAAGAACCCTATAGAGTAGAATCTTATCTTTCCCCAAACACAGATTCTAAAATCCATGTGTAATAAGAAAACCACATATAATCCAATGTGCTCTTAAAAAGAATCAAGCACAGTATTCATAGCTTTGAACCTACAACTCTTTGCAATGTGTACAGGATGTGCAGAACACAATAAAGAAGACACATGCCTAACATGTTTACAGTATTTTAATTCCATAAGAATGGAAGTTGAATTGAACTCACAAAATGCACATATAATGTCCCCCCACTACATCTCACCTCCTCTGAATGGTAGGAGTGGTGGTGATGATGGTGACGATGTTAAAAATGTGCAATATCAAAATCACAGCGAGATAGGAAAAATAAATTCTAGAGGTGCACAGTAGTGCTGGGCATCTATAATTAACAACAATTCACTGTGTGCTCTCAAATGGCTAGAAGAGAGGAGATCAAATGTTCCCATCACAGAGACATGATAAAGTTTTGCGATGATGAATACAATAATTATCCTGATTTGATCATCACACATTGTATACATATATTGAAATATAATTGTATGCCCGATAAATATTACAATCAGTACATTCCAATTAAAAAATAAATTCCTATAAAAAATAAATAATAAATAAGTTAAAATGTACAGTATGGCAACTGGTAGACACTAAAGCCACTGAGATAATCACAGTCTTCCTCAGACCTCCTTCCAGGGTCAACCTTAGCCAAGGATGAAATGGTGCCAGCTAAATTTAGAGGTAAACTAATTTAAGCGTATTTCAGATGTCTCAGTATAAGAGCCAACCGAAACTTTTGGTCCTCTGGTCTATTTATTCTCTTGCTTTTCAGGTAATTTTTTTTTTTTTTTTTTTTTTTTTTTGTCGTTTTTCCGTGACCAGCACTCAGCCAGTGAGTGCACCGGTCATTCCTATATAGGATCCGAACCCGCGGCGGGAGCACCACCGCGCTCCCAGCGCAGCACTCTACCGAGTGCGCCACGGGCTCGGCCCTCGGCAGGTTGGCCTGCCCTCTCACTACACGTCTCATCAATGGTCTGAGACAGGACTTGGTGCAGACCTGGAGAAACGTCTCTCTTTGGTGTTCTTCTGGGAGCCCCTCCTTTCCATCACGCAGTTCACTGACAGGGACGTACCCCTGAGGTGGTTCATAATTGCTGACTTTAGGTTTCATTCTACCGGCTCAGCTTCTCATGTGTTTTGTGAATGGAAATTCCCCATCCTACTCTATCCACAGAGATTAACTAATGTGGGATTTATTAACTCATGCTCCTTACTTTTCATTAGATAAGACAGAAAGAGAAAAATAATAATTAAATATTAATGTTCATAATCGAACATAAAAGTCACCTGGATTAGATGATCTAGTATACACAATTAAACTCTGGACTTGTTGAGAGCCATCTCACACACTCCTCGGGTGGTCAGAATTCCACAAAATGGGGTTTGCCTTATCAGGCTTTTTAGAACTGATACAATTTTATCAATAAAATATCGCATATTGACAACAAATTTACTTACATTTGGTGTGGATGTTGTCACAGAGCCAGCCAACAACTTCAGAGGAAGGTCCAGAGTATTTTTAGAGCATCAAAGCCCAGAGACAATGGATCAAGATGTCTGCAAGACCAGATTTGACCTAAAACCCATGGAGCTCACTGGAATCCCAAATTAAAAAGAGCACTGATATTCCCAGGCTCAAAATGGGTCCTACAGGACATAGCTTGAAATTGGACTAAAGCTTGGTTAAAACAAGAGCGACCAACCATGTTTAAAGCTTGCATCAGGGTAAAGTGGCCATAAAACACTGGCAAAGCTAGAAAAGACAAATTAATGCCATTAGCCCATGTAAAAAATAATTGAGTAATATGAGCCTCCAATCTTGTAATTACCTATATTGAATAAAATTCTCTAGAACTGGATAAATAATAGTATGTGGTCTTGAGCTTTCTATGTATGCAGAATGTCCAGTGAGCTGTCTGTGAGAAGAGAGAAAGGATGAAAGTTTATGAATCCTGGATTTGTGTCTTTTAGAAAAGACCTTCCAGGCTCTCTTAAGAATCAGAATGTTAGCCATCACCTAGAGAGACTGCCCTGGGGGGGGCATTTTTAATACATTAGGGACCCCAGTAACCAGAGACAACTTCATATTAGGAGAGCAGTTTGCAGGTAGGCCTTGAAACAAAGGATATCTACAGTCAATGCTGGAATCTCCGTTTTATTAAAATGAATTATACATGTGAATACTTGTCTGTTTTAAAAAAATTCTCAACCACAAAATACCACAATAGAAAGATAGAAAGAAGAGGGTAAAAATGCAACCCAGTATTTTGTCATGTAGTCATTCTGGTCTCTCCCAAAAACTGAACAAGAAGCAAATTGAAAATTACTGGACCAATACTTCTTGTACATTTCCAAAATTTCTACTTTTTTTATTCATTGCTCTTTCTTATTAAAAGTTTTTCTCTATTTTTACATCGTTAACCGATTCCCCAGATCACCCTCATTATTGATAGTTTAATGGTACACAGAAAGGGAAATGTAGTCATAAATACGGAACATTTGTACCTAAAATTTCATTCTCAACTATCACATATTTACATACTATTTTCATCAAAATGTAATAACATGTGTCATAATCTGTCAAGTTTTGGAAAGAAGAATGTTTTTGTCAATTTGCACCAACCCTTTTTTTTCCTTGTTGAAATCTTATTTTTAATATATTTAATACTTAGTTAGCATAGTTCACATAACCTGTTGATTGTTCAGTAGGGCACTGTAAGGGCAAGCCCAACATGCAGACCTTAGCGCTGTATAAAATAACGAACATTAGTTATTTTCTTTAGAAAACAATGTGAATCAAAAACTAAAGTTGTTCTTTTAATATCAGAAGTTGACTCAGAGATAGGGTTTCTCTAGTTTTTGTTTAGTAAAATCCTTTACGATATTAATATTGCTACTACCTTGACCAATGACTTATTTGGATAATGTCTTAATTTTGAATCTAAAATTTAGTTTAGAGTTCTGGTCCATGTAATGGCAGAGAAGCTTATATCTGACTAATCTTCCTGCAGATAACAATGATAAACTCGAGACAAAATACAAGCAAACTGCTATTATAAGGCACAAGAAAGCAACCAGCTCGGGCACAAGCTAAAGTGAGCCACATTAAAACAGTTTTCTCCCTGAAGGCACACCCCAGTTCAAACTATGCAGGGTGGCTAGAATTCCAATGAAAAACTGCAAATTTTTTGGCTTCTAATGTCAAAGGATGGAGTTTGAAACTGCTAGAACATTTGAAAACTAAGAAAGGAAATACTCAAAAGGAGGGAAGCAGAGAAGGTGAGCCCTAAAATCTGTGTATAAAATCTTCTCACATCCTTGGCTGATTCCTGAACTGTGCCTGTGTGGAGAGACTTCAAGGAGCTCACTGAAAAGCAACAGCTAGAAAGCGATGGAGTTGGCAGACATTTCACATGCTGCACAGCATAGGGAGACTGAATTTAAATTTTGAGTCCTGCAAAATTAGAGGGTCTTAGCGAATATCACAAACTTTCCATTAAAATTCCAGAATAGTCATACCTTAGGAAAAATAACTATGTCTTAGGACTGAGGAAAAAGGGCAAAACTGACACAGATCTGCTCTCACAAAGTATAAAACTAAGTCTACAGGAATTCAAGGTCATCAGTCAATAATTAAACAGCTTATGTGAACAAAAATCAACACTATTCAGAGGAAGAAAGCACAATCCAGCATCTCTAGAACATGTCAACCACAATGTTCAATACATAGTAAAAAAATTAGTAGATAGACTTTATCAGTCTGGGTCTAATCAGGAGACAGAAATCACACAGTAATCTGAACAAGGTAATTTTAATATAAAGAATTATTAAACTATGATAAGGAAATAATTGTGATGATGTAAAAAGAACTTGAACTGGGACTGAAGGAGAGTCTCCAAGGAAGAACAAATGTGAAAGGGGGTCCTTTTCCCAAGACTGGGGTTCAGACCTCATTGGAGAAGTTATGGCTGCAGTTCAGTGAATGGTGAAGTTTACTGGTTTGCTCCATCCAGAGCTGGTCTATATCACCAGGCAGCAGGAAACAATCTTCTGATGCACAGGCAAGCCAAGACTGGCAGATGGGTACCCGGAGGGCTGCAATCAGGGTGCTAGAAGCCTACTTTCTAGCAGAGTAGTGCAGCCTAAGGTGTGCAATGTTCATGTTTGGAAAATCTTAGGAAAAAAATCTCTGGGGTACAAGAAAGCCCAGCCAGAGTCAGAGCACCACTGCCAGAATGGGGTCTGAAGCATGCTGGTGTCTGCATCAGGAAGATGGCAGGAACCGATTCTCTGGGGTGTAGGCAAACTGAAACTTGTGGATAACTGCACAAAGGGAACTGGGACACCTCTCTCAGTACAATGCGTAAAGTGTGCCATTGTCCACATCAGGAAGGATGCAGTGCAGTGGTCACTGGGTCTGGGATGGGACTGCAAGCACCAAGGGACTGCATGCTCTGGGAACACACCTGAGGCAGTATACCACTGGATGTTCTCACACATGCACTGATGGACTCTGTAGCATGAGCAAGGAAAAACAATTCAGCATATCATAACAGTAAGAGAAGCGCTCTTTCTTCCACAATGTGCCTCCAGCCCTCTACTAATCAAGCTTAACTGCATACTCAGTATATATAGAAGAAATGCTTAAGGAGTTCAATTCATTTTCAGCAAGCAGGTACTGAAGGGTAAATTTTGAATTAAGAGGCAATAAATTGGTAACAAGCACACATACAAAGATACAGAAAAATGTGCCCTAAAGCTAAGAGGAAACCCAATCAATAGAAACCAGCCCTAAAAATAAATGTTGGAATTGGTATACAAGGACTTTGCAGTGGCTATTATAAATATCCTTAAAGGCTTAAAAGAAAAGATGTCATAATGATTGAATAGATGGGAAATACTGCAAAAAAATGGATGCTATTTTAAAAATATATATAGGAATTCTAGATCTGTAAATACAATTTCAGAAGTGAAAAATATTATTTAACAGAATATTGGAAATAGAGAAGAAAGGGTAACTAAAATTGAAGACATAGCAATAGAAATGATAAAATCTGAAGAACAGAGAGAAAAATTTTTTAAAATAATGAAAAAGCCTCAGTGACCTATGGAACAGTATCAAGGGCTCTAACACATGTGTAATTGGAGTCTCAGAAGGAGAAGAGATGGAGAACGGGGAGGGAAAAATATATTTAATGAAATAATGGTGAAAACATCAATTTAGAGATCCAAGAGTTTCAGCAAACCTCAAGCAGATAGATCCAAAGAAAACCACACCTAGAAACATCATACTCAAACTGATGAAAACTCAAGATAAGGAGAACATCTGAAGTCAGCTAGAAAACATACACAAGAACAAAATGACAGCTTACTTATAAGGGGAAAAAATGGAGGCCAGAAGGCAGTGGAATGACATGTTTTAAGTGCTGAATGAAAATAAAACTGTCAATGCAAACATTTTCAGATAAACAAAAGCTGAGAGTATTTGCCACTCACAGACATGTACTCCAAGAAATAAAGAAAGTTCCTCAGGCTGAAGGGAAGCCGCACCAAGCAGAAATTTTAATCTACAGGAAGGAATTAAGAACACTAGAAATAGTAAATATTTGAATAAATATAAAAGACTATTTTTTGTTCTCTTACTTCTTGTAAAAGACAATTGACTGTTTTTGGTTTTTTGTGTTTGGTGGCTGGCCAGTACAAGGATCTTACCCTGGACCTTAGTGTTATAAACACTGAACTCTAACCAACTGAGCTAACCACCCAGCCCTCAACTGATTGCTTAAAATAAAAGTTATGACATTGTATTGTAAAATTTATAATTTTCATAAATGTGAAATATATATCAACAATAGCACAAAGGATGGGGTGGCATAAATGGAATTGAACTGTTATAAATTCTTATATTTTGAATGAAGTGGTACAATATTAACTGTAAGTAGACTCTGGTGAGTTAATATGAAGACCATAATCCTTAGAGAAAACAGTAACAAAATATAAAGAGATAAATATTTAAAAAATGAAGGACTCTAAATGGAATACTCAAATTTATAAACTCAAAAGAAGGCAAAAAAGGAGGAAGAGAGGATGGGGCAAATAGAAAACAAATAACAAAATGCAGACCTAAATCCAACCCTATTGATAATTGTATTAAATGAAGATGGATTATACATTCCAATTTAAATGGATAGAACATTAGGCTGCATTAAAAAAAGCAGGACCCAGCCATATGCTCACTATAAGAGTTGGGTTAACATCCGATTTATCACTGAATAGTTGTTTCCTGAATTATACATAATGAAATTGGAAATATTCCTGGTTTTGACTAAATATATTTAAGATATTTGGTTCAATTAAATTGTTACAGTTTCCTCTAAGAGTCACGATCCACTGAACAGATGGAATTTGGGGATATCATGGAACAGTTTTGTTTCTGCTGCCGCCAGTCAAATATTCGTTCACTTCTCTTTCTGCTCCCTCTTATAACTGTGTGCATTACTACATTGTGTTTAAATTTCAGACATGGTCTAATACCTCAGACCACTTTTAAGCATACGAAACCATGGTACAAAATTCTAATAGTCTTTAATGAAGACAGGAACCATCAGTTAAGTGAACAAATCATGGACTGACAATCAAGTGTTCAGCAGCGGTACCTCCTGCGGAGGGAGAGGCGGAAAGGATGGTGAGAAGACACGGGGCACAGAAGTGCAACAAACCTCGCTTTGACTCCTGTCTCCAGCTGTCACTGGCTGGAAGACCTGGAAGTCTCACAAGTTAGCTAACTTTTGGTCTTCTCACCTGCTCTCTCCTCTGTTAAAGATGACAAGATGCCAGACTGCTTAGGTTCAAATCAAACTATAACTTCTAAGTAAATAACTTGGGGCAAGTTACTTAACTTCTCTATGCCTTAGCTTCCACATCTGTAAAATGAGTATAATAATACCATGAACCTTACACGATTTATGTGGGTTCATTGAATGAATATTTGCAGATTACTCAGAACAATAGAAAGCATTGTATAACTGTGGCTAAATTAAATATCTTCCTCATTGAGTTCTAACAATTAATCGAGGTTATTTAAATAAATCACTTACCACTATATCTGACAACTAGTAAGTATTCAGTCAACAGTAGTTACCATTCCTGTTATTTGAAGGGCTGTGCATGGTCAGTGCTAAACATCAGCCATTGACTTACTAATACACTTTCAATCATGCACTGGGGAGAAGTCTCTGTTTGCTAATCAGTAATGACGGCTGGTGACCCTCATGCATTTTTTCTCTTTATAGACCATATAATCAAGTTATAAAAGTGGTGGAAAGTGAAAATTTGTTCACAAAAAGACTGCCTGAGACATCGTTTAAAAAGGGAGAGGGAGAGAGACTAATGCTAATAGAAATGAAGTTGTAACTGTCAAGACTGTTCAAAGCTGATAAAAATGTTAGTGAAGAAGTAAAGCTTTAGGAATTGTTACCTTTAGAGTGGATATAATTAATGGAGAAATATCCAAACTTTCAAATACCTTCACTTGTAGACTGGGAGCAACAGCATCCCCTGAGAGCTTGTTAGAAATGCAGGATCTTGGGTCCAACCAGAATCAGAATTAACAAGACCCCTAGTTGATTCTTATGCAAATTAAAATTTAAGAAGCATTGTTGAAGAATATGTTTACTTTCCATGTTTTTCCCTATAGTTTATTTTGAATATACCATATTAATAAGAAGAGATTTGGGTAATACTAGGTCTTTTTAGAGTGATATGTTTTTCTCTGAAGATGTGACTTAAATTTGTCTATATGCATGATTTTATTATATCCCAGGGACAAATCTTTCTAATCAAAAGTCACTTCTGGTTTTATAATGCAAATCAATGTGAGAGGAGTCACCAAGCAGGTTTTATAGCAAATGTTGCTGGCATTTCTCAGTTTTATTACATGAGAAATATGTTTTTTAAACATCGTCTCTGAATCACTAGAGTTCGGAATTTCACCGCTTGTCACTGTTCACTCTTGCTTAGCCTGAAGATGAGGAATGAAAGATGAAAACAGGTCTCTGATTCATGCTTCTTCTGTTATAATGAAGCCACAACTCACTGACTTTTAAAATAGAATGTTTCAAGACCAAATATTTTATTTGGATGTGTCTGAAGAGCTAAAATATTTCTGTTGAAACTTTCTGTGAGAAAACATTCTAGATATGAAACATCTGTTTTTGGTCATGCAGTTAAAGACTAATATTTGCACAGGGCAGGGAGGCCCATGGTAATATTGTGTTGTTCTAAGTACAGCATTTCCATGATGTAGTACTCTTGAAAGATTGGGTAGAATTATTCACCCCATTAACAAGGCCCAAACATTCCCAACATATTTGGGAATATTTATATCTGCAAATCTATAAAACTTGTGTAGGAAAAGAAAAAACACACACTGAGGTTCTCTTCCCTCTATACCCTTACTCAGCAACAATCAAAATCACAGACACCAGCAAGCAAGCAAGCAAGCAATTCTCCAGCAGACACCAGCTGGGTGTTCTCCAATTTAACTCCGACACTATCTACCTGGAGATAGTGTCAGATACCACAGACTGAGGGCTCAGGCCCCAAGACTTGCCCCCCACTTCAGGTGCCATTCACAAGCCCAGATCTTTTGGAATTGGCTAACCAGGTATAAACTGGGGTTCCCACAAGCCCCTTCTTGGGTTCGATTAGTTTGCTAGAGCCGCTCACAGAACTCAGGGAAACACTTACTTACATTTACCAGTTGATTACAAAGGATATTTTGAAGAACACAAAGAACCAGCCAGATGAAGAGACACACAGGGTGAGGTCTGCAAATGTCCCGAGCACAGGAGCTTCCATTGCTGTGGAGCTGGTGCACCACCCTCCTAGCATGTGAGTGAGTTGAGCTGTCCAGACACTCCCCGAGCCCTGTGCTCTTGGGTTTTTATGGAAGCTTCGTTATATAGACATGATTGAAGCGTGGACAACTGTGCAGAAATGTGATTGGACGAAAAGTATATGACCTACCACTAACAGACTGGGTGGGAAAATCCAGCAAGCCTGTTTGCTAAGATTCTTTATGGCCTCTCTGTGCAGTATTTCTTCTTCCCAGGCATGGGACGGGACCCCTTCTGGAATGGGGGTCTTATGACCTAAAATCAGCCAAGGGGAGTCAGAATGTGCCTTGGGGAAAAAAGGAGCAGGTGAGGGGAGGGCAGGAGAAGGTGAGAGAGTAGCATGAGCCAGGAACTTTGGACCAAAACTAACCTATAAATATCATAATATCACACTTGCTTTTGTACCTCCTCTTTTTTGGGGGGGATAGAGGATGGGTAGAGTGTGGGTGGTGTTTGGGCACAGCTATGAAAACACCCTGGAGGCTCAAGATCAGGGGGAAAGTGCCTGGGAAGAGTCAAGAGAGACAGGAGGATTGGACTTGGAATTTCTCAGGAAGGTTTGTTGTGAAGTATGCATAAAGCAAATGTACTTCACAGGGCCTGGTTTTCCAAAGTCTTGCAGTTTCAAATATTGACCTTGCAAAGGACAGGAAATTTTCCCCAGCCTATATAGTCTCCGTTGTAAGATAAAAAATTGTAACATAGCAAGGTTGCTGGCTCAGAAACAGACAGGTTACTGATTGATATGTAAAAATACTGGAAAATTGCTGTAAGAAGAGAATGTTTGCTAAAATCAGGTTTTTGTTAGTGGATCGACTTAACCGCATTATAGAATATCACCTTGCTTTTCTTACTGGATGTTACCAGCTTCTATTGTTAAACTTGTTAAACTGTACTTAGAAAACAAACCACCTATGTTCTCTTCCTGTAACTTCCTGGTCTGGAGAATAAATGCGGGAAGAGAACCCTAATTCGTGGTTAATTTCCCAAACGGAAGGAATGCCTCACTCTTGAGGGTTCTGGGAGATTAACCCCTTTTTGGGGCTTCTCACTGCTCAGAAGAGATGGGCTTTGAGTAATCTTTGGTGGCTCCATCACCCGGGGGGAAAGGGGTGACAAATCCGTGGGAGGCAAAGCAACAGGTCATTACCACCCATGGCTCTGTCACATGATCTTCTGGGCCAGAGTGAAGATGACCAAGACATCTGCCATTGGCTGCTATGGTGTGGGGGTGGGGAATGTACAGTTCCTGCCTTATGCAGAGTGAGGGGTCAGAGAGTCACACCCTTTAGTCTCACTGTCCTTGTTCAGGGTACTGAAGCTCGAGGTCTCATAATTAAACCTTACGTTTTCAACCTTGGCTGCACAGCTAGAATCACCTGGGGAGCTCAAAAAGTTACTTATGCCCAGGCCTCACCCCCAGACATTATGATTGAATTGTTCTGGGGTATGACCTGAGCATTGAGATGATTAAAAGTACCTCTAGTGACCAATGTGTAGTCAGGGGTCGCTGTGCCACAAGCCCTGGGACTTCCCTCTCCCTTCCTCAAGACACCCCCTCCTCCCTGATTCCAACTCCTCAGATCATTCTATTCCTTCTCTCTCTCCCCAGGGCTCCCCACTCAGCTCCTTTCTAAGGCTGGGTCCTTCTGCCCACAGTGAATGAGTCTCCAGTCTCTTGGGACTCAGAAATTGTTATGGGCTGAATTGTGCTCCCCCAAATTTATACGTTGAAGTCCTGACATCTAATACCTCGGGATGTGACTGTGTTTAGAGACAGGGCCTTTGAAGAGGTAATTAAGGTAAAATGAGCTCATATGGATGGACCCTAATCCAATATGATGAGTGTTCTTATAAGAAGAGGAGATAAGTACACATATAGGCACAGACGAAAAAACATGTGGAAACAGAGAGAACATGACTATCTACAAGCCAAAGAGAGAGGTCTCAGAAGAAATCAACCCTGTCAACACCTTGATCTCTGACTTCTAGCCTACAGAATTATGAGCAAGTAAATTTCTGTTGTTTAAGCCACCCAGTCTGTGGCACCTGATGTAGCAGACTAAGACAGAACTCTTCTCAGTGCACAGGTGCATTGCGGTCATGGTCCTTCTCTCCCTGAAGGTTGAGTCTGCTGGCTTGTGGATTAGTCTTTAATATCTGAGAGGGCTTTCGCACAGAGAGGAACACCCACAATCGTATAAACCTTAATGCCAATGGATTGAGCATTTAGGCATTGATATAAAATTTGATTAAATTTCTTTAGTTTAAACTGCAATTGCAAACTTGGTATTCTTTTGAACATTTAAGTATCTTAAACAGACAAAATACACAAACTTATTACAACATTTAACCTTAGACTATTCTAAACATCAGATACCATGTGTGGAATTTATTTCTCCATTTAAGTTATTTTATACCTCCATAGGATATTATGCATGAAATTGTTTTGATTTCTTCCTAATGTTCCAGAAATATTTGTTTGATACCTTTTAGGTAATATGAGGGTACTTTAAAAAGCTCATGGAAAAATAGAATTATAAGATACTACAAATACTTCCATGAACTTTTTGAAGTACCTTCTTAATTGTCATTAGACCCCAAATTCAAATGGATTTTTTTGACTATTTCCTGGTTGAGCACGAAATTCAGTTTTCTCTCCTCAAGCGACTCAAATTCAGGCCAATAGTTACAATGCGGATCCTCTTTTCCTTATTGTTATACTTGTTAGGTTACTTAGTCCACTCCTTTCTCTAGATTTTAATTTGCCCCCAGAACTTGATGTTTACCTCCAGAAATAATGTATTTTGAAGTCTCACTTAGCTAAGATGTACAATGCATTGCCCTATATTGGATAGATCATGTGGTGTATTACGATTATAAACAACATATACGTTCTTAGCAGTGTTGTATTACTATTAGTGGAACCAACAGTGTTTTACTGGGTAGGAGTTGAGTCTGTGCTTAGCACCCCCCTGTAGGACATTTAGGAAATTTATCATCTCAGCATTCACTACCGAGCCCTCTTTTTATGTGGTTATTGCAACTGACCCCTGGTGCTGATTAACTATTCAGTTATTCTGCACTTTCTGTTAACTCATTAATTATAAGTTCATCTCCTTCATAGATTCCACTTGTTTCAATTAAACTTAATATTATATTTTTATGCTCAAATCATCACATCTTGACTGGTGCCTATCTTCTGCCTGAGTCTGAGTCACATGACAAAATTTCTAATCAGTTAACCTTGGAAGATACCTTATTCAAAGCCTCCTGTCCAACCCGTGGCTTCTTCCCTTCCTTACTCCAGCTGTGGGGTGCAGGGAGGAGGGCAGTTTTGGCCATACATGCACGGGATCTTTTGTGTTGAGCAGATGAATAGAGGTGGGATGACATCTCTTCTTCCATGGCTGATTTTGAACCCCTCTGGAGAGGCCAAAAGCAGACAGCCAGGTGAGACTTTGTAAGACCAACCCAAACTGAGCTGCTCTGGGGTATATGCAACAAAGCACAGCCCAGTGGTGGAGGAAGGCTTCCCTTGCCCAGAATGACAAGGACGGTGGTGGTGCCCAGACCTTGCGTTCTTACTTTGCATATATGTGCTATCTCTTTTCACTTAGCCCTCTAAATAGTCTTTTGGTCTAGGTATTATTTATTTTTATTGTATGACTCAAGCATCTGCAGCTTAGTGAGATTAGGTAATATCCAGCAAGTAGTATGGCAAGGATTTTAATCCAGGAGTATCTAACTAAATGCCAAAGGTTTTTGTTTTGTTTTGTTTTTTACTTGAATAAACTCTATCATTAACATAAAATAAACATACTGAAAAGTGCACTTATCATATAGCTCGATGGATTATCATAAAGTGAATGATCAGGCAATACCACGTTACCAGCATCCCAAAAGCCTTCTTCTTGTCCCTCTTGGTCACCAGTGCCTCTTTCTCAAAGCTAGCCACTGACTTCCCCTCTAACACCACAGATGGTGTTTGCCTATGTTTTACCTTTATATAAATCAAGTTATACAGTACGTACTCTTCTATGCCTAGTTTCTTTTATTAAACATTACGTTCGTGAGAGTCTTTCCTGACACGTTTTGTAGCAATGTTTCATTTATACTCATGACTGTATAGTATTCCATTGTTTGAATATAATAAAATTTAATTTTTATGCTAGTATTGATGGGCATTTGGGCTATAATAAATAATGCTGCTAAAGACACTCTTTGAAAAGCCTTTTGGTGCAAAAATGTGAACACATTTTTGCTGCATGTGTAGCTACGATGGAATGGATAGGTCCTAGGGTAGGGGCATATTTAGCTTTAGGAGATTTCATATATATTACATCATATCAGCGGGTACATGATATCAACATGACATTATTGGTGACATTAACTTTAACCCCCTTTTAAGGTTACACCGGCCAGTTTTCTCTTCTGTGAAGTTTCTGTTTCCCTTTCCATCCTCTATTCATCAGAAGCAAGTCACTAAGTCCGGCCCACACGCAAAGGGAAATAAATTAAGCTCTACCTCCTGGAGGAAGGAATGTGAATGTCTTCCTAGGCTTAGGTTAAACCACCACAGTAATTAATAAATATCTGGGAGGAGATAGCTTGAGGTTATGCAAATATCTTGTTTATCCTAAAAGTTTCACCCACTAATTTAGCATGTGTCAGTGGATCTTGCTTACAATAGGTACTATTGTGGCGTTCTAATGGTAATTTTCAACAAGCGGACTTCAAAAAGTTCATGGAAAGATTAGTATTATCTTTTAATTCTATATTCTATGAACTTTTTGAGGTAGGTACCCTAGTATTTCCCTCATTCCTTCTACATGTACTACTGGCAATTCTTCTATAAGAAAGATTTGTCCCTTCTTCCCTGTTTGTCAGTATGGAGTCATAAACGTTTGTTTTATTTGGGGGGGAGGGTTATACCCCAATATCATCATTATTTAATTTGATGCTCAGATTGTTCCAACTTTGGCCACCGGGAGCTTTTTCTGATGGTTCCTTGTGTGTCTTTGACACACACTTTTTTTTTTTTTTTTTTTTTTAGCACTTTCTTCTTAATCAACTTTGTTGAGATATAATTTGTAGACCATAACCTTTACCTGTTTTGAGTGTATGCATATGTTCAACTGGTGCGCTCATCACATCAGATCAGTAAGTACATAATATCAGTATGATTTTTAGTATATTTACAGTTGTGCACTATTAGAACAGTCTAATTGTAGAGTATTTCTACCACGTGAAAAGAAACCTCATCTCTATGTGCAGTCATTCTCCATTCCCAGCCTCAGGCCTAGGCATTCACTAATCTAATTTCTGTCTCTGTAGATTTGTTTGTTCTGGACCCTTCTTTACTTTCTGGCACCAGAAGATGCTCCAGACTCATATTTTCTCTGCCCTTGCCCTAGAAACAGCTGTTTCTTCAAGGAGCACTTGTTTTGTTTATTGAAGAATGATATTTAGAAACCAAGATCTGGGTGCTAGGTGTACATGTTGCTACCTGACTGTCCATGTTTTCAGCTTCTATTAGTGGACAGAGGCAGGAAATATGAGTATATATACTAGCCTATGTATACACATTTTTCTGTATTCATTTCTATTGTATGTATCTGTATACATATTAATGTAAATATAAGTTTGTGCTGGTATCCGTGACTCTAATCCAGCACCACAGGGTTCATTCTAGCCTTCCCCCCTTGCTTATTTGTAACTTCTTTCTTTGACAGTGAGAAACCTGGCTCATTATTTACAATATATTTTCTTACTCATTTTTTTTTTTTTTTAAACAAGCTCTGGCAAGATTTATTAGAGAAAAACTTTGCATGATTTACTTTTCACCAGTCTGTTCTGGCATGCTTCTAGTGATATCAGAATCACTTGGATCAATGCCAGCCAGTGTGCATACTCCCTAGTATTTCCCACATGCTGTGCCCAGTTCCATATTACTGCCACTGCAGTGGTGGACACCATTTTTGGCTAATATGGCATAGTGCTCTATTTCATGTTTCCTCAAAGCTGGGCAGTGGTTGGCAAGGATGACCAATGTCGCTTTTCCTTGTCGGATCATCTTTAGAATCTTCTTGGACCCCCTCACATACTTTCCACTTTTCATAACGAGCTGCAGCCTGGAGTTGATGATTCCAGCAACTTTTTCATCATCTTTGCCACCACCATCTTCCTGCCAAAAGTGTGGGATGGTCCCCAACCAACAGCAGCCACCAAGATGGCCTGGGAGCAAGAAAGTCTTACTTAATTTTATATACATGTGTATTGGGTTGATTGATGATCCTCAAAAATATATGTTCATGCCCTAAACGCTGGAAGCTGTGAATGTAAGCTTATTTGGGAACAGGGTCTTTATAGACATAATTAGGTTAAGGATCTCAAGATTTTTATCTTGGATTATCCAGGTGGGCCCTAAATCCAATGACAAGGGCCCTATAAAAGACATAGAGGAGGAACATATGAAGATTAAAGGAGAAGGCCATGTGAAGACAGTGGCAGAGATTGGAGTCATGCAGCCACAAGTCAAGGACAACTGGAGTGACCAGAAGCCAAAACAAGCAAGCAAGGAATTTTCCCCAGAGACTTCAAAGAGACTACAGCCCTGACAACTCCTTGATTTTGGAGTTCTCATTTCCAAAACAGTGAGAGAATACCTTTCTTTTGTTTTAAGCCACCAAATCTGTAGTAATTTGTTACAGCAGCCTTAGGAAACTAATACATTGCATGTAAAATAGTTTCAGAAGTTCTAACCATACTCCCGTGATAAACAAATTTGTCAACTAGAAGGTAGTATTTACATAGAGATCTTTTTGTCTATCTTACAGTATCTAGTCAAAACACTGCTTTCCAAAGTAACTTAGGTCAGCTCCATTAGTACACACTCTTTTTTTTTTTTCTCCTAGTCTGGTTTCTTTCATTCAGCAGGATGTTGAGATGCACTGCTGTTGAGTGTATCAAAAATATATTCCCTTTTACTGCTGAATAGTATTCCATCACATGAATATACCACAATTTGTGAATCCATACATTTGCTAATAGACATTTGCGGTTTTTCCAGTTTTTGGTCATTCCTGATAAAGCTGCTAAGAACATTTTTTGTCTATAACTTTGTGTAGATATGTGATTTTTATATCATAGATAAGTATCTATGAGTATAATAGCTGTCAATATGGTAGACATATGTTTAAATTTTTAAGAAACTACCAAATTATTTTCCAGAAGATTGTATTATTTTACACTCCCATCATCAGTGTACAGAACAGAAATTAAAAACTGTCCAATAAGGTCCAATTTATCAATTTTTCTTTTATGGTTCAGGCTTTTTGTTTCTTATTTAAGAATTCTTTACCTAACTCAAGGTCACAAAAATTTCCTTTTTGTTTTTCTATAAGTTTCATACTTTTTAGCTCTTACACTTAGGTTTAGGATTCCTTGTGAGTTAATTTTTGCACAGTGAGATGTAAGGGTAGAGCTTCATTTTTTGCATAGGTGTCTAATTGTTCCAGCATTACTTTTTGAAAAGATTATCTCCCCCCCCCCCCCCGCATGCACACACTTAATTACCTTGACATCTATGTTGAAAAAGTGATTCACCATGCATGGGTCTATTTCTGGAGTCTCTACTCTGTTCCATTGACCCGTATGTCTATCCTTGTGCCAGTATTACATACATTGTAGTCTTGATAGCCAATAGTAAACACCTTTCAATTTGTTCTTCAAGATTATTTTTGTTATTCATTCCATGCAAATTTTAGATTCAGTTTGTCAATTTTCTCTCTCTCACACATACAACAGCATGGTTTTTAAAAATTTTTCTTTCTAAGTATGACAAAAACTAGAAAAGCACACCAATTATAGGTATATAGCTTGATGAGTTTCCATAGTTAACACACCAATATAACCACCACTCAGATCAAGAAACAGGACTATTACAGCACACAGGGCACCCTTCAAACAATTCACCCCAAAAAGATACACTTTACCTGTCTTCTTTTGCTTAATGGTATGTTTGTGAAGTTCATCCATATTGTTGAAAATAGTCATAATTTTGTTCATTTTCATTGCTGTACAATATTTCATTGCATGAATATAACATAACTTATACATCCTTCTACTGTTGATAGGCATTTGGGTAGTTTCCAGTTTGGGGCTATCATAAATTGTGCTGTGAACATTTTTATAGTTTTTTGGGATAGACATGTAAGCATTTTTGCTTGGATATATACCTAGCAGTGGAATTGTGGGATCTTAAGGTTTGTATATGTTCAGGCTTAGTTGACACTGCAAACAGAATTCAAAATAATTGTACTATTTTACACTTCTGATAGCAGTGCATGTGTGGCCTGGTTGGTAACACTTGGTATTTTTTCATTTCATTGCATTGTGGCTTATGAAATTTGTTAAATTATGATAAAATATTTATAACATAAATTTTACCATTTTAACCACTTTTAAGTGTACAGTTCAGTGGCACTGTCTATTCACACTATTGTAGACCATCAACACCATCCACACACACACCTTTGTTCATCTTCTCAAACTGAAATCTACCCATTAAACAAAAACTGACCATTTCCCCTCCCTCTGAACCCTGGCAACCACTATTCTACTTTCTATCTCTATAAATTTGACTACTCTGGGTACCTCATTAAGTGCTATCATACAATATTTGTCTTTTTGTGACTGGCTTATTTTGCTTAGCATAATGTCCTCAAGGTTCACCCATGTTTTAGCATGTGTCAGAATTTCCTTTCTTTTTAAGGCTGAATAACATTTCCTTGTATGTGTGTACTTCAGCTGGTTTATCCATTTATCTGTTGATGGACTTTTGCATTGTTTCCGCCTCTTGGCTACTGCAAAGAATGCTGCTATGAACATGGATGTACAATATGTTTGAGCTCTTGCTTTCAATTCTTTTCAGTATACACTCAGAACTTGAATTTCTGGATAAATGGTAATTCTATTTTTTATTTTTTGAGGAACCATCATACCATTTTCCATAGTGGTTGTACCATTTTACATTCCCTCCAACTGTGTACAAGGGTTCCAGTTTCTCCACATTCTTATTAACAATTCTTTTCTTTTCTTTTTGATAATAGCCACCCTAAAGGGTGTGAGATGGTGCATTATGGTTTTAATTTTTCATGGTGACTAGTGCAGTCGAGCATCTTCTGTGGTTACTAGCCTTGAAACCTCTTTTATAAAGTGCCTATTCTAGTCTTTGCCATCCTTTCTTACAAGACGTCACCATTTTCCTATTGGCCTGCAGTTTATTTATGCGTTCTAAGTGAGAACTTTGTCATACATATGTTTTGCAAATATGCATATCTTCTCTTATTCTGTGGGCTACCTTTTCTAGTAGGAGGGGCAATCTGTAGCTTATGCTCTCTCTGTGATTTTGAAAGCCAAACTTCAGTCCCATCCATTCCTTAAGGTCTAACAGTAATTGAGTCTTTTCTATGAAATATCCTTTTATTACTTTCTTATAACTCCAATCTCCATTAACTTTCTTCATTTCTGCCCTTCTAGAGTGCTTCCCATCTGATTTTGTGACCAAGCAGCAATACAATTAGACTGTATCTTTGTCTCTTAAAAATCCTACAGCCGGACCATATTACTTAAGTACTTTGTGTATGTTACTTCCCCACCTAGACTTTAAATCATAGTACAAAGGCTTTAAAAAATATTATCCCTAGTACATACCAACATGTGCAGCTGTAGCAAGAGCTCAATACTTCTTACATGATTTGGAAAATGTTAATACTACAAGGAGTATCTACTAGCCACTAAAAAATTTATAGAAAATTATTCAAATAAAATACATTTTGTTGAAGTAGTAGTGAAAACAGAGCTACAGAAATCACAAGTGAGTCTAATCTCTACAACATAAAGAAATAGTATTGGGAGTGTTTTACTTTAACCTCTCTAGACTCTATTTGGAATTCCAGTTAACAGTCCTGAATATCTCCTTTGCTATCTACTTAGTCTTGTTCAAATATCATACTAGCTGATAGAAATTTCCTATGTTTTGAATCATCTTATCTGATTTACCAGATGCAGAAAGAGGATTCTGGATTCACATGTGGAGCATTTTATTCCATGAAAGTTATGCTTGGGTTTCACCTCTAAAAACATTTACTTTGACCTAGAATTGGTAAAATCATCCTACTCTCATGCTTCTTTATGCTTTTGTTCTGCTGTTGGTCTCTTTAATCAATGCACATCCATCCATATTATGTGTAAGTCTGGATCAGCTTGAAATGGTAAAGTAGTACAAGGTATCAGCATGGTCTTTGAGAGTCTGGTTATGTGCATGATCAACTATCTGACAAGTTTCTCAATAAGGATGTGGGTAATGTTAATGTTCTTCAAATATCAAATGATATTTTTAAAATACCTGCCTTTTAACATTCACTTTAAATTGCTTTTGAATGCAACCCATCCATCGCTTAATTTACAGTTTTAGCTCTCTAATGGTACGTTTGTGGACTCAGAAACAATGTTCCCTAAAAGTGATATTTGAGCTTTATTGGAGAAAAACAAGACATTTTTAAAGCCTTGTTTTAATACTTTATTGTGGAAAATAGCTACTTAATTACATTCTATTGCTTGTCTTTTGGGACTGAGATGAAGAAAAATTAGATATGTTATCTCTTTGGGGCTGTTCTGATGGAGTGCCTGCATTTCTCTCACATATCAGATAACAAGGTGACCCTTGTTTTTACAGGCTTTGTGCCTTTTACCTTGGAATTCTACAAGAAATCTCTCAAATTCAAGTGCAACTTTTCTTGGAATGAAATGTTCCACATGTGATTCTAGAGTCCTCTTTCTGCATCTAGCAAATCAGAGAAAATGAGTCAAAACTCATAGGGAATTCTCTATCACCTAGCATGATATTTAGGAAGGTACAAGAAATCCTTGAAGCCTCTAGTGCTTTTATTTGATGTGTTACTACAACTAGAGCAATTTTCTTTGATAGGCTGATTCAGTCATTACTACAATAGAGATGTAAGAAATACAAAGCATTTCCTCAAGTGCTTAACTCACTATGGAGAAGCAACACTGGATAAACCAGAATGTTTAGGAATATGAGGTGGGTAGGAAAATTAATGTTCTGGTTAGGATAGGGTTTAGTTGCACTTAACAAAGGCTGATTATCGTGCTTAATCAAATTAGGAGTTTATTTATGTAACAAGAGTCTGGGAGTAGACAATGTGAGCCTAGTGATGCCACTTAAGAAAACAGCCCCTTCTCCCCTTCTGCTCCATAATCCTCAGCACTGTGATAAATGGCTGCTCCATCTCAACACTGTATCACCATCTGGAGAAGACACTTTAAAGGCAGAAAGTTCATGCCAGCTGAGTTGTCCTTCATAAAGAGATATAAATCTGTAGATATAGATATCAGAAAAAAATAGCTCTCCATGAAGTAACTTCTGGTCCAACTCAATGGCTAATGGATGAGATGACCACTGTAGACGGAAGAGCATTTGTGGAGGTATTTTAAATCAGATTTGTTATTACCCCAAACAAATTTATGATTCTGTTAGCAAGGAAGAAAAATATGCACTGGGTAGGCAAACCAGCAATGTCTATCACATTTGATTAACTGAATTAAGTACCACACTTTGGGTTTTAAATCTTGCTGCTAGACATTTTTCTAAAAATGTATTCATCCATTTCCATGTCTTTGTAAGTTCACCATCACACAGATCTTCACTACATTTTCTTTTGATTACTGTTTCTCAACTTACCTGATATTTCAGTAAAGAAGAACAACTTATGATATATCCACTTGATGGACTACTGCATAGTCATTCAAAAGACAAACATATGGCAAAATATCTGCACAAGCACTTCCCAAAAAATTATATCCAAATGATGAACAAACATGAAAAAGATGCTTACCTTCATCAGTGGAAATATGCAAATTAAAGCAATAATGAAATAGCATTAAATACCATTGTACACCTAGAAAAATGTTTAAAATTTTAAAAAGACAGTATTGGTGAGGATGTGGAGCAAATGAAATCCTCACTGGAAATTAGAAAAATCTTCACAGACCCCTTTTCCCACCAAAAAAAGAAAAACAAATCTTGAGCAGAAACTACAGCAGTGTTCTGTATGCAAGCAGGGAAAGTGAGAGTGATCTGAGTGCAAATGCCAATAGCAGCTCTTTGTGAGAGGCTGAACCAGATACTCCCACTTTTAGGGGGCACTACAGAAAGGATTAAAATGGCTGCAGTTGCTAGCACCCTTGGGCACACAGCAGAAGCAGATGCAAATCATCTTTGAAGGAAAGTGTCCTCAATGTAGGTCATTAGAATTTCCATATACTAAGACCAAGGAAATATGAACTCACAATCTAAGTCACCAAGTATACTTGGAGGCAAGCCACCATGGGTGAGAAAGATTAAAAAAGAAAACACACACAACTTATTTAGATATTAGAATTGTCAGATACTGATACAGGGTACAGAATAACTAGTTAAGAAACATTTAAAGAAATGAAGTATGGAACCACAAAGATGAGCAAGCAATAAGAGACTATCAAGAATATAACAGCAAGATGTGCATAACAATAAAACGAAACTTCTAAAAATAAAAAAATAGATTTTTTTGAAAGAACAAGACTCAATGTAGGGGGTTAATAACAGATGAAACATAGTTGAAAAGTGAACTGGAAAATATAGCTGAAGAAATTACCCAGACTGCAGTACAAAGAGTAAGAAGGTAGAAAATATAGAAGAAGATAAGAGATATAAAGAACAGAAGAGGAAACAGAAACATATATTTATTCTGATCCCTAAAAGAAGAGAGTAGAGAAAATTGAGGAAAAGGAATAATTGAAGAGATAGTGATTAAGACTTTTCCAGAAGTGATGATAGATATAAATCTGTTTTCCCAAGTAGAATAAAAGAAACCCAGGCATAGAAAACCAGGCAGAGTGAAATGCAGAAGAGCAAAGACAAAAGATTCCAAAAGTAGCCAAAGAAAAAAGATCATCCATAAAGATACAGAAGCAACGATGAGAACCAGAATGAAATAAAACAATACATTCAAAGTGTCAGTCCTGCAGTTTGAATGCATCCTATTTTTCAAGAATGAAAGTGATATAAAGATATAAAGACATTTTCAGGTAAACAAAATAAGAGTTTACCCCCAAAAGATCTCCATTAAAGGAACTTCTACAAGATATACTTTAGGAAGAAGGACAATGATCATAGAATGCTGGTCTGAGATATGAAAGGAATGGTAAGAAAATGAAATAGCAAATATATATACATATATATAAATAAACATCTTTGTAAAATAATCTGGGGGGGGTGTGTGACCAGATTTAAAGTGTTCTAAGGTCCTTGGATTGCCGAAGAGAGGGTCTAAGATATTATTAAATCTAAAGCTTTGTTGAATTAAATATGTAAGTTACAGTTTTAACGGTAACACTAAAAGAGAAATTGATCATATAAATTCCAAATGAATGAAAAAAAGTGGAAGAATAACCTCCCCACACACACACACACACTAAAAAAAAAAAAAAAGGTAAGGAAGAAGAAAAAAGCACAGAAAAAAATGGACTAATAAAATTCATTCAAACAAGTTCAATTATATGTAAATAATTATAATAAATATAAATGGAATAAACTTGCCAATTTAAGGATATCTTGCCATATTAGATAAAGAGCCAAAATCCAGCTACGTGAAGTTTATAAGAGACACATCTAAAATTTAAGGATAGAGAAAGAGAGGTTGGGGAGAGAAAAAGACATATCAGGTAGATACCAATAAAAAGAGAACTAGGATAATTACCTTAATATTTGACAAAATAGATTTAAAGACAAAAAAAGCAGTATTGGTGATAAATACATAATGACACTACTTAATGATAAAGGCTAAATTTAACAGAAGGAAAATATAGCAATTTAAACTTCTATTTTCCTAATTAAATAGCCCCAAAATATAAAAAACAAAAATTCATAGAATTTTGGCATAAAATGGACAAATGAAGAATTATAAGTACTCCTAGTTCTCTGCTGCAAAAATCATAAATAAAACTATGAGTGAATAAATTCAAAAGATAACATTTGTATCAGCTTGTGGGATGAAAGGCGATTTTTTTCTCCATTTTCTAAACTTTCCTGATTATTGTGATAGTGTTTTTATAATTAACACACTTTTTCTAAAAATTAAGTGTGGAGGTGAAAATTTTAGATAATTGAGGGCTTATGTGGGTCTAGTTAGTTATGGTTTTATTATATTTTGGGAGTAATTATAGTCTATAGTTTACCAGGTTGAGTACATTTTAGTGATAACTTCTTGTTTGTGTTTTGCTAAAATATCAAGTGATTTCTTCCTCAACTTAAATGGCTCAGGCAATACTTGACTTATACATTAAAGAATATGGTTTATTCCCCATACTGGCCAGCCGCAAAACAAAACAAACAGACATACGTGTGTGTGTGTGTGTGTGTGTGTATGTGTGTGTATGGTTTACCACAGGTTCTACTTTACTACATAAAAGAATTTTGGAAAGAATGCATAATAATGCACTCCAAATTTAAATGTGCTACTGATTGTTACATGATTGTACATGATTCTGGATATTTGTGTCAACAACAGAACCGCAACGTTTCTACACTTCTGCCCAAGCACTGCTACTATTACTCTAGGGATCAGTCACCCTGAAAAAAGTAGAGAAAAATGCAAGTTTTTCTTATATTGATACTCCTTTGGACTTAAGTTAACTTATATTTTTATTCCTAAAACTCAGCATTCTACTTCTACTTTTTGAAACATGTACTGTAAGCAATATTTAGATGAAATATAAACAATAAGGCAGGACACTAGGAAACTGGCTTTAAAGAAAACAGGCACAGGATTACTTTATCATAGTTCTGAAAACAGAACATACATTGGGGAAAGGACAGTCTCTTCAGTAAATGGTGCTGGGAAAACTGGTTATCTATGTGTAGAAGAATGAAACTAGACCTGTACCTCTTGCCATTTACCAAAATCAACTCAGAATGGATTAAAGACTTAGAATACGTAAAACTATAAAACTCCTAGAAGAAAACATAGGGAAAACACTGCAGGATGTAGGACTGGGAAAAGACGTCATGAATAAGAGCTCAAAAGCACAGGCAACAAAAATGACAAATAAACAAATGGGGTTAAACGAAACTAAAAAGCTTCTGCACAGCAAAGGAAACAACAGAGTGAAAAGAAAACCTACAGAATGGGAGAAAACATTTGCAAACTATACATCCAACAAGGGATTAATATCCGGAATACACAAGGAATTCAAACAATTCACCAGTAAAAAAATCAAATAATCCAATCAAAAAATGGGCAAAGGCACCAAATAGACAAATGGCTAACAAGTACATGAAAAAATGCTCAACATCACTCAGCATCAGGGAAATGAAAACCAGAACCACATCAAGATATTATCTCACCTCATTTAAACTGGCGATTATCAAAAAGACTGAGAATGACAAATGCTGACTCTCTCTACTCTTTTGGTGAGACTGTAAATTACTATAGCCATTACAGAAAACTGTAAGTTTCTCAAACTACAGGTAGAACTGTAATACAGTCCAGCAATCCCACTACTGGGTATATACCCAAAGGAAAGCAAGCCATCATGTCCGGGGGGTCCCTGCACTACCATATTTATCACAGCTCTATTTTCAATAGCCAAGATATGGAATCAGATAAGGATAACGTGGTATATATACACAATGGAATACTACTCAGCCACAAAAAGAACGAAATTCTGCCATTTGCGGTAACATGCATGAGCTTGGAGAAAATTATGTTAAGTGAAATAAGCCAGGCACAGAAAGAGAAATACCACATGTCCTCACTCATAAGTGGGAGCTCAAAAAACTAAATAAACAAATGGAAAGAAAGAAAGAAAGAAAAATTACAATAATACATTGAAGTTTAAAAAGGAGAGGACAGAATTGTGGTTACTAGAGATAGGGGAGAAGAAGAGGGTTTAGTGAGAAATAGGTTAATGGTCACAAAGAAAGATCACATTTTGTAATGATGAATTACCAGTTAACCTGATTTGATCATCACATATTGTACACAGTTATTGATATTCAATTTTGTACTCCACAAATATGTATTATCAATTGTTTCAATAAAAACACTAAAGAGATTAATAAACGAAACTCAATTTCAATATACTTTAAGTTATGATCACTTTATTTATCTCTTCTATCATTACCTTTTATGTTCACTGTTTAAACTTATTGAGTAACATACACACAGTGAAGGGCACAAATCATAAACGTACGGCTTGATGAATTCTCACAAAGTGGGCATATCCGTGTTATCAGCACTCCCATTAACTTTTAAGGTGATAAACTTCTAAAACTAAAGGATTAAAAGCATCAACAATCACCACAAAAAGGTGGAGTGGTAAACAAGTAAGTGTAACTAGATCAGGTGGGAGGCACACTTGCAAAAATGAAACAATTTTTGGCTTCCATTTCATACCACACAGGTAGGTAATCTGTGTCTTCAGAACATGAGAAAATACACTGTCCCAATCTGATAGGTCCCTGGCTTGGAGGTTCTCCTCATGTATTTTTTATTTCCTGCAGTCGCTAAACTTTCTTTTTTTCCAAAGGAAACAGCAGAAGAAATATAAAACTTCAGAACCAGTGATGTAGACTGTTTAGCAACCTTCCTGTCCCCTCCCCCAGAGAGCTACATCTCTATAACGCTCAAGTTGTGACCTCGCACGGTAACTTTAAAGTTGACAGTCAACTTTTCAACATTTCGGGCGCTCTCTTCTTTCCCTTCGTTGGCAGATCGTTTTCGTTAACTTAAAATTGAAGTCGTTGTTATGGGAGGTCACCCAGAGGTTACTAAAGACAATACGGTTCACCGGGACTCTACCCCCACTTCACCTTGTAAATACAAGCCTTTCCCAGATCTGAGTTCCAAAATTTTTTTTATCCGTAGAGACCAGAAATGTTGTTGGTGCCCATTTAGTAAAGCCTTTCCTAGATTTTTATTCTTTGAATTTTCAGCGATTTCTTCGACTCACCAGTAACTTTCCCAATTATATTAACAAATAATCAACATAGGCCACTATTGGTTTTGCTCGGAATTTACGAGCAATTTAGCCACACACGCGATTAGCAACATTAAGGGGCTCGTCCTGGCAGAGAATGCACAGAATGCGAGTCCCCTGGTATCCGAATGAGGCGACAATTACAGATGGTCAAAGCTCAGCAACATCCTTGAGAGCAAGGACAGCTGCTCTGATTGCAGGTCGCCGGAGTGCGCCGCTGGGATGCTTTTATGACCGATGGCAGCAGTGCCGCAGCAAGGAGGGTCCCACTGGAGATGCCTGAGGTGAGCGTGGGCACCCTGCCACCAGCCGCCCCCACCACAAAGAGTGAACGCTCCGTATCCCGTCACCAGGGCAACTCTGCAATCCGACACCGAGTTTCAAGATTCCACATCCCGACCAACGGGCGCAGAAGAGAAGCGCATCACGGCCAGCCGCGGGGACTCCGTGGCTTCACCGCTGTCCCTGGGGTGCCCAGTGCGACGCAAGAGACGCCCTCTCCGCGGGCCCCGGCCTGACGCTCCGCGACCCCCCGACGCCCCGCGGCTGCGCCCGCCCGCGCCTCCCGCACGTGGAGGCCGTGATTGTCCCGGAGCGGTATCCCTCCGCGCCCCCGCCTCTGTCCCCCCGCCCTGCCGGGACCCTCCATGTCGGCGCCGCGGAAGGATCGCACGCACGCGCGCGCGCGCGCACGTTCCGCCGCGGCCGCGGAGAACCGAGGTTGCCGCGGTGAGGAGCCGCCGCCGGCACCACTGCAACGTCGAGCTGCTGTTTGTCAGCCCCGCGGCGGCGGGCGGCGGGCGGCCAGACCGGGAGCGTTCCGCGGCTCGTGTTGCCGCCGTGCCCACGTCCTCCCTCCACAGCTCCCGGGGAGGGGGGCGGTCGGTGCCTGCGCAGAGCCGCCTCCTCCCGCCTCCGCCCCGCCTCCCCCCGCGCCGCCGCCGCCCGCCGCCGCCGCGCCTGCTGCTCCTCGCCGTCCCCGCTGCAGTGCGAAGGGCTCGAAGATGGCCGGGTGGCAGAGCTACGTGGATAACCTGATGTGCGATGGCTGCTGCCAGGAGGCCGCCATTGTCGGCTACTGCGACGCCAAATACGTCTGGGCAGCCACGGCCGGGGGCGTCTTCCAGAGCATTACGGTGAGAGCCGGCGGCGGCCGGGAGCCCGGTCCCTGCACCCGAACGGGGCCGACCGGCCTCGGGGGCGCCGCAGCGCGGGCCGAGCCGGCAGGTGTGCGGGGCGGCGGGCGCCCGGGACGCGGCTGCCGTGCGGGCGGGGAGGCCGAGGCCGGGGACGCCCCCTCGCCCGGGCTGCGCTGACGGCGGGGGCGGCGGCCGGACCCCTCGCCTGCCCCGGCGTTCCCAGGACCGGTCCGGGTGCCCGGGGGCGGGGGAGGGGAGCGCGCGGGCGGGGGAGCTGTTCCTTTCCCCCCCCCTAGTGCGGCTTCTCCAGGTCCCTTGGAAGTCCCGAGGTGTGCTCTGCACGTCCCAGGTGGAAACGGGGGTCGAGAATTGGGGCCGGGCGCGCCGGGCCCGGGCGGGGGTCCCCGGGGGTGGCCGCCTCTGGCTCCGTGGACAGCGCGCCGCGGGCTGTGGGAGGCGGCGGTGGCGGCCCGGCCCCCGGGATTCTCGAAGCGACTTTGCGTAGGTTTGCCGGTGTCCAGGCCTCCAGGCTTGTGAGAATTTACGCCTACCACGTAGGTGGAGTCGTGAATCTCGACTTCAGCTCTGGCTCTATACGTTTTTTTTTTTTTTTTTTTTTAATTCTCCAAGATGGCGAACTGCCATCGATTTCTCTCCTCATCCTATGGAGACTCATCGATATACCGTTATCCCCAGTTACGCAGTAGAGCTCTAAAAAGGGGGTGCTTTTAGGGGGCTCTCAATAATCTGCGAAGATGAGGAGACACTTTATTTCTCCAGGCACTCTCTAGCGATGGTGATAACGGTGCTCATGCAGATTTGTGCTTCACGTTCACATTGCATGATTTTCTTGTGACTTGATGGTTTTGACTTGGTTGCCACATGTTTGGGGAATATTTGTCACTAAGTCTACAGCGCTGCTTATTGTTTTGCTTATTTCTGCCCAAGGCTCTTTATGAAATTGTGGTAGTTGTATCAAATATGAGACCATTCCCTTCATTTCTTAGCCCTATGCTCCCTTCCCATCAAATGCCAAAATTTAGGTTCCCTATTACGGGCGCTAATTACTCCTTTACTACTTAACGTGGTCGAAGATATAACTGTGGAACTCAGCCCTTGATACTAGTACTTTAAGGTCTCCTATACCCGCAATGGACTATAGTTCTTGTAGAGAATTGGCATCTGGTGATCAACTTTTTTCCTGCAGTCCTCTCGTCTTTGTGTGTGAGTTCCCGCTGTCTGGCTAGGAAGATTGCGGGAGTGTGCTTGGAAATGGCTGGGGCCTGCTATGACTCTGCAGTTCTGATGGGGGCGACGCCTTCTTTCTTATTCATGGAATGTTAGAATGCACGTTTTCTCCTTTCCAGTTCTGGTGGCTACCTCAGTTTCTTTCCAAATCTCGTTCCATTTTCTCTATTCTTTTACCGTTGCCTACTGCAATGCCGTAGACAGAATCCGCTTTGCGTTGCCCAGAGAGAAAACTGCTTACTGAGATGGGAGGGGAAGGGAAGTTGGAGAGAAAAAGGAGTAGTGTCTAGAAAAGTAGGAGGGAAATATGAATTTGGAAATGTGCTGAGGTCTAGGGATTGAAGTTCACATCTTCAGGGATATTTGACGCTATTCCAAGTAGAAAAGTGAACAGATCTGCTAATCACCGGCTTTGAGACTTTCAAGCAACTTTAAATGTGATGCAACATGACTGACTGTAATGTGACAGAATGGGATAGACAAGCTGTTGTTGAAAGAGTTTATAGCTGAATCTTTATCATTATAATAAGCACCTTCAGGCACCACCTGACTTGGTATAGTTTATAAATAACTTAAGTTTGCAGTTTGTCTAGTGTCAACTACCAACTATTTAGAAAGATTCTTTGTGTAGACAGGTATTTAGTTAGCAGACCGCACTGTTAACTGTGAAATCAGATGAACTGATACACAACATGTAATCATGTAAGATTAAGTAGTTCTTCAGAAAAGACCGAATCTAGATTTTACATTAGTGAAATGTGCTGTCTTGTAGTGGTAATATAAACTTAGCACACAGTCTTTCCTGTTGTATTGAGCCTTGAAAGGAATTAACTAAAACTTCCTGTGTTTTTTTTCTTTTTCTTTTTTCTGGTGGGCAGCCAATAGAAATAGATATGATTGTAGGAAAAGACCGGGAAGGTTTCTTTACCAACGGTTTGACTCTTGGCGCAAAGAAGTGCTCAGTGATCAGAGATAGTTTATACGTTGATGGTGACTGCACAATGGACATCCGGACAAAGAGTCAAGGTGGAGAGCCAACATACAACGTTGCTGTTGGCAGAGCTGGTAGAGGTAAGCATAGTATTCTTTTGATTAAAAGCTTCATGCCACATTACAACTTATTAAGCAGTTTCTTTAACATTATGAATAAAAGTTAGTCCATAATGGCTATTAAGGTGGTTTTTGTGAACTGCCCAGCACTGAAGGGAAACACTGCTTTAGATTTACCTACTCTACAGTAGCTGCACATACAGGCTAGCCTTTTAGATCCTGACTTTATTCTAAAACAGAACATTCAACTTTAGTAAATGTAAAATCAAAAGTTGTCTTTTAAACTGCTTGACATGTCAAAGGATATAATCCTATGGTGTATCAAATTGTTAAATTGTTCAAATCATTCAGATATTATAGTGCCTTGAGTATTTGACCTTTGGATCTCTTTTCTTTCTTTCTTTCTTTCTTTTTTTTTTTTTTCTGTACTTGCATTTTAATCATTTCACTGCTCAGCATACATTTGGAAAATTTGACATTGGTTTCTGTTCTGTTAGGAACATTGCTGGGGAAGAGAGAAATAATTAGATAAGGGTTTTGGAGTAAGTTGTCCATTTACTAAAATATTTTCAAAGATGAAATGTGTCTGAGATGTAGATTTGAAAAGTAGGAAATTACATTTAGTTTATATACTTGGTCCCCAAATTCTTGTGTCTCCAGACTGTTGTCAACATAGAAATTCTTACTGCACCAAAAGAAGTATCCGCTTTTTTGAAAGTAACTTTTGAAATTGAGGTTTATTGTGACATCTAATTGATTTACAAATAAATTAAAATGTGTTAACTTATGTAAATATTTCGTAAATAAGGAAGGCTTCTGTAACCTCATATAGCAGACTTGGCACGTTTAATTTTAAGACTAACTCTAGTATGTGAAGGGACTTGAAGTTACTCTGAGCTGTAGTTTAATGCTGTGGTTCTGCCAACTCCTTGTGATTGTCCTGAAGGTTACTCTTACTCTGGTGTGAGTTGATCCTTATGAGTATTTATCTATAGAGAAATTAGATGACTTTAAAATAGATACATCTCTCTAAACATTAGCTGTGCTCAGAGAGAAATATGCTGAAAAGAAGCTATCAACCACAGGACATGAAATCAGAATGAGATTTTCAAACCATATAGCACTGCTGACATCTAGTGGTAGTGGATATAAAACTTGAGATATACATATATTTTGGGGATAGACCTAGGAATTGCCTGTTGTTGGAAATAGTAAACCTGTTCCAGGATTTTAGACTCAATTAAAAATAAGGCTAGCACAATAAGTATATTGGTAAGAACAAACCTTAAATATTTTTAATTTGGCTTTTTCTGAATGGCACTGAAAACATTGTTTAAAGTTTGATTTTTCTCTGCAAGTAGTAGACACATTTAGCCTCACTTGTAAAACCTGATAGTTTGTACTTATCAAGCATGTTAAATTTGGGGAGAATTTGTAAATAAGAATTACCTAAGTTTTTTAAGTTTGTATTTTGGGGGCAAGTAATATGTATTTGTCACATCAACCAGAAATTGTTTGCCCAGAAGTAGAAGATAAATGATCACTTTTTTTTCCCTAGCTAGTGTAAAGGTAATTATATAGAACTTTGCTGCTTCATTGATTGGGCAGTCAGTAGTTCCTATGTTGTTTTTAGTATATTAGTTGGAAAGTTGTTTTTGGAGACCTAATTGACTTCAGTGCTGGACAGTTCATGGAAGACTAACTTAACTTATTAATCGGGGTTCTGTCTGCTAAAACTTATATGACTTTCTTGATTAACACTTCTTTTGAAACACTTTTCTTCTTTCTCTTTCAGTCTTGGTCTTTGTAATGGGAAAAGAAGGGGTCCATGGAGGCGGATTGAATAAGAAGGCATACTCAATGGCAAAATACTTGAGAGACTCTGGGTTCTAGCTGATAGGCAGACTGTTAAGTATTAGGGGAAAATTGCTCTTAAACTTTCCTAGCTGTAAGCTTAAGTCTTAATTCTGGAAATTTTATTAGCAATGCAGGGTGATGGGGTATGAACCTGTGTCTCCTTTGTATCCCTCTGTTGGTGGGGAAAGGTGTCTTTCTTTCTGCTCTCCCCTGCTTAAATAATTCTGTTCACTTTTGTTTTGTTTCCTTGTGTACTCCAGCATTGGTTATAGTCATGGGAAAGGAAGGTGTCCACGGAGGCACACTTAACAAGAAAGCATATGAACTGGCTTTATACCTGAGAAGGTCTGATGTGTAAGCAGCCTCTCCCCATCTACCTAGCAACTGTCTTCATCACCACCCCAATTATGATCACAATGCTATCAGACTATATAGGTGGTAGCTAATTTTTCTTTACATATTTTTTAATGTCATTATTCCTGTTTGCCCAATGGATCATTTGTATGTTAACCACTGTATGTAACCAACCCTTATCTGGCAACATAATTGCAGCACAATAATGATTTGCATGATACCTTGAAATTGGGGGGAGGGGGCATGCCAAGTTGGGCATCACTTTGTCTTAGCAATTAATGGGATATTGATTACTAAAATAAGTTAATATTAAGCAAGGTGCCAGTTGTACAATCTCTAATTTGATCAATGTCTTTTCAGCACTTTGAGCATTTTAGTCTTCCTTATGTAGCGCATGGTTGGGAGGAAAAAGTGCATGCATCTTTCCTTCACTCCTCCCTTTTTCCCCACCCCCTCCCCTTGCACATAAGGTATTTGGTTTGCTTTCATCTTTTATGCGGGTCCTGGTTTACTTAACCAATTAATATCTCTTTTGTTGATGAGCTATTGAGAGCTGCAGTAGTTTGCTTTTAGTATTGTTGTTGCACTTGTGTGTAGACAAACCTTTTTTCATAGTGTCCACAGGACACATGAAGAGTGCAACTGCAAAACAAGAGCAAAAAGCACTTCCTCCCATGACCTGACAGTGATCATACCGATTGAATCCCCAGGGACATTCATTCCATCATGGTAATAGCTCACATTTTTGTTCTTGTCTCTTTCTTTGCACACCAGCTCTACTTTTTAGTAAAATTGTAAAAGGCTGCCATTATGGACATTAGGTATCCCAACATAACCATCTGGAGTGTGTCTGGTTTGTTCTTCATAGGACCAATTTTTATTTGCAGCTTGAGTTTTTATATGAAGTTGCATTATTGTGGACTTGGCTGTCTTGTGATGAATTTTTTTCATATGTATTCTGTGCCATACTATTGTTAAAAATGAACTGTTGCTATTGTGAGATGGATTTTAACTGACCTATTAAGGGTTTCTTTCGAATGGCACTACTTTAGGGACATTCTAGTATTTGCTTCTATTGTTTGGGCCTGTGGATAATGTACAGATTTAAAAACAAATCTTGTTGCTGATTTGTCCATTTCTTTCCCTGCACTTTGTTACATCTGGGATACAGTCTAACTCATCTGATTTAATATGCATTTAAAAAAATGCCATAACTATTAAACACCTTGTTTACAGACAGATGAAATAAATTTATTCCAACCAAACACTCTAGACTCCTGTTGTTTATGTAAATTGTTGGCTTACTATTGCAGTTGATTTTTGACCAAAAAAAAAATATGCAGAATAGGGAAGCATAGAATTAAAATAAAACATTTAGCTGATGGCCTACTTCAGGTCGTATTTATTATAAAGTGCCTGGGAATTCCTTTTTAATGGGCTTTGATCTATTAAAAATGGCTTTTAGTCATTTCAGGCTTATCTTTAGTCAAATTTCAAATGGACTAAAGATCAGTTGACTCATCTGCCAGAAAATATTTTCCTCTTGTTGCTGGTCTCTACATGTGAAATCTAGCGAGCATTAAGGGGCCCCTGTTCCAAGAAGGGTTTCTGCACTCTTGTTGGATTCTTCTGTGTTGAAATGTCATATGACTTTAGGTTTGGAGGCTGTGTTGGCAGGCTGAAGTCAGCTCTCCCACAGAAGAGCAGAAGACATTCATTAGTTAAACATATAAGAAGGTTGGTATGCTTTTGCATCTTCTGGCTTTGGAGTGACATGCTGACCATGGCTATGTAATAGGTTTATTCCCAGAGGTCATAAGATCCCTGATATGTATGGAAGTTTAGTAAATATGTAAATTTAGAACTATTTCAATAAATCATTATTACCACAAACTGTCAATCAGAAGCTTAAAGCAGGGACACTCAAAAGTTGGTGGGTCTAAGTGAAACTGAGGAGCTGGAAATAATGCACATTCTGTACTTGGGGGTTCTACTCTGGAGACAGAGATTCCATAAGCCCGGGAGACCTCTTTTTTGAAACAGTCACTGGGTCAGTTTGATTTATTTTAAGTGGCCTGTATGCTACCCTTTGAGAAACAGTGGGTTAGAGAATATTAATTTACCTTACTTAAAATATACTGATTATAACTAAAATTTTTTCTTTGACAAATTGTCAGGCATTAGTTCTGAATCTGATTGTACATATAGGCATGTAAAATTATGGAAGATAAGGGATTAGAGGCTACTTTGGTAGTTGGACATACCCTAGAAATTGTAAAACATAAATAAAACCCTGGTATCAGCTTTTTGACCTGATATGATCCTTGTTAAGGACAAAAGTTTGGGCAAATGAAAATTTGGTGGTTGGGTGACTAATTGTAGTTCAAAGAATGACCACAATTGTGTAGCCTTTAATATAAATAGGTGAGGAACGTGTGTGGTAAGGGTTTGGGTAGGAGAGAGAAGAAGATGGTAGAGAGCAATTATATCACTAAAATAGTAAATAATAAAAACTAGTCCTTGACCTTTTACCAACAATTTCAGTAGAAAAACACTTAAGAAATATATGTATGTGTACTTTGCTTTTGTACTTTGTTCTAGGAATTTAGCATAAGGAAATGGAGATATACAAATTTGTATAACAGAATGTATCACACAGCATTACTTACTATAACAAAACTTGGAAAACTTCTAGAAGGTTCAACTTTAAGGGGTAATGTTTCAATAAGTGACGTTATGTCCATAGGACAAAATAGTCATTGAAGAAAGACGCAAAATGCTCACCAATGAATGTTAAATGAGGATATAAACAGATGTTACATACAGTGTAAGTACATACATACAATATGTAATACATATGTATTTTACATATGTATTTCTGAAGACAATTTATCAAGATTATCTCTAGGATAAGTTTCTGGGTGACTATATTTTGATTTCCAATGTTTTAAATGTTACTTTTATAATCAAATTTTAAATTAATTTTTAATAGAAGTTGGATTTTAATTTTACTTACTGTCTTACTTAAAAAGCTGTAACAAGGGTACTTTGAAAAGTTCACAAAAAAAGTAGAATTAAAAGATAATATAAATCTTTTCATGAACTTTTTGAAGACTCCTTGTATAGTTATACCATGGAATTATAGATGTCAAGTGAATATTAAGAGAACAAATAATCCTAGCCAGTGCTGTTAAATAAAACACTTCATACGTTTTTTTAACATCTAAATGTTGTTATAATTTGTAATTTCAAAAGTAATTTTTGCTCCAGAAAAACTCCGAACTTAAAAGGAACCAGGTCCTTGATCTGAACTGTGGATTAAGAACTAAGGGAATACAACATCTAATATATAAATTACGTATTACAGTGACTTTTAAGTTTTTCCCTTTTTATTTTAAAATATCGTTTTAGGTATGCTGTTTTCATTATTTATTTTAATAACTATTTTAAAGGCAATTACTTATTGTGCATTTATGTGCCAGACACTGAGCTCAGTGTTTTGCCCTCACACCCTACTTTAGGTTAAAATTAAATTATGCAAATGACAAACACAATTATGTCACATTACAACCTTTGCTTAACTACTACAGTATCAGACAGTAGACCTTGAAGTCAACCTTTTATTTTCCAAAGTGGAAATACCTTTTTTTGTGTGTGTGTGCTGATTATAAAAATTTTTAAAAGAAAAGCAATTCAGAAAATGAAATTTCTCCTGCTAGTGTTTCATTTCTTTTAAAATGCATCTTTTTTAACATGTATACCTAACACTTATTATTCTATAACATGCTTTTATTCACTAACAATTTCCCACATCAACACAAATATATGTTTGTTCTTTCAAGGCTGTATAGAAGTCTACTGTAAAGATGTACCTTAATTTACAATAGGATACCATAATATACACTATTTTTGGAATGATTTTGGCTGCGGTCTTAATTTTGGGGGAGGGATTACTTAATTGCTTGTGAGCAGTCTGTTATCTTGTATAAAGTTCAAAGGTGATGTGTGTTTACATGAGCTCAGTCATTATCCCTTTATAGCACTATGCGTATAAATAAGGCTAATGTGGTAAGTAATACTACAGTAGAACAAACATTACTGGTTCTTAAAGTGGAAAACATGTTTATTAATATTCAAACTCCCCTCATACAAGGCCATATAAAAATTCTTAGCGTTTTGATTATATATTAGTTTATATTTTCTACATAGTTACAATAATGTATGATATACAGTTTAGCTTTTCATAATACACTGTTTCATAATACATCATTAGTTTTGTTAAACATAAGCACTTGTTTTCAAATCCAGTACTTTAACAATTTCCTCTGTACATAGTTTAGCGGGCTAATTAGCATAAGATGCTCTTTATTAAGAGGTATATGATCTGAGTATTAACATTTGCTGAAGTTTGGTTTTTTTATGCAGTGTTTTCTTTCTGCTTTGATCACAACACAAAAACCCTTAAGGATACCAAAATTCAGTAAGTAAAGTCCAGAGACATTACTTTAGCTGCTGAATCAAATTCATACATAACACTATCGTATTAAAAACCTTAGAAAAAAAATTTTTTGAAGTCTGCACTAGTACAGAACATTCCTGTCAAGATAAGACTACTTGAGAATAGGAAAGAAAAAGACAGTTTTGAGCTTTGTTATGCTAATAGGAAAAATGCTAAATTACCTTGTTGCTCTTCACTAGTGATGGCAATTTGGGGAAATACCAGAACATATTCCAGCTCAACAACTCTCTAGGTTTCTTTATGAAGGTGGGTGGCTTAGCTCATGCCAAGTGGCTTCAGCACTAACCTCATGTGTAAAACACAACACATTTTCATACTGTGATCTAGGTCTTAATAGCAAGCTATACTGAGTTTTTTTTGTTGTTGTTTTTTAATGTTTTGGCTATATTTCATTCCAGAGGAAGAGCTGATTTGATGCTTGAGTTACAGCACCAGTTTATTGTTACTTATTAGTTAAATAAAGTACACTCCTACAGATAAATACTGGATCAGAAGGCCTGTTTCAGTAATCTGATTAAACTGTAGAATACTAAAAATTAAGTTATTTCTACAGAAATCTCAGAAGGGAGCAAAAAAAAAAAATCAAATTATGTACCTAAATAAACATTTTAAAGAGAAATGACCAGTCACCCTCTGAAGGTCAAACAGTATTTGCTAAGTTGTAATCCCGTTCACCATTAGGCTGCAATTGGACCACGACACTATGTTCATTAATCTCATTTGCTGTATCACTACTGTCAGTATCTTCATTGTCATCTTCCTCATAGTCTGAAGATTCTGTCATGTTCTGTTGTGATTGGGATTCCGACAAAGTTCCAAATGATGGGGTGCTGACAGAAGCTAAAGGTCTCAGTAAAGGGGTATGTTCTGACACTTCATTTTCTTCTTGACTACTATCTGTGTCAGAGTCTGAATCACCTTGAGAAGGAACAACTTTTTGCTTGCAGACTGGACAGATTTTTTTGGTTTTAGTTAGCCATGGGTCTACACACTTGCAGTGATAAGCTGTTGAAGCAAAATATACATCTTTAGTTAGTTTGCTGCAGCTGAGAATATTAATCTCTTGCCTTATTTATTTAGTGTTCTACTCTGCCTCATGTAGGGACAGAAAAAGAAAAGTGTGTAATTTTTATAAATACACCCCTTTCCTTTAATGAGGCTACTACTTAGTACAGGGCCTGGCTTATTGTGTGCTAATAACAATTTTCTGTCTCTTCCCCTGTAGTATTGAACCTAAATATAAATTAGTCTATATGTAAATTCAAAGCAGTATGTAATTACTCATACCATGGGAACAGGGAAGGATTCTGAGCTTGTCTCCATCTTCATATTCATCCAAACAAATGGCACAAACATCATACTCATCTCCTGGAACAGAAAATAGTAAAATATGTAGAGGAGTATTTTTAATTTAAAATTTTTGAAGTTAGGTTTTCCTCAGTTATTTGAAATGCCTTTGATTTATCTATCTTTAAATGATGCCTTTCATTTGTTTTCTGTCAGACTCAAGGAGCTGCTTAGCTGTTCAAATTTAAGGACCTGAAGTTTTAAGTATTTAATCTCTTACCTAAAATATATAATTAAAAACTGATATCATATTTGTTTACCTTGATTATCTTTGCAAAAGATTTTAATGAGAATCATAATCCCACTCTATATAACCATGTTCAAATGCTAGTTTTTAAATATTTTATGCCAAAGAACAAAATTTCACTATTTAAATTTCTCAAAGTCCCTGGGTCATTTTTAAAGTAAAAATGGAAACATGTTAGAAAATACTCAAATGATTCTAGTAGATGTTATTAGTAAATAAAAACAGATTTGAAATGACACACAGTGGGCTTTAAATCTCCAACAACATTTATCAGTTCCACGGTGCTTGGCAAGTTGCATAGCCTTTGACATACATACAGTTCTTTATCTATTAAAAGATTCTACCTTGCAAGATTGTAAGGATAAAATGAGATAATATGAGCAAGGAGCCAGGCACATGGCTATTCAATAAATGGTATTTATTAACCTTTGCCATTTGAATGGTCTTATTGTATTTATCACCTCTATAATCGTGAACATTTATTAATTCATAGCTCTTCTTGGAATTCAACTGCAGTCATAAGTTTTTAAAGGAATTGGAAGTCTTTTAAATACAGGAGCTTTTCAGTTGAGTCAGTAGTGGCTTTTACATCCCTGTGACTACTTTCAATTCAATTTTTTCCATTAAGTGAATGTGTTAGATAAAAACTTAGAAAAATCTCAGGGAGCAAAAGACAGTTAAATTCATTGCCTATCTCTCACTCAGGGATAAGAGCCTTGGGAGACATATCAGAAATAAAATTAATATCTGGATAGTCTGGATGAACATGACACATAAAAAAGGGAATGACAGTTCTTTTGAAACAGTCCCTTTAATGTCCTCTAGTCATTTAAAACAGCATATTCAGGAGGAGTCCTAAATAGAAAGCTTTAATGAAAATTCAAAATTTGTGTCCAGTTGACTAGATAAGGAAAATGTAGTGTATATATGCAAGGGAATACTGTTCAGCCATAAAAAAGAACAAAATTCTGCAATTCACAGCAATATGGATGAGCTCAGAAAAAAATTATGTTAAATGAAATAAGCCAGGCACAGAAAGAGAAATACCGCATGTCCTCAACTCACAAGTGGGAGCTAAAAAATAAACAACAATCACAATAACACCTTGAACTTTCAGAAGGAAAGAACAAAACTGTGGTTATTAGAGGTGGGAGAGGGAGAAGAGGGTTGACAAGAAATTAGTTAACAGACACATAAAATGATTATGTTTTATAATGATGAATATGCTAACTATCTTGATTTGATCATCACATATTGTACACAAGTGTGATAGTCAACTATGTACCCCACAACTATCTATAATCATGTTTCAGTGAAAAAAAAATTCCATCCAGTGTTACTATATAGTATTTCCTATTAAATAAATACATTCTATATCAAATGCACATGTACATTTGGAATTTGGTTAGCCTGATTAGACTTAACTATTAGAAGACTAAATGACTCCGATACATCTATAATTATCTGTAATTATATAGTTGACCCATTTACATGGACTTTGAGGACAGTTCTAGTATATGAAGCAATTCAGTCATGACTAATTTCTCATACAAATCAAACTTTCAGTCTCATCACCTTGTGAAAGCAGATACAGGAACAGACTATGGCTCAAAGCTGTGCCAAGGCTCATTTTATTAAGGCAGGGAGATTAGCCTGTATTACCCTCATGGGCCCAATGTGATCACCCAGGCACTGAAAAGTGGAAGACGGAAGAAGTTCAAAGTAAGAGAAAAATATGGCTATGGATGAATGGTCAGGGAGATGCAACAGTATTGGCCTTAGGGGGTGAGGAGTGGGCAAAACCCAAGGAATGCAGGTGACCTCTAGAAGGTGGAAAAAATAAGGAAATGGATTCTCCCCTAGAGTCTCCAGAAAGGAATGCAGCCCTTGATTTTAGCCCATGTCAGACTTCTACAGATAATAAATTTGTTTTAAGCTACCAAGTTTGTGGTAATTTGTTACCATATAAACAGGAAACTAATATAGGTAGTATTTGTTTGGTTTATCTTTAAGTATACGGAATTAATGCTTTGGAATCACTGAGCTTTCATATCAGTTCTTTGTATTGTTCTAACTGATGGATTTATATTGATCTCCCATATTTTCTTGCTACAGCACACACTTTGAAGATGACGGGGCAAGATTCAAAGGTGTAGTTTATGGTCATGGACCAGACTGGAGCCTAGTGCTCTATAGGGAATTAACTCTCATGGCCTTGGAGTTGTGATGAAATGATAAAGTGTGTTAGAATGGGGTTCCCATCCTTCTCCTTTTATTTATTAGCTATGTAACCTGTAAGACACTTATCTTTATGCTTCAGTTTTCTCAAAGGAAAAATAAAAATATTAACATGCCTATGTCTTAGGATTGTCTGTGAGCACTGAAAGAGATAATGCAAGTAGAGTACTTTACATGGTGTTTGGCATATATAGTACTTCTTAACCAATTTCCACCTGGCAAAACTAGCTTAATACCCATGCTGGCTTATCACATGATGCACCTGAAGGCTGTGGCTAGGAGACTGTTCTCTAATACTCCCTTGTGCTCTGTCCCACCAGATGAACTGCATGCTTTCAAAAAGCTAGTCGCAGTGGTCACTGAACCTATCTGTTGTACTCAGGGTAATTATGTAATATTAAATATTTAGCAGCCTTTGAACTGTGAGTGTAAAGGACTTACGGTGTTATTTGAAAGTTAGGTTGAATGCATTAGAAACACTTAAAAGCTAGCTCCCTCCCCCACATCACCCCAGCCAAAATGTGGTTAAAGTGGATATGGGTGAGAAAACTAAAAGGTTGGACAAACCTATATATCAATAAAAAGCAAGGATGAAAACAGAATCCAGTTTTTGTCCCACTTTTAAGTAACAAAAACTAAAAATGGTAGGAAATGCATCATGCACCATGACAATTTGGAAAACAAGTCAGTGAATTAATTCCCAAAATGCTGCAGTCCAACATAAAATAATTTGTATTTAACTTAAAGATAAGTTTAAGGCATTTGTGTATTTTTAATGATTTAAAACCAGCAGATTTTTAAAGTTTATCTACTACTGGGTCTGGTGGTATAGGAATAAAAGGGGTATATAACAAGTGCTTAATAAGTGTTAGTTTTGTTACTATTAGCACCATGCTAGAAAGTTCTGTTGTCTAGTATAAATCAGTGGTTCTCAACTGGGGATGATACTACTCCCCAAGAACATCTGATATCTGGAGTCATTTTTGGTTTTGACAAGTGGGAATTGGTGCTACTGACATCTAGTGGACCCAGGGGCTCTTGTACTGGACAGCCCCCAAACAGAATTACCCATCTAAAATGTCAATAGTGCTGAGGTTGAGAAACCCTGATATAAACCCCTCCAGGCTAACAAAACTTTGCTAAATCACAAGGGGATAAGATGTATAGAAGTTGGGGGAGGAGTGAGATTCATGTTTGTTATGTGAAACAATAGGAAAACACTTCTGTCTAGAATGTTTTTGTCATTTTTGTTATTTGTATAAAATTTCAGAAAAATTTCATGAAGGTACTTTTAAAGTCTCATCAATCTGGCAGTGTTATTTTGTAACATGTAGGTGGACAGAACTTTGATTTTCCCCCTAAACAGACCTGTTCCTCCCTGGTTTTTTTTCCATATATTTCAAACCCCAAACCTTGGCTCATCAGGTACAGCGAAAGCACTGAACCATCCTAGTAGGAATCACATAAAGACCTACACAGCCACTGCAGTGGCATGAGGTGAACATCAGTCCTGGGCATATCCTTGATGCTTCTTTCCCTTACAGCCTACATTCAGTCTGTCACCAAATCCTGTGAACTTTTATCTGCAAAACATATCCTGAATCTGTCCCCTTCTCTCCATCTCCTCAATTATTCTGGTCCAATTGTCTGGATTACTTTAAGAGCCTCCTCTCTGGTCTCTCGTTCTTGCACCATTTGGTTTTTCTCTTCAGCAGCCAGGATGATCTTATCGTCATTTCCTCCCCATCTCACTAAGAATAAAATGTATGCTGCTTATTATAGCCTTCATATGGCTATACGTGATCTGAACCCTGCCTCCCTCTCCCACCTCATCTCATACCAGTCTACCCTTCACTCATGCTTCAGCCACACTGGCCACCTTTCAGTCTTTGAACAAAGATGAAAATACGTTAGGTAGAGACCTGCATTTGGCCAGGCTTTAACAAAAACATTTGGACATAAAATTAAGATACAGGAAGAGGAATCACCATTTTTAGAGATGACTCAAAACTGAGCTAGTTTAAAATAATCTAGTCATAGTACAGACAACTTTTTGCAGAACTTAATTGTTTAATTTTATAACAAACTTACTCCAGGCATTTGATAGGTTTCCTCGAAGTACAAAATAAAAGAAATTGAACATTCAGGGTTAAATACATACAGACTTCATGAGTGATAATGACATAACATATACATTATAAATAATCTGCCCAGGGATGATTTATCATTGGATTCATGAGCTTCCCATTTATTTGCTGCTTCTGCCAATGAAGAAAACAATAGCACCTTTTTCTAGCAAATAAAAATAATTGAATCATCTTATCTTCTATTCTCCTCTTCCTCCACACCAGTTCCCAAGATATCTGAACAAAAGACATGGGATAAAATATTTTTAAAGGCAAATTTGTTTGAGAATTCTTCAAGCTCTGGGCAAAGGAACTAATTTTTACTTTTAGAGTTAGATTAAAGGCAGTTAAATGTAGTTATAAAAAAGTAAGCATGTCTTAATAGCTAGATTAAAGAAGCATTCATAAAAATTATTTCCCCATTTTTATGCAATCTATTATAAAATACTATTTTTTTTCCAATCTCTGAAATAAAAATCTTTCTCCTTCTATAAATACTATCTTGGAAAATCTTGATGATTAAACTATAAAAGAAAATGCCTGGTAACATATTTCAGGGATCAGGATGCTTAACATACTGAGGGAGACAGCTTCCAGAGAGATTGCCTTAACTGCTCAGTAGAGGGACTGTTACGTGAAAACATATGGATTTTCCATCTGTTAGGAAACACGGTGTATGGTAACCAGTCCTGATGGTTAGACTTGGAGAAATAAATTAATTGAATGATGCAGGAAATTCAGCAAACCACAATTTCGACTGAAGAGCTATTTTTGAGAACAACAATGAGTAATGAAGACATTTATAAGGAAGCTGGCTGCTTTAGAAGTAAGAAAACAACTAAAAGGCTATTTTATATGTGCTAGAAATGGGTAAGTCAATACTGAAATCATTTTATGATTCATCAGCACAGACATTCTCAAAGAGCTGCAAAGGTGAACATCAATTAGATAAGAAGACTTAAGATTATTGTGTACCTAAAGTATGGTAAATATGAAAGTGCTGACTAACTTGTACAGGTATACTTGTGCAAGAAAGAGCTTGAAGTTGCTATTTCTTAAAGTTTCTGTAGATTTGATTATAGGCTATGTCTATGTTTCCAAATGCTTTTTTGTTGTTGTTGTTGTTCATTGGCAAATATTTCCAAATTAGAAATACTTTTTAAGACAATGAAGCAGTCATTAGAGTAGTTTCTTTTATTATTATTTTTTGGTGTGGGGGGGGCAGTGCAGGGAGAGGGGTTGATGGTAATACAAATGTTACAGATTCCCCAAACAAGAATTCTTTTAAGACTTCTATGGCTTAGTACTATGACTCACTGGAGTGATGAGTACCCACAGGTGTTCTACCCTTGCCTTCATGTTTTCAATTAGATGTAACAATGAGAAAACTGCAACAACTAAGTTGGGATTTCCTTTTCTAACATCTGTGTACACTTTGTCAAAACCATTAGAGTACACCAAAACGTGTAACAAATATACCTCTTTCTTTTATTTCAGATGCTGAATCTCATAACCAAAAAATTCTAAAACAAAAATATAACTACCTCAAACTTACTGAAAATTACATAAGATGTTTATAAAATTACATCTTTTCCAACTGCTTCATGATTTTGGCATTCTTTTTTATCATGAAACAAATAATGTTTAATGACTGAATTTTGATGACACTAATATTTTATTTATGATTTTTATTTAAGGTGTTGTTTTGCTTTTATAATAATTCCTACAATTTTTTGAGCTTTTGCTATGTGCCAGGCACGGTTGTAAGCATTTTTCATATATTGATTTACCCTCTCCCACCTTATGAAGTAGGTACTATTAGTCATATTTACACATGAATAGATGTATGGAGAGGTTACAAAATTTGCACAAAGCCACACAGCCAATAAATGGGAGACTCCAAAGTCTATGCACAGTCTTAGCAATTATGCTGTATTGTCTCCAAGAACATGTACTTATAATTCTCATCACATTTAAATATTCCCCGTTGATTTAGAGTGTTAAGAAATATTCTTAAGCAGCCACCTATATACTTAGAAATGAAAATGTTTCCAACTCATAAACTAGAACACTCTTTTTTCTTCAGATATTTCACATGGAGAAGAGATGAAGATCGTTTTTTATTCCTATCTCCCATGTTTTCATATGCTACAGGTACATTCTACAGCTTTAATTACAGGTCAAACATTTCTTATATAATCTAATGATGAAATGAGAATGCATGAGCTAAAAGAAACAGATGACTACACTGAAGGAAAAAGCACTGTATTTGCAACTTTTGGGGGAAATGTGTTAGCAAATTATTTCATTAATTCAGAGTAAGAATAAAAACGATTGTCTTAAGGCCATAAATAAATCCATATACTTAATTTTTGTTTTTGGTCCTTGCCAAGGAGAACTATTAAAACAGTTGCTAAGAAGAACTATTAAAAAGGTCATACTGCAGTTCAAAAGAAAGGAACAGAGCTAAGTAATCAAGAAAATGCCTCCTCTTGAAACAGATGTAGCACTGGAAATAGAAGCCATAGACAGGTTTTATGAATTGTATAACAGGGGAATTTAACAAACTATCCACAGTGTTAGAGAAGGGATGGGCAGAGAGCTCTAAAAGTCTCAGGGAGTTGAGAGAGTTAACAGAAAGAAGGTACAAACTGGATTGTTCACAAAATTGAATTACTGAGGTAAATGCAAAATAAGAGTCTCACAGGATGCAGAGAAAAGAAATCAAGATAAGAAAAGAGAAAAAGAGAGAGGGCCAATCCAGGAGATACAATCTACACATAATAGGAATACCTGAAACAGAGGACAAAGCAAATGGAGCTGAAACAGTAATTAAGGAACTAACTGAAGAAAATTTTCTGGAGTTGAAGAACAAACCACATCTACAAATGGAAAAAGCTCACAGGGTTCCTTTAAAATTTGACAAAAAGAAAGCAACACCTAAACATATTCTGGTGACATTTTCAAATTTCAAGGATAAAGAAAAAATTCTACAAATATCCAGACAGAGCAAGTTACCTATAAAGGGGCAAAAATTAGGCTAACCTCAGATTTTTCTCTTGCATCTATAAATGCCAGAAGACAATGGAATAATATCTATAGTTTTAAGGGAAAATAATTTTGAACCAAAAATTGTATACCCTGTCAAGTTATCAATTCTGTACAAAGGCAACTGGAAGACATTCTCAAATAATGTCAATGAAGAACTTTCCCTGAAAAGTTTGCTGAATGATTTACTGCAGCAAACAGAGAACATGAACTAAAGTAACTCAACAGTAAGAAGGCAACTGTATGAAAGAATTAATAATGTTTTTCACTTAGCTTGGATTTGCAAACTTGCCTGGAGACACATACTATCCAGATCCCAAGAAACCAAAGAAGACATCAATAAAGCTATGTTGATTCCACCCTGAAGCTCCTCAAAATCCAGCAGGACCCTAAGATAATCAAGGATGGGAAAAGAAACCAGATGGAGCCTTGGTGAGACCTTGCACCTGGCTCCTTGCTCAGAGCCCCCACAGCTCACATCCCCTCCCTCCTGCTTTTCACTTCCCACATTTCATTCCCTCAGCTCCCTCTTTAAAAACCCCTCAGTAAATCTGAGTCTTTGAGATGGTTTTAGTTTGGCCATTAGCCTCAGGCTTACCAGAGAGATAGATGGGTTTGCCTCATATCTCTCCTCAGGTCACTGGTATTCCTGAATAAAAGCTGATGACTACTTCCACCAAAAAAATAAAAAATAATCAAAAATCCATATAACTTGGGGCTGGCCAGTTAGCTCAGTGCTGATAACACCAAGGTCCAGGGTTTGATACCTGTACCGGCCAGCTGCCAAAAAAAAAAAAAAAAAAAGCACAGAGAAAAATCCATATAACTTTAAAATCCAAGTCTCAGCACTGATAGCAGCTTTGGCCAAATTTCATCTTGGGTAATCTTTTTTTTTTTTTTTTAAACCTAACTTTTCCCTCTATTTTATTCATTCTATATGACACTTTATTGGTTCTAACTTGTTGGATTATCTATGCAGATAAACCACAACTGTACCCAAGATCATTCACATTCAAAGATTTGTCATCATCCTGAAAAGAAAAATCAAAGTTAATGAGATTTTAGAATGGTAAATATTGTGCCAGACCTCAAGTACTTAAAAAGCATTTCCTTATATTAAATACAGAAGGTTTCATTATTATCTTTTCATTGCTATTTTTTCAGGCCACCAGGAAATCAGGGTATACAACACCCTTCCAGAGCTAAATTCAACAAACTCAAATTTATGTATATCCTAATACTAATGTGTTCTAATCTAGTATTATTTTTCTTCTCCTTCATATAAAGGGAGTTAAATAAAAAATTTGCTCAGCCTCAGGTACACTTCAGGCATTAGACCTACATTATTTTTGCATAAAGCAGAATTGCTTCTAGGTGGCTATCGGCCTGTTGACTAGACTGGTCACATTTTTTTTTTTTTTTTTTTTGATTTGTTACAACTCACTCACAGTATAGCAAAGGTGACTATAAAAATATCATACATAAAATTTCTTTCTAAACTGCACACAAATTGATGAAAACAGTAAGATCCCAGCAGAAATATAAATGGGTAATTTACCTTGTTAATGTAGAATATCATGAAATGAGTATTCTCATACATTGCTAGTGGACTTGAACTTTCAGGAAGTTAGTTTGTCTCAAAAATGGTCTTTCCCTTTGACATAGTTGAAGAGGGGAAGGGGTGCGGGGCGGGGGGGGGGGCAAGTGAAGGGGGATGGGAAGGATGAGAGCCAGGAGGCAGTTTATTTTGAAATGGAAATGACTGAAGAGGGAAGATCTGGTAGGACAGTATCTACAAGTATAGTGTTTGAAGTCAGGAATCTGAATTGCAGTCCTGCCACTTAGCTTTATCTGGCTATATACCCTCAGGTAATTTAGTTGACCTTTCTGTGTTTCATTTTCTTTATCTGTAAAATGGTTGTGACAATGTTTTCCTAATTGGGTGTTTTGAGAACTGTGATAGTATTTACAAAGTATACTGTTTGCTTTTATGCTACATAATAGGTGTATTATATGCTTACAGATCTAAAATGAAAAATTACCTAATTCTGATTGAGTACAATGCCCATCTCAATCCAATTAAATACCAATTAATCCATTTGGTACGAACTGCACTAAGTTCTTCGGTTAGAAAGGGGCTGGGGTGGACTGAAGGCATAGTTCTCCTTGGCAACTATAGCTACAGGCAAGTGAAAAGGTCCAGAATGCCATGATACAAAACCAACCTATAGGACCAACTTTCTCAATCCCCTTCAGCCAAAGTTATTACTGTACACACCTAGGGACCTCTATTTCTGGTAATAAAATAGTAAAAAATAGTTTATCTTCAAGTAAGTCAGGAACGCAGTGATCTCTTAGGAGCCACAGCCATGGCAGTAACTCCCTCCCCAACTTGGATCCTCATTATTTCAGTGCTTTGTGGCCATTACGAAAAGTATTCCTTTAGGGAAACTGAAACATTCTCTTTTCTGACTTACTTTTAAAGAATAAATCCAGAATAGTTTTCCCTTGAAACTGTTCAACACAGAATACCAACTAGCAATGATTGGACTGAACTCTGGTTGATTTTTAGCTCTATGAAGAAACGGACCAACTATGTCTTTTACTGACCATTGATTGTATCCCTACTGTTTAGTATAATGTCTGGTATAAAGTAGGCTCCTGATAAATATTTGCAGAATAAATGAATGCTGCAAAGCATTTGTACATGATGGATGGTTAACAAAGAAAAGTCTACTCACCTAGAACCTGCTACATTGATTGTCTGTGCTTCACTGTCAACCCCCTAGTCTGTTCTCTGCTCACCAGTGGGAGGCATCCTTTCCCACAGTACTCTGTGTCATCTGTCTGCCCAAGTTTTATCATCACACACAATAAAATCACAAGGCGTTACCATGACATGATCTGGCTCCCCATCTACCCCTCTGATCTCATCTCTAACCACTCTCCCTCTAGAATGCTACATTCTAGCCACATGCCCTTTTTGTTGTTCCCTTAATATATCATGCACACTGTTGCCTCAAGGCCTCTATATTTATTCTGCCTGCAACATTCTCCCCTGTCCTCACCCCCCCCCCGCCCCCCCAGTGCTTATTCCCTCACTTCACTTAGATCTCTGTTCAAAGCATCCTCAGAGAGGTCTTCCCTGTCTTATCTAAAATAGCATCCCTTCCTCTCACCTGTCACTTATTTTTCTTTTCTTCATCACATTTAGTGCTATGTTACTTTTTTACTTAATGCTCCACAAAAGCAGGAGTTTTTCTGTTTTATTTACTGCCATGTTCTCAGCACCTAGAATAGTACCTGACACATAATTACTCAATAAATATTGATTGAAGGAACACATTAATAAGTATACAAGTTATTCCCAGGAAATCCTGATTTTTATCTCCAACTATTAATCCATAGCAGAGGACCTAATCACATAGATCTAAGTACAGAAAGCTAAACGCTTTTATAAATGTAGATAAATTCTATACAGATCCTGACTGAAGGAGTAAAATTTGTCTCATATTTTACCATCCTAATACAATGCTGAATATGCCAGCCAGCACTCAAAACAATAAAAGACATACAACAAAATACTATATGAAATAAAATGCTTACACAGTGACAATAGTAGATTCTGTGTCTGCTGATAATCAGAAGATATCCAAGAAGGAAGATATTACTGTATCCGGAGATGTTGGAGAAGAATTCTTAGAGACTAGGGCCAAGCCTTAAAGATGTTAGATTTAGAAAAACTAAAGAGGAAAAGACACTACTTATTTCTTCTTTGCAAAAGCATTTGCAAAGAAGAAATAAGCATAGCAAAGTTAAACTTATGCAAGGTTAGAAATAAGGAGCAGTAAAAAATGAAGTTGGAGAGTATGGTTGGGTTAAACAATGACAAGGTTTGAATGCCAAAATGAGGCCTCTGATGTGATCTTGTAGGTATTCGAGGCCAGCTAAAAGCTTTCAAGGAATGATTGATACATGGAAACAACATCTCAAAAACTCTTCATCAGGGTGTCAAAGGGCTTAGGGGCTTGGGACAGAGATGAGCCTAGAGATACTGAGACTGACCTACTGTTTGGCTCTCCCAGGATTCTAGCAATAAACTGATGCGGGCTTGTTATGATGCAGTGACAACAGGAATGCCCTTTATTGCCTTTTCTTGCCTTACTATGCTGGCTAGAACTTCCAGTACTATGTTGAATAAGAGTGGGGAAAGTGGGAACCCTTGTCTTGTTCCAGATCTTAGAGAAAAGCCTCTAATTTTTGTCCATTCAGTATGATATTAGCTGTGGGTTTGTTGTATTATAGCCTTTACAGTGTTGAGGTACATTCCTTCTATACTGAATTGCTGAGTTTTTATCATGAAGGGTTACTGGGTTTGATCAAATGCTTTTTCTGCATCTACTGAAATGACAGTATTTTTTTCCTTTATTCTGTTGATGTGATGTATCATGTTTATTACTTTGCAAATGTTGGACCACCCCTGCATCCCTGGGATGAATCTCACTTGATCATGGTGAATGATATTTTTAATGTGTTGTTAGATTCTGTTTGCTAGTATTTTATTGAGGATCTTCACATCTGTGTTCATTAGGGATATTGGTGTGTAGTTTTCTTTTTTTGTTATGTCTTTTTCCGGTTTTGATATGAGGTTAATGTTGGGCTTGTAGAATGAGTTTGGAAGTATTCCCTCTTCTTCAATATTTTGGATGAGTTTGAGAAGACTTTGTATTAGCTCTTTAAATGTTTGGTAGAATTCAGCAGTAAAGCCATCTGGTCCTGGAGTGTTCTTTGTTGGGAGACTTTTTATTACTGCTTCAATCTAATTGCTTTTTATTGGTCTGTATAGATTTTCTAGTTCTTCATGATTCAACCTTGGTAAATTGTATGTGTCCAGGAATTTATCCATTTCTTCTAGGTTTTCCAGTTTGTTAACATATAGTTGTTTGTAGTAATTTCTTATGATCCTTTGTATTTCTGTGATATCAGTTGTAATGTCTCCTTTTTCATTTCTGAAATTGTCTTTTTTTCTTCATTACTCTAGCTAAATGTTTATCAATTTTGTTTATCTTTTTGAAAAAACAGTCTTTGTTTAATCGATCTTCTGTATTTTTTAAGTCTCTAATTCATTTATTTCTGTTCTGATATTTGTTATTTCTCTTTCTACTGATTTTGGATTTGGTTTGTTCTTGTTTTTCTAGTTTCTTGAGGTGTAACATTAGGTTGTTTATTTGGAGTCTTCTTTTTTGATGTAGCCATTAATTGCTATCAACTTCCCTCTTAGAACGGCTTTTGCGGTATCGTTCTGATATGTTGTCTTTTCATTTCATTTTGTCTCCAGTAAATTTTTAATTTCCTTTTTGAATTCTTCTTTAGTCCATTTGTAGTTTAGGAGCATATTGTTGATTTTCCATGTATTTGTATGGTTTCCACTGTCCCTTTTGATGTTGATTTCTAGTTTTATTCTGTTGTAATCAAACAAGATATTTGATATGATTTCAGTTTTTGAAAATTTGTTAAGACTTCTTTTATGACCTAACATATAGTCTCTTGTAGAGAATGTTCCGTGTGCTGCTGAGAAGAATGTGTATTCTGCAGTTGTTGGATGAAATGTTCTATAAATGTCCATTAGATCCGATCGGCCTAGATGTTTCTTGGTTAATTTTCTGTCTTGATGATCTGTCCTTTGCTGAAAGTGGCATATTAAAGTCACCAACTATACTGTGTTGGAGTCAATCTTTCCCATTTGGTATAATAGTTTTATTTATCTGAGTGTTCCAGTGTGTTGGGCATGTTAAATATTTAGAATTGTTATATCCTCTTGTTGAATTGATCCCTTTTTATCATGTAATTAATTTCCTTATCTTTTTTTACTTTCCTTGGCTTGAGGTCTATTTTGTCTGATGTAATTATAGCTACTCCTGCTCTTTTTTGGTTTCCATTTACATGAAATATCTTTTCCATCCCTTCACTTTCAGTTGATGTGTAGGCAACATGTTGTTGGTTCTTGATTTATAATCCATTCAGCCATTCTGTGTCTTTTACTTGGAGCATTTAATCTGTTTACAGTTAGGGTTATTATTGATATATAGGGATTTGTTACCACCATTTTGTTACTTTTTGTCTGGTTGTTTTGTAGATTTTTCCTTTGTTCTGATCTTACTATCTTGCTTTGTGGTTGAGTGGTTTTCTCCAGCAGTACATTTTGATTTCTTGCTATATCTTTTTAGTATGTTTCTTGTAAGTTTTTGTGTTATGGTTACCATTAGACTTACAAAAAACATGTTACAGTTATAACAGATTATTTAAAACTAATAAATTAAATTTGATATCTAAGAAAAGAGAAAAAAACCAAAGCCAAGTCCATGCTTTGGCATCATTACCCTCCACTTTTTGACATTTTTGTTGTTTCAAGTTACATCTTTTAATATTGCCTGTCTCTTACATGGTTGTTGTATTTGTTACTGTGCTTTTAGGTTTGTCCTTTAGTCTTCATACTAAAGATTTAAGTGGTTTATGCAACACCCTTAGAACACTGGCATATTCTGAGGTTGTCTTTGTACTTACTTTACTAGTGGAGTTATATACCTTAAAATTATCTTCTTTCAGTTTGAAGAACTCCCGTTAGCATTTCTTGTAAGGGAGGCCTAGTTTTGATGAATTCTCTTTGCTTCTGTTTGTCTTGGAAAGATTTATTTCTCCTTCATATTTGAAGGTTAGTTTTCCTTGATACGGAATTCTCAGTTTACGTTTTTTTCCTTCATCACTTTGAATATATCCTCCCCTTTTCCTCTGGCATATAGTTTCTTTTATATAGTGATTCTTTTCTCTTGCTGATTTCAGTATTCATTCTTTGTCTTTGGTTTTTAATAATCTGATTATGAAGTGCCTTGTGGTGTTCTTCTTTGAATAGAATTTGATTGGTGACCTCTAAGCTTCCTGTACCTGGACTGTTGTCAACTTTCTACATATTTGGGAATTTTTCAGTCATTATTTCCTTGAATATGCTTTCAAAGTTTCTTAGATTTTCATTTCCTTTGGGTATGACAATTATGCAGAGGTTAGTTTGCTTGAAGGAGTCCCATAATTGCTGCATGTTTCATTTTTTCTTACTCTTTTTCTTTTTTGCTCCTCTGATTGGGTAATTTCATATGTGGGGGTGGACATTATGTTCATCCATACAAGGGCTGCCCTCAAGAGAAATTACTCTACCAGATCATAACCTACTGGGGTTGTAGAGTCTAACTGACCAAAGGAAAGGGAAAAAGCACCCAACTCCAGCCAGCTCTAGCCATTTACATGAGAAAGGAAATACCCATCTACATCCCCCTCCAGCCATCTAGTCCTACCTAAGGCTGGGAAAAACTGAGAAGCACTTATAAAGTTCCGAGCCTATGGTCACAGGCTCACTGAAACACTGAAACATAATCATAGAACCATAGAATGTTCCCCTCCCCCCAGACCTTACTACCATATCCTGTTTACCACAGTTCTTTTCACCCAGTACATCATGTCTGCTTTTGACAAAAAAATTACAGGGCATACTAAAAGGCAAAAAACACAGTTTGAAGAGACAAAGCAAGCATCAGAACCAGCCTCCGATATGGCACAAATGTTGAAATCATCAGACCAGGAACTTAAAACAACTATAATTAATATGCCAAGAGCTCTAATGGAAAAAGTAGGCAACATGCAAGAACTGATGAATAATGTAAACAGAGAGGTGAAAATTCTAAGAATTAAAAAGAATGCTAGAGATCAAAAACACTGCAACAGAAATGAAGAATGCCTTTGATTAGCTCATTAGTTGACTGGACACAGCTGAGGAAAGTATCTTTGAGTTGGAAGATATATCAATAGAAAGTTCCAAAGCTGAAAAGCAAAGAGAAAAAGGATTAAAAAAAAAAAAAAAGTAACAGAATATCCAAAAATTTGGAAAACCACCAAAGGTGTAATATATGCATAATGGAAATACCAGGTGAATTAAAAGAGATGGGAACAGAAGCAATATAAAAAGTAATAATGACTGAGAAATCCCCCAAATTAATCTGATACCAAACCACTGTTCCACAAAGTTCAGAGAATACCAAGCAGGATAAATAACAAAAAAAAAAAAAAAGAAAGAAAGAAAAAGAAATTAAAGGGGGGGAAAAAAACACCTAGGCTTATCATATTTAAGCTTTGGATAATCAAAGATAAAGAAATACAGAATCTTGGAGGAAGGCAGAGAGAAAAAAACACCTTACGTATAGAGGAGCAAAGATTAGAATTACGTCCAACTTCTCCTCAAATACCGTGGAGTGAAATGTTAAAAAAAAAAAAAAAAACCTACCTAAAATTCTGTACTCTGTGAAATTAACCTTGAAAAGTGAAGGAAATGAAGGAAATCAGCAAGATGGCAGAACAGGGAGCCTTAGTCCTTCCCTCCCCAACAGAAACACAGATTTATTAACAAATACAACACACCAAATGCCTCTGTGAGTATCCCAGACATGAATTAAAAGGTCCCTGCATGCCAGATGAGCAAAATCAACATCATTAAAGCACAGCAAGAAAATATGTGACACTCTCCACTCGCTCTTGTCAGAGTCCCTTCCTCTCAGCAAGATAAAGCACATTCCCTCCCTCCCACCCACTCCCCAACCCCTCCACCCTCTGCAAACTCCCACCTTCTCCTTGGGGAAGGAAAGGAGTGAAACATGTCCAACATTCTGAATTTTAGAGAGGCTTCCCAACATCCCATGTCTTGCCTAATTCCAAATACTGACAGGAACTGGGCAGCAGGTTCAGGTTCTCTGAGAAGAATTAACCCTGCACCAAAGTTTGTAGTACCACAGACAGACACTATGTGAAACTCCAGTACCATGATTTACTATACAGCAGGAAAAGAGGATGCAATATCACAAACACCAGAGGGAGCACCTGAGTAGAAACCGGCAAACTTCTTCAAACAGGAGGTTACAGTACAACCCCAAAGAGGACACATACCTAGATAAGATTTGAGGATAACCAGAATCTCTAGCTGAGCTGACTGCAGAAAGTCCTCCCTGTACAAAACCAGGCCAGAAATTCTGGGACAGTTGGCTGAACTCTAGTAGACTTGTTGGCCAATTCTACAAGTATCAAAATCCAAACAAAAAATAACAACATATACAAATAAATAGGGAACCATGGCACATTACAGGAATAAATTACATCTCCAGAAACTGGACCTAAAGAAATGGAGATATATGATTTGTCAGATAAAGAATTCAAAATTACTGTCATAGAATGTTCAGTAAATTAAAGACAACTACAAGAAGTCAGGAAAATGATTCATTAACAAAATGAGAATATCGACAAAGAGAGAAACTATGATGAAGAACCAAACAAATTCTGGAAGAATACAATAACTAAATTGAAAAATTCACTAGAGGTCATCAATAGCAGACTTGACCAGGAAGAAGAAAAAAAGTCAGTGACTTTCAAAATTACTGAGGCCGAGGAGCAAAAAGAAAAAAAACTATGAAAGAAAATGAAGAGAACCTGAGGTACTTAAGGGATACTACAAACAGAAAAACATGAATTATCAGAGTCTAAGAAGGTGAATTTAAAAAGGGGCAGAGAACTTATTTAAAGAAATAGTAGTTGAAAATTTCCCAAATCCCAGAAGGAAATGGCATACAAATTCAAGAATCTCAGAGAACTTGAACCAGAATAAATCTAAAGAGACCTATACATCATAATTCAATTGTCAAAACTGACAGATAAACAATCTTAAAAGCAGCAAAAGAAAAGCAACTCATCACATACAAGGGAATTCCATTATATTCTCAGCAGAATTATCAGCAGAAATCTTGCAGACTACAGGGAGTGGAATGATCTGTTCAAAGTACTAACAGGAAACAAAAAACAAAAAAACCCTGCAAGTAAAGAATACCATATCTGGCAAAACTGTCCTTCAGAAACAAAAGAGGAAATTAAGACTCCTAAATAAACAAAAACTGAGGGAGTTCATCACCACTAGACCTGCCTATAAGAAATGCTGATAGTAGTCCTATAAGTTGAAGTGAAAAGATAATGAACAGGAACACAAAACCATACAAAAATATTAAACTCTCTGGTAAAGGAAAATATATAGACAAATACAGACTCCTATAGTACTGTAATGTAGTTGAGTAAACCACTTATAAATCTTGCATAAAATTTCTTGAAAAGCATCAAATGTAATTATAAATCTGTGTTAATGGATCCACAATATAGAAAGATGTAATCTGTGTCATCAATAATAAAATGGGATGCAGGCAAAGATGTAAAGAAGTAGATTTTATTTATGACTGAAGTTAATTTACCAGCTTAAAATAGATGGTTAGAACTTTAAAATGTTTTGTATAATTACAAGGGTAACCACAAAGAAAATATCCATAGAATATGCACAGAGGGAAATGAGAAGAGAATGTCACTACAAAAAATCAATGGAAAACAAAGGAACACAGCAAGAGAGGAAGAGACTAAAAGCTACAAAACTGACAAAAAACAATTAACAAAAGTAACATTAAGTCCTTCCCTATCAGTAAATACTTTAAATGTAAATGGATTAAACACACCAATTAAAATACATAGATTGGCTGAATGGATAAAAATATGAGATCCAACTATATGCTGTCTACAGGAAACTCACTTTATATCTAATAATACAAATAGACTAAAAGTGAAAGGGCAGAAAAAAATATTCCAAGCAAATGGAAAACTATAGTGAGCAGGAGTGGCCGTGTTTATATCACACAAAACAGACTTTAAGACAAAGACTGTTACAAGAGACAAAGAAGGACATTACATAATGATAAAATGATCAGTTCACCAGGAAGATATAACTATGATAGATATATATGCACCTAACATCAGAGCAACCAAATATGTCACAAACACTGACAGAATTTAAAGGAGATATAAATCACAACACAATAAGTTGTTCAGGCCCCACTTTCAGTAAGAATAGAACAGACAGAAGATCTATAAGGAAACAGAGGACTTGATAATATAGACTAAGCATACACAGAATGCTCTATCCAACAACAGTGGAATATACATTCTTCTGAAATGCACATGTAATATTCTCCAATATAGACCACATGTTAGGTTGCAAAATAAGTCTTAACAAATCTAAGAAGATTAAAATCGTACAAGTATATTCTCCAACCATAATGGAATGAAACTATAAATCAATATTATAATAAAAATGGGAACATCCACAAATATGTGGAAATTAAATAATGCAATCTACAACAACCAGTGGGTCAAAGAAATCACAAGGGAATTTAGAAAATATCAGGAAAAGAATGAAAACAAAAACGCAACATACCAAACTTTATGAGATGCAGCAAAAGCAGTACTAAGAAGAAAGTTAATAGCAGTAAACACACTACAAAGGAAGAAAGACTTCAAATCAACAACCTAACCTTACGCCTAAAAGAACAACAACCTAAACCCAAAACTAGCAAAGGAAGGAAATGATAAAGACTAGAGGAGAGATAAATAAAACAGAAAATAGAAAAAAATAGGGAAAAAAGCCATAAAACCAATAGCTGGTTTTTAAAAAAGATCTGCAAAACTAACAAATCCTTAGTGGCAGTAACTGCAAAAAAGAGAGAGAGAAGATTCAAATAGCTGAAATTAAAAATAAAAGAGGAGACAGTACAACTGATGTCACAGAAATAAAAAAGATTTTAAGAGACTATTATTAAATTATAAAAACAAACTGGATAACCTAAAAGAAACAGATAAATTCCTAGAAACATACAACCTATCAAGACTGAATCATAAAGAAATATAAACCAGACTATAGTGAGGAGATTGAAGCAATAATAAAAAAATCTCTCAACCAAAAAAAAAAAGACATGGGACCAGATGAGATCACTGTAGAAGTCTACCAAATACTTAAGAACTAACGCCAATCCTTCTAAAACTCTTCGAAAGAATCAGAGGGAACACACCCGAATGCATGCTATGAGGCCAGCATTACCCTGATACCAAAATGACACAAAGATACAAGAAAAGAAAACTTCAGGCCAATATTCCTTATGAATATTGATGTAAAAATCCTCAATAAAATACTAGTGAACTGAAATCAACAGCACAATAAAAGGATTAAACACCATGACCAAGTGGGGTTTATACCTGGACTGCAAGGATGGTTCAACACATGAAAATCAATCCGTATAATACACCACATTAACAAGATGAAGGACAAAAACCACATGATCATTTCAATTAATGCAGACAAAATTCAACACCATTTCATGATATACTCAACAATCTAAGAATAGAAGGAAAATACCTTAAATAAAAGCCACATATGAAAAGCCCACAGTTAACACCATACTCAGCAGAAAAAGACTGAAACCTTTTCCTCTAAGATCAGGAATAAGTCAAGTATGTCCACTCTCACCACTACTATTCAACATAGTAATGGAAGATCTAGCCAAAACAATTAGACAAGAAAAAGAAATACAAGGGTACTTAAAAGTTTGTGGAAAATAGAATTAAAAGATAAAACAAATCTTTCTGTTAATGTTTTGAAGTACTCTTATAGAAGGTGTACAGATTGGAAAAGAAGTAAAGCAGCTCCTCTTCACAGATGGCATGTTTGTATATGTAAAGAACCCTAAAGATTCCACACACAAAAATTGTTAAAACTAGTAAATAAATTAGGCAAAGTTGTAGGATACAAAAAACTAAAAATCAACACTCAAAAATCAGTTGCATTTCTATCCACTAATAATGACCAATCTGAAGGGGGGGGAAAAGACATCAATCCCATTTATTATGGCAACAAAAAGAATAAAATACTTAGGAATAAGCTTAAGCAAGGATGTGAAAGACTTCTACACTACAAACTAAAAAATACCACTGAAAGAAATCAAAGATAGAAATAAATGCAAAGATATCCTGTGCTTGTGGATTGCAAGACTTAATACAGCCAAAATGTCCATGATACTCACAGCAATCTACAGATTCAGTGCAATCCTTATTAAAATCATGATGGCATTCAGTACAGAAATAGAAAAAAAGATCCTAAAATTCTTATGAAATCACAAGAGACTCTGAATAGCCAGAACAGTCTTGTAATAGAACAAAGTTGGAAGAATCACACTGCCTGACTTCAAAACACATTACAAAGCAACAGTAATCAAGATGGTGTGAACTTCAATAAAGACAGATGTATGACCAATGTAATAGCAATGAGAGTCGAGAAATAAATCCTTGCATATTTGGCCAAATGATTTTTAACAAGGTTGCCAAGACTACAAAATGGGGAAAGGATAGTCTCTTTAACAAAAGGTAAATGTTCCTGGGAAAACTAAATATCTACATTAAAAAAAAAAAAAGTAGTAGTAGTAAAAGAAGGACCTGGACCTTACTTTACAGAATATAAAAATTAACTCAAAATGGATTAAAGACTTAAGACCTAAAACTATTAAACTCCTACAAGAAAATATAGGGGAAAGCCTTCAGAAGATTAGATTTGGCAATGATTTCTTGGAAATGACAGCAAAATCAAAGGCAACAAAAGAAAAAATAGGTGGGACTACATCAGACTTGACTTTTGTGCATCAAGGGACACAATCAACAGAGTGAAAAGGCAGCCTATAGAATGGGAGAAAATAATTGCAAATTATCTATCTGATATGAGTTTAATGTCCAGAATATATAAGGAACTTCTACAACTCAACAACACAAAAACAAATAACTAAATTAAAAAATGGGAAAATGACTTAGATACTTCTCCAAGGAAGATATACAAATGGCCAATATGCACATAAGAAGATGCTCATCATTACTATTAGGGAAATGCAAATCAAACCAACCATGAGACATTGACTAATACCCACCAGGGTGGCCACTATCAAAGGAACAGAAAATAAAAAGTGTTGACAAGTATATGGCATAAGTTGGAGCACTTGTGCACTGTTTGTGAGGAGTAAAATGGTTCGCCCATTATTGAAAGCAATATGAAGGTTTCTCAGAAAATTAAAAACGCAATTATAACATGACCCAGCAATCTCATTTCTGGATATATATCCAAAACAATTCAAAGAGATATTTTAACCCATGTTCACTTTAGCATTATTTACAATAGGCAAAAGGTAGAAACAATCCAAATGTCCACTGATGGATGAATAGATAAAGAAAATGTGCCCATATATACAATGGACTATTAAGCAACCTTAAAAAAATAAGAAAATCCTGTCACATGCTGTGATATGGTTGAACCTTGAGGGCATTGTGCTAAATGAAATAAGTCGTTGCAAAAGGGCAAATGCTTTATGATTCCACTCATCTTAAGTAGTCAAATCATAGCAACAAAGTAGAAAGGTGGTTACCAAGGCAGGGGTGGAGAAGGAAGAGGGAATTTTTAATGGTCAGTGGCTACAGAATTTTAGTATTATAAGATGAAAAATTTCCAGAAATCTGTTGCACAATAATGTGAATATACTTAACACTACTAAACTGTACACTTAAAAAGTTAAGATGTGAATTAATGTTATGTGTTTTTTACCACAATAAAAAAAATTAAGGCAAAAAAAAGTGAAGGAAAAATAAAAACTTGCAAGAAATGTTTTTAAAAAGTTCTTCAGAGAGAAAGAAACTGATATAGGTCAGAAACTTGGATCTATATAAAGAAAGAAATACCCCTGTAGAAGAAATAAATGAAGGGGAAATAAAAACTTTTATTTTCTTTATTCTTACTTCATCTTACTTTTGAACAAACAAATAATAATTTATTCAAAATAATAATAGCAATAATTTATTCAATTATGTATGCTTTTGTATATGAGTGGTCATCAAAAAGTTCATTAAAAGATTTGCATTATCTTTTAATTCCATTTTACCCTCATATATACTCATATATAAGTGAAATGAATGACAGATACAAAGGATGGGAGGTAGGAACTAGAAATGTTTTGTTATTGTAAGGTACATGCACTAGCTGTGAAACAGTACAGTGTTACTTGAAACTGTACTAATCATTTCATTGTCTTTCTCTTAAGTTTTACCACCCATGTATGCATACCTAAACAATTGGTTTAATTTAGCCTACTTTTAAATTTGTTCTTTTTCTTACCTCTTTTATTAACGTTTTTTTGGTGAAATCAATCCATCTTATTGCATGTAGGTGTAATTCATTTACTTTCCATTATATAAAGATATTTTTTATTCATTTTACTATTAATATATAATAGCAATATTCTATAATATTAATATATTAATACATTTGGGTTTTTCTTAATGTCATTATAGACCATGCTTTTAAGAACACTCTTGTACATATATTCTGGTGCAAATGTACATGAACTTCTTTAGAATACATACCTAGAAGTAGATTAGGTGGATCATAGGATATACCTATCTTCAATTTTATTGGATAATACCAAATAATTTCCAAAGTAATTGATAGTACTCCCACCAATAGTGTACAGGAGTTCCTGTTGTTCCACATATTTACCAACATTTTATACTGGTTGACTTTTAAATTTTAGCCATTTGGGTGGGTGGGTTTATAAAGATATCTCATTGTGATTTTAATTTACATTTCCCTTCTTGCCAGTGAGGTTAAGTACCTGTTCGCATTATTATTTACCAGTTGTATTTTCACATTCATGAAGTACCTTTCTTGCCCTTTACCCATTTTTCTGTTGGGTTGTCCTCCCCCAACCCTTTCATATATAGAAGGAATTATTTATATGTTTTCACAACCCCTCTGGAGTTAGAATGTGTAGTGATTCAGTCCTTTAATGAGAACAGTTGATTATATGTGTGTGGGTCTATTTCAGGGCTCACTATTCTGCCCCATTTATTTATTTTTTTATTTTTTCATTGATACCACATGTCTTAATTACTGTAGTTTTACAGTGAGTCTTGACACTGGGTAGTATCAGTTCATTGACTTTGTTGTTATTCTTCAGTATTGTGTTGGTTATTCTAGTCTTTTGCCTTTCCCTATATACTTCTGAATCAGGAAAGTCAAAGCAGACCACTCTGGTATGGAAAAGTATTTTAATCACTAACATTGTTCAGAACTACTGGTACATGGTGATAATAAAAAGCATTTTGGTCAGTTTCATTATTGTTTTTAAATTTTATGCAGACCATGCACCCTATTCCTGCCTTGACCAGGGCATAACAAAAGAACATCTCCCGTATTCAGTCATTCATTATTAACTGAGTGTCTACTTAGTGTTAGGCATTGTATATGGCAAGGACTCAGAAAGTAATATTAGAGTATACTCAACATGATTTCTTAAATAAACTAAGGGTGATGATTGAGAAAACAAAAATACTCACGTACCTTTCTTGAATTTATGTATCGGGAGTTTCTTAAGTTGATCTTTACGAAGTCTGTTTCTTCTAGCTCTATGTCTGTCTTGGACAAATTTTGTGATCTAACAGTAAAAGAGAAAGAAAAGGAGTCAGATTTTAAACATGCAAACAGAATATGCCCATTGAAATAAATATCTTTTAAGTTTCTGGATAGCTTCTGCAAATCAATTCATTGTATTTAAGTCTTAATCACAATAGCATTAAAGTATTAAAGTACTGAATTACATTACTAATTAGTTAACCCATAAAATTCTCCTTTGAATTTTTTATTCATTTACCTTGACTATCTTTAATATACTGACAGAAACATTACAAATAACATATAAATGTTTGTTTGCATACAAAAGCACCATCCATAAAAGAAAAACTTGACAAATTTGACTACCTCAAAGTTCAGAACTTCTGTCCTCAAAAGACACTGTTAAAAAAATAAAAGATGAGCTACAAACAGAGAGAAAATATTTGCAAATTGCATACGTGATAAGGGAATTTTATCTGGAATATATAAAGAACTCTCAAAACTCCATAATAAGAAAAAAAACCTACTCAATTGATAAAACGGAAAAAAATGGACAAAATAGTTGAATAGACACTTCATGATAGAAGTTATACAAGAAGATATACAAATGGTAAATAAGCACTTGAAGAAATGCTCAACGTCATTAGTCAACAGAAAAACAAAACTTCAAATCATAAATACTACTATTGAATGACTAATTTAAAAGACTAACTAAACCAAGTGTTGGTGTGGAAGTGAAGGAAGTGGCACGCTCATACACTACTGGTGGGATTATAAAATGGTACAACCACTTTGGAAAACAGTTTGGTGATTTCTTTTAAATTCAAACATGTATTTATTATGTGACCCAATAATCTCACTCATAAATAAACTTACCCAATAAAAATGAAAACATATGTCCATATAACAACTGTTCATGTCAGCTTTATTTGTAATGGCTAAAAACTAGAAACCACCCAATGTCCATTAACAGGCAAATGGATAAACAAACTGCAGTACATTCATACAATGGAATACAACTCAACAATAAAAAGGAATGAGTAGTCAATACACTCAATAACATATGTAAAATCTCAAAAATAATTATGCTAACAGAAGGCAGACACAATAGAGTACATAGTTTATGATTCCATTTATATACAATTGTAGAAAATGAAAACTAATCCATAGTAACCAAAATCAGATTTGTGATTTCCTGGGAATGTGGGAAAGGGGGACATGAAGGAGAAATTGGAAGGGGTGAAAGAGAAGAATTACCAAGGAGCATGAGGAACTTTTCTGGGGTGATCAATATTTCATTATCTTGATTGTGGTGGTGGTTTCACAGGTGTATGTTTGTGTGCGTGTGTGCGCGTGTGTGTGAGAGAATATCAAAACTTAGCAAATTTTATAATTTCAATATGTGTAGTTCATTATATGTCAATCGTGCCTCAATAAATTTTTCAAAATGTTTAACAGTAGCCGCTAAAAACAATACAATGGAAGCTTTCAAGTCAACAGGAGAAAGGGAGAGAGAAAGTAAAAAGTAATCCAAATTTACATAGAAAAAAAATGGAACAAAAAGTAAACAATAGAAATTAATCCAAATATGTCTGTGATCACAATAAATGTAAATGGATTAAATTCACCAGTTTTTTAGAGACGTGTAACATACTGTATGAAGAAAAATTTCAACCATATCCTATTTACAAGACACAAGATTAAAACTGAATAACATATTAAGACAAAAGTAAAAGTAAAAACTAAAGGGATAAAGATACACAATAAAAATAATAAGCAAAAGAAAAGCTGGTATATGAGTGAAAGAATTTAAGGCAAAAATCATTAGAAGAGAGTCATAACAATGATAAAAAGGACACTCCACCTAGAAAATAACAAAATTATGGAAGAAATACACAAATTCATAAGATCAGCAATTTATAGCTTGAGCACACAAAAATTTAGAAGACTACAGACCTCTGCTATCCAGTCTGGTTGCCACCAGGTAAATGTGGCTTCTGAGCACTTGAAACATAGCTAATCTGAACTGAGATGTGCTATGAGTATAAAATACACACTATATTGCAAAGACTTAGTACAAAAGGAATGTAAAAATATTTATAATTATATCAATTGAATGTTGAAATACATTTTAGATTTATCAGGTTAAATAAATATAGTATTAAAACTAATCTCATCTGTTTCTTTTCATCTTTAATTTGGATATCAGAAATTTTCAAATTATAATAATGTGGCTCATAATATAGTTCTATCACTTAGCACTGCTTTAGAAAATAAACATGCAAAATACTGTGAACAACTTTGTTGATGCCTGCACAATTCCGTGAATATACTAAAAATTATTAAATTGTGCACTTTAAATGGGTCAGCTTTATGTTATCTGACTTATATCTCAATAAAGCTGTTATAATACTAAAAAAAAAGAGTAGACAAAACAAAATTCACAAGTTCAAACCAATGGATATAAACTCTACAGTCCACAAATCTTTTCACAAACATGGGGAATATTTATAAAATTTAACCACAAAACTATGCCACAAAGCAGGTCTTTGAAAATAACTAAAGAATTCATAACATACAATGTTTTCTGACCACAATGCAAGTGAATTGGAAATCAATGGGAATAGGAACAGTTATTTCTGAGGGAGCCTTATAATCAGCATCGCTCTTTGCCACTGGGATTCTAAATAACTTGCAGATGGAGGAAGGTGAAGTAACTTGCTCAATGAAGAAAGAAATAGAACTTTTTACTGAGCCATAGAATTAGGTTGCCTTAACCCAGATACAGGCAAAAACAACTTTGGAATGGAGTAGGCCTTTCCTTCACCCTGCCCCATACATAACTGCAGAACCAATCCTGGAGGAGCTGAATGAACACCTATGCCCTGACTACAGATTGATCCCAAAAGAAAGAAGGTGAAGCTGAGCCAAGTATGCCCAATTTATTCTTCTCAAATGTACCAGATAGATAAGACACTTCATCTCCCCCTAAGACAATGAGTAAAAAGGGTAGAAAAGGGCTAGGAGTTACAGTAATTGAGTTCCCCCTTCTTGTGGACGGAAACATCAGGAGTGGTAAAGAAACTCCTACATAACAATGAAATTTTTTTAAAAAATTTAAGTCAAATGAGAATAAAAAATTATCAAAAGTTATGGGTTATAGCTAAAGTGATTCTTAAAGAGAAATTTACAAACTAAATGCACATACTAGAAAGAAATATAATCCGCATTCAACTGAACAAGCTGGAAAAAGAAAAGCAATATAATTAAACAAAGTAGAAGAAAGAAAATACAAGTCATCCCTTGGTATCTGCAGGGGACTGATTCCAGGAACCTCCATGGACACCTGACTCCACAGGTGCTCAAGTTCTGCAGTGTGGAACACCCAGATATTTAAAGTCAGCCCTCTGTTTCTGCAGGTTGCATATCCCTGTATTTTAAACTGGATGGTTGAATCGGCAGATGTGGAACTGCAGGTAGGAGAGGGCTGTATTTATTGGGGGGAAAAAATCCACCTATACTCATAAGTGGACTCACACACTTCAAATCTGTGTTGTTCATGTGTCAACTGCAGTGATGGTTAAGAGCAGAAATTAATGATGAAGATAAAGCAAAAAATTTAGAATTTAAGTTCCACAAAAATATAAGCTGCTTGACAACAGGGATTTCCACCTATTTTGTTCACTGATGAATCTGCAGACCCTAGAGCAGTGCCTAGTTCATCATAGGTACAGAATAATTTATTAAATGAAAGTCTACTTCTTTGAAAGACTAATAAAAACATAAACTTCTGACAACAATGTGCAAGACACAGATGGACATTAATAAAGAGAACTCATTCAACATATAGTAGAAATTATCTTTTTTACTGAAACATAATTGATTATATGTATTTGTGGGGTACAGAGTTGACTATCAATACTTGTGTACAATATGTGATGATCAAATCAGGATAATAAGCATATTGGTCACTACAAAACGTAATCATTCTTTGTGTCCATTACCAATTTCTCACTAAATGCCTTCCCCCTCCCCTCTCCCACCTCTAGTAGCCATAATTCTGTTCTCTCCTGAAAGTCAATGTTTTATTGTTATTTTCCTTCCTTCCTCATTCCCTCCCTCCCTCTTATGAGTGGTACATGTGGTATCGCTCTGTGCCTGGCTTAAGAAATTTTCTTTAAATTGCTATGAGTATATGAATATTATAAATTGCATTATTCCACTACACTTGAAATCAGACACTTTCTTGGAAATATAATTAAGAAATAGAAAGTCATCTGAATGTCCACCTAACTATGGAAAAGGTCATTAGACCTAGATGATTTTATAGGCAATCTCCATCAAAACACACACACACACAAAACAATCAAGTGATAAACCCAATTTTATAAAAAAAAAATTTAGAAAATTTAAAAATTAAGAGAAAGCTTTAGTTTTATAATAGAATAATTTTGATTGTCTATTTTAGTGGTTTTTCTTAAATTATGGAAAAGTACACATAATCTTAAACATTTTTAAGTGTAGAGTTCTGTGGCTGAAGTATATTCATATTGCTATCACCATCATCCATCCATAGAACTCTTTTCGTCTTGTAGAACTGAAACTCTATACCCATTAAACAATAACTCCCCATTCTTCCATTCTACCTTCTGTCTCCATGAATTTGACTACTCTAGATATCTCAGGTAAGTGTAATCACGCAGTATTTGTCTTTTTGTGACTGGCTTATTTCACTTAGCATAATGTCTTAAGTTTCATCTATGTTGTAGCATGTGTCAGACTTCCTTCCTTTATAAGGCTGAATAATACTCCGTTGTATGTATAGGCCACAATTCACTTACCCATTCATCGGTCAGTAGACACATGGGTTGCTTACACCCTTGGCTATCATGAATAATGCTGCTGTGAACATGGGTGTACAACTATCTGAGTCCTTGCTTTTATTTCTTTTAGGTATATACCCAGAAGCGGAATTGCCAGATCATATGGTGGTTTTGTTTAATTTTTTGAGGAGTTGCCACACTATTTTCTACAGTGGCTGCTCCATTTTACATTCCTACAACAGTGCTCCCAGAATGTCTAGTTTTTTCTAGCCCTATAAAACTAAAGCTTTCCCTCACCTGGATATTCAGATTGTTAATATTTTAGGATATTTTGCAACTATGCCCAAGTATAAGATTGATCTATATTAGAAATCTGAATAATCCAAAAAATGTAAACACAAAATTTATACATCAGAATCAAATAGGATTATCCCCAGGATACAAAGATTTTTGAAATTTATAAAACAAATTAATGTAACATAACATATGAACAGAGTAAATGAGAAAAACCAATGATCATTACAACAGACAGAAGAAAAATATATAATTCAGTGCCATTTTTAAAAATAAGCAAATAAAAATCCGGTTTCTTCATTTTCAACCCTTATATTACTTTTTTCCCCTTGTTTTACCAGAAAATATAGTATAGTGTTAAATAGTAGGTACAACAATAAGCATCCATTTCCTGTTCCTTAGTTTTAAGGGAAGGCTTCTAATATTTCACCATTTTAATGAGGTTTATTCTAAGTTTTTAATCTATAATCTTTATCAGCTTAAGGATATTTTCTTCTACTCCTAGTTTGCCAAAGATATTTTGTTTGTTGTTTGCTTTTCTAACTTCTACCCTGAAAACCCAAGCTAATCAATGAGTAAATTACCAAAATAGAAGAATTCGGCAAGTTTGTAGACATAAGATTAATACGGAAAAATCAATAATGTCTAGTGCCCAAATCCTGGTTTCTAAATACAACTCTCAAGACTGGCTGGTTAGCTCAGTTGGTGAGAGTGTGGTGTTGATAACATCAAGGTCAAGGGTTTGGATCCCCATACTGGCCAGCTGTGAAAAAAATTAAAAATTAAAAAAATAAAATAAATAAATATACCTCTCCAGTAAAAGGAACCAGGGCTCCTTCCAAAAATGTCTGAATTCCAGGGCTGAGACCAGAAAAATATGAGATGAGCCTGAAGTATCTTTAGCACCAGACTGTAGTAAAGAAGTGCTTGAAAAAGCAAAAAGATGAGGTCGAATCAAACAGAGACAGGACTCAGCCTGACAGAACTCCCAATAGCCAAAACTCAAATAACTTAAAACAACAAAAATAATATAGCTATTGAATTATAACCCAAGTATAAAATAAATATATGAAGGTTCTTCAAAAAGTTCATGGAAATATTTGTAGTATCTTTCTATTTTTTCCATGAACTTTTTGAAGTACCCTTATACATGAAGGCACACTAATATAAATGACTGAACAAACAAATGCCAAGAAGAAAAATCTTCCTTATGGAAGAATTTCAAACAACATATGTAGACACTCTCCCCTCCAAGAGATAGAGATAATTCCTGCCTCTCCCCATATTTAGGGTGGGCTCTCCTTAGTGCCTCACTTCTAAAGAACAGAGTGGGGAAAGAAAAAATATCAACATTATAGTGGAGAAACTTGGCAAACACAACCTTAAACAAGGATGAAGGTTAACATCAGTGATGTTATATGGATATCAGGTATCTCCTGACATGTTTTAATGAGGAGGGCACTTAATCTGGGTAAAATTCTTTTCAGAAACCTATAACCCAGACTAATCATGAGAAAAAAAGAAGATTGAGAGATATTCTATAGGATATGTGGCCAGTCCTCTTCAAAACGTTCAAGGTCATAAAAAACAAGGACAGACTGAGCAACTGTCATAGACCAGAGGAGATTGAGAAGACATAATAACTAAATACAGTGTGGTACCCTGGATTCAATCCTAGAACAGAAAGAGTCATTAATGGAAAAACTGATGAAATCCAAACGAAGTGTGGAGAGTCCTGGGACAATACTTTGCAAACCACTGTTTTAGAGAAACTACATGTCATCCCCCTAAACTTCAAACCCTCATACTATTCTATTTTTACATTTTAATATAAAAATTTTCAAACTTTCAGAAGAGTTGAAAGAATTTCATAATAAATATCCATATATCCACCACCTAGATTCTACAATTTTACTATACTTTTTTTCATATATCTATTCATCCCTCTATCTACCCATCAATACATCCTACTTTTTTCTTACTAATTTTTTACAATGCTTTTCAAAGTAAACTGCAAGTATGACTATACTTCCCCCAAAATACGTCAGCATGTATATCATTACTGAGAGTTCAGTATCATTTACAAGTTCTTTTGAGGTAAAATTTACATGCAATGAAATGCACAGAACTCAAGTATACAATTTGGTGGATTCATACAAATGCCATACATTTGTGCAACCCAAACCTTTATCATGATAGAGAACATGACTCTGACACCCAGAAACTTCCCTCATACGCTTATCAATAAATCCCTCATCCCTCCACAACCCCCAGAAGCAATTACCATTCTAATTTTTTTTCCACTCAGATTATCTTTGCCTTTTCTAGAACTTCATCTACATGAACTCATACAATATGAACTCTTCAATGTCAGTCTTCTCTCACTCAATACAATGTTTTTTATATCCATCCATGCTAGTTTTTAAAAATTATTAGAAGTCAATTTACCTACCATGAAAATGACTATCAAGATGAGACAGATGCCCACAATGATGAGGAAGGGGATCAGGTAGTATTCCAGAGGAAGACTGAATTCTGGAACTAAGATAACGTGGCCCCTAGAAGAAAAAGTTGTCAAATTATGTTAATTAAAAACAAGGAAAAATATTTTTTTAAAAAGACATATAAATATTACAATTCAACACACCATACACATCTCATCTTTTAATAAATGATTTCCGATAATTTAAGGGATGCTTTTTACATCTTTAAGTCTATTTTACATATTTTTAAAAATAACTTGCCTACATAATTTTAAAAAGCTCTTAAACTGGGAAAAGGAAATTAGCTAATCAATACTTACTGTGCCTATCCTGGAGAGAAGTTATTTACTGAATTTAATAACCTAGACAAACATTATATTTTGTATGCAAAACCACCATAAAAAACAATGGTAGAGCCTTGGGTACCATGTCAACAAGAACCCCTACCTCAACCAAATTACTGTTCATCAGTTCCTCCTTATAGAAAAACTCTAGAGCCACTGTTGATAAAAATTATACTCCTTCCTCCCTATCTGCTTTACATGTACCTTTTGTACCAGGTATAATGGACACAGTCCCTGTGCCCTACACTCACCTGCAAGATATGGAATGAAAAACTGGTGAAGGAATTCACAAGAGTTGTGGCTTGCTCTCTATTCCTACCTACTCCACTGCTTGATTGAAAAAATTACAGAAAAGTGTGTACTGTGGGAATGCGGAGCAGGAAATGTTACATGCCTTATTTCCCTTTGTTACTAACCAAGTTATTACTTACTGTGATGTTACTATTACAAAAATTGACAGGGACCCATGAAATAAAACTGGGATCAGAATAAGCACACTATTTGAGCTGCATGAGCAAATTTTACATGGCATCAAAAACGTGCCTCAAAAATTTTAGTCTAGGGAAAAGTCTGTATAATGTTCAGTAAAGTGACTGATCTCTCCATTGGGTCCACTGTGCTACTAGACTAGTATGGTGCCAGCAACACTACCCTGTTAACCACTGCTGGGCTATTTTCAGGCAGTGAAACCAGGTACTTCATAACACAAGGTTTCAATGCAAAACAATTCTCAGATAAAAACATGATGCCTCTTTCCTCATACGAGGTGCTCAGAACACCACAGTGCTTAAGAAAAATAACATAAAAACCAACTATTTCTCTTCCAAGCCTGTTTTTAAATCTTCATACTATTATTTATCATACTCACATCCAAGGAGCTCTTCAAGTTTCACCAAAAACAAAAAGAAACAAGAAAGATAATACCAGAAATTTCCCCCCAATAACTTAAATACTTTGCTAAATCTGCTAGGATTGCTAGAATACAAGTAGCTTTTTACTTCAATCACCCTCCAGCAGAATGTGGGATGACAACAGCTTTCACATTCATTTTTGTAGCTTTGCATAAAATACTAAAGTGTCTGATGTATTATCAGTATAAAAATAGAAAATCAGCAGTAACAGGCCTAGACTACTCTATTTGATACCATTTCTTCCAGCATGAGGCCAGCTCTGTAAATATGTCCCTTTTCTTGACATAAACCCTATGAAATTGCCCTAAGCTAGTGGTACCATTTTTAAGTATAAAGACCTTTCCATGAGACACTAATCTTCTGCAACCTCCCTACCCCACACCCACCAACCTGCTATAAACTAACATTGTTGGGGTTTAGAAGCCAGACAACTGCATATCTTAAATTTAACCCATTGTAGTTTCTTAATATCTCAGCAGAAGGAAAGCTTACACCTCTTCTATTTTTTTCTTATGTTTATGACTGTCTAAGGCACATTTCGCCTGGATGAGATAAATAAATACCATTCTATGAGACAAACCCCAGGGTTGCTCAGAAATGAACAGAACTGCTAGGTGAGAAGATGCAAACTAAAATAAGAAATCAGGAAGTCCCAATAGACCAGAAATATGACACTTAACTAGAAACTTCCAGTGTGTTTGTAACTACAGAAATGGAATCAATTCCCGAATTTTCCAATAAGCACTATGTTAGGATTAATAGATCTGGGTTCTGAACTTAATGTTCTTCGTGTCCTATTAACGCTTTCCTGAAATATCTCAAACCATTTTAGTTTACTGTCACAATATATTGTGAGGATTTTTAAGGGTCTACAATTGATAGAAGGTTTTAAGCATCTTGAATCAAAAGTTCAATATACACTCAAGATACTGCTTTTTCTTAACCAAACTGCTAATGGTAGAGGTGGTTATAGTGATGATATAAGGTGAAGAACTACAACAGAATATCAGTCCTCTTGCTTCATTTCTATTTGCTGTGTCTGCCCAGAATTTCCACAGTTCAGCCTGCAGACTCATCTTCATCCTAGTCACAGATTATTTTGTATTTGAGGAAGAAGATATTTAAACAGCTTTCATAAATACCTTACCACACTGTCCCAAGTCCACCACTAAATACAGTATACCCCAGGAGTTCTGCAACTAAGACATGATCATTGAAGCAGAGTCCTAAGTAATCCAGGACACTGGGTCTTATTCTCTTCTGTATGAGTTCCCAGGCTAATTTCAAACCAGGTGTATAAGTCTAAACATTATAATAACAACCCGTCTAATTTCCCAGTCCCTCCATTGACACATGAAATCTTGCATTCTTGTCTGTTCTTCCTGACATCCAATCGCCACCAACCAAACTACGGAGCCCTAATGGACAGACCAACTTCCCAGGTAACAAACTGTGATCAGCCCAACTGTTGGATACCCCAGTATTTCAGCTGACTACTTGGTTAAACTTGACCCTTAAAGACAAAGCTCACAGCTGCCTCATCAAACATCCTACATCTCCTACTAGATAGGCCCAGTGCTCAGCCCTGGATTCCCATTTTTGGAACACCCTCTTTTGTCGCCAATACACTGCTCTGTCTTGTTGAGGAATCCTGAAGAAGCACAAGTGGGTGCCAGGAATGAAATTTTTAAAAAATGTAGTCCTTAACCATGAGAGAGAATATGGAGATCTTAGAGCTGAAAGGAACCTCAAGGTTCTTTGTTCTGACTCATTTTTGAAAGAGAAAATTGGTAATGAAGATTAAATGACCTCCTGAAGGGCACACCGCAGCAATCTCTCCAGTGTACCTCACTACTCACTGTGATCAAAAACAATCCTTTTTCTGCCTACAACTTGCAAAAGTTTTATGTCATCCAGTAATTTATCTTTCCTAGAAAAAAGTTACAAAATGCTTCTAGAGTTCAAGTGTTTAAAAGACCAAAATGGATACAGGACACCAGACAATTTATAAAAATGTTCCCTATGAATAAAGAAATGCTAGTTTGACCAATGAGTTTTCTTCTATCAGACAGTCAGGAAATTAAAGACTGATATTATATACAATGTTGGCAGAAGTAGGAGAAAACACTGGCTTTCCTAAAAATGTTAGTGGAAACATAACTGGTTCACCTTTTTTGAAGGGCAATATGACAATTGTTTACTGAAATTTAAGACTGTTTATACTTAATCTAGAAATTCCATTTTCAGGTGTTTTTACTAAAGAAACATTTGTACAACTGCACATAATGTATGGTTAAGGATATTATTATAGCACTCCCTGTGGTGGACAAAAATTGGAAGGAGGATAAGAGTTAACATTTATGAAGCATTGACTATGTACCAGGCATTCTAAGAATTTTATTAATGTGCTTAATCCTCCCTGCCTTCCTTTATTCCTATTTTTAAAAGTAGGGAGACTAAGACCCAGAGATGATAAAATTTTTGTTGAAGGTCACAAAGCTAAGAAGTAAGGGAAGCCAGGATTTGAATCCACACAACTCTGACTCTAAAGGCTATGCTTATAGCCAGAGGCTTTACTGATTAAGTAAACTGAGGTATATCTAAATAATGAACTATAATCCTATACTTTTTAGCAGTAGTTAAAAGAATGAACAGTAGCTTAAAAGAGTGAACTACAGTAAAACAGCAATTGATGGATACTCTCTAATATGATAAAAAGCCAGAATCTTACTAAAAGAAGAAACAAGAAGCTTTCTCACTAACCAGAGGAAAAAGACAACGATGCCTGCTATCTCCACTAGTATTTAACACAGTGTTGAAGGTATTAACAATGCAATTAAATAAGAGAAAGCAATCAGAAACATAAGAATTAGAAGGGAAAAGATAAAACTATTCCAATTTGTAATGGAAAAATTACCACCAAGAGTAAGAGAATTTAGTCAAATTGCAGGTTATAATAACATATAAAAGTGAGCTTTCATATACACAAATAAAAACCACTTACTAGATGTAATGAAAAAGAAGACCCCACTTATGACAGCAAACAATAAAATAGCTAGGAATGAATTTAATAAGAAATGTTTTTCTCACATAGATTTTGAACTAAAAAACTAAATTCCTGAGTACATAAAAGCAGAATTGAACAAACAAAAGGACATACCACATTCTTAAATAAGGAGACTTATCCTAAAAATATCAATTCTGTCTAAATTAGTTTGTAAATATAAGGTAATACCAATAAAAACATCACTAGGTTTTTCTGGAGCTAGACAAGTTGATTATCACATTCCTTTGGAAGAGAAAATTGGAACCCTCATACATCAAGGGGAGGAATATAAAATGATGTAGGCACTTTGGACAAACCTCTGGCATTTCCTCAAAAAGCTAAACACAGAGTTACCATATAACCCAGCTACTCCATTCTAGGAATATACCCAAGAGAAATAAAACATATGCACAAATAAAATCTTGTACACAAATTTCAGCAGCATTACTGATAATAGCCAAAATGTGGAAACGTGCTAAATGTCCATCAACTGATGAATGGATAACAAATGTGGTATATATCCATACAATGGAATATTATTCAGCAATAAAAAAGAATAAAGTACCAATACATGCTATAATGAACCTTGAAAACATTATGCTAAGTGAAAAAAGCCAATCACAAAAGACCACATATTACATGATTTCATTTATGTGAAATTACCAGAACAAACAAATCCACAGAGACAGAAAGTAGGTTAGAGGTTGCCTGGGGCTGGATAGGTGAAGAGGGAACGGGTAATAGAGAGTGACTACAAATATGTAGAGAGTTTCTATTTGAATTGTCAAAAAAGTTCTAAAATTACAATGTGATGATGCACAACTCTGAAAATATACTAAAATCACCGAACTGCATATTTTACATGAGTAAATTTTATGGTATATGAAATATGTCTCAATAGAGCTGCAAAAAAAAAATTCATTTGGAAGAATAAACAAGAAAGAATAGCTTAAAAAACCTGAAAAAGAGGAATGGGTGTGGGGAAATGGCCAGCCCTATCAGACACTGGTGCATATTATAAAACCCTATTATGAAAAATAGCATGTATTGGCAGACAAATGATAATGAACAAAAAACTCAATTATGCATAGAAATATAGCAGCATCTTAAATAGGGTAGAGAGATGTTCATTTTAAGAAGCAGTACTGGGATAACTAGATGGCTATTTGGAAAAAGATATGAATGAACATATTCCTCAAGCCATCTATACAATAAGTTACAAATGAGCCAGAGATTTAATGTTAAAAGTGAAACCATACAAGTATAAATGTGGGTGAATTCCTCTATAATGTAGGAGTGGGGAAAACTTTAAGACTCAAGAAGACCAGAAGCCCAAAAGAAAAAGCTAATATAATTGATTACATTAAAAAAACAAATACCACAAGTAAAATTAGAATGTTGAAATACAAAAACATACTTGTAATCTGTCACAAACAAGTGGCTAACATATGTAATACAGAACTTCTAAAAAGGAAAGAAAATGACCAACAACATAATAGGAAAAATGAGCCAAACAGTTCATGGAAAACAGAATGCAAATACTCTTAAACATAAGAAAAAATGCTCAAATTTGCTTGTAATAAGAGAAATAAACAGTGAAACTATACAGGATACCATTTCTCACCTATCCAATAAGCAAAAATACAAAAATCTGACAACATACACTTTGTTGGTAAGGCAGTGGTAAAAGAGACATTCCCATACTCATATATTGCTGGCACAACACTTATGGATGGAAATTTGACAATATCTAGCAAAAATACATATACATTCAACCTCTGAGCTAGCAATTCCACTTCCAGGAATCTATTCCAAAATAGATGTACACTGGCAAAAAATAAGACTCATACATATGGTTATTCACTACAGCAATATTTATAATAGCAAAAGAAAGTAAACAATTCAAATCTCCATCAGTGGGTAACTGGCTGATTAAACTGGCACATCCACAAAATAGAGTTCTATACAGCTTTAAAAAGGACTGAAGAATATCTCTATCTACTCATATCTCCAGGATATACTGTTAAGTCAAAAGCAGGATGAGAAATAGTGTTTATGTACTGAGGGTGGGATATGGGGGAAAAGAGATATGTATCTGCCTGCAATTTTTTAAATGTAATAAATCAAAGAATAAACTAAAATTTTTTTTTAAAAATTGTTGCTTATCGGGCCGACCCTGTGGCGCACTCGGGAGAGTGTGGCGCTGGGAGCGCGGCAGCACTCCCGCCGCGGGTTCGGATCCTATATAGGGATGGCCGGTGCGGTGCGCTCACTGGCTGAGCGCGGTGTGGCCGGTCACAACAACAACAACCAAAAAGAAATTGTTACTTATAAGTTAAGAATAGGAACAGGATAGACAGGGTGGATGATAATTAGAATGTTGACTTCTTTGAATATACACTGTTTTGTTGAGTTTGACTTTAAGTTTGTATGTAATTATAAAAGTCACAACTGGGGGGAAGGAGAACAATCCCTAAAATCTTAAAGCAAATGAATCAAATAGACCTGTGTTTCCAGATGATAGCATCAGCACACAGAAGAATATTTCACATGTCTTTAAAACAAAATAAAGATTTTACGTAGCTATTATGATATAGCCTAAGCAGAGAAAGAACTGTTTTTTAAAATTTTTGATAGTACCATTGATATTATTCTTCTGAGTCTGTTGTGTGTGTATTGTATAAATGAATAAATAAATTATTATGTTGGTGTCTTCCAGCATAGAAAAATACAGTTTTAAGATCAATGAAGTAAAAATCCTGTTGTCTTGAATTCAAATTGGAAGCAACAGTATGCTCTCATGATTTATTGTATCTTTAAAGAACGTGTATTTCTTAGCTCTGTCCACTGAAAGAATGAAAGGGGGCCTGAGGGTGGAGTAGTTAGATAGACAGATAATAGATAAATAGGTAGATAGAGTGGGCAGATAGATAGATAGATAGATAGACAGATAGATAGATAGATAGATATAGATAAACAGACAGACAGATATCTACAATCCCTTATGCACAATTCTGAAACCTAAAGAACTTTAAAGAAAAAAAAATTCACTTCAGTCTATTTGAAATGAACTGACATGAGAATATACTCATACATTCATTGCAGATACATTTATTTGTTTGATAATGGGATACTCCCTCAAATCCTATTTGGAATGTTACTTAACTTTTAAAATACCAAAAATTTTTCCAATTCCTCAATACATTTGTCTTCAAAAAGTGGGATCAGGGATTTTGTGGTCTTGTATTAACATGGAAAGGGACTAAATATTAAGCAAATAAAGCAAATTACAAAATATTACGTATCGTATGGTTCCATTTTATGAGCACGTTACCATTACTTAAAGTGAGAAATCAAATATGAAGGAAACTTAAAGGCTCTTTTTAAAACTACAGCTGTTGCTGGGGAATAGCATCGATAGGGACTTCCACTTTAAATATTTTATATTTCTGAATTTTTCCATATTTTACCCTCATGTATGCACTACTCTAACTGATTTTATACTTAAAAACATGAAATACTCTTTAAAATACATATTAAGATATAGAATTTTTCTAAATGAGGGAATAAGATTAAGGTAAGATCAAGTATTAGTTCTCCCTTCTGTTAACTATCTAAACATGGCTGACAAAATACCCTTGGCATAACTATTTTTGATACAAAACCCAAAATGATATTCCTAACATAATAAACATTAAGTTATTAGGAAATATCATTTTGGATGAGATGATCTCGGTTATATGTGAACAGCATTTTAAATATCAATACTATATGAGGGAAATGACAAAAAAAGGAAACGAGAAACTTTGCCCTCTTCTTTTTATACATTTCCAAACTCAAATATTCATGGATTTTCTCCTTAAATAATTAGAATTGGATTTCATTGTGCCAGTTTCCTCTTTTGGCAAATGTAGATAATAAGTGATAACAACCACCTCTACAGAGTTGTTGTGAGAATTAAATGGATGACAAATATAGAAGTCTTGCTTTCATAAGTACCAGGTACTTGCTAAATGCTCAATAAATATTAGTTGCTCATATTATTAATATTTTTCTTACTATTCCTCTTAGCCAAAAGTCTGCTCCTGCCAACTATGTTTTGGGGATCTGTTTCATGAGAGAAGCTCTAAAGTGTTCATTGCACTGTGTTCCATATTAGATGAGACAGCTGTGCCTTAAGTTAATTTTAGTCTATATGTTACCTTTGTAATGACATTTTGCGGGGGAAGATCCATACAGAAGTTTTTATTCCAAATCAAACTTTTCAACCTTGAAAATTGACTTTTTGTCTTTGTAAAAGTTGGTCACTTAATACACTATGTTTTGGATTGTTTATAAAATAACAAATTTATTTTTAATAAAATACAAACATTTGTTAATAGAAAATGTAATATAAATGTAAGTTGCATTGTTTTTAAATTCAGTGGTTTGATTAAACCATAAAATGGAAAGTTTTGTTATCTTTTTAGCAACATGAGTGACTTACTCTCTCTGACATTAATATATTTCCAACATAGGAATCATACACTGAAGAAATAGTACAATACACTAAGTCTTAAAATCATAATGACTTAAAAAAAGATAATTTAGCACAACAGAGTTCATCTAAAACATAATCTTGTTTACAACTAATATCATATAATTCTACCCTACCATATATTTTTTATATTCATTACTTACCCTTTTTCGTACGTGAATTCATCTTTCAGGGAATTAGCTGATGATTCACCAATAAAGACAGAAGGAATGTCAATTTTCTTTAACACATTAACTGTAAAAAGAATAATAAAATTATTCTTAAAAGCCATACTTAGTGTACAATCAACTTAATTTTCTTCATAATAACAGCAAATGTAACTAGAAACAATTACAATCAAATTTAATTTTCTATTGGCTGATTTTCCAGATTGCAGATTTATACTTATCATCAAAGTGGCTGAGAAACACTGTAACATTTACAATAACAAAACTAAATATATATTACTTCGCTTAATCATCTCAATACAAGTCCTATAAAATTAAGACATAATTTTTATTTTTAATATTTGCATTTGATTTATTCCTCTAGAGGCATAACTCTAACTGTTAGAGAAGGCATTTTAGGTTTTCTTCCCACACATAACTTAATTCCTAAATGAAAAGGAGAAAAAGTTTCTCTTACATACCCATTTTCCAGGAGAGGTGTAAGCCAGAGAATGTAAGAAAAGACCACTTAACAAAAGTCTAAAAAATAACACCACCCATCTCTGGCTTTCCAGAGTGAAAGGCTGACAGAAGAAGTTCATAAAGGGCATAGGATAGAAAAGCTGGGTAAATTTCTACTTCCTCTTAAAGCTGGAGTTCATGGTAAAGCTTTGTGTTTTGATTGGTGTCTTTAAAAAATTTGAATCTTTCACCCATATTCAAAACCAAAATCAAATGCCACCAAAAAAGAATTCTGCAAAAATTACCCATTACTCAGGAATAGAAATAAAAACAATTCTCTTAATGTTACTATTAGAAAAATCAGCCTTTTTATTAGCTGTGAGTTAATTCAACAGATTCAGCTGTAGAGAAAGTCCATTTATTTTCTTTTTATAGTTATCAAAACAAAACAAGATACAACCACAATCCTTGCACCCAAAGACAAATATTTTATTTGAAGTAATAAACAGTTCTGTAAGTTTTTACAAATATATACAGTTATGTAACCACAATATATAGGATGTTCCACTAACATATAAAACAGCTGTATAGGAGAAGGTCAATATTAAAAGATGTATTGTGAAACAAATTTTTAAAAAGTCGGGGGGATGGATAATGCCAAAGCACAGAGATGACTTTGGATTTTTCTTTTTTCTTAGAAATCAAAGTTAAGTTGTAATTAGTCTAAAATAATTTGTTATAACAATTTTTGTAAGCCTCATGATAACCATAACACAAAAACTTAGAACAGACATACTAAAAATATATATTAAGAAAGCAAAAAGTAAGCTAGAAAAAAACCACTCAACTACAAGGGAAGGTGGTAAGACCAAAAAAAGGAAAAAAGAATTCAAAAGACAACCAGAAAAAAATAGCAGAACGGCAGTAACAAGTCCCTATATATCAATAATAACCATAATAAACAGATTAAATGCCTCCATTAAAAAACAGAGAGTGGCTGAATGATTATAAGACAAGAACCAACAATATGCCACCTACAAGAAAAATCACCTAACCCATAAAAACACACACCGGCTGAAACAGAAGGGATGGAATAAGATATTTCATGCAAATGGGAACCAAAAAAGATCAGGAGTAGCTATACTTTTATATGATAAAATAAACTTCAAGCCACGGAAAGTAAAAAAAAGATAAGAAAGGTCATTATATAATGATAAAGGGATCAATTCAACAAGAGGATATAACAATTCTAAATATACATGCACACAACTCCAGAGCACCCAATTAAATAAAATAATAATGGACATAATGGAAGAGATTGACTCCAATGCAATACCAGTTGGTGACTTTAACACCCCACATTCAGCAAAGGACAGATTATGCAGACAGAAAATTAGCCAGGAAACATCAGAATTAATCTCTATTATAGGCTGACTTGACCTAACAGACATTTACAAAACATTTCGTCCAGCAGCTGCAGACTACACATTCTTCTCAGGAACATATGCAACATTCTCTAGAACAGCCCATATGTTGGGTAAACAAAATTCTCAATAAATTTTTAAAAATCAAAATAATATCAACTACTTTGTCTGACCACAATGGAATAAAACTAGAAATCAAGGACAAAAGGGACACTAGAAACCATATGAATACATAGATATATAAACAATATGCACCTAAACAACAAATGCATCAAAGAAGAAATCAAGAAGGAAATTAAAAAATTCCTGGAGGGAAAAAAAATTCCTTGAGATAAATGAAAATGAAAACACTACTTGCCAGAACCAATGGGATACGGCAAAAGCAGTTCTAAAAGTAAAGTTTACAAAAATAAATGCCTAGGTCAAAAAAGAAGAAAGACTCCAAAGAAACAATCTAATGTTAAACTTCAAGGTGCTAGGAAAATAAGAACAAACCAAACCCAAAATTGGCAGAAGAACAGAAATAACAAAGATCAAAAAATAAATAAATGAATTTGATTAAATAAAGAGCTGGTTTTTGGAAAAGATAAACAAAATTGGTAAACCTTTAGCTAGAATAATGACCAAAAAAAAAGAGAAAACTCAATAATTTCAGAAATGAAAAGGAGACATTACAACTGATATGACAGAAATACAAAGGCTCATAAAAGACTACTATAAACAACTATAAGTGAACAAACTGGAAAAACTAGAAGAAATGGATAAGTTCCTGGACATATACAACTTACCAAGGTTGAATCATAAAGAACGAGAAAACCTATACAGACCAATAAAAAGCAATGAGATTGAAACAGTGATAAAAAGTCTCCAGCAAACAAAACCTCAGAACCAGATGGCTTCACTGCTGAATTCAACCAAACATTTAAAGAACTAATACAAAGCCTTCTCAAACTCCTCAAAAAAATTGAAGAAGGAATACTTCCAAACTCATTCTACAAGGCTAACATTAACCTCATACCAAAACCAGAAAAAGACAACAAAAAAAGAATACTAGAGACCAATATTCCTAATTAACACAGATGCAAAAATCCTCAATAAAATACTAGCAAACAGAATCCAACAACACATTAAAAATATCATTCATCATGATCAAGCGGGATTTATCCCAGGGATGCAAGGATGGTTCAACATGCACAAATCAACAAACAAGATACATCGTATCAATAGAATGAAGAGAAAAACCATATGATCATTTCAATAGATGAAGGAAAAGCATTTGTAAAATCCAACACCCCTTCACAATAAAAACACTCAACAAATTAGGTGTAGAAGAAATGTACCTCAACACTATAAAGGCTATATATGACAAACCCACAGCTAGTATCATACTGAAAGGACAAAAACTGTAGGCTTTTCCTCTAAGATTTGGAACAGGACAAAGAAGCCCACATTCCCCACTCTTATTGAACGTGGTACTGGAAGTTTTAGCCAACACAGTAAAGCAAGAGAAAGCAACAAAGGGCAACCAAATCTGAAAGGTGGAAGTCAAACTATCCCTACTTAAAGATGACATGATCATATACATAGAAAACCTAAAGACTCAACCCAAAAATTACTAGAATAAATTAATTCAGTATAGTGGCAGGATACAAAAATCAATAGCCTTCCTATATTCCCATAGTAAAATAGCTGAAGAAGAAATTATGAAAGTAATCCCATTCACAATAGCTACCAACAAAAGAATAGAAAAGAAATATCTAGAAGCAAGTTTAACCAAGAAGATGAAAGACCTGTACAGTGAAAACTAGAAAACATCAATGAAAAATTGAACTGGACACAAATAAATGGAAAGATATCCTGTGTTCTTGGATTGGAAGAATTAACATCATCAAAATGTCTATATTACCCAAAGCAATCTACATATACAATGCAATTCATATCATAATACCAATAACATTCTTCACAGAAATAAGAAAAACAATCTTAAAATTTGTATGGAATCCCTTATAACTAAAGCAGTCTTGAACAAAAAGAACTAAGTTGGAGGCATCACACATCTTGACTTCAAAATATACTATAAAGCTATAGTAACCAAAACAGCATGGTACTGGCATAAAAACAAACAAATAGACCAATGGAACAGAGTAGAGAGCCCAGAAATAAATCCACACACTTAAACAGCCAACTGATTTTTGACAAAGGTGTCAAGAGTATGCAGTAGGGAAAGGACAACCTCTTTTAAACGGTGCTGGGAAAGCTGGATATCCACACGCAGAAGATTGAAACTAGACCCCTATCTCTCACCAGAAAAATCAATTCAAAATGGATTAAAGACATAAATCTAAAACCCAAAACTACGAAACCACTGGAAGAAAACATAGAAGAAACACTACACCACACGAAAGTGGGCAGCACTTTTTTGAGCAAAACTACAAAGGCACAGACAACTAAAGCAAAAATACACTAATGAGATTACATCAAAAAAAAAAAAAGAAAAGAAAAGAAAAAGCTTCTGCACAGCAAGGGACACTATCAATAAAATGAAGACACAACCTACAGAATAGGGGAAAGTGATTGCAAACTACACGTCAGACAAGGGGCTAATATCCAGAATATATAAGGAGCTCAAACAACTCAATAGCAAAAAAACAAACAGCCCAGTTAAAAAATGGGCAAAAGGATCTGAACAGACATTTCTCAAAAGAAGACATACAAATGGGCAACAAGCACATGAAAAAATGCTCAAAATCACTAATCATCAGGGAAATGCAAATTAAAGCCACATGAGAGTGAGACTCCATAAGTCTGCCTGCTGCCATCTCAATCTCCACATGTTGGTGCCAAAAATAGGTGCCACAGGCCACCCATAACTTACGACTCAGAGGTGGAACTTGAGTCCTAGTAGAGTGGCTTGAGACCCAGGAGAGTTGCCTGAAATCCAATCCTAGGGGAACTGAGCATTTCCTATCTCAATTTGATTATATATATGACATCAGATTTTATTCTGGAAATAAGAATTTTGTAATTAAGATGGCAGAAGAGACGGACCCCAGCATCACTGTCTCCCACAATCGACCAATTCACAACTATTAAAAGCAAAGACTGCCAAGCTGGGGCTTCTAGAGCTCAGGAAAAGAGGAGGAGAGACCTATGGAGTTCATGAACACAGGATAAGCCACAATAAAGAAAGAAGGGACCTCTCTGACCATTTTGAGCCCTGGCCACTTCAAGGCTGGCCCTGGTGAGCACAGGGGCCAAGAGCTGGCAAAAACTGCAGCTGTGCCCTTTCTGTGAAGTTGCTTGGAGACTGCAGGGAAGAGGAGGGCTTTGGTGGCCCCCAGGCCAGCAAGACACTGAAAGGGTTCCCATGGACACACCTAGGAGCGAGGGGCCACACACAACTGAAACAAAAATCCACTCAAAGGTCGGTGAGACATTGCAAGGGACCAGTGTATGGCCTGCCCCATGGGAAATGTTTGGAGTGCAGGTGGTGAGGGAGACATGCCCACTGGGGGAACACTGAGGCACATCATGGACAGCTGATTCACCCTCCAATCAGCATAGGCCATCTCGGTGTAGACTGGTCAGGAATATAGAACTGCAGTGGGTGTGGTTTGCTGAAGACTTAGGCCCAGACCAGAGTTTCCTCACCACCCAGGTGTATCAGACCTCACAGACATGGAAGTACTTAAAAGGCCAACAATTAAAACTTGAGCTGCATAAAAAGTTTCCCCAGGGAATCAGCAGCAAAGCAGCAATTTAGCTCAACCACAGGGCTGGTCCCCACAGGAAGTTCCCCCATTATAGAAGTAAGCAAAGGACAAGAAATTAGTTCCAGTGCAGAGTTTAAGTGGTGGGGGTGGCTAATAATCCAACACAGAACTGAAAGAAAACACAAAATACCTACATATCAGAGACAAAGGTCTGATATTAACTAATAAAGGTCTAACAGGTCTAACACCACCAAAGAACACCTATACAATCTAACAGAGGCAGAAGCCCACTGGGCTCCCAAGCCAGAGTAAGGGGGGCCCAAGAGCCTCAGCCACATACACCCCCCCACCCCGATGTCACATCCAGCTCAGTGATGATGAAGCCTCCACAGAAGCCCCCTGGGATCCTGAGTAGTGGTGGGGGGAAGGAGTGCCAAGGGACTCAGCTACGCCGCCCTGAAGACCACATCCAGCCCAGCAACAACCAAGCCTCCACAGAAACCCCCTAGGCTACCAAACCAGGGTTGGGGGAGGGCCAAGGGCCTCAGCCATGCCCCCAGCAATGACCACACCGCTGCCAGAAGTCCCCTAGTCTCCCAAGCTGGGGTGGGGGAGTGCCAAGGACCTCAGCCATGCCCCCTCCCCTGTGCCCTCTGCAACCAGGCAAGTGAAGGAGCTGGCCATGGGCCAGCCCCACTTTCCCACCCCCACCCTTCGTCCCCCTCACCCCACATTTCTCCCTCCCACTGGTCCACAACATCTTTGAATGTAAAAAAAATAATAATGATAAATTTTTAGAAAGAAAAAAAAATTAAAGCTACAATGAGGTACCATCTCATCCCAGTTAGAACGGCCGTTATCAACAAGGCAGAAAATAACAAATGCTGGTGAGGATGTGGAGAAAAGGGAACCTCCTACATTGTTGGTGGGAATGTAAACTGGTACAGCCATTGTGAAAAACAGTATGGAGTTTCCTCAGAGAACTAAAAATACATCTACCTTACAACCCAGCTATTCCACTACTGGGAAATGGGAAATTTCCCAAAGGAAATGAAATCAATATACCAAAAAGATACCTGCACTCCCATGTTCCTTGCAACACTATTCACAATAGCCAAGAGATGGAATCTACCTAAATCCCCATCAAAGTATGAACGCATAAAAGAACTGTGGTATGTATACACAATGGAATACTATTCAGCTGTACAAAAATAAAAATGACATCCTATCATTTGCAGCAACATGGATGGAACTAGAAACCATTGTGTTAAGTGAAGTTAAGTCAAGCACAAAAAGACAAATATTGCATGATCTCACTCACAGTAGTCCTCATAGAAGTAGAGAGTAGAATAAGGGAGGGGATGGGGGTGGGGAAAAGTGATGGACTAACAGGTATAGAACTATGTTATATCTACCCCAAGTGAATTATTGTGCAGTATATGCATGTATTGAAACAACACACTGTACCCCACAAATATGTAAAAGTAAATGTTGAAATATTTTGAATAAAAAAAAATATTTGTAAACACTAAAAAAAAAAAAGAAAATTTTAAAATCTTGGTATCCTTGGCAGAGTAAGATTTTTTTTCCATCCAGATTATTTTATGCAATATAAATATTCATTCCCACGCATGTTCTCTGTTTTCTTCTCTCTCCCTCTTCCACTCAAGCCCCAGGAGAACATGAACCAAAATAGTTAGTCTAGGAATATTTAATCACTATTTTTATTATCAATGGGATCAATAAAAGTTTTATTTTTACATATCAATGGGATCATAGAATAGAAAAAAGTCTAAGCTTTCTTCCTATTCAGTGATACACCTCAGATGTCCTGTCATGTCAATAAATATACATCTAACCCATCATTTTTAATAGAGGAGAGTTCTCACAAGATTATATATTTTAGAGAGATTTTTGTTTTGCTAAGAAATTTTTCTTATCAATTTAAAATTTATTTTATTTGACACTTAAAACTTGGAATCATACACCCTTTGTAGATGCTTTATTCTTTCATGAAGATACTCTGATAAACTTAAGGAAGAACTTTCAGCATAACTATTGGCTTATAATTATTGGAAGTAACTTAACTTCTTTGAGTTATGATATCTAAAGAGATGCAGAAAGCTCCTCACTTTAGTAAGAATAGGAAGAAGTGGGGAGGGGAAATGCTGTATGCAAATATAAATAGCCTTCTTGGTGCTTCTTTATATTTGCTGTATGCAAATATAAATAGCCTTATCTACTGAAAATAAAACCAAACATGTTCCAGATTAGAAAATTCTTTTAAAAAAACACTAAAGTTTAAGTTTGATCTACAAAACTCTATGAAGTATATACTGCCAAACAGTATTGTCTACCTACATGACCACACTAGTTGTCAGGCTCTTTTACCTGCAGGTAATCCTGCTGACTGGGCCGCCTGTTGCACTAGGGCTGGGTCTGGAGCTCACAGACCCTTCAAGCCCGCTCACGGACCCCTCAAGCCCATTCACAGACTGAGTCACAAACCCTTCACACGCCAGGCTGGGTCCCCAGACCCCTCACATAGCAGGCTGGGTCACACGCAGGTCTATGAGCTAGGTAACTGGCCAAAAGGTCCTTGGAGCCATAGGTTGGAAAGCATGCCCACGCAGGGCAGACACCTGAGGCAGACGCCCACCCGCCTGCTTCACTAAAAGTCCTCTCTACCCCTCTCTCTCTCTCTCTCAAGAACACAAGAATAGCAACAAAACTAAAAAGATACACTGGCACGCATGCACACTAACTACACACACACACACACACACACACACACACACACACAATATGCTTACAAAGAATGCTGAATCACATCCAACTGGACCCAAAGCAAGGGCCCTGACAAAACTATTCTATTTTCCCAACAAGTATTATCATAATATCATAGATAAATTATAATTTGAATGGCTAGTTCCAACCTCTACAAATTCATATATCCATTGCTTGTTCAATATCTTCATTTGATTGCCTAACAGATGTTTCAAACTTAAATGTTTTTCAAATGGAACTCTGAATGTCTTTTCCCTCAATCAAGTCTACTCTTTCTCATCTCTGCAGGTAGTTTGACCATTCACCTAGTTTCTCAGGCTAAATATCTTGGAATCATCCTTGACTCCTCCCTTTCCTTTACTCCCTAAATAAAATCCCGTCAACTACAAAATATATCCATAATCCTACCATTTCTCATCACTTTATAGCATGTCTATCTGATTATGTGTTCATTTCTTCTCTCCTACCCTAGAATGTAATAATAATAATAAAATAACAGCAATAATAATAATAGCTGAACAAACATAAAATGATTACTAAGAACGAGGGAGTCCTCTAGATACTTTACAGGCCTTAATTCATTCAATCCTCACAGCAACCCAAGGAGGTAAGGACTATTATCATCCCTCATTTCACAGATCAGAAAATTGAGGCACAGAGATGTTAGGTAACATATTCAAGGCCACACAGTTACTAGGTGGTGGTGCTGGGATTCAAACCCTGGCAGGCAATACCCAGAAAGCACTCTCGTTACTACTATACTCTACACTACCTCAATAAACGGTATTAAAGCAGAGCCTCTGACTGTATCATTCCCTGCTCTAGTCACAGTGCCGAAAACAATGCTTGATGCAGAGTAGACTGTCAAAACATATCTGTTGTAGAAAGAAAGCAAGACAAGACAAGAAACAAACCCAGAGATACTGATAACCTTCCCCAGTTATACAATTAGAATTTGCAGTCTGACCCTCTGCCACAATGAATAAACATCAAAAAAAGATACCAGAAATACAAAAAATCAAGAAAGTACACCACCAAAAGTTAATAAATCTCAAACTCTAGATCCTATAGAACAAGAAGCCCTTGAAATGACTGACAAGGAATTTCGAGATATAATTATAAGGAAACTGAATGAGATACAAGAAAACTCAGCTAGACATCATGATGAAATGAGGAAAAGTATACAGGACCTCAAAGAGGAAATGTACAAGGAAATCAATGTCCTGAAAAAAAATGTAGCAGAACTTGCCAAACTGAAGAAGTTATTCAGTGAAATAAAAAACACAACGGAGAGTTTAACCAGCAGGCTTGTCGAAGTAGAAGAGAGAACCTCTCAACTTGAAGATGGGCTGTTTGAAATAACACAAGCAGACAAAAAAAAAAAAAAGAATCAAAGACATTGAAGAAAATCTGAGAGAGATATCAGACAACCTTAAGCGCTCAAATATCCGAGTCATGGGTATTCCAGAAGGGGAGGAAAACGGAGATTGCATTGAAAACATATTCAACAAAATAGTGGCAGAAAACTTCCCAGGTATAGGAAAAATCACAGATCTTCAGATCCAGGAAGCTCAACGATCTCCAAACGTATTCAACCCAAAAAGGCCTTCTCCAAGACATGTTATAGTCAAATTGGCAAAACTCAGAGACAAAGAGAGAATCTTAAAAGCTGCAAGAGAGAAGCGTCAAATCACCTATAAGGGAGCCACAATCAGGCTAACATCAGACTTTTCATCACAAACCCTAAAAGCTAGAAAGGAATGGGATGACATATTCAAAATACTAAAAGACAAAGATTGCCAGCCAAGAATACGCTACCCTGCAAGGCTATCCTTCCGAAGTGAAGGGCAAATAGTATATTTCTCAGACAAACAAAAACTGTGGGAGTTCACTACCACACGACCACCCTTACAAGAAATCCTCAAGAGAGTACTGGGTTTGGTTCCTGAAAAATAACTACCACTGCCATAAAAACACAAGAAAAATCTAAACCCACTAGTATAATAAAAATGGCATTCATGAAGAGAAAACAAACAAACAAAAACGCTATCTACAACCTAAGGAACCAACAAACACAGAAACCAAACAGTAAATCAGAAAGCAAGGAACAAAAGACACCTAAGATAACCAAACAACCAATAAAATGCTAGGAATAAATCAACACCTTTCAATAACAACTCTTAATATAAATGGCTTAAATTCCCCAATCAAAAGACACAGACTGGCTGACTGGATTAAAAAGGAGGACCCAACTATATGCTGCCTACAAGAGACCCACCTCACCCATAAAGATTCACACAGACTAAGAGTGAAAGGATGGAAAAAGATTTACCATGCAAACAGAAAAGAAAAACGAGCTGGAGTAGCTATTCTTATATCTGACAAAATAGACTTTAAACTAAAAACCATAAAAAGAGACAATGAGGGACACTACTTAATGATAAAAGGACTGATGCATCAAGAAGACATAACAATCATAAATATGTACGCACCCAATGTTGGAGCAGCCAGATATATAAAACAAACTCTATTAAACCTAAAGAAGGAAATAGACACTAATACCATAATAGCAGGGGACCTGAACACTCCACTGTCAATATTAGACAGATCATCTAGGCAAAGAATCAGTAGAGAAACACAAGATCTAAACAATACTCTAGACCAATTGGAATTGGCAGATATCTACAGAATATTCCATCCAACAACCTCAGAATATTCATTCTTCTCATCAGCACATGGATCATTCTCCAGGATAGATCACATATTAGGTCACAAATCAAGTCTCAACAAATTCAGAAAAACTGGAATTATCCCATGTATTTTCTCAGACCACAATGGATTAAAATTAGAAATCAACAACAAACAAAACTCTGGAAACTATGGAATTTCCAAACACATGGAAATTAAACGGCATTGTACTTAATGACATATGGATCCAAGAAGAAATCAAGCAGGAAATCAAAAAATTTATTGAAAATAATGAAAATAATGATACATCATACCAAAACCTGTGGGATACTGCAAAAGCAGTACTAAGGGGGAAATTTATCGCATTAAATGCTTACTTCAGAAGAATGGAAAGATGGCAAGTGAACAACCTAGCACTTCACCTTAAAGAACTAGAAAAACAAGAACAATCCAAACCCAAAGTTAGCACACAGAAAGAAATCATTAAGATCAGAGCAGAACTTAATGAAATTGAAACCCCAAAAACAATACAAAAGATCGATGAATCAAAAGGTTGGTTTTTTGAAAAGATAAATAAAATTGACAAACCATTAGCATGGCTAACTAAAAAAAGAAGAGAGAAGATCCAAATAATACAAATTAGAAATGAAAAAGGTGATATTACAACTGATTCATCTGAAATACAAGGAATCATTTAAGACTACTATAAACAACTATATGCCAACAAATTCAAAAATCTGGAGGAAATGGATAAATTTCTGGACACACGAAAGCTCCCAAAACTGAGCCAAGAAGACGTAGAAAATCTGAACAGACCAATAACAATAAAGGCGATTGAAGCTGTTATCAGAAGACTCCCAACAAAGAAAAGCCCAGGACCAGATGGATTCACAGCAGAATTTTACCAAACATTCAAAGAGGAATTGACACCAATTCTTTACAAACTAGCCCAAAAGATCAAAACAGAGGCAATCTCCCAAACTCATTCTACGAAGCAAACATCATCCTGATACCAAAACCAGGTAAAGATACAACTAAAAAAGAAAACTACAGGCCAATATCCTTGATGAATATAGATGCAAAAATCCTCACTAAAATACTAGCTAACAGAATACAGCAACACATATGTAAAATTATTCACCACGATCAAGTGGGATTCATCCCAGGGATGCAAGGTTGGTTCAACATATGCAACAACATTAAATGTGATACACCATATTAATAAAATCAAACACAAGGACCATATGGTCATCTCTATAGATGCTGAAAAAGCGTTTGATAAAATTCAACATTCATTCATGACAAACACCCCCTATAAGTTAGGTATAGATGGAAATTATCTCAACATAATTAAAGCCATATATGATAAACTCACAGCCAATATCATCCTGAATCGAGAAAAGCTGAAAGCTTTTCCTTTAAGAACAGGAACTAGACAAGACCTATGAAAAAATGCTTAACATCACTCAGCATCCGGGAAATGCAAATCAAAACTACACTGAGATACCATCTAACCCCAGTTAGGATGGCTAAAATCCAAAAGACCCTGAACGTTAAATGCTGGCGAGGTTGCGGAGAAAAAGGAACTCTCATACATTGTTGGTGGGACTGCAAAATGGTGCAGCCTCTATGGAAAATGGTATGGAGGTTTCTCAAACAAATGCAGATAGATCTACCATATGACCCAGCTATCCCGCTGCTGGGAATATACCCAGAGGAATGGAAATCATCAAGTTGAAGGTATACCTGTTCCCCAGTGTTCACTGCAGAACTCTTTACAATAGCCAAGAGTTGGAACCAGCCCAAATGTCCATCATCAGATGAGTGGATATGGAAAATGTGGTACATCTACACAATGGAATACTACTCAGCTATAAAAACGAATGAAATACTGCCATTTGCAACAACATGGATGGACCTTGAGAGAATTATATTAAGTGAAACGAGTCAGGCACAGAAAGAGAAATACCACATGTTCTCACTTATTGGTGGGAACTAAAAATTAATATATAAATTCACACACACACACACACACACACACACACACACACACACACACACAAAAACCGGGGGGGGGGGAAGAAGATATAACAACTACAATTACTTGAAGTTGATATGAAAAGCAAACAGAAAGGACATTGTTGGGGGGGAGGGAGGAGGGAGGGAGGTTTTGGTAAGGGGTAACAATAATCAACCACAATGTATATCGACAAAATAAAATTAAAAAAAAAAAAAAAGAATTTGCAGTCTGGACCCAAACTTGAAGCTTTTGACTCCTTATCGAGGTTCTTCCCACTCTACCATGGGATTAGTTTTCTCATGCATTTTCTCTCATACAATCTTTACATTCTTGTCAAGTCAAATAAAAATTAAAATTATTCATACTTTTTATAGATGAAAATAATAGACTTAGAAATTCCCATAGACACAGGCTATTTCATATATCAACTAATCGGGAATAAACCCACTTCTAGGGTTTGAATGTTTATCCCCTCCAAAACTCATATTGAAACTTAATCCCTAATGTAGCAGTATTGATAGGTAGGGCCTTTAAGAGGTGATTGGGTCACCTCTTATGAATTCACCATGAATAAATTAATGCATTCATGGGTTGATGGCTTAATGGATTAATGGGCTATCATGGGAGTAGATTGGTAGCTTTATAAGAGGAGGAAGACAAACCTGAACTAGCACTCTCAGCCCCTCACCATGCGCTGCCTGCTTGGCAGAGAGTTCCCACCAGCAAGAAGGTCCTAACCAGATCTGCACCCTCAACCTTGGATTTCCCAGCCTCCAGAGCCATAAGAAATGAATTTCATTTCTTTATAAACTGCCCAGTTTCGGGTATTCTGTTATAAGCAACAAATAACAGAGTAAGACACCCACATTTCCTAATTGTACAGTTGGTGTTCTTTCCATCACATTCTGCTGCCTCCTGAAGTTAAAGAATGTTATTGGCTCACTGGGTTAACCCATTCTGTGTCCTCACTGAAACAAAAATGGGCACATTCCTTGTGTGAAGTGTTGGCAGCAATGGGCTTTTAAAAGTTCCTTTTGTTTCTAGACATTAGTATCTCCACTCTTAGGAGAATAATCTTCCCTGTTGCTAGGGACTAAGCCTTGAAAAGAAGGTAGATATAAGCCCTTTTTGATAAATCCATGCTTTCCTTTCCTCTACCAAGTAACAGCAAAGATGAATACCTTTACAATGTTTGTCTTTGGATATATGAAATGCTTAAACACACAAACAAAGGAGGGAACAAAATGTCACACAAAGTAATCCAAACAGTAAAGTCAAGAATCAAATGTCTGAGCAATCTTTGAAAGATAACAACTCAGTTGAAACATTTCCATAGCAACAGTGGGATTATATGGTTATTTTCTACTTTTAATACATAGCACATTCTTCTTAGGAACTGACATGATTATCACAAAAAAGGTTTTATGGTATTACAAAGGCAAAATAGGTGCTAAAGGGAACTGAAACTTCCAGCTTGCAAAATTTTTATTGACAACATGTCAAAAGAGTGAACAGTTTGCAAATAATCAGTTTGTTCAACCCAGAACATATTTAGCCCTTGGGAAGGTCTTGAGGGTTTGCTAAACTCTGGGCTCAGGCCTTCAGCAAAATACACAAAGGGTAAGTAACTTGCTCAAGGTTACACAGCTAATATATAAGTGGGAGCTTGAATAAGAATTCGGGCCTATTTCCAGAATATCTGTGCTTTCCATTTTGCCAATAATGTATACAGATCACAATATATATATATATATTTTTTTTTTTTTTTAAAGGCAGTAGATAGGTAAAGGAAGAGAAAAATGTGTTAAACTTGCAGTACCAACAATACCAGTTTATTTGACAAGTAAACTCTGTTCAACAAGTAGGTCCTATAATTCCCACACAGTTCAAACTGTTCCTGAAATGCTAGAACTTCTTAAGGGTACTTCATGGATTCTACAATCATGAAAATGTAATCAGCTAGAAGATTAAAATAACAATTTAAAATATAAAGGAATTAACTAAGAAATTTATAAATAAGTTTTACTTTTTATATGTTATAATTTTGCTTTATTATATTAAGGGTAAGAAGGACAAATAACAGCAACAAACACTGTCTTAGGCTATAAAGACTTTTTGGTGAAGGTATATAAAATATTTCCTATTGACAAGTTATTTAAAGTCCTAAATACATTCCAATGTACTATATCAGCCCATAGCTTTATGTCCACTCTTTGTGCTAACCTCTACCTTGCATATATGAATCAATGGAATTCAGTAGTAAGAGATGTTATGGTTATGTACTTAAAGAAAACAAAAATAAAAGATCTACTAATATGAATGTTGGCAGTGAATCGTCTTAGTAGCAATTAGAAAGGTTCTCATAAAACCCATAGAGCCCTGAGTGATAGAAACTACATTAAGTGAAGCATACAACTTAAAAGTCACAGTCTCATAAAAGCCACTTATTTTACTAAAATTGGTTCATTTTCCCTACAATCTAATATTTAGTAGAGAGTAAGGAAAGATATTCCCGTTTTAAATGAAAAACTATGGACATGCCAATGTACGTCAATAACCATCTACTATAAAAAAGCACAAGTATGTGGCTTTGAAATTCCACCAGAATACAGTAGCTACTTAATATTTCTGGATATCTTAAAATTTAATGTTGTGAATTTCTAAATAAATCATAAAAATTTTTCTATGGCATTCTTAACTCAGTAAGTTTATCTTTAAAGCTTTAGTTTTCCTTTTGATTTTACCAAAATATAAATAAATAAAACACGTATGTTAAACACAACTTCAGAAAAAAAACAAGTCAATTCCACCTCCACTGTGAATAAAATTGTTCCAAGAGGATTAAGAATTGGGAATTATCTGACAGAAAGGAAATTCTGCTTTTTAAACAGAAAATGAGAGAAAAAAATCCTGTTAATTTTCAGTTTCAAATAATCTGTCAAACAGGAGAGAAGAAAAGTGATACCTGTACTTACTGTCGTTGGATCCCATGCTAATGAGGTCATCAGAATCAACATTGTGAACTATTGCTGCTTTGTATCCTGCTCTCTGTGCATTTAAAACCTGCAAATCAGAAAACAGTCATGTTACAAGGAACACAGTGGCTTGTCATAATGTCCCTCAATTTCAACAACACATATAGGAATAAATCTCCGGTATGTTCTTAAAACACATGGATGTTTTACAATTGATTATCAAGGACTTCTTTAGATATCTTCTTAATTTCATTTACAGCATTAAGCGAAATCAGAAGCAAATAAAGGATAGGAATACAAGCTGAAACATTAAAAGGACCCAAAGTAATAAATCTATCTGTCTTTAAAGAGGTAGAGACTTGCTGTAATCAGGATCAGGGGTCATCAGACTTTGAGCATTCAAATCTCACCTCTGCTAGTTATCAGTGGGGTAAACTCAAATTACTTTCTTTTTTAATCCTAAATTTCCTAAACTTTAAAATGGGAATGACAACAATATTTTTCTCATAGGTAAAATAATACTTTTTAATGCTTAATACCATGCTTAACATAGAAATGAGTTGAATAAAAGCAATTATTATTAGCTTGACCATCAATAACGTTCTTAAAAAATTCCTTTCTAAAGCTCTGAAAAAAAAAAAATTAAAAATACCTCCAGCCTTAAATTCCTTACTCTGGTTCTCTCTAGCTATTTAATTCTTCCTAAAGCTAGCCTCCAAAATAGTAACCTTTGTACAAAAAGAATACGGCTGGATGTGTGGCAGAATTTTTTTACGTGAAAGATCTGAAAAGTGTTGAAACTTGTTTTTATATCTCACTTTAAAAATAACAATCTGTATAAATAAAAATAAACCCAAACCTAAACTAGCTATTGTATGACCTTTAGAACATTCAATCATTATTTACATATTGGTTAAATAAAATGAAAACTGGGTAGGCAAATATATACACACACACACACGTGCACACACACATATACATAGTTTTGAATACTTGAAATACTTTTAAAAATACATAGTTCTGAATACTTAATATGGTAAGAAACTCTTGAAATACACCACACTTTTAAGAAACAGGGAAACAAATTTTTTTAAAATTTCCACATCTAATATTAGTCAACATTATAATGATTCAAGACTCTGCTGTAATTCAATAAAAATAAAACCTGAGTCAAGTTCCGAAGAGTCAGGGAAAGCTCAGAGTCAAGTTCCTGAGAGTAAATGAGATATCCAATTATTGACATGGACTCTGGGTCTGAAAGCTAGGTAAGAGCAATGAGACACGTGTACTCAACCCCAGTCAGGCAAGCTAGCTTTTCACAGAGTAAAATTCTCTTCTACATTACCCTTGACTTCTCTAAAACAACCCCACAAATGCAAGTTGGATTTCTGAAAGAGACAACAGTATGAATAAATCACAGTAATTTTATCCTAATACTGAAAAAAAAAAAAACTGAATCTATAGGAAATATGAGTACCTCAAGGAATTAATATTGTGTTCATCTTTACAGCCTCCACAGCACCTATGAAACAGCCTGACACTGAGTAGGCACTCATTAAATATTACTTGAATAAGTTAAATGTATAAAATATGTGCTTAAATTCACACTATAATATTGTAAACACAAGAGATAAAAGTAGGCAGAAAGAGACTTTTAAAAAAACAACTAAAATAAGATAAATAGTTCACTAACACACAACCTACTGCTCTAATGTTAGTAATAATGGCAAAAAATCAACCAGCCAACAAAACTATGACAAGGAATGTTTTATAGTCACGCACTAAAAGGTCAAAAATCAAGAAAGTAAGTTTACTGTTTTTTGCATATGAGTACATGTTTTATTTTTAGGTGGATTTTGTTAACTAAAATTGAGAAAATTCTAGTGCCCACAGCCTCTTCCCAATAGCTATTATTGCTTTCTAAAAGGAGGGGGGAAAGTCTCTTAAGTAGAATATTATAGTTTCTGAGTCTTATTTCTTATTTATTGCATACATTAACTTATTATTCATTTATTATATAACCATAGCAGTACAAATTTCACTTAGCTTTTATTTAAACAAAAGTGTATGTGGTTGGGGTTACTACTAGTTTATCTGATGCTTTAATGACCGTTTTACCTGTCCCAAAAAGCTAACCAAGTAACTGAGGAGAAATGTTTCTTTCTACATCCAAAAAGCAACAGTTGCCAAAGATACAATATAAAAAATGTAAAACTAGATCAATAACAAAAGCTGTTTCCTGCTAATATAAAACTTGCTTTAAATTTCTTTTTAAAGCCAACTAATGTATATAGTCATTGAAATTACAAAATTTAACTTTTTCTCCTGTAGATGTATATGTGAGAGCAAAGACTCAACATGTTAGGACACAGAGAAAGATGATCTCAGGAACCATAGTATAGAATAAAGTAAAAACTGTAGTTCAATTCAACAAGTATTTGTTGGGTTTACATAATGAGTAAGATACCGTGTGCTGTGTACAATGCAGAACTAGAAGGTGAATCAGAAATAGCCATTATCCTTATGAAGATGTCAGTACTCAAGGATATTCAAACAGGTCAGGTGCTTTCCTGCCTCCGTCTATTTGCTCATATTATTTTCTCTACTTGGAACAGGCTTTGTCCTCTGAATGCCTGTCATGCCTTCAAATTCCATCATCTCCATGAAGCCTGCCCTGTCCCACACCTGTTCTACATGCTGTCCCCAAGTACCCAAATTAATTGCTCCCTACTTAAAGCATTTATATCAATATGTTCACCTTTTTCTTCAAAATCTCATATAGTGCCTTATACTTATGCATACATATACTATCCCATTTCCAAAAGGCCTTCAGAAGGTCCTTGAATCTCCTGCAGTTGTCTATGTATGAACTTTTCTGGTCAGAAGAGACAAAGTAATCATCAATTTTGCAAGAGGCTTTCCCACTCCCAAATTATTAAGAACCATCAATATAAATAAATGAATTTACAACAATCTTCTATGTGTATAACTAAATCTGGTCATTAAGTTCTTAAAATTGTACCAAGCAACTGAGAAGAAATATTTCTTTCACATATCCAAAATGCAACTGTTACCATAAATACGACATAAAATTATATTAATATCAAAAGCTGTTCTCTGCCTAAAATAGAAAACTTAGGAAACTACTAAAATGGGAAGAAATTCTGTAAGCATAAGTGTGAACTCCAAAAAACAGAATCATGTTTTCAAAAATTTAACAAGTATGAAGACTTCCCCAAGATTTTTGTTGTTTTTATTGATTTTTAAAATAAATAAATGAAATTGAATCAAGGGACACATCAACATCTAAACCAATAGGCTTATGAACACAAACAAGGAAAATATATCCATGTTTATGAACTATAAAACTAATGTGTCAGTCAAATTAAATTACATTTTCAACTAAGCAGCAGCTGGTATTTTTAAGAACACATGAAGCAGAAATAAAACCTGAATCATTTAGTAAGCATGTGCAAGGTTTCACATTCATAAAATGTAACCTTAAACACATGGTGTCAAATGGAAACAAAGAACTCAAAAATTCATGAATAAGAAGCATGTAGGGTGAACTAACCTAAATACAAAACAGCTATCACAACTGAAAATTGCATTAAAAAGCCTTCTGAATTGTATTGCCTATCTGCCTTTTTAAGGAGACTTATCAGAGTTATTAGCTCATATTGTGGTAAATGCACTGAATATTTTACATGTAATCAACAAGTTAGATGCAACTACATTATGTAGACCAGGTGGCACCTAACCAAGAGTTTTAAAGAAACATGGGACTGTTGGCTCATTATCATAAATAGGCAGTATGTCAGAAGATAGCACACTGCTAATGGAAAAGTCTTCGATAAAACAGGTTCCAAAAGGAACTCTAGAAATGACAAAGTGGTTTTTCTTATTTCCAGACTGGACAAATCGATTAATACTGACACTATAATAAAACCTGCCTTATAAGAAGAAAGATGGGATTGCACTATCATGACGATCATGAATAGAAATCTTTTAAAAGACACATAGGCATAAGGAGTTGGGGAAACTATTGATAGAACATATATAACAAGGCTCCAGGCCAAAGGCTCTATGAACAAAAGAAATCTTATGTGCTAATGCTTTATATACTCATGTATTATTGCTAATACTCAACACAACTCTACAACATATATACACTATTCTGTATCTTAGAAATAAAGAAAGATAAGTAAATGAAACTGCCCTAAGGTCACAATTAGGCAGAGCTGAGGTTTGAACACTACTTTATCTGGTTAGTTAGAGAAGTATGTGCGGTTTTCCAACAGATCAGGATGAGGTCCAAGATTACTAATCTTGCTTAACATTTTACAAATGTCTGGGGAAAGGAATTGTACTGAGAAAGCATCAAGACTCAGAGGATATTAATCTTAAAATCCAAAGGCGTGGAGCAAGATGGTGGACTAGAGGTGTCCAACGTGGGAACTTCCCACAGAAAGGGACCAGAGCAGGTAAAGGACAGCTAAGTACTGGGAACACCATCAGTGGGAGAGTGTGGGAGGGCAGGAGCCTGATGAGGACCCTATGGAGCATGAAAACCAAGCAGGGGGTGTAGAAAAAAAAGAGGTACAAGGCTTCAGCCGCCACCATGTCTCCCAAACCAGGATCACTCAAAAGGTATTCTCCCTGTGGCAAAAAGAATCTCCTTGGCCATGAGCACTTCCCAGTGCGCCCCTACCACCACCACAGTTGCCCAAGCAATTGTGTAGTCCCAGAACTGTGGCCCTTCTCCCTGCATAGGAGTTCATCCTACTTAACACATACACCAACCATGTGGCCTATGCCACCCATGTGGTGCCAGCTGCCCACATGGCTCCAGTCTTCTAGCCACCTATGCAGCTCCAACACTCCAGCTGCCTGTGCGGCTCCAGCCTTCTAACCACCTGAGCAGCCCTGGCTACCCACATGACCCCAACTGTCTGCCAGCACGGCTTCACCTGCCTACTTGGGCCAAGCCATTCAGCAGCCCATGCAGCCCGAACCGCCTGCATGGACCCAGACACCCAGCCTCCAGCACAGTCCCAGTTGCCACAGCCACCCACACAGCCCACCTGCACACATGGGCCCAGTCATCCAGCCACCTATAGGCCCTAGGTACCCAGGCTGCAACATGGTCCCCACCCACCTCTGCAAGCCCAGACATTCACACAGCCCCAGTCACAAACATAACTCTAGTGTTACCCAGAAATACTGAGTTTACCAGAACTACTGAGTCTACCCAGAACAAAACTACCGAAACTACTGAGTCTACCTGGAACCAAAGTGAAAACACCCAAACCAAAAGGCAATACATAACAAATCAGTCTGAGGGAGTCTTTCTCCTTGAAAGCCACCCCAGAGTTAACAGAAGCAGCAGCCACTGAGTGACTAGACATCAACATAGAGATACGAGAAATACGAAAAAAAAACAAGGAAATATGACACCACCAAAGGAACACTATAATTCTCAAATACCAGACCCCATACAACAGGAAACCCTTTAAATGTCTAAAAGAATTCTGAGTAACAATCTTAAAGAAACCCTGTGAGATACAAGAAGATGCAGTAAGACAACACAACAAAATAAGAAAAACAATCCAAGACATGAAGGAGGAAATTTACAGAGAAAAATACAATAAAAAAGAATGTAGCAGAACTCCTGGAACTGAAAAACTCATGCAAAAACACAACTGAGAGTATAAGCAGCAGGCTAGAGCAAGCAGAAGAAAGAATTTCTTATCTCAAAGACAGTCTTTTCAATATAACCCAAGCAGAAAAAAAAAAGAATAGAAAAAAATGAAGAAAATCTAAAAGAGCTAGCAGACCACCTTAAGTGCACAAACATCTGAATCATGGGTGTTCCAGAAGGGGAGGAAATAGGAAAAGGCACTGAAAATATATTCAATGAAATAATGGCAGCAAACTTCCCAGGTACTGATAGAGATATGGACCTCCAGATCCAAGAGGTTCAAATATCCCCAAACAGATTTCAATCCAAAAAGGTCCTCTCCAAGACACATTGTAATCAAACTGTCAAAAATCAAACACAAATAGAGAATCCTAAAAACAGCAAGAGAAAAGCATCAAGTCACCTATAAGGGTATGCCCATCAGACTAAAGCAGACTTCTCAGCAGAAACCCTCTAGGCCAGAAGATAATGGGATGATATATTCAAAGTTCTAAAAGAAAAAAACTGCCAGCCAAGAACAGTATACCTGGCAAGGCTATTCTTCAGAAATGAAGGAGAAATAGTGTATTTCCCAGATAAACAAAAGCTGTGAGAGTTAACCACCACACAACCAGCTCTACAAGAAGTCCTTAAGGGAGTCCTGCACTTGGAACCCCAAAAATGGTAATCACTACTATGAATACACAAGAAAGGAAAAACAATGCTGGTACAACTGACATGCAAACAAGAAAGAGAAAGAAACTATGCCATACCACCTCAAAAAAACCAACAAACAGTGAAGACAAACAATAAAGGGGAAAGAAAAGAACAAAAGATATTTAAATTAACCATAAGAAAAGCAAATAAATGTCAGGAATAGGACAAAAACTTTTGAATAATAACCCAAAGTGTAAATGGATTAAATTCTCCACCCAAAAGACACATTCTGACTGACTGGATTAAAAAGCTAGACCCATCTCTATGTTGTTTTCAAGAGACTCACCTCACTTGTGAAGACATACACAGACTAAAAGTAAAGAGATAGAAAAAGATACACCACACAAATGAAACCAAAAATGAGCAGGAGTAGCTTATTCTCATATAGGATAAAATAGAGGTTAAACCAAAAACCATAAAAAGAGACAAAGAATGCCATTATATAATGATAAATGGATCTATCTGGCAAGGAGACATAACAATCATAAATAAATATGCATCCAACACCGGAGCATCCAGATATATAAAACAAACACAATTATACGTAAAGAAAGAGATAGACTCTGATACGATAATAGTCAGGGACCTGAACACAACTTTCTCAACACTGGACAGATCATCTCGGCAACAAATCAACAGAGAAACACAGCATTTAAACTACACTTTAGATCAACTGGATTTGGCAGATATCTACAGAACTTTTTATCCAACAACTACAGAAAATACATTCTTCTCATCAGCATATGGAACATTCTCTAGGATAGACCAGATGTTAGGTCACAAATCAAGTTTCAACAAATTTTAAAAATGTGAAATCATTTCAAGTATCTTTTCAAACCAAAATGGATTAAAACTAGAAATCAGTAACAAGAGAATCACATGGGAATTACACAACATGCTCCTGAATGACCTAGAGATTGACGAAATTAAACAGGAAATCAAAAAATTTCTTGAAACTAATAAAAATAAAGACATGTCATACCAAAACCTGTTGGATACAGCAAAAGCAGTACTAAAAGGGAAGTTTACTGCAATAAATGTTTACATCAAAAGAATAAAAAGATTTCAAATAAACAATATAACACTCACCTCAAAGAACTAGAAAAAACAAGAGCAATCCAATCCCATAATTAGTAGACAGAAAAAAAGGATTAAGATCGGAGCACAACTAAATAAAATAGAAACCCAAAAAATAATACAAAAAATCAACAAACAAAAAGTTGGTTTTTGAGAAGACAAACAAAATAGACAAACTGCTAGCTGAAAAAAGGGGAGAGAGAAGACCCAAATAACAAAAATAAGAAATATAAAAGGAGACATTACAACTAATACCACAGAAATACAAAGAATCATTAGAGATTACTGTAAACAACTATATGCCAACAAATTTGAAAACCCAGAGAAATGTATAAATTTCTGAACACATACAAACTACCAAGACTGAATCAAGAAAACACAGAAAACCTGAAAAGACCAAAGACAAGCAAAAAGATTGAAGCAGCAATAAGCTGTCTCCCAACAAAAAAAGCCCAGGACCAGATGGCTTTACTGCAGAATTTTACCAAACATTTACAGAAGAATTAATACCAATTCTCTTTAAACTATTCAAAAAAATTGAAACAAAGGCTATTCTCCCAAACTCACACAATGAGGCCAACATCACCCTGATACCAAAACCAGACAATAATACAACAACAAAAAAGAAAACTACAGGCCAATATCTCTGATAAACATAGATACAAAAATCCTTAAGAAAATACACAGGGCTGGCCAATTAGCTCTGTTGGTTAGATCACAGCCTTATAACACCAAAGTCGTAGGTTCAGATCCCAGTCCAGGCCAGCTGCCCCCCCCCCCCAAAAAAAGTACAAAACAATAGCAAACAATACAGCACCAGCACCACATCAAAAGAATTATACACCAGGATCAAGTGGGATTCATCCCAGGGATGCAAGGATGGCTCAATGTACACAAGTAAATAAATGTGATACACTACGTCAACAAAATCAAGGACAGAATCCATGTGATTATCTCAATAGACACAGAAAAAGCATTTGACAAAATTCAACATCACTTCATGACAAAGACTCCCAACAAATTAGGTTTGGAAGAAAAATATCTCAACACAATAAAAGCCATATATAACAAGCCCATTGCCAATATCATCCTGAATAGGTAAAAGCTGAAAGCCTTTCCCTTAAGAACAGAAACAGGACAAGGATGTCCACTCTCACCAATCCTATTTAACATAGAATTGGAAGACTAGCCAGAGCAATCAGAAAAGAGAAAGAAATAAAGGGAATCCAGATTGGAAAAGACAAAGTCCAAGTCCCTGTTTACTGATGACATGATCCAATACACAGAAAAACCTAAAGACTTAACCAAAAAACTCTTACAGGTGTTAAATGATTTCAGTAAAGCTGCAGGATACAAAATCAACATGCAAAAATCAGTAGCGTTTGTATACTCCAACAACAAACTAGCAAAAAAGAAATCAAGAAAGCAAGCCCATTTACAACAGTCACCAAAAAATAAAATACCTAGGAGTCAATTTAACCATGGAGGTGAAAGATCTCTACAATAAGAACTACAAATCACTGCTGAAAGAAATCGAAGAGGACACAAAAAGAAGCAAATACATTCCATGCTCTTAGATTGGAAAAATGAGCATTGTGAAAATGTCCATACTACCCAAAGTGACCTACAGATTCAATGCAATCCCCATCAAAACACCAATGACATCCTTCACAGAAATAGAAAAAACAAACTTAACATTTACATAGATTGACAAAGGACCCCTAACAGCCAAAGCAATCCTGAGCAAAAAAAATACAGCCAGAGGCATAACACTACCTGACTTCAAATTATATTGCAAAGCTATAGTAATGAAAACAGCATGGTACTAGTATAAAAACAGACATTCAGACCAATGGAACAGAATGGAGAACCCAGAAATCCACCACAATCTTACAGCCAACTGATATTTGACAAAAACAACAAGAACATGCATTGGGGAAAAGACTGCCTCTTCAATAAATGGTGCTGGGAAAACTGTACATCCATATGAGAAGAATGAAACTAGACCTGTACCTCTCACCACTTACCAAAATCAACTCAAGATGGAGTAAAGACTTAAGTATAAGACCCAAAACAATAAAACCCCTGAAAGAAAACATAGGGGAAACACTTCAGGAAGTAGGACGGGGCAGAGACTTTATAAATAAGACCCCAAAAGCACAGGCAACAAAAGAAAATATAAAAAATGGGATTATATCAAACTAAAAAGTTTCTGCACGGCAAAAGAACAATTAACAGTGTGAAAAGACAACTTACAGAATGTGGGAAAATATATGCAGACTATGCATTGGACAAAGGATTCATTTCGAGAATATACAAGGTACTCTAACAACTTAACAGTGAAATGACAAGTAATCCGATTAACAAATAGGCAAAAAAGCTAAACAGACATTTCTCAAATGAATATATACAAATGGCCAACAGACACGGGAAAAAATGTTCAACATCACCAAGTACTGGGGAAATGTAAATCAAAACCACACTGAGATATCATCTCATGCTAGTTAGACTGGCCATTATTAAAAAGAAAGAGAATAATAAATGCTGGTGAGGATACGGAGAAAGGGGAACCCTCCGACACCACTGGTGGGACTATAAATTGGTGCAGCCATTGTGGAAAACAGTATGGAAGTTCTTTAAACAACTACAGATAGAACGGCCATAAAATCCAGCAATCCCACTGCTGGATATACACCCAAAGGAATGGAAATAATCATGTTGAAGGCATACCTGCACTCCTGTTTATCGGAGCTTCACTTACAATAGCCAAGAGTTGAAACCAACCTAAATGTCCATCAGTGGAAGACTGGATAAGGAAAATGTGGTATATATACACAATGGAATACTACTCTGCCATAAAAAAGGAATGAAATTCTGCCACTTGCAGCAACATGGATGAACTTGGAGAAAATTATGTTAAGTGAAATAAACCAGGCACAGAAAGAGAAACACCACATGTCCTCACTCAAAAGTTGGAGCTAAAAAAATAATAATAATAATTAATAGAAAAAAAAAAGAAAGATACAACAATTACAATAATTCCTTGAAATTTCAAAAGCAGAGAACAGAACTGAGGCCAGCAGAGGAGGGAAAGGAAGAGGGGGAAGGGGAATTAGCAAGAAGTTGGTAAACAACCATAAAAAATGAATATATCTTGTGATGATATAGTAAATATCCTGATTTGAGCAGAAAAAAAAAAAAAATGTTGTGATGGAAAGAGAAAACCCTAGGCAAAACAGAGTGGATAATGGCCTGCAGAGCAATATGCCCAAGTTTTATTGTGACTACCACAATACATACCTCACCCATGACTCTCCATCTGTGAGAAAGACACCCTGCAGTGTCTTCAAAGAGAAGGTGAAAGACTGCTATCAGAGATGGATGGAAGAGGATACTCAGAGCCTTACTGACAAAACAATGGCTGCATTTCAGCAAGGAAAGATACCTCCTACTACATTCTCTGCTTCTCCTCCTGCAGGGGCAATGATCCCACCTTCTCCCAGTTTCCCAGGTTCTCCCTGCCCTGGTATGATGCCAGCAGCCCATGTGGGAGGCCCTCCCATGATGCTGGCAATGGGCCTTCCACCTCCTGGAATGATGGCAGTGGGACCTGCTCCTGGAATGAAGCCACCCATGGGAGGCCACATGCCAATGATGCCTGGTCCTCCAATGATGAGACCTCCTGCCCGTCCCATGATGGTGCCCACTCGGCCAGGAATGACACAATTGGACAGATAAGAATAGAGAGGAGGCCTCTTTATATCAGTTTTATATTACTTGTTGTACTTCACCAGGAGATCATGGTGCTGTGACTGTGGGTGTTTTCTAACAGCATGAGACAGAAGACTTGCTCCCCTTTCCTATTAAAGAGAAAATAGTTTTGGAGGGGAGACGGGGGTCAAAAAAAGTTCAGTTTTTGTTTGTATTATGAAATGTGAAAATTAAATTGTCAACACTTTTAGCTGAAAAACAAAAAAAAAGAGAAAACCCTAAAGTAAAATTAAGTTAATAATAATGTATCAATATTGATTATTAATTATAACAAATATAAAAAAAAAGAGAAAATCCTAATGTAAAATTAAGTTAACAATAATATATCAATATTGATTAATAATTATAACAAATGTGCCACACTAATGTAACATGTCCATAATAGGAGTAACTTTGCTTGTGTGTGGCAGGGGAGGATAGGAGAACTATCTGTACTCTCTGCTCAATTTCTCTATAAAACTAAAACTGTCATAAAAATAAAAAGAAATAAGGCCTATAAAAAAAATATTGTGGTAGAGTTTATGAAAACTTAAAGGGGAAAAGGCCGTGGGGTGAAATACCTATAACAGATTTTATGGGACTCGAATTATACCTCAACAGAGAGAAAATCTGGGTTAACAATGGTACAGTTGGGGAAAATTTTTCACAAGGGAAAAGAACAAAACAAATGATATTTTAAAAGACATATTCAAAACAAAACAGAAAACACAAAGAGTGTCCTGACTTAAAGAAGAGTGCTACTGAAAGGCAAATCAGCAAAGTAGTTAAAAGTACAGACTCTTGGAACTAAACTACCTTGATTCAAATCTTGCTTCTGTCGTATATAAGCTGTATAAACTTAGTCAAGTAACTTAATTTCTATAGAAGTAGGATGATAACATACCCAGCTTAAAAGACTGATGATTAAACAATTTAATATATGTAAAGCACTTAAAATGGTGCTTAGAGCTTGGAACATACTAAATAAGTGTTAATTATGACTATTGTCTCTACTATTATTGTTGCTACTGAGGACTCAGAGATGAGGAGAGACAGGAAAAAAGGAACAAATTGTGCAGTACCTTGAAGGCCATTCAGAAAAGGAGACTTGGGGTCTCTTCTGTCAAGAGTTCACAGTAGGCACTTGAGTAAGGGGCTGACATGCCTAAGTCAATGTTTTAGAACACTAGAGTGATGGTTAGATTGCATTGAGAAGAGAGATTGAAGATCTGGAAGCTGTTATGATAAGGCAGGATGATGGCAATGACGTGAAATAATACTACCTTCTATTCCTTTTCATAACCAATTTTTGAACCTACAGAATTTGAGGAATGCCTTTGACCAAAAATGGGAAAACTTAGCAATAGAGCTTGCTTTAACAGGGAAGCAGCAAGGACTGGCATTGAGCACACTAAATTTGAGAAGTAGCAAGGTTTCCTAGGTAAGTAGAATACAACAGATCAGGACTTGAGCCAAAAACTTACGGATTTTTGGCAAATTTATTAATTTATTCATTCAATAAATATTTGGAATAAATCTAGCTACCTTGTTATTGAAAACAAATAAATAAACTAATAAAACACAATCTATTCAAATGTTTACATTTCCTATAGTCTTCGATACTTTTTAACAGCTATACATGAACTAAGTATACTTTGTTGTTCCTCTGAAGAGAAACAACAAATAAGAAACACTAGAAATAAGCAGACTTGTGTATCCGTCTAGACCATATACCTGCAAAAATGATAAAAATTCAACAGAGGTGACTTTCATTGATGGAAAAGAACCTTAAAAGAACCCAATTATTATATCAGACAGCAGTCTGGATGCTCATGTAACATGAGACACACTTAAGAACATTTGTTTGTTGAAATGAAAATCTACATTTCAAGTTCTAAAACTTTTACCTGAATTATAATGCTGTTTTTCTCTTACACAAAGAATAATTTGTAATGTTTAAACAACAATGAAAAGGCAGGCTCAAAAGCAGGATTACTTCAGACAGACAGAATGGTGATATTCCATCAACACCATATATGTATTTCCTGCAGATGCCCAGTGTCTCTGACATCTGTTTTCAGATAATCAACAAAAGATGTCTGATTCAGAATAGTAGCCATTTTAAATATACTCTCTTCTAATATGAATGAAAACATACCTTAATTCAACATTATTCATTATTTCAATATTTTTATTAAATGTTAAAAGGTCATTTATTTTAACTGGGAAGTAGAAAGAGAATATACCAAAATATGTCCAATTGCAATTCATATAGAATAAAATATATGTGGAAAATTTTAGTGACAAGTCACAATTTTATTTACTAAAACAAGTAAATAATAAGGATAGAAGTAGAGAAAGAAGTAATAAATATTAAGGAAATTCAACTACTCTGGTTTAGTTACAAATATAAAAATATATCTACCTCAAGATGTATTTTGGGTGCTTAAGTGCTAGGAAGAGAATGACTAAATTTTCTTGAACTCTCATTTAGTCCTATGATACCTTCAGTGCTTTAAGGCATCTTTATTTTCTTTTTGCTCCCAATCTACTCTCCTGCTCAATTATTAACTTAGGTTCATATTTTAAATTGATACCTTAAAGTATTTTCTTTTAACAGGGTTATCTACAAAAAATCCTACAGTTAATATTCTATCTGCTGGTAAAAGACTGAAATGTCCTTAATAACAGCAACAAGATAAAGATGTTCACTCTCACCACTTCTCAATATTGTACTGAAGCACTCAGCCAATGCAAGGTGTGAGGCTGGAGGGTGCAGGGAGACAAAGGGAGAGAGAGAAAGCACGTGCACATATGGATAGAGTAAAGAAGTGTATTAGTTTGTTTCTGTTGCTTATGACAAAATAGATGGAACTGGGTATTTTATAAAGAAAACAAAATTTATTTGCTTACAGTTTCTGAGGCTAGGAAGTCCAACATCCATCTGGTGGTGGCAACAGTAACACAGGAATCTCATATTGCAAGATGCTGGAAGCAGAAAGAACAGAGAGAGAGCACAGAGACTCTCTCCTCTCCTTTTAAAGCCCTCAGAACCATATCCCTGATCACCATTTTTAATCCATTCATTACCATACAGTCCTACAATCCAATCACCTCTTCAAGGCTCTACCTTTCAATTACCATAATTGGATTTCCCACCCTCTTAACAGTCACAGTGGGGTCTAAGTTTCTAATACATGAAACTTGAGGGACACAATTCAACCTTCAGTGAGTTTGGGGGGGACATAATTCAATCCACTACATGAAGTAAGAGTCTTTATTTTCAAGTTCACATAATCATCCACTTAGGTGAATCTACAAAAAGAGTACTAGAAGAAACAATTTTTAGAATTTTTCAAAATTCTCCTTCAAAAATGAAGGCAAGGGCCAACCCCGTGGCGTACTCGGGAGAGTGCAGCGCTGGGACCACAGCAGTGCTCCCGCCGCGGGTTCGGATCCTATATAAGGATGGCCGGTGTGCTCACTGGCTGAGCGCAGTGCAGCCGGTCACAAAAATGACAAAAAAAAAAAAAGAAGAAGAAGAAGGCAAAATTAAGACATTGCCAGATAAACAAAAATGAAGAGAATCTGTCTTTAGCCCTGTAAGTAATGTTAAAGGGAGTCCTTCGTGCTGAAATGAATGAAAAGTTGACAATAACTTAGATCTCCACAAAATAAAAAACATTAGTAAATATAACTACATAACTATTATGAAAACAGTATAAGGATTTTTTGTTTGTAACTCTTCTGTTTTAAAAACACAACTACAAAAAGCAATAATTATGTGCTGATAAGCTCATAACATATAAGGATGCAACTTGTATGAAAACAATAGTACAATAAAGGAGGAAGAAAACGAAGGTATATTGGTGTAAAGTTTTTTTATACTATTTAAATTGGATTAGTATTAAACCTAACTACATTTTTCAAGTTAGGATGCTAATTGTGATATCCAGGGCAACCACTATGAAAATGACTCAAAATGTATAGTAGAAGAAACAAGGAAATTGAAAAGGTACACTAGAAAATATCTATTTAACACACACACACACACACACACACACCCCAAGAAATGATGAAAAGAGGAGAAAAAAGACATGACACATAGAAAACAAATAACAAAGTAGCAGATGTAAATCCTACTTTGTAATTATATTAAACGTAAATAGAATAAACATCACAATCAAAAGCCAGAGACTGGCAGAATGGATTAAAAAACATGATCCATCTATATGTTTTCTACAAGATACTCACTTTACACAAGTCAAAGGCACAAATAGATTGAAAGTAAAAGGAAATAAAAAGATATACCATGTAAACAATACAAAATCAAACTTTAAGACAAAAATTATTACTGAGACAAAGAATGACATTTTATAATGTCTTCCATCAGGAAAATATAGGAGCTATAAACATATATACACCTAATTAGAGAGCTTCAGAATACATGAAGGAAAAACTGAGGGAACTGAAGGGAGAAATACACAATTCAACAATAATAGTTACAGACTTCAAGGCTTCACTCTCAATAATGGATAGAACAACTAGTCAGAAGATCAACAAGGAAACAGAGGACTTTAGCAATACTATAAATCACCTAGACCTAACAGACATCTATAGAACACTCTACCCAACAACAGCACAATAAACATCCATCTCAATTTCACAATCTCCAGGATAGACCACATTATGCCATAAAACAACTCTCAATAACTTTAAAAGTACTAAAATCATATAAAGTATGTTCTCTAACCATAATGGAACAAAATTAAAAATCAATATCAGAAGGAAATTTGGGAAATTCACAAATATGTCCAAATTAAACACCGCATTCCTAAATAATCATGGGTCAAAAAAATAAATAAATAAATCACAAGAGAAATTTTAAAATACTTTGAGATGAATGAAAACAAAAACAAATCTTATAGGATGCAGCTAACACTGTGCATTTGACAAAATCAATACCTTTTCATGACAAAAGCACTCAACAAACTAGAAATATAAGGAAATTTCCTCAACCTGATAAAGAGCATCTACAAAATCCCCACAGCTAACTTCATACTTCAGAGTGAAAGACTGAATGCTTTCGAAGATCAGAAAGACAAAAATTCTACACTCAACACTTCAATTTAATACTGTACAGGAGGTTCTAGCCAGGGAACTTAGGCAAGAAAATGAAATATAAGGCAGCCAAGTTGAAAAGGAAGAAGTAAAACTATTTCTATTTGCAAATAATAATCTTGCATATATAAAATCTAAAACTATTAAAACTAATAAACCAATTCAGCAATGTAGCAGGATACAAGATCAATATACAAAAATCAACTGTTTTTCTAAACCCTAGCAATGAACAATCCAAAAAATATCAAGGAAAAAGATCCTATATATAGTAATAGCAAAAAGAATAAAATACCTATGAATAAATTTACAAAAGAAGTGCAAGTCTTGTACGCTGAAAGTTACAAAACATTGTAAGAAATTTTAAAAGATCTACATAAATGAAAAGACATTTCATGTTCACAGACTGAAAGACTTTTAACACTGTTAAGATGGCAGTACTCCCAAAACTGATCTCAATCTTTCAGAAATGAAAGGCTGATATTAAAATTCATATGGAAATTTAAGAGACCCAAAATTGTCCAAACAATCTTGAAAAAGAGCAAAGTTGCAAGACTCACACTTCAAAACCTACTACCCAAAGCTAGAGTAATCAAGACAATGTGGTACTGCATAAGAGTAGACATACGGCTTAATGGAATAAAACTGAAATTAAGAAGAACACAATATTTCATATGTAGAATTCCTGCACTTGAGTCTTTAACTGAATACAAAGATAGGAATGCATACAAACAGACTCTGTGAGCCTGGACCAACAACCCCCTAAGGAAAAAACAGTTACTGAGGAGCCTAAGATGAATAATTCCTAGAGCTCAACCAGGGTCAGAAGTTCAAGTTCTGACCACCCAGAGAGGGAAGAGTGCCCTGAATACTCAGAGCTTTCAGAGGACACCCTAGAAGGGTCACACCTTATTACTAGGGCTTAAATAGTTGTCCTAGAGTAAAGGCTATTCTTGATCAACTTAACAAACTTTAAAAACAAGCCTCAAAAGGACCAAGCTCATCTGCAAGTAACTTAACTGCCAGATAAAAAAAAATTAAATGCTCATTAAAGAAATATAACAAAACCCAGACATACAACATAATACAAAGTCTAGCATCCAATAAAAAATTACTAAACATGCAAAGAAGCAGGAAAATATGACCAATAACTGGGAGAAAAATCAATCAACAGAAACAGACCTGGAAATGCCATGGTATGGATTTGGCAAATAAGGACTTTAAAACACCCATTTTAAATTATAATTTATTATATACTTTTATGTAAAGTATATAATTATAAATTACATTCAAATATTTAGAGGAAAATATGAACATAATGCTTAGAGAAATGAAAGATACACACATACACACACATTTTAAAGACTCAAATGAAAATTCTAAAGAAAAAAATATACAGTGTGAAAAGTACACTGGTGGGCTTAACAGAAGATTAGACACTATAGAGAAGATCAGTGATTCTGAAGACAAAGCAATAGAAATTACTAAACTGAAACAGAAGTAGAAAAGGTGAAATAAAAAGGATCAAAAACTACTGTAGATTAAAGAAGATATAATAACTAAACTCAATGAGTGATCCATGATTGGATCCTGAAATGATTAAAAACAAAACAGCTATAACGGATATTTTGGAAACAATTAGGAAGTTTAAACATGTGCTATATATTACTAGATAATACTATTTATCAATATTAAATTTCCTAAGTATGATAACTATTGTGAACATGTAGGAGAATGCTACTGTAGGAGAATCATAAGACGTTAAACACGGAGCTTATTTTAAAATAGTTTAAGACAAAATACTTGGAAGTTACTAAAAACAATGGATTAACTTCAGCAGGAAGTTAATCATCTATATATATTTTCATCTTTGTTATAAAATAAACCATAAGCTTTTCTCTTAAGGGCATTTTTTTTTTTAGTACCCCACCAGGTACTCTGACAACCTGATATATTTTAATCAGGCCAAATTCACATAATTAACTTTAAATGGATTAATTTTGAACTACCATGGTTCATTAATAAAATGATATAAATATGAACTAATTTCACCATGCTCTCAAAGAATAATAAAGACAAAATCATGCTGCCGTTAAAGATAAATAGAAACCATAATACTGGTAAACTAAATTTGTGATCATTTATATGTTAGAAATTTAAAATTAACAAAAGGTCTTTTTTTCATGCTTCTTGGTACAAACATTAATTACCAGAAAACTAAGCCTGTTTCTACTCTGAAAAATAGAGATCTGATAAGTTAGAGCACTTTGAATGCCAAACTTGATGTTCCATAAGGAAAGAAATATAGTTTATTTGTATATATCTCAAGCCTAAATCTCTCTCATATAAACAGCTGTTTAAACTAAATTACAAGTAATCTAACTTTATCCAGACCTATCCAGCAAGACAGTCAGAAAAACAAAATTTCCTTACTACTTTGGCTTAGTTCCCCCTAAAAACACAAACACACACACACAAAGTTTTACTTTACTTTTCACTGTGATAAAAATTTTCCTAATATATATTGAATTTTCCCAGCTTTCTCAAGTAAAGGGCACCAAATGTGACCTGACCTTTTCCAGCTAACTCAGGGATCATGAAGAACATGTTTCAACAGACTGTAGCTGGTTTTTCTCCTTAATGTTAGTGTCAAATGTTACTTCCTCATTTCTCACTGTGCTTACTACTAATAGTCATTCTGGCCTTCCTCCACCCATTCTTTTCTGTAGTAAAGAAACAAAGAAATAAACCTGATGAGAATTCTATCCTTTAAAAAACTAAGTGCATAAAAACTGTGGGATAATCTGTCAGGAAAAGTACAAGGTTTTAATGCTGAAGCTTTGTGACATTTATTATTATGGTACAAAGGCATGTTTCCTTCTCTTATTTAAGGTTATGTTCTGAGAGAGTTGACCTTTTGATGAGTAGCATTTTACCACTATACACGTTTACTTAGAGATAAGTTGAATTTATTTATTTCATTTGAAAATATTTTTGGTAGGTCTGGTAAAATCTTCTGTTATATGAAAAGCCATACTTATTTGTTTCAAGTATAACACAAAACAGAAGCCAGAATGCTTGGAATTTAGAAAATTAAAGATCTTATGTTTCAATGGCATTATTTTAAAGTCAATCTGTGACACATGGGCAAGCAATTTTTAAACACCGAGAGACACAATTTATACTAAAATTACAAATAAAAAGCAATTTTGAATTTAGAACTGCTTGGGCAAAAACATACTTCTCAGTACCCCTGCCAGTTTTCCATGCTACAAAGAAAAGGTTGGCCTAAATCAGCATTTTCAAGCTATAGGTCATAACCCATTACAGTGCATTAAAGTCATTTATTAAACTCACATGAACTTTATTTTTTAAAATAAACAGGAATTTAATATACCAAAGTATTACAGGTAGTGTAAGTAAATACTGTTTCACGAAACTTTATTGTAAGGCTGTGTGTTGTAAACATACTGGGGCATGAGTAAAAAGAAATTTCTTACTGTGTGTTGCGGTCAAGAAAGTATGTAACCCACTCATACAGATAGCTCTTTTTGGGGGTTTTGTTTTTTCTTTTTTTGGTAGCTGGCCTATGGGCATCCAAACCCTTGACCTTGGTGTTACAACACCATGCTCTAACCAACTGGGCTAACTGGCCAGCCCCAGATAGTTCTTAATGCTCTGTAGGTTGTCTTCAATCAGAAAAGAGATTGGTATGGTGTCTTTCCACATATTGCATCAACCATATTCTGCAACATTACCATCACAAAATCAAAGCCATGAGCTTACAGGTCTTTGAATGTGGCTATTTCCAATGAAGTTTAATACTGTCTGGCACATAATTAGTACTAAAGATAATAAATAAAAATCCTTTTTTCCCCAGTGATGTTAAGAAAACCTGAATAACCTGTTATGTGCAGCTCTTTCTGATGCTTGCTATTAGTTTGAAGTAAAGCCGCTTAAAAAAAAAAAAAATGTATTTAGTAATGAACTACATCAATTAAAATGCACTACATTAGTTAAAACCTGCCTATATACTTAATTAGTAGAATTGCAATTTAAATTTTTAAAAAGTATTCATAAAATATTCTCTAGTTACCTATGTGTATTAAAGTGCATATTAACATGAAGGATCTGTCAAGGGTTCAGATCCCTGTACCAGACAGCTGCCAACAAATAAATAAATAAAATGAAGGATCTGATTTAAGTTCACATTTCTGGACACTGATAAGATTAATATTCTAATCAAATCTTAATTATTTCTCACCCTAACACAGCAAAAGCTCTGCTTCCACCCACCCACCACCAATGAAAATAAAGCACTTGAAAGAACTCTTTGTGCAACAAAAGGATAACTCTCTGTACTTCCTTTCTACCTACTAGGAATTCCTCTCTATTAGGAATGTCAGGGACTCGTTGCACTTGAAAAATAACTGTGATGGAGATATTACAATGAGGATTTTGATGCTCAGCGCCACCCAGTGACAGATCTCCTCCTTTACTGCCTGTTCATTATTTCTAGTGTCCTATGCACTGTACTAAAAGGTCAGTATACAGAACTGCATAAAACATAAGCTCTATTCCCAAGAAGCTGAAGAAGCCATGGGTTTTTTAGGCTAGAATCAAGCACGAGGGAAAGAAATAGTATTATGGAGCAAAAAGAAAGAATCTAGAGAAAGAAATAGAAAATATACAGGATTGCTGGGGTTTGTTCTGGCCAGAGCAAAGAATCTTTACCATTGCAAGCTTTTTCAAACACAAGATGAAAAATGAGTAGCCTTCACAAGCAATCACTTTATGGTACATTTAACATCACTTCATTTAAAACATTTGAAGTCAATATAGAAATAGCCCAAATAGGAATCTCCCTCATTAACACTAGTTTAACATGATCTGAAGATGAAATAAAATCTAAAAGATAAAGAATTACCTGATAACAATATCTTTAATGAAGTCTGATTAAAGAAATATATTAGAAAGTCCAGAGTTCTCTTAAGCTGAGTAATGGGTATATAGATAATCATTTCACTATTATTTGTGAATACTTTTACTGTGTATGCTATGTTTCAAAACACAAAATAGTAAAAAGCCCAAACAAACAAACAAAAACAGCACAACACAGATACTGGGTCGTTTTGGAGCCTGACCTCTTTCTGAATATCTAGCTATACACGTATATTGGGTTTTGGCAGTTCTAGCAATGTGAGACACAACTGGAACCTCACTTTACTGTTCAACCTACATTTATGTGGATCTCTATAGATCCCCTGCAGAAAACATACTTTTACGCACTTTCTAAATCTTTCCAAACGCCAACTGAAAAAATTCTATGGAAAGTTGATTTTCTTTTCTTCCAGAATTGCCAACACAAAGCAACACCAAACTCAACCATCAGCTCGGGCACAAAAATAGCCTTTCTCCCCAGCTAGATGTCTAATAGAGGAGAAAAAGTGTTTTTCTTGTAAGACACTTTTTTCCCTTTTCTTATAAGGGAAAAAAAATGAAGTAAAAAAAAATTAATGGGAGACTTAGAGAATATATATATTTCTCAAAACCATTTTGGTCCAAAAAAATAAGAAGAAATTAAGAAGTAGAATCTCTTTCTCAAGTGATCAAAGCAACACATCTGAGAATGGAGTAGGAGAGAGGATTCAGATGTGAATGTAAAAACTGTTAATTCTATCTACAGGATAAAAACTTAAAAACTCCTGGTAACAAGGCTACCTGGTTAGCTCAGCTGATAAAAGAGCTATGTTATAACACCAAGGTCAAGGGTTTGGATCCTCACACCAGCCAGCCACCAAAAAAAAAAAAAAAAAAAAAAAGTTCCTGGGAACGTTATGATGGGAAAAATCAACTGTTGAAATAAGATCCAGAACTGTGACAAGTGGTTCCCATTCCAACAATATTAAATCCTGTTCAAACACTATTCTTTCCTGCACATTATTTTAGGATCACTGTAGACCGTGTTGGGAAGAACTACTCCTCAGAATAGAGTATTTGACTCCTAACGACATTTTTACTGTCATTAATAATTCAGTGACATCTTTCCCTCCCTCTCTAGATCCCGTCTTTCCTCCTATACCTAGATATTCTTCATATATAGTATATCTGAGTAGTTTGAATATCTTGATTTTAATATATTTCATTGGTTGGGTCCAAAATAAAGTAGTAAGTTTCACGAAAAGTATATGGTCTAGAATTTTGACGTGTATGACAAAATGAAACCCATGTAAAAATTTTGAAGCAAAAGAACGTGTAAGGAAAAGATATGTAAATAAAGTTACTGGCATTACACTGCTTCATTAAGTTAGTGTAAAGCACATGTAATTTAATATTTTTTGGCTTTTCTTCTTTCACTGAATACTACTTTCCTGGTAAAAGAAGCCAATTTTGCTTTGTTATTTTAATATTGAATAAATGTGTGTATAAAAGAATCTAATCATTAAAATGCAGGTATGTTTACCAACTAAAGGGTAGAAGAAAGGAATAAATGAATGAATTAATAAACTAGTAGCACAAAGCTGTTTGATTGAAACATATATGGGCAGAAATATTTCCATACATCAAGTATCCCTGAACATGTTCCTTTAGTGGAATCTTTTAAACAGGATTCTGAAGTAGATTAATAACAAACGTTATAAATCACTTTGTAGAAACATAGGAAATAGGAAAAATTAAATAAGGACATTAAATCACTTTCACATAATTTGCAGAGTTTAGTTTCTACTCAAGGTCATATCTACTTGCCTAGTACTACTGAAACAGAAGTGCAGAGCATGTTCTGGAAATATGAAGAAATGTGTGTTACCTAGGTGGCTTGAAGGAAAATAATGAAAGATAAACCTAAAAAGGAAAACTGGAGGACTGGTTTTTTTTTTTTTTGGAGGACTATTTTATAACAAAATCTCACAAGAAAATACTTATTATGATGTGGTCATCCAAATAATCCAGAAAATGTTTATGGTAATTTTTTAAATTCTCAGAAAACATTTGTACTTACAGAAAAATGTTTGTGGTATATATAAATACCTAAATTTAGAAATACTTCCAAGAGCATAAAGTGAAATGAACATGAAGCCAAAAGAAAGATCTAATGATACTGTTTATTTCCTAACCTATTTAAATTTTATTGTAAGCTATTAGGTTTTTTTAAAATAGTTCATCCTGCAAATATTTATTAATCATACCAAGTGCCACACAAAGTATTAGGCACTAGAACTACAAAATCTAAAACATGATCCTTTTCCTCATAGAGTTTATAGAACCTGACATGGGATGAAGTCATATATTAAAGAAGTAATCAATTCTATCTTGGAGGAAATCAGGAAAGGTTTCAGACAAGAGACACTTCATTTTAGATCTAAAATAAAGTCCAATTTGCCAGGCAGACAAGTAGAAGGAAGACATTCCAGACAGAGGATGTGATAGAAACCACGACAGAGGGGAAAAACTGCTCAGCACATGTAGGGACTTGTAAATTCTTCAAGGTTAAGGTGGGAGGAGGGGCAAAGTACAGATCAGACTTCAGAAGAGAGGCAGAAGTTTAGTCAAATAGGGATTTGTACCCCAGCTAAGTTTTGTAAAAGCCTCATTTAAGCAGAAAATAGCTCTGAAGAGTACCAACATATTCCTATTCTACAATTCAAATACACCTCCATGTATGAAACAAAAAAAAAAGGCGGGAGGGCAGGGGAAGGGGAATACAGAAGGCCTTCTTAATAATTGTCCGAGATGGCATTATAGCTGCATTTTTCAAAAATAATCATTAGTATATAAGATGATAATAAAATTCAGCATACACTGTTGAATAAAGTATACACACTGCACCATTTCTGTGTAGCAAGCTTCCCTAATGTCCAGTGAAAATACAGTAAATTGAAAAAGAATGAAATACTACCATTCGCAGCAACATGGATGGACTTAGAAAAAATTATATTAAGTGAAATAAGCCAGGCACAGAAAGAGAAATACCACATGTTCTCACTTATTTGTGGGAGCTAAAAATAAATAAATAAATAGACAAACGGGGGGTGTGGAAGAAGACAACAATCACAATTCCTTGAACTTGTTAAGACATGTGAACAGATATGATATTGATGGGTGGGAGCAGGGAGAGTGAGGGGGGAGGGAGGAATCAGCAAAAGGGACATGAAAATCAACTACATTGTATATTGATAAAATTTTTAAAAATACAGTAATTTGACTACTTGAAGAAATTGTTGACTTACCATTATAACCTTATGGTGGAATTATCTTGGACTGCAATGACAATGGAAAGATTTTTTATAACTAATCTTTATTTAGTTATAAACACAGAAAGTTGTGTAGTTCTGAAAAGTCCTGTTTTAAATTATTATTTTAATGTTCTCTCAATAACTGTGTATTGTTACAAATTTTTTTAAAATGTCATATATCCTACTGGGATGCCTATTCAAGCCTTTTGAGAAATCTCTCCCTTAGAATGCTTCAAAGTCAGTTTTCTAATTAAAGGACTTAATATAGCCTTCATTGATTTATCAAAGAGCCAACAATGTTTTTTAACCTCAAATGCTGACCCAAAACTAACATATCTAACTGATTATATTTTGTCACAGTAAAGAATAGCATTGTATAAAAGACAAACAAAACAACATTGTTTTGCTTTTCCTCTAAAGAGATGTATTTTTCCAAGGATACAGTCTTTTGTCAGTGTGAGTATAAGTGATTGTTTTTGGGACAAGTAGCTGACATGTAATCAATAGTTTCTCTTACTGGCTTTTTGGATATTCCACATACTAATTTTGAGTTTGGGTTTTGCCACCTTTCTTCAGGGCAAGATAGATTAAAAGGTTCAAATGTACTTCTCTCAACAGGAGACAAAAAATAAAGCAGTGCTGTCTTTATTTAGAATGCAATTCCCTACCCTCCAAGAATTCTTCATTGCATCTCTGCTGTCATGATGGCTATATCTAAGTCACAAATCATTTGGGATGGTTCGTATGAAGAAAATCTGCCATTTCCTTTATTGTGGCACACAAATGCTACTTCATCATTTAGTTTTAAGGAAGAAATAAGAAAAATATAGGTTTCTTTAATTACACCACAATAAATATTTATCTTCAAAAAAAATCTGAAGAGCTACAAAAAGTATATCTTGAAACACCCACCACATTTAATCATCTAAGATATCTTCATAAAATTTTACTCGTTTCTTTTCTTTTCACTGTCTACAATAGAAAGGGTTCCTTTCTCCAAGGAAAACTTTGGAATATAAAGCCAGTTCTCATTTGTCTGAGATCATCTGGATGTCACTTTCAGTAGAGAACATGCCAAGAAAATAACCTTGCAACTATCATCAACTGTAGCATTATGTATGGTGCTGAACTAAGCTTTCCTCAGAACTTGGTCCCACTGAGCTACATAAGGAATAACAAAATAAGCCATTTTTCTAACTATTTCTTAAGCCAATGCATTCATACAAAATTGTGGATTCACATGAATGAACCACTATTGATTAGCTGCAGATATTTATTTGCAATTATGAAAAAAAGTACTGCACATACATTGCAAATGATTAGATTCTATAGCATACTTAATACAAAACTGTATATAATCATCAATTTGGAAGCTTAGAAAATACAGTAAGAGATTTCTGATCTGAAGATTATAGCTAATGAAGCTAATAGCTTATCCACCAGTAACCACCCAAGAAAGAAAATTCTCTTTGGGATAAGATTCCAGTTTTTTTTCCAGTAACCATGATGATTTTATCCTTACCCATTCACACTACCTTGAAAAGTGATCCATAATTCTTACTCTCATGAACTATGAAACATATTTTATACATTACACAGTGGCATGACTAACCTGTCCGTTGTAAGCCAAATTAGAAATTTTACACATCATCTGACACTGAATATCTATGTCACAGTGTGACTTACAATTTAATTTTGAAGAATCAGCATCTCTGACATCATTCCCCTTACTCTATTGAATTCCAATGGTAAAAACACAAAACATCAACAGCTAACACCTACTGCCTCCTTCCTTGTGTGCAAGGCACTGTTTGATAGGCATCTAACACTGCTTATTTTACATGATCCTCACAACAATCCTATGATGTAGGGAACACTATAATTCCTATTTCACAAATAAAGAAACTGAGGCACACAGAAGTTAACTTGCTCAAGATCACACTGCTAGTAAATGATAAAGATAGGATTCAAATGTACACAGCATATCTCTAGACCTTGATTATAGGCAGTGTCTCCCCTGTAAACTGCTGTCCCATAAATTTAATACAACTGAGAAAAAGACAGAAATCATTAGGAATGACATAAGGACTCTTTAGCCTTAAATGGCCAAAATATACTCGTTGATATATGTGTATATATAACGTTGTATACAGTTAACAAAGACTAGAACTTTATCCATTAAGACTGTGCCTACATGGTGAAGAACAATGAGAAATTTTATAACATTTTCCTTTTTACATGATAATGGCTCAATTTAAACTTTTTTTTACCTGGTTTTAAATGTGTATGTTTTTAAAGAATGCATTATACATATAAGCAGAAGGCTTACTATAACATAGTTTGATTTAATAAACTTTTGGCAGTACATTGAGCTAGAATGATGTGTTCTGCCAGAGAAGGGTAGAAAGAAAAGTAAGGCTTCATCAGCTGGCCTTTGGTCTTCATCATCTTAGACAGAGAAAACAGTATGTGTAAACGCACAAAGATGTGGTCAGCATGGCACAGCAAGCTAAGACACTGCAAGTAGGTGGCATAGCTGCAGCACAAAATTCAAGGCAGGAGGTGAAAAGAGATGAGCTGGAGTAATGGCTAAATCACAGAACTCCATCATCAGAAGTACTCAGACTCGTGATGAGGGATAGGACAGCCTGTGGAATATACTAAAAAGCATATGTACTTCACAGGGCCTGGTTTTCCAAAGCCTTGCAGTTTCAAATATTGACCTTGCAGAGGACTGGAAATTTCCCTCAGGCTATAAGTCTCTGTTGCAAGATAAGGATTGTGGCACAACAGGTTGCTAGCTCAAAAGACAGACTAGTAACTGATTGTTGTGTAAAGATACTGAGAATTGCTGTTAAGAAGGAATGTTTGCTAAGATCAAACTGTTGTTGATAGGACCACTTAATTGCCTTACTGGAATGTCATCTGGCTTGTTTCACTGAAAGTTATCAGCCTATACTGTTAAACTATAACCCCACCTGTGTCTCTTTCTGTAACTTCCTGGTCTGGAAAATAAATGCAGGAAGAGAACCCCAATTTGGCATTAATTTCCCAAGGAAGGAATCCCTCTCACTTGAGGGTTCCAGCGGGAGATTAACCACTTCGGGGCTTCTCACTGCTCAGAAGAGATGGGCTTTGAGTAATCCTTTGTGGAAGTGGGGTGACAAATCTGTGGGGGGCAAAGCAACACAAAGCAACAACAGCCAACACACCTTCCTATTCACTCCTGAGATGTTTTCATGCTCAAAAATAAATATTCAATGACAGTATTTCCCTGACTTTCAAAGTGAACCACCACCCATGTCCACCTAAAAAAGAAAGTTATAACAACAGCAAAAAAAGCATTCTAGTTACCAAAGACTGTACTGAGTCAGAATTATACAGCACGGTGGTGCAGTAAAGCTTGGAATCAACATAATTAGATTACTTTTAATTTATTAGCAGCAAGAAATTAATGAAATATTACAAAAATATTTCATTTTGGTTGGCACAATCTATAATTACCATACTTTCGTTCTGGATCAAATCTTAAAACGGTTTAAATTCAAACTACAAAAACAACTCTGAGAAGCTGGAAATCTACATTTGATTTCAAGCTCTAATTTATTTCCCATTTAAAGGCAATTGAGAGTCTAAATTTGGAACTAATATACAATAGTAATGATACCTATCATTAACAAAGTGCTCTACGTTTTCAAACCCCCTTACATTCACTATTTTATTCCTTTAACAAGGTGTCATTTCTTCCATATAATGAAAGGAGCAGAGACAAAATGCACGGACAGTAGGAGTCAGTAAAGTCTCTCCTAATGAACAGACAAATCATTTAAGATCAAGCTATGGAAAGTACTTGAAATAATATCCCATGTCTACTGTGTGAGATATATGCAAGACACTATTCGACACTCAGCTCTGAGTAGTGCAGTAAAGGTAACATCAAAGCTTGTTTTATACAGGCCTCAATGAGGCTCTTCTGCCAACACCAAAAACAGACTTGAAAAACCATACCTTTAGAGCAGCACTGGTGATATATGGTTAAGGAGGTCCTATGGCAAACTTTATTTTACTCTCTGAAATGCCAGCTTAACCCACTTCAGGGAGATAAACTTTATACAGGGGCAGAGTCAACTTACTTCAAAAAGGAATTCTCAGTGTCAGTGTAGACAGAGGTATAGATGAAGGTTGAAGGTGTTGTATTGATATTGGAAGGGCCAAGGGATAAAAGTAAAGGTTGAAGTTAAGTTTCCATTCCTAGATTAGATCAAGTAAGATTCCACTATTAAACCCACAGTACAAGATGCCCAACAAACACCTGAAAATTCTTAGAACTAATAGTAGTTATTTGTATCACAGTCAACTTGTTAATTTGCAAAATTACTAAAACTGTGAATCATGAAACTGATGGGTCTTCCTCTTTGCTAAAAGCTTACAGTAAATTTTGTGGCAAATGTATGACTTAAGTAAACCTGCTCCTGTCTTTCTTGCCTTCACCATCTTCTTCTCATTTTCCTTGTTCTCATTCTTTTCTTTTTTAATCTGAATAATTCTGGGGACTTCCAGTCAAGATGGCAGAATAGATGGTCCTCAGTGTCACTCTCTCCCACAAATCAACCAATTTACAACTATTAAAAAGCAACAACAGCTAAGCTGAGGCCACTAGAGCGCAGGGGAAGAGGAGAAGAGACCTACAGAGTGCATGAAGGTGGGAGAAGCCACGGTGAAAGAAAGAACTGTTCCAACCGTTAAACCCCCAGACGCTTCAAGGCTGGCCCTCGTGAACGCACAGAGCAGGAGCAGGCGAAAGCCATTGCTGTGTACTTCGGATGGAGTTGCTTGGAGGCTGCAGGGGAGAAGAGGGCCTTGGTGGCCTCCAGGACAACAAGACTAGTAATAGGGTTCCTGTGGACCCACACAGGAGTGAGGAGCCACTCAGAGGCTGGTGAGTCATTGCAAGGGACCGGTGCACAGACTGTCCCATGGGAAGTGTTTGGAGTGTGGGTGGTAGGGGAGACAGGCCCACCAGGAGAGCACTGGAGCACACCAATGACAGCTGATCTGCCCCACAATCAGCACAGGCCCACTCAGTGTAGACTGGTCAGGAATACAGAACTGCAGGGGGTGCAGTTTGCTGAAAAGACTCAGGCACAGACCAGAGTTTCCACACAACCCAGGTGGATCGAATCTCACCAGATGTACCTATAAAGTCAACCTGAACTGCACACACACAAAAAAACCTTCCCCAGGGAATCAGCAGCAAAGCAGAAATTTAGCTCAACCACAGAGCTCAAGTGCTGGTCCCCCATTTAGAAGTAAGTTCCATAGGAAATTCCCCCATTTTAGAAGTAAGCAAAGGACAACAAATTAGTTCCAGTGCAGAACTGAAGTGGTAGGAACAGCAAATAATCCAACACAGAACTAGAAGAAAAAAATACCCACAGACCAGAGATAAAGTTTGATATTAACTAACAAAGGTCTCACATCACCAAAGAACACCTATAAAACCTAGGACTGGAAATCCCCTGGGCTACCAAGCCAGGGAGCAGGGAGGACTGGGGGCCTCAGCCATGCCCCCAACACCCACAACCAGCCCAGTGATGATCACTGAGCTGCCACAGGAAGCGCCCCAGGCTCTCCCAAGCCGGGGGGGGGGGGGGGTGGGGGGGGGGTGGGGGGGGTGGGGGGGGGTAGGCGGGGTGGGGAGGCAAAGGCCTCGGCCACACCCTCCCAACACCCACAACCAGCTCAGTAATGACCAAGACACCACTGGGAGCACCCTAATCTCCCCTGCAGGAATGAGGGGTGTACCACAGGCCTCAACCCTGCCCCTCCTCCTTTCTCCTTCTCCCACCCTATTTCCTTCCCCTGTCCCCTCTTCTGCTCCCCCCAACTGCTCCAGAACATCATAGAATGTAAAAAGAAAATTAATGAATAAAATATATATAACCAAAACAATAATAATCTGAATAATTCTGCAAACTGCCTTAAATATTTTCTGAAATAAGAGTGAATTTAAATTTAAATCTAAACAAACAATAAACAAAATGAAAAAGGAAGACAGTACCTTTATATCAAAATTGCAATCAAGTCTTCTAATTAACACGATGAAAGTGCCAGATGAATTGTCTTTTAGTGGTGGAGGCACTATGGGTTCACAGGCATTCTCTGGTTTTGAGTTAATCAAAAAACCCTGAAAAAGAAATGGTAATAAGTTATCTGTTTCACTCCATGAATCAATCAACTTACTTCTACAAACATCCCTTTAATTTGTTTCATGTTTTGCATTATGCTAGATGTATTATCTGGCAACTATAATTGCTCACAATCCTACAACTTCTAAAGCTTTATTGGTTTCATAAGCATTTAATTTTTTAAAATAAGTTCCATCTTTCTTACTAAGTTTTTTTAAAAAATCAAGCATAAGCTAATCACTCCAAAGACAACCACTGTTAATGTGTTGGTATATTTTCCATCAGTATTTGACATTTCTAAACCAAGCAAATACTTTTTTAAAATTAAATTTTTCTTTCATGTTATCAAACTATGAAAATGCACATAAACAAATTCTAGGAATTTACTACAGAAATACTACCCTGAGTATATAGAGGTATATGTAGAAAGATGTTCGCTGCTACATTGTTTTTAATATCAAAAACTGAAATCATTCATGAACATCAATAAGGCAGTCTTTAAAAAATATATAGTATATTCACAAAATAGAAAAATAATGCAGCCATTAAAAAATGAGGTAGATCTATATATACTAAATTGAAAACATGTCCACAAGATAATAACAAATTTAAAAAGAAAACAGCAAGTTGCTGCCCCAAGAATGCAGGATGGTTTGACATCAAAAAAGTATTAATATAAAGTGTTATGTTAACAGATTAAAATAGAAAAACCAAATGACTACCTCACATATGTAAAAAAAAATAAAGAACAAACATTAAAAAGATGATCAAAGTCATTTATAAGAAGAAATGAACAAATAAAGCCATAAAACAATGCTTTTACAATAGTTCGGATTGGTGCTCGAATTGGTCACATCATCTATTCTTCAGGGTTTGACAATTTCTCCTGCCTTAAATTGCATTTGCCTGGCTTGTGATGGGGAAAGCTGTATAGTTACAGCAATAGCTACGCTCATTGTCTGGTTAGGGCTACTGTTGGATTCCTGCCATTGTAGCCAATTGTATTGCTAGTGACTATTGTATAACTAAAGCCAAAACGTTTCATTATTTTAGTTATACTATTTCAATTTGCACTGTCAGGGCTAGGGCTCATACCCTTCAAACCCATTGTACAGACTGGGTCCCAGACCCCTCACATGCCAGGCTGGGTCATAGACCCCTACCATGCAGGTCCACGCTAGGTAATTGGGAAAGATCCTGGGAGCCACTGGCAGACAACATGAGCTCAGTCCTCAGCAGCAGCAGCAGCAGCAGCAGTGGTGGCAGTGGCCTCTCGGAGGGTCTAGGGGGCACTGGCAGCAATAGCTTGCAGCAACAGTAGCGGCCTCCCCTCCCCCCACTTCCAATTCCAGGGGCATCCCAGGGGCAGGGGACCCTATGGATCAGAGCCACTTAAGTCCATAAGCCAGGACATCTGGGTGTACATGCAGAATTACATTAGACAATAACCAAAACACCTGGGCGCAAATGCATATTTACATCAAGTGCTTGGCAAGATTCTGAACATCTGAGGGGCCTTGACCATATTCCTTCACTTTCCCTACAAAACCTTTTGCACACTTTTTGGGAATAAAATGCATCACTCCTTCATTTACTCATAGAATAGCTCATTTTCTTGGTTTAATAAAGCACTTGCTTTTTGCTTTGCAGGGAAACAGAACTGTGGTTATCCTTCCAACAATGAATATTTCCTTACTCGTATTAAATTTACACACTGCTCTCTTTTCTGTGCCTTTTGGCACACATTAACTTTTTGCTTTAATGCCAAATCACATAGTGCAGTAAATCTTTTTCAACATGCTTCCAGTAACAATTAAAACTCAACCCATATAGCATTTGAAAGACATCCCAATTTCAGAGATGTTAACATGTGCGATGATTAAATGTACCATAGAATCAATTAAATATGGTAAGTACAGACAGAAAAAAAAGGTCTACAAGTGAAACCGGAAAAGGATTTTTGCTTTTTAATCATTTCTGTATGGTTGAATCTGTTATAACAAGCACATATTAAACTTAACAAAATGTATGAAAATCAAATATACATAAGCTAAAAGTCAAAAAAACATCTTCTTGCCTTAATGGAAAATTGAAGCCTTTTCTAAAAAATAGGACTTAAAGTATTAAATATTATCTTTCCTGTAGATTATGTTAAAAAGAACAACTTGCTAATAAAATAGCTTACTAATTCCTATTCTTCCTTCGGATGTGAATCATTTAAAACTAAGTACAAATTTACTTTATTTTGTCCACAAAGTGTACCAGATAGCATAATGAACTATGCCAATTAATTTGGCAGAACTCTCTGGTCCCTTAAATAAGAGTGGCCAAGAATGTGTCACCTGAAGCCAGTTCTACATGCTTAGTGTCACCCCACTGCACCAGTCCCTTCTGATTAAAAGGACTCTGCAATCTAGGATCCACTTCATCCCTATCTTCCGACACTTTATGCTAATATGTAGGAGGCCTAAGAAAACTACCAATGCCTAGATTCAGAACCTGGATGCTCACCTTTCCTTATTGTTGTAATCCTCTGATAATTAAAGAGAGATGTTGGAAAATAGAAGTGCATGCAGACTGGCATCTCAGTATTATCAAACATATAATTAAATGTATGATGCAATAAGTTTAGGACATACATATTGGTTGCTTTTCTTAAAAACACTTTTAGGATTTTAATATCCATAAGGCAAAGGGCACGAAACATAATTTTCAGCTTGATGAGTTTTCACAAACTGAACACACCTGTATCAGGAACTAGAACATTAACAGCACTCCAGAAGCTTCGTTCTCTCTTCTAGTCAGTCTTCCTCAACCCCATACCCAATAGCGCTACGTGAACTTCTAACAGCTTAGATTCACTTTTGCCTAATTTTACAATTGACGTAAATAAAACCATACTGTACAGTAAATGCTCTCTTAGAGTTTTTCATCTCAGTACTGTATTTGTGACATTCATCCCTACTCTTGGACATCCATGCTGTTGAGATATACTTCATAAATCTTTCATTTTCATTTCTATATAGTTACAAGGGTACTTCAGAAAGTTCACTGAAAGATTTGTATTATCTTTTAATTCTATTTTTGAAGTACTTTCGTATTTCAATGTATAAATATACCATTATTTATTCTACTGTTAATGAGCATTTGGGTAATTTCTAGTTTGTGACTATTACAAATATTGTTATTATAAACATTCTAGTACAAGTCTTTTTGTGAAAACATGTACACACACCTATTAAATATATACATACAGAGAAGTGGAATCATAGGATATTAAGCTAAATCACAGGGTATCAGGCTTTAATAAATACTGCCAAGCAGTTTTCCAAAGTGATTTGGTTTACCAATTTTTAATTGGAATAGTCAAATAATCTAAATATAAAAATCATAGTAAACATAATCTTGCTTTAACACTTCAGAAGACGTGGAACTATGGACTATTTCAATGTAAATCTTATAGAAACAATTACTTTGTTGATCAATTACCCTGGTTATTAAAGTCATAAAGAGGTAATAAATAATTCAATAAAGTGACTTTGTTTACAAGATTGTTGCAGCCTTAGGCTTTCCTTCCCTTAAGCTTGTATTGAATGGCAAACTATATAATGAGAAAAATTAATAAGAGTGTATACAGTTACAGTGTCAACAAGAAAGGTGAAAGCAAGGAAGCAAAACATCTTTCTTTTAGTAAGAGTGTACAAAGTACAAATGGAAAGTGATGGAGAAAAGTGGTATGCTGCTTTGTTAGTGAGTACCTAAAGTTATGAATTAATAATTAATAACTGCAGTAATAGAAAGCAGTTAACAAATCTCCCATTTGAGTCATGGCACTCAGTACTTTGTGTCAGGCACTGTGTCCTTTAAACATACTAATTCAGTTAATTTTTGCAATAACTATGTGAAGTAACTACTATTATTATTATCCCCATTATACAGCTGAAGAAACTAGGTCTCAAAAAGGTTAGGTAAATTGTTTAAGTGATCGGTCAGATTTTGTTATCAGCTAAAGCTTTCCTGATATGAGAGAGATTAACTTACTTACATTAACTTTCTAGAATGTTAAAAATACCCACTGCAATTTTCTCTAATTCTTTTTTAGATCATTCTTCCAAAATCTACCAGTAACTTTCACACAGAGGGCAAATTTAATTCCCTTGCCACAATAGTTGGAGATCAGTCTTCCTTCCCCTATGTATTAAAACATCCTTTAACCATTACTCATAATAGTAAGTCCCTTTAATGCTATGCTCTAAATACACTGCTCTCATTTCACAAGTGTTCTGTAAAAGTACCAGGATGGATGAGTAAGACTGAGTCCCCACCCAAGTCATTTATATCTGTTAAGAACTACCAGACCCAATAAGATAGAGCACAAACAACAGCACAGTACAACTACAGAGCATGGTGCAATTCATCCCAACTATGGGAGGCAGTAACAGAAAAAGTGGTGTCTGGCTTGGCTCTTAAATTTTACTATGTTTCAGTTTGGTGACAAAAACTGAACATACTACTTTAAATTGATCTGACCAATGTAACAACAGACAGGAACTATCACTCTTTAATTCATTCTAGACATTACTTTTCTATTGATGCACTATAAAACTGAATTAGGTTTCTGGCAAACACATCACAGTTGTTTCAATAAATTTTTGACATACGTTGCTACTAAGCTATAATCCTCTTGTCAGTACCTATCTTTTAGGACACAAGGAAAAAAAATAGTATATTAACTATTCCAGCTTTATGCCATCTGCAAATTCGATAGCCATATCTCCCATGTCTTTCTGCACATCATTGAGGAGAGCACTGAAAAGATAGAAATTTGAGGGTACATACTAATTAAAAGTTAAATCTTTAATTGGAATAGAAGAAAAGATTTAGAAAAATCCCTTCACAAATTAGATATTACACGTGTGGCATTATTCAGAGCAGTTACTGAATATCATTCATCTTAAAGTTATCTTGTATATACATACTGTATATACATATACACATATGTATTGTACATACATATACATTTTGTATACAGATGCTGCTAGAATTTTCCCAAATAGATTCTTTTGGTTGTATATTTTACTCAATGAGTTAGGTTTTAGATTTAATAAAAGTTAATTATAAGAAATTATTTAAAAATAAGCCTATTAATAAATTAAAACATTTAAATTCTTACAAAGTCAGCATTATATAATTTAGACCAACTACATAATTTTTAAAACATTATTTCTGATACTTATATTCTAAGAATGTCAAAGCTTTAATAATAAAAAATCCTAGACTATTACAGTTTTTTTAAAATACACCAAGACTAAAAAAGAAATTTAAAAAGCATAAGGATTTATAGAGTCTAGATATGCAGCTCTAAAATGACCCATCTTAATAATTTCTTCAAATGAGTTTTTGAGTGATTTATTTTAAAAGGATTTGATAATTAGCATTTAAATTATTAAATTCAACTCCACCTTCCAGCCATGATGGAATAATAGAGGCTGGTTTTATCTTACTGCCTTAAACAAAGAGAAAACCAACCAAAAGATATGTAACATCAGTTTTCAAACACTGGACAATAGTGCAGGACAGATTCCTGAGAAAAGGGAAACAAATGAGATGAGCCCTACAAGAAACTCAGCTTACTGTCTGGAGAGATACCAGGCCTCAGCACAGGGTAGGGGAACCCAACAGAACCTGGTAGCCTCACCAATTTGGGCAGACAAAGTTCAGAGTCCAGGGAAGCCAAGGCAGCTAGACTCTGTGAGGCAACGTATTGCAGAGGAGGGAGCCATAAAAAGAGAGGGTGCTTCAGGTACATGTAAAGAGGTCCACTCAAATCTTGGCTGAGCAGTGATCTGCACGTGTGTGTGAAGAAACCACCAAAATAACAGAAAGAACCATCAAAAAGGAATAAACAGAACAATCCTCGGAGCTCATACAAGGGTGGGAATAGTTTATGTGCCCACAAGAGTAGAAAAACCTCCTAATATGCAGTAGAGCCATCAGAAGGTTCCTCAGTAGGGCCTCAGAAGAGGACCAAATTAGTCCTAAAAATTATAAAATAAAAACATAACTTACCAAAATTGGTAAGACACAGCTACAATAGCTCTTACAGGTACATTTATAGCACTAAATACCTATATTAGAAAAGAGGAAAGGGCTAAAATCAATGACCTCAACTTTTATCTGAATAGACTGGAAAAAAAGAAGAGGAAACTAATAGATCTGCAACATAAATAGTGCCACTTTAGACAAGCCCAAGTACAAAATGGCACTGTCCACCTCCTCCCCTCCCCTCCCCCACCATTCTCTTTTACAAGAAACCTCATGGTTTCAGAGAAAATGAAACTTCTGGCATTTCCACCTGCACAGAACTCTCCATTCCCATGACCTAACTCAATCCCCAGCCCGGAATTACATCACCCAGCTCTTGGCACCAACATACAATATAAGCAAGCTCCCAATGCCCTATGTTAGCTGCTGTCCCCCACTTTCAGGGCAGCCCCGGGGCTGCCTGCCACTTTTAAGCACAACCCAGCGGATTTTCTTCCTTTAATAAAGCTTGAACAGTATCCAGCATCTCGGCTCACTTTCTTTCATTATGGTGCCAAAACCCAGGAAGGGTTCTGGCCAATATTGTGGATGATCCCATCTCTCCTGGGGTAATTGGCCCTCGGCCACCCTTCCCAGACCTGACAAAACCAGATGCCTCCAGGACTCTCTACTTTTGCCGTTTCAGACCAACGCACCCAACACCACCCTTAATTCAGGGTGAGTCAGTGGGTCTGTCCTGCCTACTTCTATGGGTCCCCCGACTACTCTCTACGACTCCGGTCTCTACAAAGCACAGGCACCTGTCTGAGGGAACCTGTGCCCCCCAGCTATTGGAGGATGCTCCTCTAGCTGGTTGGTGGCTTTTCTCTCAAAAAGAAGGTGGGCACCAAAGGGGACGCCCTTTGCTGGCACTCTTCTTCTACCAGGACTGACTGCCCTTTCTCACCCTCTACATGGGATCCTCACAATCCAAACCTCCATGCTCTATGCCCTTGGGCTGTCTCCTGGCCAATTTCTTGGCCTCCAGGGAGACATTAAACCTAAACGTCTCATGTTCTACTGTACTCCGCGCTGTATGCCTCTGGGCCATCTCCAGGCCAATTTCTAGGCCTCCGGGGAGACATTAAAACTCAAATGCCTCATTACAATGGATCCCAGTGGTCACAAGATGGCACTCAATTTAGACACTCACCGAAATGGCAAAAGCTGTAGAGATTCCTTGTTCGAGCCTTCTCCTATCTCTGAACACATTCTTCTCTCTGTCAAAACTGTTCTCTGTCTCAAATTCTCCTAGCTCATGCTCGACCTCTCCTACCAGACTTGGATCAATCTCCTGATCCGTCAGCCCTCCACATTTCTCTCTCTTCCCCACACCCAGCCTCCAGATGCTTGTCCTCAGCCCAACTCCTCCTTCTCCCCCTTCTCCCCCTTCATCGGGTAACAACCCCACTTCAGCTCTGGCTTTTTATAACCCTTCTGTGAAGTGGCTGGGACAGAAGGAATTGTCTGAGTCCATGTACAGGGAACAGGTCTGGATGGTGGCTCAGGTATCTGTTCAAAATAATAGGCGGCCTGTGAGAACTGTTGCTGTTCCTTGCACACACCCAAATTGGAACTACCAGGCTGGCCACGGGGATCGAGATCTCTGGGATAACATGATCACACACCTACTTCACAGCCTCCAAAAAGACTACTCACAAGTCAGTCAATTATGACAAGTTTAGAGAAATCACACAGAGATCCAATGAAAATCCCAGTGAGTTCCAAATACACCTCTCTGAGGCTTTACATGTGAATACACTTGTATAGATCCAAACTGTCCTGCAAGCATGGCCCTCTTACACTCTCATTTCATTATCCAATCAGCCCCTAATATTTAAAAAAACTATAAAAGAGATCAGGCCAAATACCAGCTCCTGGCTAATGCCATGCGTGGTTCACATACTCCAAAGCTGGCTGCCTTAAGAGGCAACCCACACAGGAACTGCTTCAAATGCGGTCAACCAGGCCACTCGACACGGGCCTATCATAACCTGTCCCCACTGCAAACGGCCAGGTCACTGGGGAATTGACTGTGCCACTGGCCAAAGAGGGAGTGTCCCAGTCCCCAACCTACAGCCTTTGGCTTCATGGCCATCCCTACCGGAGCTTCTCAGCTTTGCCCAGGAGGAGGAATGATGGTGCCCAGGGCCTGAGGCCCCCACAGAGATCACCACACATGAGCCCAGGGTACCTCGCCTCATAGCACGTAAGCCAATCTCTTTTGTCATTGATACAGGGGCCATTTGCTCTACCCTTCCTGAATATACAGGACCAACAACCCTATCCTCTATCACAATAGTAGGGGTCATGGGATCAGAACACTGCCCACGGATCACTCAACCCCTTTCCTACACCCTACAACACACCCAATTCACACACAAATTTTTAATAATGCCTCAATGCCCAGCCCCCTTACTGGGACAGGACATCCTTTTCAAATTCAAAGCTATTCTTACCCTAAACACTTTAACTCCAGCTACAATACTCCTGTTACAGGCCACACCCAGACCTGGCCCCTGAGGCTTCCATCTTCCCCTCGGACAAGGTCAATCCCTAATATGGGACGCTTCTTCTCCCTCCATTGCTATGCACCATTCTCCTATTCTTGTTAAATTGTGGAACCCCTCTTTGTTCCCTGATGTCCCACAGTACCCTATAGCTAACAAACACCTGATCGGCTTAAAACTCGTCATACACAAACTCCTTTCTTCTCATCTCTCATGGCCTACCCACTTGCCTTTTAATACACCCATCCTTCTGGTTATAAAGCCTAACGGCTCATACCGTTTAGTACAGGACTGATCCTGACACGCATCGTTCCCAACAACTCACCTGGATAGTACTACCTCAGGGGTTTTGGGATAGCCCCCACTTTTCCAGCCAGGCCTTAGATCAAGACTTATCTGAACTTCCTCCCCAACCTCTAGCACTTTAATACAATATGTGAATGACCTCCTCCTTTGTAGCCCCTCTTATGAAGATTCACAGGCCCACACTGTTGCTCTCCTTAGTTTCCTGGCCTCCAGGGGATATCAAGTGTCCCCCAACAAGGCCCAAATTTCTTCTCCTTCAGTTCAAGAGTCTAATTTCTGAATTCCCTACTCCTACCACAAAGGGTGAAATCCTTTCTTTCCTGGGGCTTGCAGGATATCTTCACCTATGGATTCCTAACTTTGGCTGCTAGCAAAGCCACTTTATGGGGCAGCCAAAGGGGATCCTGCCATTCCTTTGGATCCCACAAAGCCCATGCATTCTCCCTTCCAGCAATTAAAAGCCGCTCTCCTTGCAGCCCCAGCTCTATCTCCTCCAAACCTATCTCATCCTTTTATCCTATATGTCACTGAAACCCAAGGACTGTCAGTCGGGGTTTTGGGACAAAAGGCAGGAGATATTTTCTCCCCAGCTGCATACCTCTCTAAACAACTAGAGACCACTGCTTGAGAATGGGCCCCTGTTTACAGGCCTTGGCAGCAACCACCCTTTTAGCATAAAAAAGCTCTAAACTAACTTTTAAACAACAAATAGTCAAGACCTTCTCAACCATAAGGCCAAGTCAATTTTCTCCCTTTCCCACCTACAACTTATTAACCTTACTTTCATTGAAAACGTCCAGTTCTCCTTTAAAATCCCTTAAAATCCAGCCACTCTCATCCCAAAACATTCATGACCCTTAGAACACAACTGCAAGGAGGCCTTAGACCTCTTTCTCAATCCCTTTCCACACATCTCCCCACATCCCATTACACAGTTCATAGATGGGAGCACAACCTCCACGCCCACCCCCCAGGCGGGTTATGCCATAGTAAATCTAACACAAGCTATTGAGGTTGCACAACTCCCAAAGGAGGCTGGGGTTATACACTGCAGAGGACACCAAACCTCCAATGACCCCATAGCCCAGGGAAACAAACTGGTGGATGTAACCACAAAACAGGCTGCTCAATCACCAGGCCCCCACTCTTCCTCTCCTGCTCAGGTCCTTCTCGTGGCCCCTACGCCCTTAACCCAATACAAACCCCAAGAAATACAACACCTCCAATGGTTGGGAGCACAGAGAAAGGACAACTAGTATACTCTCTCCAGTAACTACGTCCTCCATACCACACAAGCTGAGCAAATCCTTTTAGATTTCCATAATTCAGCTCATATAGGCTATGAACGCCTACTACGTTTTCCTCAGCCTTTATGGCTAAGTTACTAAAACAAATCACTCAAAACTGTCCTTTGCGTATTCATTGCTCCAATCTTTTCCCACCCACCAGGCCAGAGGGTACACTCCTGGCCAGGATTGGCAAATTGACTTTACTCACATGCTTCCCCACAAAAGGACATGCTATCTTCTAACCTCAGTAGATACCTTTTCAGGTTGGTTTGAGGCTTTTCCCTGCTCTTCGGAGGATGCGACACCAGTAATGCATGTTCTCACCTCAGAAAACATCCCTTGTTTTGGCCTACCCACCAATCACTCACTCGCCTATGGGCTTCCCCCTGCCCCCCACAAGCCCACAGGCCTCAGCCCCTTTGAGTTTATGTATGGTAGACCCTTCACTCTCACACCTCTCCCTTCCAGCTCATCGCCTTTAGGCCAGTATCTCCCTACTCTTTTGCTCATTAGGGGTCTTAGGGAACAGGCCAACCTTCTATTACCTCGTCTTTTCCCCACCACCCCTCAGACTTTAAACTGAGCCAGGGACAGCAAGTGTATATTAAAACCCAAATCCCAAAGCCTCTCTCGCCATGTTGGGAAGGACCTTTTACAGTACTTCTCACCACTCCCACAGCAGTAAAAGTACTAAGAAAGGCCCCTTGGTATCACTTATCCTTGGTAAAACTAGCATCTGAGACTTTACCCCAAAATCTGTTAACACCAAGCCAGAGGGGTTCCTCTACTAAACCCCCAACCCAATATCTCCTCACACTTCAACCACTTTAGGACCCACAAAACTGAAAATCTCCAGGACCCTCGCTTTTCCCCCAATCCCAAAAGAAGGATGATCTTTCCCCTGGCAATTATCCTCTCACTCTTGCAGGCTGGCTTCACGTACTTCGCACAAGAGCTACTATTTTACTATCTGTTCTAGTACTTGCTACAGGATTGGCTTGGCAGCAGTTGCCCCAAAAGATTGTAACATTATAGGAAGATTTCTCCTGGCACTTCTTTACTTCCTATCAGTAAGATGCTTCTTAGCAATTTCACTGTGGCAATGTCCCCTTTAAATTCTTTTGGCTCCCTAACCCTTTGCATCCTTCCTGTGTTTTTCCTCCTACCTCAATGCTCCCCCTTACCTGGAACATGGAGGTTCCAGGTCCACAGGGATGATGCAGTCCTCAAAGAATCAGACTGGTCCCTAAGCAACTCATCTGTCTCCCACTTTGCGAGAAACTTTTTGTGGTCACCCCCCTCCCTGTTGATGCAGCCCGCAACATTTCCACAAACGTCTCTTCACTTTCCCCTAATCTCACCTCAGTGGGGACCATCAGTGTTGTGCGGGGCCTGCCCATACTCTGCCTTACTAACACCAAACGCTACCACTCACTTACCCCCTCTTCATCCATGCCGTAAAACCAGAATATATTTCCTTTGTAAAACTACGCTATCCTGTTGCCTGCCCCCAACTCGATTTCTTGCATATTTGTTTGGCTCGCCCGTGACATCACCATCTAGACAGAGGGGGCTGGGACTAACTTCAGCCCCCCCCCCCCAGGAAGTGTCCCTGCTCCCGTAGGGCACTAATTGTACCTTTTAAATTGGGGCAGGGATTCTTCCTGCAACTGGAACTGGCATAGCGGGCCCTGCTACTGCTTCTCAATTCTATCAAAAGCTCTCAGAAGAACTAAGCATAGATAGCATCTCCTCCCTCCTGTGACAGGTCACCTCATTCACGACGGTCGACAGTCGCTTTATGGAACCATAGGGCCCTTTACTTCCTTATAGCCGAGAAGGGAAGGAATGCTCTTCTTGGGGAAGGAATGCTGTTTTTATGTAAATGAGTCTGGGGTGACCCAAAACAACTTAAACCATTTCACTGAACCCTTGGATACCCTGGCTTATGCCCCTACTAGGACCCCTAACTGTGCTGGAACTCATCCTACTTTTTGGTCCCTGTCTCTTTTGGTGTTTCTCTAATTTCTTGTAGGAACGTATACAGGATTTCACCAACCAAAAGGTCACGGAATTGTTCCTGCAAGGAGGATATCAGCCCCTCAGTATCAGAGACCCTTTCCTGGAGGAATACAGCCTCCCCACAAAACCAATACCGCACCACCTAATTGTTTTACCCGCCAACATAAATCTTTTATTTTTTCCATATCTTTGCCCATCTCCAGCAGGAAGTATCTTCAGAAGAATGAGACCTCCACCCTTTTTCCTATACTTAAAAGGCAGGAATAATAGATCTGCAACATAACCAGTGCCATTTTAGACAAGCCCAAGTACAAAATGGCACCGTCCACCTCCTCACCTCCCCGCCCCCATTCTCTTTTACAAGAAGCCTCATGGTTTCAGAGAAAATGAAACTTTAGGCATTTCCACATGCGCAGAACTCTCCGTGACCTAACTCAATCCCCACCCTGGAATTACATCACCCAGCTCTTGGTGCCAACATGCCAAAATAAGCTCCCATTGCCCTATGTTAGCTGCTGTCCCCCATTTTCAGGGCAGCCCCAGGCTGCCTGCCACTTTGAGCACTGCCTAGCATATTTTCTTCCTTTAATAAAGCTTGAACAGTACCCGGCATCTCAGCTCACTTTCTTTCAGAAACTAAACCCAAAATATGAGAAAGAATGATATTATATATTATAGCCACTTTCCTCACGCTAGTCTTTTGGATATGTATTATTATACATATATAAAGATGAGTAGACAGGCTTGAAGAAGTTGAATAACTTGCTAGTGACAGAATCAGAATTTGAAGCTCAGTAGCTCTGGCCCCAAAGCTCACATTGTTCTATGGCAGCATGTTACTCATCTTCACAAAGGACAAGGTTAAAACCAAGACTAAGTTCCAGGTTTCACTATTGTCACTGTGGCACTCTAATAATTTTGGCATTGTGCTAATATAATCACATCTGAGGTAAAGGTTCATGCATGCTTATTAAAGTTATTAATGTTCTAGTTTATCCCTATTTATTCCTCTTCTTATACCTTCCTATTTTCTCCTGATACCAGCATATTTCATTACACTGCAGAGAAGTCTGCAATGTGGCTTACAGAGAATTGGTGTTCCAAGTTATCTGACACTATGAAGTTAACTACCACACAACTAAACTGAAGTCTCCAGAAGACACAGCTGTATACTCACAACTCAGGATTACAAATCACAAAGGCTTATCAACCTTGTTTTAGAAAAGAAACTTAAGCTTGCCTAAGAACATTCAGCTGGTAGCTAATTGTGCTATCAGCCAAACCTAGGGCTGACTCAAATGATGTTTCTTTTCTCCAAAACACATTGTCATTCAAATTTAATATAAACACACACACCAAAAAACAAACTAAAAAAAACAATTGAGGTGAGATTGGTGAGACTGAAGATTATTCTTTAATGCTATATTCCTTTATGATGATAATGATGGCATCTGTGCTAAACAAATACATCTGCAAAACAAAAAGTTCAAGCCACTAAAAAAGTTAATTATCAAAAAAGAAATAGGTAGCACAAAATCAGTTCTATATATACAGAATCAGTCAATATAACTGTTAGTTAATTTCAATACTTTTATTTCAACTAACAGATAGTAATATGATGATCTGAGGAAAAGAGTGCTTGCTTTATACAAAGATTCATTTCCAAATTCCATTACAAAGCAAATTCTCCTAGTATCTACTGTATAATTACACATGCCAAAAGTTATGAGTAATGTACCTATTGTAAAAGCATTATTTAGTTCAATTTTGAGAAGAAAAGCCTTGGGAATAGTGGTCAGAACAAAATCACACTGAGCAAACAATAATCATTAGTAGTTGTAGTTCCAGTTATGCTATATCTTGATGCTAAATATCTGTTGGCAGTTCTGTGCTTCTGGTCTATATGACCTACTCAACTACTAAAAAAGACAGATAAAATAAGATGAGCTAGTCATCAAGGTGTGAAGGTGGGCACAAGAGGCCGGTTTATGTCCAATCTACCTCCTAAGAAAGCAAAATGAATCCTGAAGATGTTGGGGTTTTTATCATCAATTTTTCTCCACAGAGCCTTTCAGGCCAAGCATAAAACAGATGACGTAACAGTGACTAAAGAGAGCAAAAGTCAAGCTACTAGGTTCTTAAATAGCTTTTCGTGATCAATAAAGAACACCAATTAACACATGACAGACACAGTAAACTGTTCAACATATTTACAGACATTGTGATCATTTCCTACTTCAAAACTTATCCCTAACAGGTCAACCTGAAGCATTAATTGCAGTTTTAATTCCTTACTTTACTGAAACACTCACTCATTGAACAAGTATTTATTGAACTCCTAATATAAGCCAGGCACTTCCAGGCACAACCTAAGGGCTAAATAAAGATTATTTATATTAACACAATAACCTCAAGAAATTTACATTCTACGCCAGACACTGTACTACATCAGAAATGAGTAAAATAAAGTACCTGTTCCTTGTGAATACTTCTAATGTATCATTCCCCTTCCTGGTTTTACATTTATTAACTTATCGATTTATAAACAGTGAACATAGCTCTTAGATCTTCTCGTATTGATAAAATCGCTCAGACAGAACCTAAAAAAAAATACTACCACAAATTTTCAATCAATTAATTAATTTATTTTTAATTAAAAATAATTGTGTGGGGCCGAGCCCGTGGCACACTCGGGAGAGTGCGGCGCTGGGAGGACAGCGACGCTCCCGCCGCGGGTTCAGATCCTATATAGGAATGGCCGGTGCACTCCCTGGCTGAGTACCAGTCACGAAAAAGACAAAAAAAAAATAATAATTGTGTGTATTTATGAGCCACAATGTGATGTTTTGATCTATGTATACATTGTAGAAAGATTTAATCAAGCTAATTAACATATCAATCACCTCACCAACTTTTTTGTGGTGAGAACATTAAAAATCTAATCTTTTAGGACTTTTGAAATATTCAATACATTACTATTAACTTAGTCATCATGCAGTGCAATAGATCACTAAAACTTATTCCTCTGGTCTCAGGCTTTTGTTTTAGTTTTTGTTTTTTGGATCAACATCTTCTCTTTCCACATACCTCCTCCTCCCCCACAGTCTCTGATAACCACTCTTCTACTCTCTGTTTCTAGGAGATCAACTTTTCTAAATTCCACATATAAGTAAAATGATACAGTATTTGTCTTCCTGTGTCTGGCTTATTTCACTTAGCATAATGTCCTCCAGCTCCATCCATGTTGTCACAAATGACAGAATTTCTCTATTTTTTAAGGGTGTATAGTATTCTATTGTATTATGTACCACCTATTCTTTATCCATTTATCTACTGATGAACAATTAGGTTTTTTCCATATCTTGGCTACTGTGAATAATGCTGAAATGAACACAGGAGTACAGATATCTTTTCGACATACCGATTTAAATTCCTTTGGATATATACAATGAAGTGAGAGTGCTGAATCATATAGTAATTCTATTTTTAGTTTTTTTGAGAAACCTCCATGGTATTTTCCAAAATGGCTATACTAACGTACATTCTTACCAACAATGTCAAAGGGTTCCCTTTCCTCCAGATCTTTGCCAACACTTGTTGTCATTTGTATTTTTGATAATTGTCATTCTAACACATGTGAGGTGATATCTCATTTTGGTTTTAGTTTGCATATCCCTGATAATTAGAAATGTTGAGCATTTTTTCATTATCTGTTGGTCACTGGCAACTCTTCTTTTGAGAAATGTCTCTTCAGATCCTTTGCCCATTTTTCTAATCAGATTATTTGTTTTCATGCCATTGAAGGCAATAGTCATTTTGAATGCACATTCTTCCCCAATATTTGATATAGTTGGTATACACTCAATTTTTATAAGGTAAGTCATATATAAAAAATCTCAAGCTAGAAATCCCCTTGATATTGAAGCAGTGTCTGCACAGAAGAGGAGGTTTATGGAAGAATATCCTCATTCTCAAACAGATTGTTTCAAAGGACTGGGGGAGTCTATTCAATTGAAGCAACTGGTATGTTAAACCAAGACAAAAAGGTTACTGAGTTGAAAAGAAATTATGCTAAAGGAGAACAGAAGCCAAAATGATACTATACCCTCATGGTATCTTTAAAAATATGTATACCTGGCCAGAAATCATAATGTAGCACAATAACCTTTCTTTAACCTATATAGGTGAAGTAAAGTGCACATATGAGTACATGCCTGCACTGTGCGGGGATCTGTAAACATGTAACAACATTTGGTAGGTCAATTAAACAAAACAACACCTTGAGAAGATACTATAATTTGACCTAGAGTGAGCTGTACTTTAATAATTTAGAAATTACAAGGAGGTGCTCTACTTCCATAACTAATTTTCACCATAACTGGTCAAAATTATTTTTTAAATAACAATTTAATGTCTCTGGAAACTGTCTCGAGCACACAGCGAATGAAGAAAATCTACTAACTCTGTTAAGAACAGTGAAAGTTTGTGGTCCTTGAACAACTCAGTAAGATGAAAGCGCCATTACAGATGAGAAAAAAGATGGGGAGGGACTATCTTCTCCTCACTTACCAGCCAACGGATATGGTATCTCAATGGGAAGGGCAAACCACCAACATTTCTCATTCCCTCTGGTTCCAAATTGGAAATGCCAAATTTCTGGGTGAATATGGCTAAGAGGTCAGAAGTTCCCTTCCTCCACCTTTTCCTCAATCACAAAGCAGAGTTTCTATCCAAGTGCAGAAGGCCAACAACACTGGAGCTCTGATCACCCTCACCCCAGCTCACTTGCAGGGCAAAGATTCTATGTGATAGAAGAGGCAAACAGAGAAGACCAGAGGGTACACCCCCAACCAGTACACTGTGTGTAAAGCAAGGTATCACTGAAAAATAAAAACATATTTTTATGCTGGTCAACAATCTAGTAAAAAAGGAGATAGGAATGAAAGAGTGAGCACAGGAAACGGCAAATGAACAAGCAGTTTTCCTGAAAGACAAAAAAAAAGGCCATGAAGCTGTATTTTGGATAGGGCCAAATACAGAGCAGTGGCTCAGAAAATCTGCCCACTGGGAGAGTACCTCTGTTACAACAAAGAACTCCAAAGCTCTTCCCAAAGAAACTGACATTATTTGAAACAGAGTATAGAGAAATACAAGATTAAGGGCATTTACAAAAACGTTGTAGCAGTCAAAGAAGAACTAATAAAGAAACCAGAAAACATCTTGAGACAAATATCCTCAGACAAAAAAACTCAAAAAGTTCATGGGAAAATGGAACTAAAAGATAAAAAATATACACATAAGTTCTCAACTTAAGTTCCTTCAAGTTCAAGACACTTTTATAAGTGACGATACCAGCCATTCAGTCCATCCCTAAAGAACTGAGGAAATCTAACCATGTCAATGCAGTCTTTTTTATATTATTAACTGAAGAAAAATCAGTGCCCGTTAAAGATTTTTTAAGATTAGGAAACAAAAAGAAGTCAGGAGGAGCCAAATCAGAACTGTAAGGTGGATGCCTAATAATTTCCCATTGAAACCCTTGCAAAATTGCCCTTGTTTGATGAGAGAAATGAGCAGAAGCATCGTGGTAGAGGACTCTCTGGTGAAGCTTTCCCAGGAGCTTTTCAGCTAAAAGTCTGGCTTTCTCCAAACACTCTCATAATAATCAGATGTTATCATTCTTTGTCCCTCCAGATGTCAACAAGCAAAATGCCTTGAGAACACCAAAAAACTGTTGCCGTAACCTTTGCTTCTGGCCATATCTGCTTTTGCTTTGACTGGACCACTTCCATCACTTGGTAGCCATGGTTTTGATTGTGCTTTGTCTTCAGGATTTTTGTAGTAAAGTCATGTTTCATCTCCTGTTACAATTCTACAGAGAAATGCTTCAGGATCTTGATCCCACTTGTTTAAAATTTCCATTAAAAGCTCTATCCTTGTTTGCAGGTGATCTGGGTGCAACAGGTTTGGAACCCATCAAGTAGGAAGTTTGCTCAATTTTAATTTTTCAGTCAGAATTGTGTATACTGAACCAAATGAGATGTCTATGGTGTTGGTTATTGTTTATGCTGTTAATCATTGGTCCTTTTCAATTAGGGCATTAACAAGATCAATTTTTTCCTTACAAATTGATGTGGACGGTATGCTGCTGTGGGCTTCATCTCCAACATCCTCTCATCTCTTCTTAAAACAAGTTGTCCATTTGTAAACTGCTGATTTCTTTGGGACACTATCCCTTTAAACTTTTCATAAAGCATCAATAATTTCACCATTCTTCCACCCAAGCTTCAACATAAACTCAATGTTTGTTCTTGCTTCAATTTTAGCAGAATTCACATTGCTCTGACAGGGGCTCTTTTCAAACTGATGTCTTATCCTTCTTAGTGCCTAAAACTACAAGTTTATTTTGGTACAAAGAAAAAATTGAAATCCATGCATAATACATATTTTCCACGAACTTTCTGAAGATGCTTCATATAAATAAAAACACAGTACACCAAAATGTATGGGATACAACTAACACAGTGCTCAGAAAGGAATGTATAGCTATAAACACTTACATTAAAAAAGAGCATCTCAAATTGACAACCTAACTTTACACGTTAAGGAACTACAATGAGAACAACAAACTAAACCCAAAGCTAGCAGAAAAAAGGAAGTAATAAATTGTGGGAAAGAGATACATAAAATAGAGACTACAAAAATATGAGGAAAAAAATCAATAAAACCAAGAATTGGTTCTTCAAAAAAATTAACAAACTGACAAACATTTAGCTTGACTAACTAGGAAAAAAAGAGAAAACTCAAATAACTAAAATCAGAAAAGAAAGAGAAGACATTACCAATTTTATAAAAATAAAAAGGATTATGAAAGAATACTGTGAACAATTATATGCCAAGAAATTGGGTAACCTAGATGAAATGGACAAATTCATAGAAACACACAACCTACTAAGACTGAATTGTGAGAAAACAGAAAATCGAAATAGTCTTATAACTAGCAAGGAGATTGAATCAGTAATCAAAAACTTCCCAGGAAAGAAAAGCCCAGAACCAGATGGCTTCACTGCTGATTCTGCCAAACATTTAAATTAACACCAATCCTTCCAAACTCTTCTCAAAAAATTGAAAAGGAGGGAACACTTCCTAACTCATTCTAAGGGGGTAAAATTACCCTGATACCAAAGTTAGACAGATATTACAAAAAGAATATCCATTATGGCTACTAGTGCAAAAATCCTCAAAAAAATACTAGCAAACTGAATTCAACAGCACAAGAAAAATTGACAAATATTTTTTAAAATGAAATAAAAACACAAGTTACCAAACTAATGGAGTGTAGATAAAACAGTGCCTAGATAGAAATTGATAGCTGTAAGTGTATATAGTATTGAAAAAGAAAGATCTCAAATCAACAACTTAAACTTCCCACCTTACAATACTTGAAAAAAGAAAGGAAAAATTAAATCTACAGCAAGCAAAAGTAAGGAAATAAAGATTACACTGAACATTAATAAAACAGAGAAAAACAATAAATGAACATTTTATTAATAGTTTATCAATAAAAAAATAAAGAAGCAAAAAAGAAAATAGAGAACATAATAAAACCAGAAGTTGGTTCCTTGAAAAAAATCAACAAAACTGACAAACTTTACCTGGACAGACAAAATGAAAGAGAAGATTCAAATTAATAAAATCAGGAATGAAAGAGGGGATTTTACTAGCAACCTTTGAGATATGAAAAGCCCAGGCCCAGATGGCTTCACTTGTATATTTTAACAAATATTTTAAAAAGAATTAATACAAATCTTCCACAAAATCTCACAAAAAAAATGAAGAGGAGAGAACATTTCCTAACTCATTCTATGAGGGCAGTATTACCACAATACCAAAATTAGGCAAGGATACTGATATAGGACATGCTCTGTTTCCCTGGGCTCGGGTTTCAGGACATACCTCTGGGTTTCAAGCCATTCCCTGAGGTCTCAGGCCCCTCCACTACGTCCTCTCCTAAAGGAAAGTTACTGTTGCCAGTTAAACCTATTTTCATCACCAATTCGGGAAAATGAGACCACAAGTGGCTGGCTTATGCAAATCCAATGGTTGGGCATGCTCAGTAGAGAGAGGTTATGTAACCCTGATGGCTGGGCATGATCGGTAAAGTGGAGTTTATCCTCTGAATGACCTTCCACTAGAGGTAGTAGAGAGCACAGAATATTTTTGAATATGCCTGATGCATGTGATGGGATTTGACCAATGAACATGCTCCAAGAAGAGACCAACTGAGCATGTGCAAGACTAATATTACATAATTGGGAACCATCCCCTTAATTGAATATTCATTAGACAGAGAAACTATAAAAGCTGAATCCCAGCAAAAGGCCAGGTCATTGCTCACTTTCCTTGAGGCAACCTACACTTTGCTGGCTGAGGTGTGTACACTTTACTTTGTATCAAACTTACTTTCAGCAAGCAGCTGCTCACTCTCTTCAGCCAGCCTGCATTCTGTACTGACTTTAAGTATGTGTTTCCTGCTTTTGTGTTAAACTTGGTGTGGGCCCTGCTCAGTCTCCCCAGCTACGCTGCACTCCCTCTGTGGAACCTGTATTTCTCATCTATTATATTAAACTTGTTCTCACTTTCTACTGTGACTCTGCCCTTGAATTCTTTCCTGTGGAGGAGTCAAGAATTGTGTAAGAGGACTGGGTGGGTTGAGGCTGACTATCAGGTCCCCCATAACCTACCTCCAACATTAATATCACAAGAAAAGAAAACTATGGACCAATTTCCCTTACGAATATAGGAGAAAAATCCTCAAGAAAATACTAGAAATTTGAATCCAGCAATATATAAAAAGGATTATACATCATTACCAAGTGGAATTTATTTCAAGAATGCAAGGTTGGTTTATCAATTAAAAATTATTTAATTAATGTGATACACTACATCAATAGAATAAAGGCAAAAATTACATGATCAGCCTAATAAACATAGAAAAAAAAAAACTTGAGAAATTCAACACCCCTTTATAATTTTAAAAAACACTCAAAAAATTACCAGTTGAAGGAAACTTTTTCAACCTAGTAAAGGGCATCTACAAAAAAAAAAAAAAAAAATTCCACAGCTAATATTATACACAATGAAGACAGACTGAAAAGATCAATAACAAGGCAAGAATGTCTGCTCAACACTTCTATTCAAAACTGTACTGGCAGTTTTGCCAGGGCAATTAGGCCAAAATGAAAAAGAAAGAAAAAAAGAAAAAGCATCCAGACTGGAAAGGAAGAAGTAAAACTATCTCTGTTTGCGGATGACATGATCTTATACATAGAAAATCCAAAGGAATCCACTAAAAAACGATTAGAAATAATACACAAATTCAGCAAGAATGCAGGATATAAGATCAATACACAAAAGTCAATTGAATTTCTATATATTTGCAATGAACAATCCAAAAATGAAATTAGGAAAGTGATACCATTTACAATAGTATCAAAAAAATAAAATACCTAGGAATAAACTTAACAAAAGTGCAAGACTTGTACACTAAAACATCAAAACTATTTAAAAAGAAATTAAAGACAACCTAAATAAATGTAAAGATATTCTGTGTTCATAGATCAGAAGATGTAATATTGTTAAGATAGCAACGTTCCCTAAACTAATTTCAACACAACCTTTTTTTAAAAAAAAAATTTTTTTTTGCAAAAATTGACAACATAATCCCAAAACGTAAATGGAAATTCAAGGGGCCTAAAATAACCAAAATAATCTTGAAAAAAAATAAGGTTGGAGGATTCACACTCCAAATTTCAAATATTAGTATATATCTGCAGTAATCAAGACAATATGGTACTGGCATTTAGATACACATACAGGTAATGGAGTAGAATACAGATTTCATAAGTAAACCTTCATATTTATGGTCACGAGACTTCTTTACAAGGGTGTTATGAAAATTCAATGGGAAAAAAATAGTTTTTTTTAACAAGTGGTGTAAGACAACTGGATATCCACGCGCAAAAGAATTAAGTTGGACCACACCTCATACTATATACAAAAATTAACTCAAAATAGATTAAAGATCTAAATCTAAGAACTAAGACAATAAAAATCATAGAAGAAAACATAAGCATAAATCTTTGTGAATCTGGATCAGGCACTTGTTTCTTAGCTATGGCACCCAAAACATAAACAAGAGAAATAATAGACTAGACAATCAAAATTTAAAACTTTTGTGCTACAAAGGACAATATCAAAATAATGAAAGGACAACCCAGGAAACAATATAAAATATTTGCAAATCATGTATCTGATGAAGGACTTGTATCCAGAATACGTAAAGAAATCTTATAATTCAGTAACAAAAACTCATATAACCCAACTTAAAAATAAGCTCAGGATCTGAATAGACACTTCTTCAAAGAAGACACACAAATGACCAACAAGCACATGAAAAGATGCTCAACATCACTAATCATTAAGGAAATGTAAATCAAACCCACAATGAGATACCACTTCACACCTACTAGGATGCCATAATCAAAAAAGACAGATTAAGCTGGCAGGTTACCTAAGTGGGCTATAGCACAGTATTGTAACACCAAGGTCAAAGGTTCAGATCCCATACCAGCCAGCAGCCCCCACCCACCCAAAAAACCAAAATGAGATAAAAAAAAAAACAAGTCTTGCCAAGCACATGGAAAAACTATAACTCTCAAACATAGCTGGTTAGAACTTAAAATGGTACAGACACCTTGGAAAACAGTCCGGCAGTTCTTTAAAAGGTTAAACACAGAGTTATCATATGATCCAGCAATTGCACTCTTAGGTATATACATATTCAAGAAATAAATAACTCTGCCATTAAAAGGAAAAAGCAAAAAATGGTGTCCAGGATAAAGCTAAGAAATAAGAGCAATAGTTTCTTCTTTTACTGAAATTGATGTAGAAAGGTTTAAATAAAGAGAAACCATAAAAGATCTGGTTGACATTGCTTTTGTCTTGCTGCTTTCAAGTTTCATTCTTAACAACGTAATTGGTAAAAATTTAAAGACTGTAGCCTTGAGTTTACTTTTACTTAATTGTCAAGATTTTTATCACACAGTATTCAAGCCCTATGAAGAAAAGGCCACCTGTGATATGTTTCTCACTCAGCACACATGGGTAATGCTTCACTCAATGGTTATACCTTGACATTACAGAAAACAAAATGACTGCGCCCTCTGGAGGACAATGCCTTTTATTTAATCTGTTATACATATCACACTATTATCATGACCACATCGGCATCATTATTAAGAGAAAATCCAAACACTGCCATTCCAATCTAAACACTGACCCAACAGTGTTAAAAACTAGAAGCTCAAAAGAGTGTGGTACACTTGTAGGATTTCCTACACCAAATAAGATAGTTTTTCTAAACACAAGAAGAATTCAAAGTGGATTGTCCTTACACTGGCAATACATCTCCTCTACCATCACCTTCTAAACTGCCACATAATCAATAAAACGCAGTAAGGAATATTTATGCATAATTTATATGCTGTAGTACTTGACAAATCCTCTAAAACAAAACTTTAAATGTGTTCATCAATTGCAGAATTCTTAACAAAATCTTTGATAGTAAAAGAGTTCTGAAAAACACAGAAAGTAAATCCATGAAAACTTAAGAGGCAGCAGAGAAATTCTCTCTCAGTTTTGAAAACAAAAGTGAATTGTGACCAAAAGGAATTCTTTGGTAATGAAACCAAAAACATACTGTTTTCTAAAAAACAAAACAAAAACAAAAAACATACAGAACTTCAATCCTTCATTACTTACCACAGCATTTGCCATTTGCAATTTGTCTTCATTAATAACTCAGTTTATAGTTGAACACAATCCGGTTAACTAAAGTTGTATATACAATTTGGTTAACAATCTGATAAAGAAGTCAGAACTTAAAATTACTGATGGGAATGGCCAGATCCTAGCTACAGAAATTTCTTCAGTATTCAAAGAGAATGGCACCTGGCAAGAAGAAACAGTACAGGTAAACAAATAAAAGTAGTGAGAACAATTAGAACACCTAAAAAGGGTGTTGGCACTGGCATTCATTTTTCTGTTAATTTAAGAAGTGATAGTCATTCATTTATTAAATGAAACAGGGAAGACGTTAAATACAGAAAATAATGAATTATTTAATTACAGCAAATTATCACTTACAGAAGAAGGGCAAGATTACCAAACTCTCCAAAGTGACTTGATACTCTCATATACAAACAGTATATAAGAATACCTGGTTTCCCATATTCTTTCCAGCTGTTGATATTGGTAGACTCTTTATTTTTACTAATCTGATGAGTACAGATTGGCATCTAGTTATAACATACACAAGAAGACATTTTTAAGAATACCTACTGCAAAAAAATAGCAAAAAACTAACATCTACTAATGGAAAGAATAAAAAAATAAATCAGCGTATCATAGATGAAGTAGTATGCAAAAGTTAAAATGAATGACTATGTAACAACACATATAAGTTTTAAATATAGAGCTGGATGAAAAAAGCAAGTTTAAAAACCAGACCAAGAAAAATGTAAAAGCAAGCATGATAATGTTTATAGATGTATACGTGGTTAAAAAAAAAAAAAAGTTTTATAACATAAATGGGAAAGATATTCATAAATTTCATGATAATGATCATCTATGAGGAGAGAGATAAGGGAATGGAATTTGGAAGGATAAAAACAATGTTTCAGGGCTAGACGATTAGCTCTGTTGGTTAGAGTGCAGTGTTATAACACCAAGGTCAAGGGTTCAGATCCCCTATATTTTGGTTCTGGCTAGCCACCAAAACAAAAAAACAAACAAACAAACAAACAAAAAAAATGGAATGTTTCAATGGTATCTGTAATATTCTATTTCTTCTTTTAAAAAATGATAAAATATTAACATCTAGGTACCAGGTAAATAAGATGTTCTGTTATTCCCTTATTGTATTCTGTGTTTGAAGTATTTAACAATTTTTAAAAAAATAAAAGCAATCTAACTGCTCAATGACACAGAATTGATTACATTACAGAGTAATTTAAGTACTGTAATAAATTGCAAAATTTTGAATGATGACATAAACATATTTTTACATGGAAAGACATCCGTGATACTGGATATGCCATGATATTGCCACATTTTTAAAAGTTGCAAAATAGCACATATAAATGCAAAAAATGAAAGCATGAATGTATCTATATAAATTCACACAGTTGTTCCCAAATGTCTACCACTATAATCTCTTGGTTGTTGACTTATGTGTGATTTTCATATTCTTCTTTATAAATGTCTATATCATCTTAATTTTTATGGTGGGTATATATCACTCTTATCATCAGAAAAATATTTTGCATGGACATAAAAAATTCCTCTCACCATATGAAATTGAGAAAGCCAGAAAGAAAATCTAATGAAAACTACTAAGTGAACAACAAAGATGCCAAGTAATGAAATGGGAAAGTGGGGGGTGTGTGTTGATTTATGAAACCAAACATCTGATACTCCTTTGACTTCCAAGGTGGTAAGAGACTTAAATACAGCAAAGTGGGTGAGTCCAAGGATAGAAGAGCCTAGAGCCCAAACTATGGAACAAAGGGAAGGGACCAAAGTTGACTTTGGGGAATTCCACATAAAATGGACATACACAGATGCTCCCTCTCAGGCCTTCTTCCTGACTCTTTCTCCACTTCCTCACTTCTCGAAGTGATAATTTGCCATGATGAAATAATTCATTATTTTCTACATCAAATGAAATACTGTAGTCCCTGCTTTGTTTAATAAATAAATAAGCAAACATTACCTTTGAAATTAACAGCAAAGGTTTATTTTAGAAGCTCAAAATTCACTACAAAAGTATTCTTTTTATACCCCCTAATTTCATGCATTTGAAAATGTCTTTAGATCTTAAAATTCCTATTTTATGTATAACCAGGTGCTTTTATTCCTCATTTTGACAGTCCTATTTCTTTACTTATCCTTTGAAAAAAGGAACTCTGACCTTTGTTTTAGTCTACAAATTCAAGGTGATGCTGTGACAGTTCACAGTTCCTCAAAAAAGACTGAGAATGATAAGTGCTGAAGAGGTTGCGGAGAAAAAAAAACTCTCATACACTGTTGGTGGGGCTACAAAATGGTGCAACTTTTATGGAAAATGATATGGAGGTTCCTCAAACAATTACAGATTGATCCAGCGATTGCACTGCTGGGAATATACCCAGAGGAATGGAAATCATCATGCCGAAGGGATACCTGTACTCTAATATTTATTGTAGCTCTATTTACAACAGCCAAGAGCTGGAACCAGCCCAACTGTCCATCATCTGATGAGTGGATAAGGAAACTGTGGTATATCTACACAATTGAACACTACTCTGCTATAAAAAGGAACGAAATACTACCATTCGCAACAACATGTATGGACTTAGAGAAACTTACATTAAAAGAAACAAGTCAGGCACAGAAAGAGAAATACCACATGTTCTCACTTATTTGTGGGAACTAAAAAATAAATAAATAATTAAACACACAAACAAATAAGGGAGGGGGGAGAAGACAGAATAACCACAAAAATTCCTTGAACTGTTTAAGTCAAGTGAACAGATATGATGGGGGGTGTGTGGAGAGGAATTGGTAAAGGGGCATGAAAATCAACTACAATGTATTTTGAGAAGTAAAATTTTTAAAAAAAGAAAGAAATGGGAAATGAAAATTAATTAATTAATTAATTACACTAAATTAAATTTTTTAAAAAAAGAAAAAACAAACAGTTCCTCAGGATGAGGAAGTCCAGCACACTGAACCTTAACCAAGGCTTTTTCACATCACAAAATTGTATAAGTGTTCTGGAGAGAAAATTGAGTAGCTGGTATAGAGCAACTTCTCTACAAAGAAACAAAACAAAAAGGAACCAAACAACCACACTCCTTTGCAATGTTTGCATTTTCCTTCACTAGAAAAACAAACAAAAAACTCTTCTAATCTCAAGACTTTGTATTAAACAAAATCATTTCTTATAATAAGAATCTTAAAATTGTCCAGTTAGCTCAGTTGGTTACAGTGTGTGGTGCTGATAACACCAAGGTCCAGGATTCGATTTCTGTACTGGCCAAACACCAAAAACAACAACAACAAAAAAAGAATCTTAAAATTAATTGGTAAATTAATTTTCAAAGAACTAGTCTAGTTTGTGGAAAATTAACGGGTAATTATATGGGACACTAATTTAATGAATAATGATGAGGGGAAATAAATCATACATCATATAAGGAACTCTTATTTGTACCTTTATTCTGGATTTTAAGAATGATATGGTCAAGGACAAATCAGCATCCCATGATCTTCACCTCCTGTATCTTCTTCCTCTTCAACAAAAAGAATATACCCTGAGTACCAGATTACAAAAACACTATATACAAGGATCACGGTAAATCAAGCCCAAAAAGTATGTTGCTGAAAACAAGATTTGCCACTGATAGTTATACTCAGGTTTTCTAATGCTGGGCTTACTTAATCAAGGCTTCCTTATCAGAGCTAAAGCTTGTTTTCAATTTTTTAATAATCATCATTATCTTCTTTACCTGTCAAGGCACTTCTTAAAAGAAGAGAAACAAGAAACCTGGAAAAGCTTGATCTTCCTGAGACTGGTCCTCATGTGTAACTAAATTATTCCAACTATACTGATAACAGAGTCTAGCAAGAAGCCTTGCTAGCATTACAAATCTACATGTAAAGTCTTGGCTACTCCATAATGATTCTTTAATAGTTGGTTATCCATTTGAAAAAAGTAAAAGTAGAGTATTATCTTATACCATACAATAAAATAATTCTGGGTAGATTAAAGACCTCCTAACCATGCAGGTGGGGGTGGGGGAAAGGGAATCTTTACCCATTTTTTGAGAAAACAGAACAAAGTACTTCAGTACCTCAGGGTAGGAAAAGATTAATGAAGACACAGAAAATGCAATATGTCAAAAAGGGTATCTGCATTAAAATTAAATTTAGAGGCCTGGCCAGTTAGCTCAGTTGGTTAGAGTGGGGTGTTATAACACCAAGGTGAAGGGTTTAGATCTTCATACCAGCCAGCTGTCAAAACAAAACAAACAAACAAAAAAAGAAATAGTAGTAATTAAATTTAGGCATTACAAAAGGCAACTTAAAAGTTAAAAAGCAAGAAGCAGAAAATATTTATAAGGCATATAACTAAAGGATTAGTGTCTTGATTCCTACAAATCAATATTTTTAAAACTAACAAACCAATAGAAAAATGGGCAAAAAAAGAAAACGAAGACAAATCAAAAAGAAGAAACCTGCTTGACCAAGGATGAGACCACCCTATAAAAAGACACCCTATAAAAAGGTAACCTATAAAAAGATGCTCAATATCACTCTTATGAGTGATATTGAGCAAGTAAAAACAATAAAAGAAATACCAAGTAAAAACAATAAAATACATTTTACGTCCATTAGATTGGCAAAAATTTAATTCTGACAATACCAAGTCTTCACAAGGATGTGACAAAACAGTAACACTTGAATGTAGTTCCCCTCAGCAAGGAAGGGAAGGGAATAAGGTTATAACATCAAACTCAGAGGTCAAAGACCTCTTGAAATGTTTAACGAGGATTCTCTGTGATGAACTACCTGTTGAGTGTCCAACTCTGAACAATGATCACACCAAATGATATCTCATTGCTAGATGTCTTACCAGGTATTTAGACTTAAGGGAACATATTAACCCCATATATTTAGACTTAAGGGAACACATTAATCCCATTTGATCTGAGGCATAGCCACTTCTGGCTTACTAAAAAACCACAGAGACAGGAAACAGTCCACCAACCCTAGCTACCATTCTAAAAGAGAACAATCTTTAGAAACACCATCTCAGGCGGGGATTTGTTCTGCACACTATGATAGTCTTGACACTGTCAAGGCTGCCCAATTTATGTTTGCTCCCTATGTGGGAGGGTAATAAAGACCCTGAGCAATTCTTAAGTTGACTTGTATTTGTATAAAATGAAACGGAGTTGGGGGCAGGGGCTAGCATCCAGGGAACTGTCTATGTAGGATATTAACCCATTTTTATGTATACCTGCTACGATTTCAAAGAATATAAGTTCTTGGGAAATGAAATCCGTACAGTGACAATTTAGATCAAGTGTTTCCTAACAGGACTTCTAATAGAAACAAAATTGTGCACCTCCAAAGCACAAATTTCAATAAACATGATTCTCCTAGAGACTCTTATTTTTATCAGTATACCCAAAACTGCTGCCTTCCTGTAGCTCCTTTATATTCATGTTTGATTAACGCACTCTAACCTGGAAATGAAAAACACAATAGATTTTTGACTGTTCAAAAAAACAAACAAAAAAAGAAGCAGCAGTCACTACCAAAGAAATTCTCATTTGGACCCTAAGCAAATAGACTAGTAACAGTATAAATTAACTAAGAGTCCTATTCATTTGGCTTTTAGAAAATCCTAATTTGACTTCCCAGAAAAATAGAATTCTAAAAATCTAGAAGGCAAAGAATAAGAATAAAGCTAATAAATACCTTCTCACTAACCTGACCCTGCCTAAAGGGGCAACAAAGAATAGGTTGATTCAGGGGAAAATTAAAGTATATACTTATACTGTTAAGTAACACTGTTTAAAACGTTTAAAATATTACTTTTCCAAAGACAAGAACTTGTGTTTTCCAAAAAGAACTGTTTTATGGCTCTGAATTCTGCCCGAATATATTATAAATGCACCAACTGAACGAACTGTAAACTAGTTGGGGTTATTAATGATACTCAAAGGTTACAAGGTCTAAAAAAGGTTATCTAGAAAAGGCACCTTCCAAAACAGCCAATTAAAATATAAAACTGAAAACATAATGCTTCCCTATATAAAAATATAAAATCTTTCTTTTAAAACTTCTACAACACCGCATGCCATATATTAATCCATGCTAAGATTCACATTTTTGCATTAAATTCAAATAGCTAAAAGGTTCCTTGGCTTTCTGATTTTCCTATATTTAAATAGTATTTTTTAAAATACAGAGGACAAATATGCTTTTAAATACTATTAACTTACTATTATGACATATGAAAATGTAATGCAAGCACAGAATTTCAATTGATAAGTGATATTCAACAAATATCTGATGTTTTTATAAGACCTATAGAAACTATCCCACCTAAATTCTCTGGGCAAAGTTTAAAAGTAAGGTATTTCCCAGCTAAGTCTCTTAATAACCACATTGTATTTTTAAATTAACTTGGTTATATTTTTAACATATTAATTTCATTGGTTTCATAGACAATACACGATAGTGAGCCACACCACTTCATTATCACCATGCCCTCCTTATAAATAACGAGTAGTGTATTAGTCCATTTTGTGTTGCTATAAAGGAAATACCTGAGACTGGGTAATTTATAAAGAACAGAGGTTTAGTTGGCTTATGATTCTGGGACAGCTGCATCTGGCACAGCCTCAGGCTGCTTCTACTCATGGCAGAGAGTGGCAGGCAGCCGACAGGTACAAGCAGATCACATGGCAAGAGTAAGCAAGACAGGGAGAGGGGAGGTGCCAGGGTCTTTTAAACAACCAGCTCCCACAGGAACTAACAGAGCAAAATCTCACTCAAGCCCCCTTTCCCCAGGGAGAGCATTAATCCATTCATGAGGGATCTACCCCCACGGCTCAAACAGCTCCCAGCACTGCCACATTGGGGATCAGATTTCCACATGAGTTTTGGCAGGGACAACACATCCAAACTCTATCAAGTAGGTTGGCATTTTTAAATCTGACTTTGAGCCATGACAAAACCAGTCATGCAGGTATAGAAGCTATCCATAATACAATAATTTGTTAGAACACTGTCTCTTTACTGTCACAGTATTTCACTTCTGCACTTACCCTATATTGTTATAGTGCAACAAACAGGTAGATATTTAACACTATTCTTTCTTAGGCAGTGAATAAACAAATTTCAAATTTGTCAAAATATCTTTTAAAATGTCAACCAAATTTACAGTAACACAGTAATAGAGGATCACCAATAAGACTGGTTATCAAGAGTTAATGAAACTCTTTAAAACAAGCTTACTAAAAGGAAAGGCTAGTGAGAAGAAACAATCAGTCTGCTCCTTATGCTAGATTAAGAGGTTGCCAGTTTAAAATCTTTGGTAATCAGAGATGCAAATTAAAACAAGATAATACTTTTTTGCCCATCAGACTGGCAAAAGTTAAAAAGGCTGATAAGTGTTGACAAGGGTATAAGGAGATGGTTATTCTCATACACTGTCAATGGGAATAAATTAGTATAGACTTTGGAAAAGTAACTTGGCAGTCTGTGAATATTTTAGATGTATATACCTATTGATTCATCAATTCCACTTATAGACCTATATTCTAAAGAAATAACTGGACTTGAATAAAAAAACAAAATATCTGTTATAAGAAAATGGCTAATAAGCACTGCATGGTATTCTGTAATATGAATAAATGCCATGCAGAATACCATTCAGTGCTTAACACGAACATGCTAGATTTATAGGTGCTGTTGTGGAAAGATGTCTAAGACATAGGGGAGGTGGAGGAATCAAATGTCAAGGTAATCACTGCAGTAGATATTTGTCATTCACAGTGACCCAAACTTTCTGAACCCATTATGAATCCCATCTTCCCGAAGTAGAATAAAACAACAAAAATAACAATTAAAAAACTGTTCTATATTTCCCAGCCCCTATCATGGCTAAGTACAAGAGTACTTCAAAAAGTTTGTGGAAAAATAGAATTAAAAGATAATACAAATCTTTCTGTGAACTTTTTGAAGTACCCCTGTATTTCACCTAAGTATGTAGCTAGTAACTATGCGGCCTAGAGTCTATCAATCAGAAAAATCTAGGTGTTGAATGTGGAAGTAGCCATGTGAGGAAATAGTCTGGCAAAGGATATCTTTGATTAGCTGGTGGCAGTAGAGGCAGAATGCTTCGAAGTAAAACTAGAGAGGCTTCCTGATCAGAGAAGAGGTGATATGGTTTGAAGGTCGAGTGGCTGCACCAATCCTCCATGCAGCCAATTCTGCAAGGTGGTGCTGGGTTTTATTCCTGAAACAGTTTGGAAATTGCTTCTTAAAGCCACGATACTCTGAAGATCTTTATCCCTTTACAAATCCCTTTCTGGGTAAAACTAGCTAGAGTTTTAGGAACTATAAGAATTAAGAAACCTGTTATATACAAAAATAGTAACCATTTATGAGCTTCACAAGTTCATGAGTTTATGAACAAAAAAGACCTAAAAAACACTACATGTTCAGAAAAGGATCTGAAGGCTTATAGAATCACTAATAATATGTAACTCTGAGGAGGGAAATACAACTAGTGTGTATGTACAGGATGGAAAGAGCAAAGAAAGGTGTTTCCTCTTTCTTATGTATACTTCTTTTCTGTTTAAATATTTTTACAATGAGAAATAGTTGTATAACGCTGGGGACATTTTCTAAGTAATCTAAAAATTTTTTAAATATTAAAAGCTGATATTCCCCTCCAAAAGAGCCTGCCATCCTAATTGAGAATAATAGGTTTATGGTACTTCAGTAAGGAATTTTAAGAAAAAACAAACCAAAACTATTCTGTGGTACATAGCTACACAGAATTACAATTTTATGTATTCTAATTTACATAATGTAAAAATGTTATATTGTCTTGGAATAAGGAAAGATTTCCCAACCACAACCCCTTTTAACTAAATACACAAAACTTCTGAAAACTTAAAATTAAAAGATAAAGAACAAACTGGGGGAAATGATCTGAAGCATATATGACAAACCATAGACTGATAATTGCAATATATAAACAACTCTTACAAATCAATGAGGAAAAAATAGACACCTTAATTTTAAAATGGTCAAAGAACACTAATAGTCGATTCTCTCTTCCTCTCTCTCTCTCTCTCTCTCTCTCTCACAAATACACACATTAAGATGTTTAACCTCATTAGATTTTTTTTTATCAAACTAGCAAAAATTTGATAATATCTAATATTTAAGAGGGTGTGGGAAAAAGAACAGTCTCAGATACTAATGATGGAATTCTAAATTGTCCCAAACTTTCTGGAAGGCAACCTGGAAATGTACAACAAAATTTTAAACAAGCATGCCATTAATAAAGCAAATCTACATTTGGAAATGTATCCTATGGAAATAAATGGATAAATATACAAGGATAAAAACATTCATCATAGTACTGTTTGTAAAAGTAAAAACTGGACAACCAAAATATCTACTATGAACAATTAAATAAACAAATGTTTGAAATCTATAGTATTTCATTATATTGCAAAAACATGCAGCCCTTACGATGTAGATTCTTACCTATCAGCATAAAAAGATGACCTAAATATACAATTAAGTGAAAAGGGCAGGAAACCAAGTAGCACATGTCTAATAGTGTTATATATAAATTTTATATGTAAGCATTTACATAAAATATGTGCATATACATGTACAAACACACACACATACACAGAGCACAACATATCCTAGAAAACAGGTCCGAAATATTATATACCAAAATGTTAACAGTGGCTAATTCAGAATAATGCAATTATACGTGATTTTCACTTTCTTTTTCATGCCTTTTTTATAGTCTGCACTATTTACAAATGACTATTTATAGGTTTTATGATAAAAAACAGTAAGAAACATTTTCATTCTTTAAATAAATGAAGAGTAATAAAAATCACCTTATTAAATACCCTGTGCCTTTACCATGTATTACTATTTTCTTACCTTTAAACCTTCAGCTGGAAGTCTATAACCAAATCTTGCTGGAAGGTCATCAAATGTCTGAGACGCATTTTCAAAATTATACTAAATATAAAATTAAAAGTAATTAAGTTAAAAGCAATTTACACATAACATTAAAAGCAAAAGCTTATTAAATTATGTAAATTGTCACTTATCACAATAAAATCAAATTTGTAAATACGCATCCATTAATATAGCAAGGAATATATGCAATTTATAACATACATAAATGCTTAAGCTGGATTCTGATATATTATTATTATCAAACAGCAATGATAATTCTATAACATTCATCAACCTATTGCTTTCTGACTTGTTCCCACAGACAATTCCCTAGTATCCCACCCTCCAGCTATCTCTGAATTCTGATCAGCCTTCTATCCTTTACTATCAACATAGAGGCCAGATTTAAGCAGCTCCCATGTTAATGGTTCCTTCACTAGATAACATCAACATTAATTCCAACCTACCTTCCTGAACCACAGGGAACACTGATGGCAAAAAGGATTGACTATTCTTCTATAACTAACATTTTGTTTTGTCTCTACATTAAAAAATACAACTTGGGAACTCTCATACCTTCTCAAAAGGGTGAGTAAAGGATGATCAGAATGATAATTATAATGAAGACAAAAATGGTATACAAAACATTTACTATGTGCCAGATACTTTTCTAAGCAGGCAGTTATCTTATTTAACCATCACCACAACATTCCAGTTACAAATATAGAAACTGAGGCATACAGAGTGGCCAAGTAATTTGATCAAGGTCACAAATGGTTAAGTTCCCAGGGCAGTCCACCAAAAATCATTTAACCCATTAGACAACTGGACCACAGAATAACAATCCACCTCAGGTACAAAAGAAAGAAATAAGACAAACTAATGACAGGCATTAGAAACATCAGAGGGAAAAAAGAGAGACAGATAAAATGAAAAAAAAATCAACGAAGAGAAAGAAGAAAGACAAGGAGAACATTCCCTGATCAATCATAAATCTCCTAATTCCTTCCAAAAGTCACTCCAAGAATATTCCCAGGACTTTGGGGACGAATTTAGAGTAGAGATTGGAATAGCAATGGACTTAGTCCTTAAAGGTTTTATGTCTGCTACACCTCAAAAAACCCATACTATTCCAGAAAAATTTAATCAACCAGTTCCCTGCTAAAGAGAATGGCAAAGGGTGAGAATTTTCATGTAGACTACCAGAGTGTCTCTGCCTTCAAAAGCTATGATATAGTAATAACCATCATGGCTCTCCAATGTTCTACAATGATCCTACAGAAGGAATCATCCAGAAGTGCCACAATATGCAGAAGCATGGCTGAGGACCACATCAAGCTTTGGTTAGCAACAATTCTAGCCGTTCTATCTCTCCCTATATATCTTTAAGCAAATCACTAACAATCAGAAACTGGCACCACACTCTAACCAAGTGAGCTAACAAGCCAGCCCTATATATTTACTTTTTATTTACTCTTGCATGTTGTACCCACATTAGAGGATGCAAAAAAAAAAAGCTGCTTATTATAAAGTAATACTTTTTGCCCTTTACCTCCTAACAATCTGTACTTTTCTCCCCCTCTAGATACTAAGGGCAACAGTGCAGCTACCTCTCCCAACCTCATCCAGTTCTTTACATGAGTCCCTATCTACCTTACAGCAAAAAATACCGCGAAAGGACTAAATATTAACTAAGTAAAAGCAAATTCTTAGCACAGACACAGAGTATAGGCATACACACAAGCACACAATTCATTCCTCTTTTTCTTCCTTCTCAGAAATGAGAAATAGGAAATACATAGACTTCCTAGTGTAGAGGACAGTAAGACAGTAGCCTAGAGAAGATACAAGGTTTTGAGGAACAATCTCCTCTAAAAACTTTTCTATCTACCATCAAAGATAGGAACACTGTATTTCTGTTCTGACTCATTAATGCTAATCTTAGGTTGAACTTTTCTATGGATAGCTTGTACGATTTCTTAAAATATTATATCAATAGAGATACTATTGAGATGTTATAGTCATTAGAAATATACTGGGTACCAAGAAAAACAGTAAGATTCTACATAAACATGCAAACACATAGATATGTGTGCACAAGCACTCACATACACATACACACTCTCAAGAGTGACACCATTTATTAGGTACCTACTGTGCATAAGATCTTACATTTGATTTTAAGCAATAAAAATTGAATAAGCCACTCCACTTTCAAGTAACCGTGTCTATGTGCTTGGGTATGTCTGCAGGCAAACACCTTATAAGATTCCATCATTCAGGACTTTTAAAGGACATTTTTAGACATGAATAAATTTTACTGTACTTACTGCTAAAATGTCTGCTTCCACAGGCAATAGGTTTAAGAATGCAAAGAGCTGGACAGTCAAGATGGTGTAAACTTGTGTGGCCGACAACATGAGCATCCCTATGGAAAGCAGCATCTCGTAAAAATCACCTGGAAGACATGGACATGAGTAACAATGACAGCTGGTCCTTTGTCCTTGAGAATAAATCATTTGATACATTAATTCCTAATGTCCAAAAAGTATCCCTTTAAATTACAAATGTGTTAACAGTGAAATGAAAGCTTACATTTCAAAAGCATAAGAATTTACACAGATCTGGATATTTAGGTAAATATCCAGGATTAGTCAATACCCTACATAATTCACAGTGACTAAGCTCCATGTTTTAGCCACAAAACAAACATCCTCCCACGCTGCTCAGTTTACAGTACAAGTTTGTATACTAATCCAATTTTCAGAGAAACTAGGTTTCACACAAAATGATAGTTGAAAGCACCAGCACCTTTGCTTTAAAATTTTAAATTTTCTACAATTTTTAGAATTTTTAGCCTCTGGTTCAATATAAATTTACATGTAAATTTACTTTTTTTTTTTTTTTTTTTGGTAGCTAGCCAGTATGGGGATCTGAAGTATTATCAAGCACTGCACTCTAACCAAGTGAGCTAACCAGCCAGCCCTATAAATTTACTTTTTATTTATTCTTGCGTGTTGTACCCACATTAGAGGATGCAAAAAAATAGCTGCTTACTATAAAGCAATACTCTTTGCCCTTTACCTCCTAACAGTCTGTACTTTTCTCCCCCTCTGCATCCTAAGGGCAACAGTGCAGCTATCTCTCCCAACCTCATCCAGTTCTTTACATGAGTCCTTTTCTACCTTACAGCAAAAAATACCATGGAAGGACTAAATGTTAACTAAATAAATATCAAAATTCTCATTGGTAAGCCTCAATCAACTATATAATATACTTTTAAACAAGTGAGAACAAAGTTTGCAAAGTCAAGGGCCTTTATAATGAATTATTTCATTAAATACTACCAATTCAGGTATAATATCAATTTTGATGATGATTACTGTTGTTAAGTACTCTGGATTTAGAAGCTACCATATAGACTTAAACTCTGAATCTCTGACTCACACACTGAAAGTGAAATACCTGTGAATAACTTTTGTACTACCATCTTACAAGGCTGTTAATATCAGAGATGAAATAAACGGGAAAACATGTTAAAGTACAGATTTGTTCCACAGAGACAGGAAGTAGATTAGTGGTCGACTGGGGGAGGGGGGCCCACAGGGCAGAGGGATGGGAGGAGAAAAGAACGTGGAGAATGGGGAATGACTACTAGTGGGTACAGGTTTTCTCAGCAGAGGGGAGATAATAAAAATGTTCTAAAATCAGATTGTGGTAATGGTTGTATAATTCTATAAATTTACTAAAACTCACTGCACTTTACATGGGTGAATTTTATACTGTCAAGTATATTTTAATAAAGCTGTTTTTAAAACATATAGATTTGTCAACATTAGTTTCTTAGGTAAAATACATTTAATAACATACCACTGTGCAGAAGAGTTAACAAACCAGGCCTGAGATTGCTGTCATTTAGAAATGCCTGCTTATAACGATGGCCCCTGGCTGGCATCTGGTAATTTAGATTTCAGGAGGGGTCCCACCATTTCATGGTAAGAACAGCTCATTGTGCCTAAACTTTGCAAAAAAAAAAATGTGGTTTGTGTTGAACACCTGTTTTCTTTCTGAGAGTCTGGTATTTTGGTACATGCCAGGCAGATGGTGTTACACGAACAGTCCCCAGTATAAGCCCTGGATACTGAGTCACTAATGAGCTTCCCTAGGAGACACTTCACATGCTGTCACGACTCATTGCAGGAGGAACTAAGGACATCCTGTGTGTCTCCACTGGGAAAGGACCCTGAGAAGCTTACACCTGGTTTACATGGGACTTTACCTCAAGCACCTTTTCTATTTGCTGCAATAAATCATAGCCACGAGTACAACCATATAATGAGTCCTATATTCGAGATCACTGAATGTGAACAATTTCTGGCCAGAAATCGTACCATAAAAATCTACAAATCCTTACAAAATAAGGTACAGTTATTAAATTTTACTAGCAAGAATAAATATGCAACATGTTCACCAGTATCTGTTTGGGAAACTGAATACGAATAAGAACTATGACTTTTCTTCTACAGTTCTGGAATTTCCAGCCAACTTTGGGGGAGGTGGAGGGAGACAGAGTTTGGACGGAAAATAACTCTAAAGATATAATAATAATAATAACCACAACAACTAATATTGACTACTTACTGCTTGCTGGTAAGCATTTTATTGAGTTAACTCATGTAATCCTAACAACTCCCTCTGAGGTAGTTATCTTTTCATAGATGGGAAAAACTTAGGCACTGTTAAGCAACTCGCCCGAGATCAAACAATGATGATAGCACTAAAACCTAACAGTATGTCTCCAAAGCCCACACTCTTAAGCACAACTGAAAAGAGCATCAATATCCAAAGTTGATGTTCAAAGAGTAAGACATGGCCCCTTGCCTACACAGGTATTCAAGTGCTTCAAATCAATGCTCATAGCACAACATTCACTGGATTATTTCCTTCTTTTACTTTGTGTATAAGTGAGTGTGTATGTATGTGTGTGTATTTAATAATATGCAGTGTGTTTTAATTTTACTTTTTTTCTTTTATTGCCTTTTTTAATTAACATTTTAAAGAACAGCCAGTGTCCAAATTTAGACGTATAACTTTCCAGTCTTTTAGCTATGTGTACATTCGCATACATACTTAGCAAAATTGGGGACACACAGTACACAGTGTTTTGCTAACTGTATTCTTTTCACTTAATGTATTGTGAATATTCTAATTCATTAACTACATTTGGAAAAAAATGCACCACAGCATCCCCTCAAGAACCATTGCAGAGAACTGTCCATGAGACACTCTAGAGCATCCATCTCTTTCAACCACCATTTTTTTTCTTAATATATTTTAATATACTGGGTTTCCATATATAATTTGCTTATATAAAATAAAAACTATTGGTCAAACATACGATGTATAATTCCTACATGATATTCCTATGTGTATTCTATAATGGACTGAACAGGGATCCCTATTGTTGGAGATTTGTTTTTTTAAAACTGTTATAAACTCACTAATAAATACTTACAGTTAAACCTATAGGTACATCTTTAATTTTTTCTTAAAATCACAGAAGTGGGTGGTAGTGTAATAATTACAGTAAGAATATGGTACTTAGTATTAGAAAGATCTGGGGTTTATGTCCCTGCACTGTCACATACTAACATTGTGATTTTGAGGCAAAATGTTTAAACTACATAAATTGTTTTATCTGGAAAAGGAGACTCATAGGACCTAAAAGACAACTCTGTGGAATAAATACAATCATGCACAGAAGGGCTTAACACAGCAGTGGAACACAGAAGGAAAAGACTTTGGGTGGGGATGCTAATAGATAAAACAGGAAATACAGAGGCTGAACACAGCGAATGGGATAAGTACAATTTGGAAATCTTTGAACTTAATATTTGTGGAACATTCTGGTGGACATGTAAACAAGCAGTAATAAAGGTCTAGAATCATGAACAAATAGGTGATAACTGAAGTGATCTTAATATAAAAGTGAAAATCAAAAAGAGGACTAAAGAAAACTGAAGAATATCTAAATTTATGAGAAAAGGAGAGTAAGCAGAGAAAGAGAGAGACTGATTTCACAAAAGTCAAGACAGAAAAGAACTGAAATGAATGGGGGGGAGGGAAAGCAGTGGTCAATAGAAGTAAATATGAGAGAAGAAGCAAAAGGTCTAAAATTTTCATTTAAGCGTCTGTCCAACCTAAACAATTTAATTTCTCTATACTCTTATAGTCAGCCTTGCTCTGATCAACTCACTGTTTCCAAGAATGTACCTTGCTGGCTCTATATCTTCATTCATGTGTCATCCTGAAAATAAATTACACTCTCCTCTACCTTCAAAAGAAAATTTGGGGAAAATTATAAATCTTATGAAATTATAAGCAAAATTTTGTGCATGTATAAATATATGGAGTTTCTGTGAAAAAGGTCCATGGTTGTTATCACAGTCTCAAAAATGCACAAAAGCTTTTTGTTGTTGCTGTTTTTTAAAATTTTAGTTTAAATCTTCCCTCCTTCCAGGAAGTCTCCTGAGGAGAAAGGTTAACAAGCTTAAATCCTTTAACACCTTCTCCTAGCACTTAACCTAGAGTTAAGATAAATGTAGACTGTCAATTGTGTTACTAGGCAATATTATTTATTGTAAAAATGACTCCCAGATTGGTAAAAAGCATTTAAACTGGAAAGACTAAGTTAACTATAAAAGCTTGTTACAAAAACATAAACAAAGAAAGGCTTTGATTCCCTGCAGTGTGTATTTCTTGAAACTAAGCATGACCCTTGACGGAACCTGGAAGCTATTCCTGGATGGTTATCCACGGTTCCTTTCATATATGACACTTTTCTATGCTGAGGTGACACACATCCACACATTTGATCTCATCAGTTACAATCCAGGACACATTTTGGTGAGTATGAAAGCTCACCTGGATAAATGCAAGGCTTCTCAATGAAGATGTATTTTATGCTGATATGCTATGCTCCTGGTCTATATCCTCCTACAAAGTTAGTGCCAGGTTGTCTGTCAGTTATTGAGAGTATAAATGTCCATCAGAACGTCTGACCACTGCTGGTCATGCAGAGTGGGTGTTGTACCTTTCTTTCCCATTACAACTCTTACTGGCCTCTTATCCTTGGATTTATTCAACTGTTGCAGACTCTACAATAGAATACAATAAAGTATTTTTTGTCCTGACTCTTATCACCTCCAAATAGAACACATTCATCTTGAGAATATTTCTTTAAAACCATGCTTAGAAGGAGAGAACATATAGAAAAACCTAGTAAAATCTTGCTGATTACAAATATCTATCTCTTTTCTTCCCTCCCTCCATCTTTTTCCTTCTACCTCTCCCTCTCACATTACCAAAGACAGAACATAACCCTATATTCATTCTGCGTATGCCTATAAATGGAAGAAAATTACACTTCTTCAAAGGAGGGAGTTCACTCCTTCTCCTTCTCCCACCCTATTTCCTTTCCCTTTACCTTCTCCCCCTTCCCTCTAACTGCTCTGCAACATCTGAGAATGTAAAATATATATATATATATATATATATATATATATATAAATTAATAAACTTTAAAAAACAAAAGGAGGGAGTCCAAAGAAGAGAATATGCAAGAAACCCTTGAGAACTACCAAGCAGGTTTCTACAGATGTGTCCATCACCATCATCCTTGATTACATCTAATTTTGCCTACTATTTGACAGAATTCTACTAATTAACAGACATTAATCTGAAATCAGCTTCCTGACACTGTCTAAAGAGTTTTCCAATGGGCAAATTCTCTTTCTAATTTCTGTTCAGTCTATACTGTATCATTTAAGATGTATTTTCACAAAACTGTTTAAACCCAATTCTAAGCTTATACCAATTATACAGAATGGAATAAAATAAGTCATAAGACACCATAAGGTGGAATCTTGCTTGAGAGCAATGCCCCAATTTCTATAAAATTCAACAGAATAAACAAAACAGTAGAAGACAAAATAGGGAAAAAGCATGAGATTGCCATCTGTTAAAAGAGATGAGAGGGCTGGCTAAGGTTAGCTCAGCTGGTTAGAGCACGGTGTTATAACAGCAAAATCGAGTATCCAGATTACAGCACCTGCCAGCCACAAAAAAAAAGAGACGAGAAACATTAAACCCAAATACAACACATGGTTCAATCAAATTAACAATAAAAAAGTCTGATAACAACAGGGATAATGTAAATATGGTCTGGACATTAGATATCTTTTCAAAAATAATTGTTAATTTTCTTAGGTATGATGATAGATAGACTTTCTCATGTACCACAATACTATTTTTTAAGATGCCTAGTGAAGTACTTAAGAGTAAAATGTCACAATATCTATAATTTAAAGTACTACTTTAGAAAAAAAATACATGTTAAATCAGGTGAAAATTACATTGGGATTCATTATTCTATTTCTCTACTTTTCTATGTTCGAGAATTTGTATAATAAATTTCAGCCTCATTTTCTAATGTGTTATAATAAACATAACATAAAATTAACCAACTCTTAAACATTTTTAAGTGTATTCACTTAACAATATTCACATTGTTGTTCAACCATCACTACTATCCATCTCCAGAACTTTCTCTTCTTTCCAAACTGAAACTCAGTACCCATTAAACACTATTTACCCATTCCGCCCCCCTCCCCCCAAGCCCTTGGCATCCACTATTCTTGCAGTCCTATGAATTTAACAACTCTATGTTCAAAGTGGTATCATACAATATTTGTCCTTTTGTGACAGGCTTATTTCACTTAGCATACTACTCTTGAAGTTGCATCCATGTTATAGCATGTGTCAGAATTTCTTTCCTTTTTTAGGCTGACTAATATTACATTGTATGTATACACCACAACTTATTTATCCATTCATCCATCCATGGACACATCAGTTGCTTCCACCTTTTGGCTATTGCAAACAAATATCTGTTTTAGTTACTGCTTTCAATTATATGGGGTACATACCCAGAAGTAGAATTGCAGAATCATACAGTTATTCTATATTGAATTTTTTGATTAATCACTATTTTCCACAAGGACTGTACCATTTTACATTCCCTCCAACAGTGCACAAAGGTTACTTCACATTCTTGCCAACACTTGTTATTTTGTTTTGTTTTTTATATAGCCATCCTAATGTGTGTAAAGTGGTATCTCATTGTGGTTTTGACTTGTATTTCCCTCCTGATTAGTGATGTTGAGCATCTTTTCAGGTGGTTATTGGCCATTTGGACATCTTCTTTGGAGAAATGCCTATTCAGGTCCTGTACTCATTTTTTAATTGGGCTGTTTGATTTTTTGTTGTTGAGTTATAAGAGTTCTTTATATATTCTAATCAATCCCTTATTCAATATATGATTGAGAAATATTTTCTCCCATTCTGTGGACTGTCTTTTCACTCTGCGGACAGTGTCCTTTGATGCATAAAAGTTTTTAATTTTCATGAAGTCCAACTTACCTATTTTTGTTTTGCTGCCTGTGCTTTTGGTGTCATATATAAGAAATTATTGCTAAATATACTGTTGTGAAGATGTTCCCTATGTTTTCTTCTAAGGGTTTTTTTGTACATTAGCTGTTAGGTTTAGACATTTGATCAATTTTGAGTTAATGTTTGAGTTAATGTTTATATACAGTGTAAGGTGGGGTCTAACCTCGTTCTTTTGCATGTGGATATTCAGTTTTGCCAACATCATCTGTTGAAAACATTGGGTATACTCCTTTCTCCATTTAATGACCTTGGTACCCTTGTCAAAAATCATTTGACCACATATGTGAGGCCTTATTTCTGGGCTCTCTATTATATTCCATTGGTATACATGTCTATCTTTATGCCACACTATTTTAATTACTATAGCTTTGTAGTAAGTTTGAAATCAATTATGAGACATCCAACTTTGTTCTTTTTCAATATTGTTTTGGCTATCTGAGATCCTTTGAGATTCCATATGTAGTTTAGGATTGATTTTTCTATTTCTACAAAAAACATAACTGGGATTTTGACAGGGAGTGCATTAAATTTGTAGACTGCTTTGGGTAGTACTGACATCTTAATAATATTAAGTCTATCTTGCGGAGATAAAGGAACTCTCATACATTGTTGGTGGGACTGCAAAATGGTGCAGCCTCTATGGAAAATGGTATGGAGGTTCCGCAAACAATTGCAGATAGATCTGCCATATGACCCAGCTATCCCACTGTTGGGAATATACCCAGAGGAATGGAAATCATCAAGTCGAAGGTATACCTGTTCCCCAATGTTCATCGCAGCACTCTTTACAATAGCCAAGAGTTGGAACCAGCCCAAATGTCCATCATCAGATGAGTGGATACAGAAAATGTGGTACATCTACACAATGGAATACTACTCAGCTATAAAAACGAATGAAATACTGCCATTTGCAACAACATGGATGGACCTTGAGAGAATTATATTAAGTGAAACAAGTCAGGCACAGAAAGAGAAATACCACATGTTCTCACTTATTGGAGGGAGCTAAAAATTAATATATAAATTCACACACACACACACACACACACACACACACACACAAACCGGGGGGGGGGGAAGAAGATATAACAACCACAACTACTTGAAGTTGATACGACAAGCAAACAGAAAGGACATTGTTAGGGGGGAGGGGGAGAGGGAGAAGGGAGGGAGGTTTTGGTGATGGGGAGCAATAATCAGCCACAATGTATATCGACAAAATAAAACTTAAAAAAGAAAAAAAAATACTTCAATGGTGGCTCTGTTCTATAGAACTTAAAAATTCAGTTATCATTTTGCTGCAATATAACCAAATTTGCTTATTTTAATAATAATAAACAATGTTAGAATCTTTTTAAAATCATGATTACAATTAAAAGCTTGCATTTTTGAAGTGAGTTCTACCTCCAAATAACACTTTAAAATGGTTTCAAACAATCTAACTGATTAGCCGGCATCAGCTTAGGAATTTTCTTTCAATGTTCTGAAAAAAATGTTTGGCATCAAAAATATATAAAAATATAGTAAGTAAAAAAAAAAAAAAAATTAAGTCTATCAAACCATAAACATAAGATGTCTACCCATTTATTAATATCTTCTTTAATTTCTTTCAGAAAAGTTTTGTAATTTTCAGTGTACAAGTCTTTCACCTCTGGTTGAATATATTCTTGAATATTTTATTTTTTTTGTTGCTACTGTAAATGGAATTGTTTTCTTAATTTCCTTTTTGGAATGTTCATTGTTAGTGTATAGAAATGCAACTGAATTTTGAATGTTGATTTTACATCCTGCAACTTTCCTGAATTCATTTATTAGTTCTAATAGTTTTTTTTTCTTTTTTCTTTTTGTGGAATCTTTAGAATTTTCTACCTTTAAGATCATGTTGTCTGCTAACAAAGACAATTTCATTTCTTCTTTGCCAATATGGATCCCTTTTATTTCCTTTTTCTTGCCTAGTTCCTCTGGCTAGGACTTCCACTACTACGATGAATAGAAGTGGCAAAATGGGGCATCCTTGTCTTGTTCCTGATCTTAGAGAAAAGGCTTTCAGTCTTTTGCCACTTATTATAATATAATTTCATATACAGCCTTTATAATGTTGAGGTAGTTCCTTTCTTTTTATGGCTTCTTGGGCGTTTTCATTATGAAAAGGCATTGAATTTTGTCAAATGCTTATTCTGCATCAATTGAAATGATCATGTGTTTTTTCCCCTTAATTCTTTTAATAAGGTGTATTACACTGATTATTTTTTGTATGTTGAATCACCTTTGCATTCCAGGAATAAATCCCACTTGGGTTATGGTGTATAATCCTTTTAATGTGCTGTTGATTTCAGTTTGCTAGTATTTTGTTGAAGATTTTTGCATCAATAGTCATAAGGATATTGGTCTGTAAGTTTCTTTTTTTGTAGTATCGTTATCTGACTTTGGTTTCAAGGTAATTTTGGCATCTTAGAATGAGTTAAGAAGTGTTCCCTCTTTTTCAGTTTTTTCAGAAAAGTTTGAGAAGGATTGGTGTTAATTCTTCTTTAAATGTTTGGTAGAATTCACAAGTGAAACCATCTGATTCTGGGCTTTCATTCTTAGGAAAAAAGAAATTCTTTGATTGTAATCAGTTTGATGACTAATTCAATCTTTTTACTAGTTATAGGTCTATTCATACTTTCGATTTCTTCCTGATTCAGTCTTGGTAGGTTGTGTGTTTCTATGAATTTGTCCATTTCATCTAGGTCATCCAATTTCTTGGTGTACAATTGTTCATAGCACTCTTTCATAATCCTTTTTATTTCTATAAAATTGACAGTTATGTCCTCTCTTTCATTACTGATTTTAGTTACTTAAGTCTTCTCTTTTTTTCTTAATTAATCCAGCTAAAGGTTAATTTTATTGATACTTTCAAAGAACTCTTGGTTTTGTTGCTTTTCTCTTGGCATCATTTTCAAGAACTTGGGCACACCAGCTGGTACACATGATTATCTGTATGGCACCAGTGCACAGATGACAGTTACTCATCTAATGCTGGTCTTGTAATTGCAAATTTAAAAATTTCCCAAGCATCCCAGTAAATCCGAACTTCCCTTTTAAATCTGTAACAATACTTTACAAGTCATCTATACAAAATTACACTTTAAAGCTTCACTTTAGAATGGTAGAGACATTTAGTCAGTGTTTAAGACCAACATTACTTTCAGGAAATTCCTTTCCAAATAACTTTCAATTCTGAAGATAACTCAACAGTCTGACATCAACTGCTTCAGTGCCAAATAACACTCATGAAACAGCCAACCACCTCCATAAGAAAGCCTCCAAATAAGCTCATATCCAATTGGTTCTCAAGCTACATTCCTGAGCATTATTGATATTTCAAAAACTGGACCAAAATACTCCAATGCTATAATAATTGTAATCTTTTCCTAATTTGCAAAAGGACTTAATAGACAGTAATTTCAATTTGATTCTCTCAATAAATGTATCTTATACTACAATAAGTATCAATAGAATGTATACTGTATCGAGCACTAACAGAAAAAAGAAGTGAATAATCAGTGATAAATTTTAGTAGAAAATTTATAATAGCCAGTCACATTTCATTAAATAGGTTATTTTTCCTACAAATGTGATCATAGTCACATATGTATATTACATACATACGGTACTATAAAATTTCTTCCAAAATATTGTTTTCAATTCATATAACACCTGAATACATCAATAACTTCAGTGTTCCTTAAAAAGTATCATGATTTCCAGGAGTCTGACAAATAGAAATACTAACCTATACCATAATTAAATTCCCATAAAACAAAACAACAAGGCTTAATTTTTTAAGCAAAAATAAGATGCCCAATATTTTAATGAAAGGAAACAGAAGGTTACCCAGTAAATTCCTCTAAAATAAAGCCATCTATTATGGATTGAATTGTGTCCCCCCAAAAGTTTAATGCATTGGAGGCTTGGTCCCCACTGTGACAATGTTAAGAGAGTAGGAAATCCTATTGTGGTGGTTGAAAGGCAGAGCCTTGGAGAGGTGATTGGATTGTGAGCACTGCACCTTTGTGAATGGATTGATCCATTCTTGGAATAATGGAAGCGGTTCTGGTGGCTTTAAAAAAAAGGGTGAATGATGTCAGTCTCACTCTCTGCTTCTGCTATCTCGAATGAGATAACCTGTTTCACTGAGGCCACCATCAAGGAAGACCCTCATCAGATGTGCTCCCCAGACTTTGGACTTCCCAGATCCTGAAACTGTGAGCAATAAATTTTGTTTTCTTATAAATCACCCAGTTCCAGGTATTTTGTTATAAGTAACAGAAATGGATTAATACACCACCCAAACTAAAAGCAAGCCTGATCTAAGTTTTTTAACTATTACCACCAACCAAAGCAAAATTCCTCAATCTTCTGATCTGTAGTCAGACCTGTTATCTGTTGTGCCACTGGTCCATGCCTCAAAGCAAAATTATTTTAGCTATATGATGACTGTTTTACAACTTGATTTTTAGTTTGAAGAGTTAAGATGACTGTTTTACAACTTGATTTTTAGTTTGAAGAGTTAAGAAAGAGGTTTCTCCAAGACACGTAATTATTTCCAACCTCAGGGCCTTCATATGAACTGTTCTCAACGTTTCATGTGTACTCAAATTGCCTTTTTCCCCACATAAAAACAATACTTGAGTATTTCCATCAAAATATCAATCATAATAGAATCAAGGATATTTCTACTGCTAAGTGACAACTCATGTCCTGTTCTTCTCCAAAATGTGCCCTTGTCCTTATGCAGACATAGGCAACAGTTGTCTTTTTTAATATTAAACATTACTGAGCATTATTCATTAAATTGTGACAAAGATTCTTTGCTTGGCCAAACTTTAGCCAGGCTTCTGAATCTTCTGCTAGGCCTATCTGTGCACTTCCTTGTAAAATCTAGTTTTAGTTAAGAATCCTACTAAGTCAGTTACCAAGAACCCGCTATCCTTGATACCTGATCATCCTCAAGATCTATCCCCATATCTGATCAGGTTCCTCATGCTCCACCAACCCTCAGGTGATACCTGATCATCCTGGCCTTTTTTCAACATGAATCCTGTTAGGTTGGTTTAGCCACAATCTCCCTTATCCCTGATGCTTCCACTTAGTAATTTTCTATCCACTGTCCCCCACACTGCTCCTTGGCTATAAATTCCTACTTGTCCGTGCTGTATTCGAAGTTGAGCACAATCTATTTGCCCCAATGCAAAACCTCGCTGCAGTGGCCCCTATACCTATCATGATGGCCCTGAATAAAATCTTCCTTAACATGCTTTAACAAATGTCCTTTAAAAATTTTTTCTTGAAAGAAAGACCACAATGATTCGTTGAATTTTCAGAAGGAGAGAACAAACCTAAGGGTACTGGAGATGGGAAAGGCGGGGAGGGGGGTGCTGGAGAGGGACAGGTCAGGTAAAGGGCAAAAAGAAAAAAATCACACTTTGTAATAATAAATATGCTAATAAAAAAATAAATTTAAAAAATTAAAAATAAAAATAATTTTTTCTTTAACAAGTGGAATTAATAAGTTGTGGTATATGCATATAATAGAATTCTCTTCAGCAATGAAAATGAGTAATAGCTACATGAACATGGATGAATTTCACAAGAAAAAGCTGCACAAAAGAAACAAGTCACAATGAATGTAAGATCTTTAATCCCACTCATATGAAGTTCTTTAAGAGTCAAAACAAATTATATTATGTAGAGATTTACATTCAAGAGGCAAAATCATAAAGAAAAGAAAGGAAGTAATCATAGCAGAAATCAAGACAGTGCACGCCTCTAGGGTAAGAAAGGGGAGTGTGATCAGGGAGATGGTGCTTCTGGGAGGCCAGCAATATTCTATATCTTGACTTAGACTGTGGTAAGATGGGAGTTTTCTTTATAACTATGCTTTAAACTATACACAAATGTTTTATGCAGTCTCCTGTATTTATGATATCTAACCATCTTAAAAAAGAAAAAAATAGGAATAAAGTAGCCTGACAATCATAACAGGGTTTTTGTTGTTCTGTTTTTCTGACTACAAAGAAATATTCTGAAAAGGGGGCAAGTCTACCAAGATCACACTCACTAAGTGAATCAGCAAATAAGCAAATATTAAAAACCTATTCAATCCCACAGTTATAGCTTCTCATTAAATGGATATGAGATGGGATCTGGTGATCCGTATTATTCATATTATTAACATGTACTTCGAGGTAATTCTTATCACCAGGAAAGTTTGAGAAATACACTGTAGTCCAGGATATCACAAATCACCTGGAGCCTGTGATAAAAATAAGTGTTCCCAGGCTCCTCCTTGGTGATTCAGACAGAAAGCCTATAATTTGGATTTTTTTTTTAATGGCTTCTAGTGAATCCTTATGATCAAGTCAAATTTGGAAAAACTGTTGTTGACCAAAGTTTGGCAAGTGGCACACCAAGACACTATTCATAAACTTCTTCCAAGTTAATGGGCAGTGGGTAAAGGATCAAACTAGAGAAGCAGATAAAAAAAGAGAAATAACAGTGCTAACAAAAACACATTTCATAATTCTCTCAAATACCACTGTTGTCACCAGTGCCACAATAAACCACACAGCAATCAAGAAAAGGACAATTGACAATGAAATTGCCTTCATGAATGTCTGAATCTTAAACACCATTTAGGGAAAGACGGTAGAAAATTCTGGTTTTCTTGATTATCAAAAATATCATGCCCAGTGGACTTGAAAGTATCAAGCAATCTTATGAACCAGAATGTTTTATTTTTATGACACTTCACACAAATGTCACCACCATCACTACAGCCAACACTAATAGAAAACTTAATTTTGTGCCAGGCACTGTGTTAAGCATCTGACATGAATGGTTTTCCTTCCAATCCTCAAAACAACCTTGTAGAATAAAACAAAAACAATGCAGGGGAAAAGCAACTTGCTCTGTCATTCCGGTTCCCCTATTTTTGGAGACAATTTCTGGATATGAGACTAGAGTCTAAATGAATAATTAACCAATTTCCTTAACCATCATGCTCATCCCTCCTTCTTTAATTTATGCACAATTCCTGAATTCCTGTACAAAAAGTTGAGCATGCTCAATAACCCATACACAGTTTGGGTGTTAAGCATGAAATGTGGCCTACTATGTTAATGGTGGAGCAGTATGGGGCACCACATCAAGTTACACCATTCCTATTGATTATAACAACTGCTTCTTTAAAACACCACGCCACAGCTCTGTTCTTGGTTTTCTTTCGTAAACGACAGTCAAGTAAAAGACAGGCAAGTGTTCTGCAACCTGCCTATATACCTGTTACCTACCACGCCTTACTCCTCTTAACCTTCTCTATTTTTTAAATTTATCATAATATTCATGATGTTCTGTCATACTATAATTTTCTTCATAGTTAAGTTTGTTGTTTAGTGTCCATCTTGCCACAATAATATATACTCTCAAAGACAGGAATCTTTATTTTGCAGAAGTATCATAAGTACCTGAACAGTGCCTGGTATGTATTAGATGCTTAGTATTTGTAGAATGAATGTACACAAAGCTTCTCTTGATATCATCTTCTGCAGAACCTCTGAAAATGTGGCTACCTGTTAATGTTTAAAACTTTAAGACTTTAACATTAAAAATGTTTTATACATACATTAAAAATATACATAAATACTATGAAACAAAATAACTTATTAATACATGTAAACTCTGGGTGATGGGACTCTATATAGTTTTTATTTTTTCCTTATATTTATCTGCATGTTTCAGAATAAAAAACTAAAATTTTGTAAAGTCTATTTCATTTTATATAACATATACTAAACAAAAGACTAGAAGAAAATACACAGAAATCTGATCCACCTGCTCAACTTTTCTAAGTGTGCATTACTTTTACACAGAATCACATTTTTTTAAATGAGTGAGCAAGCAAGAAGGCTTTTAATTCACAAGTCTATTCACAATTTGGAGGAGATGAAATGACTTCTTTTGAAGTGAAATACACAACCAAAAAAGAATTTTAAAAGGGCAGATCTTGAGCAGAGAGTTAACAAATCTGAGCCATCATTTTCTCTCTGTAAGCACTCAATTACATTCAAAAGATTCTATTCCACACTACATCCTTACAGTTACCATTACTGCCATAAAGGTCAAATGTAGGAGTCACTTGGGTTCTGACACATACACATCAGTTGGCAATACATCACAATCAACCACAGGTGATAGCTAAATTAATTGTGATTACAAGCATACCATTTCCCACTGACAAGGAGCTCAGCGCTGTGCTCAGCCCTAAAGGCACAACCAAACCAATATCGAAACTCAAATTTTTAGATATATCTTCTGGAACCACTCCAAGCACCAATTCTCTACCAGAAGGGTTCAATCAGGAGACAGAAACCATATACTATATTAAACAGAGGGAGTTCAGTATAAATAATTATTAAGCTATAATAGCATAGTAAATATAAATATATAAGAACAGGTGGGGAGGCACAAGAGAGAGGGAGTCAAAGGGACTTGAGGACACTTCTGGGAGTGATAGATATGTTCATTAACTTCATTACGGTGATGGTTTCATGGTTATATAAATATGCCAGACGTTATCAAAGTATATACTTGATATATGTACAGTCTATTGTATATAAGTTGATTATAAGTCAATAAAACTGTTTTTAATTTTTTAAAGGAAAAGAATTATTTACACTATGATAGGAAAGTTAAGACTAAGGGAGATACCCCAAAAGGACAAACTTGGAAGAGAGGTCCCCTCCTCAAGGCTGGAGTTCAGTCTTCATTGAGGCAGGTGTGGTTGTAGTACATTAGCTAACAGAGAATTTCACTGGATTGACTAGACCAGAGCTGGTCCAACATTGTCAGGCAAGCAGGAAACAACTCTATGCAGTGCAGGTAAGCTGAAGCTGGTGAGTACAGAGGTAGTCAGGACACTGTTGCAGGCACAAGGCCTAGAATGTGCAGTATCTGCATCTAAAAGTTTGCAGGAAATAATTCCACAGGGTTTAGACAAGCCAAGGATGATGGACACAAATACAGAAGTAGTCAAGTCACTGCAGGCATGAGGTCTGCAACGTACAATGTCTACATCAGAAGGGTCACAGCAAAGCTAGCAGGCCCAGACTGGGCTGTGATACCACTGACGGCCTATGCACTTTGGGCACATGACTGAGGCACAGCACCACTGGATGTCCCCATGTATAAGGACCTGCTGAGAGACCATGCAGCAAGGAGCAAGAAAAAACAGAACTCACAGGAACTAGGAAGAAAAAACACCTTCCTCCAGCAAGTCTCTCCAGCACCTGATAAAGTTTAACATCACGTTCTTTGTAAAGGAGAGGTGTTTAGAGTCTAGTCCATTATCTTAAAGCAGGTACTGAAGGGTGAGTTTGGAGCAGAGAAACAATAAATTAGTAACTGGCACAATTTCCTTTCTGTCATAACAATATTCAAATAAGGCAGTACATCTCTCACTTACCAAAAGGGAGAAGAGGAAAGTGAATCTATGGCCATTTGTGTGCCAATGAGGAAGCAGAGTCTGAAATAGTAACCACATTCTCTTTGCAATACCATTTATTTTTAAAGTCACACAAGTTTCTATTCTAGTCTACACTATTACCCATGTATGTGTTAAAATGAAAATGTTTTAAATTATACAACAATTTTATTGTTATGCTTATCAGCTTTTAGAGACTGCCCACATTCCTTGGCTTGTGGCCTCTTCCTCTGTCTTCAAAGCCAGCAAGGGCAGATTGATTCCTCTCATCACATTACTCTAAACTCCTCTTCGGCCTCCTACTTCCATTTTGAAGGACCCTGTGATGACACTGAGCTCACATGGATAATCCAGGATAATCTTCCCACCCCAGGGTCCTCAACTTATTCACATCTGCAAAGTTCTTCTTCACATACAATGTAATATATTAAGAAGTACCAGGCATGGGCCGGCCCGTGGCTCACTCAGGAGAGTGTGGTGCTGAGAACACCAAGGCCCTGGGTTCGGATCCTATATAGGGATGGCCAGTTAGCTCACTGCTTGAGCATGGTGCTGACAACACCAAGTCAAGGGTTAAGATCCCCTTACCAGTCATCTTTAAAAAAAAAAAAGTACCAGGCATTATGATATGGACATCTTTTGGTGGGGGTGAGGGGCCATAAATTTTAATTTATTCATTTGTGCATTTATTTACATTGGTGTGGAATCAGAAATCACTGTTTTATTCAGTGGGTTATAATTTGCTATAGTAATTATTATTTTGATGCCCAACTGTCCCCAATTTGGCCAGTGGAGGCTCATTCAAGCTGGCTTCTGTGTCTTTTCAACATATTCCCATCACTCTTGAGCAATTCTTTGATTTCTGGCACAAGACCTTCCAATCCCATCTTGTGCTTTTCCTGCCTCAGCCCTGAAATCCGCCGTTTCTCTAAGGTAAATATTTGTTTGTAGAAACCTTATACTCAAGTATTTGGGGGTTATAAAGCATCAGGGCAACAACTTACTATCAAATGACTCAGAAAAAAATAAAGGTCTTTGTACTGTTTTTACAACTTTTCTGTAACTTCGTGATTAGTTCAAAATAAACATATTTATTTTAACTATATAATGTCATCTGCAGATCAAAACAAATTATTTGAGGCTTGTCTAAATATCAGTACTGCAGATGACTGAAAATTTACCAGATATAAAAATCACTGTTGGTGTTAGGTAAAGTTATAAATGATAAAACAGCTAATGTTTATTATTCAATAAACATTACTACATTTCTGGCTATTACTTAATATGTATTATTTCTTTAAATCCTTATAGAGTTGTGAGGACAACTCTTATAACAAAAACTGCTTATAACAGTGCCTAACATATAGCAAGTACTTTAGAAGTATTTGCTCTTCTTTTTAAGTAATTTGGCCCAATAACACCTCTTAAATAGTGCAGCTGGGATTCAAATAAAGGCCTGTGTCATGAGATCCTACTCTTCCCAAATCATCAAAGTATTGTATAAATTTGTATTTCTTTAATTACTTATGAGGTTGAAATTGTTCATGTGCCTATCCATAATAAAATCTTATGGCTAAATATTTGAAAACTTCTTCCAAGGAAAACTAAGAAAGGTAAACTAATGTACGTTAATGATAATTTATATGTTCAAATCAGCTTCCATTCCAATCTTATGCTTATTATTCATGGATCTCTGAATATGTTTTATCCCTGAGGCTTTCCCCATAACATCAGAATTAAGTGGCAAAAACATAATAATTTTTAAAATAAATTATGTATTAGCACCTTTCTCAAAGCTTAAAGAAAACAAAATGTTCTATCTTCTTCTACTATCGCCATATACGTTTAACATGATACAGGAATGCAGTAGTACAGGTACAGTAAAATAATTGTTCAATGCTATACTAAAAGGACACCTCATACTCTTCATATTCAGGATAATCATACAGCATACAGATCAAATTCATTAATGTTCCACATTCCATTTTTCTATTTACCTATGTGATCCAGCTCACTTAGGTAATAAGAAAGTAAATGACTGTTAAAAGCAATTGATGATACACATAAAAATCAGTTCCATTTCTATATACCAGCAACGAATAATACAAAAATAAAAATTTTTTAAAAACCTTCCATTTATAATGTTATCCAAAAGAATATTCGAGAATAAATTTAACAAAGGAGGTGAAAGACTTGTATGTTGAAAACACAAAACATTGCTGAAAGAAATAAAAGATACATCCATGTGTTGGAAGACAATATTGTTAAGATGGTAATAATATCCAAAGCAATTTACAGACTCAATATATTACCTATCAAAATTCCAAAGGCCTTTTATGCAGAAATGGAAAAGTTGATCCTAAAATTCATAAGGCATTGCAAGGGGCTCCAAGTAGGCAAAACAATTTTGAAAAAGAAGAACAAAGCTAAAGGACTCCCATTTTCTGATTTCAAAACCTTACTACAAAGCTGTAGTAATCAAAATGGTGTGGTACTGGCATAAGGACAGATATATACACAGAAAGAGTAGAACTGAGAGTCCAGAAATAAACCCATACATCTATGGCCAATTGATTTTCAATAAAGGTGTCAAGATCATTCAATAGGAAAAGAACAGTCTCTTCAACAAGTGGTACTGGGATAACTGGAAATTCACATGCAAGACAATGAAGTTGTAACCCTTAACAAAATATACAAAAATTAATGCAATATGGACCAGTGGCCTAAATATAAGAGTTAAAATTATAAAACTCTTAGAAGAAAACACAGGGATAAATCTTCATGACCTTGGATTTAGCGACAGATTCTTAGATATGACACAAAAAGCATGAGGAACAAAAATAAATGAATAAACTGAACTTCAAAATTAAAAACTTTTATGCACCAAAGGACATTACCAAGAAAGTAAAAAAACAATCCACGGGATGGAAGAGAACACTTGTACATCTATAAGTGCACAGTATCCAGAGTATACTAAAACACAACTCAATAACAAAAAGACAATCCAATTTTTAAAAAAGGGCAAAGAACTTAAATAGACATTACTGCAAAGAAGATATACAAACGGCCAATAAGTACATAAAAAGATGCTCATCATTAATTATCAAGGAAATACAAATCAAAACCATAGTACGATTCCACTTCATATCCACAAGGATAGCAATACTAATAATTTTTTAGAACAGAAAATAACAAGTGTTGGCAAAGATGTGGAGAAACTAGAACCCCCACACATTGCAAGTGGGAATGTAAAATGGTTTTGTTGTTGGAGTGAGCAGGACTGAAGCCATGTTGGGACCTAAAACTGCCTGGGCTGCAGTGGGGGGGGAGGGGATTTTGAAAAGGACAGTTTTTTCTCTCCACTCTTTCGTCCCATCCCCTGACTTCCTTATCTTGCTTGCTAAATAGGAAAACAAGGCCGAGAAGCTAATTAGTAATTTGCAAAGCTATCAGTTCTTCCTTTGAGACTTCTGGAGTTTTGAGAAATGATCAAGGCCAAGAGACTGGAAGCTGACCTTGGGCACCAGCCAAGTACACCTGCACAAATCAAAATCTTGCAGGGTCTTGAGATAACAGCAAAGTTAAGAATAGAAACCAGACAAGGCCTTGGTGAGACCTTGTACCTAACCCATAGAAATGGACCTCTCGTAACTCACATCTCTTTCTCTCCTGCTTTTCAGCTCCCACATTCCACTCCCTCAACCCCTCCTTTAAAAACTCCTCAGTAAATCTAAATCTTTGAGATGGGATAGCCTACCATCTCCTTCAGCTGAATACATATGCTTTTCTAACACCAACCATTTGACTTCTGAGTTTTTTTCTTTCCTTCTCAGGGGGGCGAGCAGCCGGACCTGAGTTCAGTAACAGTTTCACCACTGTGGAAAGCAGTTTGGCACGTCCTCAAAAAGCTAAACATAGGGTTACCATAAGACCCAACAATTCCACACTTGGTATTTATCCAAAAGAAGGAAAAGAGATACTCAAACAAATAGTTGTACAAATGTTCAGGCCAACACTATTCACAATAGCCAAAAGATGGAAACAACCCAAATATGCATCAGCAATGAATATATTTACACAGGATATATATACACACAATAGAATACTATTCAGCTGTAAAAAAGTAGTGATGATAAATGCTACAATGTGGGTGAACCTTGAAAACATTTTGTTAAGTGAAAGAAGCCAGGCATAAAAGGTCACATATTGTATGATTTCATTTATATGAAATATCCAGGATAAGTAAATATATAGAAACAGAAAACAGATTGGTGGTTGTCATGGGCTATGGACACTATGGAATGAAGAGTAATTGCTTAATAGGTGTGGGATTTTATTTTAGAGTGATAAAAATGTTTCGAAACTATATAGGATAGTTGCACAACAATACAAACATACTAAATGCCACTACTGAACTGTTTGCTTTAAAATAGTCAATTTTACGTTATGTGAATTTCACCTCAAAAATTTTTTCAAAAACAAAACGCAATTAACATTTATAATTCATGCTGGACAAATGTGTAAATTACAAATACAGTTCTTCCTTTTGAAGGTAAAACATGCAAACTGCAAGCACAGTAATTACGCAAATAAAGTATTCAACAACATAATGAGATGTTTTATACCCAAGTAAAGTAGAAGTTCAACTCCTACTCTCTCTCTCATGACTCATTCAGAAATATTTACTTATCACCTGTTCCTCATCAGGATTATTTCCCAGTGGAAATTCACTCCTTCTATAAAGTTTAATTATATATCTCAATCATTAGAAACTGAGCCTGAAGTACAATCACATTCAATCAATTAAACTTCAACAAAATTCTAACTCCTTAGAAATGATTCTAAATCAAATTCTTGTAGCCAGCCAGAAATTGTCATATATCAATGAGCAAAATATCCCCAAATTTCAGTTGTTTTTTCAATTTACATTATCGTGGCTATGAATATTTAAATGATTTAATGTCTAAATATTTCACGATTATTAATACCCTAAAACCACAAAATTAACAATGTTCCTAAACTTTATTTCACAGTTAAAAGACTGATTTCCCCAAGAAAATCTATACCATTGAAATATTTAAAAATAACATAAATATCTTCCTCATAGATCCATCTTAAGAGGAATGTAAAGGTAGATATAAAAATGCCTGATTGTGTTACTCCCTGCATAAAATTCCTTAACAAATTAAACAGCTTTCAGAATAAAGTTCAGAACTAAATTGTGACTTAATACAGAAGTTCTTCATAAACTGACTCCTGTCTTTGTCTTCAGCTTAGTCCCTTGTCATTTCTCCAGTCTTTATACTCTAACCATGTAAACTTTCTCTTCTCCCAATCTCTCATTATGTGCCTTCTCTGTGCCACCACAATGTAACAAAACAAATTTAAATTGTTCATTATTCATTATTCTTCAAGCTCCTTAAAGTTAGGAACCACACGTTTTCTGATTCTGTATACCTAGAACCTAGCACAATAATCAGAGGCAAGTGACTGTTGTATAAAATAAACTATGAAAGTGTGAATAACTACTATGTTCCATTATTAAGGTCTAAAATACTATGGCTTATTTTTCCTTTACATAATAGCAAAAGTAAAACTACATATTAGGCTATATTTTGATCTATTTTTTAAAATTATAATGCAGTCTTCGTAGTAAATAGCACCAAACATAACATTAATTTTGTAGACATCTTTTTTAAACAACTAGTTCGCTCACTAAGAGTATAAATTTAGCTTGATGCTTATTCAATGGAAGTTCATGATCAACTCTATTTTATCTACATTAGGAAAGTGAAACAGTGCAATAGACATTTCATAAGTCCTAAAAGCAGATTTTTTAACTGGAAAATTCCAACTACGTCATTCACAGATGAGGAAATCAACTGAGAAGTGAAGTTATTTATGCAGTCACCCAGCTAATTAGTGGACAAGTTGGGTAACACTCACGTTCCCTTAATGTTGATGTTTTCAGCTATAATATAACCTTATTTCTATTCAAATCTCATAGACATGGCAAGCAATACAATTCATAGCACCTTTCTCTTTACCTCCCACCTTCAATCTAGTGAGTACATGGGTCCTTAATACTTGCTGCATTTGACTTATTACTTTTAAGATCTAGCCTCTGCCTTAACACAACCTCCTCCTCCCTGTCAAACATCAATGAACACCTACATTTGCTGAGCATTATAGGCTCTCCGATTTTAACAGTTTTGTTATTGATCAATTTAGGGTAACAAAGAGGGGATAACAAAAATAATAAATCTGGAGATGTTAAAACAATTCAACATTCAACATATGTTTATAAATGCCTGGCACCAGACAAAAATCACAGCGTCTTTCAAAATTTTTAGTGTGAGAATCCCTAGCCTCCAATTTACTGGCTCTGTTTTGAAATAATAAATTGGAGCCTTGCTAGATTTACAAAATTTTCCCTCCCCACTACCTTCCCTCCTGTCCTCTCAGGACACAAATCAAAATAAGCTACAGAGAAAAATAATGAGTGCATCTTTACTATGTGAGAAATTTCTATCTCTGAGCAATTTCAGAAGTCACATCATTCCTGTGAAACTCTGACCCACAGGCAAATGACTGCTTTAGGCCACTTCCTCACAATGTGAGCATTTGGTGTCTTCCTGTTTATGGAATACACAAAGATTCTAGTTTTCATTTCACATTTCCAAATGTCTGAACAACTCCTCAGCTCCAAAACTAAACTTACTATCATCCTCTGTCCTCCTAAATCCCCTTCCACCAAAACCTGTTCTTCATCATGATATCCTTATTTCCGTTAATAGTATCACTATCTAAAAATTTGTCTTAGGCCCATACTCTTGTCAGTTACCAATGTCAATGTCAACATTTTTCAAATCTAAACCCTATACCCTTCACTACAATCACCATTTCCTGCCTCAACTACTATAATTAAACTAAACTAGACGGTATTTCCTACCTCTAGAGTTCTACTCTGCTACTGGGCCTCTGTTCCCAAACTAATATCCATGAAAAGGGGTTCTTCACAACCAAAAATAATATACAAAATCTTTAGTATGGCATTTAAGGGTCTCTATAATCTGTATCCATCTATCTTTATCAGCCTGTTCCTTAAACATACAACCTTGGCAGATGTACTCTGCTTTTCCTACCTATATACCTTTGCTAGGGTAGTATCCTGTGTGGAACTCTTTCCTCCCCCATCCTTCTCCAACTGCTAACAATCTTCCAAACGACCACATTGTCAATGAAAGGAAAAGGCTGTGGCATATCATTTACTGAACACAAACTCTGTCTAGTGCTTTGCAAATTATCCTAATCCAAACAAAAACACTATGAGGAAGGTGTTAAGGAAACTGAGTTTACCCCAGGTCACCAGTAAATAAGAATCCAAAATAACCCAATAGCATTCTGTATATTTTAATAAAATATGACACAAGATGGACAGGCTTTATATACTCAGGATACCTGCATTCAAATTCCAATGGAAAAACTAAGGTATCACAGATATGTAACTTGCTGAGTTCACACAACACAAGTAGCATATCTGTGATGCCTTACTTTTTCCATCTATAAAAAGGAGATAATTGTACTATCTACCACATTGATGACTGTGAGAATTACGTGAAATAATATAAACTGCTTAGAAATGTATTTGTCCCACAATAAATAATCAATATTAGCTATTGTAAGTTTGTTATTCATATGCTATGATATATAAACTTACCAATCATATGCTCTCATTGTTCCCAAGTCAACTGTTGTACAGTGTAAAAGCTTCCTAAAAGCTTAATGCTATATTTTTGATAGATGCTCAATAAATATTTGCAGAATACATGGATTTTTAAACAATTCACCACCATACTTTATTAAAAGGAATCCACTTGTCTACTAATTCTGTTTCCTCTTTCAAGAAAACAATACTTATCAACTTACTTCCCCTTTTTATGTCATGTAAAACTAGCATATGCAATGCCATAAGGTGGTAACATGTCAAATGGTGCAAAATGTCAAAAATGATTTTGATTCAAACTCATTTTGCCTTCTGCTCAACATTATTAATTCCCAGATTTTAAAGTGTCCAAAATCATACTTTTTATTTAAAAGACAACCATTTTTAGGTCATACCAACATGAAGTAAGCATATCATGATATCTGACCAAGCCATTTCATTTCACACATCTTTATGGCAAGAACAATAAAACATAAAATGCCCTCCTATCAAACCTAACTCAAAGAAATAAAACTACCCCTACAGCCATATTCCTACCCTCACGTTGCTAAAATTAATGCCTAAAAAACTTGTGATAAATCTGGGATGCAGAAAAATATCAAGGGAAGGGAGCTAAATGCTAGCAACAATTTATTTAGGCCCTTCCAAAATGCTTCTTTAAACAAGGATAGATGAGAACTTACCCTAAACCCTTCAGTAGTAAATGTCTCAAACCAAGATTTTGTCCACATGATTTACATTACACATAGAGACAAGACATCAAGCTGGCTGAGTTCAGAGGCATAGGTAAAAAATACATTAATAAAACAGAAAAGTAACTGTGCTTCTATGCAACGATTTCCAAAAACAAACAAACAAACAAACAAAAAAACCTTTGAGGTTTAACTATGTAACAGACATATCTTATTTCATTTAATCTGTACAACACCTTCTTATTTACAGATAATGATAAAGAATGAGTAAGCGGCAGAGCTGAACCCAGCCTGATTCCTAAATTTGGGATGCAGTATTTTGAAATATCTGTTTTTGCCATAATCCACAATAATACACTTAACATTTACATCTTCCTCTTGACACACACATATTTTTTAAAAGCTGAAACAAAAGCTTCATAAAATAATATTTATTCTTACTCCACAGATGTCTTCTAATATCTTTTTTTCTGTCTTTCTTCCTTTCTTTTTAATGCTTATGTCTATGCACTAAATTGACTCCAAAATCCACTAACAAATCTTTATTGGCCCTGCACTACAGCACTGCACTACACTTCTTACTTCCTGTTTAAAGTTCATTTTACCTGCTACCACAGTCCAGTTTTGTTACTTTGAAAGACAGCTAATCCTCCTCGATTAAAAATTGTCCTTAAATGGATTAAACCTTTGAAAGCTCTTCCTTAAATTTTGAATTGTTAGTTTTCTCTACTAGAATTCTTTGGAGGCACGCCCACCTTGCTTATATTGTATCGAAAACTGCAGATATTCTCCGTGGAGAACAACACATCATTGTTGAAAGGAACGCATTAGTTCCACAGTTCTTGCTGCATCACTGACAAATAGTAACAGCTGGGCAGGTTTGGGGCAACAACACAGGACTTGAGCAGCTGCCCACGGTGCTGAAACTGAGGATGAAAAGATAATTCTGGAAATTTACTATTGCCAGATTGAGACAAAATAGAGGAATTAACTAAAAACTGGCAGAGAACACTCAGTGGCTGCCACCAAAGTTGCGTGAGTGCTTCTGGGACACTATCGCTTGGCTTCTGTGTCTTGCCCACTCCCTCTGTGGGACAGAATTCTTTCATCACTGCAGGTCAACTTGATAAGCGTCCTGGGAGAGTTGTGACTTTAAGAGGGCAGAGACGGAGCATCTGGCCCTAGCACGGTCACGTCCCAACCTGCAATCTGAGCTTCCGGGAAAGAAAAATGGGGTTGGGGGTAGGAATAAGAAAGAAAAAAAGTGGCTGTCCTCTTTTTTATCCAAAGACAAAACAGCCCCTGCAACTAAAGTCGAGCAATTCCACCCCAGGACTTTGCGGCAAGGGCTTGACCAACACAACGGTTCCAAACATCTCCGCTCCTGCCGCGGCAGGAACGTAAGAAGCAAAACCATGACCCACAACTTTAAACACACACGCTCGCGGGACGGGGGTGCGGCGGTGACTCAGTCCGCCGAGGGCCGGGCTTCTCTTAATCCTTTTGCAAAAAAACTTAATTTACTCAGCGCCCAGCTGGGAAGGAGCAGCAAAGACCTCAGCAGCCTGGCCGATTCGGGACTCGAGGGCCAGTGAGGGGGGTGTGTTCTCCGGCCCAGGCCCCGCGCGGGACAACCCGACGCCGCGGAGCCGAACAGACTCTTACCTGGAAGCCCGGCCCCCAGAACACAAGCAGGCTCGTGGGGCGCGTCGCTGCGGGAGAAGTCCCTACCCCGACTTCATGACTGAATATCCGCACCGACCCCCACAGCCCGGAGGCGGAGCGCGGACAACACAGAGGCGAAGCGGAAGTCCCGCCCCACGCGCCTCATTGGCCTGCGCCCGAAGGCCGAGAAAAGCCATTGAGCCACAAAGCTGCCTGTTAAGGCTCCTTCCCACTCCCACGCAGGGTCGCGCTGCTGGCTCCAGCCGGGCTCGGAGAAACGCCCAGCTCGCGAGTCTCGTTCTTGTCCGCGTGATCGGTCTTTCCTGAGAGGGAAGGGAAGGGAATGGAAGGGCAGGGTGGGGTGGGCACTGGGAACTGGAGCGTGGCTGAAGAAGCTGTTTTTGGCAGGGGAAGGAGCAGGCTGGTGCCGCCGGCCAGGTGCCTCCAGGAGTGCAGGCTGTGGGGTCTGGAGGGCGCGGGACCGTCGCCCGAGACCTGGCTTTCGGACTGCCCCTGGGCGGGCCTGGCTCCGGCACCGACGCGTCTTTTCCCTGCGCCACACTCGACCGGATAGGAGGCGAGGACGAGGCCTCATCCCCCCTGCACCGTGTCCGGGCGGAGTTCGGGATGGGTGGGTCGCGTAGTTAGAGGTCAAGCGGCCCGAGGCCTGGCTCGGAGCCGTGCTGACATCAGCACTCTGGCCTGACACTGCGCCATCCCCTGGGCTCAGCCAAAGTCAAACCCTGTGATTCAGCCCCTAGGTCAACTTTTAAAACACTTGCTTCCTTTTGATAAACCAAAAATCTCGTCTCCTACCGCCCTTCTAATAAGCCTTACGCCTCCTCGTTGTAGCCATTTTAAACAAATCTACTTTGAAATTTAAATTACGGGATTGGACCATTCATACCGATTAACTAAGTTGCCAACTCGCCACTTTAAAGAGTGCAAAGATGTAAGAGTCCTGAACTAAAATGTCAGAAGATACAGATTCTGGTCCTACTGCTTCAAAGTACTAGAACGTCTTTAAAAGGGTCTTTACAGGCTTCAAATTCTTTATCATCATCTTTTTAAAAAGGGAGGGGGGAGACCATCACATAGAATACCACCGGATATAACTTGTAACTTTGATTGCTTGGGGAGACTTGAGAAGCCGGGCACAGGAATGGGGGAAATACTTTTCCTGTATTGTGTATCCTTTAGTGCCTTTTGTATTTGAACCTTGTGAATATTACCTACTCAAATTCAAATACAAGAAATTTAAGAATCAAATTATTTTTTAAAAGACCATCAAAAGTTCTTTCCTCTTCTATGTATCCTATGACTATATATTCTACATATTTTAAAATTCTCATCGATTGTGATATTTAAAACTTAAATAATACGCAATTCTGCCTTTTAAAAAGTCGTAAATAAAAGCCAGAATTGTAAATATTACTATGAATGCTAGTGTAATTAAACATATTTACAATATCTCTATAAACATTTTTACATTAAATAATTTCAAATTGGTTTCTATATTAAATCAGAGATTTCTCACATGACATCAAAAATAGTTTTTAAAAAGTACACATTTTACAGGTTAAGTTTTACAAAAGCACAGAGAAGAGCTTTGTTTATTCCTTAAATAAAGTCACCTTGATTACAGAACATTTTACTTCTGACTTCAATCTGTTTTTCAGATCACAATAGATATGGTTCTCTCAGTTATGAACAAGATAATGTGTTATTTGTACTGCAGTTAGGCAGATTAATTTTGCTACACCCTGCAAAAACACTTATTCTCCTGTGTTGATACATTAATTATTTCCTTATAAAAAGAAATAAAAGGATATGAGCTTTCAGGACTTTGTATCTGAGTGGGGTTTTTTTCAATCTTCCTAAAAAAATACAAACAGATAGCATGTAATTGTAGAATCTCCTGTTTCTAAGCTATTATAAGACAACAACCCCTACAAAAGAGACAGTTACCCAACTACCTAATTATCTAAAATGGCATAGAAGTAGTTCTCCCTAAATACTGAAGAGAATGCAGACAGTCTCTTTAAGTGATGAGAGCAATCAGAAACATTAAGTGATTGTAGGCATTATTATATTTAGAATCAAAAAAAGGATAATTTTAGAATCATATAAAAGCTATTTTCATTTTGAAAAGAAAAAAAAAAGTATTGCTGTGATAAAAGAAGAAATAGAATCCATAAAAATCTATATATGTATGGAGTAGGCAAATTTGAAAAGTACCAAACAGAACTTCTAAATATTGTTTCAGGGAACTTTTGGCCAAAGACTAGAAAAGACTTCCATTTCTTTGCCAAGTTCCAAATTAATGAGTAGGTTGATTTTGTAAGACAATAAGCAAAAAATTCAGAACACAGGAGGCAGATATCAGACAGAAGGGTTTTTCAACAAAGTTTATTTTCAAGGATTAGAGAAGGATCAAACAAAAAGAGATCTGTTTAAGGTAAATGTCTTTAAAAATTATCCAGTCATTGTTTTATGTGAGAGGATTAACATGCAGTTTCAAGTAGTCCTTTCTCATCTCAGGCATTGAGAGTCCATCTTCTTCTGTTTGCTAACAAAAATAAGCATGCAAAAATTCATGACATAAAGATGCAAGAACTCATAGGAGTGTGAATTGATAGAATCATCCTGGGAAACAATTTGACATTATTTAGGAAGCCTGAAAAGAAAATTTTCTCTGCCACAGCAATTCACTCCAGGGAACATACCCTAAAGAAACACAAAATAAATTCATATCTAAGCACATTATACTGAAATTTAAAATCAAGGAAAAACAAAAGTTCTTAAACAGAAAGAAAAAATAAAATACTTACAAAGGAATGAGAGCTGGTTGCTCAGTATCAACAAAATAAACTAGAAGTCAATCAAATAATATCTCCAAATGCTAAAATAAAATAATTACAATTGTCAGTTTAGAATTGCATGCCTAGTTAAACTATCATTTAAAATCGAGGGCGAAATAAAGATATTGTCAGGGGAAATCAGCATTCACTACTAACAGACTTCTACTGATAGAACTTATAAAGACTATCTTCAGGAAAATAAAAACCAAACTCAGAAAAAAAGAGGTGAGATGCAAGAAAGTACGGAGAGCAAAGAAATTGAGTATAATTTCCAAACCAGTCAACATAAAAAAAGGGAAGGAAAAAATAAACAAACCATAATTACTCAATAGAAAGAAGGGAAGGAGAGATGGGAAGAAGCAAAAAAAAGGAATTGTAAGTAGAAAACTCAAAATGAAATGGAGGAAGTGACATCAGCAAGACAATGAAATAGGAGCTTTCTACTATTATTTTCCTCAACAGAAGCATCAGTTTTGAAAACTACCTATGAACAAGTATGTTTGTGGAAGTCTAGGAGTGTAGTGGAGAAGTTCCCGCACACCGTTGGAGCAAAAAATCCAAGAATAGACACATTGAAGAGGATAAGAAGAACAGTTCTGCCTTACCCACATCACACCCCTCACCCCCTTAGGCAGCACAGCTCAGTGCAAAGGGAGACCTCCTTGGCCTGAGATTTCTTCCAGGGGAAATTTGAGAGCTTAGTGAATGAGCATCTTACCTCCTGAGCCATATGGGACACTGTTGAAGAGGCACACAGCTGGAAAACAATTAACGAAATGGCAATGGTAAGTCCTTACCTATCAATAATGACCTTGAATGGAAATGGATTCAATTCTCCAATCAAAAGCTATAGAACGGATGAATGGATTTTAAAAAAAAAGAAATTACTGCCTATGAGAGACTCACAACGGCTTTAGGGACACACATAGACTGAAAGTGGAGGGATGGAAAAAGATATTCCATGCAGATGGAAACCGAAAAAGAACAACTATAGCTATAATTATATTGGACAAAATAGACTTTAAGTCAAAAACTGAAAGAGACAAATAAGGCATTATATAATGATAAAAGAGTCAAGTTATTAAGAGGATATAACAAGTGTAAATGTGAGTATATATTCACCCATCATTGGAGCAACTAAATATGTAAAGCAAATATCAATAAATCTGAAGGAAGAAATAGACAGCAATACAATAACAGTAAGAGACTTCACTAACCCACTTTCAACAATGGGTAGATCACCCAGACAGAAAATCAATAAGGAGACAGTGGACTTGAACTACACTTTAGACCAAATGGACCTGACAAACATATGCAAGAACATTACATGCAACAGTAACAGAATACACATTCTTCTGGAGTGCACATGAAACATTCTCCAGGAATGGTCAGATGTTAGAACACAAAACATGTCGTAACAGATTGAAATCCTATCAAGCATTGTTTGCTGCCACAGTGGTATGAAACTAGAAATCAATAAAAGAAGAAAAACTGGAAAATTCACAAATATGTGAAAATCAAACAGCTCCTGAACAACCATTGGGTCAAAGAATAAACCAAAAGAAAAATTAAGAAATATCTTGAGACAAACAAAAATGGAAACACACACTCGGTGGTAGTGACAGAGCAAACCAGATTTCGTTGGCTTGCATGCCTTTTTCTGCTTCCTCTGCAACCGTGTTTGACAAACCCAGTATGGCTGAGATTGAGAAATTTGGTACGTCAAAATTGAAGAAGACAGAAACACAAGCGAAAAATCCACCTTCCAAAGAAACAATCAAACAGGAGAAGCAAGCAGGCAAATCATAATGAGGTATACCCTGCCAATATGCACAATACATTCCACAATATGCACTATACATTCCTTCTTATTTTACTTCTTTTAGCTGTTTAACTTTGTAAGATGCAAGGAGGTTGGATCAAGTTTAAATGACTGTTCTGCCCCTTTCACATCAAAGAACAACTAACAACAAAGGCCACACCTGCTTTCCCATCTGCCCGTCTGGCTAGTGGAGAAGGAAAAGAACTTGCATGTTGGTGAAGGAAGAGCTAGGTGAGACAACAGTGGAATCTAGAGTTAAAACCAAGCTGGTCCAAGGTGCCCTGCAGGCTGTAAAACATAGTTTAATCAAAGTGCCATTTTTCTGTTCAAATGACTTTAATTGTTGGAACGCACATTTTTTTAAATATGGAAATAAAAAGCTTTAAAACATGAAAAAAATGGAAACACAACATAGCAAAACATATGGGATGCAGCAAAAAAAATTCTGAGAGGGAATATTATAGTGATAAATGCCTATGTGATGAAAAGAAACATCTCAAGTAAGCAACCTGATGCACCTCAGAGAACTAGAAAAAGAACAAATCAAGTCCAAAGTTAGTAGACAAAAGGAAACAAGGATCAGAGCAGATATAAATGAAAAAGAGACAAGAAAAACAATAGAAAAGATCAACAAAACTAAGAGTTGGTTTTTTGAAAAGATAAACAAAATTAACAAACCATTAGCTAGACTAAGAAAAAAAGATTCAAAGAAAAAACTCAGAAATGAAAGAAGAGACATTACAACTGATACCACAAAAATATGAGACAACAAATTGGATAACATAGAAGAAATGCATAAATTCCTGGAAACATACAACCAATGAAGACTGAATCATTAAAAATCTGAACAAACCAGTAATGAGTAAGGAGATTGAATCAGTAATCAAAATCAAACAGCAAAGAAAAGCACAGGACCTAATGGCTTCACTGAGTTCTACCAAATATTTAAAGAAGAATAAATACTAATACGTCTCAAACTTTTCCAAAAAATAGAAGGAAAGTGATAGAGTTTAGATGTGCTGTCCCCCCATAACTCATGTGGAAATCTGATCCCCAATGTGGCAGTGTTAGGAGCTGTTTGAGTCACAGGTGCTGATCCCTCATGAATGGATTAATGCTCTCCCTGGGGGCGGGTAGTGAGTGAGATCTCACTCTATTAGTTCCTGTGAGAGCTGGTTGTTTAAAAGACCCTGGCACCTCCTCTCACCCTCTCTTGCTTCCTCTCACCATGTGATCTGCTTATATCCACCAGCTGCCTGCTGCTTTCTGCCATGAGTAGAAGCAGCCTGAGGCCCCTGCCAGATGTAGCTGTCCCAGAATAGTTAGCCAAATAAACCTCTGTTCTTTATAAATGACCCAGTCTCAGGTATTCTGTTATAGCAACACAAAAACTGACTAATACAGGAAGAGAAAACCTCCAAACTTATTTTACGAGGCCAGTATTACCTTGATACCAAAGCCAGACAAGGACACTACAAGAAAAGAAAATTACAGGACAATATACCTGATGAACACAGATGCAAAAATCCTCAACAAGATGCTATCAAATCAAATTCAATAGCACATTAAAAAGATCATAGACCATGATCAAGTGGGATTTATCACTGGGTTCAACATATACAAATCAATAAATTTGATACACTACATTAACAGAATGAAGAACAAAAATCATAAGTTCATTTCAATAGACACAGAAAAAGCATTTATCAAAATTCAACATCCTTTCATGATAAAAACTCTCAACAAATTAGGTATAGAAAGAATGCACTTCAACACAATAAAGATCATATATGATGTGCCCATAGCTAACATTTACTCAACAGTGAAAAATTGAAAGCTTTTTCTGGAAGACAGAAAAGACAAGACCAGAATGCTCACTGTCCCCACTTCTATTCAACAGATAGTACTGAAAATTCTAGCCAGAGTAACTAAGCAAGAAAACGAAATAAAAGGCATCCAAGTCAGAAAGGAAGAAGTAAAATTGTCTCTGTTTGCAGATGACATGATCTTATATATAGAAAATCCTAAAAACTCCACCAAGAAACTGCTAGAACTGATAGATGGATTCACTAAAGTTACAGTGTACAAAATTAACATACAAAAATCAGTAGCATTTCTATATATTAACAGTAAACTATCTGAAAAAAGTAATCCTATTTAAAATAGTAGCAAAAAATAAAATACTTTATTTTATTTAACCAAAGAGGCAAAATATCTGTACACTGAAAACTATAAAACACTGATGAAAGAAATTAAAGACATTAGTAAATGAAAAGATAGCCATGTTCATAAATGAGAAAAATAAATGTTGTCAAAATGACTACACTACACAAAGCAATCTACAGATTCAATGCAATCTCTACCAAAATTCCTATGGTACTTTTCCCAAAAATTTTTAAAATTTTAAAATTTTATTTATTTATTTATTTATTTTGGTTGGCAGATGGCCAGTACAGGGATCCAAACCCATGGCGTTGGTGTTATAAGGCTGTATTCTAAACAACTGAGCTAACCAGCCAGCCCCAGAATTTTTTTAAAAAATCCTAAAATTTGTATGGAACCACATAAGACTCTGAATAACTAAAGCAATCTTGAGCAAGAACAAAGTTGAAGGCATCACATTTCCTAATGTCAAATTATATTAACAAAGCTATAGTAGTAAAAACATTATGGTACTGGCATAAAAACAGACACATAGACCAATGGAACAAAATAGAAAGCCCAGAAATAAACTCACACATATATGGTCAACCAATCTTTGACAAAGGCATCAAGAATACACAATGGGGAAAGGATAGTCTTTTAAATAAATGGTACAGGGAAAACTGGATATACACATGCAAAAGAAATGAGATTGGATCCTTATCTTACACCATACAGAAAAAATCAACTCAAAATAGATTAAAGACCTGAAATTGTACAACTCCTAGAAGAAAACATAATGAAAAATTTCCATGACGTTGGTCTTAGCAATGATTTTTTGGATATGACACCAAAAGTGCAGGCATCAAAAGCAAAATTAACAAGTTGGACTGTATTAACCTAAAAGGCTTCTGCACAGCAAAGGAAACAATCAGCTAAATGAAAAGGCAATTCACAGAATGGAAGAAAATATTGGCAAATCATATATCTTGTAAGGGATTAATATTTAAAATATATAAGAAACATAAAGCAATACAAGTCAATAGCCCCCCCCAAAAAAAAGAACAATCTGATTAAAAATGGGCAAAGAATCTGAACAGACACTTTTCCAAAGACATAGAAATGGCCAACAGTATATGAAAACATATTCAACATCACTAATAATCAGGGGAGTGCAAATCAAAAGCATAATGAGCTATCACCTCACACGTGTTAAGATACCTATGATCAAAAAGTCAAAAGATAGTGATGGCAAGGATGTAGACAAAATTGAACCCTAAGTACTGCTGATGAGGATGTAAAGTGGTACAGCCATTACGGAAAACAGTATAGAGCTTACTCAAAAAATTAAAAATAGAACTACCATATGATCCAGCAATTCCACTTCTGCACATATATTAAAAGGAAACGAAATCAGTATCTCAAAAATATATCTGCACTCTCATGTTCACTGTAGCACTATTCACAATAGCCAAGATACAGAATAAACCTAAGTATCCATTGACAGATGATTGGATAAAGAAAACATTATTCATATATATATACACACGCACACATGTTATGAATATTATTACAATATATGAATATTATTCACCCTTAAAAAAAGAAGGAAGCCCTGCCATTTTTGGACAACATGGATAAACCTGGGGATATTATGCTAAGTGAAATAAGTCAGATACAAAAAGACAAACACTGCATGAGACAAAAACTTACAGAAACAGAGAGTAGATAAATGGTTACCAGGGGTTGGGGAGTGGGGAAAATGGGGAAATGTTGATCAAAGGATACAAACTTCCAGTTATCAGATGAATAAGTTCTGGAGATTTAATATATAGCATGGTGACTATAGTTAATAATAATGTATTATATATTTTAAATCTGCTAAGAGAGTAGATCTTAAGTATATTTTCAACACACACACACACACACACACACACAAAAGGTAACTTTGTGATGAAATGGACATGTTAGTTAGCTTGATTGTTGTAATCATTTCACAATGAACACATATATCAAACCATCATGACACCAAGGTCAAGTGTTCTGATCCCCATACCAGTCAGCAGCCGGAAAAAAAAAAAATCACATTGTACACCTTACATATGTACAATTTTTACTTATGTATACTTCAGGAAGTCTGGAGAAAAAAGATGGAGTAATATATCAATAATCTTTTTAAAAGGTAAATTGGGTAAACTTGCTGGTTAAATGACAGATTGTCAGCTATATTCTTTTTAACAAAACATAGTACTAAAACTTAAAGGACACTAAAAGGTTGATAGTAAGAGAATGAAAGATATGCAAAGCATATAACCAAAAGAAAGCTGTATAACTATATTACTATCAAGAGGGAAAAAGTCAAAACCTAAAGTCAAAGGCATTATTACTAGGATATACAGGATTATTAAATAGAGATAAAAGGAAAAATTTGCAAAGAAGTTACAATAATCTTGAACCAATATGCATCTAGAAATAGAGCCTCAAAATATTTAAAGTAAGAACTAACAAGCTTACAAAGAAAAGTGGAAAAATCCACAATCATAGCAGAATTTTTGTTGGTTTGTTTCAGTGGCTGGCCTGGAGTGTTATCAACACTGTGCTCTAACCAACTGAGCTAACCAAACAGCCCTCATAGTAGAACTTTATATGCCATTTTCAGTAACTGATAAATCCAGCAGACAGAACATTAGTAAGAATATAGAATATTTAGGCAACACATGGAACACATAAAGAATCCTACAGATATTCTTTTCAAGCACACATGGAATCTTCCCCAAAATAGCAGCACAGGGCTAGCTGGTTAGTTCAGTTCATTGGAGTGTGGTGTTGTAACACCAAGGTCAAGAGTTCAGATCCCTGCACCAGCTAGCTGCTCAAAAAAAAAAAAAAAAAAGGCAGCATATTATGTCACAAATCAAATCTTAATATATGAAAGAATTGGTGGTATATACCATTTCATAGAATCAAAAGAGAAAGCTATTCAACTAATTCCATGAGAGCAGTATAACTGTGATCCCCAAACTGGATGAAGACAGTACAAGTAAGAAAAATTATAGGTCAGTATCACTTTGAATGAACATGTGAAAATCCCAACTAAAACACTAGTAAACTAAAACTAGCAAAGTTAAAAAAAAAATTATGACCAAATAATGTTTATTCCCAGAATGTAATATAATATTATATAATTTATTAATATAATTCACCACATTAAAAGTGAAAAACTGTAAGATTAACAGTTGCAGAAAAAGCATTTGAGAATTAAGGGAGAGAACTGCATTATACAGGATCATCAGAGAAATCTCTCTGGAAAGCTAATACAAAATGAGACTTAAAGAATGAGGATTCTTATGTTGTGAGCCACAGGAGCCAACACTGGTAAGTTTAGGTTAAAAAGGGCAATTTATTTGGAGGATATGGGGATACTCAAAGGATTAAAAGGATCCCAAACATAAAGTCTTATAAAGATCAGTGTGGCCAGTAGTTCTAATTGGCCCACAGAATCAACATTCTCATCCTGCAGTACCACTCCAACCATTTTCATCACTGTCCTCATAGTTCAAATTCCTGGAAGGGAGCCTTCCATGATGTACCGTGTAACACGTGTCCACCTCTCCACCAGGGTGCCTTAATTAACTATCCCATCAGACCATAGACCGAAGAAGAGAGGTAAAGAAATTGTGATGATGTTACCAAAAGAAGACAGAAAAATGTTCAGTAAGAGCACTCAGAATTGAACAGCATTTTCAAAGGCCCTGAGACTAGAACAAGTCTAGCATATTTGAGGACAAGGAAGAAGCCAATGAAGCTGGAATGTGGTGAGGGAGAGTACTAGGAGATGAGGTTGGAGTTGGGCAACACCGTTCAAAGTGTGGCCCTTGGTTGGCTGCCTTGGCCTTATCATTATTAGAAATTCATAGTCTGAGGCTCAGGCTGACAATCAGATTTTCTGAGAATTAAGCTGAGGAAACTGTCTTAACTAGCTCTCCAGCTGATTCTTAAATATGCTTAGGTCTGAGAATCAAAGATGTAGGGTCTTATAAACCATAGTGAAAATTTGCGTTGTACTTTTATTCTAAGGGCAACTAGGAATTTCAAACAGAAGAGGGACATGATTAGATTTGCATTTTAAGAGAACCACCCTTGCAACTGTGTAGAAAATACATTGAAGAAAGACACAAGTGAAAACAAAGATACCAATTAGAAGACTGTTGCAGGAATCCAAGAAGAAAATAATGGCCTGGACCAAACGATGGCAGTAGAGATGGAAAAAAATGGTCAGAGTTAAGATATATATTTGGAGTTCAAATGACGAAGATTTGCTGATGTATGTGGAAGATGAGGGAAAGAGAAGAATTAAGGATGACTCCCAGGTTTCTGGCTTGAGCAGCTAAGTGATTTGTGGTACCATTTATGAGAGGGAGAAAACAAGGTGATGAAGGAAGAGAAAAATTTGGAGAGGAAAAAACACGTTTACTTTCGCACATGTTAAGACTGAGATATCCAAATGAGATGTCCAGGAGGCATCTGGATTTAAAGAGGAGTGGTTACAACAGGAAATACGAATTTAGAAATCTTCATTGTAAAAGTAGTGTTAAATACATGAGAATGTATGAGATCATTTACAGGCAGCCTCCTCTGCAGCATTTTAATAAAACTACTAAACTAAATAAAATATATTTAGAGCTAGTCTTCAGAATAGTGGTCAAGCAGGTAGCCACCTATCCATGTTTTGAGAGTCCTTGGCTCCTACCTCCAAATTTCTCCTACATGAAACCCTTACAATGATATCTAAAATTCCTATATTATTTTCTTTGGATTTAGGAAGAAGGCAGGTATCAGAGATTTAATTGTCAGCCATTGTTTCCCCATGTTTGATCAATTTTTCCCTCCCCCTGCCACTCTCTTGCAGATTGCAAGATCAAATACATTTTTCAGGCAGAGAGGGAAAGTCCACTGTTGGGAAAATATGGAAAAAAAAAAAATGGTCAGGGCCCCTTGGATGTTTGGAGTCTTGCTGAGCATCTGAGGTGTGATTGTGCATGTGCATCCAGGTGTTTTTCTGAATTATGGACTTGAGTATAAAGGACTAATGGCGCAGATGTCTGAAGCTTCTAGGGATGCTCTGGGAAGCCACTAGGGTGGCTGCTCCTAGTTCTGAATAAAGCCTATTAATTTTTCACCCACAGCTCCCAGGACCTTTTCCTCTCACCTGGTGTATTAGTCCATTTTGTGTTGCTATAACAGAAATTCCTGAGACTGGGTAATTTATAAAGAACAGAGGTTTATTTGGCTTACGACTCTGGGACAGCTGCATCTGGCACCAGCCTCAGGCTGCTTCTACTCATGGTGGAAAGTGGCAGGCAGCTGGCAGGTACAAGCAAATCACATGGCGATAGGAAGCAAGAGAGAGAGAGAGGACGTGCCAGGGTCTTTTAAACAACAAGCTCTGGTGAGAACTAATAGAGCGAGAACTCACTCAATAATCCCCCCTCCCCCAGGGAGAGTATTAATCCATTCATGAGGAATCTGCTCCCATGACTCAAACAGTTTCCAACACTGCCAAATTGTGGATCAAATTTCCACATGAGTTTTGGAGGGGACAACACATCCAAACTCCATCACCTAGCTCATAGACCTGTGTGTGGAGGGTTTGTGACCAAGTCTGGACAACAGGCTTGAGGGGTCTGTGAGCCCTAACTCTAGCTTTACATCCACAGAACGGGAAACACTGAACAGAAAACAAGAGAACACAGAAGATCTGAGATGGCACTGTCCTAATCTTTGGTTCTTTGATGATAATATGAGTTTTCTCTACAACTTAGACACAACATAGGTGATAAAGCATCATATGATAGCAGAAGGGAAGCATGATGCACTTGATTTTACTAAATGGGTCAGTGGTTAAAGTTAGAAATAAATATACAAGTTCTGTATTGATATAAAACATTTCAACTAACACAATGATACTTAGTACTTCAATTAGCCTACTGTTCGTTCTATTTCAGTTAAGTTGACAATAAGCTGTTTTATAACTGCTATTTTCCCTAATACTGATTCTTTTCCTGTTTGTGGATTTCATTTCTGTTCACTGTTTGTTATTTCCTATATCAAGCATGAGTTTATTCCATCAATCAATTGCCCGATTTCACTTTCTTGAAAGAGACTTTGTATGTGATGATGAGCTCTGTAATCTGGAAATTCTCTCAACTTCCATCATGGTTATAGTTATGTCTTATCAATCTTAGCAATTTAATGAGATGCATCTGTCCCTAGTTTGTTCATTTGCAAAAATGAAGACATGAGGAATCTGCTTAATTACATCTACCACATGTTCAGATGATAAAATTAAAGACACTAGGTATGTTAGATGGTAATAATAACCAAGTAATGGAAAAGGACAGACAGAAAATGAGAATTGCAAGAGTTGATTGCTAATTTTAGTCTTTCCTTTTTTTACTTAGTCTTCCTTTTCTATCTTACCTCTGCAGCAGCTACTTTATAATAATTTCACCTTTTTTTTATTCATTGATCTGTACATATTCAGTGTTATGTAAAATTTTTAATTAGGCAAAGTTTATTCTCAAACTTTTCCCATCTTTCCTTTCAACATTGTTCTTTCCCATATCTAACTCATTATCGCAAAGAGAACAGTGCCCTCAAAATATCCCCAGACTTTCATTGCCTTGCCTGCTCCCCGCACTAATGATAACAGCGGCAGCAACACTGTACTAAGCTCTTTTCTACATTATTTTATTAATACTCATGACAACCGTATGTCCTACTACTTCTCTTTTTTTGGCTGCTGGCTGGTATGGGGATCCAAACCTTTGACCTTAGTGTTAACAACACCGTGCTCTAACCAAATGAAGTAACAGGCCAGCCAGTCCTACTACTGTGTTTATTTTTATAGGTGAAGAAACTATGGCTCAAAAAATTTAAATTCATCCAAATTCCTGCAGCTAGTGAGAAATGGAAAAGACTTCTTGGGCTCTGGAACTGAGATTAGAATGCAAATCCATTGACATCTAAGCCTGAGTTCTGACCCAAAATGATAAATAATGAGTAGCCATTATAAGATGAGAGAAAGGGCCACACGTTGGAGTCAAATAACTCCTGTGTGATCTGGGGCAAGTCATGCAACCTCCCTTTCCTGGATTTCCTCACAACCTAATATGTATGGGTGTCCTTCATGAATCCAAACCTTTATTCAAACCTCTTCTTCCTAGACACAACAACTAGAATTCCTTGAAGTGGATACGACAAGCAAACAGAAAGGACATTGTTGGGAGGGAGGGGGGAGAGGGAGGAGGGAGGGAGATTTCGGTAATGGGCCACAATAATCAACCACATTGTATATTGACAAATGAAAAAAATAAAAATAAAAATAAACCTCTTCTTCCACCTCCAACACATAAAATTTACCTGTCTTGCATCTCCAAAACTCTGTTTCTAGCTGACTTTTGTTAGAAAATGTTTTAATAAATGACTGCAAGAGTATTAGTCCTGTTAAAGGCATATACTTTACGGGGTAGCTTCAGAAACCACCGTGTCTTAAATAATAATGAAATCTAAATAATGAAATGAATGCATAGAAAAACTTGGTTTTCAAAAGAAGTCTTTCTAGCATGCCTCAACTGTGGTATCATGTAGACGAGTGCTTCTCAAACTTTATTATACATAGGAACACCTGGGGAGCTTGTTAAAATGAAGACTATGATTCAGTTGGTCTGGGGTGAAGTCTGAGAGTCTACAGGCTTAGCAAGTAGATGCTGCTAATCCTCAGACCACACTTCTAAATCATCCATTTCTTTTACAGGTGAGACCTATCTTCTTTAATCCATTAATTCTTTTCATGTTTTTTTCCTTGCTAACTATCAAATTTAGAAAATATAAATTCTGATTTTTAGGTCCCCCTCTGTTTGACCCAAGAAGGTCCCTTACTTTCTTGCACACTGTGCTGGGCATTTACAAAGAAGCATTGTATTTAACTCAGTAGATCTAGGCATTTCTGAATTGCCCAAACCTACTTGACTGCTTTTTCAGTTCAAATAACAATACTAAATTATTTTTTTTAAAAAACAAAACTGTCCCTTAAGAAAATCAGGAATAATATGAGGACAGGAAGAATATTGAGAATTCAAAATTCCACATCCTTTTTTGAAACTTGTTTTTATTCTTAAAAAGCTGGCCTATTGCAACATAAGGGACTAACTGGCACTACAAATATTGTCTATAAAAGGCTTGTTCAGTTAGCAAGACCTACTCAGAAGTAGAAGACAAAATATTAAATCACCTCACATATTCATATTCAAAACAGAGGCTGCTGATTCTTAAACTTTTGGGAGGTTGAGAAATAAATGGGAAACAAGCTTTGTCATCAAAATAAGTTTGCATATATTTGCTAAAAACTTATCTATTTTAATAGAGAAATTAGACTTTAAAACTCATGATTTTAAACTTACAGTAGCTCATTTTACTTTGATTAATCTACAAATAAAAATGCTTATCAATATCAGTTAGCCATATCTCAATAGATTATATCTTTTACTGTTTTCAAGAAAATTTTAAAATGCAGGATTGAAATTACTGTTTTCTGAAAATATTCTTAGTAGAATTTTAGAGAAAAATATTCTCCTACTTTTCATTGTATTAAATTGGAAGACAACTGGGTCATAAACTCTTTCTCTTCACAATTACTTTTTAAAAAATCTCCATATAGTTTGTGATTCCTTTCCATTCAAAGTGCAGTCCAGGGATTTAGTTACAATTGAAAATCTCATAAAATATTAGAAGACTAATCTTTTTCTGGTTCTATTTTTTACATTTAAACCTTTGACTCATTTTTAATTTCTCCTTCTGTAAGGCAAAAAGCATGGCTCCACTTTAATTTTTTTTCCAGGTAACTACCTGGTTAATCCAACACTACTATTTGAATAATTTATCTTATTTCCCCATCCCACATCCACTAACGCCAGATGCCACTTTTATCGTATACTAAATTCTTGTATGTATGTGAGTCCATTTCTTTGTTTTCCATTTTTACATTGATTGTTCTGATTTTTCATGTGCCAGTACTACACTGTCTTAATTATTGTAGCCTTATAATATATTCTCTCTCATACGCAAGTGGCCCTTATTACTCTTCTTTTCCAGAATTTTTCTAGCTATCCTTGCATGTTTATTTTTCTACATGAATTTTAGAACATCTTGCCTAGTTAAACCAAAAAATCCTATTGGTATTTTTGTTGAGATAATACTAATTTATAGAACAACTTAGGAAGAATTGATGACTTTAATGATGTGACATCTTCCTTCCTTCCAAGGTTATGGAATGTCTGTTCACTTGCTTACATCTTTTTATGTTTATTAGTTGTGGTTTTATATTTATGTTATATAAGTCTTACATGTTTCTTGTTAAGTTTATTCCTAATGTATTATCTTTTTTCTTGTGTAAATGTAATATTTTCTTCCATATATCTTCTGTATCTGTTATTTGTTTCTAAAAACTATTCATTTCCACATATTAATTTTAAGCACAACCACCTGATCAAATTATTTCATTATCTGTAGTCATAAAAATTTGGTTACCATGATTTTCTTGTTTTATTATTATGTCTTATATGATAGGGAGAATTGTACTTACTCCTTTCCAATTTCTGTCTCTCTGGTAGAAAAATGGGCTAGTATCTTGAGAATAGCACTAAACAAAAATTGCTGTAATAATGAACATCTTTATCCTGTTCCAAAGGAAGCTGAATCTTGAGGGATGAATATGAGTGAGAACTCTTTTGATTTCAAGTAATAGAAACCATGCCTAAGCAAAATGGAAATAATTTATTATATAAAGATAGGGTGTTGCATAAAATTCAAGGGCAATAAGAAACCTGGGGGGTGTTCTCTCCTTCTCCCTTGCCTTTGCTCCTTTTATATGTCTACTTTATTCTTTCTTCTTGCTCAGCTTTCTCCTCCACTCAGCCACATGGGGGGAAGTAGATAGTTCCCCCATTGTTCCTAAGTTGCTTGTTACAGTCCCAGCCACAGAGTCATATTTTCCTTCAGTCCAAAAACAAAGGATTCTGATTGTCAGTTCTGGTCTCACCAACTGTGATGATGAGAGTAGGGTCACATTACAAACATGGCTGCTGGGAGTTGGGAGCAACTTCTTAATGACACCATTTTGAGCTGAGCATTTACTGCAAAAGCAACTCTACTACAGTACATGAAAATACAAATACACATTTATAAATAAGCATGCAGTTTGGGAAGCTACAAATTGCTTGGCTGTGGTTTCTTAAAGCATATGAGCTTCTTTAAGAGTCTGTATCCTAGGTGGAGCTCTACAGAAGCAGAGCCTGCGAGAGGGATTTGTAAGCATGTCAATTATACAGTGAGTGCTCTTCGGGAAAAATTGGTAAGGGAGAGAGTTAAGCAGCATTAGGAAGAAGAAAAAACTGAGCAAGGATGTAGTCTCAGCTAAAGTGCAGCCATGGTCTGATCTATGGGGATCCTCTGCAGACTTGTCCCCCCTTGAGATAATAAGGTAGGCCTTTCATAGTCCCTTAACAGTCAGTCATTGAGAGAGGTGCCTAACTTTTCTGGCAAGGTATGTCTCATAAACTGAGGGCAATTATTTGGAGAAGGGGGTGTAACTATGAGCCTTTAGCAGTCAACAGCCCCAGCAGCTGTTGGAGGCGGGTGGAAGGGATGTGCTGGCAAAGCACTAAAACATCATCAACTATATCCTACATTAATATGCTTTCTGCCCCTCCACCCAGAAGCAGGCAAGAAAGCACACCTAGGGCTCGAGGCAGGGAGCCAAGGACCACAGCACATCTGCCCAGAAGGAGGCAAGAGAGCATGCCTAAAACACCACTTCTACATGGGTGATCCACCACAGCCACTGCCACCACCACAGCCATGGCTGCCATAAGAGCAGCTCGACACCACAGCAGCAGCCACAGCCACCAGGAAGGTGTCCCACTAGACACTCAACAGCATTGACACAAGGAGAGTCACCAGCAGAGACTGGAGAAAGAAGAGGACATCTCTCTCCTCAAAGCCGACTCCAAAGTAATAGAAGAAGCAACTGCTCTACCAGATAACCAGACATCAGCGTAGGGGTACTATAAATTCAAAAACCCAAGAACATGACACCACCAAAAGAATATAGTAATTCTCAGATACCAGACCCTATAGAGCAGGAAACCCTTGAAATGATTGAAAAGGAATTCCAAGCAACAACTTTAAGGAAACTCATTGGGATATGAGAAGACTCAGTTAGACAACATAATGAAAGGAGAAAAAAATCCAGGATATGAAGGAAGAAATTTGCAAAGAGATTTATACCTTAAAAAAAAAAAACTCATGGAACTGAAAGATTCACTTAATGAAATAAGAAACACAACTGATAGCTTAAGCAGGATGCTAGAACAAGCAGACAGTAGATTTTGTGATCTTGAAGATAGTCTTTTTGAAATAGCCCAGGCAAACAAAAAAAAAGAAAAAAATTTTTTTAAATGAAGAAAATCTAAGAGAGATAGCAGACAACCTTAAGCACATAAACATTTGAATCATGGGTATTTCTGAAGGGGATAAGAAAGGAAAAGGCATAGAAAACCTATTCAATGAAATAATAACTGAAAACTTTCCAGGTATAGGGAGAGACAATGACCTTTATTTCCTGGAGGCTCAAAGATTCCCAAACAGTTTCAACCCAAAAAGATCCTCTCCAAGACACATTATAGCAAACTGGCAAAGCTCAAAGACGGAGAGAATCTTAAAAGAAACAAGAGAAAAGTATCAAGTCACCTATAAGGGAACCCCTATCAGACTAACAGCAGACTTCTCAACAGAAACTCTACAGGACAAAAGAAAGTGGGATGATATATTCAAAACACTAAAAGAAAAATACTGCCAGCCTAGAATACTATACCCAGCAAGTCTATCCTTCAGAAATGAGAGGAAAATAGTTTGTATTTTCCAGACAAAAAAAAGCTGCAGGAGTTCACCACCACAGAACCAGCCCTATAAGAAATCCTCAGGAAAGTCCTGCATCTTGAATCTGAAAAACAATAATCACTACAACAAATACACAAGAAAAAAAAAAAACTCACCAGTAGAACAAAAATGCAAATGAGAAAGAGAAAGAAATTAAATCTTACCACCACAAAAAGCCATATTGACAATGAAATAATGCCCCTACTTTATTTCTGATATCAGGTTTGCAAATCTTGTTGATCTTTTCAAAGAATCAACTTTTGGTTTTGTTGATTTTCTCTATTGTTTTTAATTCCCTATTTCATATATTTCTGTTGTAATCTTTACTTCCTACTTATATTTGCTTTTGGTTTAGTTTGCTCTACCTTTCCTATTTTCTTAAGGTAGAAGACTATATTACTGATTTGAGATTTTTCTTATTCTTAATATAGATGCTTACAAGTATAAATTTTCTTCTAAGCACTGCATGAGCCCTACGCCCTATAAATTTTGATATGTTGCACTTTCATCTTTATCTCAAAGAACTCTCTAGTTTCTCTGCGATTTTTCTTTTTACCCAGTATTTATCTAGGAGAGTGTTGTTTAATTTCCACACGTTTGTGAGTTTTCTAAATTTTCTTCTGTTTTGTAGTCAGAGAACATATTTTCTATGATCTTAGTCTTAGGGAAAAAAAGGAAAAATTTAAACAAACAAACTAATAAAATGCTCATGGAAAGATTTCCATTATCTTTCTATTCTATGTTTCCACAAACTTTTTGAAGTGCCCTTGTGTTTATATTCTTTCATTGATTTTTTTTTTATGCAATTTATGTTGCCAAACTTAGATATTTAATTTCTGCTCTTGATTTCTTTTTATTAAGAGGTCTTGTTATTTTGCTTGGAAATTAATTTGCCTTTGAAAAGTTTATTCATCTTCCTTTATTGAAATTAATTTGATATTTGCATGCTTTTGGAAGACTTTAGAGAGCTATTTCAAATAATTGAAGAGATTATAAAATGAGATATGTAAATTTTAATAAGTTGTACCTCTCGAGTTTTTGTGAAAATCTGAAGCCCTACTTTCTACAGAGTATTCTGTTATTCATCTGTTATTCAGTTTCTGTATTTGTTATTTGAACAAAAAAATGTGCAAGTTCTTGTTTAAAAAAAATGCTTTCTATTAAAATTATGACAGCAAAAGAACATATCATTATGTTGCAACACATTTGAAAAATATGAGACAAAAAGAGTAAGCTTTGCAATGAAATTCTTTGCCCCTTTTAGGTTTTCCATGTTCTCAAATTTCTTACGGTTGGATCTCAGGCTGGAAATCAGAACAGGATCAGTCAGCAGGTTAACATTTACTGAGCATCTATCATGGTGACTCACATTGTGCTAAGTGCTTGTTAAGAATAAAAACAAATGCAAGATGAGAATTCTGTCTTAGGTCAGGAGGCATTTCAGGAAGAAGATAAAATTTACATCTATGAAAAAATGATCAGACATAATAGCATTAAACCAGGTATATCATACTGGAGATTTCAGAGGTGAGACTTAGAATTAAGTTCCAGTATAATGCTTACTTTATAAACTTGAGAAATGGTGCTTAATATCTTTACTCATTTATTGAGTGGGGTTTGAAATATTTACCACCAATACTAAGAGGGATTGAAGGAGAGAAAAATGGCAAATTGTTCCAAATAACATAAAGGCAAGGACTGAAAGAAATACCAACCATACTGTGTTGCTATTCAGCAGATTCATTATGCAGAGATGGAAAAGAAAAGCCACAGAGTCATTTGCCTACACATTCATCTCCCTGGTGCAAGTGGGTATTGTTCTATACTCTGTGGCAGGATTAGAAATACTGCCAGGGGACAAGTACACAAAGTTGTTATGGAAACAACAATGCTTTGACTCAGAGTTATTTACAGAGAACTTTCAGGGTTATCACATTCACTAAAATCAACTGTTTTGCTTCACCTTAAGCTAGTACATCCCAATCAAAGATCTATTTTTAAGGGTTCTTCAATCAGCTGTAGTTGAATAACTATAGATTCAGAGGCAGTGGATGGTGGTCACATCACTAAAGTGTAATTGTGCATAGTATTTTTGTTTTACATGTGTGAAGCTTGTTCACACTTGCCTGAACCACTGCCAAGTTCACTGGTTTCCATAATAAATGAACAAGGTGGCTGCTGACTTTTGCCTTCATAAGAGAAACAAACACTTCTTCCCATGTAGCTGCTGTCTGTGTTGTCCTGTACTGTGATACTGTGGGACTCTTCACATTTTCTCAACTCACCCTTGAGGCTAGACAGTGACAGCTGCCTCTGATCATCACTTTTGTTCTTGATTGTGAATTGGAATTCTTCCAGCTATCCAGCAGTATCTTTGAAAAAGTTTTTGTTTTGTCGTTGTTGTCCTCTGAGAAGGTAATTGGGTGATGAGGATTTTTATAGCCTTTGAAGGCTCTTTTGAACCATTTGATGTTTCAGCAGATGTAACAGTGGAGTCTGTTAAGCTGATAATAAAGGTACATACTTTGTCCCTGAGACACTAAAATCTATATCAGCTTTAATATGCAATGTAGTTTAAAATGTACATGGGGCAGAGATACTATTGGGTATATTTTCAGCAAACAAGGAACTAAAATTCTTTGAAATATCATTGTTTGCTTACATGATTGATTTATAAGAAGAGAGCAAATCTGGAGATGTTAGACAAGAAAGCAAACTGAGCTAGTAAACTCTCAGGGGAAAAAAAGGGGGTTTCTTTTTAAGGAATGTGTGAGTTGTGCGGGGCCAGCTCACACAAGGACAAAAATAAGGCACTGATATTAGGCGTTGTAAGTGGAGCGTACCGGTTAGATGCCATATAGATGCCTTGTTTGGTGAGCAAGCAACTAAAAAGAACCAAAGGATTTTGGAGTCAAAAAGGACCTTAAAGGACTTGTGGGCCATGGTTTCATTTTGCATTCAGGGAAAACTGAAGCTCAGAAAGGTTAAACATCTTACCTAGGATCGCAGAAACAGAATAAAAAACAATTTAGATGAAGTATCTTTCTTATAAATTTCTTATAAATATTCACTTTAAAATTCAAAAATTAAGCAAAAATATTTAGTCCTAGTCATCAAATATTTAACTTGGAGATGGTTATTTTCATTTGCTAAGAAGCATTAATTGAGCCATTGTTACATGATATTGGGTAGATTACTGTGGTCACTGAAATCTAGATCTAAAAGAGGGGACCTTAACCTTTATTGGTCATAAATCCTTTTGGAAGTCTGGTAAAGCCTCCTTCTCAGATGTCTTTCAATGCATAAAATAAAACACATATGATAGAAAAGAAACAAGTTATATTGAAATACAATTTTCAAGTATTAAAAAACAAATTTGTGATATAATGATGTGGACTTCATTAACACATTAACTAACAAGTTCTAGCAGTACAGCTGATAACTATTGTTCTTTTTTTTTTTTTTTTTGTTTTGTCTTTTTTGTGACCGGCACTCAGCCAGTGAGTGCACCGGAGCGTCACCGCGCTCCCAGCGCAGCAATCTCTCGAGTGCGCCACGGGCTGGGCCCTATTGTTCTTTAAAACTAGTGATCAATATAAATAGTATTTTCAGATAACTGCAACAACTATAGTGTGATTTCTGCTGGTAACAAAGTCACAGGCACAGCCGACTGCTGCTATATTATTTTGTTGCCTACATACATAATTGAAGGAAAATCTCACCTTCATTTAAAGATAATGAAAATGAAGATGTAGTTTTTCCCATTTAAATTGTATCTATAAACTTTTTCTATCTATAGACTCCAAGTTAAGAACCGCTGTCTAGTACTTCTTCCCTTTGTTCCAAAGAATTATATTGTTCAGTGGAAAAAATGTAAAAGGGATTACATTTCTGGTCTAGTAACGTACAGACGTACTGTTTCATAATATATTGATTTTTAAGGACTATTTCCACATTCTTCTCTTTGAAGACACACAAGGCTGGTGCTATCTGAAGCTGATGCATGCTGGAGCCACTCTAGAGGACAGGTGGAGTCTTGCTGATGTTGGAATATCTTTCTGTTCAACTCTCAAATGCTCTATTAAGGTATGATGATCAGAATAACATGTGTCCAAGATGTTATCTCATTTTGAATAAAGTTGTGGATAATTCAACCAAAGTGATTTCACAACTTAGAGGTTTTCTTCTCTTGGCTTCTCCTCCCTTCCATTTGTGTAACTGGTCTCATGAATGCTTTGTGCTGTAAGGGGAAGTGAGACATGGAGACTAGATAGGGTTCCCCCTTGTTTACTGCTTCTCCCCCTTCCCTCTCCTATCCCTTCTGCTGCCTGCCCTATCCATTCATCCCAGAGCTCATCACAAACCAATAACAGAACAAGGCCAAGGGCAGATCTGGAATACTGATATGGGAAGAAGAGGATTAGGTTGTTCTGTGGGGCTACAATGATTAGGAGCAGTGGAGTAAGGAAGGAGAAGAAATTCTCAGTAATAATAAGAATGAAGGGGCATTTCTGCATCCAAATCCAGCGAGACTAGCCATTCGAGATACGTGTACATACAGTGGACATAGCCTTTTCTGCGCATAGAGTGTCCTTAATCAATGCTGCTTAACTTGGGATCTATAGCTTTAAGAACCTTACAAAACTCCCAAATTGTAAAATGTACAAAATCATGTGCCTGGAGATTTTCTGGGTAGATGATCCTTAACTTTCAACAATTTTTTAAAGGGACAGGTGGCCCAAAGAATTTAAGACTGGCTGCTGTAGGGTAGAAGTATTATTCTGTATTAGTTTCTTACCCCATATGAAAACATGAGCCTCAAGAACTTGGTAAAGTACACATTCACCGCTAACTGGGGCACAAATTTGCTTATATTTAACATTAAAATTTTTTTGGTAGTCAAACTTAACTATTTCCTTTAGCATGTTTTAGTGATTGACTAAATGCATGTTTAAAAGGAATACTCTCCAATATTTATCATTAAGTAGTGCAGATAAGTCACAGAATAAGCATTGTATGATCCCACTTACATAAACAAAAAGACAATATTTACATGTTTTTGATGTTTTATGAGCCTTTACTCATGTATTTTCATATTCTTGAAGAATGTTTGATAATCAAAAAAAGAAATAAAAACAACTCTGATTTCTTCTAATTTTCTCCCTTTGATACTCAGAAAATATAGTACTTTTTAAAGCAGACCAAATTCCATGTGTATTAGTCAGGGTTCTCTGGACAGACAGAATCAATAGGATACGTTATAATTATATGAGAGGGATTTAGGAAGATTAGCTCATGTGACTATGAAGTAAAGTCCCAGGATAGGCCTTCTATAAACTAGATGCTGATAGCATGGCTCAGTCCAAGTCCAAGGCCTCAAAACCAGGGAAGCTGATGGTGTCCTTGTTGTAAGTTCCGGTATCCAAAAGCTGAAGAGTCTCGAGCTCTTATGTCCACAGACAGGAGAGAAAGGTGTATCCTAGCTCCAGCAGATCGAGAGAGAGATTCACCTCTTTCCTCTGTCTTTTGTTCTCTCCAGACCCCCAGAGGACTGGATGGTTCCCACCCACATTGAGGGTGGGTCTTTCACACCCAGGCCACTCAGACTCTCATACTAATCTCTGCTGGAAACACCCTCACGGACACACCTAAAAAGATAGCTTTATCAGGTTTCCCAGCATTCCTTCATCTAACCAAGTTGACACCTAGAATTAAACTTCACACTATGTCATTTCTTAAATGTCCTCTCTTTATATCATTAAATATATTTACATACTATGTTTTTGGTATTGTATAAGATCAACCCTCTAAAATTTCCCAGAGTTTTGTAATGGGAGTAATAAGTTTCAAGATTTTTTATTGTTTGCTTGCTTAGAGATAGTGGTGTAAGTTCAATCCTAACATTTCAGTTGGCTAGAGGAATTCGATGCATGTTCAGGGATATAGTTAAAATGTGTATGGGTATGAACAGTATGCTTTTATTTAACTAAAAACTATTTTTATTTTATTTGAAATTTCTAAATTTTATTTATTTTTACACAGTTCTCAATTCAAAAGATACAAAAGGGTATATGGTAAAAAGTCTCCCACCTCTGGTCCCCAGATTCCCTCTCCAGAAGCAATCTATGTTCGTAGTTTTACTCGCAAAAACACTTCATAAATTCTGCCGATAAAACTTCATCTATCACAGTGATACAAGCTTTACACTGAATAGAATGTAGAGGTAAAAGGGTTTATTCAACAGAGCTAAGACAGAATGTAATTATGAGAAACAGGACTGCCCAATGAACAGGGTTTAATTAAGCTCCATCCAGTAGAATCACATTTAGAGAATTTCTTATCACTAATTTTGGGAAGGAAAATAATATCTTTAATCTGAAGAAAAAGAATTACCTAAATATTGGTTTCCGTCTTAACCTATTTCCTATTTAGTTTAGATAATAAAATAGGCCTATTCCAAAAATCCTTATTATTTACTGTACAAGGGTACTTCCAAAAGTTCATGAAAAGATTCATAATATCTTTTAATTCTATTTTCCCACAAACTTTTTGAAGTGCCCTTGTATCTGTACAATAACAGTCCTGAATGGGTTACAATGACAAAAATTCTTCATGAAAATATCCCATGCATCAAAGAATGCAGTTATATACCAGCTTTATACCATGTTTGATCTATCTCAGATAACCAAAGGCATCTTTCTAAGTCATTTTATTGCTTTATTGCATAATTAGATATATACAAATTTAAGTAGTACCTTTCTTATTTAACTACAATACTTTGTGCAAGTTTGTTCTACCTTCCGAGAATCTAGGAAAGCTAGAGTCTCTCAATTTATTTTGGCAAAACTTAGAAATACCATGATGTGAATCAAAAACTTTTGCAAAGTTCAAAAACTTGGCAAGGGGCCGAGCCCGTGGCGCACTCGGGAGAGTGCGGCGCTGGCAGCGCGGCGACGCTCCCGCCGCGGGTTCGGATCCTATATAGGAATGGCCGGTGCACTCACTGGCTGAGTGCCGGTCACGAAAACGACAAAAAAAAAAAAAAACTTGGCAAGTAAGCAGTTATTTTTTTAAAAAAGATACAAGTAGATCTTATGTGTCATGAAATAAATCCAGGCTATTTGGTTTCTTTATTGTGCTTATATTTTTGTGTGGATTACAAGATTTTGCTTTTGTGGAATAGAGGAAAAGACATTAGATAAAACAGAGGTGATCTACCCTTAAATACATTTTAAAAATAGTCAATACTTTTTCCAGTTTCCTTGCATATTACACATTTTCCTTTAATGATAATATAAACATATTTGAAAAAGTGAATAGGCGGTGCTATATAAGAAGAGTAGGGAAAAACATTGCATTATCTTTTGCTCCTTTGGAAAATAACTTACAGAAGCCATAAGAAATATTTTCTGTAGCATGTATGTTCAAGTTCTATTAACACAGGAGTCAGTCCTGACTATGCATTGCTGATGCTGCTGCAGGTCATTGTGTTCCTGTAAACCACGGAATGAGGCATTTCAAGAGCCTGGATTTTTGCCCAGCATGCAGAGGTGCTATCACATTAGCTTCCTTCATTTTACCCATGTTATAGTGGAAATGATTGCTTGAGTTTTGTTTGCTGTTGTCACCCAGTGCCAGAAGAGTATCTGGCACGTAGTAGGCTCTACTTAATTATATGTTGAATGAATGAGCTAATAAAGGCCTTGAGAGGTAAAGAATGAAACTTAACAAGAAGGTATAGGATTGTTGTCCAAAACTTCATAGCAAGGTATTGAGATGGATTTCAGGGATTGATTGGATTTTCTCCTTAGTGTGACATCTCCCCCACCGCCCTACTCTCAAGGCAAAACACTTCATAGTATTCTTGTCTTTTTCCCTATCCAGCATCAGGGTTCTTAGCTGCAAGCAGCAGAAATAAACCCTGGATAATTTAAGCAGAAAATAAACATATCGAAAGGCTATTGGGTAGTTCATGGTCTTGCCAGGAAGACTGGAGAATCAGCCTCAGAGATTATGCAGCCAGAAACAACATCTAAATCATGCCCCAGAACTAGTCCAGGAAGTCACCACTCAGCCTTCAAAGCAGGCACTGGACGTGCTGCCAGCCCTGCTGCCAGGCCAGCGATGCTTCAGAACTGCAGTTCCCGGAAGGATTCCCTGTGTCTGCTGCTTCTCTGCCTTCCTGGCTCCTAACTTGAAGTGGGGGTGAATGGGTAGGACTGATTGGGAGCACCTCATCACACATCCATGCCCTTCTGCAAAAGGGGAACTATCTGACAGGTTGTGCCTTCAAGAGCATGAGGTAGGCTCAGCCTGCCTAAGACTCCTCCTGGTTTTCCTGCCCCCTTCTATAACCAGACTTCCACCAACCAAGTACTGGGGTAAAAACTTAGTTAATTCCTTCTGACATCCTTGGAATGTTGTGAAAGCTGTTTTATGGTGAAGGATTGAGTTAATTATAGTACCATTGAGTATAAGACTATTAGACAAGTTGGAGAAATTTGTACTATACTGATAGGTCTAAAATTGATTCAAAATGACATACATTTTAGCTTTCAAAAGGCACTTGTTAATGTTATAAACACCAAAATCTAGGAGATACATATTTGGTTTTATTTTTGAATACATTTTTATGTATAAAAGCCTACATAAATGTTTCTTTAAAATGTACAAATTACACACAAAAATACGTATCTCAAAAATGGCTATCTTTTCTAAGATGAGAGATAACAAAAAGTATAAAAAGAATTTGGTGAAGAAAGGTGCTTTAATTCAGTGTCCTAAACTCCAAGTATAACCTCTTCAGGATGATTACCATACAAGAGAAGTTTATGAAGACATCTTGACTGGAATTAGTTCAACAAAAACAAACATTATTTCTCCTTTTTGTTCACTCCGGAATAGTTGGGGCAATTTTCTGCTTATTTGGTACTGCAACTCCAAAATAGCAAAACATAAAAAAGCAGAACTTGAGAAAAAAGTACAGTAGTGCTCAAAACTTGCATTAACTTGTTTTTTTTTTTAGTGTTTTTCTTTTCAACTTCTCCTTTTTTTATTATGCATGTATGTATTTACATTGAGCTTGCAGTTTTTTAAGACAAAAGTAGAATTATTGCCATGAAATAGAATGTATTTGTTTTCATTGAAAAGTAAGACACTTTGTGTGTATCTCCTACTATGTCTTGGTATGTTTGTGTCTTGGTTTGTTTGTGTATAGTATTACTCATTTAATAGCATCTGACTTCCTTGGGAATAACTGACCAGCCTTCCCTGATTTGGACTACTTTTGGGAAGAAGTATCATGTAGATGGAGAGGTACAGAGATGCTTTCTTTTATGTTGATAAGGTGAGTTAGCAAGTTGCTATTAGTCAACATCTACCTGCTCCCTCTTCATACAACCAACATAAAGAAGTATCTCCAACTAGAACTTAAAATGTGTTTTCCCACAAAAACAAGGTTTATAAAATTGCTGATATAAAGAGTTAAAATAATGCAATGAGAACTGTGTTCCAGGTACTTTATAGATAAAATGGGCCTGGGGTATTGTTCGACATTTATTGTTTATTTATATGATAAAAAGTTTCTGGATGCTAAAAAAAGGGGGGGACAGACTCTGTAGTTGTTGTTAATTTTCTTGAGACTTAAGAACCTGGCTACAAAAAAATTGAAGAGGACACAAAGAAATAGAAAGACATCTATGTTCCTGGTTTGGAAGAATTAATATTGTGAAAATGACCGTACTACCAAAAGTGATCTACAGGTTCAATGCGATCCCCATCAAAATATCAACAACATTCTTCACAGAAATAGAAAAAACAATCCTAAAATTCAGATAGAACCACAAAAAACCCTGAATAGCCAAAGCAATCTGGAGCAAAATGAATAAAGCTAGAGGCATCACTTTACTTGACTTCAAATTATACTACAAAGCTGTAGTAACCAAAACAGCATAATACTGGCATAAAAACAGACACACAGACCAATAGAATAGAATAGAGAACCCAGAAATAAAGTCATTATTTACAGCCAACTATTTTTGTCCTTTCATTAGGGAAAGGACAGTATCTTAAACAAATGGTGCTGAGAAATCTGAATATCCACAGGCAAAAGAAAAAAACTAGACCCCTATCTCTCACCATATACAAATATCAACTCAAAATGGATTAAAAACTTAAATGTAAGTCCCCAAACCATGAAACTACTGGAAGAAAACAGAAGAAACAATTCAGGACATTGAGCTGGGCAAAGACTTTATAAAGAGAATCTCAGAAGCACAGGCAACAAAAGCAAAATTAGACGAATGGGATTATATCTAACTAAAAAGCTTCTGCACAGCAAAGAACAAACAAAACAACAACAACAACAAAAAAAAACCCAATAAAACAAACACAGATGATCTGATTAAAAAATAAACAAATGAGCTGAACAGACATTTCTCAAAAGAAGACGTACAAATGGCCAACAGATATATGAAAAAATGCTCAACATCAGGAATCATCAGGGAAATGCACATCAAAACCACAGCAAGATTTCATCTCCCCCTATCTAGACTGGCTATTATCAAAAAGACAGATAATAAGAAATGCTAGCAAGGATGTGGAGAAAGGGAAACTCTAATACACTGCTAGAGAATGTATTTTAGTGCAGCCATTATGGAAAACAGTATAGAGGTTCCTCAAAAAGCTAAAAGTAGAACTATCACATGCTTCAGCAATCCCACTACTGGGTATATATCCCAAGGAAAGGAAATCAGTATATCAAAGAGATATTTGCACTCCCATATTTACTGCAGCAGTATTCACAATAGCCAAGATATGTAATCATCCCAAGTGTCCTTCAACAGATGAATGGCTAAAGAAAATGTGGTATATAGACAAAGTAGAATACTATCCAGCCATAAAAAAGAATGAAATCCTGTCGTTCACGGCAACATGGATGAGTTTGGAGAACATTATGTTAAGTGAAGTAAGCCAGAAACAGAAAGAGAAATATCTCATGTTCTCACTTATGTGTGGAAGCTAAGAGAGTTGATCACATAAAAGTAGAGAGTAGAATTGCTGTTACTAGAGTTGAGGAAGGGTAGGGGTGAGGGGGGATAGTGAGAAGTTGGTTAACGGATGCAAAATTACACCTACAGAGGAGGAATAATATCTAATGTTCTGTAGCACTGTAGGGTGACTATAATTAACAACAATTTATTGTATACTTTCAATTAGCTAGAAGAGAGAATTTTGAATGTTCCCAACATGAAGAAATAATAAATGTTTGAGGTAATGGGGAAAAAATCAGTGGTTGCCAGGGTTTCAAAGGAGGAGGCAGAGAGGAAGGATGAATAGGTGGAGTACAGAAAATGTTTAGGGCAGTGAAACTATTCTGTATGATACAGTAATGGTGAAAATATGACATTATACATTTGGTAAAACACATAGAACTGTACAAAACAAAGAGAGAACATTAATGTAAAATTGAGTTAATAATAATATATCAATATTGGTTCATAATTGTAACAAATGTACCACACTAATGTAACATGTCGACAGAAGGAGAAACTGTGGGGGGGGGCCCCTGAAAACCATCTGTACTTTCTGCTCAATTTCTCTGTAAACCTAAAACTGCTATAAAAAGAAAGTATATTACTTAGGAGAAAAGAAAAAAAGGACCTGTCTTCATTAGTTAATTAATAATATTTTTCTCCCTGCACTTTCGATTTTCATCTAAAGATTGCCAGATATTTGTTATTGTAGATACTTATCTTTATAGGTATAAGTACATGATTATTCGTATTCTGAGAAACTTCTTTTTAACTTACTTATCTAACATCATATAGTAGCTAGTTAACTATTAAGAGTGACTTGGGGGCCAGCCCGTGGCTCACCTGGGAGAGCGTGGTGCTGACAACACCAAGTCAAGGGTTAAGATCCCCTTACCGGTCATCTTTTAAAAAAAAAAGAGTGATTTGGGCCTTTGATATTTTGTTTACATGTTATTTCATTTGTTTGCATTTAATTTATTTGTTTGCATTTAATTCTAAATATGAATTAGTACCCATATTGAGGCTAAAGAGAAACAGAGGAATCTTTAAAGAAATAAGGAACAACTATTACATAAAATATATTTTTATAATTATATAAAATATAATTTTTCTTGCTTCCCCACTATCTTTTTACTCGCTTTTCACAGGAATTTCTGCCTGCTCATAAGTATCACGTGGATTAGCTTGGGCAGACGCTTGCCTTATGGAGCCATAGGAAAGCAGAGCATGGCAAAAGGGAAAGAGTGAATCCTGTGTCCTTTTAATTTGTATTGAGTGGGTTTATGAGAAACTATTGTGGAAAACTGTTCTAAGCACTTTAGGCTCAGGGAGTAGCTTAGCTTACTAAGCTGGCTTTATGCGCAGCAGCAGAGGGCCTGAACCTGCTTCCAGTGATTTGAGTCAGTCAAATGGGCCCCTGATCAGAGCATTGCAGCCTTAAATTTCATCAATAGCATCACTCCTCAAAAGGCTTTTTCAAAGAGATCTGCATGTTGATTATATTACAGCAATGTGTTATCTGGGAGGAGGGAAATAAATTTAATGTATTATAAGTCTGCAGCAAGGAGGGGCTCCTGGAGAAGCCACAGAGGAATTCTGCTGGGAGAAAGAGGGGAAGAAAATCCAGGAGGGGCAAGACAGCAGTGACTGGCTACAGTACCCGTGAAGAACCAGGAGGCCAGGTGCCAGCCTCTGTGAGAGCCCCGCATTACTGGGGCATTCAGCAGCAGCACCAGGCACTTATATCTGTCAAGCCAACAACAGACCATTGAAGAAAAACATTATTGTCCTCAATTTGCTAAAGAGGAAGTAAAGCCAGTTTCATCTTTTGTTAGAAAAGTGGAAATGTTAATCATCTTTTCCTCCCCGCCTTCTTCCCTTTTCTCCCATTTGCTCTGTTTTTAGTTTTGGTTTGGCTTGTGAAACTGTTAACAGAAGGATTGATATTTTCCCCAAACTCTAGTTCAGATATCTCAGATCCACTTGCTTTTCTGTTTAGATTGTAAAATAAAAGGAACAAAGGAAATGTTTTTTAACAACAATGAAGAGCATAAAATGATAAGCCAAAACTCCCCTCCTACCCTCAGCTTAGCTCCACTACCTAAAGATAACCTCTGAGAAAGGATTTTTAAAATTGACTGAGGTTTTAGAATCCACAGTATTTCTGAATTAAAGTGCAGCCTGATGAAGGAGTGTTTTCTAAACTAGCACCTCTATAAGCACAGCATGGATATAAATGATCGACACTCCTCTCATGTATCTGGGTCTTTAGAATAAGTAAGATAGGTCTCGAAGGAGATGGTCAAGTCTCCTTCACTTCACTCTAAGTAGGGGGACTCACTGATATCCTCAGGACAGAAGAGTAAGACTCAGACCAGAAGTCAGAGTAAACTTAACTGGCCTTTGCTTTTCCCCTTCACACCCATGATGTGGAGCTAGAGGGTGCTCAGAGCCACCCTCTGAAAGGTCTGTCCCTCATCTCAGCCTCCAGACAATGAGTTCTCCCCATTTCTCTCCCTTTAGGAAGAAGACAAGCCTACTCTCTATATGTTCAATGCTGTAACCTAAGAGACAATGTCAATAATGGAGAGCATTTCCCTTCTTGATAGAAAAGTGTCTAATCTGAGAACTGTTGCTTTGCCCCCCACATATCTGTCACCCTTCTTCCCCTGGATGATGGAGCCACAGAGGATTACTCAAAGCCCATCTCTTCTGAGCAGTGAGAAGCCCCAAACTGGATAATTTCCCCAAACCCTCAAGAGAGAGGCATTACTTTCATTTGGGAAATTAACCCCGAATTGGGGTTTTTCTTCCTGCATTTATTCTTCAGCCCAGGAAATTACAGCAAGGGACATAGTGGGGTTATAGTTTAACAATATAGGCTGGTAACTTTCAGTGAAACAAGCCAGATGACATTCTATTAGGCAATTAAGTGATCCACCAACAAAAGCTTGATCTTAGCAAACATTCTCTTCTTACGCAATTTCCCAGTACTTTACATATCAGTCAGTAACTTGTCTGTCTTTGAACCAGCAGCCTTGCTGTGTTACAACTCTTTATCTTACAACAGAGACCAATAGCCTGGGGACAATTTCCTGTTTTTTGTAAGGTCAATATTTGAAACTGCAAGGCTTTGGAAAACCAGGCCCTGTGAAATACATTTGCTTTATAGTATACTCCACAGAGAACACTGGTAATTCTGAGATGTGGCTTCCCTGTGAGTGCCTACTGTCTATGGACCCCAAAGGGACTGGAGATGTATGACTGCAACACCCTCAGGGACTACAGACTGATATCAGCACTGCCCACTATATTTGATATCAGCTACTACTCAGCACTAGGTTTCTTTGATACCAGATTTTGCAGCTTTTCAAGAGAAAAATGGAAATTTAGATTTTTATATGCAATCTGTTAACTTTACTTATTTATTGTAAAATAGTTAATACATTTACATGGCTTAAATATCAGAAGTATACAAGGATGAGTAGGGGTAAGTCTCCCTCTCTCTCCTGTCCCTCCAAAGCACTCAGTTCTCTCTCCACGAGCAGCCATCATTGTTATGAAGATTTAGAATCAAAAACATTTCTGAATTAAATCACAACACATGGAGGAGTTGTCTCGAAACTGAAACTTCCATAAGCACAGTGTGGATGCAAATGATCAACACTTCACTCTTGTGTCTAGGTCTGTATGCTAACTAAGAAATAAGAAGTGTCTCACAGCCCTGCCAGATCTTGTTCTGAAAGCAGGATTTGTTAATGTCCTCAGGATGAAAGAGAAAACTCAGACCACTTTATCTTTTTTTTCTTTCAAAATATATTTTAAGCTTACATAGAAGCAAGGTCAATCACATATTCTTTCCCCTTTTTACTGCACAAGTAGCATTTGATACAATCTGTTCCGAACCTTGCTTTGTGCAATCTCATTTTAAAATGTCGCCGTTTATATTAAAACAATCATTTTAACAGTGTGAAACCAATAATGTGCAGGCAGAAAAGCTGCCTTGCAGACTGGCATTTACTCGTGATAGACAGATTACAACTTTACTTTAAACACTGTACTTCCAGGTCACGTATGCTGGAGACAGACATCAATAAGACAAACTCAAAAGACTGTAAAATTTGTTTTAACCACACTAGAAAATGGTTCAAGCCTTATAGAAATTATTGTTTGAGATGAAGAGGTCTTTACTGACAATTAGCACATCTTTAGGTAACGTGCTGTACTGTAACATTGGTTGCAATGGAATTTGAGTTCTCCCAACATATACATAGGGCTTTGTAGGCATCCTTAAGTAGTTTTGCTTTATATAACTGCTGAATTTGCATTTATCAGTACTTCTCCTGCATTATTTATTTAATGATACTTATGCATTATTCTTTCATATTATTTTATTTTAAAAGATTGAGGCTCTCAAAACTTTTTTTAATGTACATATGGATTTTTATTTTAAACAAAGAATTGTTTACACAACTGTGGGGGTGGCTAAGCAAGCCTGAAGTCCACAGAGCAGGCAGTCAGGAGAGGTTCTCAAAACATCAACTATTGTCTCTGTTTTTGATCAGAAGAAATAAAATTCTAGAAATTGTACCCAGAGTACATCACTATAAAGCACATACCTGTTTTGTGTGCTTGCCGGAGGCTGAACCCTGCCCAGAATATGATGGGGCTTACATGAGGAAAAGCACACAGTGGCATTTGTCCCCAAGCAACTGATAATCTAGTTACTTAATGAAATACCAAGGGATAAAACAAAACTAGAATAAACTCTGGTTGACTGTTCTTCAGGCCTATACTGCTCAGATTATGATGTGACATTCTAGAGCTGTAAGAGAATTTAGAGAAGGCTTGGCCCAACACCAACTTTTATAGACTTAAAAATAGCAATGTTTCTGAATGGTTAAGTTACTTGCTCATGGTGTGTCAGGACAACACACCCATGCCTTAGAATGACCCTCTAAGAGTGCGAGCTTTAGGGAATGAGCGTTTTTAGATACAAGTTTAAGGGCCTGAGCATCACCCTGGGAGACTTCTTTGGCACCATAAGAATACATGTAGGCAAGAAAAGAAGGGCCACAAGGGGAGAGGAGGAAGAACCCTTTGGCCTGCTTCATATCTTTGCCTAGCGCGTAACCAGTGTTCCTTAAGCAGACAGCCACCTAACTAGATGGTAAAGGAGTCCTCAACCAGCTTCCCTCCAGGTTGTCCCAATAGCTCTGAAGTCTCTGCGCTAGCTTTTTCTTTCTTCTAGCTTATCTACATGTTTATTTGCTTGTTATTGTCTATATTTTACATACGCTTATAAACTGACATTCATCTTTTCTAAGACAAGGTGTGCCTAAACAAATGAGCGAATAAACGAATGCCTTTTCTTTACAGAATGATGCCAGTTGGGACTTACCACTGTAATTGCCTCATGGCAGGTATTTATGGCCAGCCTGAGCACATTGCATCTGAGAAACCATTCCAGGAATAGGGTTGTGTCAGCTTAGACCTTGAAATTTCGCTGGCTCCAGGGTCCCTCTACCAGCCTTTAGGCCCAGGGAGATCTACTGTGCCATTTTAATTCCTTTCATTGATGAGAAAACTGAGGCTCAGAGAAGTTAAGTGACATGATCAAGGTCATACTTCTCATAAATGGTAATCATATACCCAGGACTGAATTCTTTCAAACTATTTATCCTGTCAAACCAATATGACTTTATTGATGCCCTTCAAGTTCTAATTAATGTTTTATTTTGTTTCCCCTGTCAGGGAAAGCCAAACCAGAGAAATGGTTTCCATATTCAAGAAGAAAAAGTCCAAATCAGATAGGCAGATATTGATCCTGGGGTTATGAATGAGGGATTCAGAAACTTGGGCGGTAAGGACCACATGGGGAGACACTGGGGATGATTGCCTGGAAGAGGCACTGTTGCTTCCATCTGCTTTCCTGTGTGGCCTGAGCATGGTAGATATGTTTGCAAGTAAAGAGTGGGTGGATCTAGGTTTTATAATGCTCACATTATATTAATTTTGTGGGTCCTCTTCAACAAAAAAAGAGAATCTAAAATCAAGAATATAGAACTAAACCAGTTAGAGACTTCTTTGTTCCTTCTCCACTCCCACTACTTCACTTGACTACAATAAATAAATAAATAAACAAAGTAAAAAATAGAGAATTAGAGGCCCTAATGCTTAAATCTCATTAGTTTTACTCTCTTTTCAGTAATAGTTTTTAGTTGGGTTTTCTAGAGCAACATAGCATTTTTCAAGTAAATTTCTACTTTCTAACAAAATTTCTAAACTTATGAAGGAATTTAATGTGTGACAAAGAAGGCGTTAAGAATCAATAGGGGCTGGTTAGCCAGTTGGTCAGAGCACAGTGTTAAAACACCAAGGTCAAGAGTTCAGATACCCATACCAGCTATCTTCCGGGGGGGGGAAAAGAATCAGTAGGGATGAAAGGATTATCTAACAGATAGTTCTGGGTAACTTGCCTAGAAATTATCTGGATATTCAAAATTTGAACATTAAGAGAAAAACCATTCATTGTTATCTTTGTTCTTTGAGAAATTAGGACTGCTTCATTGCAAGGAACTGAATTGATAGTCATAACACCTGTAATATTTGCTACCTGACAGAGAATTGAAGAGGAATAAAATATAGTGCTTGAAGGATGTGCACCACTGATGTTAAAGAAGATTTAAGTCATACAGCTTTCTCTGCAGTTTTCAGCATCAGGGCTCATCAGCAGTAGGCAGGTTGAGCTAGGGATAGCTGAGACCCTGGGGCTAGGCAACCACCTAGGGAAGGACAGATGGGTCAGGAAAAACCCATATGCAGATATCTAGCAGAGGGAGTTTGCCTCAAATAAGTCCTGTTACTGGAGGTCCTGGAATAGGCAGGTCAGTCTGCAACTGTTGATTGGTAAGGCTGAGGAAGGCAGAGAGTGACCATCAGGGAGATCCAGCAGGGACCTAGTAGGTGAATCATAGCACCAAGGTAGTGAATGAATGACACAGAGGGGGAAAACAAGACAAGCAGGTTGTTGACACTGGAAGCTCTAACAGGTAACAGAAATCTAACCTCAGGTATTGGAGTTCAGAGTAGGAAATTCAGGGATGGACCCTAAATCCTAAAACCTAAAAGGTCAGGTAGAATATTGGTTTCCATGATATGGGGCACAAGGTGGGGACTATGTCAGAAAGAATAGGACAAGTTACTAGAACATCTGAGCAGGATGAACAGGAACGCCAACTTCCCACCAAACCTCTGAGCTACTGGCCTGGAATCTTAACACATTCCCTCCTACTGGTATTAAGATTACTCCTTGGACCTGGATCCTTCAAATGGAGGCTGTGTGGCCTCAGCTGTGAAATACCGAGTAGGCTAGGGTACAGGACCAGGCTAAAGCTTTGCACTGCTCATCTGTGAGTGATTTTCCCAATAAACTAAAATCATAGCAAATCATTCAAGTCAGGGGGATAAAATAAATACACCTGGAGCAGTGTTCAAAGTTCTTTGTTTCCAGAGCTACCCATGGGAATGAAACATTTTATAAGAAAATTTAGGTACAGCAAGAAACTTCAGAGAAACTTAATCTACTGTGGCAAGTATGGGCCATATTTTAGAAAGCTGTGTATCACTATTTCTACAGAATAGCTGCAGAACCCCCTCTTTGTCTCTACAGAATAATTCCATAATTCTCTACCAAGAAGAGTGAGCTGTCCAAGCCGAGGCCAGGTTTGTGAGGGCTGAGGCAGGTCAGGGGTGAGGGCAGTAAGCAGGTCAGGCTCGGTGAGTAAGCACGTGTGCAAATCGGAACCAACCCACAAGAGAGAGCAAGTTCATGGTCAAGAAATCCAACCCAAGGAAGGAGTCACGGAGGAAGAGCCCACTTCACGATTACAGGTTACAGCATCAAAGAACGTCTGGAAAGAGGGGGACCAGCAGGAGACATGCCTGTCATCGTGTGCCTATCTGTGGAAAGATAGGGGAAGTAGAAAGGAAAGAAAGAGAAGGGCATTTGAAAGGAGGAGGCTTTCTAGGATTTAGAAAGAGTCCTAAAGACATAAATCTGAGGCCAAATTCTACTCCCAGCTAGCTGAGTAACTTCAGGCAGTTCATCTTTCTGCGACTCACCTTCCGAGTTTATAAAAAAGGACAACTGAGTGGACTGGTCTTTGAGATCTTTCTATCTTCACCCTTCTGTGACTCTAAGATTACTGGTATTATGAAATCCCAACCCCCAAAGATAAGCACAGTTTAGAAGCCCCCAAGAACGGAAAAAGGCTGGTCTGCACAGAGAAGTACGGACCAGCCTGCTAGGTTAGAAGGGCAGCACATGTCCAGCAATGGACCAGAACTTCATTCAACAAATATTTACTGAGCATCCCCATGAGTCAGCACCACTGGGGAAAGCAGGCATGGTGGCACTGTCCCTATCCTCTTGAAGCTTGCATTTCAGTGGGGGAGGCAAGCACCTCAAGCAAACAGAAAAATATCTCATTTTACTTAGAGGTAAGAACTATGAAGTAAAAGAAAGCAGGATACGGGAACAAAGACTGATGCAGTAAGGTGGGGGAGGGGGGAGGCTATTTTACATAGTTGCTCAGAAAAGGAGATGACGTTTGAGCAGAGATCTGAATAAAGAGAAGGGGAGGTTGTAAATCTACTTCCTGGAGTAGATTTAGGTGAGAGATTATCTAGGGCTGAAATAGGGCAGAGCTGGTTGAGATGGAGACAAGGAAACAGAGTTCTTCAATACTTATGAGGTAAATCTGTCAGACCTAAGTGATTGTTTAGATGAAAAACACTCATGAAAAAATGGGAAGGATGAACACCAACTCCCAAGTTTTAGCTTAACTAGCAATAATGATGTGACAACAACCTAGACAAAGAACACAGGAGGAAAAGCAGGTTGGGGGTGAAAGATGCAAGTTGTCTTTTAGAATGATGGGGTTATACTGCAGTCCTTTAGCTGGCACCTAGCCCCAGCAATGGGAAACTGGAGCTGGAATTGAGGCCCAGACTGGAGATTTGGGCTTGGGAGTGAGTGGCATCTGGGTGGTCAGTGAAGTCATTAGCATCACTGAGATCGCCGGTTAACTGGCCAACAAGTGTTCAGTGAGCATTTACCGGGTGCCAGGCTGTGTGGCAAGTCCTGAAGGAACTTTCCTTTTAATGGGAACATGAAAAAAATCTCCAAACAAGTAAAATGATTTCAAGTACTCGTAATAGGGGTACAAAGATGTACAAATAAGGTCATCGGATGAAGAGCAATGGCGGGAGGAGGCAGTGGCAGCAGACATTGCTTTAGCTGTGGTGGCCAAGAGGTGTCCTCTGTGAGGACATAATTTTTTAATTGAAAGTTGAATAAAAAGGACACAGCCCTATGAAAAATCTAGATGAAGACCTTTTCAAGCAAAAGAAATTTTAAATTGTTAGGTGCTGAGATGGGAGTGGACTCAGTGTGTTTGAAGGACAGGTGAAAGTTCAAGGTGGCCAGAACAGAGTGAATGAGGCAGTGTAGGGGGAGGCGAGAGAGCATGGGGTGGGCAGATTGGGAGGAGTTTAGGTTTTATCCCAGGGGGATGTGTAGAGTGAGAAGAGCAGAAGGCTGAAGGAATGATTCCTGGAAATCACCAACCTGAGGGACAAAGAGAATGTGATGTCATGAAAATCAGGAAAGGGTAGACTTTTGAGGAGCAAGCAATAAATTCTCCAGCAGCAGTGAATTACATTTATGTCCATAACACAGAACAGTTCCTGTTTCATGAAGGACAGAACAATTGGATTAGCTGGTGAGCATCATTCAACTCCCTCACCAATCAGTTGTAAGCTAAAGGCCCCAAAAGGCTATTTGTCCTGCCATGGTTTCCTTAGTTTCCTCTTCTAATATAATGGCTTTATTTTATGTGGTAATGTATATACATCAGCATTAAATCAATGTCCACAGGATTGCTTTGAGATAGCTGCAAAAGATATTTCAGCATTATATGCAATCTTTGAGCAGGTGAGAAAATGGAAACACACAGAAGTTACATGGCTTTTCAAAGACAATAAAGGCCTAAGCTAAAAATAGCATCCCTGTCTCCTTGTTTCAAGGTTGCTTTTCATTTTGCATCTTGCTCTTGCCTCTGTGGATGTCACCTCTTGCAGGGTGACAGAGACACGAAGGATTACTCAGAGCCCATGTATCCAGAGCAATGAGAGGCCCAAAGTGACTGTACCCAGGGAAAACTCCTTCAAGAGAGGAGAGCTCCAAGCACAGCACCAAGTCAGGTTTTTTCTCAGTTTTTATTGTGCAGGCAAGAAAGTTACAGAAGAAACACAGGTGGTTAATCAATCATAGTGAAAACATAAACAAATGGGCTACATGACAATCTTCATTAAAGCAGGTGTAATTTAAAATAGTTCAAGCAATTTACCATCAAAGGAGTCATAAAACTAAACTATGTGACATACAAAAACAAACAATAAGATAATCACCATAGCAGCACTTAGCTCTCCAAGAAATTTAAACAGCTAAGGGTAAGATGTGGAACATCCCCCAACCACTAACTAGCAGAATATCCTTGAAGATTTTAGCTCACATACTTTCCCATCATTTAGGTTTAGCTGCACCAAGGGCAACTGCCCCCAGAGCAATCACTTTTGTTGTGCTTCAATTCTCTTATCTACATCAAAGACTTTAGTCCTGTGAAAGTTTTCTGGTTTTTCCTAGTCTTATCATTTCTATGTGTATTTCTAAAGAGTTGGGCTATGGCTTAAACTACAGGACTTTGGTCCTGCTAAACTAAGGACTTTGGTCTTGCTATGCTATAGGCTATGGCCCTGTGAAATACATGTGTTTTATTAATGTCAATATCCTCCACAGTAGAAAGCTATCATTAGAAGTTTTACAGATTGCCAAACTGCAGTGAATAACTAGACCATAAACTGCCTTTCTTGATCCACAGGTGCAACACTTCACTTGGACATCTGGGATAGATGGAAGGAATTCCTGACGGGCTGTCTCCTTGGACAAAAACTTAAAGTCCAACACTAGTTATCAAAAGAAGGACCAGTGCTCAAGTACAGGAGATAAAGCAAGTGTTAAATTAATTTAAGTAATATTTTACCAAACTTCCATCTGACCTTGACCCTGCGATTCTCCCTACAGCTGGGGTGCCGCTCTATGCCAGTTCCACTTAGCACGTCTCAACCAGACATTATTATTGAGGTATTTGCTGGAACATGACAGCCAGGGCTGACAGCCTTTGGTGATGGGTTGCAATTTAGGTAGAATTTCCTCAGGAAAAACTAAATAATTAAATGGGTGACTTCAGTTTATTTGGATATTAGACTTTTAACAATACTTTTAAAGGCTGTCAGAATAAGTATCTTGCCACTCTGACATTCAGTTATTCCAAAAAAACACTTGCTAATTGATTGGCTGAAAACATTGGCCACCTCTTCCTAAGCTCACAAGTAATTTTTCAAACTGCATTTAATATAAACATTCACACTTTTGCCATACATGATGCATGGCACGTGTGGCTGGGGCAGTGGAGTAGGACAGGCTCAGAGAAGCAGGTGGGCATTGTAAGGTATTGCTGCAGCAGCAGCTTCCCAGATGCATAACCTGCATTAACCTATAGGTTTTAATTCAGTGATATTTTGGAACAGTGCCTACTCATGGGTGATTTAGTCATATTTTACGGAAGCCTATATACCTACTAGGAGCTCTAAGGACTCTATGAAGTAACAGATTGGAATAGCAGCTTTTACAATTTTATAAAATACTCAAATATTGTACATTAATTTCTATTTAGAGATAGTGATAATTCTCTTCTTTCATGTTCTGAATCCAAAGAAATATCTATGTTGCATTGTTACTTTTAATAATGCATATTTATTGAATACTTTCTTTGTGGCAGACACTGTGTTATATTTATAACTTCATTTTATACTTATAACAATTTTATAAGGTGGATACATATTTATCTTATTTTGCAGATGAGGAAACTGAGATGGAGAAACCTTCCCAATGTCACATAACTAACTAGGGCAGAACTGGGTACTGGGTCCTGACAATTTAATTTGAGTGCTCATGTGTTTAGCCATCTATACTCTTACTCTTTAAATAAAATCTAAGCTCTCAGAGTGAGCTCTTAAATAATCAGACTGAAAAGCTCCTTTTATTCCTCCACCCAATCAAGGAATAGTTATTGAGCATTTACTGTGTACTGTTCAAGATCCCAGGAATATAGCAGTAAACAAGATATGGTCCCTTCCTTTGGTAAGCTTATATACAGTCCAGTAGAAGAAATAGAAAACAAATAGCCAATTCCTGGAGTAGCAGAATTGCAAAATGTTTAGAAGTGCAAAAGCCAATGCCCATCTTCCGGGTTCAAAGTCCTGCTCCCTCAGTGTTTAGCTATGTAAACTTGGGCAAGTTATATAACCATCCTGTACCTCAGTTTCTTCTACAAAATGGGAATAATAATTGTATCTATCTCATAGAACTCTTTTAGAGATTGAGTGACTTAATAATCAAAGGGAACTTAGAAGGGTGCTTGGCTTATGATAAGGAGTATATAAGTGATAGGTGTTGTTACCGTTCAGTGTGGAAAGTGCTATGACAAGGGCACAGTGCAAGATGATACAGGAATGTATGGTATGGACATGAACTAGACTTTGGGAATCAGGTAGAGCATCCTGAGAAAGAGAAATCCAAGTTGAGATCTGAAGGACAGGTATTCAGGTAGGCAGTAGGGAGAAGAAAAAAGGATGTTCCAAAATAGATGGAATCACATGTACAAAGGCCCAGAGGCAAGAGAATAGATTCAGGGAACTGAAAGACATGCCATGTGGTAGGTTATAAAGTGAAAGAGAGTTAGTGGCCAGAGGCTGGAAGTATAAGAAGAGACCAGTTCCTACTTAAGTAGGAACATAAAGGAATTTGGACTTTATCTTTCAAGTGCTGGGGAGACACTGAAGGAAGGGAAGGGCCAAGGTGAGATCTGCATTATAGAACATGGCTCTGATGGCGGTGTGAGGAACAGAGGCTACAGGGACACAGGGAGACAGCCAAGAGATGATGGCAGCCCCAACTAGGCTTATGCAGTAGATGTGGGGCTAAGAGGGCAGTCTGTGAAAAGATACACTTAGGAGGCAGAATCAACCGGTTGAGGTAACATATTAGATACAGGAAGAGGGAGAGGGAGGAGAAGACCAGGATGAAGTCCAGTCTCTCAGAATGAATAATGGGGTAGATGGAGGGTCTGTTCATCCAGGAAGGGAACTGAAGAGGAGCAGATCTGGGGGAGAAGATGGGGAATTCTGTCATGCACATGTCAAGCATGAAGTTCTTATTGGAGCTGTAAATCACACCATAGAGGTTGGAAGGAAAGATATGGGCCAAGAACTCGGTATCATCAGGGGAAGGCTAGTTGCCCAGCTGCCCAGAGAGCTCAGGGGGCATCTTCACTGTCCATCCTGGAGGGGGCTCTTCATCCCAGATTCAAATTCAGAAATGTTGACTTGCCTTAATGAATTTCAAAATTTCAAATTGATGCATGAACCAAATACCAGCATATTAATATATAACTCAAATTAGTTATAATCTAACTGCCAGAGTGTTGCTTTGCCTCCCATGGATTTGTCACCTCTTTTCCCCTGGGAGACAGAGCTGCCAAAGATTACTCAAAGCCCATCTCTTCTGAGCATTGAGAAGACCCAGAAACAGGTTAATCTCCAAGAACCCTCAAGACAGAGGCATTCCTTCCATTTGGGAAATTAACCATGAATTGGGGTTCTCTTCTTGCATTTATTTTCCAGACCAGGAAGTTACAGGAAGAGAACATAGGTAGGGTTTTTGCTAAATACAGTTTAACAAGTTTAACAATAGAAGCTGGTAACATGCAATTAAGTTGATCCACTAACAAAAGCTTGATTTTAGCAAACATTCTCTTCTTACAGCAATTTCCCAGTTTCTTTACATATCAATCAGTAACCTGTCTGTCTTTGAGCCAGCAACCTTGCTGTGTTACAACTCTTTATCTTACATCAGAGACTATATAGCCTGAGGAAAATGTCTGGTCCTTTGCAAGGTCAATACTTGAAACTGCAAGGCTTTGGAAAACCAGGCCCTGTGAAGTACATTTGCTTTATGCATATTCCACACCAGAGAGTCCAGAGTTCCACATGCTCTGGACAGAGCATCTTCCCCATACAGAAAAATACATGGGAAGCTACATACACTTCGAAAGATGGGGTGGTGAGCATGTAATCAGAGACAGGAGAGTGGGGTATATGCAGTAGGGTTTGTGTGATGTCAGGCTAGCTTGCCTCTGTCTTACAGTGGAGAAAGACAGCCCTGCCCAAATGTGTCCTGGACAATGCCTGGCGGGACCGTGTTGAGGTTTGCCTCCCTCTCACTTGTCTGAACAGCCATCACCAGTCACCCAACTTATGCCTTACAGAGTGCTGGAAAGACAGTCAGAAGGCCAGTGTGGCTCCAGTACAGTGAAAGAGGAAGAGAGCAGTAGGAAGTGGGGTAGGAAAGGGGGGCAGGGCCAGGTGAAGGAGGGGCCTTGGAGGCCAAGGTGAGGAGTGTGAATTTAAGTTGCAGTGGAAAGCTATTGGAGGGTTTGAAATGGAGGATAAGCATCCTCCAATATATGGAATAAAAAGATGACTGAGTGCTGTGTGACAAAGGCTTGCATGGGAATAAGAGGGAGACCAGTTAGGAGGCTAGCACCAGTGGGGGCAGTAGGGGTAGGTAGTGGTTTAGATTAGGGTAGTAGAGCTATTGAGAAGCCAGAAAAAAAGGATTGTTCAAATGACAAAACAGGAGGTGGCTGGTTAGCTCAGTTGGTTACTGCATGGTGTTATAACACCAAGGTCAAAGGTTCAGATCTCTGTATCTGCCAGCTGCCAAAAAGAAAAAAAAAAAAGAGAAAGAAAGAAAGGACAAAACAAACATAAAACTTTCAAATTTCTGAAATGTGCTGAATTGCTTCCAGTATTTCTTATTTAATATAAAGCTTGATATTTCTCCTAAGTATTTGATTTTCATAAGAAAGACAACCACTTCAAGGAAACTAGTTTGAATTATTTACCTATGTATAGCAGGATAATGTGTATAAGCAGGATTTGTGCAGTTTAAATTGTATATTACTATATGCTTTTTCTAAAAACATGTTTAGGTAAAAGTTAGGAGGAAATAAACACTGTAACTAGAATGTTTCATGGTATTTAGTGTAACTACTTTTGTCTGTTTGCTGACTTACTAAACATACCCCCCACACCTTGCTCCACTCATTCAGGTATCAGAGAAAGGTAGCCTTGTACATTGTCGCCTTTTATGGGTACATTGAACTCACTGAATGGGCCCTGAGGCAGGGTGTGCAGCCCCACGAGGTAGTTGGTGTTCACCCCTGTAGAGCATGGTGCTATGAAGCCCTTCATGCAGATGTCTCTAAATGCCCCATTCATGCAGCTGCAGAAGCAGGCCAACTGTTGATTCTGAAGGCCTTTGTCAACTGCAGCATGCTGTGCCTAGAATGCAAAAATGCCACGGGACAAACTCCCCTGACCATCGCGTTCAAACACAAGCATAAAGACTGTGTATTATATTTGCTCAGTAAATTGTGGTCTACGGTTTCTTTTCTGAAGATTTCAGTGTCGATGAGGATTTATATTAAAATATAGGGTCCTCAGAGCTCAGAGACATAGCCTTCATAAAAGCTAGCTTGTGGGGCCGGCCCGTGGCTCACTCGGGAGAGTGTGGTGCTGATAACACCAAGGCCACGGGTTCGGATCCCATATAGGGATGGCCGGTTGCTCACTGGGTGAGCGTGGTGCCGACAACACCAAGTCAAGGGTTGAGATCCCCTTACCGGTCATCTTTTACAAAAAAAAAAAAAAAAAAAAGCTAGCTTGGCAGAGCAAGAGTCTCTGGGGCAAAAGTTAGAGACACTGTGATGGTAGATGGTTTCACCAAACCAAAAATGACCTCCAAGACCTGGCATAAGGCTGGGAACAAGGACTCACAAAGTACCTTGAGCAAGCCACTGCTGCTCAGTGATCAAAGTGCCAGCAAGAAACCTGTCAACCCTTAGTCAGTTTTGCAGCTGGACACAGGAGAACAAACCCTTGAATTGCCTCTACTGGTAGATGCAAATACATTCTCTGAGTTACAAAGACAACAACAACAAAATCCGAAAAAAAATTACTACCACAGCTAGGAAAAAAGAAAAGTTCATAAAAAATACTTATCTCCCCCAAGTCCCGCTCCCTCCAGTTTCAAGAGTGGGATATGCACATCCATCCTTTCACTATGCAATACCCAGTGACTTTTTACTAAGATCTTCCCTGGCATCTTTCTCAGAGCACAGTGGGAGGATTCCAAGGGAGAATGCAATCAACTGCTTAGCTGTGGCAAGGTAACGTTTTCTCTTTAAACTTACAAGGGCAAACCTTTAACAGGTCAGGAAAGGTCCAAGAAGCCCCACTATGCCACATAAAGTAATACAAGTTGTTCCAGTGCATCAGTACCAAGCTTCAATGATCTCAGCTTAGCCTCGTGTCTGAACAAAATGAATTGATATTATGACCAGTCCAATCTGTGTAGTACTTTACTCCTCAAGCTTCAGGAGAAAAATAGACACAGTGAAAAGAGTTGTATCAATTAGCACTTTTTTTTTTAAGCTAATAAGAAAGTGTTGATTATAATCAGAGGGAGAAGAGGGAAACTTGATATGGGAGGGAGACATCAAAAGCATTGTGGAAGACCAGTTGGTAATAAAAGTGGAAGAAAAGAAAGGAACAGTTTAATGACAAATTGAAGCATAAAGACTTGAGTTGACTTACTGGGCGAGACATACTTGTTCAGGTGGGGGGAGATCTATATCGGCTAGGGTGCTAGAATTGACGTTAATGTTTAAGGTGAGTTAAAAAGATAATCTATTATCACATTTAAAGAGATAAGAAAGTGTATCACAAGTGGACTTTTCAGGTACATTCATTTCATAAAGTAAATTTTGGTCATCAGTTTTCACTGAAAACACAACTCTCTGATAAGATCTCAGGTCCCATCCATTAATTATGGGATATTATTGGATGCTGACATTACAGTAGAACTATAAATTTATGAGTGGCTTTTTCCCTTACTCAATATAATGAGAAGGAAAGAAAAAAAGAAAGCTAGATTGTTTTACTTGCCTTTCTGTATTGGTCTTTAGTTCAGCTTTACTTTACTTCAGCTAGGTTGTTGCCACCTAGTGGTGAGAGTAATTTGGGGTGTAAAACACAAAATTCAAGATCCAACCTAATGAGGTTGATAGTAGATGAAGACATTGCTTAACAGCTTCAATCTTTGTAATTTGTGAGATATCCCCCACTAGAACATATAAAAAGAGATCATCTAAAATTCTGGGAAAATACTAGTAAAATGAATCGAAAAAATTATATAGCCCATCTTAAAATCAGACGGTAAACACAAGAAATGAAATACTGATTTGTTATATCAACAGATGCACATTAAAAATGAGGTTATTTTTTCAAACATTCAGTAAATGTTTATTATAGCCCAGTACAGAAGTAGGAAGAATGGAAACATGCAAAAGTTTCTGTGTTTAAGGTGGGCATGTGTGTGGTTTTAGATGAAAAGAGCTGCTAGAGTCTACTGTGTGGAGTGCTTCCTTAAGGAGGATTGAATTATAAAATACACAGTAAAACGTACAAAGATCACCACTGTCACATGTATGGCTTGTTGAATTTTTACATTTGCACACATTCATGTAACCACCACCCAGATCAGATACAAATTATTTCCAGCACCCGCAAAATTTCCCTCATGCCCATTGCCAGTCAATAATCCCTCCCAGATATAACTATTATTCTGATCTCTGTTACCAAAGAATAGTTTAGCCTGTTCTTGAACTTTCTATCATATGGTGTACACCTTTTGTGTCTGGCCTTTTTGTTCAACATAATGCCTGTGAGATTCATCTGTGGTTTTGCATGTATTGATTGTTCTTATCCTACACAGAATTCCATTTCTATGTAGTATTCCACATCCTAATTTATTTATCCATTCTCCTATTGATGGACATTTAGGTTGTTTCTAATTTGGGGGCTATTTTGAATTAAAATGTATGATTATACTTGTATATGAGGTTTGGTGGACATTTGCATTCCTTTCTCTTGACCTTATGCCTAGAAATGGAATTGCTGGTCACAGGGTAAATTTATGTTTAGCTTTAGTAAATGCTTCCAAACTGTTTTCCAAAGAGGTTGTACCAGAGCGCTGTTTTTATAGCTATTTCATAAGTATTGGAGTTATCAAGGGGAGGCTATTTCAAGGTCAAGAAGAAAATTGCTGGGGAAAACATTTCATTAAAGAAAGGGGTTAGTGCAGAAGGGAGACTTATAGGAGGAGTGGTGGTCAATCTGACTGTGCACTTACTCTGGAAGTTCCTCCTAGCAAATCCTCTTCTATTTCTCTTTTCCCAGTATTTTTCTCTTCCTTCTGTTCACATCTTCCACTTCATCCCCATCTGTTTACACCCCTTTTTCTCTGCATCTTTCCCAGGATCTGTTCTACTTTCTTTTGTTGATGGGCTGTGGAGAGGAAGGAGAGACCTATGTTCTCATGTCCTTGCACATCCTTCTTGATCTGGCTCATGCTCCTCATAGAAGTTACAAAAGCACTCATGTCTACTTGAGGCAGCTAGTCAAGCTGGATGGTCAGGTAGTCTGAGCACTCATCTATAAACAAACAGTCCAGCTCTTGTGCCAAAAAGACACAAACATGAGGAGTGGATGTACGCTATCTTGATGGCTGTGTGCACCAACACCAAGCTACTATCATATCCAGGAGCTAGGGAAGAACCTAATGTAATTCTTCATGATGCTAACCTAAGGAATTGATTCATGGTGGGTAAAGTAGCCATTGAAGGTTTCTGATTGCATAGACAGGGGAATCTCCCAAACCAGGACCCCAGACACCTCATCTGGCATCATGTGAAAGTGCTTGCTGAACCATATGTCATTCAGGAACTCTACCTTTAGATTCACGAAAATACACCTTTTACACTTAGCTCAGACCAAGTCCTAATGTGGGTCTGGGTTGGTGAGTGCATGCGGCTGGTGTATAGATGACAGTGACTGAGGCCAGAAGGTCACAAAGAGTCTCATTCCTCAGCCTAGGAGATAGTATAGGCTTTACACAGCTTGAAGGTATCTCTAAGGTTAGATATTTAAGGATATGTCTAGAAAACAGCCTTCCTTACTGTTTATCATCTAGTTCCAGTGAGGTTTATATGACCTGGAAGTCTGTTTTCATGAAGATTCAAATGTGAGGACTCTGTCCAGCAGGTTGAGAATTTGAGCAAACTGAGAATAGATGGTAATCCCAAATGCTGACTCTGATGGGCTTTTGTCCTCTGGATAAAAGTAAAGCTCTTTTAGGATAGTGCCTAGCATATAATAAGTGCCCAAGAAACAGTTTTTGAATGAATGCAGAAAAGCCAAGGTTCAAATGCCAGGGAGAGAATCAGGATGAGCTCTAGATCTAGGAGGAGTTAGGATATGCATTGGAATAGGAGATAAGAAGACTTCAAATTAAGTCAGTTGGGATATGAAGAAAGGCGAAAGGTGCCTGAGTGATTTCTGGCTTAAGACTTGATTTTATGGCCCTCTAACCTAGTTTAGAGGGCCTAGGGAGAGAAAGCCACTGAAGTAAAGCAAGAAATTAATCCAGAACAAAAAAGTTGAATCAGGCGGACATGGGTCTGATTCAAATATTTGAAACATTATGGTACTTTTATGCAAGGTTCTCCTAACAGATTGAGTGAAAGCCCTTTAAAAATCTGCAGGACTTTGCTAGACAAAAGGGGTGTTGATGAGAGAAAGGATCAGGTAGAGATAGTAACATGGTCAAAGGCACTGCTGTGTAAAAGGACAAGCAAGAAATTTAGTTTTTAGGAATGTAAATGGATTTGCAAAAAGCATTTTAGAGGCTAGGAAACAGTTGGCTGGAAATGAGACTGGCAGGGTAGATTGCACCTACATTAAGAAGCATCTTGTGTGCCCAAGTGGAGAGTTTGCTTCTCATTCCCCTTTCCATGTGGAAGAAGGTGGGTGGGAAGCTCACAGGAGTTCTTTCTTATAAGTCACATAAACAAATTTATGTGACTTGTTTGTTTTTTAAGACAAATCTGGTGGAGTTGTATGAAAGATTCACTGAAGGAGGTAGAGAAAGACTGCGATAGATTTAGGGGGCTGCAGTAAGAAGAGGGACAATAAAGACCTAGGCTAGAACAGCAGTAGTTAGGGAAGAGGGGAAAGGCCAAATGTAAGAGATATCTCTGTGGAATAATCTATAAAATTTGGTCACTAATTGGGTGTGGAAGTGGAGAAAGAAGGAATTGAGTTTTGTTTCTAGGTTTGGAGATGGTGAAGATAGCAAAGTCAATATGTTAGCACGAGGATACTGAAAGGGGACACATTTAGGAAAAAGATAAAAGACAAGTTAAATTGGAAGTGTCTGTGGGATAAATATTTCTATTTGGTAATTGGAGATATGCAACTTTTAAGAAAAGTCAGAATTTAGGAGTCATGATATGGGAATTAAAGCTTTGAGTAAGTGAGACCTCCTAGGATAAGGAGGCAAGAAGAGAAGAGGACCAAGGCTAGAAGCTAGAAGGACCCTAGCATTCAAGGAGATGTAAAATTCCTCGGTAATAAATCACATTTGTATCCTACGAAGTAGGAGTAATCATACGAAAATGTATGTCTTTATTAGTATATAGCCAGAGAATAATTGTCATGAAACATTAAATTCCATTGTATTTCAGTTAAACACCATCAAAATATCTAATATCTTTTCAATGAAAAATCCTTATATATGTTTGTGGGGGCAGGAAGGGGAGAAGGGAGAGCAAGTCAGGGAGTGTGTAATGTATAGGGAGGTATAGGGAGTATGTAATGCCTACAGAGGACAGATAGAAAAAGTTTCAGTCTAGAGAATTCTACATGACATTAAGTGGTTTTCCGTTTCTAGTTGTGGGTTTTAAACTTCTAGGACTGCCTTGGGAAAATATCATTCCCACTGCACCACAAGGAACTGATTTTAGAAAGATTCCTGTTTTTATTTCACATCTTATCTATGTGACAAAATAAACTGGCTGCAGCTACAAATCAACCTGAAGACTTCCATCCTTTCAGTAATATATGGGGACAAGATTGGGCCTCATAAATTATGTCTTGTTTTCTTACAGTGCCTTTAAGGAGAAACGATAGCTTCAGCAGTTAGAAATAGCAAGAGTCCTGGCCAAAAAGAGCATTTCTAAACTGACTACCCAAGGAAGGCTGACAGCATGTGAAAACCCTCAGAAATCGTGCATTGAAAAGTCGTAACAACCCAGTTTGGACAAAGACCTGTTCAAATAGAATCTCCAGTTCTAATGTTAACATCTCTAATAACAGTTCTAATGTCGTCTCCTCTAATAACAGTTCTATTGTCATCATCTCTAATAACAGTTCTAACGCTAACAATTCTAATGCTGCATGAACTTCGACAGGACATTTACTGTTTAACACCATGTTTTCTCGGACTCCATCACCTTAAGTGAAAATTTAGGGCCTTTTTTTTTTTTTTTTTGCCTAAACAGTCTGAGGAAGAATTCATAAGAACTGAAAAGAGTAGCTGTCTGTTGGGTAGAGGAACTGAGACAATGGGAAACAAGAAAAGGAGTGAGAATTTTTACTGTTTCTTTTTTATTTTTCTGAGTTTGTTTTAATGTTTTTTTTTAAAGCCATATGAATGTAGAACATAATAAAAATAAATAGTTTTTAAATTCTTATGTAAAGAAAGTCCCCAGAAGAGTTACAAATATCATCCAGGTCTAGTGCTAGTCTCAGACATCTTTTGAACTTCTGCTGAAACATTGCTTTCCATTAATTTTTTTTTTAATTGAGGTAAAGTTCACATACAGTGAATTGCATGGATCTTAAATATAAGATTCAGTGGGTTTAGCAAATATATATGTCTGTGTAACCAATATCACAATAAAGATGTGGAACACTTTTCTTACCCTGGAAAGTTCCACCAAGCTCCTGTTTCAGTCAATTCCAAGTCCCTGTAGGTAACTGCTATTCTGATTTCTATCTCCATAGGTAATATTTCCAAAGTATTGGAAACATTCAATTACTCACTTTTGCATCTGGGTTATTTTGCTCAACTTAATGTTTTGAGATTAATTTACACTGTTGCATGTATGAGTAGTACATTCTTTTTCGTTACTGAGTAATATTCCATTGCATGGATGCACCATAGTTCATCTGTTCAACTGTATGGACATTTGGGTTGCCTCCAGTTTCGAGGCATTATGAATAAAGTTCTTATGAACGTTATTATAAAAGTCTTTTTCAGGATACATGTTTTCATTTCATTTGGGTAAACACATAGCAGTGGAATTGTAAAATAATAGGGTGAACTTACATTTAACATTATAAAAAACTGCCTAAAGTTCTCCAAAGTGGTTTTATGATTTTACACTTCCACTAGAAGTGTACAAGAGTTCTAGTTGCTTCACATACTCACCAACATTTGGTGTCATCAGTGTATTTTATTTTTAGTCATACTAGTGGGTTTGAAAGGGTGTATCACTGTGGTTTAATTTGGATTTCTATGATGACTATGATGTTTAACACTTTTTCATGTGCTTGTTGGCTATTTGCACATCTTCTTTTTGAAGTATCAATTTAAGTCTTTCCCCACTTAATAAACTGGGTTGTGGGCTCGTCAGTTAAGCCCAGTTGGTTAGAGCACAGTGTTATAACATCAAGGTCAAGGGTTTGGATCCCTGTACCAAAAAAAAAGTTTATCTTTTAATTCTAGGCTTATTGAAGATTTTTATGTACTTATGATACAAGTTCTTCATCAGATATATGTATTGTGCATATTTTCCCCAGTCTGTGGCTTGCCTTTTCATTTTATTAATAGTCTTTAGATAAACAAAATTGTTCATTTGATGAAATACAAGTTATCATTTTTAAATTTTATGCCTCATGCTTTTTCTTTTCTGTCTAAGAACTCTGCCTACCCCAAAGCAGTTCAGATATTCTCTTAGATTTTCTTCTAGGAGCTTTATAGTTTTAGCTTTTGCATTAGGTTTATAATCTATCTTAAATTACATATGTGTGTGTGTGATGTGTGGTAAGGGTCAGGATTCATTTTTTTTTTCCCTATAAGTTCATCTAATTGTTCTAGTACCAATTGTTGAAAAGACTTTCTTCTCCCTCACTGAATTACCTTGGCACACTGTCCAAAATCAATTGGCTCGTATATGTATTGATCTATTTCCAGACTCTCTATTATGTTCCATTGATCTATTTGCTTGTTCTCATACCACACTGCCTTAATTACTGTAGCTTAATTAGTCTTGAAATCAGGTAATATGAATCCTCCAATTTTGTTCTTCTTTTTCAAGTTTTTGTTCATTCGTAATCCTTTGCATTTCCATATAAATTTTTAATGAAAAAGCCTATTGGGATTTTGATTGGGTACAACTGACACCTTAACTATATTGAATCTTACAACCCATTATATATTTCTCTATCCATGCTATAGGTCCCCATTTATTCAAGTCTTCTTTAATTTCTCTCAGCAATATTTATAATTTTTAGTGTAGTGGTCTTGCAAATCTTTTGTTAATTTTTTATAAATACAGTCATGTGCTGGGAAATGACATTTTGGTCAATGAAAGACCGCAGATATGACAGTGGTCCCATAAAATTATAATGGGGCTGAAAAATTCCTATTGCTTGGTGTCATTGTAGCCATAATGTTGTAGCACAATCCATTATTCATGCATTTGTGGTGATGCTGGTGTAAACAAACCTACTGCAAAATATGCTAAGGAGGAGTGCCTGGCTTACCCATGGGGTGACCCTCCTAGAGGTAGCTCAGACCTTTAAGACAGAAAGCCAAGCATCTGGCACATTAGATCTTAACTCAAGTGAAAGAGTTGTTGTCTACTTTAGAATTCTTACATTTTTAAATGATTCCCACCCATCCCCATAGCAAAATAATAGGGTTTTTTTTAAAGGTTTCACAATCATTTATTAAGAAGCAGCTCTCAGACATGATCAACAAATGGTGCAGACATTTCAGCTCTTCAAGATAAAAGAATAAGATTTTGAGTGAAGAAAGTCAGAAACAGAAAGAAAACTACTCACAGAAATTTAGAAAGAAAAGAAAAATCAGACTAAGGAAACTAAGAAACAGAGGTAAGTATGCCATGTATATTTGCAGTTGGACCTTTATCTGCTCTTGTTAGGTCGGTAGGACAAAGTAGATAATGGTATGGGCAGGGGTGGTAAAAAGATCCCCAAAGAGAGTGGGCAGAAAATACATCTACAGGGGAACTTTTAAGAATGTGGGCAGGCTCCCACCTTCTTATCCAATTAGATTTACCCCTAGGAGGGCTGGAGGTAATAAAGTGAGAAAGGGACAAGTTTCAACCCGGTGTATCTTGTGAATATCTCATAATCCCATAAGAAGAGAGTTGGCATTTGGGAGCTAGCCAAAAGACAGAATTAGTTCTTTTTTCTTTAGCTTCCTAGCTGATGGAGTTTGGATGTGTTGTCCCCTCCAAAACTCGTGTGGAAATTTGATTCCCAGTGTGGCAGTGTTGGAAACTGATTGAGTCATGGGGCTGGATCCCTCATGAATGGATTAATGCTCTCCCTGGGGGACGGGGGATTAATGAGTGAGTTCTCGCTCTACTAGTTCCCGTGAAGAGCTGGTTGTTTAATAGACCCTGGCACTTCCTCTCTCTCTCTTTGCTTTCTCTCACCGTGTGATTTGCTTGAACCTGCCAGTTGCCTGCCCCACTTTCCGCCATGAGTAGAAGCAGCCTGAGGCTCGTGCCAGATGCAGCTGTCCCAGAATCGTAAGCCAAATAAAACTCTGTTCTTTATAAGTTACCCAGTCTCAGGTATTTCTGTTATAGCAACGAAAAACAGACTAAGAAATGAGCTTCACCAAGTTTCTTAGAATTTTAATTAAGATTCCAGACATCCAACCATAATTTTCAGATAGTTTCTGTTAACAATATGAATCTATATGCTTAGTTCAGTGTAATTAAGCCTATTTCTTTCAGAAAATACCAGTTGATTCCCAGTGCTTATGTTCTGTAAAACATAGACATGATAAATAACTATAGTATAACACTTTAATTTTGAGTGTCACTGGATTCACTGAATAATATAAAAGTTATCTGGGCTAACTGGTTAGCTCAGTTGGTTACAGTGCGATGTTAAAACACCAAGGTCAAGGGGTTTAGATCCTGGTACTGGCCAGCTCCCCCCCCCCCCCAAAATAGTTACCTAATTACTTCCAAGAAGGGTCCTGGGGTTTCTATCTGTTGAACTTTCTAGAATGCATGCAAAAGATCTGCTAGTTATTTCTGTCTCAAATCCTGATCTGGTAGTTTCTGAAGGTTTACATGGATTCTAACTAGCAAACTGTATAGTATTTGTGGCTTTTACACTGAATTTGTTTTCTAATTTTAAGTAGAAAATCATTTTAAAAACAATTATCTATGCTTAAACAACAAAATAATAGTTAATAACAGTTAGCTAACACTGAGTGCTTGCTAAGTGCCAGGCACAATCTCTACCTGTGAGTTAATTTTTTTTTTTTTTTTTTTTTGTCTTTTTGTGACCGGCCGCACTGCGCTCAGCCAGTGAGCAGTGCACCGGCCATCCTTATATAGGATCCGAACCCGCGGGCGGGAGCACTGCTGCGCTCCCAGTACCGCACTCTCCCAAGTGCGCCACGGGGTCGGCCCTGAGTTAATTTTCATAACTTTGTGGGGTGGTATTATTCCCCATTTAACAGGTGAGGAAAGTGAGGTACAGAGAGACTTAGTAACATAATTAGAAGGCCCATGCTCATACAACTAGGGGCGAGTGCAGATAATAGGAAAATTCATTGCTATTCCCTTTCACAATATGCTTTCACATAACAACAAAATCACCTAAGGATGCATTTCTCAGAATGTATCCTTGTCTGAGCGATGCATGACTATATTTTTTATGCTGTTTCCTAAGAAGATTTTAAGTTAGATTCTGGTACAACAGTCAGAGGCATCTGAAATCTAAATCTAATTTTTAAAAAATACCTTTGAGTTCCTAATTAGATATTATGCGATCAGGGCACAAAGAAAGTTAATACAGAAGAAAATATAACGATGATGCTAAAGAGATGCTGTAAAGCAGCATGTGCGTAGGTGTTAGTTCCTACAGAGAAAATAAGAGGGGACAGTGACTGGAAGAGGGCACGACAGAGATTCTGGAATGCTGGTGACATTTTATTTCTTGATCTGGGTTAACAGGTGTGTTCAATTTGAGAAAATTCAACAAGGAATATTTTTTCTATCTGTACCCTTTTCTGTATGCATTTATAATACAATAATAAAGCGTGAACCAAAATAATGAAAAAAATCTCAGGAGCTAATTCATGCAGTTTGTGCCAGGCTCAGGCTTCTGAGAGGGCAGTTCATGTGAGTGAGGGGTGTCACCATGCTATTGTCCCCTTGACAGCATACTGAATTGAACTGTTATTCCTTGCAGCAGGTAATAATATTTTTTGTATCATTCATACACAGCCAAGGAAATGCCCTGTGCAAAGATTCTGGGGCAGGAATGCCCAAGAAGGAGAAAGGAACATGGGAAATATGAGGAAAAAAGAAAGTGGATGGACCTGGAGGAGGATAGAAAGATGAGAGTACAAGAGAAAAATTAATATGAAGCCTTGTTCCTTGCCAGAATCAACTGAAAAAATACCGAGTATTTGTTCTTTTTTCATGTTAGCCCTGGAAGTAAGATGAGATGACATTAAGACTTATAATAGTACAACTTATAATATTATACAATTGTAAAGCATCATTATCAGCATTCACAGAATACCCTGGGACATTTATTCTGAACCTGAATTTTACTGAAATTAGAATTATTGCCACATTCTCTATGCTTCCATGCCATTTTGTTCATTTCTCAAGCATTACCACTCATCACACTATATTGAAATTACTTCATTGTATGTCTCCCTCATTTTACTGTCATCTCCTAAAGGGCAAAGACATTGTTTTATTCATCTCCAAATTGCTGAGGCATGGCATACACTTGAACCATTGAAGAACTGCTCAGTAAATGTTTGTTTAATTAAATGAATGGATTTTAGGATGATCATGAACATGTAATTTTCAATTATTTGTGCACATAAAATCTTTTCCTATAAAATATAAATGGTTCAGTCTACAAATCCTTCAATTGCTTAATTCTAATTTATTGTTTCATTTGATCATCAAAATCAATTCCTTAATGTGAATTTATTAGTTCCTCTGAGCATAACAGCCCCGTATGGCACAGAAGGACAGTCATCATTAAAACATTCCTTTTACGGACAAAGAGGCTAAGCTTATAACGTATAAAAACAACTTGTTGGAAGTCATACAAGTAGTAAGTTTCAGAGCCAGATCTGGAATCTAAGCTTGATTTTACACTGAGTTAATTTCCTTTAGACAGCTACATGACTTTTGGAAACGGAAAGTCACTCCATAAATTATCCTTGGGAGTTTTTACTCCCAAGCCGGCTTTCCTTGGCTATAACTTGGCTTCTTGACCCCCTTCTTTGTACTGACAATTTTGCTACTCCCTATTCTTGCCTTCACCTTCCCAGCTCCCACTTCAGTCCCTGACATCACAGAGAAGAAAGGCTATTTCATATTGTCATAATATTGTATCTATTTGTAAATTCATTTCCACATTCCTTATTCCCTATATGTATACAATTCTTGAATATCTCCTTTGAACCAGCTGAAACTGGTTCTTACTGTAACCTTACTAATTCCCTCATTAATTAATTAATGAGTTCAATACAATTTTTGATATATGTTCATAATATATTTGTAGAAGAATCATGATTTTACCTTTTTGAAAATTATTCTTTAATAATGGTCATTTTCTCAATAATGTATGAATAAAAGCATCTTCAGGGAACAATGCCATTTTTGCTGATTTGCAATTTACAGTCCAAGTAAAATTGTGCTCTCTCTGCAAATATTGCTTCAAGACCTAACATGTTCAAGGACCTGCCTTTTTGTGCCCCAGTGGAGGAAACAATTCCAGTCAGATGTGAAGGACGAGGTAGACACAGAGAGGCAAGCTGAAAACCTTCCAATTTTCACTTTTGCCCTGGAGACGAAAAGAAAAAGTTGTCTCAATCACAAGATAGACGTTAAGAGTTTCTCTCTCTCTTTCCCGTCCCCTCCCCTACCAAGGGGGTGAGACCAAGGGGGTGAGATTTGGAGAGTCATATACCTATCAAGTAGCAATTCTATAGTCTCATATTTGAACCACGGCTGATGAAAAGAGAGAGTTGGAACCAAATTCCCACATGCCTTCAATGCATAAACATAAAGACATTGCTCTGAATCCTTCAAGCATCGGTCACTGTCATCATCAGTCATCCTTATCCTTATTTATAATCACGTGTAAAACTTGTTAGGAATCTTCATCTTTCAGCTTGGTGTGTAGACCGATGGGCTTTGGAGCAGCTGGGCAAGGGACCCGACCCTTTACTTCCAACCCTGTCACTGGCTTTTTCACATAATCTTTGGAGCTTTGTTTCTTCATCTATAAAAACGAGGCCATGGCTATTGAGAGTATTAGATGAGATACATTTAAGATAACATATGCAAAAGCTCTGTGAAAACTAATAGTTCTATAAAAGTTTCAGTTGCTTGACATGTTTCTCAGTTTCCTTATCTCTAATGGAAGTAATAATGGAACTTACCTCATAAGGTTCTTGTGAACTCTAAATGTGTTAACAAATGTAGAACAGTTCCTCACACAGAACTTAACAAATGTTAGCTATTGATATTACTAACGAACACTCCACAAGGGGGCGTGCCGGGTTTAAAACACCTTTTCATGTCCCACGGAGCCTAGCACCAGCACCCAGCAATCCCGCACTACATCTCTGCGGAATGATTTACAAACGGAACAATGTTCCGCGCCGCCCCGCCCCGCCCCGACTCGGCTGCAGCCAGCGTGAGCCGCAGGGGGCGTCCGAGCGCAGAACAGACGTACGGCGGAACTCAAAGCTCGGGGCGCTGCGACGCCGGCGCCTCTTTGCGCCTGGACACGGGCGCCGGAAGTGGCGAGGGCGGGGTCAATGCTGGCGGGTGAAAACTGCCTGCCAGCGAAGATGCTGCTAGACTTGTCGGAGGAGCATAGGGAGCATCTAGCCTTCCTGCCCCAAGTGGACAGCGCAGGTCAGGGGGCACGCCGGCGCACGGGCGGTGTTCCGTGGGCTGGGGAGGGCGCCCAGGGGAGAGCGCCGAGCTCACGGTCTCCTGATTTGCATTGCAGTGGTTGCCGAGTTTGGGCGGATTGCGGTGGAGTTCCTGAGGCGAGGCTCGAACCCTAAGATCTACGAAGGCGCCGCCAGTAAGAACTGGAGGGGAACCGGGAAGTACGGGCCATTCCCTGTCGCCCGGGAGAGAAAGGAATTATTGCTATTTCTAGGATCTTGTTCCCTTTGCAATAGAGTAAAATCAGCAGACCTTTTCAGTCAGGGCTTGAATCCTGCCCTTCCCATAAGTAGCTGTGAGATTTGTAAAGCTTCTATTAAATCAGTGTCTTCATGTGTAAAATGGACACAATACCGCCTGCCTTTCAGAAATACTGTGATGCTTAATATACCAACATTCGTGGAATAGCTGGGTCAGCTGTAAACATGCAAGTGTTTAGTTATCATTAGTTGTTCAGACATCTGCTTTTGCTGAAGTGTTGTTTTCTCACTGGATGAGGAGCAGTGTCTGAGATTAAGTCAGTCTCTATCGAGTTCCTCTTCTGCCAAGCTTGAAGGAGCTGTGCGTTCAAGAGAAGGGCTGTGCGCCTGGTACTAGTCTCCACGAGTCTGCGTTTTGTTAGGAAGATACGTGGCGGGAAATACTGCAGGCTTCTGGCTGGGAGTGGAGTGAGAAGGAACAGGAGGTGCTGGCCAACTTATTGTTTTTCATTGCAGTATTTGAAAACATGGAATAATGGATAATATTTATTTTTAATTAACAGTTTGAATCAAAGGGTAATTGAGCGGAAGCATAAATATCACACAGTAATTTATTTGCTCATTTTGCATCTTTCTCAGGAAAACTCAATGTGAGTAGCGACACTGTCCAGCATGGTGTGGAAGGGTTAACATATCTCCTCACTGAAAGCTCAAAGCTCATGGTAAGGGCTTCTGTGGACTGTTTTTGTATTACCTGGATTCTTAAGAAAGGTCCAGTGTACTCTACATAATAGTCCTGGCAGGTACCTGCATATTGTAGTAATTGAATGATTTATAATTGATTTTGTAAAAACATACCTAATAGTATGACTGTAACATTACCTGCTAGTATGAATACCTCTTACTTGTATAAATTAGAGTTGCCTCTAATTCTACATGTTGTTAAAGCATATGCCATAGTCTGTATCCTAGGAGGAGGGAGAATCAAATGATTTATTTTTTTCTATATCAGCAGCATCTGGATTGATGGAGAATAGGAAGGAAAACTGGGCATCTTAACAATTCTTTCCTTTTTATACTTCAATAAAGTATTTTTATGTATTAGTAACTCAGATTTTAGAGTAGTGAGCAATGGTTGTCTTTAACTATAAGGAATGTTTCTTTTACTAAACAGCAAGGAATTAGGGGATATCATATTCTTTTGTATGTACAAGTGTTTTAGCATTTACTAGACAAAGATAGATTTTGATATTCTGTTAAACTCAATTTGCTTTTAGATTTCTGAACTGGATTTCCAAGACTCTGTTTTTGTTCTGGGATTCTCTGAAGAATTGAACAAATTGTTGCTTCAGCTTTATCTGGACAACAGAAGGGAGATCAGGACTATTCTGAGTGAACTGGCACCCGACCTTCCCAGTTACCACAGCCTTGAATGGCGACTAGATGTACAGGTATGGCTTTTTTTTTCTTTTCTTTTTTTTTTAACCTGACATAGAATATAAGAATTATTTTAGATTTGTTTCTTGCTTTTTGTATTCTTTACCATCTTAAACAAGCTCTGATTTCAGACTTTGGTTTTTTAGTGTTCGTTTTCAGACTGTTTCACAAATAAATCATTTTCTTTTATTTTAAATGTGTTCAAATCAGTTTAATTTGCAAAGTTTGTAAAAAATTGGTTATTTTGGGAAAAGACATGATTATGCAGATTTTTTAGATGGTGCTTAGATTTTAGAAACTTTTCTCTGTAAATATAACACACATATAGGAAAGTGCACAGGTCATTATACAGCTCAATGAATTATTACATGATGAAAACACCCACAAAACTGACACTTAATCATGATGGGCACCCCAGACACATCATCCTTGTCTCCTACCAATTACTGCCCCTTTCCCCTTTTCCAGAGGTAACCAGCATCCTGACTTCAAACACATACATCACTTTTGCCTGCTTTTTAGCTTTCTGTATATGGAATGATTGATAAATATTCTTTTGTGTCTGGCTTCTTTTACACAATGTTATTTTTGTGAGATTCATCTTTCAGTTGTTTCTAAAGCCACGTAAATAAGCAAAAGAGAGTTTTTGGACCATTGCATGTAGCCCTTTATTAAACAGTAAGAGATGAGTGAATAGATGTTTACTGAATGTCATTCATTTGCTGATTAGAGCTGTATTAAATGCTTTAGGACCGAAAAGAAGTGTTAAGATACTTTCTCAGCTGGAAAAGATGTTATCTAGTTAGGAATATTAGGTGTTCTCAAGATAATTAGTAATTAAAGATAGTTATAAAATAAGATTCTGGAGAGGAAACAAGAATGCAGTTGTATAAATGAAGGTGCCTACTGAGTGTTTGAAAAAAGTACTCATGTAGTTCCGTGTGTGCTGGCATGATCCAGAAAAGTGTCAACAAAAGGTGAAATTTCAGAAAGATGAATGAATAGAGAAAACCAGGGTAAATATTCTTGGCAGAGGAGGCAGCATAAGTTTTAAAGGCCCACATGGGTATGGGAATGAGCATATAACTATGTGGTACAGTGCACTAGTTCTCAAACTTGACTTATTGGAATAACCCAGGAAGTTTTAAAAAAATTTTTGACGTCTGTTCCACGCCCAGAGATTCTGATTTATTGGTATGGGGTTTGGCCTGGGCATTAGGATTTTTGAAAGCTCCACTTTCACCCAGCCAATTCTAATGTGTGATAAAGTTTATGAACCACTGTTATGGTCGATTCTTCCTGATTTGAATGGAAGCAAGGTGGTCAAAATAGGTTACAGAAATTTAGTTAGAGGAGCTTAGACCTGACATAACAGACAATAGGAAGCCCTTGTAGATCCAGAATATTAACCTTGGTTTTCTCTATTCACTCATTTAGTGTTACCCTTGAGAGTAACATTAAAGCAGTCATTTAGGAAAGTTGGTCTAGCATCCTTGGGCAGATCAGAGTGAAAGTGGGAATTAGAAGTGTGGAGAACTTCAGGCCTTTACACTTTTTTTTCCCATCTATATGAAATGCTTTTTCTGCCTTGCCACTATCTCTTGACTTTACTCTTTCTTATCCTTTTAAGTCTTAGTTTAAATTAGGGCACAGCAAACTATGGCTTATGGGCCAAATCTGGCTTGCTGCTTGTTTCTGTAAATAAAGTTTTATTGGGACTTGCTCATTTGTTTACTTATTATCTGTGGCTACTTTCAAAGTATAAGGGAAGGGTTAAGTAGTTGTGCCAGAAACTGTATGGTCTACAAAGCCTAAAATATTTATCATTTGGCTCTTTACAGAAAAAGTTTGCTGGCCTCTGCTTTAAATAATGCCTCCCTCCCTCTGGGAGAAATTTCCTGTACTGCTAGATACAGTTAAATCTTGGTGGCATCTGTGTTTTCTTTTGCATGGCACTTGTGTTTCTTTTTTTGGCAAGTCATCTCATGCATACATAACTGATTTCCTCAGTAAAGTATAAACTCTGAATAGTGGGGACTATGCTTATCTTATATATTGTCTTTCTTCAAAGCTTCAATATTTCCGCCATGCTTCACACTCTTAGCTGTTGACTTTGCTTCCTGTTTGACTAAGAAAGGAGAAGCAATCAGAAGAGAACTCTCACGTGCTCCCGCTGCTACATCTGCCAACCTGCCCACATCAGTACCTGCTTGCTCTGCCTTCTCTCCTGTTGTTCTTGATGAAGTGTCCATGCTCCTATCTCTCTGTAGGCAAGCTCTTCCCTTGTACACATTAGTCCATTCCTATATGCCCATGAGGACTTAGTTCCAGCAATTGTTCCCTCTCTTTCTTACACGATACTTTATTTGCCTCTGTACTGAATCATTCCCTTCAGTACACAGTCAGAAATCCAGTCCTATCCATATAACCCTCCTACTGTCACCCCATTTTTTGCTTCCCTTTTCACCAAAACTTGGAAGAGTTATTTCTCTATCTATACTGATTCTCTCTCGAACCCACTCTAATGAGGCTTCATCATAACCACTCTCCTAGCATAACTTAATCAAGTTTATCACTTTTTTAGTCTTTCTGCCATTCTATTTTTAGCAGCATTTATCACAGTTCATCATCCTACTTGAAATACTTTCTTCAGTTGCTTTCTGGGAAATTACTCCCTTTGGTTCTCATCCATCCTCACAGGCCCCTCCTTCTCAGTCTCCTTTGATGATTCACTCTCATCTCATCAACTTTTAAACATTGGAATGCCCCAAAGGTCAATTCTCAGTCTTCATACCTTTTCCACTTGTATTCCCTAGCTAACCTCATCTTATTTGACGGCTTTAAATACTCCCTGTATACTCAGGATTCCCAAATTTATATCTTTAGCCTAGGCCTATGCCCCAAACTACAGAGTCATACACTTGAAGCCAACTTGACATCTCCCCTTGGGTGTTTGATAAACATTCAAATGCAGTGTATCCAACACTGAATCATACATTCCTCACTCCTCCCTCCCCACACTGCCCCTTCCATAGTCTCCCCCGTCTCAGTAGACAGTGAGTCTGTTCTTTGAATTGCTCAGGCCCGAAACACTTGGAATCATCCTTGGTTCCTGTGTTAGTCCTTTTCTGTTGCTTATAACAGAATACCTGAAACTGGGTAATTTATAAAGAAATGAAATTTGTTTCTTACAGTTTGAAGGCTGAGAAGTCCATGGTCCAGAGGGCCTTCTGGTGAGGGAATTCTAGGTGGGAATTCTGTATAGGGTCCTGTGGCAATGCAGGGTATTACATGACAAGAACGGCATGAGCAAAAGAGCTAACCTCACTTGTTCTCCTTATAAAGCCATCAGAACCATGCCCATGACAATCCATTAAATCATCTACCTTTTGCCCCATAAATAATCCATTCACAAGAGCACTGTCCTCATGATCCAATCAGTTCTCAGAAGCCCCACCTTCTACCACCATATTGGGGGTTAAGATCCAACATGAGCTTGCAGGGGCATTCAAACCACAGCAAGTCCTCCTCTTACCTTTTGTCTAATCCATCTGTAAATCAGTTTCTTCCTCGAAAAGATATCCGCAATCTGATCTCTTCCCTTCCACTGAAAAAAATTGGTAGATTTCACATCAAAATTATAATTTCTCCAAACTCTTGAAAAATTAGAAGTCCAGGCAACACTAGAGCCACATTTCTACATGCCATTAATAAGTTCAAGATACATTGAATTTAAGGTGATGATAGTTTATATAAATTTTAATCTCTGTAGTAGCTGAGGACATGGGCCTAGAACTTGCAGGCAAGATTAGATCAAACCACAAATGAGAATGATTTCTCTGATGGCTGTACCAAATCTTACTGGTTACTTATGGTTAATAGAAAGTAAAGCCAGCGATTAAACTAAGTGTGGTTTCAGGAAATAACAACCAGTATTATTATTAATAACACTGGAAAATATTATTCCAGGAAAACATTATTCAGGAAATAATAACCAGTGTTAGGTTGTGCCTAACAACCAGCTAGGCACAACACAGTGTCACTGAAAGAACAACATTTAAGAATGGAGGGATCATGTAGGGTGTCAGAGTTGAGAAGACTTCTGACTAAATCCCAAAGCCTTAGGATTTGGTCAGAAGACAAATGCACATGTCATACTACGTCATCAAGTTTTACACTTGGGATGGGATGGCTGGCTTAGAGAAAGAGGGTATTCCATTGTCATGAGCATCCTTAGGTATGTGTAGGTACCCATAGAAAACATAACTTCTTATGTCCCATTCATCCATTCATGGTTCTATACATCTGTTCAGTCATCAAACCATTCATTGAATGTCTGGTGTGTGCCAGGCCTTGTGGACATAGCAATGAAAGGACCATAATACTTGCCTTTAAGTCCTCACAATCTTACAGAAGGAGATCAAAAAATAAAACAAAAATGAGCAATTACAATCAAGTGTGATGAAGTGCTTGACTAAGCTTGAACAAAGGATATGGTATAAACCAGACTGTGGGCTCCATGATGACAGGTTATGTCGTTTACTCCTGTGTCCTCAGCATAATACCTGACACATAATAGGCTTCAGTGCTGATTAGAAAGAGTGGATGGGACAGGGGGGACATAGCAGATTCTTAAATTATTTATCAAACATTTCTTGTACACTTAACATGTGCCAGGTATTATGGATACAACAAAAGACCAGACACAGTTCATGTTCTGAGGGACATCACAAGCAGCAAGTCATTCAGGGATCATGTGGAGGAGATGACCCTGGTTAATCCTTTATATTTATGTCGTTTCTTTATAACCAGGTGGAGATGTGGGGATGGTCATGCTTATGTGGTTTGGCAGTAGTTTATCTTAGTTTACTTCTCTCTTGTGTGGGGCTGTCCTCTGACTTTTGGGGCCCAGAAGACCTTAACGGTCTTTTTTGGGCTTTATTGATTTACTTTGAGTTTTTCCATTATGAAGACATTTCTAGAAGTTAGAAATTAAGAATTTCCTAATTTTCTAAAATTAAACTTAAGGGAGCTCATTTACCCAATGAAATGAGTTCGAATTGCTGCAATACTGCAGGACTACTACAATTTAAGGTTGCGAGTACACTAAATAAATGTTCCACTTATGGTGAAGGGCTAAAAAAGCACTCAGAACTAATTGAGTTCCTGAGCTCATTAGCTGAAACTATTGTAGAGGATTTTAACTCTGGTTGATTCTTCTGTTTATGGGAGGATGGCAAGTCAGATGAGACCAGCTAAGTGGCTAGGAAACTAGTAACAGGATATACTACCTCTCATTTTTGAGTAACTGACTTGTCATAGAGACTGGTAGGGAATGGACAATTACCATCTAATTATTGTGCAGTTGCTTATGGGAAACAAATTAATCATCATAGTATAGTTTCTAGTAGGATTATTTCCCCAGACTTAAATTACCAGCACAGTTGATGCCCTTGTTAATAGCATCAGTAAATTGTTTTCTGTTTTGGTTTTTTTTTTGGCAGCCGGCTGATATGGGGATCTAAACCCTTGACCTTGGTGTTACACAGTCTAACTAGCTGAGCTAACCAACCAGCCCCAGCATTAGTAAATTGAATGCATTTGAGACTGGTACAGGAGGATGTTACTTTTAAGGCTGGTCTATCTCCAACTGCATCAAAACAGTCTTTTCCTGTCCTACCCACATATTGTTTGCTGAGACCAAATAGAGGGCTGAATTCTTTTAGGAACTTTAGCTAAGTGAAACATAATTTATGTATCCTGTTTCCAATGTTTTTTGCCAGCATACTCTCTTCAGTGCCTTGAGATTTAGCCCTTCAGCTAAAAAAATTTTTTTCTAATTTGCATTGACATTATGACATTTTAAAGTTGATGTTATTGTTGTTATGTTTACAGGGAGGTAAACAGAATTTTATTCCCATTAAAAAATAAGTTCATATCAAGAACTTTGTGGGCTACTGTTCTTTATCCTCTAGTACTGAGTGCTGTTCAACTTCTTTCTGAGAAAAAATTAGGTCTGATTACATCTTATTGGGTATTTGTTAGGTATCTTATATAGTCTCATTTCTAGAATTTTTTAAGGAATGCTATAGATATTTATCTGTAAAGATTTTTAATTTAGATAGGTTATCTAAAAATTAGTGCATAGACTGAGTGACTTTAGGTCTTTCAACAAAAATTCATGGCTTCATTACACTCCAAGATATGAGGGTACTTCAAAAAGTTCATGGAAAGACTTGTTTTTCTTGTTTTCAATTCTGTTTTTCCACAAACTTTTTGAAGTACCCTGGTACATTCTATTTTTGTTTGTCAGTGCAGATGTAAATGAAAAAACAAATATAAACAGTGTGTAATTGGATGAATAAGTAGTATTTTTAGTTATATTTATAGTTTGCATATCCATCATATATATAATTTTCTGTAGTAGAGAAATGATCTTAAAGAGGTACTTTATCTTACAAGTAACTATTTTATGTTTGAGGACTAACTCACCCAAAGGGATTGACCTATTGTTTCCAGATTATTTGGGGACATTAAATTTCAGCCTTGAACCAGTATCTTGGGTTCTTTTGGAAGCCCAGACCACCTAGAACAATTTGGAAGAAGTTATTAGTTAGAATATTCTATGTTGTGGTATTAATTAATCCTGAAATCTCAGGTTTAGATTTGTTACTTAGTTGGAGGTCTTTTCAAGTTGGCTTCCTGTCCTTTTGACATGACTTCAGTAGTTTTTGATAACTTCCTTGCTTTTTTTTATAACAAGATGTTTCAGGCTCATCTTGTACAGTTCCTGTCCCAGACCTTGAATCAGCTGTTACTTCAAGGTGGTTCTGATTCCTTTTAATGTAAAATAGTCTTTAGAGATCACAATTGTGCTACGATTGAATGCCATTACTTTCAAGTTGGTCATTGTTTACAGTTTTGGGGTTGCTTGTTTTATGGTGATAGTACTTATTTTTAAAATTTTGGAATATGTTATATAAACAAAAAATTCTAGATGCCCAGTTTAAAGAATAATAATAAAACAAATACCACTACAGCCAACACCAAACTTAACAAGTAGAACAAGATCAGTGCCTTTGAATCATCAGTGTCTTCCCCCAGTTGTAACCCTCTCCCAGCTATGGAAAAAACCATTATCCTAAATTTTTGTTTGGTTTGGTTTGGTTTTTGGTGGCTGGGCCATATGGGGATCTGAATCCTTGACCTTGGTGTTACAACACCACACTCTAACCAACTGAACTAACTGGCCAGCCCCCATTATCCTGAATTTTCTGTTAACACTTTCTTTGTAGGTTTTTTTGCATATATTTTTGTCACTAAACTGTGTATTTTTAAAATTTGCATGTTCTTCTGGAACTTGCTTTTTTGAGTCAACATTTTCATGTTTCATCTACAATAATTCATGTTGCTATAATTCATTTCTTTTCACTGCTGTTTAGTAAAGCAGCTTATTGTATGAATATGCTGTTTATCCATTCTATTATTAATGAATACTTGAGATGTTTCTAATTTTTGGCTCTTGGAAACAAATAATGTTATGAATAAGTGTATATGTGCAAGAGTTTAAAGTATATACCTAGAACTGCTGGTAGCATATATTGTTTTCCAAGGATATTATTTCATCACTCTCTCCCCAGTGGACAAGTACCTTGCAATGCTTGATATGGACAAGTTTTTAATTTTTGCTAGTCTAATATATCTAAAATGATATCTCGTTGTTTTGTTGGCCATTTTTGTGATGTCTGATAAAGTTGAACATATTTTTCTATGTTTATCCATTTGTCTTCTTTTGTGAAATGCTTATTTAGATCCTCTGTACATTTTTCTCTTGGGTTTGGGAGGTTTTTTCCTTATGAAATCAAAGGAGTTCATCATATGTTCAGCATACTAATCTTTTTTTTGGTTATATGTGTGTTGTAAAGTATCTTCTGTTTACAGATTTTTTTTTTTTAACCATCTTTAGGTATCCTATGAAGAAAATTTATTAATTTTAACGTAGTTAAATTTATCACTTTTGCCTTTATGGTATGTTACTTTTATATCAGGTTTAAGAAATCTTTCCATACCATAAGGCTTCATATATATTTTCATTTTTTTTCTTTCCAAAGGTTTTAAAGTTTACTTTTCATTTTGAAATCTGCGATTCATCTGAAATTTGATTTTTATGTATGGTGTAAAATAATTATAAATACTATGTGTTCAGCATGGTTATTGAATAATTATTGTGCTCTTATTCCATTGAAAATCAAGCTTGCAAGCAGAAGTCTTAGGCAACAAATTAAACCAGCAGTGACTATAAAGCTACACCTTAACCAGAATGGAGATCACAACACCAAAGTTCTGCAGACAGATCCAGCAACTCTGCTTCATTTGGTTCAGCAACTGGAACAAGCGTTGGAGGAGATGAAAACAAACCATTGTAGGAGAGTTGTCCGCAATATCAAGTAATACCAGTTTTAAGGTTTTAATCCCTTTTGAGTCATTTGTGAATTTATGATATACAGCAGTTACTTTTCAAAATTAATTTTGTATTAATTGATGGTGATAAATACATCTAGATTCCATGAAATTTCTTTTCCTGTTCCAAGATATTGAGGCCATGATCAGAAGCTAAAGTAAAATTCCTTTCCTGGTGCTACATGTGGTCAGCTTCTTGACAGATTAAAATGTATTTGTATTTTAAATGTCTAAATATAACTGAGTCAACTAGAGAAGCATCTATACTGTTCATATCTTCTGTATATATGAATTACTATTCTGTTTTTGGTATTTCTTTTGGCTGCTTAACTTTATTGTTTTCTTCTTTCTTATAGATCAAAATTTGAAAATAAAATTTACAACATAATACTATTGCTATTCAGAATATTTCTAGGTAGTTCAATATTTTTGAGTTTTAAAAGCATCCCACATTAATAGCCACAGAATAATTGAAAGTATGATTTTTTTTTTAAATGCTATATTGTTATAAGCAGTGTATGCATTTTTCTTTGTATGTGAACATGATAAGTATTTACCATATTGCTTAAGTTTGAGTTGTCATGACTAATTGGCTTAAATAATACTCAACTTGTGTGATCATATTGCATTTTATCAAGGACTGATTTTTCCCATATACCCAAAGCATCTAAGAGTCATGCTGTCATTTACATTTATAGACAATGGATGCAGGAGGAATGCAATCAATTCTTGATTATCCAGATGTGAATTACAGTCACTTCTTATAATTTTATTTGAATAAACTTTATAGTTTTATTCAAGGGGGGACAGGAAGGCCATGTTTATTACATTACAAGCAAATATCTCCTTTTCCTTACAAACTTGATTTTTGTTTTGTTTTTTAGTAGGTAACTAAAGGTACTGGCATAGAAAACTCAGAGGCTCATTTGTCAGGTCAGCCTGAGAGAGTGAAGAGACACAGTGGCAGTCTTAGGGAGAAAATTTGTATGGAAGGGTAGAAATGAGGGTTTAGTCTTAACTGTGTATTCAGGGCCTTGTTCTGAGAGTCTTATCCCCATGGAACAACCCCAGAAGGCCTTTAGAACCGTGAAACTTTAAGCTGCACTCTAGGCCCTGTCAACACTTTGCTTCCAAAGAATTAGAGGTTTTCAAGTCAGAGTGACATCATGTTTCTTTCTCTTTAGAGAGGATAGAGAGCCTAGCAGGGAACAGAGGCCAGTGGGAGAAAAGCACACTTGAAATTGCCACCCATTGTCCCCTGCAGGTGTCTGAGCCACCCTTTTCCTATAGGTACATGTTCTGCAATTGTAAAATAACTATGTTATCATAGATTAGCAAACTATAATCAGAAATAATTTTTAATGATAGTGACAACTTGATCAATGAAGTTCTCATGTTAATAACCTCACAAACAAAAGGAAACTTTATATAGTACATGAAATAGTAGCATATGTCATTGGGTTTAAAAGCAACATGCCTGCCAAGCTTATATGATGAAAATGGCTCAGTGAGGCTCCTTACTTGTCCACATCTGATGGAAGATAAACAGGGCTGACCCCAGCCAAGACTGAATAATAGCCTTGTGTACCCTCAGAGCATCCTTTCTTCTACCTCTTTGTCCACTGTTTTTACCCTGATCAAAACAAGAAAACCAACACTAGTTTTCTGGGTTTTGGGGTTTTTTTGTATCAGAATCTCCTGGCCTCCTTTTTCTGTACATCGTTATTTCTTCTGTGATGTTCTGCCTTCTTCACCTTATGGGGCCAGAGTGAGTTGGGAGCAGGCTCCCTACCTTCTTTAAGAATCTGGAGCTCACCTTTTAGTACAGGACATTAAATGAGCCTCCTCCTTTCCTTGTTCAAACATTCACATCTTTATGGACTCCCCTGCTTTATGTGTTTTATGGCACATTTGATATTTTTTGTAGCTTATATATGAATTTTCTGCAGATGCAGTCACTGTTCTACAATCCAGTTTGACCCAGGCTTCTTGACTCTGAGTAATGTACCTTTACATCTGTAACTATCTAAATTTTTATTAAAACGTTTTGGATTATGAGTATTCTGATTTTTCAAGATTGACTGATGCAGGTTTAGACTTAAGTGTCATATCCTTCATGTCTCAAAGCCAGAATAGTAACATCTCATCTCAGAACAGAGCTGTGATTATCTGTTGTTTTTACTCTCCAAGAGAAAATACATAATACTTCTTTGTAGTTTTCATAGCCCTTATGATGAGGAAGTTCTGTCAGCTGCTATATTAAAGTCCTGCTATAATTTACTCTTCTCTGTACTTGTTTTTAAAAATGTGTGTTTGATTAAATCCCTCCTGAGCTTACTCTTTCAGAGTTTCTATTATCATAGGTTACTCTCTCATGTCTTTTCCTTTTTTCCACAAACTATAAAAAATATTTTGGTGGAAAGGTTATCATACTTTATTGCCTTTAACTTAAATATGTTCACTTTTAAAACCACCATGTCTGTTATGTTCAAACTTAAATACTTGCCTTAGAACAAAACAAGCCCAACTCCACCATTAATGTGGCTAGTTCAGAGAGCATTACCAACTTTGGAAATAATGTTTTAATTATAAAAGCAGAATAAGCCCATTGTTTTTCAGCTTTGTAAAACGTTATATACTATGGAGACAAGAAAACAATGATATATGTTATGGTATTAAAATATATATATTTAAAGATTTGATCACTAAATATTAATAGCTTTTTATGTTTTTATAGCTCCTCTCTGCCCAGGACCTTAAATGACTTAAATATGTCTGATAGCCATGAGTCCATAAGATTCTACATACTATAATGCAGAAACAGGAAAAGTAATTTATTTCATTAATGGACTTAAAGTAAAAAGGAACATCGGGAATACAGATGACTACATTTATGAATTCTACAACTTGGCTTTTACTCAGGTTGTTGCCATTCTAAACCCAAGCAACTTTTTATAAGATGAATTCCTTTTTATGATTATACTGCAAATTATGTTTGTTATCATAAGAAAAATTACTAATAATATGACCATTGGAGTGAGAGGCTGTGCTCTTTTATTGCGTTTGAGCCTAATTGACATTTAGTTGCAAAGACTACACTTCATTTTCTTCTATGCAGTTATTATATCATCTCTTGCAGAACAGTCTGCCCAGCAACCAGCTAAAAAGAGAAACAATGCAGAAAAAAGGGTTTTTCCCTTTCTCACCATCCATATGAGGTTTTTTTACCTTTTTTATTCTTAATATTTTTACTCTTTACTCTTTCACACTGAGCCATAATCCATCCACCCACTTATGTGTGGCATTGTATTGATAGAATAAAACAAAGCAAATTTTGAAGACTTTTCTAGCTCTTTTCTTTACATAGTACAGATTCAGCTTTGTTAAATATTTATTAAGTGCTTAGTGATCCATGTAGTGTGTTGAACAAAAGATAAAGTCATAATCTTCTCGGAGTTTAGAATGCTCTCATACCATCCCATCCTCTAAAATAGTTTAATCCCTAAGCTCATTAGGCTGCAGAAAAGAATATCCTGAGGGGATCGTTCTGAAGAAAGGTGGTTCCTCTGGTCTGGTATCTGCTGGAACTGCTTTACTTTGAAACTCCACCTTCTTCTGGAAGGCAAAACACTAATATGATTTAAGGGGAGAGCTGTAGAAATGTGTAGAGGAAATGTTAAATCACTACAGAATATTGTGGAATACTTAGACATGGTTAGGATGACAGAAATTATCTTTACTTTTTCTCCATTGAAGTGGGGTTCCCTGAGGTAACCAGAGGTGTGATGGGAAAAGCAAATTGAGTTCTTTATTACCTGCATGCCAATGTTGTGATTGTTATAAATCCAATGAGAAGTGGATGCCTGTGGTTTTGAAGGAATGTGCTTAGTTCACAGAACGAAAAGGCTTCTCAGTTAACTCAAAGACTAAAAACACACAGATTAAAATTCAGAGAATGAGGAAAAGAAAATCCAGGGAAGTCTGAGTTTCATTGGTGCAGTGGTTAGGATATGATTTCCTGGCATGGTCTGAAAACTGTATGATTTTATTCCAAATAAATTCTTACAAAGCTCAAGTGAGTTTAAGAGCTGCAGCATAATAAAATTGCTTAATTTGCAGCTGAGATTGTTGCACAATTTGTAGGCTAAAAGAAGAGCCAAAGAAAGGCTGCAGGCAATGTTTTTTAGTACCTGAAAAAAAATGAGCATGTACTTTTCCAAAAGGCAAAATTGAATTATCTCATGGAATGAGCAATGTAATTAAAACCTTTTTTTTTTTTTTTTTTTTTTTTTTAATGTTTAGGCTTTCAAGGATGTAATTGTTGAGTATTCTTTTCTATGCTTTTTTCTTCTATCCTTTGTCTTTGATGGGAAATAAATACCAAATTCTATGCCTTTCTTAGGCCCTTAGAGCAGTTTCTTTTCATGCCAAACCTCTCAGTAAGCCTTTTCCCTCCCTTTTTAAAATTATTTTTTATTGAGATAGAATTCACGTAACATAAAATTTACCCTTTCAAAGTATACAGTTCAGTGGTTTTTAACATGCCCACAAAGTTGTGTAATCATCACTACTGTCTGATTGCAGAACATTTTCATCATCCCCAAAAGAAACCTGTCGTCATTAGCAGTCAGTCTTAATATTTCCCTTTTTCTAGCCCCTGGCAACCACTAATCTACTTTCTATGGATTTGCCTATTATAGACATTTCATGTAAGTGGGATTATACAATTTATGGCCTTTTGTGTCTGGCATCTTTCACTTTGAAAGGAAGAGTCGACACCAGTTGACGATCCACCGTAGAGAGCCCGTTTATTAGGCAGCACACACACATATATATAGGGCTTTTAGGGAAGGCTGATTGGATCAGGGTGTGATCCCTTGGGGCATTTGGGTTCTTACATTCCTCGGTGTGATCCCTTGGGGCATTTGGGTCCCTACACACTTAGCATGATGTTTTCAGGTTCCATCCACATTGTAGCATGCATCAATATTTTGTGCCTTTTTTGTGACTGAATAATATTCCATTGTATGTATACTCATTTTTACAGTATTTATTGAGTCTTATTTCTTGTCTAATTGTGAAATTAATCTGTTGCATTTTATGTTCATAAAAGAAATTTTAATAAATTTACAAATGCATTTTCTACAATGATTTTTCTAGAATTCTCTTCCCAGATACTAGTCAGAACAGTCTAAGAGCAATTTCTTCTTAGCCAGTTATTAGAAGAGTTGTTTTCCAGTAGACTGAGTATTTTACTTTTAGTCTTATTCAAAAGTTATGCTAAGTAGGTAGCAAGTCAGATGAATTGTTAAAGAGACTTAGCTGAACTCAGCCCTAAAGAAAATCAGATTTTACTAATCTGAGTACTATATCCTTTCTTATTTTAACCTAAAAGCTTTTCTACTGAAATAAGAGATGTTCTGTGGGCATTTTATAGATTTAGAAAAGATAGGGAAAGCAACTAAGGATTTATGTCTTCCCATATTCACTTTGTGTATTTTTCAAATTAGGAAAGTAAAAGCCATTTAGAAAAAATTTTGGTTGTAGTGAAATAGAGAAAAAGTTATTTACTTTGCTTATGTTCACTCCTAAGAATATTTCAAAACTAATTTTGAAAAAGCCACATTGGGCGATCTCCTCCATGACATTGTTCTTCAGAGGATAGTGCTACTGCAGTCACTGCCTTTAGGGGCTCAGGAGCTACTGGAGGAAATGCAGAGGTACGTAAACAACACTGATTCAGTCAGAGTGTGTGAGGCAAATGAAGAGCTACAAGGAATAAAGAGCACTGCATGTATAAGAGAGGAAGTGATTAATTCTCACCAGGGGCACTAGGAAGGCACCTTATCATTTTTCACTGGTCAATTTTTGCTCTTTTGGTCATTGCACTCCAATATACATTTGGAGAATAATCTCTTCCCAATTGGATATAGTTTGGTGGGACTGTCAGACAAGGGACCATGCTCTCCACTTTCCACGCTGAGCCATACATCTCTATCCTGGGACTCTGAACTCCAGAACTCAGAATGGTTGACACAAGTTCATTTTAGTGTCAGCTTGCAAGATGTGTTTTGATCTGTTAAACAGTCTCAGGAAGTTGCTCCTATTCTTGGCTTTTAAGGACTTGGTCTTAGGGCAGCCCCTTGATTCTGCAGCGTACCCAATACATGTCCAGTAAATTCAGTCTCTCCTTAATTAGGGTCTAAGTAACCCTAAAAGCTGTAAAAGTATTAACAGGACAATTAGATTAATTTTTTTTAATTGCATGCTTTATTTCATAAAATGGAATTTTTGTAAAACAGCTCTGCAGATTGTCATGTATCAATTATTTTAGGATAAGCATATAGGTCGATTGCAACAAACTCATAGTTAAGATCTCAACAGTGCAATTAGGGAGAGAAGACTCAAAACATACAAGATTAATTGGCATTTTCCTTTTAATGCAGTACTATTCCTTGTATTTGCTTTTTGTATCATCTATAAATTTTATTTCCTTAAAATTTAACAATCTGGTGGTTTCACTGTAATCCTTATAGTATATTACAGTTTGCTTATAGTAATAAGATAGAAACATAAAACATTAAGTTATCAAATGAAACTGCCTACAATAGTACCTGGCACAGAGTAGTTCAACAAATTAGTGAAGAAATGAATAAGTGAGAGTGACGAGTGAATAGTATGTACAGTATGTTCTGTTCATGGGCTGCTGAGCCCCACAGGAGAAAATACACAGAACCACACAGATTATCAAGTTTATACGTTAATCCTCATCAATCTCATTTAAGCCCTTAACGCTGCCAGGCTATCTTAGTTTCCCTAGTCAGCTGTTTCCCGTTTTCAACAACTATTTCAAAACTTCTCCACTCCCCTTAAGCCTCCGACCCACCCACCACCCCCTCTCATTCTCTGTAGATGACTGTCTCCTTCTTCACAGAACAAAGAGAAGTGATCAGATAGGAATTCTTTCCACTGCTGGCCACCAAACCTACAATCCTCACTGTTCCCTGCAAGGATACTCCCCTTTCTCTCCTGCTCCAATAGAAGATGCATCCAAACCTCAAGTTTCTGGATCCCATTTTTTTAATATCCTGACACTTTTGTAGCTTCTACTTATCCATCCTCCTGATTTCTTTCCATAAAAAGTAAGCATTTTCAAATCTATTTCATCTTAATAGTCCTTGATCCACATTCCTCCCCCGTCACTGCCCACTCTCTTCTCCATTTCAGTAAATTCTCAAAAAAGTTCACCTCCCTTCCCAAACTACTCCTGGTAACATTTCCAGGACCTTTCATTTTGCTAAATCTAATATGCACTTTTCAGTCCTCATTTTACTAGATGTTTCAGCTGCATTTGAAATGATTGATCACTCTATCTAAAAATATATCCTTCCCCATCCTTTTATTTTTGCTTGTTTTCTTTTTATCAAACATGTTTTGTATCCTATGTCTCTAGTGTTGTGTTCTCACTCTTCTTTGCAGGACTCTCCTCTATACTATTCTTGATTCTAAGTGTTACACAGGGCTTTGTTCTAAGCCATTTCTCTCCACAGACTTATACCAGGTAATTTGGTTCATTCCCTAGACTTTAGCTCCCATCAATTTGCTAATTACTATCAGCTATAGATCTCTAGCCCATATTGCTCTCCTAAGTTTGAGACACATGTAACTACCATTTATCTGCTTTTAGATGTCTAGCAGGTACTTCATACTCAAGATGAACAAAATTCATCTCCTACAAACTTGTTCTTCCTCCAGTGTTCTCTATTCAAGAAATGGCATCATTATCCACACAGTTGCTCAAACTAGAGACGTGTCACTCTTGGCTTCTCTCTACTCACCACAGCTGTTCATTTACCAAGTCCTGTCAATTCTACTTTCCTGAATATGTTTCAAAGTACTCTGCTTCTCCTCATTGTCCCTGGGCTCATTGGTCCACCATTGTCTCATGCCTGGGTTACCATATCTGCCTCCAGTCAGCTGGTCTCCCTCTTTTTTATGAAGCCCCCTCTCCCCACCCTCCCAACAGCCAGAATTATCTTCCAAAGAGAGAAATCATCCTTTAGATGCTCAAAACTCTTCAGCTGATTTGCATTGCTTTTGGGATAAAGTCCAAACTTCTTAATGTGGTTTAAAGTCTTTCATAATCTGGCTTCTGCCTTTATCTCCAGCCTCATCTCTAGTATTCTCCCTTTCTCTTGCTATGTTCTTCTTGTTCCCTCACTTTTGTGACACTGAACTTGATGCTTCTATTGTCTGGACTCTCCCGCATCATCTACCAAGTTAACTCATATGCATTCCTCTTGTTTCAACTTAAACGTCATTTCTTCCAGGATGTTGGAAGCCCCTGCTCTGTGCACATAGTGCCCCATGTTGCCCTTACGGTAGATTCATAAGATTTTGTTGTAATTACTAGATAAATTTTCTGTTTTTCCTGAACTATAAGAACTGTGTTTTTCTTGTTTTCCCCTGTATCCTTGGTGTTTGTCACTGCGACTCTGTATTGCTAAGGCTAGGGCTCACAGACCCCTCAAGCCCATTGTACAGACTGGGTCACAAACCCTTCACACGCAGGTCTGTGAGCTAGGTAATAAGGAAAGATCCCGGGAGCTGTGGGTAAAAAATTAATAGGCTTTATTCAGAGCTAGGACCAGCCGCCCTAGTGGCCTCCCAGAGCATCCTCAGAAACGCTGTGTATCAGAGCCATTAGTCCTTTATACTTAGGTCCATAACCCAGGACACCCAGGTGCCCATATACAATTACATTAGATAGTAACCCAGGAACACCTGGGTGTACATGGATATTTACATCAAATGTTCAGCAAGATTCTGAACATCTGAGGGGCCCTGACCATTTTCCTATATTTTCCCTACAATCCACCCCTTCAGGGTCCCTCAACGTACAATCTACACATTCAAAATCTTCTGTGATGGTCCCTTAGCGAGGATAAATGATCCTTACATTCATATAACCTATTGTCTGTTCAATATGCCTTGAGGCTTATCCTGTAGTTCTATCCTTTTAACTATTAGCTGCACATGTCTGGTTAGTAGTCATCATTGGGGTGATTTTGCATGGGAATCCTGTAGCCATACTGATGGGAAGTTCAGGGCATATTCAGCAAGCCAACACATTGGCCACACGAATGTATGTTGGTGCCTGCAGCCACACACTGGTCTGGGGTCTTACAAGGCCATACAAACAGACCAGTAGCCATATCAACAGCCATGAAGATGTATCTGGAATTCGCTGACCTGGGCAGTGATCTGAAAAAGTCCACTTGCCATTAAGTCAAGGGCACCCTCCCTTGAGTTATTTGCTCATCTGTATGGGGCACCCGCTGGGGGTGTGGACTGTCTTGAGTACATACCAGGCAAACATGACACGCGTTCACTACATCTTCCCATTTTATAGGCAGGGCCCATCTTTGAGCCATCATCCACATGGTTTTGCTGCCAGCATGCTGCATTCGTCAATGTAACCACTGGGCTATGTCAGCGGCTGGGGCTCTCTCCAGGCATCTTACCTTAGCCAAGGCATCAGCCTTGTCAGTGCCCGGACTGGCTAAGGGGAAGTGTCCTGTGACATGAAGAAGAGTTACTTCTTTCTCATGGCCTCATTCCCATAAATTTTGCCACATGGCTTGTCCCCACAGGGGTAAGTGGCCTACCATCTACCTCTGATATTTCCAAGTAGAGATCCAAAGGGTTAAACCTTTGTACACAGCCCAGCTGTCAGTACAGATGGTTAATGGCCCAGGCTCATTTTTTATCACCATCCATACTGCTCTCAGTTCAGCCCATTGACTGCTTTGCCCTGTGCCATTTTCATACCACATGGTATCTGTTAAGGGCTGGATGGCAAGAGCTATCCACGATGCTGAGGGTCCCATGCTAGAGCCAGCTGTGTATCAAGTTTGCTCTGTGATAGGTCCCTGTCCATCATGGAAAGATGTGGTCTCCACCTCCATCCATAAGGGTTGTGTCAAAGTTTCCTCCACAACCTCTACTGGGCCTAGCACAGTTTGCAACTCTTTGGATAGAGGACTCTTTGACACAGTCCTGATTTGTTCTATATATGCTCCCCAGTTAGACAGAGTGGGACTCTGAGCTATGCCCATTTTAGGGGTGGTTGCCTATGTGTGCAGCCAACCTAGTATGGGGTATGTCATCCTTACTAGGACTTTGGCAGTTACTGTAATAGCCTCAGTGGCCAAGGCAAAATACACAGCTGCTAACTGTTTTTCTATTAGAGAAAAATGCACTTCAGCACCCTTCCAGAGCTGAGACCAGAATCCTACAGGTGTTCGGAATTGGTCTTGTGTCTGACACAAACCCCATCCTAACCCTTCTTGGGTTATGTGTATGTCTAATTCAAAAGGCTTAGTGGCACCAGCCACTTGTAAAGCCTGCACTTGCTGTATTGCCCTCTTTGCAGCCTGGTAAGCCCATTCTACTTCCTCAGTCCAATCCCAGGGGGCTCCTTTCTTTGTTAATGCATACAGTAGGCATGCCATTTGGGTCATATGGGGTACAAAAGCTCTCCAAACCCCAGAAGTCCCAAATATGTCTGTAGCTGAGCTACTGTTGTGGGTCACAGGTGTGCCTGTATCTTATCTATAATAGCTTCTGGGATGACGAGTCTCATCATACCCAACCAGACCACTCCCAAGAATTTGACACACAGCCCAGGTCCTGGCACTTTGGCTATGTTCACGGCCCACCCATATTGTTACAAATGACTTAGCAGCGTCGGAGCTGCCTGGGTTAAATCTGCAAGAGAATCAGAGGTTAGTAACACATCATCAATGTAGTGAAACACTGTAGCCATAGCCATGCTGTGCCTATTCCACTTGGCTAGGTCCTCAGCCATTAAACTATGACAGATGGTTGGGCTGTGCAGATAACCTTGGGGCAATACTTGAAAGGTCCACTGCCTCCCTTCCCAGGTGAAGGCAAACTGATCTTGGCTATCAGCCAAGATTGGAATAGAGAAAAAAGCATTTGCAAGGTCCAGTACATAATGATAAGTTCCCAGCTGAGTCGTCAGCTGATCCATCAAGTTGTGAACCAAAGGCACAGCTGCATGCAAAGGAGGCACTACTTTGTTTAGTTCTCGGTAATCCACAGTCCTTCTCCAGGTGCCATCAGGTTTTTTCACTGGCCATACCGGAGCATTAAATGGGCTACGGGCTGGATGAATAATGCCAACGTTCTCTAATTTGAGTGCTGGTTTCAGGCAAACTTGATCCAGTGGCCTAGCAATGCCCCAGTGACCTCATATCTTTCTATTTCTCCTATTTGTCTTTGTTGGAGTTGGCTTTCTGCTAATTTAGGCCCTCTAAAGGCACCTGGAAAATGAGCCCATCTTTGTCTTGTTATCATTATTCAAAAAATCTTGGCTTTACTCTGATCAGACTGTTTTAGGTTACAAACCAATTGCTGAGTTCAAGGGGTTAGAATATGCTAGAATAGGAACCACAGCAATCCCCAATGAAGGAAGGGAGAAAAATCAATGCTGAGACCATCAAACATCTACTGTAACTGTACAGTGGTTTGAGCTAGCTACACTATTTGCTCACAAAACTGTAGTAGTACTCTACAGTACTATACTAAACAACATAACCTACATGATACTTAATAAGTAACCTAGATAATTTCTACATCAATTCCCACAGTTAGTGACTAAATATTATATTCATCACAACACTGTCTAATGAGAAAAATTGAGAACAGAAAATTTGATTTAAACCCTGAAAATGTAAGTTCCCTCATATATGGCTTTTGTTTAGTGCCTCAGTAAACAATGTTTTCTTGCCTCATTTGGAAAATAAAAGATAAATCATCTGGAATCTGATTTGTACTCTCACCCTCCCAGCAGAGTTACCAGCCAGGAAAATTTTGCTGAGCTTTACTTTTTATAATTTTCATTATGAAAGCAATAAGATTTCAATTTTGTCTCAAAAAATAATGTCGAATTATAATATTGGATATGCCTTTCTAATTACATATACTAAAAAAAGGTAAAAACACCACATACACACAAATTCCCCTAAAAGCCCATTCCCCCTACCTATCCCCCAGAGAATGACAACTCTCCCTAATTGAAAGCTCACTACTCTAGAGCTTGCTCTCACCAAATACTCTTCTGATTATAATTTGGCTTGCATAAAAAGTTCCCCATAGACAGAATATGTGCTAACCAGCAAACATGAATTTGGAGCCTGCTTGTAGTTATGTTTTCTGTTGCAAGTTAACTAATTGGCATTCATCAACCCTTAGAGTCCCATTGTGTCTATGTGTGCTAACATTAAGTTCCTGAGTTAATAAAGCTGAGTACCACATTCCAGAAAAAGGCTCCTGCCATAAATCTTGCTAAAACCAGAGATGTTATCCTGTCCTGCTAGCCAGCCAGTCATTCTTCAGGATACCCTCTCCAGACTCCTTTTCATCAAATTGTACCAATAACATCCTTAAAAATAAAAAAAATTAAAAAGGCATAAAATAGCACAAGTAGAATTTCTTTTATCATCTAGAAAAGCAGGAACTGAATCCTCAGGATATATACCTAACAAGATGGCAGACATCTCTAGAAATAGTGAAAGGAGAACAAGACCTCCAGGTGATGTCATTCTGGGACTGATTATGAAAAGTTCCCTTGAAGAAAAGACTTGTGGTGAGGAAGAACTTTGTCACTAGAATGTGAGCTTTGAGTAAATATTGGCCCTAAAATCTCTGGAATCATTTGTGAAGGGAGGGAAGAAGCTTATTCACAAGAGGTAGAGACTTAATTCATCTATAGGGCTGTAAGATCCGTTATTCTGGAAAACCACAATGAGGCATCTTTTAGTGATGTAAACATCAAAAGCCTTTGCAGAGAAGGAACTGTTTTGTTTTTAACTACAGAAGATCTCAAACTTACACAAAAGTAGATAGATAGTATAATAAACCATCATGTACCTATCACTTAGTTTCAATACCACTCAATTCATGGCCAATTTTGTTTTATCAAAACCTCCACCCACTTTGCCACTCCTATATAATTTTGCATCAAATTTCAGTCATCATTTCTGAGAGATTTTTGAGTTGAGGACTAAGCTTATTCTAGCTGGTGATGTGAAAGTGGTCACTGGTTAGAAGCCTTGCATTCCTTCAGATCACAGTTTCCTTACAGTAATGTAAGTCTTGCTGAGTATAGGATTAGGCTGCATTACTCCAGTACAGTTTCTCTTGTTGTTAGGGGTATGTCATGTGTGCTGTTATTTAAGGGATCATTCATGGGAAATGAAGAGCCAGTCTGAGGACTCCAGGAAAGATGTGCAGGCTTGGTCCTCATCTTGAACATTAATAGAATGAAGGAAAACAATCACATGATCATCTCAATTGATGCGGAAAAAGCATTTGACACAATTCAACATACTTTCATAGTAAAAACATTCAACAAACTAGGAATAGAAAGAAACTATCCCAACATAATAAAAGCTGTCTGTGAATAACCCACAGCAAACATCATACATAATGGGGAATGTAATTACTTTCACCACTTCTATTCAACATAATACTGGAATTACTAGCCAGAGCAATTAGGTAAGAAACAGAAATGAAAGGCATCCAAGTTGGAAAGGAAGAAGTAAATTTATCTCTGTTTGCAGATGACATGATCTTACATGTAGAAAACTCTAAAGATTCCCCACAAAAACTGTTAGAACTAATAAACAAATTCAGCAAAGTAATAGGATACAAAGTCAACACACAAAAATCAGTTGCATTTATATACAATAACAATAAACAGTTTGAAAAGGAAATTAAAACAATTCTACTTATAATAGCATCAAAAATAATAAAATACTTAGGAATTAACTTAACCAAGGAGGTAGAAGATCTGTACACTGAAAAACAAGATTTCTATATTGGAAACATTTCATGAAAGAGTTAAAATTGTTAGGATGTCAATACTACCCAAAGCAATCTACAGATTTAGTGCAATCCCAATAAAAATCCTACTGAGTTTTTTTCCAGAAATAGAAAAAGCAATTCTAACATTTATATGGAATCTCAAGGAACCCTGAGTAGCCAAAATAATCCTGAAAAGGAAAAACAAAGCTAGAGGACTCACACATCCTGATTTCAAAGCTTATTATAAAGCAACAGTAATTAAGACAATGTGGTAATGGCATAAAGGCAAACATATAAACCAATAGAATAGAATAGAGAATCCAGAAATAAACCTCACATATATGATCAAATGATTTTTGACAACAGGGCCAGAATCATTCAATGGGAAAATGATGTTTTTTTTCAACAAATGGTGCTGGGAAAACTAGATATCTACATGCAAAAGAATGAAGATGAAACTTTACCTAACACCATATACAAAATTTAACTCAAAATGGATCCATGGACTAAAATAAGACCTAAAATAGGGCAAAAGCTTCACAAAATTAAACTTTGCAATTTCTTATAATAACACCAAAGCACAGGCAACAAAAGAAAAAAAATAGACAAACCATAAAAATTTTTAAATTTTGTGTATCAAAAGTCACTATCAACAGAGTAAAAAAGCAACCCACAGAATGGGAGAATATATTTGCAAATCATATATCTGATAAAGGATTAATATTTAGGATAAATAGAGAACACCTAAAACTCAACAACAAAAGTTCAAACAATCCAATTAAAAAATAGGCAAAGCATTTGAATAGACATTTCTTCAAAAAAGATATACAAATGGCCAATCAACATATGAAAAGATGTTCAATATCACTAATCATTAGGGAAATTCAAATCAAAAGTACAGTGAGATGATACCAGGGCTAACTGGTTAGCTCAGTTGGTTAGAGCTCAGTATTGTAACATCAAGATCAAGGGTTTGGATCCTCATACTGGACAGCTGCAAAAAAAAAAAAAAATCTATAGTGAAATACCACCTGATACCTTTAGGATGTCTACTATCAAAACAATAGAAGATAAGTGTTTGCAAGGATGTGGAGAAATGGAACCCTTGTGCACTGTTGCGGGGAATGTAAAATGGTACAGCTGCTGTGAAAAATAGTATGGCAGTTCCTCGAAAAAATTAAACATAGAATTACCATATGATCTAGCAATTCCATTTCTAGATATATTCCCAAAAGAATTGACAGCAAGAACTCAAACAGATATTGTACACCCATGTTCAGAGCAGCATTATTTGCAGTAGCCAAAGGCGGTAGCAACCCAAGTGTTCACCAACAGATTAATGGATAAATGAGCAGTGGCATATACTCATACTTACAATGTTATGTTATTTAGCCCTAAAAAGGAAGGAAATTCTGACACATGCTATGACATAGATGAATCTTGAGGACATTATGCTACGTGAAATAAGCCACTCACAAAAGAATAAATACTGTGCTATCCCACTTACATGAAGTATTTGGTAGTCAAAATCATAAAGACAGAAAGTAGAATGGTGGTTGGCAGGGGTTAGGGGTGGGAGAGAATGAGGAGCTGTTTAATGGGTAAAGAATTTCAATTTTGTAAGATGAAAAGAGGTCTAGAGATATCGGGGGTGATGGTTACACAACAGTATGGATGTACTGAATAACACTGAACTGTACACTTAAAATCGTTAAGATAGTAAAAAAATTTATATGTATTTTACCATAATTTTTAAAAATGGGGGGGAAAGTAAAGGGTACCACATGAGACAGCAGAAGACCCTGAGAGCTGTTGAGCTTGCTGTGTGAGCAGAGGTGAGTGGTCCCCATTGCACCACATGGCTGAGCGAGTGGCTAGTATTGATCTCCTGCGTCCTTCCATCTGCTCCCTTTTCTCCCTCAGTTCCCTTTTTCTGATCTGCTTCCCTAACAGAACAATTCCACTTCCTTGAGATCTAAAATTCCAAGTTTGATGTGGTGATTATTTAAAAAGAAAAAAAGATACGAGATTGCTGTGAGAAGATGGGACACTGTGGAAGGCCCTTTAAGTTTCTGATAGTCACAGAGACTTTTAAAATAATCTGTGGGGCCTGTTAACTTAGTAATGTCAATACTGGTGCATTGAGGTAAAAGAGTAAGCAATTTTATGATATATTCAGGTTGATGGTCCAGTCATTAAAACCGTTTCTCCTGAATAGGCAGTTTAGGCATATAATTCCGTGTAAGTCCCCTCGTTCACTTATTTTTCTGTATAAATACAGCCTTGATGACATGACGATTTTTGTCCTTTTCAAATAATGTTACTCGTTTTAATAGTAGTATAAAATCTGGGAGAGAAACATGAATGCTCACAAGTTACTAGTCTTGTTTCTAAACCTCCATGTAAGGGGACCTTTCAAATGCATACATTTTTATGACTATACCTCAAACCAATAATATTCTCCTTCACTACCTCCCTCTCCACACCTAATCAGAAAATTAAAGTCGTCCATATATTTCACATTGCCAGATCACTTACCCTGGAATTTCACCCTTGTCCTTCACCTCTTGGGCACCAGAGGGCACACATCTTAAGTCTCACTTTCTCTGGGACACAAGTCCTTTTTTCACTCCACTGCAGGGTTTTCTCCCCCTCTGAATTTGCTCCAGCACCTTGAAGAAGCTTAGAGGAACAATTCAGCTTTCCTCTTCCTAGTAAACTGATTTCCTGATGGCTACACTGGTTCAGCACACCCACGAGAGACAGAAAGTAGTGATTCCTCAGGAGGCTGGCCCCTTTATCAATCTACACAATCAAAAGAAATGTCCTTGTAAATAGTCCTTGCAAACAATCAGTTCATAATCTTTTTTTGCTCTTACTAACTTTTCATTGTTTTTAGGCTAAAGACAGCCTAAAATTCCATTCATTACTCTAGCCTTCCAAGTTTAAAAGTGTGATAATAGAAGTGAAACTGCTTTCAAGGGGGAAAGAAGCACCATTTAATTCAAAGAAGAGTTACCTCTAGGAGAAATATTAACAAGACAATGCCATTTGCCTAATAAATAATCAATAAATGGTCAACAATTACTAGCGGCACATTTGTAAGAGGAAGGTTAATTTTTGATTCTTGTGAATGTAGTTCTCACATTTTCTTCATGATTTCCCTGTTGAGCTTCCTTTATGAAAATTTTCATTTTCTTTTTTTTAAAATTATTTTTTAATTAATTTGTTTTAATTTTTAATTATGTTTTAAATACATTCAAATAGGATCTGCACTTATAAATTTGGCCAGCTACAAAAGAGCTGTGATTCTTACACAAAAGATCAAACACTTGTGTGTGTTTTTTTTTTTCCTTAATTTTATTTTGTCGATATACAATGTGGTTGATTATTGTGGCCCATCACCGAAACCCCCTCCCTCCTCCCTCTCCCCCCCTCCCACCCAACAATGTCCTTTCTGTTTGCTTGTCGTATCCACTTCAAGGAATTGTAGTTGTTATGTCTTCTTCCCCCGAAAATTTTCATTTCTGAAGCTGTTATCCTAAACTACACATTCAGAACTACCCAAGTAGCCATCCATCCACTTGTAAAATATTAAGAAATCTAGAAATTGAATTAAAAAAATAAAATACGATTTTTGTTGGTTTGTTTGCTGTGAGAAACCAAGTCTCATCAGTGAATGAGGTTAGAGCACAGCCTTATAACACAAACCTCAGGGTTTGAATCTGCATACATTCTAACCACCAAAAAACCAAAAAAAACCCCAAAAAACAATGAGTAAATAGTTCTAAGAGGAAATGTCAAAGTGTATTTATATATACATACACACACACACACACACACATACTTTATATACACACACACACACACACACACACACACACTCAATTCCTATGTGAGAAATGTGTGAGGTGCTGTGATGCCCATTTTATGGGAGGTACAACTGCCTCAGGAAGTTAAATAAATTGATAGATTTAAAAATTCAAGATATATATCATTGTAGGAGAAAATTCAGTTTTTTTGTTTGCTTAAAAAAAAAAAGAATTGGCATAGACAATCCTGAATTCTGATGGGTTGTGTGTGAAAAACGTTTTTATTAAGTCAAATATTTGAATTTAAAATAGATTTTTAAATGAATATTGAGTACATAGAAAAATATATTCTAAACTTCAATTCCCGCAACTCTACTCCCACCTCCAAATCGTACATTTTAGACCCTCTTCTCATTTACCTTTCCTCTCAACCATACACTTTGCTAACCAGGATGGTCACTCTCACATACAGGATATGTGAAATCTAACTGTCTGGGAGGCAGTGTGGATAGAAGGAAAAAATGTAACCTTGGGCATCAGATGCCTCCCTCCCCTACTTATTTACAGCTTGATCTTAAGCATATGTTGTGACTTGACTGAGTCTCAGTTTCCACCTTTCCAAATGCCATAATAATAATATCTACCTCTTGGAGTTATTTTGAAGATTAAATGAGATATCATTTATATTCTCCTGAAGTGTAACTGCTTCCAGTATACTTCCTACCCTCTTTAGTAAATTGAGTAATACTTCTCAATAAGTTATTTTGCCATTTTAGTTGTGGTTTAGAGTAGTAAGCACAGTCAGGAAACCTGGGCTGTTGCATAGGAATTAGCTCTTGGTTTGGGCTTCAAACTAAATGATGTCTAGCTTTTTAAATTTCTTATTTATAAAGTTCAGTGATATATGCAGGTGGGATATACAATCCTAATTTTCCAAGTCACACTTGCTTCTCCTCTTGATATAAGTTTTTGTCAGCAGCTAAAAACACCCTGGATAGTCAATAAATGCAATCATATATCACAACATAGGAATTGTTCAAGGAGAATTCAGGAAAAAGAGAGTATTGGGAAAATTGCAAACAAAGGACTGAACATGAAGAGAGCCATAGCTATAGAAAAAAATCGAATCTAGAGAAATGATAATTTTTGTATTTTCTCTCACCCCTTTCTTCTTTTTCTCTTCCCTATAAAAGTTCCCAATAATTTTAAATTTAAAACTGTAAAATAAAATTCTGCCTTCCTCCTTTTTCTTCCTTTCCTTTACTTTAATTTTCTTCAACACTTATTCATTCCAGAAACATAACCTGAGCACCTCCTGCACATCAGGCACTGTGCTGCTGAGGGAACAACGATGAGCAAAAAGCTAGTCTTCGACTTCAGGAAGCTGCATTGGCAACAGCAAGTAAGCAACAGTAAACAAATGAGATGATTTCAGAGAGTGCTAACTGTTATGACGAAAACAGAACAAACACAACAGGCAGTTGCTGAGGAGCATCTTTAGATTGGGTAGTCAGAGAAGGCCTCTCTGAAGAGAGCTTGAGCTGAGACCTGGCTGATGATGTCTGAGCCATTTGAAGATCTGAGGCAGGAGCCTTTCTGGCACCAGGGATGGAAAATGTCCAGGCTTTGTAGTGGGAATGAGCTTGGTCTGTTGAAAGAAACAGAATTGGAATACGGTGAGAGGCAGTGATGGGAGATGAGGACAGAGAAGCAAGCAGGGGCCATTTTGTGATAGACCGTATAGACCATGGTTAGGTTTTAGATTTTATACTGCAGCTTTTAAGGCAAGGATCTGCTTAAATGATCTGCTTAGTGTTTTAAAGAATTGATTGGGCTGCTTGTGGAGACTGGACTGCTGGTGATAATAATTAGAGGAATGAACACTAGTTAGGAAATCATGTCAGTACTCCAGACAAGAAATGATAGTGGCTGGAACTTAGTGGTAGCACTAGAGAAGGTGAGAAATAGACATTTGAGAATGTGATGTAGAAGTAATGTGACTTGCTGATGGATTAGATACAGAGCATGAGGAAAAGGGAAGAATCAACCAAAACTCCTAGGTTTTTGGCCTGAGCAACTTGGGAGCATGGTGGTGCCATTACTGAGATGATAAAGACTGAGTTTGGGTTAAGGATGTATAACAAGAGTATATTATTGGCCATGTTAATTTTGGAGTTACTTTTAAACACCTAAAATGCAGATGTCAAATAGGCAATTAAATACATGAGCCCAAAGCCCAGGGGAGGAAAGCAGGGCTGGAGATGTAAATGTCACAGTTGTCAGCATGGAGATTGAATCATTTGCTTAAAAGCATATATTGAAAAGGGCATCCAGATTGGAAAAGATGAAGTCAAACTGTCCGTGTTTGCAGATGACATGATCCTATATATCGAACAGCCTAAAGCCTCTACAAAAAAACTCTTAGAGGTGATAAATGATTTCAGCACAGTAGCAGGATACAAAATCAACACACAAAAATCAGTAGCATTTCTATTCTCCAATAGTGAACATGCAGAAAGAGAAATAAAGAAAGCCTGCCCATTTACAATAGCCACCAAAAAAAATAAAATACTTAGGAATTGATTTAACCAAGGATGTGAAAAATCTCTATAATGAGAACTACAAACCACTGCTGAGAGAAATTAGAGAGGATACAAGAAGATGGAAAGATATCCCATGCTCTTGGATTGGAAGAATCAACATAGTGAAAATGTCCATACTACCCAAAGTGATATACAAATTCAACGCAATCCCCATCAAAATTCCAATGACATTTTTCTCAGAAATGGAAAGAACTATCCAGACATTTACATGGAATAATAAAAGACCATGCATAGCCAAAGCAATGCTGAACAAAAAAAATAAAGCTGGAGGCATTAACACTACCTGACTTTAAACTATACTACAAAGCTATAATAACCAAAACAATATGGTACTGGCATAAAAACAGACACACAGATCAATGGAATAGAGTAGAGAATCCAGAAATCAACCCACACACCTACAGCCATCTGATCTTGGACAAAGGCACCAAGCCTATACACTGTGGAAGAGTCTGCCTCTTTAGCAAATGGTGCTGGGAGAACTGGATATCAATATGCAGGAAAATGAAACTAGACCCATACCTTTCACCATACACTAAACTCAACTCAAAATGGATTAAAGGGGCCGAGCCCGTGGCGCACTTGGTAGAGTGCTGCGCTGGCAGCGCGGCGATGCTCCCGCCGCGGGTTCGGATCCTATATAGGACTGACCGGTGTACTCACTGGCTGAGTGCCGGTCACGAAAAAACGAAAAAAAAAAAAAAAAAAAATGGATTAAAGAATTAAATAGACACCCTGAAACAATAAAACTTCTTAAAGAAAACATAGGAGAAACACTTCAGGAAATAGGACTGGACACAGACTTCATGAATACAACCCCAAAAGCATGGGCAACCAAAGGAAAAATAAACAAATGGGATTATATCAAACTAAAGAGCTTCTGCACAGCAAAAGAAACAATTAACAGAGTTAAAAGACAACCAGCAGAGTGGGAGAAAATATTTGCAAAATATACATCTGACAAAGGATTAATATCCAGAATATACAAGGAACTCAAACAACTTTACAAGAAAAAAATAAGCAACCCAATTAAAAAATGGGCAAAAGAGCTAAGTAGGCATTTCTCTAAGGAAGATATACAAATGGCCAACAGACATATGAAAAAATGCTCAACATCACTCAGCATCTGGAAAATGCAAATCAAAACTACACTGAGATACCATCTCACCCCAGTTAGGATGGCTAAAATCCAAAAGACTCTGAACGATAAATGCTGCTGAGGTTACAGAGAAAAAGGAACTCTCATCCATTGTTGGTGGGACTGCAAAATGGTGCAGCCTCTATGGAAAATGGTATGGAGGTTCCTCAAACAATTGCAGATAGATCTGCCATATGACCCAGCTATCCCACTGTTGGGAATATACCCAGAGGAATGGAAATCATCAAGTCGAAGGTATACCTGTTCCCCAATGTTCATCGCAGCACTCTTTACAATAGCCAAGAGTTGGAACCAGCCCAAATGTCTATCATCGGATGAGTGGATACGGAAAATATGGTATATCTACACAATGGAATACTACTCAGCTATAAAAACAAATGAAATACTGCCATTTGTAACAACATGGATGGACTTTGAGAGAATTACATTAAGTGAAACAAGTCAGGCACTGTAAGAGAAATACCACATGTTCTCATTTATTGGTGGAAGCTAAAAATAAATAAATAAATTCACACACACACACACACACACAAAAATGGAGAAGGGGAAGAAGACATAACAACTACAATTCCTTGAAGTTGATATGACAAGCAAACAGAAAGGACATTGTTGGGTGGGAGGGGGGAGAGGGAGGAGGGAGGGGGGTTTCGGTGATGGGCCACAATAATCAACCACATTGTATATCGACAAAATAAAATTAAGAGAAAAATAAATAAATAAATAAATAATGACACAAATATTAATATTCAACCCTGTACCCCACAGATATGTACAATCAACTATGTTTCAATAAAAATAAATAAATAAAATTAAAAAAAATTTTTAAAAAGCATATATTGAGTGCCTATTATGTATTGGTGAATGTATTAGATACTGGTGACAGAGCAGTAAATTATGTAATACCCTAGAAGGTAACAAGTGTCATGAAAAAGAGAGAATGATAAAGAGGAGTAGGATTGGGAGGGGTGGAGTTGCCTTATGATTTTAAACAGGGAAGTCAGGGAGGCCTCATTGAGAAGGTGAACTTCTAAGAGGTTAGCATGTGGACACCTAGGAGAACAGTATTCCAGGCAGAGCCAGTGCAAACTCCCTAAGGCAACAACATACCTGGCATGTAAACAGCAAGAGTCTGGAGAACACTGAGCCAGGTACTGGAAGATATCTCCTGGATGCTGGGGCCCACCATCTTCAAGAGATCAGTTGGATGCAAGGGAAGACATCAAAGAAGACTGAAGGAAGCAACTTGTAGGTAGGAAAGCAGGAAAATGTAGTGCTACAGAAGCCAAGAGAAGGAAGCATTTCAGGAAAGAGACACTGGTCCACTTATGCTGCTGAGAGGGTAGGTGAGATGAAAACCAGAAGTGATGACTGAAGTTGGTCTGTGAGGACCTGTGCAAAAGCAGGGCAGTGGAGTGGTCTGCATGAGAGCCTGGCTGGTAAGACTGACAGGAAAAGTCTGCAAGGGATGGAAAATAGTGGTCAGGTTGTATATGCCCAGGAGCTGAGGCAGATTATTCTCTTTCAAATAAGTTCCAGTGCCCCTACCTTACTGAACAAATATATCTTGTAGCTCCTTTGGGTGTAACTACACAGCCTCTGTGGCACTCAAGGAAACATATGGCAGAGTCACACCACCTTCAGTTAGAATGACAACACCACCAAATTTATTCATGAGCAGCTCATCTTCATGAAAGTCTAGAGTGTATTACTAAGTCTTTCTGGACAAGTCACTTAATTTTTTTGTGTAATTTCTCCAAGCAGTAAGCAGGGTTGCAGGAAAACTTGTTAGCTATGAGTATTTCTACGGTTTTTGGAAGCACTGCCATAAAGAAACATAAGTACTGGTTATAATATCAGGTCAAGTTCAAATCCCCAAGCCAGCCAGCCACCAAAAGCAAAAAAAAAAAGCACTGGGCTTAAACCTTGTGATTTAGTTGTAAAATATTATGGATTATTGTTAACACATTCTTCTCCCTTCATTTTAGGCATTTATTTCTTATAATGACCTTTGTATAAAACCACTAAGAAAACAAGGGAAAGAGAAATAACTTAGTAATGAATGTCAAATGTCTTATGAGGCAGGTAGAATTATGACACAGTCACTTCCCACCCACGTTTCCCATCACATAGAGATACTCTCACACACTCCTGCTCATGGACACACACTCCAGAAGAGGTTTCTGACATTTGCATTTCAAAATAAAACAGAGGTGAATCTACTTGGTTTGTGTCACTTCTGACAAGTCATGCTAATATTAATAGTACAATTATGATGATTTTACTACTGATTTACTTTTGACTATTATATCAAGATTCTTAATGTTCTTTTTTTCTTTTTTTTTTTTCGTATATAAGGCCCTATGTCTCTCCCTCCTCCTCCCCTACTTCTATCATCTTCCCAAACTGTGCCCATAATTGAATCAATACGTAATCAACTCAGGTGGAGTTAATCAGTGAAAGCTTCCTACAACTGGGAAGTAAAATCACTTTGACACAGTGTTTGAAAGAAAAGACATTGGCTGTGAAGCTGAGTTTATATCCTGTCTCTGCTCTTTACTATGTATGTGAACTTGTGCAAGTTACTTAACTTCTTTATGCTTCGATTTCTTCCTTTGTTAAAAGGGGATAATGATAATGTTTTGTAAGTGCTTTGCAGTTATTAATTTATCTAATCCTTACAATAATCCTATGAGATAAGTACCACAATTAAACCTATTTTACAGGCGAGGAAACCAAAGCACAGATGTTAAGTAACCTGTCCTAGGTCACACAACTGCTAAGTGGCAAGCCGGGATTTGATCCCAGGCAGTGTGACTCGTGATCCAGAGGATTTTTAAATTTTTTAAATGGTATCTCATTGTGGTTTTATTTGCGTTTCCCTAATGGTTAGCAATGTTGAGCATTTTTTTCATATATCTGTTGACCATTTGTATGTGTTCTTGTGAGAAATGCCTTTATCCCTGGGGTGCTGGGATGATGCTACATACATAAATTAATAAATGTGATACATTTCATTAACAGAAGCAAAGACAAAAGCCATGTAATCATCTCATTAGATGTAGAAAAGACATTTGACAAAATTCAACATCCTTTCTTAATAAAAACTCTCACCAAATTAGGTACAGAAGGAATGCCAGATAAAGATAAAGAAAAAAGAAGGAATGTACCTCAACACAATAAAGGACATTTGTGAGAAGCCCATAGCTAACATTATACTCAATGGTGAAAAATTCAAGCCTTTTCTCTAAGATCTGGAACAAGATAAGGATGCCCACTCTTGCCACTTCTATTCAACATAGTATTGGAAGTCCTTGACAGAACAGTTAGGCAAGAGAAAAAAATAAAAGGCATCCAAATAGGAAAAGAAGAAGTGAAATTGTCACTGTTCACTCATGACATAATCTTATATATAGAAAACTCTAAAGACTCCACCAAAAAATTGTTAGAATTAATAAACAAAAACAGTACAGTTGCAGGGTACAAAATGAAAACACAAAAATCAGTAGCTTTTCTATACACTAACAATGAATTATCTGAAAAAGACATCAAAAGAACAAATCCCATTCACAATAGCTAAAAAAAACAACTCCCCAAAACAAGCAAACAAAACCCCCAACTTAGGAATAAATTTAACTGAGGAAGTGAAAGACTCATACACTGAAAACTATAAAACACTGATAGAAGAAATTGAATATGACACAAATAATGAAAAGATAGCCCCTGTTTATGGATTGAAAGAATATTATTAAAATGTTCATACTACCCAAAGTGATCTGCAGATTCAATGAAGCCCCTATCAAAATCCCAATGTCATTTTTCATAGAAGTAGAAAAAATACTAAAATTCATATGAAACTACAAGAAAACCCAAATAGCCAAGGCAATCATGAGCAAAAAGAACAAAGCTGGAGGTATCACACTACCTGATTTAAACTATATTATAAAGCTATAGTAATTAAAACAGCATGGTATTGGGGGAAAAAATAGACACATCAACCAATGGAACAGATTACAGAGCCAAGAAATGGACCCGCACATGTATGGTCAATTGATTTTTGACAAAGATGCCAGAAATATGGAATGGGAAAAGGACAGTCTCTTCAATAAATGCTGTTGAGAAAACTAGATTTTCCACATGCAGAAAAATGAAATTGGACCCTTATCTCACACCATATTAAAAAATCCACTCAAAATGGATTAAAGACTTAAACATTAAGACCAGAAACTCTAAAGCTACTAGAAGAAAACACAAGAGGATAAACTACATGACATTGATCTGGGAAATGAATTTTTGGATTTCACCCCAAAAGCACAGACAACAAAAGCAAAAACAGACAAATGAGATGACATCAAACTAAAGGCTTCTACCCAGAAAAGGAAACAATTAACAGTGTACAGAGACAGCCTAGAGATTGAGAGAAAATATTTAAGTCATACTTCCAATTAGGGGTTAATATTCAAAATATATAAGGAGCTCAAACAACTCAATAGCAAGAAAACAATAACAACAACAAAAACAATTAAAACATGGGCAAGGGTTAGATCTGAAAACAATCAATCAATCAATCAATAATGGGCAAGGTTCAGATCTCAGGCTCTTCAATAAAATAAAATAAAAATTTGCTTGTATATGATATAAAGGAAAAAAATGGGGAGGAAGGGGCAAAAGGACCTGAATAGACATTTCCACTGAAGGTTTAAAAGCTGTGAATGTATTGTGTCAAGAACACTCATATGCAATCATTTTTGTAAATGGTTTTTTGTAAAGTCATCAGATATATGTTAGAGTGAAGTTTTACTTGAGCATATGACAGGGAAATGTTTGAATCAATATGTAAATCGAATCAACTGTACTGGGATTGTTAATCTAGAAGAAAGTGGTTGCATAGACAATAGTAAGAGTAAGAACATTTAGTCTATGCTTTCAAATGAGGCTTGATCATTTGAAACAATCAAGTTGTTCATTGGCAGAATTTCCCACCATGTTAGTATAGATTATATGATATTGGATAAGATAGCAACAACGAAATTGTTTTTGTTTTTGTTTTTTTCTCTTCAGTATTAGCTTTAAGAGAGAAATCCTGAAGCTTGTAGGGATTTCTGAGGACAGGAAACCATAAAATGGGAGAGTATATTTAGCAACCAGGGTGATTTAGTTCGTGGTGATTAGCATATTGCATTCCAGTTATTTAAACTGAGATATTCTTGATCAGGTTGAGCATACTGTGAGAAGATCTCTTTCCCCGGGAAATAAGATGGAGAGAGTCTCTGGAGAACGGCCTCACTGAATTGGTATGTTAACTTTCTCTGGATTTTCATGGTTTCCTCAGTTCTTCCATAATTCCTCAGTGCATTGGCCATTTTCTGGTAAGTCATGGTCTTCTGATTGCCTATTCTTTTTCGCCAAAGTTCGGCAAGTTTTTCTTTGGTTTTTGATATAAACTGAAAGATGCCTTTGGTTTTATCAACCCACTGAATACAAGATGCCATCTTGAGATTGCACACGGATTCGTGAAGATATTCAATCAGTCAGAGCTTCTACCTGCCTTTTCCTTGTTTTGCTAGAGAACAGCAGGTTGTATCAGTGGGTTTTCAGTTATGTTCTGCAGAGATGGATGAATACTCCCTTAATAATAGAAGTCCACAGCACTGTTTATTATGGCCCTCCTATTATAGACAGGTTCATCTGTAGGCAATCCCCAAAGCAGATGGAATTTCCTCTGACATGAGGACCCTGGTTGATGAAAGCTAGGAAATTTTTGTAATCTGGGGAGTACTGAAGATCTCCAGTTGAATGTTGCCTCAGTACCTCAAAAGCATCTTCAAGTGCTTGACCCAGCTTGTCTTGTTCAACACAAGTCATGCTTCCTTAATAAATTGACAATTCTGTCCATCAGAGCCTAACCTAGCATCCACTCATATAAGGTGGAAGTGACCTTCCCTCCAATCCAGAGGATTTAACCGCAGTGGTGGCCCCTGCCTGTTCTAAATGGTTATGCTCTGCATGCATATTGTAAGCCTGAAAGCACTTCTCCAAGTCTTACTGGACCTGGGTGGACACCTGACCCCAAAAGACACAATGGTTGTATAGACTAGCTAAAAAGATGATCTGGACTGATCAGAGTCTTTCTCTCCAAGGAAATTTTTCTGAGAAACACAGCAGTGAGCTGCTATTTGGTGGTGTGAACTAGAACTGAAAGGTCCAGTAGAGTTGGGGCCACAGGGAGTCAGATGTACAGTGAATTAGCAGAGGGCAGAAGAGAGGATAAAATAGGGCAGATACACCATGAAGAAACTGAATGAAAGGGCTTGTGGCCTCTGAGGGAGAAATCAGCCTCACTGTGCTCCTAATGTTTCTCAGGTCTTGTCCGCAGAAGGCCCAACTGTCCTTACGTCTCTGAGTGAGTCCACTGTGCATCCTTCCAAAATAACAAACAAACAAAAAGACACAGCTGCTATCACAACCAACACAGCAAAAAAATCCTTTACTTAGCCTAGCCTGAATGGTTTTCTTGTTTCTTGTAAAACAACAACAAAGCAAATAACTTTATTAAAAATGGGCAAAAGGTCAAGGTTCAGATCCCCAAACTGGCTAGCCACCAAAAAAAGGGAGACAAAGGACTTGAACAGACATTTTTCCAAAGATGTACAAATAGCCAACAAATATATAAAATGCCAAACATCACTCATCATCAGAGAAATGCAAATCAAAACCACAATGAGATATCACCCTTTAGGATGGCTATTATTAAAAAAGATAATTGTTAATGAGGTTACACATTTGTGGAGAGGTTGGAACCTTTGTACACTGTTGGTGAGGATGTAAAATGGTGCAACAGCTACGGAAAACAGTACGGAGATTTTTCAAAAAATTACAAATAGGGGCTGGCCCACGGCTCACTTGGGCGAGTGTGGTGCTGATAACACCAAGTCAAGGGTTAAGATCCCCTTACCGGTCATCTTTTTAGAAAAAAAAAAAATTACAAATAGAACTACAATATTATCCAGCCATCCCATTTCTAGGTATATAAGAGAATAGAAATCAGGATCTTGAAGAGATGTCTGCACTCCCATGTTCATAGTAGCATTCACAATAGTCAAGGTATGGAATCAACCCAAGGGTCCATCAACAGATGAATGGATAAACAAAATGTGGCATATACTTACAATGGAATATTATTTAGCCTTAAAAAGCAAAGAAGTTCTGACACATGTTACAACATGGGTGAACCTTGAGGACATTATACTAAGTGAAATAAGCCAGTCAGAAAAATATAAATACTGCATGAGCCCACTTATAGGAGGTGCCTAGAGTAGTCAAATTCATAGAGAAAGTAGAATGGTGGCCACCATTGTTGGTGGCTGGGGATGGAACGGGAAGTTGTTATGTAATGAGCATAGAGTTTCAGTTTTGTAAGATGAAAGGAATTCTGGAGATTGGTTTCATGACAATATAAATGTACTTAACACTACTGAACTGTACACTTAAAGATGGTTAAGATGGTAAATTTTATGTTATGTATATATTTTACCACAATTAAAAAACTAACCAGCAAACAAAACCAACCAAGAAAACAGAAAACAAAAAGGAAATTTTGTCAGCCTTGTTGAGAACGTAATGATTGTGCATTATAGAGAGTGATAGAGTTGGGAGGAGAATGCCTGTTGGGTCAGAAGACATGAACTCAGTGACTGACATGCCTAAGTATGGTGTTTCTTAGTGCCCCAAACAGAAATGTCCAGTCATCAGCTGGGACACAGTTCTGAGGTTGGTGATCTGTACCCATGTGGGTGCTAGGAAGACAAAGAAGTGTCCCTTCACTGCAGGATTGATTAGATGGGCGACAGTAGGAGTTAGGACCAAGAAAACATGGAGGACGATTACTGTAATTCTAGTTTACGAGAATGGTGGTGGTACTGCCATAACCCAGCAAGGGGAAGCTGGAGCCTGATCAGGTAGTAGAGACAATTGTGAGTTCAGTAATAGATGTGTTAAATTTAGAGATAAGCGAAGATATTTAGTTAGCAATTTGTGACCTGAAACAATGATTGGAACTGAGAACCTCCATTGCCTCCAGTCCAGCATTTCCTCAGGTAGAGAAATGGTTCCCCCTGATATTCACAGTGCACATGAACACATCAGAGGCTCTGAGAGAACTTTGGGAAAGGGAACTGCTTAACTTTGTTTAATTTAGTTTTTTTCCAAACTCATTTCACTGCCCCACCCTTTTTTTCATGAACCATCTATTAAATTACTGAGGACTACACTTAGGGGAATTTTTCTCCAGTCTATGCAGATATTTCTCTGTTGACAAAGTAGAGCAAAGGAGGAACTGGTTAGATGGTTGACAGAGCTGTGGATGTTCAGTGTGGCTCTATTAAGTCACCAAAACAGACTGAGGAAGCTTCCAGAAACCCAGGCCTGGCCTGGGTACTAAGGACACCCCTCTGCTTGGGCCGTGGTGGTGAAGACTGCTAGGGATTTTGATCAAAGACAGCTTGCTGTCTTGGCTTTCTCCCTACAGTGCATGTGCCAGTAAAGCCCTGGCCCAATCCATCCCCTAGTTCTTTTTTATCCTCTACGTTGGCTTCTTGTCCTTGCTTTCCATTTGCATAACTAATGCACACAACACAGAGTTCCTGCAATTTTAAAGACAGCTGGCCAGCACATCTTGGATGCTGATGTCAGGAAACATCTGGAAGAGGGCTAAAGTTACTGCAGGCCCAACTGAGAACAATGGAAGCACATTAATATGGAAAATTCAGTATGGGGGGCTTTTGTAAATAAAAATGGCTGCCAGGCCAACTTATCAAAAGCCTTGTGCAAAAAACCCTATTTAAGTTTGGGCATTGGACTGGATCGCTAGCTTAGCTGGTTAAAGAATGGTGTTATAACACTAAGGTCAAGGGTCTGGATCCTGGTACCAGCCAACTGCCAAAAAAAAAGTTTAGGCATTAACGGTATTGATAGGCCAGTTAAAATTGAAATTTGCTACTTCCTTTTGGACCCTTATCTTTGAGGCTTTCCTTTTCTTAAAGGTTTCCTAGAAGTCCTAACAACTAACCAAGATACTCTTTTTTCTGAGAAAATCATGAACTAGTTTTTTATTTTATAATAATATGAAGCTGATCTCTGTCCTTTCTCTGTTTTCTCTCTCAAAATATAAAGATATAAAATAGATTTCTGATACACCTATTTCTGCTGTCCCTAAAAAGTCAGTGTTAACAGAAATATTGAGCTTTACAGATACTGTGAGTGAAATATTTAGATGTGAACATTATTTTTCAAGGCTGCATGTCATAGCAGTTAAAAGAACAGGTTTTTGAGTTTAATTTCTAGCTTCTCTACTTAACCAACTATGTGTAACCTTGAGTAAATTACTTAATTGGCATAATTTAATCTGTAAAATTGTGGTAATTATTTCTGCCTATTTTGGATTGCCATGAGGAATACACAAGCTGATGTGTGTTGGAAGTGCTTATGAGATGCCTGACCCAGGTCTGCTTTTATCATTGTGGTTTTGTTGCTATCCAAGGATTAAGAAGAAATCCTTGCTTTAATCTATTTCTCAATCCAACCGCAAAATATCGAGCATTTGCTTTCAGTTTCCTTTCCTACAGATGTATGTTTTGGAATTAGAATTTCTTCCCCAAGGATTCTCTACCTACAGTTTCACTTTGTTTTGCAGAAACTGAAAACTATATCTGTCTTTTCTACAGATTCGTGATTACCATCTCACACTGTCTTCCAACATTCATTTTCCTGGTTCTGATACCTGCTTTTACCTGATTCCAGGAATGACACCTGCTTTTTCCCTCTGAAAGCTTATTGAATTTTCTCTTTTTCAGGGTTCTGAAATTCCACAATGAAGTGCTTTGGCATTGGTCTGTTTTTATTTATTGTCTAGGTTTCTTGGTGGGACAGCTTGTGTCCTTTGGTTTTGGAAATCTTGAATTATTCAATTTTTATGAGTTCCTCTTCATTATTATTTCTCTTCTTTCTGGAACTACTGTTTATTAGAATATGGGACTCTCTAGACGTAACCTCTGGTTGCCTTATCTTTCCTTTCCTATTGCTCTCTTCTTATCTTTTGGTTTTATTTTCTCAGAAAGTTCCTCAACTTTGTCATCTAACCTTCTGTTAAGTTTTTAAATTCTATTATTATATTTTAAATTTCCAACAGTTCTTTTTTGTTCTCTAATGATTTTTTTTACAGCATCCTATTCTTTAATCTTTTTACCTCTCTGAAGATATTACTAGCTTTTTTTTTTTTTAAGCTTTCATTTCCCTGCATATTCTTATCTCTGTTTCCTCTCCAGTTGTTTTTTCTCTTTGTGTGTTTTGCCTCCACCTTCCCTGGGAGAGGCTTTCTTCAGATGTCTGATGATTCTGGCCCTGTGGGTGAAGATTGTTGCCTTCAGCATTCAGGGTGATCTGTCTGGACCCTTTATATGGCAGGAATGTCACTGTCTTTAGATTTTTTTCTTGGTCTAGCCAAGTTTTCTAGGGAGTAAATGTCTACTGTCCTCCCTAAAGGCGCTGGTTAGACCCAGCTGCCAGTGTTCTGGAGGTTAAATATGGACTGAAAAGCACGTACTTCATTATATAAACCTTTTTGTCAAATCTGTCGGCTCTCAGTATGCTATTCCCAGCCTTAATCATATCTGGTGGCCCTAATTCTGGCTTAGAGACCCTTCATTATACCTTCTGAGGAAGAAGCTTCAGGTCTTCTGCTTGAAGAGGCATTTTGGAGAGGGGCTTTTGAAATGGCCTATCTTGGGAACTGGGTTGCTTCTTGGTTTCCCCTCTGCTGGTTTAAAATGTAGTTGTCTCAGTTTGCTAAGAGAGGTAACAGTTGTCCTATTTTCAGCTCCTAAAATTTTGCTGCTATCATTATTTATTCCTCCTTTTAATTTTTAAAAATCCTTTCATTTTTATTTTAATGGAGGTTTGGGGGTAAACACATTTGTTCAATTGGCCATCTTCAATCAGTATTTTTAAAAAAGATATTCTTAATGTAATAATTTATTCTGAAAAATTAGACTTTCTGTGCCAGAATCCCAAATGAAAGAACTCTGATGAGATCAAGTAACATATCTTAGAATAGCTTTGTAAATGTATTTATTAATTTCTAACTGGTTTTTAATACTTTGGCCATCATATCTGCTGCGTTGTAAATGTTTCTGTTTGTTGGCAAAACCCCCTTGGGTTGTTCATCACCTTTTATGTGGTTGTGGATGTAAACAACATGTGTGCCCCAGATGGGCTCTGAAATCCAGGCTCCCTCTTGGTGACCTATTCCTTCACAACACCAGAGGCTTCCAAACACACGTCTCTAAATCTGCTCATTTCAGCTCACATCCTGGAGACTCTCAAGAGAGAAATCTGAGTAAAATCTCTATAATGAGAAAACATTTACATTCAGCATCTATTTTGGTAAGAGATTTTCTATTCTACCTTTTTTCTGTAGAGTGCAGTGAGTTGCTTTGGACTGAGGATGGGTGGAGATGGGGTGAGAAGTAAAAAAGATAAGCAAGGATTTACGTCCACGGTAAATGTTAACACCTTCCACATTTTTAACCCTAATTTTATTCCTGAAGCTAGGATTCCCACAACTGATACCCTCCTAGCAGAGCTGACTTCAGGATGGGCAACTCTGGTTGTTATTTGAGTGGGACTGGGCTGCGTGGGTGTGTGGCCAGACTCACAGCAAAACAGAATCAACAGCCCTTCCAGTCTCACAAATGCCATGGCCATCCTGGTAGGCAATGGTCAAAACTGAAGTTCCTTAAGCTGGCTTTTGGCCTCCATAGTCAAAGGAAGACTGATCCTGCTTGTTACTTTGTGGATGTTAGAAATCTGTTAGCCAATCAGAATGTCTGGTACTATTTTTTTGGTTTCAGGAACAAAGTCAAAAAAAGCTGCTTTTGAAAAAAATCAAAGAATCACAGTAATTGTATTACTTAATGCCTACTATTTGCTAGATGCTTTACATACGGAGTTTCACTTAATCTCGCCAAGCAATTCTGCAGTGTTATTATTATAACCATTTTGCCTATGAAAAAAAAGAGGCTCTGAGCGGGTGAGTAATTTCCCTGAGGTCACAAAGTTGGTAAAAATTGGAGTGGAATTTAAAAGCAGGAGTTTTAGAATTTTTCTCCAAAGCCTAGTCTGCCATGCCGAGGCAGACAATGTCCATAACACTTGCATATTGTTTGTACAGTGTTCATTTTTTATATAGGGCACATTTCATACATGCCAAGAGGAAACATGTGTTTACTCTTGCTGATATATGGCAAACTTGTCCATTATGTAATATAAATAGATACTATTACGTGACAGAGATCATCAGCCCAGCAAATCACCTTCTGTCACAAGTACACAGAAGACAAACACAGGTTACAGAAGGGGTCAGCTGAGAGTGCTACTTGCCTGGTCTGTCATTTTGTCTAAAACTTTCCCGGCTCAGTAGAGAATCTGCAAACACCTGGAGTGCTGTGTTGCAGTTCTGGTTCTGGAGCTAACTAGTAGTACTGGGCTTGTCACCTACAAAGGAAATTACCTTCGTTGAATGCCTAATGTATGCTAGTCACAGTTTTCTTTTTTAATTTTCTCATTCTTTTGAGTAGACTATCCAAGTCCAAGGATGCTGAAGTTAGACCCCTCTATCCCTGGCTCCCAGCCTTGTGATCCCCTTCCCAGTATTATCTACTGTTAACAGTTTTATGTAATACTACTGCCAGAGGTACCAGGAACTGTAAACATCATTTAAACTTCCTGGTTATTGCTCCAATTTAATATAATTTAAAGGGTTTGGCCTTTTGTCAGAATTTGGGACAGGAAAGGGAGGCCAACATATGTGCTCAGACTGCATTTGTGTTTGTTTTTAACCCTATTTTACAGATTCTGAAACTGAGCTCAGTAGCTACTCAAATAACTACTCTAAGTGGAATCAAACTTAATTCTTTCGTGTTTATTGAGTGACTGTAACGGGCCAGGTACTGTGCCAGGCTTTGAGGATGCGATGGTGAGCCACACGTGTCCTTCCTCTCAGTCTAGTGGAGGGATTTTAAGAAGTAACCAAATAAGCTACCACGTGCTGTGGTTCTTACTGGAGCAGCAGCAACCCAACTTAAAGTGCTGAGGAAGGCTGCCAGAAGAAGTGACCTCCAAGAAGAAAAGAGTGAAGGGGGGCACATGGGAGGGTAGAGAGAAGACTAATCTTATGTTTGAGGTCCTGGTGGGCTTTCAGGATGACTGGAACTGTGGTGGGAGTGTGCCTGAGGTGATTTTGGAGGGATAAGCTGAGGCCTGAGTAGGCCAAGCATTGTAGACCTGCGATGGTTTAGCAGGGAAGTGATGCGATCACATTCTGGCTGTGCAATTGAGTATGGACTGGAAAAAGTGATGCTGGCTGAGAGATTGCCACAGGGGACAAATGATGGTGACCTGAACCAGGGTCAAGGCCAAGGTACTTGGGAAGTGGAATCAAAAGACTTTCAGGGACTGGTGGCAGTAATGGTCATAAGGGAGACGCTAGAACCCATGGGAATCCTTGCTGTGCTGCTTCCTAACAGCAGAGCTGTTGAACATGTATCTGCTTGTGATGTTGGACAAAACCATTGAGCAGAGCTGCTTGTGACATCGTACAAGGCATTTAGTGTTAGTTTTTTCATTTGCAAAGTGGGAGGAAAAATGGGATCAAAATAGGGATAGTATTAATATCTGACTCATAAGGTCATCTTAAGAATTAAAAGGGAGATTCCCTGTAAAGGTTTTAGTGTAATCCCCACATATACTAAGCATTTAGAAAATGTCAGGGCAAAGGAAAGAGCCAAGCATGTCTTCCCACTTGCGGGCGTGGGCATCTGAGTGGCTGATGTGGCCAGTGTCTGAGTTAAGAAACATAAGAGTGGGGATAGATGTGGAGGAAGGTGATAAATTCAGTCTGCAATTGTCTGAGTGCAGAGCCCACATCTCTCCACTACACTAATCTCCTTAAAGACACTTTGACTTCCTAGTCATGTGATCTTGAGTGAATTACTCAACCTCCTCACCTGCAGAATAAGAATGATAATAAAATAATAAGAAGAATGATAAAAATTTTTTGTAAGGACTAAATGAGTTAACACGCAAGCTTGGCATGTAATTAGCACCATTATTAGCTACTGTAATTGGGTATAAAAGTGTGGAAGTACCTAATGGTACACGGTTTTTTTTTTTCCTTTTTGCCTCTAATATCACATGTCGAGTGCCAGGCTTGCCATCTCTTTTTCAAATACAGTTAAACTAAAAAAAACTTTTTATAAAGAAAAAATAAAATTGCTCTGGCTTCAGGATGAAGGAGTGATCAGAGCTAGGGCAGGATTAGCCTGGGAGGGCTTCTCAGAGGAAGTGAGTCTCTGGTCAGCTCTAGAAGGATACCATGCAGCCACCCCATAAATAAGCACACAGGGAAAGTTGCTGAGGGAGCCTGGGCTCCAAAATTGCTATCGAGTCTTAGTGGGTAAAAGGTAAAATGAGTAAGAGATGACTGCTGCTGGTGGGACTCAATGAGAGGGAAGGCCTGGGGGGAGACTCCAGGAGTAAAGCTGGAGACTTTTATTCACTTCCTGCCATCTGTGGCTCCTTCCACCATATCCACCAGCTTACTGACCTTCAGGTGAGGTAGCTGACAGTAGAATATGTAGACAAGGCAGAGAAAGACATTTGAGAGCTAGATGCAACATGTGCAGAGTCACAAAGACATGCAACAGATGTTCTCAGAACTTGCACAGTTTGACATGGCTGGAGCAGTGAGAGCTGAGGCCACAGGATAGATGAGAAGGGGCCGAAGGACGCTGTCTCGTGTGCTGTGCAGGGCAAGCTCTGGGTTTTGCCTGCCTGATACTTATTACATGTTTTCCCCTCATTCAGGTACCTGTACCTCAGAGAATGTTACGCTATTTCCAGTTCAGGGGTACATCTCTAATAATCCACACCAATTATCATCATCTCATTTCTGTTGCTAGCATTGGTTTGGGTGCAGGTACGTGACCCTATTCTGGCCAATGAGATATAGAGAAAAGTTGGCTAGGAGGTCTTTGAAAAAGCTCCTTCATCTCTTAAAAGAGACCTAAGGAATAGACAGTTCCTTTTCTTCCACTGATTTTGTGTCTGGGGTGTGTGCCTAGTGTGTGATTTTGCGACCGTGGGTCTAGCCTGAAGACCAAGCTGATAGTACAAGAATGGTACAGCAGAGATAGAACAAACTGGGTCATTTATGTCATTGTAGAGCACTGCATTCACCAAACATAAAGGTGCCCTACTTGGTGACCTCTTGCTATGGGAAATAATAAATGCTCCCTCTTGTTTAAGCCAATTTGAACCCGCGCTACTGTCACTTGTGGCTTAAAGCATGGGAACTGAGGCAAAGAAGCGTCTTCAGCTGACTGGAGGACAGATGTGGTTCTAGACTTCAGGGTTTAATACCGTTTTTCTGCTTGTTCCTTCTATGCCTCTTTTCAGACTTCCACTATTGAAAAGTGTGTGCACACTCCCAGGCCCATCGTTTTCCCTGCTCTTTACTTTCTCCCTTAAAATCAGTTGTGCGAGGCAGAAAGAGCGTGTGCCCTGAAATCAGGCAAACCTGGTTTAGAATCCCAGCTAACTGTGGCCTTGGGCAAACTACTTAATCAGTCTAATCCTCTGTCTTCCTCCTCATAAATCTGGACTAACAGCATCTCCCAGGCAGGGTGCTGTGAGGGCTGTAAACAGTGCAAAACACCCTGCATAGAACCTGACATGCTAAAGCTATGGTCATCTTCATCAGACAGGTCATCTACTCTAATGGATTTTTTTTTCCTGTTTCTTCCTTCTGCAAAAAATGCAAAGAATCTGATTCATTAAAGATTGTGCTCTGATTCAGACTTAGACTGAATTTCTATATTGCTGGAGTAATGAGAGATGATTAGGACTCCCCTTTAAAACCAGAGATACTAAAATCCTTAAATTGTCTGGAAACATTCTTATTAAAATTTGCTGAAGAAAATCAATGCTACCCCACAAATGCATATAATCAATTATGCTTCAATAAAAAAGAAAGAAAGATCAGTGCTGAAGATATTTTTGTGTCTTTCCCTTCTCTGTTTGGGGAACTAGGATTCCTGTTCTGGAATATAAATAGATCTTTATCCTAAGAATGGGTTGGCAGGGGAGTCTCTTTCCTTTTTCTTTAAGCAGATGGTAATTTATTATTTTTCCCTCTGGTATTAGAGTCCCCTCAGAGAAGTCAGGTGTGGATATTAGGACATGGTCAATGTACCACCACGAGTCCTTACTCCTTCCCCTTGTAGATACAGTTTCTGTAAATGACTTCCATATGGACATTTTGGGCCCTGACATCCATGTCTCTAATTAGGTGCTGGCCATTTGGGCCCTGACATCCATGTCTCTAATCAGGTGCTGGCCATTTCACCTAGAAACACCCCTACTCTTCACATTCGACATTTATAACACCAAGAGTTTCATTGTCTTCCTCTAAATCTTTTCTTTCTGCTTGCCTTCCAAATTTCTGTCTTCAGTGTTATTCTCCTGGTAATACAAGCTCAAAAATTGGGAGACTGGGTGGCAGAACAACATGATCAAGGACCCTGGTTCTTCCTGTCTTTCTATTCACCCATCTTCAGGCCAGCTGCCCTCTTGGTTACAGGATGACTCCCAGAGATCTAGGCAACAACCCAGTTTGCCCATGAAGCAGACAGCATCTTCTCATCTATGTCTAGTTCGAATGAAGAAATCTTTCCCAGAAGTCCCTTAGCAGACTTCTCCTCACATCTCATTGACCAAAACTGGGTCACATGCTCATTTTTTAAATAATCACTGGCAAGGAGTATAGGATTATCGTGATTGGCTAAGACTAATCAAGACATATCACTGAGCCTTCCTTAAGACTGGATAGTCAAATAAAACTGGAGTTTACTAACAAAGAAGGGGGAAATAAAAAGAAGGAGGATATGTAATTCTAGTTTCCTCTGACCACCTTAGTCCAAACCCTTGTAGCCGACCTCCAGGACAAGTATACTAGTTTCCTGACTGATCTCTCTACATTCTTTTTCTCACAGCCCACTTTACACAATTTTGCCAGACTCATCTCCCAGAAACACTGAGTTGTCACATAGCCCTTTTGTTTAAAAATATCATTCGTTCTCTCTGATCTTCAGAAAAACATTCTAACTTGCCACAGAATTTTCAAACCATGGAACACAAGAGGTAGAAGCCCCAGGGAGGCTGTGGGGATCGCGAACCTCGGCACGGCGTTGTCCGCACCACGCTCATCCCTATATAGGATCCGAACCTGCGGCCTCAGCACTACTAGCGCCGCACTCTGCCGAGTGAGCCACAGGGCGGGCCTGGAATATTGGCTTTAAGCTAGACTAGAAAACTCGGATGTGTGGTCTCGCTGGGTATTTTCTTTGCCTAACCAGAGACACAGTATACAGAAATCTCCCTAAAAGAGCAATTTTCAAATTGAGTTAAGCAACTTTCCAAGGGAGTATATGAGCACAGGTTTTTTGTTTTTAAAGAGAATCAGTTTCCTAATTTTCACGTGTTCTCTCTGAAAACTAGCCTTAAGTTTAATATAAATTCATTTTCATCTTTCATTTCAAAATAGCCTATCTTCTCCTTACCCATCCTGAATCTTACCTCGGTACCTCCAAGACCTTGAGACCCTCTGGGTAATGGGGGAGGAGGGTGCAGAGCTAGTACTTGGGCTCACAGGCCCCTTGAGCCCGTTGTCCAGACTGGGTCACAAACCCTCCACACGCACGTCTACGAGCTAGGTAACAGGAAAAGGTCCTGGGAGCTGGGGGTGAAGAAATAATAGGCTTTATTCAGAGCTAGGAGCAGCCGACCTAACCTGGCTTCCTAGAGCTCTCTAGAAGCTTCGCATATCTGGGCCGTTAGTCTTTTATACTCAAGTCCATAATCCAGAACACCTTAAAGGACGCAGAATCCAACTCCAGGATGTGAGGACCAGCATTGGAATCGCCCCACTGTCTGCAATTTCCCTATAGAAGATGGCGGACTGGATGGAACTGCACATGCGCAATCACATTAGGCCCTAGCCAAGGAACACCTGGGTGCACGCGCATATTTACCTCAGATGCTCAGCAAGATTCTGTTTTTGTTTTTTGTTTTGTCTTTTTCGTGACCGGTACTCAGCCAGCGAGTGCACCGGCCATTCCTATATAGGATCCGAACCCGTGGTGGGAGCGTTGCTGCGCTCCCAGCGCGGCACTCTCCCGAGTGCGCCACGGCTCGGCCCCCAGCAAGATTCTGAACATGTGAGGGCCTCTGACCATTTTCTGTGTTTTCCCGAAAGAGGGACTTTGAGAAAGAGGGACCTTTAATAATTAAACAAAATCGTTGGGCAAGTCTTTCCATGAAGGGCGAGGTGTGGCTTTAAAGCAGGGGTATCTGGGACTGTCCTGGGAGGCTCCGGATTCAGATACATTGTAGAGTTGGGAGGTGGAGTGACTCACCACCTGCCACCCCTGATTATTGTCAGAGAATGCATAACTCTTGAGGAAGAAACCTGGGACAGCAGAGCAAAAGAGCTTCAAATGCTGAAAATGGTGTCTGCCATTTGTTTTCAGTTATTCTCAAACAAAATTCTCAAAACGTAGGAGGTACCATTAGTTGGAAGGAGTGATCTAAGCAGCAGATGCAGTGCCGGATACTGAGGCTGATTCAGGGCTGAGTGACACACCTATATGGCGCACACATCAAATTCTCACATACCTTTCTTGGGGTCTTTCACCTTTAATAGAATGCAGCGTGAACGAATGGTGCCCTCCAAACTTCTGCAACTTGGGGTAATGTGAAAATTATTTTAAATTTAACTGGAATGTTTTCTGGCATTACTACATTCTCTACTACAGTAGGTAAAACGAATGGATTAAAAATTCATATGGGGAGGGCCAGTTAGCTCAGTTGGTTAGAACGCAGCCTTAAAACACCAGGGTCATGGGTTCAGATCCCCATACCGGCCAGCAGCAAAAAACCTGAAAAAAAAAGTTCATACGATTTTTTTACAAAATTAATAAAGCAATTAAATCAAATAAAATAATTAAAACTTACTTTTATGAAATTGCATCATAGAATTTTTTTTTTTCAGTGGTAGTCAGTTCTTTTTATATATGGGAGTACTTTGAAAAGTTCATGTGAAGATTTGTATTATCTTTCAATTCTGTCTTTCCACGAACTTTTGAAGTGCCCTTAATATTTTCACTCCTGTTAACACAAAGTAAAATTATATGCTAGCTACCAGACTACTTAGGTTTTAGCAGTTTATACTTTTTCTCTTTTATTAGATAGGAAGAGTTAATCATGAAACTTCTAAAACAGGAATGGATTATTTTCTGATTTTTATATATGTGATTTTTATTGAATTTTCCCCAAGTTAAATACCCCCACACATGCACATTTACCAAAACAAATACCAGAACTTTGGTTGTTCCTTGCTTTACAAAGCGCTTAAAATTTTAGCCACATTTTATTGTATTGTTACAAATTAACTAATGAGAAATAACATTTTAAAATTGTTTTATACTTTTTTAAAGGATACATTAATTACATTACCTCTACAGCCTGATGTGTTCCTTTTAGTAATCTATGTTACAAGATGTGTTCCATAATTTCTCAGTGATTTCATACCATTTCTCCAGTTGTATTTTAACTTATTTGAATTGTTTTGATAATTCAAGCTTTTCCAACAGACTGTCTAATTTAGCTGATTGGTTTGACAGTGAGGGCTGCTGCCTTTTCCAATTAGTCTGTATGAAAAATATTCCCTGTAATTTGAATGCTCTAAATTGGTAGCTCCAGACTTCTGACAAAAATATTACTTAAAATATATTAAAATACAGAATTTTTTGAAAATGATGTGTTGGCAAAAGTGTATTGAAATGAATATTTTTGTTTTCACAACTTTTCTTATATATCAGAGTAAACCAGGTACGTCTAATTGAAAGAGAATGGAGATAGTTACATAGTCATTTTATAAATCTTAGTAGAAATTTTCAGTAAATTTCCCAAAACTGTGAAAGTAAATGACTTTTATAACTAAATACCAAATAATTTTGCAAGTAAGATTCTTTCCTTTTTGTTTTTTTTTTGGCTGGCTGGTACAGGGTTAAACGCTCCGGACCTTGGTGTTATCAGCACCATGCTCTGAAGAACTGAGCTAACAGGTCCAGATTGTTTCTAATAGCAGATTTCCATAAAACTGAAAGAATCTTTAAGTGAGTTGCTAGCTGATAGATTATTAAAGCAAGTTTTTTATGATAAATTATAAAATGATGAATAATTTTATAACAAATAGTTAGTTAAGATTACTTAGGTTCAGGGGCTGGCCATTTAGCTCAGTTGGTTAGAGCATGGTGCTATCACACCAAGGTCAAGAGTTTGGATCCCTGTACTGGCCAGCCACCAAAAAAAAAAAAAAAAAAAAAAAAAAACAAAGATAACTTAAGTTCAAATAATCTGGTTTAAGATTGCCTTTACAAAATTCCCCTTTCCGGGCTGGTAGTTTAGCTCAGTTGGTTAAAGCATGTTATTAACACCAAGGTCAGTGGTTTGAATCCCTTTACCAGCCAGCTGCCCACCCCCCAAAAAAGGTTCTTTCATTCCCATCTTCTTATTTATATAAAGATTTCTTGGTGGCAACATTTATAAAAATGAAAAGTAGGAATAAAATTGGCATTCTAAGTTAGAACACATTAACTAATTGAAAAGAAAATAGTTCCATTCTTATTAAGAATTGTACCACTAAGAAAAATTTTCTTTTTATGTTTAATAGTTATTTATCTTTATTTATCATATATGTGGGTTATTTTGATAAATTTTACACTAATAGCAATTATAATCGCTAATATAATGATATAAAACTAATATAATGATAGTTAATTAAATTAACTAATATAATGATAAAAAGTTTTTGGCATTTTAGAGGCTTGGCCATGATGGAAACTGTTAGCTGCCTCTCCAAATTTGTTCTCTCCTTCTTTGGCTGCACAGCTAGCCTACTTTTCCTCATCTCTCTTACCATAAGTTGTGGCCATGATATTGTTTTGGCAACAGAATGTGAGTGGAAGTGAGATGGGTCACTTTCAGGTCTGCTCCCATGAAATCTCTTCCATGCACTGTTTCTTGCTTTTTCTCCTTCTACCTGCTAGACACAGTTGAGAATGAGGCTGTAGAAGAAGCGTTGACAAACTTCAGTAAAGGGTCAGATAGTAAATATGTTAGGCTTTGCAGGCCACATAAGGTGTCTGTTGCACAGTCTACTTTTTTTTTTTTTTTTTTTGAGCCTTTTAAAAATGTAAATCTAAGGGGAAAAAAAATCAGAAAGGCTGGCCAGCTAGTTCAGTTGCTTAGAGCACAGACTTACAACATCAAGTCATGGGTTCAGATTCCATTACCAGCCAGCTTCCAAAAAATAAATAAATAATGTACATATAATATTAATTCTTCCAATCCAAGAGCACAGAATGTCTTTCCATCTTTTTGTTTCCTCTTTAATTTCTTTCAGCAGTGATTTGTAGTCCTTATTGTAGAGATTTTTCACCTTCCTGGTTTAATTCATTCCTAAGTATTTTATTTTTCTGGTGACTATTGTAAATGGGCTTGCTTTCTTGATCTCTTTTTCTGCTAGCTAGTTGTTGAAGTATAAAAAAGCTACTGGCTTTTGCATGTTGGTTTTGTATCCTGCAACTTTACTGAAATCTTTTATGTGCTCTAAGAGTTTTTTTTGGTAGAGTCTTTAGGTTTTTCTGTATATAGGAGCATGTCGTCTGCAAACAGGACAATTAACTTTGTCTTTTTCCAATCTGGATGCTCTTTATTTCTTTTTCTTGCCTGATTGCTTGGACTAGTACTTCCACTGCTGTGTTAAATAGAAGTGCTGAGGGCTGAGCCCGTGGCGCACTCGGTAGCGTGCTGCGCTAGCAGCGCGGCGACGCTCCCGCCGCCGCGGGTTCGGATCCTATATACGGATGACTGGTGCACTCCCTGGCTGAGCGCCGGTCACGGGAAAAAAAAAAAAAAAAAAAAAAAAAAAATAGAAGTGCTGAGAGTGGGCATCCTTGTCTTGTTCCCATTTTTAAGGGGAAAGCTGAAAACTTTCTTCAGGATGATTTTATTCTGGATGATATTGCCAGTGGTTTTGTCATATATGGCTTTTATTGTGTTGAGATACTTTCCTTATATATATAACTTGCTGACAGCCTTTATCATGAAGGTATATTAAATTTTGTCAAATGCTTTTTCTGCATCTATTGAGATAATCATATATGGTTTTTGTTCTTGATTTTGTTGATGTGATATGTCACATTTATTGACTTGCATATTTTGAACCAACCTTGCATGCCTGGGATGAATCCCACTTGATCATGGTGTCTAATTTTTTTGATACGTTGTTCTATTCTGATTGCTAATATTTTGTTAAGGATTTTTGTGCTAAGGATCTATGTTCATCAGAGATATTGGCCTGTAGTTTTCTTTTTTTGTTTTATCTTTGTCTGGTTTTGGTATCAGGATGATGCTGACCTCATAGAATGAGTTTAGGAGAATAGCCTCTGTTTCTATTTTTTGGAATGGTTTGCAGAGAATTAATATTAATTCCTCTTTAAAGGTCTGGTAGAATTCAGCCGTAAAGCCAGGGCTGGCCCGTGGCTCACTCAGGAGAATGTGGTGCTGATAACACTAAGGCCATGGGTTTGGATCCCATATAGGGATGGCTGGTTAGCTCACTGGGTGAGCTTGGTGCTGACAACACCAAGTCAAGGGTTAAGATCCCCTTACTGGTCATCTTTAAAAAAAAAAAAAATTCAGCATTAAAGCCATCTGGCCCTAGCCTTTTCTTTTTTGGGAGACTGGTGATTACTGCTTCAATCTTGTTGCTTGTTATTGGTCTGTGTAGATTTTCTATTTCTTCTTTGTTCAGTCTTGGTAGTCTGTATGTGTCCAAAAATATCCATACTACCTGAAGTGATCTACAGATTTAATGCAGTCCCCATCAAAATACCAATGATATTCTTCACAGAAATAGAAAAAACAATCCTAATATTCATAAGGAACAACAAAAGATCTGAATTGACAAAATGATCCTGAGCAAAAATAAATAAATAAATAAATAAATAAAGCCAGAGGCATTACACTACCTGACTTCAAGTTATACTACAAAACTATAGTAATGAAAACAGCATGGCACTGGCATAAAAACAGACACTTAGACCAATAAAACAAAATAGAGAACCCAGAAATCAACCCACATAGTTACAGCCAGCTGATCTTTGACAAGGGCAATAGGAGCATACATTAGGGAAAGGACCACCTCTTCAATAAATGGTGCTGGAAAAACTGGACATCCATATGTAGAAGAATGAAACTAGACCTGTACCTCTCACCACATACTGAAATCAACTCAATGTGGATTGGAGACTTACATATAAGACCCCAAATTATAAAACTCCTAAAAGAAAACACTTGAGGAAGTAGGACTGGGCAAAGACTTTATGACCAAGACCCCAAAAGCACAAGAAACAAAAGGAAAAATAAGCAGATGGGATCATTTGCAACTAAAAAGCTTCTGCACAGCAAAAGAAACAGTTAACAGAGCAAAAAGACAACCTACAGAATGGGAGAAAATATTTGCAAACTATGTGTCCAAGAAGGGATAAATAGCCAAAATGTACAAGGAACTCAAACAACTTAAAAGTAAAAAAACAAGTAACATGATTAAAAAATGGGCAAAGGAGCTGAATAGGCATTTCTCAAAGGAAGATATACAAATGGCCAACAGACACATGAAAAAATGCTCAACATCATTATGCATCAGGGAAATGCAGATCAAAACCACATTGACATATCTCACACCAGTTAGACTGGCCAGCATAAAGAAGAGAGTAACAAACACTGGCAAGCATGTGGAGAAAGGGGAACCCTCCTACACTGTTGGCAGGACTGTAAATTAGTGCAACTGTTACAGAAAACAGTATGGATGTTTCTCAGATAACTACAGATAGAACTGTCATATGATCTAGCAATCCCACCCAGAGGAATGGAAATCATCCTATTGATGGAACATCTGCACTCCCATGTTTATTGCAGCTCTATTTACAATACCTGAGAGTTGGAGCCAACCTAAATGTCCATCAATGCATGACTGGATAAGGAAAATGTGGTATATTTACACAATGGAATACTACTCTGCAAAAGCAATGAAATTCTGCCATTCACAGCAACATGGATGAACTTAGAGACAATTATGTTAAGTGAAATAAGCCAGGTACAGAAAGAAAAATACCACATATCCTTACTCATAAGTGGGAGCTGAAAAAAAGAAAAAGATACAACAATACAGTAATTCATTGAACTCTCAAAAGGAGATAAGAGAACTGAGGACACCAGAGGTGGGGGAGGGGGAGGGAGATTAGTGAGAAATTGGTAAAGGTCCACAGAATATGTTTGCATTGTGTAATGATAAAATTAAAAAAATAAATTTAAAAAAAATGTAAATGTAGCTGTTAACACCAAGACCAAGGATTCAGACGCCTGTGCCAACCAGCCAAAAAATATATATATAAATCTATTCTTAGTTCCCAGGACACAAAAAAATAGGCCCTCAAGCTAGACACTTGTTCTAGGGGACAGTGGAGTCATAAGATAGAAGAAACTTGGTTCCCCTAATCACTATGTGGAGGTGAGTACCTTGCTTATCTGGGCACCTCACCTAGGACTATTCTGTGAGAAAGAAATAAACTTTAATTGTGTTAAGCCATTACATCCTTGGGCCTATTATTACAGCTCAGCCTAACAAAAATAGAGGAAATTTAAAAAATTAATTTACAAACATATTTTCATTGCAGAGAAGTTATAACAGAATGGATAATAAGACCTTTAAGTATAATACTCTAGTGCCTTAGGATAAAAGTATGTAGGAGGAATGGAATAAACATACGAACTTAAGGAGAAAAGGGAATGATGTAAAATTTCTGACAAAAAAAGTTTGTGTATTTTTTAAATGGATGATAGTGGGCATTAAATTGCTTGGGTTTTAGATTCGATTAGATATTTTAAAGAGTATTGCAACAGTTTATTGTTAACTACCTATATTAAGAATATGCTGGAAATTACAACCTTCGCAACTAATTAAACGTAAGATGAAATATTTTAGATGTCTACTAAAAATTTTGTGTAGGAATACATGATTTTAAAAAATTATTTTAGGGGCTATGCCAGTTTCAAAGAACTTTTAAAGACTCAGAATCAACCCTCTTTTGAAACCTTCATAGATTCCCTGGGCTGGAATATATTGGAACAGGGGCTTTTCAGGTCTATCCCTGCCCTTTTTGAAATCCTGTGTCTAGGTCACCTAGACAGTGTTCAAACACAGGAATGTGGTTGTGTGTCAGGAGTCCTGCCAGTATGTTGCTTAGCTAGGCATAGACCCATTTATTCTGACCTTAGATTCCACATTGAATCATGAGGATGAGAGCTGCTTTCTTTCTTCCTTTCAAAAGTTTTCCTTTCTTGGTTGTTCTGAGGATTCACAAGTTAAACGTTTGTTAAACACTTTGCAATATTTGGCTGCAAGTACAAAGTCTTTTTATTATTGTTGGATGGATGAAAGGTATTATTCAAGTGCAGAGTATCATTTTCTTCCCAAGACAGACAGCATTATCATGCTTAATCCCCAGGAAGCTCATGACCGCATTCTCTTGCTTGGCCTACTCATTTACATAGCCAGCCACAAACTGAGCTAACAAAGGACTCCTGCTAAAGAATTTGCACTTTCTCCTTTTTTTCAGAGAGTTTCTATTTTCCTTAGAGGTGTGGACTGACAGTCTTTACTTGGTCCTCCTCTCCTATGGCAAGAATCCTGCTGCTGGAGAGATCTTGGGCAGTGAGTAAATCAAGAGAATTGAGTTCTTATTTTTACCCATCCTTGTCTACTTGTGTGACCCTGGACAAGTCACTTCACCTCTCTGAGCCTCTTTTCCCTCACCTAAAAAATGAGAAATTTGGAATAAGTAAATTTTATAATTCCTTTAAACTTAAAAATTTCCTCTTGGTATGTCAAAATGCTGAAAAACTGCTCTTAAATTTTTTTTTTTTTTTGGCAGCTGGCCAGTACAGGGATCCAAACCCTTAACCTTGATGTTACAAGGTTGCACTCTAACCAAGTGAGCTAACTGTCCAACCTAACTGCTCTTGCAATTTGAGTTTATTGGTGTATATACTTGATAATATGTGATAGACACCAAGAGAAATATAAGTGAATTAAATTCATGAGAGCTTCTGTTTCCAAAATAACTTTAGGGTAAAGTTCTTTATTTAAACCTAGTTTTCATAGTAAATGTGCTTTATCCTGTTAGATCTATGTGGCCTCTGATGGTGTTGGTAGTGACAGTGTGGACGTGACGATGGTGATGGTGACGGCGGTGATGGAAGGGGTATTAGTAAAGGTGGCTGTGGTAGAGGTGATGATGGTGGTTATAGTGATTGTGGTGGTGGCAGAGGTGTAGGTGGTGTTGGTAGTGATGGTGTAAACTTCACAGAGACTGAATAAAAGCACATGTAGTAATGTGTCGATCAGTGTCCATTCATCCTTATGATTCCCATGGCACTTAGCACACTGCCTTATTATATATACAGGTGCTTATTATATGTCTGATGAAAGAGTATCTGGCAGATAATTACAGATGCATCTAATATCTAAGGCAAAAACTGTTACTCTTGTGAAGATCTCAGATTTAATTTCACTCGACATGACAGACTTTCTGAGACAGCTGGGAGAATACTATCGCCAAAGTCATTTTAGTTGATTTTCCTCATACTTAACTTTCTAGGGAAGGATGGAAGCTAGTTTGAATTTACAGGAGGTCCTTTTATCAAAAGTAGTGGACAAAAGGCCACTGAAGTAAATTCACACAAAAGGAGATCAAAATTTCATAGGAAGAAGTTTGACTGGAGTTATATCTGAAAATTAAAACTAAAAATTATAAAAATAATTTTATCCTATATATAATAAAATTTAGGTTACTATAGAAACTATAGTATCCTTGAAATGTGTAATGATTGAATTAACTATTCCTTTTTTTGTTTGTATTTGGAGGACACATAATTTTTCCAACAAAAATTAACGCTCAGAACATTCTTCACTTATCATGCAAAAATACTCAAAAGGTTTCAACGACTTTCCCTAATGCTTTTCTTAATCTGGTTTTTCAAATAATTCCTCTAACATGATTGTCCATGTTGATTGTTTTTTTTTTTTTTTTTTTTTTTGAGTTGCTAGCTGGTCTACCAGATACACAAGATTCCAAATATTCTCTAAAAATAATTGACTTAATGAAATCTTTTATCTTTCGTAAGATTTACATTCTCATTTGCATTGTATGTATGGATATTTACAACTTCCAGCAATCAGAGACACTCTCACTGTTAAGTGGGGAGAGATGTTTGTGTGTATGTTAGGAAATATTTTCATTATAGGATGACTTTGGCTTTCCTGTATCATAATGCTTCAGTGGAACCCTGGTATTTAATATTCAGATAACAGAGATACTTAGTTTTACTCAGCCAGCATCCATTCAACATTATTGGAAAAAACTTACTGTGACAGATTATATTTTCCAAAGATGGCTGCAACAATATTTCTCATCCCACTTGCTTATCTTACCATGTGACCTTGCCCCTCCCTGATCAAGAGGTGGAGTCTGTATCCCCTCCCCTTGAACCTGGGGGAACCTTTGTGACCTTTCTGCCAACAGAATGTGATGGACGTAATTTGAAAAGCTGGATTGTAAAGGGTGATATAGCTTTCTTGGTTCTCCTTCTCAGGACACTTCTCCTGGAACCCAGCCACTGCAGTGCAAAGAAGCCCAGGCCACATGGGGAGGCCACTTGTAGGTGATCCACTGAACAGTCCCAGCTAAGGTCTCAGGCAACAGCCAGAATCAGCCACCAGACATGTGAGTGAGGAAGCCTTTGAGAGGATTCCAGTGCCAGACACCATCTGACACCGACTGCCTGAGAAACCTTGAGAGAGAACTGTCTAGCTGAACTGTCAATCAGCCCCAGGATCCTGAGAGATAATAACACGTTATTTTTATCATTTTATACTACTGAGTTTGGGGTGGCTTGTTTTGCAGCCATAGATATCAGACACATTTATTTTAATGTGATTGGCATTTAAAAAATACTTCTAATGTAATAAAGTTCTAAAATGGTAACCCTGAAACAGCAAGGATTCCACAGTTCCTATGCTAGGTCTGCTGTCCAACCTAAATACTCTGAGCAGTGAGGAGAAGGCCAAAAAGTCGGTCTTCATCTCCTTGAACATCCAGGCATACCCATCAGGCCTCTGAAAATGATATTGAGATGACAGGGGCTTGGTTAGTGCTATGAAGGTCCTTCACCATCTAGAGAGACTCTTACAATTATTGGGCTGGACAGGTAGGACTAAGCTGCTCTGGCTTTAAAGGTAGCCGGCGCCCTCAGGTGACTTTTACTGGCTTCTGTCTCTACTGGCTGCCATAGGGAAGCTTCCCACCCATCTCCTGATTCTGGCCTCTAGGTACAGGCCAAGATCTTGACCCATTAAACTGTACTCTGTTCTTGGCCCCATTTTATCTCAGGCAGGGGGTAGAGTAAACATGAAGAACCAGCAGTGGATAGAGGATCTAGAGCAGATGGAAAGGAGCCACCATTGAAATATCAGGTGGGATGAGTCGTGAAAAAAGTAAACTTGTCAGACAAAAGAAAACACACAGAGCAGAGGGGAGAATGGCTACCTGAAGCATAGCCATCTGCCACCTTCCTTCTCTTCCCATTATTTAGGCATAGATTTCTGGATAGTGGAGGAATAGAGTGCAAGGACAATGGAGTTAGGGGCTGAAAGCAGCTGTGTGGCCTGTCTACTTGGGTTTTTTATATTACAGTATACTTCCTTGATCATGCAGGGCTATATTGGAATCAGTTTGTGTCACGGAAGGGCTATGGGCCAGAGTGGGCCCAAAAGAGAGAAAACAGGTACTTTTATGGCTTTTTCTATGCTCAAAGAAAGGGGATGAAAGACATTTATTTATGTTTTCCTTTGTTTTGCTCTAGATATTAGGCACCAATTCAATTTCAAGGAAGAGAAATTGACTCAAATCAGCTCACATAGTAATAGGAATTTATTGGTCCTGTAATTATATAGCTGTGGGCTTTAGGAATGGTTGCATCCAGTAGCTCGGACAGTATCTTTGGGGATTAGTTTCTTCTTCTGACCTTATGGTCCACTTGTCCCTAGTTGGCTTCATTCTATACTCAGGCTTCTTGTATGTGGAGAACATGATTTCTGCTCCATTGTACCCTCCTTGCTTGCAGCTTCAATGGAAAAAGGCTTAATTGTTTATCATTCCAGGTAAAAGGCCCAGGCAAAATTCTAACTGGCCTGGCCTGGGTCATGGTTCTTCTCCTAAGGATGGGGGTCAGTCTCATTCAAATTACTTGGAATGGGTTCCTCATAGAAACAAAAGTTATCAAAAGGATGGGGGAAAATGCGTAGGACAGACTAAATCATCAGATGTCCACTAGAGCTGTCCAACTACTTTTGCTAGGATTGGAAAGGGACTGAGATAGGGGCAGGTGCTATTCCCAGGAGTAAATACTGAGCAGTTGGCTGGAACTTTTCATATCCTGTATTGTTTAGGAATTGGCCTGATGTGGTCAGGAAGTAAGAGGTTAAGTAACCTGTGAATGTTTCTTTGACCATATTCTGCTATGGATTGTGGAAACCCACCTGTTCTGTCTCACCATGCTTCAAAATGCTTAAATTACCCTTCTCTACCTTGGAGATTCTGTAGGTTTGAGAAAAGGTGATTGTGATGACCCTCAAAGTTTGAGAACTACTGATTTACATTAAGACATTCAAAAAGTTGTATTCAGAAATTCTCCTTTGGTATTTGGTGGTTTTAAATATAAAATTTTAATTTTTTGTTGAACTGTAGTATACATACAGAAATCGCACATATCATAATATACAGTTTGATGAATTTTCACAGGCTGAATGTACCATGGAACCAGCAAAACATTTCCAGTATCCAGAAGCACCCCCTTCCCTGTACTCTCTTGTCACTACTCTTCTGCCAAGGATGACCAAGTCACCATCTTGTCAAACAGTACAGATTTAGTTTTCCTGTTTTTTTTATTTATATAAATGTAATCATACAGTTTTTACTCTTGATTGTTTGTCTTCTTTTGCTCAATGTTATATTTGTAAGATGTATGCATATTATGTTTGTAGCTATAGTTTCTTTATTCTTATTGCTGTATAGTTACTCTTGAAAGGTATTTGGGTGTTCCCAATTTGGAGCTTTCACTGCTATGAACTATGAATGTTCTAGAACATTTTTAGTGAACACATGTAAACATTTCTGTTGGGTTTATACCTAGAAGTAGAAGTTCATGGCTTTAAGTATTTTGGACTATTAAATTAAGATTGCCTCTCAAATGCGTCACCTTTGACATTTAAGGAGAGAATTTAAAATATTTCATAGGTGGGCTGGCCAGTTAGCTCCATTGTTAGAGCTTGGTGCTGATAACACCAAGGTCTAGGGTTTGTCCCCTATACTAGCCAGCCACCAAAATAAATAAATAAATTAATTAATTAACTTAAAAACAAATCCTAGGCTTCTTCATATTCTAGGTGTTGTCCTTAACCTGAAGGGTACAACGTTATATCCACAATCAGAATAAGTCAAGAATGAAAGAGTAGGAAGTGGAGAGTGGTCACCCCAGTGAAAAGTTATGATCTGTTGCTCAGTTCTTGGTCCTAAAACAAATATCAACTCAGGAATGTACTGATGAAAGAGGTGGCCGGTCGTCAGGAGTAGGGACCCTGGAATACCATGGCAAGCAATGTGGTGAAGATTCCCAATCATTTTCAAGAGGGACCTATGGTGATTTACTTGAGTGACTGGACACTGGGCAAAGGATTACTGGACACAGGTTCTCAGTTGACATTGAAATTTGGAGACTTGAAGAATTGTCATGCCCCTCCCCCACTGTTAGAGTGTGGGATACAGGGGCCAGGTAAATAAATGGAGTTCTGGTTAACGTCTGACCTACAGTGGATCCCCTAGGTCTGTGGACCCATTAGTGGCTATTTCCCCAGTATCCAAATATATAATTGGTATCAACACACTTGGCATTTGGACTAATCCCCATATTGGGCCCTTGACCTTTGGGGTAAGAGCTATCACAGTGGGGATAGTCAAGTAGAAGGATCTGATATGGCATCCTGCCAAACTGCCTGCCTCTAGCAAGACAGTAAATCAAAACCAATACTGTATCCTGGGGGTGGTAGAGATTAGTGCCGTCGTTAAAGACCTAAAGGATACAGGGGAGTGGGTGGTCCCTATCATATCTCTGTTTAATTCATCAATCTGGATCCCAGAAAATGACTGTAGACTCCTGCAACCTCAACCAAGTAGTGACCATGACTGCAGCTGCTGTGCCAGCCGTGTTTTCCCTGCTAGGGCAAATTAATAAGGCCACAGGCACATAGCATAAGGCCATTAATTTGGCAAATGAATTATTTTCCATTCCAATTAGAAAAGAGGATCAGAAACAGTTTACATTCATGTGGAATGAACAATATTTATCTGTAATTTTGCCCCAGGGCCATGTTAAGTCTCCTACCCTCTGTTATATATAGTTCAGGTATGAGCCTGGACTATCTGAACATCCCAGAGACCATTGCACTGATCCGTTATATCAATGACATTGTGCTGATCGGGCAGGATGAGCAAGATGTGCCTAGTATGCTGGGAGCCTTGGCAGGAAACATGCATACCAGAGGGTGAGAGACAAACCCTATGAAGATTCAGGGATCTGCCTCTTCAGTGGAATTTTTAAGGCTTCAGTGGTCAGGGCTGTTCTGGGACAACCTCTCCAAAGTAAAATGCAAAGTTCTGCATCTTGCATTTCCTACTGCAAAGAAAGAAGCACAATGTCTGGTGAATTACTTCAGATACTGAAGGCAACATATTCCATACCTAGAAATGTTGTTGAAGCCCAGTAAGTACCAAGTGATGTGGAAGACTGCTGCCTTTAAGTGAAGCCCAGAGCCAGAAGGGGCTCTACAGCAAGTGCAGGTTATGGTCCGAATAGCCCTGTTACTTGACCATACTACCTGGCAGAGCCCAGTGTTGGAGGTGGGAAATTTATAGCAAGCTTCAGTGGGAGAATCACAAGACAGGTACTAGAACTTCTAGAGCAAGGCCATGCCATGTGCAGCGAGAGTTATACATCTTTCGAGAAACAGCTCCTGGTATGTTAGCAGGTACTGGTAGAGATGGAACACTTGGCCACGGGACACCAAGTGAGCATGCATTATAACACTTACAACACCAAGATCAAGGGTTCAGATATCTGTACCAGCCAGCCTCAAAAATAAAAGAAAAATGAAAAAAATTGAAAAATTGAAAAAAGAATTGCCTGTTCTTTTCTGGGTTCTGTTGGATCCATGAAGCTTGGACAGGCCTGAGAGCAGTCCATCATGAGTTGGAAATGATACATATGGGACTGAGCCTGAGCCAGGGCCAGAGGGCATGAATAAATTGCATGAACAGTATCCCAGAGCCACATGTGGATCCACCATGGATCCACCAACTCTCTTTACTCCCTGCAGGTTCCCAATAAGCTGAAGGAGGAAGAGAAAGCCAAAACTTGTTTTATTGATCAGTTGGCTCAGTATGTGGGTGCAAGTCAAAAATGGACAGTGGCTCAGAAACCTCACAGTGGGTAGAGCTGTGAGCATTGCAACTGGTCCTTCACCTTGTGTAGAAGGAGAGGTGACCGCTTGAGGTGAGAAGATACACACTTTCTTGTGTAGTGGCCCTGGAAGGGAAAGGAGTGAAAGACTGGAGAAAATACAGTTGAAAGCAGAGGCATGTGGATGTATATATGGCAGTGGGCATAAAGCATAAAGGTTTTTGTATTACATGTTAACACCCACCCGAAAGTATTCACGACTGGAGAGGCACTAAACAACCACATAGACAAAATGAACTTGGCCAGTTGATGTTAGTCGATCCTGGCCATCAATACCCCAGAACTGATACAACAGGCAAATGAAAGGTGACAGAGATGGAAGCTACCCATGAGCCAACATCATGGACTCACACCAAACCTGATCTGGTTCCTATTGCTTTCAAATGTCTAATATGCCAACAACAGAAACCAAGTCTCCTATATAACACTACTTCTGGAAGAGTCCAGGTAGCCACTTTGCTTACTATAATGGGCCCCTTCCATCTAGTTTGTCTACACAGGAATAGATACTTATTTTGGGTATGAGTTTGCCTTTCTTGCCTACAGAACCTCAGTCAGCACTACTGTCTGGAAACCTATAGTATACCTGATCTGTACGCATGAAATCCCACACAATATAGCGTCTGATCAGGGGATCCACTCTGCAGCAAAGGACGTGCAGAAACGACCCTTTGGTTATAGGATCAGCTGGTTGTATTACAAACTGCACTACCTAGAATTAGCTAAACTGATAAGAGTGAAGGCACTGCTGAAGCACCAGTTTGTAGTAAATATTCTGCAGGGATGAGGTACCATCCTTCAGGGTGCAGTGTATACACTAAATCAGAGTCCTTTATATGATGCTGTCACTAACAGGAAGAATGCATGGGTCCGAGAACAAAGGGGTGGAAGCAAGAGTGGCCCTACTTACCATCACTCCCAGTGACCCATTGGGGAACTTGTGCTTCCTATCCTCACAACTCTGGGCTCTGTAGAAGCCCAGGTCCCCAAAGGGAGTGCACTCTTGTCAAGGGACATAGCAAGGATATCATTGAACTATAATCTATGAATGCCACCTGGGCACTTCAGACTCCTGTGTCCAGGGACCAGCAGAAGAGAAGAGTCATCATCATTTTGGATAATGACCCTGTGCAGTGAGAAGGCTAAGGTTGCTATTGCACAGAGGAACGGAGGAATGTGTGCAACCAAGCCATCCACTTAGGTGCTTCTCAGGACTGGGTGCCTCCCCAGTTATAACTGTGGATGGTCATATGCAGTAGTCCAGTATGAGAAGGGAGTGATTCCAAAGCCTTGGCCCCCTTAGGAATGAAGCTTTGAGCTGCAGCACCAGGTTGGCCACGAACACCTGCAGAGCTGATAGCATGGGATTAGGAAGACTTAGAGTGGATAGTGAAGGAGGAAGAAGATAAATACCAGTTGTGGCCTCAAAACCAGCTGCAGCAACTGGGGCTGTGGTTTGCCTCATTAACCTCCCTCTTCTAAGTGTCCCCTCAGGAGGAGAGGCCTGCAGGAACCTTGGAAGAACTGCACCCTGAAAATGGATAGAGAAGTCAGTCTGTGTGACGCAGTCTGTGTGGACTGTGGTTAAAACCATGTGGGTAACTGCCTAGGGCTCCCTTCAATGGAGAATCCACCGTAAGCGAAGCAGTGAGCTGACAGTGCCAGTCGGTGCACCTGTGAAATTTACTGTGCTGTTCACACTGAGGGCCATGGTCTCCTCAGTCTGCCAGTCGTTGAGTACAGCAGGGTGCTAGAGCTGAGCCATTGCTACCTATCGTGGGACGCCTGTAACAGTTGTTGCTTTGGCGCTCCCCATTGGCCTGGCTGGGACTTTCTCGGAGCCGCAGTGCAGACTGAGTTTCTTCCTGCTCAGTCCTCCCTTTCCCCTCCTCCTTCACCCATGTCAGACCCGTACTGCTATCTGAAGACTCTCCTGGCCTACTCATCTTCCTTCGTCTCTTTAACTTTTACAGGCATTTACCCCAATACGTCTTTTGCTCATCTCACTACATCTTGGTGTGTGCTTCCTCGTGGATCTGAACTGAACCACAAATCACTTTTGCTAGTTCTTTTCCCCTTTTCCAGGTAATTGCCTGTTTCTCTCTATTTTCTTTCTTTTTTTCCTTGATGAGTAGTTTGAAGACTGAAGGTAGAACAGACACCGACCTTATAAATACCACATTGCTGCTGGACAATTTACTATCATGGAACTTCCCCAAGAAGTTATAGGATGGTATAGCTTAGCCAACTAGCAGCAGGAAAGCAGAGGTCCAACTTTATGTTCAAAATGACAAGTTAGCCTTCAAAGTTTTCCTGGATTACTTTTATGTTTTCTTCCCTTTTCCCTTCCACTAGACTCTAGTAGTGGGAACCCTGTTTGTGTCTTTTAAACCATAGAACTGCAAGTTAAAATAAAATGACATTTCCAAAAGAATGGAAATTCCTGATTTAAGTGGGGCCTTACAAGTTCAGATAGATATGTGATAACAGAAAGAAAGAGCACTCTTATTTCCAGACCAGCTACCCACTGCTGCCCAAGCTCCAGATTAACGGGATTGTTGCAGGAATAAATTTGGTTAGAATTTTCCTTGCTGAAATTTTGGCATCACCGAAGAGGTTCCCTTGCAGGGAAAACACCTATATGTAAGGTTCTAATTACCTCTCCCACAAAAACAAGACCCCTGGCAGTGGTGAAATAGAAAAGACTGACTAAGGGTAAGAAATTGGACTCCACACAAAGGCCTCTGGTGGTTTTGGGTAAAAATGACCAGGTCTCTCCCATGCCAACAGCTTGCTTTGGAGGCTGTAAAATTCCTCCTTTGGCAGAGCTGCTCAGAAAGTCAAAGGGAGAATTCACTAGTGAGGATGAAATTTACCACCAGATCATATTTGCCTTTTCAGCCAAACAGACTGAGACTTCTTGGCAGTCTCTTTGTGGGGTGTTCAAACACTAACAAAAAGTTTTGAAACCCAGGTGACATTTTCTGATGAATGGAGTGTCTGAGGGAGCTTATGCAGAGGAATCAGTATAACTATTGCCTCAGAGTTGTCAAAGAATTTATCTAAAGGGCCCCCCTCTATCGGTGACTACTTATTTTTTTCCAAGAATGGGATACATTACTTCTACTTAAGACTTGGATCGTGATCTAAAGCAATGAAATGTTAGCTGTTGGACACCTCAATATTCCATCCCTAGGGCGGATGGAAGAGAGAGATTTCTCACCTGAGAATGTATCTAACGCAACACCAAAAAATAACTTTGTCCTTCTTTGGTGAAAGCTACAAGTTATTATATTTAATTGGAAAAAGGCAGTCTTTTACACTTACAAGAAAAGTGGATGACTAAAAATCTAGGCTTTTCCCCTTGAAAGCCTTTAGCCGGTTTTATTTTTATAGATTCAATGCCAACTAGCCGGATTCTGAATTACTACCATCTCTAGTGTTGACCTCCTGACAGTGCAGCCTATACCAGGCAAGAGCCTGGATTAACACTTTCATAGACAGTAATTTCAGAATTTTTAAATAAGGTGGCAGGTAAGTCTCGGGGATCTTCTCATTCAGTTTTTCTTTGGCATTTTATCAAGATGTTTTAATTCTCTTTTCAAATATTTTTAGATTCTTTTCCCTCCTGTGAAACAGGAATGATAGCAGGTGGGAGGAAGTATACAGAATGAACTTTAAAATTTCTCTTGCCTGAAATCTTTGCCAAAAAATGGGAGATGATGACTCACGAGGACTACAATGTGCCGCCACTAGGTTAGTGCCCATGTAGTCCTGAAATTGTCTTGCTGTTAAGAGCACCATGTGATACCTTTAAGTCTAGATGGACTTGACCAGAGTATCAAGACAGATGGATTTTGAGGCTCCCAGGGATTTGGAGCACAGTGGGTTGCTGGGGTGCCTAGCCATCATTAGTAATATTTTTTTTTCCCCTGTAATAAAACACATTCTGAGTGCCAAATGACCAATTTACAAAATAGCTTTAAGAATACAACTCTTTTAAAAAAATAGGGACTGTCTGTTCCTTATTAATTAGGAGTGATGATTCACATGACTGAAGGATTCTTTAATACACACAAGTACTCCAATAATCAGGAGTTGATTGTATTTTAAGTACCTCCAACACTTTTGAGTTTTCATGTATTTAATGAGAGGGAGGAGACAACTAAGCTTCAATTTAAATTTTAGGAGCCCCGTACATTGAATGGCCATTAGATGACAGAGCATTTGTGAAATGATACTGTTAAGGGCAGGAAAAATGACTAAAAATAGTGCCTCTTTTTTTTTTTTTCTTTTTAAGGAAAGACAGAATTGTGTATGCTTACAGAGGAGTAATTCAGACTCTGATTCAGTTAAGAAGTTATAAGAGAAATATAACTTGAAAGCCTGTGAGGCACTGGAGGGTTTGTGTCCTGGTGTCTGTTACAAGTTGATGGCCTTTGGCAAGACACAAACTCTTCTGAACCTTGGTTTTCTTATCTCTAAAATAGGAGTTCTAGTAAGGCTTGTCTCACAGGGTTACTGTGAGATTCATCTGATTGCGCATGTGAGATTTTTTTGTAGCCTCTAAAATATATAACTATTATTTATTATTGCTGTGATAGTTGAAATACTAACGACTTTTAATTATCAGGATGAGGTGGAAATGTCTTTAGTCGTATGGTCAAATTAGGATTTATTGTGTGACAGACACTATATGAGAATGAATCCACCCTCTAAGATTATCAGAAAATATGTATTTTTTTCTTTTAAATTTTGTCATTGTTAAGCATGTGTGAGTTGAACTCATGTCCATAGGCATTGACTTTCTTTGGAGAAAAATTTGAGTCCTGGGTCTTCTCTCCACCCTGTTTTGCTTTGGCATGCCCTCTTCTCGTCTCCTGGGCTTCAAACCATGAATTGACCTTTCTTGACCATGCATAAGAAGTGGCCTAACTTGAGTCTAGACCATGCTGAGACAGAGAGATAATAGTAGAGCTTGTATATGCAAGGCTCCTGTCAACATGAAAAATAAGACAGGGGAAGAATAGTGGCTTCTTGAACACCTGGTGTAACCAGATCTGGGACTTATTTGGGTACAGGGAGGAGCTAAATGACACTGTCAACTAATAATGTCCTACCAGGTGGCAAACTTCCAAGCTCAGCTTGAGAGATCACTTCTGCTCTTGCACACAGTGGGTACTCAAAAAAATATGTATTTGTTAAATGGATGGATAATACTGAGCACCTTGAAATTTCCCCCCAAACACTGCTTAGTTCTCTCATCACACCCAAAATGATACTAATAATATGGTTTCAGCTTCTGAGAGTGATGATTCAGTTTATCATGTTACACATTTACACAGGTCTAAGCACAAAGAAACACTTATCTTTTTATTTTTGCATAGGTATTTTATTTTTTGGTATTATTTTAACATCTTATTTTTCATCTATTTTTCCTATGTTTTTGAACAAAGTTATGATTATGGTGCTCACAGATGTTTGTTCCTGGATTCTTTTAAAATTAAAAGTTAAAAATTATAAAAAATATCTTTTTTGGGTTGTTACATTATCTTCATAGACAGTTTCAAGTAACTACCAAAAACTTCATTGGATATATTAAGCTATTAGATATACTCAGCCATTCTCTTCTTATCAGCACCGCACTCTACCGAGTGAGCCACGGGCCGGCCTGCCATTCTCTTCTTAAATGCTTAGGAAATATCTAATTTTCCCCTACTATAGATTATGCTGCAATTGGCAACTTTACAATATAGCTTGATGTTAACTTCTAAACTGTACTGTATATTGTTAAGCATTTTCAAGAGTGTCTTTTTCCTTTCTAGGAAAATATCTATTAGTTTATTTTTCCCACTTAAAAATATTTTTCCTAGAACCTCTCCCTCTTCCCGCAATGACTAGAGAAAATACTAAAGGATAAATAACTTGCACAAGGTACTGAACTTAAACTTAAATCTCAGAATTCCTTTTTCCTCTGGCCCAAGTACATTGCTAAAGCAATAGATAACACTAGGCAGAAGACAGTCCCATCCATCATCATCATCATCATCATCATCATCAAAATTATCTTTCTTCTCATCATGCTGGTGATGTACATATTAAGAACACCAAAGTGAAATGTGGCACCGAGACCTGCACTTAGAGAGAGTAAATGAAAAATGGGTGGCAGTTCCAATTCAGTTTTTAAAATTTTAATTTATCAATATACAATGTAGTTGATTTTCATGTCCCTTTACCAGTTCCTCCTTTTCTTCCCCCCCATCAATATCATATCTGTTGCTCCAGTTCATTTTGATGTAAGCATTTGTGTACACGCTGTATGCTGGACACTTTGGAGTGTGGTATATTATGAATACACAAGTGTCACGTTTGATTTGTCAAGGAACTGCCAATTCATCCTCATGTCGAGATAAAGATTAACCTTATTCAACAGTTTTTTGAACTCTGTTTTTTAAACCTGTATCTTTTCAAGGTCCCTGTCTGTTTTGCTCCTTTTCAGTTGCAAATGGTGGCCCAACCCCTGCTCTGGGAATTTTCTTCTTACTGATTCAGCAAGTCCAGGCAGGTTCTGTCTGCCTCAAGGGCTTCTGGGCCATATTCTTGTAACAACTTAGCCATCCTGCCAAGTTTTTAACCATTCCCCTTAGCTGAAATTGGTCACTCAGACCAAGTCAGCAACCCAAGGGGGTAGGACTGAGGAAAGCAGCTTGAGGCTTTCCTGAGGCAAACATGGCAGATGAATAGTAGGGACCACAGCTACTGGGCTAGGCAACAACATGTACCGAGCACTCCTTCATGGAGAACGCCTTGTCAGGCACCGGAAAAACAAAAAGAAAATAAAGCCTCAGACTTTTTCTCAAAGAGCTTTGCAATCCTGTTAAGGAGTTGAGTCCATAATTTGTGACAAAACTGTAGTGAATGGTGGGAGAATACCTTACAAACTGTTGAGAGTGCACTAATGGGTGCTGAAAGAGCAATGGCCAAAATCACACAAGGGTCATCATGCCCTCAATGAGGAGCTGTGGCTTCCTAGGAGCAATTCCATAAAGAAATGTAAGATGCTCCTAGCCCTACAGCTATCTACAATCCAGTTGAGGAGACAAGAGATACTAAGGTTAATGTTAAAATACAGTATAAAGCAGTGTTATGTTTGATTATATGTCAAGGGAGTGAAAAAGACAAGAACCACAAGAATTTAGTGGAAAGATGGGAGAGATTAATGAAGGCTTGACAATATGATTTGGAGGGCAGTTTTGAGCAGGGTTCAGAAGAGATAGGTGTAGTGAAGGAATAGACCAAATATGCTTAGGACAGCCTGGCTGGAGTGGATGAAGGACACTTCTTTGTTGGGCCATGTAAGAACCAAGGTCAGAAAGCCTTGAAGGCGGCAGTTCGTTGGGAGACCTTGGGTACTCGATCGATAGCTTTGACCTTTATTCTTGTGGGTAGTTGTTAAATAACTTCTGAGCCAGGGAATGACATCATGAAAACAGACCAGAGACAAGAGATTGGAGGCAGAGAAACCAGTTAAGAGGCCACTGTGAGCATTTCAAGATAAGGTCTTGTTTTGGGAGTGGGAAAGGAAGGATGGATTGGAGGGACACCATATGACAGCATCAACAGCACTTGCCACTGATTGGATGTGGACAGAGGGGGACGTGGGAGGAATGACTCAAAGGAAGCCTCAGTAGGAAGTGTCTTGGGAGGATTTGGAAGCAGGTGATAGACTTCAGGTGGAAAGTGTTTGCAAATCGGGAGAAAGATTTACATATCAGCAGGAGTGTACTCTCAACTGATTATCATATAAAATCTATGGAGTTTCTCTACGAGATAATCAGGCAGAAGGTATCACACTGCTTTAAAATGGCAATACCAGGGAGCAATTCCTGCCTAACACAGGGTGGGAGAGTGGAAAAAGCTCTGTGCTCTAGGGTTAAAAACTCTGGGCTGAATCACAGGGTTTTATTATGATTTCATAGTAACTATTTGGACAAAATATTTTAAAGCTCATTGTTCCAGTTTCCTTATCTATAAAATGGGGATATATAATATTTTATCTATTCTTTGGGTCTCCGTGAGACTTAAATAATAGCCATTATTTGCTGAGGGCTTTGTGTTGAGCTTTATTTGTATTTTCTCATTTAATCCTTAGAAGGCACATTCTGCATTTAAAAAAAACACACAAAAATTTAGTGGTTTACAACAATATCTATATTATTTGCTCACAAGTCTGCAATCTGGGCTGGGCTCAGCTCTCTGGTTTTGCTGGTCTTACGAGTGGTCACTGATGCGTGTGTGCGTTCACCTGGGGGGCTGGCTGGGGGCTGGGCTCTGCTCAGATGCTGGGTAGCTGCAATTTTTTTCTCTCCACATATCTCAGAGCCTCTCCTTCATGTGGTTTCTCTAGCAAGGTAAGTGAACTTCTTCCTAGTGGCTCAGGCAGAAGCTTCAGCGGAAGCTTCTTCTACACCTTCTTAGGAGATGGGATGGGGGTAGGGAGACTAGCCCAGATTCACTGCTACATTTTCCTGGTTCAGGCAAATTACTGGCCCAGTTCAGATTTAAGTGGAACCACATAAGGGTGTGAATAACAGAAGGCTGGCCATTGAAGGGCAACAGTGTAACAGACCACCACAATATCATCTCCAAATTGTCAGTGAATAAACTGTGACTTAGGGAGGCTAAGTTACTTGCCCAATGTAGAAGGTACAGCCAGATACTTCAAAGTCTGAGTTCTAAACCATGGGTCAACAGATAAAATTTGTATAGTGTTTTAACCAAAAGTCCTTCAAGGTGGGTATTGTTATTGTCCCTAATTTACAAAGAAGGAAACTCAGGAATAGACAGCTTAAGTATCTTGCCTGAGGTGACTCAGGTATTTTGGTCCAGAAATTATACACTTATGCATTACATCATGCTGCCTCTTATGTATGTGTGTATGCCTCTCATTTGCCTGATACACACAAAGCACCTGTAAATATTATTTAATCTGAAGGTATTGTTGGAAGGGCTGGGATGACAGCAAATCTCTTGAATCATCCACTATCACATCTTATGGGCTGTTTGGGAACCAAGAGTCTTTAAGTTATCCTGTGATCAGGGCAATTTCCATTTCAGACACCTACTCCTCTGACCTCCACTGTCTATTTCTTGAAGTTTGGCAAGGAATGAAGACTGCATCCTTGCTCTTCCATCCCAACACTGACTCTCACCTTTCTTCTGAGGGGTGAGGACCTTCTGGAGTAGGGCTGGCCTCAAGTGTCCATTCTTTAATCATCAGGTCAGCCTTGGGAACCATTTGGTCCCAGTCACTTCCTCTGCTTCCAAAGCTAATTTCTCCATTGTTGCAACTGTGGTGACATCTGAGCATGGCTTGCAAAGATTCTGCTTCCCATGGAGCGACCTGCAGTGGCTTTCCCCTTCCCTGTGGTAGTCCTATGGGCTAAGAGCTTGCTGCAGGGAAAACACCCGGTTCCAGAGGCTCCTGAAAGGAACCATGTTCTACGTACCTTTGAAGGTGACCCACACACCTGTCTTTGTCTAAGGCAGCCCTGATGTTTCCCAGTCTGTAAGGAGTCTGGAATCAGAGCACACCCAAAGTACAGATAATAGGGGAGGTGGCTAACTTTGGTGGGCTCTACTCTATTTTGGGTAAGGGATGCAGCCATTCATTGAGTGTCCCCAAAATTCTCCTACCTTTTCCAAGGCAAAACTACGGGAAAACCTTGTTTTTCCTTTAAACTTTTCTCCTTCATGGCAACTCAAGACTTTAATTCTCACTTTATATCGCCCTTATAAAAAGTTGAGGTATAAATACCTGAACTTAATACAATTCTATTTTGTTTAACAAACATTTGTGTGGCCAGCCAGGCGCTGTGCAAAGTGCTTTACATACATTGTCTCATTTGATTTATTTAATAAACTTCCGTTTGAATCCAATGGGATGGGATAGGGGGGCTTCCTGGAATGTCACTTACCTCGCTGCCACCCTTCCTTTCCCGGAAATGGAGAAAGGAGGAGGGAGAGAAGGAATTGAGCTGCTCCTGAGGGTAAGGCCGCCTCCCACTTCCCGCATCTCTCTCGCCAGGCTTGACCTCCTCCCCCTCGCTAGAGGCAGGGGGTCTCCACCCCTCGTCCAGATCCAGTCGGTGGGAGGGTAAGTTGGCTTTTTCTGGGTCACTGGCGCACCCTCTCTACTCCCAGACACCTGCTTGGGTCCATCCCGGGTCCAGGCTCCCAGGAGGGCGTCAGGAACATTCCAATCCTCCTACCACCCGCAAGCATGTCGCGGAGGGGGGCGCAATTGCTCTCCCCTTGCGGCACCCGGCTTTGACCCGGTTTCTTTCCAATCCCTAGTGGCCTGAGTTATCCTGTAGAAGAAACTAAGGATTGATGAATGGTTTGACGGTTTATTTACAACCCACCCGTTGACGAAGCCGCATCTCCAGCGATAGAAGCACTTTCTGGGCACCGTCTGCGCTCTAGCAGACAATTGAAAGACACGCAGCCAAGATGCCTCCTCAACAGACCAAATATGGTCACAAGCGCTAAGCAGCCTCCCGCGGAAAGTCTGGCCTTGTTGGTGTCTCCCCGCGCCCGGGCGCACCCAGGCCCGCCCTCGGGCGGGATCGCGGGTCCGCGCTGCTCCCGGGACGCTCGGGTCCTCGGTGCCGGGCTCGAGGGGAGGGCGTGGTGCCCGGGACCGGCCCTTTCTCGGCCCAGGCCCCTCACCCGCGTATTCCCCGCCACCTCCAGCCTTGGTTTCGGTCCACAACCCCTTGATTAAACAGGCTCGAGCCACTTTCCCTTTGATCCCGCCCCAAGTTCGTGGTAAACTCAAAGGAATGCAGATCCAGAGCTCCGCGGGAGAGATCCGCGCGGCCGGGAGGAGCGGCTGGGGGGCACCCGTCTCCTCCCACCCTGTGAAGTGCCATCACGCCCGGGGTTTTCTGGAGCGGGGGTGGGAAGAGGAGGAGGAGGAGGGGAAGGAAGAGGCGGGGCGAGCGGGGGCAGGCAGCTCGGGACTGGGAGGTCATGCATAATTCAACAGCTCCACTTTCGGGCCCGCCTCTTTCCTGGGGGTGGGAGTTTGCTCCAAACTTTGTTTATGGGATAGTCCGGGAGCTGCTGCGGCCGCGCTGTCTGCTTCTCCTGCGCCTCCTCCTCACCCAGCGCGAGCGCCTGAGGCCAGCTCGGGGGATGTGAGAGCCGAAGCCCCTCGGCTGCTAGGCACCGAGTCGGGTCGGGATCTGCCAGCCGGGCCTCGGCTTCAGCTCCGCAAGCTCGGGACGCACCCGAGCGACCCAGGCCCGACGGCAAGTTCGGGCGGGACGGCGGTGGCCGCACGCTCAGGCTCGGCTTTGCGGCGCGCCCAGGTAGTGCCTGCCGGAGCGCGCCCGCTCCCCGGCACCGCTCCAGGGCGCAGGCCCTCGGGGCTCCGGAGTCGAGACGCAGTGGGGGTGGTTCGGGCTGAGGTTTCTCGCGGGGCTGGGGGGCTGCTTGCCCTGCAAAGCGGAGACCTGTCCTTGTCACGAGCAGTTCAGCAACGTCCCGAGCGCGGTTTCTGCGCCCCCGCCCGCCCTCCGCCTCCTCCCGGGGACTTCTTTGCTTCCCAAGTTGCATAATTCTCCAGGCCAGGAGGGACCCCTCCCCCACCGGCCGGGCTGACGCCGAGTGTCTGGGATCTGAGGCCGACACCCCTCTGTCTCCTCCTCGCTTTCCTCTCCCTCTATTCTCCCCCCAACTCTCCGACTTTAAAGGAAAGGCTGATCTGACCTCCCTCTCCTTGCAGAAGATGAATCCAGCCTCGGCGCCCCCTCCGCTCCCGCCGCCCGGGCAGCAAGTGATCCACGTCACGCAGGACCTCGACACGGACCTCGAAGCCCTCTTCAACTCTGTCATGAATCCCAAGCCCAGCTCGTGGCGGAAGAAGATCTTGCCTGAGTCGTTCTTCAAGGAGCCCGATTCCGGCTCGCACTCGCGCCAGTCGAGCACCGACTCGTCGGGCGGCCCCCCGGGGCCCCGGCTGGCCGGCGGCGCCCAGCACGTCCGCTCGCACTCGTCGCCCGCGTCCCTGCAGCTGGGCACCGGCGCGGGCGCGGCGGGCAGCCCGGCGCAGCAGCACGCGCACCTCCGCCAGCAGTCCTACGACGTGACCGACGAGCTGCCGCTGCCCCCGGGCTGGGAGATGACCTTCACGGCCACCGGCCAGAGGTACTTCCTCAAGTAAGTCAGCCTGCAGCCGAGGGGCACAGAGTCGCGATGCCCAGGGCGCGCGTGTGCGTGTGGCGCGTGTCCTTCCACCGCTCTTTGCCGAAGATTTGGAGAGCTGGAAGTAGGGGCGAGTCTCTGGGTGATGGAATTGTAAAGGATCAGAAGCAGAGGGGATTCTGGCGAGGTTCAAACAGGACTCTGGAAATCCTAAGAGGTTCAGGACATGGAAACTCTTAGACGTAGGAGAAAAAAAGGGTTTTTTTTTGGGGGGGGGAGTGGAGCGGGAGGGTGATGGCGATATTCCTATGAAACACACAGGTGACTTTGCTCTGAATCTGGAGGATTGAAACAGACTCCTTGGCACAGACTCTTGGCCCCTTCCCTGACCACTCTGAGGCAGATAGCCCAGAGCCAGGTCCATTGGGATGTGACACCAAGATAGAGAAAAGTTGTGAGGCGTGGGGAGAAGGGTTTTGGAGAGTAGGTGCTTGGGTCGCTTGCTTCTTGGGAAAAGCAAGCTGGAAAAGTGAACGGTGCCTGGTAGGCCTTACTGCTCCAGCTAGGTGACGTAATGACCACACAGCACAGTGATGTAATTAGCATCTGCGGGGTGAAGTAGTTGTGGGCAGGACGAATCAATTGTGTGGAAATTGGGTCAGGAGTTGCACGGTCAAATCAGGAGTCTGTTTTGTCACCCTTCTTTCCTTCACATCGTTCCAGCTTTTTGATGTCATGAATTTTACGTTAGATTCGAATTTTCGATTTAGACTTACAGGAAAATGCATTCTCAAACACTAGAGGAGGTTGTTTCAATTGTGGTACCCTAAAATAATTACATTCCTGAGGAGAAACCCAGATGGAACTTGAAATGTAACCAGCGAGGTCATGGGGGTCAGGCAGTCAAAGGCCTGGATGGAGGTTGTGCCAGCTGGACCACTTGGTTCAAGATTGCCTACCCTTGGCTGGCATTCACTGCAAGGAGGGAAACTCCTCTTCTAAGAGTTCATTTGGAAGCCCACATTTCTTTGGTGGAGTAACCTTAGTTCAGAAGTTATGTTAAGGCATTACTTAGAGTTTAAAAAATATAATTAAGCCTTACTTTGGCACTAATATTTGATACTTTGATTACTATGAGAGGGCCCTAAGAACGAATACGTAGTGATAGATGAGATTTATTGTAGCCAACTCTTTGACTCATACTGGTGACCAAATCTCAGCCCCATCCCAAAGCTGTTGACATCTTGTGCAAGGAGGAGTTCTTTTTTTTGTTTCTGGGGTTGGTGCAGTGCTGAGATCTGAAATAAACTTGATGGTCATTTATTTCACAACCGGTCTTGTCTGGGTTATTTAGTGATAGATGGACGCTTGTTTGACTTCTAAATGGCTAATGGAAGTCAAGTATGAGATATAATAATGACATTTTTCTAAATGTGATATTGTTCCGAAGGATAACATTGGTTTTTGTAGTACATACAGGTCCAAAATACGTAGCATCACGTATTAGGTTTACTTAGGTTAATACAGCTTTGAATATTTTATTGTGATTTTTATTGGAATGGACTTAGAAATAAATACAAATAGAGACCCAATAATTTTCAATAGTTTGGGGAGGGGAGGTTCATTTTTTGTCCCATTTGATTCCTAAACTGTGTTTATGAATACACACATACACACTGACACACACACACACGGTGTATGATGAGTATTACTGTGATTATTAAAAATATTAAATAAGTCCAGGGTTCCATTCCTGTACTGGCCAGCTGCCAAAAAAAAAAAAAAAAAAAAGTAAGAGCAAAACAAAAAGTTCTTTTATATATGTGTTTTGAGTGAGTGGAGTAGCTCAGAACCGTTTATGAATTACGGCAGAAATGGAAGTTAGCCTTGGGTTTAGAAAGTCGCTGTAATCCATTTCTGCCCATCCCCTAGCCCCAACCACAACCACTCCCCAATGCAAAGCAGAGTGCATCCTCATTTCGTTTTGGATAGTCAATAATGACAGCTGAAAAAATGTGTTAGTAGGTTGGTTCTGTCTGATGCTATCCCTGGAAATTATCTGGTCAAGTGACTTAACAGAATTTGAGAAATTAAGTCATCGTGACTATTGTCCTTCAGAATAAACAATCTGCCAAGAGTTCTTTGAGTTTCTTTTAGAGCTTTGTTTAAAGTTGGAATAAAGTAAATGTTATATGTCATACTTTGTTATACTGCCTCAAAAGGGAATGTATTTTGGTGGATTAAGTAGAAGCTTGAAAAATGATGGCAACTGACCCTGAGTTAACTTTCATGAAGTCTACCCATTCCTTTTCTCTGTCATCTGTGAAATGGGGCTAGGAGAAAACTTCCATTCTTGACTCTGTTGGGAGTTGAGGGCTTTATAAATCAGAAATCAAAGGATTTTAGAATTGACAAGGGTCAGTTTTTGTTTTTTGTTTTCTTTAACTACAAAAGTGAGGTGAGGGAAGGGTGATGATATGATTTTGGAAAAATGGTGTGGTTATTTAATGGGGGACCCTGGACTCTGTTGCCATCCACTTAGGGAGCAGTTTTCCTTTTCCTCCACCCCCACCCTTTACCCATGTCACTTCCCTAGCCAAATAACGAGCTTTACGAGAAATAGCCTGGACATCTGAGAAGCTTTAAAAAGCCTTTTGTCATTTTGTCAGGTAAGATTGGTCCTAGGTATGTGATGTAATCACTTTCTAGTACCTCCTAAAAGGGTGCTCTCCTGAGCATTTGCACCTTTCCTGTGGTGCTCAGGCATTCTTTTAGGTAACACATAACCTGGATCAAGTTGATCAAATGTTAAGCCTGTGGCCTCTGAAAGCTGCTGCCTTACCCTTGCTGCCCTCTAAATCTCATGAGTCAGTCTGGGGTGCGTAGGTGTTGGGCTCTTAGCAACCTGGCACACTGACTTGAACATTGATCACATTAAATTTTTAAAAAGTTTCTGCTTGTAAAAGGAATACATGGTTTTTGTACATAAACCAGAAAATGGAGAATTATAAAGAAGGATATGATCTAGCCTCAGTAGAATTTTCCAGCTTTTACTTTTTTCTGCATTCTTCTAGAAAACTTTTATTTAAATAACATAATTCTCTAAAAGATTTTATCCTATTCTTAAATATGATTCTAATTATAACATTTGGCTGCCATTCCTAATTTTTAGTAATAATTTTAGTGTTTTGCCTTTTCTGAAATGTATGGTAGAAAATTATTTTTGTCAGTGATCTGTGCACTTGGTACCAAATCCAATACTACAGAGGACTTCTGTTGAAAAACAATGGTTTCCTTCACCTCCTCAAGGCTGACAGAGGGAAACTTTTAATTTTTAACTGTTTCTGTATTTAATTCTTAGATTGTTACCTTTTTAACCCTAAGTAATGTACTTTTACCACGATTTTTTATCAACTTTTAACTCCTGATATGAAACTGAGAATGTAGCTCCTTAAATTTTTTTCTTCTTCCTCTCCCAGATTTGATATTTATATTATTTTAAGTTTGTTAGTCACCTTTGTTATTTTTTTGTCACCTTTTGGTGCTTTTTCTGGACTCCAATTTTGTAAGACCATGTTTGGATAGCTACAATTTACTTTTTGACAGTGACACCTTAACATTGCCAAAGCCCTGAACCCATAACCTGTATTTGTGCTTTGCCCAAAAGTTGACCTTCTTACTCAAATTATTCTTAAAGCTGAAAATCCATAGGCAACATTTACATGATTAGTGTTCTATAAAATGATTCATTGCCTTGTGTGTTAGTATCCTAACCTTTTTTTTTTGACAGCTGGTGGGTATGGGGGCTCCAAACCCCTGACCTTGGTGTTATAACACCACTCTCTAACCACTGAGTAACAGGCTAATCCCTGCCTTGAGTGTTAGGATTGGATTTTAGACTAGCCCCTTGGGTCTGGTGTCAGGATTCCTGGACCAGTCAAAAGAGATGTGTCCAGCACCAAAGTCAAATCAATTTTTCTTTTTACTCTTCATCAATTGTTTAAATTTGTGTCACATTTTAATTTCTAAATATTTAGGCCATGGCTTTCTTAAACATTTTTTTCTAGTATTTCTAATTGCCTTTTACTGGGTTTATGCATTGTTTGCCTTTATTATGGTCTCAGAAATTTTCTAGGCTCACAATCCCATCTGTTCTATCAAGTTTCCTTTTCTTAGGCTTTATGCCCAGATTTCCTGCATCTTTCTGTACCGTTCTGGATTGATTGCTCTCTAGCAGAGCTGTCCTGGGACTTCTCTTTTCTCCTTGGCTGGAAGTGCTGTTTCCTTTTCCCATGTCTTCCTCTTTTTTGGTTTATGCCCTCATTTTGTTGCAGTACATGTTTGAGTAACTTCTAAGAAGAGGCTTGTGGGAGTTAAATTTTTCAAGTCCTTTTCTATATGAACGTATTTTCTTTAATAACTGTACTGCATTTATTTTCTTAAAAAAGAACAGAGTCTAGCTTGTTTTTTCTGTTTCCCTTTGAAAATATCATGTAGCTGTTTTCTTGAAGGACCTTTTGTCATTCAAAAAATATTGCCTGCTGCCTCAGTTTCCTTGTCTGTAAAATGAGGATAGTAAGACCTATCTCACGGTGATTTGAAAGATTAAATGAGAAGTAACATATTTAAAGTGTCTAGCACATAGTAGATGTTCAGTACAGGTTAGTTCTTGCCTCCCCTTCCCTCTCTTCCAACACACATATGCTTTCTACCCAGCAAAAGCAGATGCAGAAATGTTGGCAGTATGGTAAGGTGATTTTTGGCATTTGCTTATTTCTGTGGCTCTGAATGACAACCTGGATCTGGAGTTGAAAGTCGGTTTTTAAATTTAAAATAAGGAGTTAGAGTTAATCTTCCTGTTTTAAAAAACCTACATAGGAATGCCCCTGCTGTGCCCTTTCACTTCGGCATCTTGGGCAGAGGATAACCCAGCCCTCTGAGGAGAGTCTACTTTTTAGTTTTTGGAATCTGGCTTGTAGCTACTAGTTGGGCCGTCTTCTGTGTGTGGGATGGGTGAGGGGAGGAGATGGAGAAGAGGGGAGAGATGAGGAGAGGAGGTAACTGACATTCATTGATGAGCTGCCCTTGCCAGACAATATAGAGTCAGTGCTTCCTGGAGAGACAGCCGCACAGTCACATGTGGATGGCGACTTTTTTCATAACCCTCAACACTTTTACATATATTCTCTTAACATTCACAGTAGCCTTGTGAACAGATCAATATTATTATCTCATTTTACCATTGAGGAAACTGAGGCTCAACAAGGTTAAATAAATGCCCTGGGGTCACATAACAGGTGAGTGGCAGAGATGGGACTAGAATTGCGTGATTCCACAACCTGTGTTCCTGCACTTATGCATGCTGCCTCATGCCAATTATGGTCCCATAATTAGGCCCTGTAATTAGGTATCCTTGGTGACCAGATAACTCTGGAGTAGGGGAAGGACCATTAGAGTTTGCTTCTGAACCGAGTCTGGGTGATCCCATTTGGAACTGTCATTGCTAGTGAGATAGAGATGATGAAAAAACCAAACAAACCAGACACAGGTAGTGCACCTATGGTGCCTATATACATTTTGTTCTCATCGAGATTTCCACCATGATTAAATCCGCATTTTCAGTGAACACAGATGTGACAAGGAGGGTGGATGACTGAGAATTCCATCATACCCAATTGATGTCAGGATTGAGTACTTTGCTGAGGACTTGTTGACAGGACTAATTAGATAATGTTAGTAAAGTAGTTTGAGGAAAAAAAGAGCCAGGTTGCTTCCCATGGCCCTTAAAATTGTGGCGATTGGTTAAAAATAAATTGTGGAAGAGGTCTGAGTTAGTGCTGATAAGTTAAGACTGGTAGGAGTTGGACGTTATTGTGTCACTTCTTCCCCTTCCTTCCTTAATTAAGTATGTGACCGCAGGAGAGGGTGACAACCAATCTAGGGGACAGTTTTTTTTAAAAAAGGGTGATTTAGAAGACTGAGGACTGAAGTAATTTGCTTATGATTGGAGGGAAAATACTGAGGTGATGGCCTTTCTGCTGGTCTGTGGGGCACCATGAATGTTTTCATGCATTGAAATATCGATAGAGCAGTGTTTTCCAAAGTGTATACTTTGGAACCCTAGATGCTTTGTCTACAAAGGGTTCCTGGGCTAATAGGTCTGGAATATGTTGCATGCTCTATCCCTGTCTTAGAGATTCACAATATACATTAAAAACTCCAAAGTCCCTTATTAGAAAAACTAGTTTATTTTTGTTTGTTAATATTTCACAAACATATGATTTTTGAACATTTTATTATAACTATCATCTGTCAGCATCCACTCAGATATGTTCTACAGACCACACTTTGGGAGATCTTTTTGTGACTCTATTATTTTTATAGCTGAGATTTTCATGTTTGAAGCAAGTTATACTTCTTTTTTTAAACTGTATTTTGTGTATATGTGCTATATTTTTCATTTATATTTCTTGATTTAACAGTCAATTGCTAATGCTTACTATGTGTGAGATACTAGGAATGCAGAGGTAAGAAATGGTCCTGAATGTCAGACAAGGATATAGCCAAGAAAACCAACAATTACAGTATAGTGTGATAGTATCATAATCCTGACTATTTTTAAAACTTAGTATGTGTGTAATAGAAAGATACATACCAAAATGTTTATAGTAGTCATTTCTGGGATTGTGGATGCTTTTTATTATCTAGTTCCTACCTTTCTGGAGAAATTTCATCATTTACTTCTGCAATAAACATGTATTTCTTTTTAAATCGGTGATGGTGGGGTTAAGTTGTAAAAAAATGCTAGAGAAAGAAAGTAGGGGCTGGCTGGTTAGCTCAGTTGGTTACAGAGTGGTGCTGATAACAGTAAGGTCCAGGGTTTGTCCCTGTACTGGCCAGCCACCAAAAAAAAAAAGCAAAGAAGCAAATGAAGATTGAGTGGTAGATTTGGGTAGGTGTGGGGAATGCTTTAGTCATAGATCAGTATCTGAATGAAGTCTGGAGTTTGTGTTACTAAATGGATGTTCTTTGGGAGCTGCTTGTGTTTTTCTTGCTTTGGGTTATTTTCTTTAGAAATTAACTGGACACGGTAATTGCTAAAATCTTAACCAAGAATTCTCCATAAAAGTCACCTCAAGATAAAAAGTAATCTTGAGGCAAATCTTAGGTCATATGTAGCTGCTGCTTCTTTTTCTTTCTTTTTTTTATTAGCATACTCATTATTGCAAATCATATATATTCTTTATGCCCCTTATCCAATCTCTTTTCTTCCCCCTCCCTCTCCTCCTCCCCCCTCTAATAACCATAGATTTAGCTTCTTTATTTGAGTGCTCTGCTTCCTGGACTTCTGGCTTTTATTTAATGTTCCATCTAGGCACAGCAGACAGTGTATAAGAAAGGAAAAGACAACATCCCCTTGCTTAGCGTGGTTAGGAGGTGAAGTAAAATGAGGGAGAACTTGCAACGTGCTTGGTGCTGGGCCCGGCCCAGTAAGCACCGTTGCAAGTTCATCTTCGTTGTTATTCTCACTGTACATGGTGATGGGGGACGTGATCTCCCAGGGTCTTTCTTTCATGCCGTCCAAAAGATCTTTAGCCTTTCAGCTAATTTACAACTAAAAATCATTGAATTCCCATTCAGTGGCTTCCTGACCTCAAGCATCAGACAGTCTCTCTGGGGAGAGAAAGGGAACACAGGCAAAACCACCTGGTTCCCCACCTCTGTGGTGCTGGAGCCTGGAGTGGCTTCTTCTTGCTGTGCTGTGCTGGAAGCTCTTGTGAGGTGTGTCCTAAGTCAGTTGTTTCTAATATGGTTACAGGTATGAAACTTGTAGCCACACTGCATGTCTGTCGGTCTCTCCCATTGGCTACTCTCTCTGGCCTCATGAACTTGGCACAAGCTGTTACCTGTGCCTGGAACATTATTTCCCTACTTTTTGCCTGGTTAACTTCTCTGCTACCTTCAGGCATCAGCTTAGATGCCACCTCCTGCAGGAGATTTTCCCTGACTTACAGCCCCACCCAGTTTAGATGCTCCTGCTACTTCTCCCACAGCCCCCCGTGTCTCCCCAGCCATTGCACTACTCCCATATTACTGTTTAATGAGTTTTCTTTTTTTAACTGCATTGTAACTTCCATGTGGGCAAGAATGATGTTTGTCTTGCTTGGCCTTGTATAACCTGAGAACAGTGCCTGGCACATAGTAGGTGCTCAGTAAGGAAGGAATTTTGTAATATTTTCTTTTAGTCATTTGCACTTACAAGATCACACATGGAATTCCTCATAGAAGTCTGCCATGCTCAGGCATGGAATTCCATCATATCTGTGTGCCTTGGACTAAAAGTTTAGAATAAGAGCTCCAGACACTAAATGCAGTGGAGAGGAAGATGAATGGGGAAAGGTGAGTGTTTAGAGAAGTCTCTGTGAAGGTGGGGGGACATAAATGGAGCCTTGCAAAATGGGAAAGATGTAGGTAGGTGACCAGACAAGCCTTCCAGGAAAGAGGGGCTAGGAAGAGAGGTACAGAGCAGAAATGTGGAGGGTGTATTTTTGAGACCAAGAAGAGCCTGGCCTGATCTGGGTTAAAAGGTAAGTGTTGGTTGGTAGATGGTTATGCACCCCACTGAGGCTTTGGAACCTCAGCTAGCGTGGGCACACTGATCTTTTGCTGATAAATGCCAATGTCTTCACCCCTTAATTTTGAGATACACCAATCCTATCTTTATCTGACTGTAGTGTAAGACCCCGCCATTGTCTCCTATGTTGAAATCTTCCTAGTTGTTTAGGGAGCTAAGCATTTTATACTGATTTAAAAGAATCTGGAAATGGTAGAGCCTTTCCATCCATCCGTCTGTCCATAGATCTACCCGTCTATTATGTATTCAATTTAGCGAGTGCAGTTCCAAAACGGTGGGTGGTCTTTGCTTTCTAAGTTATGGAATACCAGGCTACCCTTGACTCAGGCCCACCCCCACTGAGTCTGCCATTTCTGCTTGTAAATGAATAGCTTTCAGGTCTGATTGTTCCCAGAATACTCTCCTGTGGTTTTGGATAGTTTCTCAGTTCCTCTGAGGATGATCATCTGGGCACAGACAAAATTGAGATTTTGTAACCACAGTCATCTCACCAAGGCCCACCTAGGCCTTATCCCCTGAAGATGCCTGGCCTCTGCAGCGGTGGCCTTCCTCTCAGGGGCGTGCTTTCTAAACTCACAAATTAAGGCTTTCAGATGACTTCTTTAAGTTAAAAAAAAAATGTTTTTGAATAGGTAATAATGTAAATGACAAAAAGTTTAAATAGTACAAAAGCATATACTATGAAAAGTCTTTCTTTCGCCCTCCCCTCCCCAAAGCATGAGTTTCTTTTGTCTTTCCAGAGAAACTGTGTGAGTACAACCATGTGTAAAAATGGTAGTGTGCTCTATACACCCTCCACACCCTAATTTTTTCACTTAATGTATCTTGGAGTTTATTCCCCTTCCCTACATAAACATTTGCTTTATTTCTTTAAGAACTACATAATATTCCATTACTTGCGTGTACTATACATTATTTTAACTGGTTCCCCGTTGAGAGACATTTAAATTGTTTCTGACTTTCTCTTTTTAATTATAAGTATTATATATGCCCAAACACTACTGGAGGGAGGAAAATGGGAAATAAATTCTTCTGATCTTCCCTGGATTCTCTATTTAGAGAGAACCATTGTTAACACCTTACAAAGAAATATTCTTTATACAAAGAATAGCTTCCTGGCTCCTATTTAACTTATTACCTAAGTAGCTTGTCTGTTATCTAATATTTCTATCATCTAATGTCCTATCTATCAATCAGTCTACCTATCCTTATACAAGGGTCATACATGGTCTGGCAAATGTACTGACCAGTTAGAATGGGTGCCCAATCAATCAGAATGGGTGGCATTCCAGTGTGAAGTGGCTAATCATCAATATATATAATCACACACATATTATGTAATCATATATGTTTCAGTGCTGTTCAAAGTGTGGTCTGGAGATCGAAGCCAGTGTGCACATGTAACTGGCCCACAAGCGACCTAGATATAGAAGTCCAGAAAAAGTTTAGAAACTTTTATAGCAAACAGGCATTGCTGTGACATCCAACCACGTGATTAGTGGAATTGTCTCGTGGAACAGGGTAGTTTGGGTGTGTCAAACTTGTGTGGTGAGTCACATGTGGCCTGAACCACGTATAAGCCATCCACAATAGGACTACATTCTAGTCTTGACAGACTGAAAATAAAAACACTGGTAGTTCATTCACTACAGATAGTTCGAGAAGCACTTCTTTGTCTCTCTCTTAATTCTATCTATCTGCTATCTATCCATCCATCCTTTCATCTATCCACCGATTTACTTATATATCATTTTATTTTTTCATCCATACTTAAAACTATCTTTTATGTATCAACCAACCAATCAATTAATCATACCTTTCCTTAACTTAAGAGAATAAATCTAAGAGTTTGAATAATGAGTCTCAAAATGGCACAAAGGTTGCATATGATGTATTTTCTAGTACATAATATATTTTATGTCTATGTGGCCCCGACACTTACTCCTTGTTTTAAAAATATGCTTTGTCACACCCCAATTCTGAACTCTGTTGATAAATGCAATTTCTGTTCTTTTTTGTGACTAGTCTACCTACAAGCATTGTCAGGTACCGACACAGGAATCAAAACATGGTGACTGGAGAAAAATACACATGTGGGATTGTTTATTAAAAAATATAGTTCTTTGTGATGGCTTTTCTGCAAATATTAAGATTCTAAATGTTTATCTTTCTCCCAATTTGCACGTGAAAAACATTTCTTGGCCTAGGTGTTCAAAGGTTGAGGCAGTGATGGTAATAACCCATCAAAGAGTAGAAAACACTAGCAAATGATGGCTGTGACTAAAATGAAAAGACATCGGGCCGACCCCTCTGCACACTCGGGAGAGTGCAGCGCTGGGAGCGCAGCAGCGCTCCCGCAGCGAGTTCGGATCCTATATAGGGATGGCCGGTGTGCTCACTGGCTGAGCGCAGTGCGGCTGGTCACAAAAAGACAGAAAAAAAAAAAAAAAAGAAAGAAAGACGTAGCTTTTACTGACTCGATTTTATTTTGGGATTTATTTTTTTAAGAAAACTGGCTTTTATTATAAATGTAGCACATACTCATCAAAAAGTTTGGACAGAGCAGAAGGATATAAAGTGAAAGTTACAAGTACTGCTCCCCACTCTGCCCGCTGTTCGCAGTTGCTTGCATATGTTTCAGGGTGTCTTATTATGCGTGTGTATATGTGACTTGATTATAAAAATGGCATCAATTGTTGTTTTGGCATTTTGGGAACCATTGTTTAAGAAGTCTCTGTTACTGGTTGACCCTCACACCACCTCAGGACTGAGAAGAGTACAGACATGTATTACATTCTGGAGACCTGGGTGTGATGCCTGTAGAGAGTCTTGGAGTGAACAGCATCATTGGGGTAGCCATGGTTCACAGTCTGGGATTTGGCTTTGTGGTTCAAAGAATTGGTCTTTGTTCCCAACTGATCAGGTTTGTGAGGGACTGTCTCATGTGGGCTGTATTGGGGAGCAACTAGGATAGAAATTTTAATTGCAGTTTCTGAATTCACAAACAGTGACTGGAATATTCTGGCACTCTGGATGAAGGTATTCGTAAGAGTGGTTTAGTTGCTGGAAAGTTGCTTTGGTGGTACTGGAAAAGAGAAGTAAAATCATTTAAGGGATAGGGAAATCACTGAAGGGTTTTGGGAGGTAAATTCGACAGGACTTAGTGATGGATTAGATAAGGGCAATCAGGGAAAGAGGTGGAAAGAAAGATTTGCAGGTTGTTGGCTGTACAACGGCACAGACAGTGGTGCCTCTCATTGTAACAGGCAGTATTGGAAGGTTTGGAAGAAGTCAAGGAATTTTTTAACATGTTGAGTTTAAGATATCCAAGGCAGTTATCTTGGGGTATATATACACAGTTTCTCAAAGCCAGGTGTGGATGAGATCCTTAGAGAGGTTACAAGTAGAGTGAGAAGAAAGACTTCCCATATCCTGGTGGACCCTGTAAAGGGGATGGAGAAGGAACAGCCAGAGAGGTAGGAGGAGATCCAGAAAGTGGCACGTGGAAGCCAGTGAAGGACGTGTTTCAGGAAGGAGGAGTAGTTAGCCACGTGGCACGTTTTTTGTAAGGCAAGGAAGATGAGAACTGAGAAATGTCCAATGAATGGTTTTTCCACTGAGGACTCTCTTTCCTGGGGAAGAGAAAGGAGAGGGGCCTGAGGTACTCATTCATATGATAATTTAGATAATTTAATTTTGGAGGAGGGAGAGTGAAGAAAATACGAATCTCAATTAAATAAGGTGTGGAGAACATGTTCCCACAAAGTCCCACAAGTTCCCATTTAATCTGTGGTGTCCCTGCCAAGGAGAACGGTTCTCACTTTATAGGTGTGATTCTGCAAAGAAGGACCACACACCTGCTTATTTAAACATCCTATAAAAATAGGGTCTGAAATCAGCGTTTTATAACTAAACGAGATAAGTTATGACTTTGGTAAAAACATTACTCTAATTGATATGATGATCACTTGCTGTGAGGAAAATTACAGTTTCCAATCCTAGCTGTGGTAGAATCTTTGTCTCAGTTTGCAGCACTCAAGACTGTTATTGCTGGGACACGTCGCACTGAATTACAGCCATAAAAACAGCAGATTATATTTGGAGAGTATCAGTTAAAAATTTATAGTTCAGAATATTATCTAACTGTAGTTTCAGATAAACGTTTATCTTTCTTATCTTTGTTTCACCGTTCACTGGAACTCATTTTCATACTTGGCAAAGGGGATTCTGAGATTAATGCAGGTAAATTCCCCAGACCAATTTACCCTTTCCCAATATAAGGTAAGTAAAACATGTTTGATTATATCAAACTGGTTTGAGTTTGAGTTTGGATACATTTTGTAGTAAAAGCTGGTATTGTGGTTAAAAGGCCATTCTGCATTTTGCTAATTTGAAAGCACCTGGTGGCCTTGTTACAGGTTTGGGATTTGTATAAACATGTGAATTTAGCAGGAGGGATTAAGGATCACAAAAGTAGCAGTAAAGCTCAGTGCTGCTCATAAAATTACTTGTGTTTTCTGAAGATGCATTCTCTGGTCCAATCGTCTTCACTTTTATGGTCTTTGTTTTACGGACTATATGAAATGTAAGTCCATGCATATGGATCTTTCGGAGCAAATGTGGACTTTTCTTACATAATTATATTATCCAACATATATTTGGTTATTTGTGCATGTTAACATGTTAACATGTTTAACAAATAGTCAAATGTACAACCGTAAATCTATATTGTAGAAAAACTTGAAAGAAGGAAAGACAGGAGTGGAGAAAGGATCAGCGACTTAAAGGTTAAGCTGTAACCAAATGTGTTTTTAAAATATCTTTTTTTCTTAGGCTTTTAAAAAAGTTTAATTATCTTATCTATGGTCTAAGAAAAGTTAAACTTGAGTTATTGATCATTCATTTCTGCAAGCGTGAAGATAGCAAGGGCTGTGCTCTGGGCTCTGGAACACGAAGGTCCGAGGGCTGTAACAGGGTACACAGTGGAGCCGTTGTTCTTTGTATCTGTCTGTTGCTTACATTTTAATAACTATTGAGTGGTTGGTGATCATTAACAGATATTTAGCAGAAGGAGCAGAGTAGAGTGTAGGGTCATCATGGACAATTTGGAGTGTCAGCATTAAAGAAATGACCTTAAAGTTCAGATCCCAAATTGTTGAAGCTTTTTCCTGAAACTGGCAGTAAGGGCTGGACTGGCACAGCCTTTTTTAATTATCGGCCATAGTGAGGTGAGTCAGGTTTTCCCACAGCGCTTTTCACGTCACCTAATAACTGGCCAGCCTCAGTTAATTGGTTGAAACCATGAAAAGACTCAGATTTCCCAGTTGCACGTGCATTGGAATGTCCAGTTTACCTTGTGTGTGAATAAAGGGCCCATGGTCTGGTTGATTAAAGTGCATTGTCCATGCTCACCTTAAAGCAAAATGTCAGTAACACATTAAGTTTTAAGAGTTCTTAGAAGGTCTTTCCAAGGCCTGGTAAACATCCTGGCGACTGGTAGTATCTTACAGGGAGTCCAGGTTTGAGAGCTGCTGGAAAGTGCATTAGAAACTCCCAAGTGAGCGTGGATGCCATGGAGTTGCTTCAGCTGAACTGAAAGATCGTATTTACTGATATTTATTACAAATGGTTTTTTAAAACAATATCTGTTTTGTACAGTGAGAGTAAAGTCTGCCAAGAGTAAAACAAAATGTTATATTGTGGAACAAGATAAAACGACATTGCATAATAAAAAATATCTAATGCCATTAAAATATGAGGTTTCATATCCAAAATGTAAATATGAGCTTCTAAATGGATGTTTTAAAAATCTGATTTTGTTTGATTTGCCAGTGACTTGATACATGACATAATTGTGGCTCTGAATATATCCAGATCTGGGCTATTACAATAAATAGTACATCTGTATAGCAAGTAAAAAATAAACTACAAATGACATTGTATTTTAGTGATAGCTTAGGAATTGTTTTTTATTATAATAGACGAAAATTTTTTCATCTGTCAGTTTCTAACACTAAAATGACATATCTAATCCAAACTGTATTGGTCCTAACCTTTGTCTATAGACAAGAACATTGGTCTATGAAAACCAGCAAAGAGCTAAGCTACAGAAACTTTTAAAAATAGTTCAGATTGTTTTGCTCTTGCTCTGTATGGGTTTTGGACAGAAGGAGAGATTGCATGGAATTAAAATTTGTTGTTTTTTAAAATTCCTGATTCTGGTGGAGAGATGTTTATCTGAATACAGTGGGGAAGAGCAGAAATGTTGCTTAGATGGATTTTGTAAAAATAGCAGGCACAATTCTTGTGAAAAGTGGCTTATGTGAATAAGGGAGATCCAAGAAGTGATGTTAAGTGCCCCTGTGCAGTTATAAAATTTCAAAGGTGAACCTTTGGGGAGGTGGTTTATCGAAAGGTGGGAAAGATAATGGGATAAGTTGAACAAGTTTCAGAAATATAAGCGTTTATAAAAGACCTTGAGATTTGTCTAGATATCCCTTGCTACATACAAGACCAGAAATGTTGCCTGAGTTGTTTATAGGAAGATAGGAGAGATAACTTTATAGTCTACTCAGAATAATAAGGAAGAACGATTTATTCATTTACAGACATTTTAAAGAGCAGCCTTTGTAGACCACCACTAGAACTTTGTGGAATGTTCTGACTTGAAAGCAGAGGGAATGTAGCCAGGTGTCTATAAGTGGCGTTGCGTGCTGATTCTTCATGGCAGCCCGAAGATGAAGTATCTGACTTCAGACGTGCTGGCTGTGAGGAGTTGCCAAGATGTCTAGTTTGAGCGAGCTCTCCAGTGTTTTTGCTCTCAAGCCTGATGGTAGAGTGGCCGGCTTTGATTTGCTTCCTGCCCGAAGTCTGCTTTGGGTGAATTTAAAAACCTGTTTGTTTCGCCCCTCAGCCGGCTGGGCCTTACCCATAATTCCTGAACTTTGATTATGGGGGTTATTATAGGACAAGAGTTTCTTTGTAAAAGAGCATGTTTAATACTCTGGGGTCTAGCGTGACTAGCGGATATAAATTGTATGGAAGCAATTAAACACGAAGGAAATGTCATGTGGGCTGAATTTAAACATACAGACTTGTGGCATAGATTTTTTTTTTTTTTTTAAACTTACACTGAAAAGGATAGAGAGAGAACAATAAAGGAAGAGAGAAGAGAAATAGGCCAAGGTAGTCAGGGAAGCACACACAGAGACAACAAGAGAAACCAGCCATTTTAAACATTTGTTTAAGAATCCAAAGTCTGGAGCTAGTACTGTATTATGCGAATGCCATTGCCCTTTATATGAACTCTTTAAAAATATAATGTCAGGGAATTATACTCTACTTCGGGGCTTGTACCTCTTTCCAGTTGGTCTCCTTCATCTCAAGGCGTATGTATACATAACAGTGGAGTGATTTTGGGGGGGGGGGGATATGTTAATAAACAGTCCTGAAGGAAGCTCCATAAGTCATTAAGGTGCTTATTTCCCAAGTTTTCTCTCTAGTTTATGCACATGGCCACTGTGCATTTCATCCAGAGTGGCTTGTCTTTGGACTTCTGATTAAGGTGCTTGCCTGGACTGTCCTCCATCCCTGTGCTTGGTCTGTTAAGACTTAGCCAACCCCATCTCCTCTTTAATGCCTTATTGGACCAACTTGCTGGAAGGAATCTCCTCCTACTCCAGATCCCATAGTAATTTGATCTATAGGGGTAATTTGGCACTTAATCATTTTTGTTGTCCATTAAAATGTTGTATAAGGATTGTCGTTAAACGAATGGGTTTATTTCATTTCCCTAACTTGTCAGCTCTTAGAATATGCTCCTGGTGGTGTATTGGACACTTCATGCCGAGCACATATTGCTATTACGGAATATTTGTTGAAACCAGTGCTGATATTGAACATGCTTTTGAAATAATCAGAATGTCACTGGATGGTCAGAGGCAGAAGTGGATGCTTTTGGATTAGATGTAATAGTAAAACAAGTTTGATTTTAAATTGAGTTTAGAAATAATAGACAACCCTTGATCATTTGCCCTGTAGAGAGTGCTTATGCTTTATTTTCCTTCTTTCTGCTGTGAACTTCTTAGGACAAGAACCAGATCTTACCTGCCCTGCACTTCTCCAGTGCTTGGCCCAAAGCCTGGCACACACAGTAGGGATTCAGTTAGAATTTGCTGAAAGAAATAGAAATGATTTCTTGTTTCTTCATTATTTAGATTATCTAATGATTCTTTCCTGTGCAAGAAGCCAGTAGATATTATTGAGCACATACTGTGTGCCAGATACTGGTACTTGCTTAGCATAGTAGGTACATATGAAGTATATTTCACTTTGGAATATATTCTCTCCTTCGTATTTAATTCTTACTCTGACTGTAAATTCTAAGAAATCACTTCCTCATGCAGAACAATGAAGATTCAAGAGAGGAAAAGTTTCCTGAAATAATCCAATATATTTATCTATTCCCAGATTATTTACACATTCCACTTAATGGTAGAAATATTACTCCCTCCCCCGCCTTTTAAATGATCCTAAGATTGTAACATTTCCCAGTGGAGTTGAAGAGGCAGAGCAGGCTGTTTTAAGTTTCAAAGGACTTTTCAGGATGCAATGCAAATTTGAGATATCAGCAAAACTGTAATTAAATAGATTAACTGTGTCAATAGTGAGTACAGAAATGTCAGAGGAGTTAATTAGTAGTATTTAAACACAGCCTCAAGTTCATTCTCAGTGGTATTGCTATCATCCACAAACTTGAAAGGAAGTTTAGCAGATAAGCCCAGGAGAAATAATTCTCCTGGACACATCGTTTTCTAAATCATATTTATTATTAATATCTTAAAATATTAATATTTTAAAATTTGGCTTGGGCTGTTTTATTTTTTACATGTCCCTTAAGATTACACAGACCCAAGATTTCAGATCTCAGAAGAGTGGGGAAATGAGCCCCTTTCTGACCAGTAAAGGGAAGAAGAGTTTAAAATTATGAACCGTGTTTACTTTACTTATAGTTGGTCACATATTTAAATGCAACATTATGTATTTTTTATTTTTTTAAATTGCCCAAGTTATACACGAATGCTTTCTTGCTTTAAGAAATCCAAGCAAAGTGACAGCCTTTCTTGACGTCTGCTCAGTTGTCTCCCCCTCGGGTCAGCCCCCTTCTCAGTTCAGAGTCTGTCCTTCAGACATGTGCGTGTAGAAACCTACCTTCAGATTTTTTCCCAGTTGTACTGTAACTTCCTTTTTTTTTCATTCACTTAAAAGTATGGTTTTCTAGGACAGTCACTGGAGGTCTACCTTAATATGTTATTCTGCAGTATGGATATACCACAGTTTATTTACCCATTTTCCCAGTAATGGGATTATAATGTTATTTAAACCTCATCTGAAAGACCTAGTATAAATAGAATTCTTGCTTCATTTGGGGTTTTCATCATTTGAGGAAAAATTTTCAGTAATTTTTCAAAGACACAAGACTCAACAAGTCCGGTTATTAAAAATACACTGCATTTGCATGTAGTTTAAAATTCTTTTAAATTGTGGACCCAGAGTACTGTACCCCCAGCTCTCTTGTGAGCTGTCCAGAGTGGGGCATTGTCACAACCATGTGAAGATGAGGGTTGGGCCAATTCCAATTCTGCTGATTTCTGACCACCCTTGGACGGGGTCAGAATCAGGGGTCAAGATCACAGAATATGTTCCTTCCTCCCATGCAGGAGAAGCAAGGCTTCCTCCTCTCCTCTCTAGTCTTTGAGCCCTGCTCAGAGCTTTTTGGCTGACATTGTTCAAGGTTTGGCCTCAGTGTCTAAGTTGTAAGGGGACAGGCATGGTGAGGAGGTTGTGTGTCCAGGCCTGGAGGGTGAGGGCAGGGAAGAGGCTCCATGGTTTGTGGGTCTGAGGCAGTAACTGGAAGGGGCAGTGTGGGTGAAAGGGTGAATATCAGCTGAGCATGGCCTCCGTGTCTGCCTTTTAAACAGGAGCTCCAAAGGTCTATACCTGCAGAACACCCATCTGCTACTCCCCCCTACCCCATACCCTCGTCCTCCCCAGCTTTAAGCAACCACTAATTGACTTTATGTCTCTCTATAGCTTTGCTTATTCTGGACATTTCATGTAAATGGAATCATGTAATATGTGGTCTTTTATGACTGGCTTCTTTCACGTGGCCTAGTGTTTTCAAGACTCATCCATGTTGTTGCATGTATCATGTATCAGTACTTCATCCCCTTTATGGCCGAATAACATCGCATTGTGGATGGACCACATTTTGTTTATCCATTCATCTGTTGATGGACAGTTGGGTTACTTTGCTTCCTTCTGGCAAATTATACCTATTTTTGAGGGGGAAAATGGCCTTCCCTTCAGGGATTTCTACAGTTGCCAACAGTTTCCCTCCACTGCTTTGAAAGTTGGAATCTGGGCCTAAAGGCTGTGTTTGCACAGTGTGGAGGACAGGTTGGATGTGTGGTCATCAGCGGCAGAGAGCAGTCATAGGGAGTACCCGGGAACTTTGTAGTCACACATATTTGTTTGAGTCACGGCTCTGCCACTTGATGAGCTCACATAGCTTCAGCAAGCTTCTGTTTCCTCATTTGTAACGTGGAAACTACCTTACCTGTTCTTAGAGTCAGGGCCATGCTAGAGAGGGTGTGGGGGCTTGAGGCAGTTCAGTCAGTACAGTGGGATCTCGTTATGGCTATAAAAATAAGTAAATAATTAAATAAAATTAAAGTTATAAAAAAGCACAAGTGCTTAAAGTTGCTAATTTTAATAAGGTGCAGTGCCTCACAGCCCCCAATACCAAGCATGGAGCCCAGGATCTCCACCCCTGTTGCAGTGGCCAAGGTGGACCTGCTAGTCTGGTTGGGACAATTAATGTTTCCCTTTGTGTGTGTTAATAGCCTTTCTTGATTTTGGGTCTAGATCTGTGCTCTGATCACTACTCCATCAGGCCGTTTGAGAAAAGAGAGACTATAGGAGTGAGACATTTTTCCCTTTTTGAGAAGATACAGAGGGAGCGTATTTCATCCTTTGTAGGGATAGGCAAGGAGGATGGCTTGTTTCCTTTGTAGGCTTTACCTGAAGGTTGCTGTCTCAGAGTGTAGCTGGTCACCCTGAGCTTGCTTATGGTTCTTAGACATCTGTTGGGGTTTGTACATGAAGACTGAAAATGCCTTTTTTGTTAACTGGGTGAATGAGAGATGAAGCATGAATCTGATTAAACCTTTACTTGGAGAGTGGTGTTCATAACACTGGTTACTGATTTGGCTAGTGTTGTTATTAAGAATCAAGTAACCCTACAATTTTGGATTTTAGGCAAAGCCTGCCTCCACACTTAGAATAACAAAAATATTTATTATTGCTTTAAAATAAGAAAATTTTAGAAAAACATGGCTGTTACACTTACAATAGCAAATCTTTTGAGAGAATGGAAAGTCAATCATTTTCTTCATCCAGACTTAGCTTCTACATCTGTGAAATTGGTGGGAGGTAGAGGAAATCGATTGTGGGGATATGTGGATCTCCACCCCCCTTCTCTTCTGGACCCAGGTGAGTGGGGACAGGTCTTGCTTGGCATCTTTCCCACTAGCTTGACCTGTGCCCAGCACTGTGAAAAGGTCAACATATCCAGGCTGACATGAGATCAGATTTTGCATGGGAGACCTTGACAAAGGAATTATTTGTTTCTGGGGGACTGATACCTCTTTTTTTCCATTGTCAGTACTTTCCATCATTAGATTGTGACCCTTTTCAGAATTAAATTGAACTTAGAAACAAGGAAGGAATGAGTAAAGGAAATTCAGTTTGCTGCATGTAAATGTAAACGGTGCAAAAGCAAGCGTGTGAGGTGAGAGTGGACAGCACTCGTGGGGTGACTTTGGGCGCCCTTTGCCCTGCGTTTACACCGCAGCCCTGGAAGAGGAGGGCTTAATCATCTAGCTGTCAGCCATTCTCATTACCTTAGGCATTGTGATGCTGCTTCCCGTCAATCCTGGGGCTGAGGTGCCCTGATTTACATGCAAACTCCTGTTTGCCAGCCCAACAAGGGCAGAAAGGCATGGGCACGTGACCAGGGCCTTAACTGAAGTGACAAGCCTTGGCCCTGGATTGCTGGCTCACAGCTGTCTGGAAAGTACAGTGAGCTGAGAAGGACCGAGTTAGTCTGCAGGAAGAGCAGGAAGAAATTCTGATTATCTGTCCTCAGATGGAGGCATATCCTGTCTGCGAGGTTGCAAGAAAGGAGAGTGGAAACAGTAAATGACCTCTGAACATTTTAGGTCTTTGTCTTTAGCTACCATTGCTAGAGCTGGAGGCAGAAGCAAAATTAAAGAGTTTCATTTTACACAAGTTATTTTGGGGCCACCAGTCTTATAATTACGGTGCGCTTAAATAATAGAATATTACTTATGATGAAAATTGGAAATTTTTTACAAAAGGGAAAAAACTCACTGAAAATGTCATCATTCTCATAACCTTCAAGTTTTTTCCTATATGTTTGCATATATACTTTTTATTTTTTTACACATTTTTATAATTGAATATTTCATAGTAGATGGGGTGGCTGATTTGAAAGGATTTTTTATTTTGTTTCTCTAATATGTGCTGTCACCAATTTAAAACTTAGAGGGGCTTTTAATGAATTTTTTAGTGCCAGTCATGTCTAAAACAAGATCTTTATTAGAGATTGTTGTGGTAGAGAAGGATATCTTCATGGCTTTCTTCAGTCTTTACCAAGTTGCTGGATGACAAATTACTGGTACAATTGGCCCTTGGGATCCGTGGGTTCAACCAACTATGGAAGGAAAATATGGGGAAAAAAATTGCATCTGTACTGAACATGTACAGACTTTTTCTCTTGTCATTCCCTAAACAATACAGTATAACAACTATTTATATAGCATTTACATTGTATTAGGTATTATTAGTAATCTAGAGATGATTTAAAGTATACAGGAGGATGCGCATGTAATATGCAAATATTATGCCATTTTGTTTCAAGGACTTAGCATCATCCATGGATTTTGGTATCCACGGGAGGTCCTGGAACGAATCCCCCACTGATACTGGGGGGGGGGGGGGGGCGACTGTATTTGGAAAACAGATGAGAGAATATTTTCTCAGACTTGGAAATAACAAAGCACAGGAGTGATGTTGGGAAAAGCACAAGTTCCAGTGGAAAGAGTCTTTGGAGGCCATGTTCAAGTCCTGGTTAGGGTTAGCTTAGCTTAGCAGGTTCCCTAACCTAAGGAATATTGAACTAGTTCTTAGATGATCTCTGAGGCCTTCTCTATAAGGGTATAAATATCTGAAATAAATAGGCGGGAAGTACAAATATAAGTACTTTATGAGTCTGAAAGACTGCTGAAGATCAAAGACAAATATATTAGTTTGATTGAGAAACGAGTCAAACTGTTTTTTATAAGTAGCAGTATTTATTTAAATAGGGAGACTAAGACTTTGTCAGTCTTCAGAAAGTGAATACTTTTTTCTCTTAAACCTATGCTATACAATTAAAAAAAGAAGTTTTTTCTTTTAACATTTCCTTAAAATACTTGGGCAAAGAGGATTGCTGGAAGAATGATCTGTAGGACTTGTATCTCAAATTAAAATTTTTCCTGGTGTGAAAGTCTGAAATAGCTGGGCTTGATGTAGGTAACCATTTTCCCAAACCTCCGAAAGCTTACCTTGCCTTCCCTGTTGGCAGGGATAGACACACTCCATCATATGGAAAAAGACACTCCTGGGGGAAAAATTAGCCTGTCATACAAAACAATGAACCATACCTGAACCAAACTTTGACTCCAGTGGCAGCTATTTCTTAGAACAGTATTTGTTTTGGGGGGTAAAGTGCCCTGAACTGGCTTAATAAAGCCAGTTTTTTATGCCTTTACAATTTTTTAGAAAACAATACTTTCTTTAAAAAAAAAAAAAAAACGCAGGCTATACTATATGAGAATGGTGGGGAAACCCACCCTAGAAAGCTTTGCAAATCTTATTCATGGATGAAAACCCCTGTGGGTTCATGGGCCATACAGCATGGATGGATGTCTCTGGTTGGTTCAGCACAAACTTTGACCAACTTGATTTTGGATGCCTTCTGTAGCCACAGTACACTCCTTCCGCTGTCACCGCCTACTCCTTTTTTCCTGGCTTCTCTGGCATTTCCAAGGGGTGCAGGGAAGTTCTTGATTTAAGGCAAGTGGCACATCTTCCTTTCTCTCACACTTCCTCACCTCTAGGAGCATAAATAGTAGTTTCTTCCCGAATTTGGTGTTCCTGTGTTCCTGTGTGCATTGCGTTTCCCTGCTCAGCACAAATCTAGGGTTGACTGCCCCACATGACACCCCGCGTGGCTGAGGATTGCAGGTCGGTATTTCCTGGATTGTGGTCAGGAGAGAAGAGGAATAGATAATTTGTAGTCAACAACAGATGTTTACCCTAAGAAAGGCTGCCAGATAAATACAATATCCAGTTAAATGTGAATTTCAGATAAATAATAAATTTTTAGTATAAGTATATTCCAAATGTTGCATGAGACATATTTATACTAAACACATTATTTGTTGTCTATCTGTAATTAAGATTTAACTGGGCATTCTGCATTTCTATTTGCTAAATCTGGTGATCCTAAGTCCCTAAGATATTACTCATGTCTCATTTTGTGTTTTTTGTTGTCTCCAGCTTACCTGGCGTAAGATTGCTTTGCTTTGGAGAGGTGCTGGGGAGTGGCACAGTGTGCAGGATATTACGCTAGTATGAATTAAGAGAGGGCAGGGCAGGGCATAAATAAAGTATTGGCCAAGCAGCTGCTTGGTGGCCTCAGGACAGAGTGGGTGTTCAACTACCTGTTCACTATATGCGAAGGTTTGGCAACCCCTTGTTTGTGATACTATTCTTGGATGCACCCCTGTGTTCTGTGTATTTCATCACCCCATCTGCCCACACGTGCAATGTGGGTGACTTGCCAGCTGATGTCCTTCAGCAGTCTTAATGGGCAAACACCTCTCATACCTTCCACTGGAATTTTGAAAAAGGGGAGTAGAATTTTACCTCTAACCAATAATGCTGAGTCTCCTGTTGGGTTTTTAATGTTAATTATTTGAATAAGGTAAAAATTATTTTTATATGCTGAACATCACATTGGTTCTGGTCAGGTTTTTTTTTTCCCATATACTACACAATATGTATGTGATTCTATACAGACAGTCTCCTTAAATTCTGGCTCAACCAAATTCAGTTATTAACTTTGTTTTGTATAGTGACTGATTTCAACTGGATGGATTGTAGGGGAGAAAAAAACCATAGGAAATATGATCATGAGGCATAAAGGATGCTTACTGACATGGTCTGCCCCTGTATGTTGTATTACTGACTGTCTCCTGGATATTTGTGGAGACTCTGTTATTAATCAGTAGGTTCCAATACTGACTATAGAGTATTGACAGAGTGGGATTAATTTATTTACAATTGTTTCCTGCTGAAATTGTCATGTGCACAATTTCCCCAATATAAGTTTTGTCTCTTGTACCTTGATTTGATTCAGAAAGCCGTCCGTGATGTTTTTAATTCCTGGGCCTGCAGGAAAACTCATTTGTCATGAGTGACAATTACTTTGCAGTTGTTATTATGTGGTTATAGTACATTCATTGCTAAGAATGGTTTCTGAGTGTCACCTTGATCCATGAGCTCAACTGGGTGTTGGACATCTATGAAGGGGAGTGACTTGGTAGGTGCTTAAATGGGAAACTCAGGGTGCTGAACAGAGGTGTATTAGTGATTAAGGAGCAACATTTGGTTTGAGTCAGCGTTTTTAATGCTGTGCTTAGAACAACATATTTCCTTTTGAGAAAACACTTATTTGCATGTGGTCCTAATTTCAGCTTCATTAAGACAAAGACAAAAACAAAAATAAAAATTGAGTCACTATAATTCTGTCACAGCAGGTGGCAATAAAAAAGGGCAGACTTGTCTATTTCACTAATACCCAACTTTCCTAGGAAGAGACTTCCTGTGAAGATGAACAGTGATTATGATCTATTTTTCTAATTTTAGTAAGAAACAGAATGAACCACTTCCTCCTTAGCAAAAGCACTGGTATTTTAGAAGGATACTGTAAACTGGATCTTACACACCCCCAAGTGTGAGCCATACCTGCAAGGTGATAACCTAACCTGGAGGGCTTGGAGAGCAGAGATGGGCCTTTTGGCCATGAAGGCAGCACAGGATGTAAAGTCCTGTCTCTGGCTTGTGTGATCAAAAGTGGACTAGTCAGGACTGTTCCAGCTGAAAGTGACAGACGTCCAACTCACACTGGCTTATGCATATATCAGGTGAGGCCAAGATTTACTCCAGATCCAGGTACTTCATTAGTATCATTTAGACTCCCCACTGTTCCCTCGGGATTGCTCTGTCCCTTGGCCACATTCCCCTCTCCAGTTGGCAGGGATATGGCCTCAGGCAGATCTGGGCTTACACATCCCAGGTGAGCATCTCAAAAGGGATGGGAGGGTGTCCTTTTACCCCTAGCTTCAGTGTATGTCAGTGTCTGCTCAGCTGCCTTTTCCTGAGCTCAGCGGAGCAGGGTACTGGCTTGGTCACTGTCCAAGAATCACGTAGTTATATGGAGAAAGAGCAGTTTCTCAGTGGAGATGGTGGTGGGGGTGATGGGAGGCTCTGTGGCCAGAAGAAGGGAAGAGATGCTGGGCAGGCAGTAACCACATACCCTCACTAGAGAGTGATGCAAGCCATGTGGGAGTCAAGGATCCTAACCTTTTAACCCTGTAGGCGAGCTGGAGAGATATCAGGCATACATTCAAGAGAGCATGGCATTGCCAAAAGTACATATAATGAGGAGTGCAGCGTTGAGTGTGATCAGCAAGAACTGTGGTCGTTCAGAGAGGACTGTGAGGCATCAGCATGGTGTGCAGTTTCCCATCTGCTATTAAGTAGTAGCCCTTCAGTTTGCTTATCAAAGTGGCACCTCTTTTCTGTATGGACACACAGTAGATGATTAGTCCTAAAAGCAAGGATATCATTTCTACTTACACAGATACACATTTATGCATTGGAAGTTTTTCTCTCCTGTTCACGTAAGCATGTCAGAATGCAAGTTCATGCAAGTGATGTTATTCAGTGGATAAAAGCTTTAATTCATAAAAAATAAAGATAACATACTTTGCAAACTTAAATGATTTGAGATGTCTTTTACAACTAATGGCATCATAGCATGACTTTTAGTGATGGCCTAACATTCTATTTTGTAGCCGTACCTTAGTTTGTTCATTCGGCTCCTGTTGCCAAACATTTAGGTTGTTTCTCATTTTCACACTTTAAATAAGCCACAGGGTAAATATTCTTACTGATTTTTAAGATACATCCCGATTGCTTCATTAGGATTCATTCTTAGAAATGAGTTACTGGATCCAAGGCTATTATTGCCATGGATTTTAATGGGGATAGAGGGGAAAAAAATCATGACCAACCAGAACCCCTTTAGGTGGTTACCAAATTGAGTACATTAGTTCATTTTCTTTTACTATGTGGGGAAGTAGAATTTGTTAGTACCAAAAATTGTTATCATTATTATATATTACTCATTATATATTGTGTTATTGGTATAAATTCATTATTTAATGTCCCTAATAAGTTGGTTATAATTGTCCCTGACAGTGAGTTATATTTTCATGGTTTTTGAAAAATAAGTCTATCATTCAAATAATAACAACCTGGTAGAAAAGACACTAGCACCTGGGGAAATAATAACATTTCAAATTTGCTTTAATCAACCTGGCTGTAACTAACTTGTCATTGTCAGAGAAACATCTCCTAAGACTGGGCTAAAACAAGCCCTCGCTCTTTTTGAGGTGAACAATTTAATATTTCTGAAGAAATATTATTAATAATCGTGTCATAAGATGAAAGTGAGTGTGTGTGTGTGTGTGTGTGTGTGTGTGTGTGTGTGTGTGCGCGCGCGCATGCGCGCGCAGGCGTGCGTAGGGAACACTCGTAGATAGCGTTATTATTTTTGCAGGGAGAGAGTGTGAGATATGGACTCATAATTTCTACCAAAGTGGTTTTTAGATAAAGGTGAGTGAGTGAGAGTTGAAACAATAAAGATAAGGAAAGTTCAATGACCGATTAAGACATTTTGACTTTTTGGGTCCCAGAGCAAACAACCTTATGATGCCAGAGAGAAACTGCATACTAATTTTGAAACTGTGCCAACGAGAAATTCAAAGAGTTTTATGTTAGGTCACTGGTCTCTCTTCCATGTAAAAGTTTTTGAGAACACCTGCAATGCATAACATCAGACAATAAAACATGTGTAGTTCTTTAAAAATTGATCTGTAACATAATTGGGCATAGGCCATATCAGTATGACTTCTTTCCTCTGAATTGAATGTTTTATTTGGATGTCTTCCTCTCCTTATTTTTTGTTCCTCCGATATTTTTTCATTCTATCATCTGTAGCAAAAGATTGCCAGTGAAAAGAGTAGCACCTGGTTACTTTGATTAACACATCAAAAGAGATGGAAGACCTGGTTGCCAGTCTCCAAATAGTCCTGGCTGTGGTAATATACAACGGGCTTCTGTGCTGCAGTGGTCTCTTGCTCTAGGGGCCTTATTTATTACAGCGCTTGCTACCAGCATTAGTCACTTCTGTTTGGGCACTGTGGTTTTCTGCTTCCTTCCAATAACATTACTTGAGTTTTTAAAAATCACAGAAATATAGTTTCACAAAGACTTCTGTGATTAGAATTACTGTCTGGAATTTTTAAATGTAGACAGCAAAGAAGCAAATTTAAGAAGCTTGAAAAGTTTAAAAACAAGGACTGTTCCTTTATAAGGGAGACCAAAAAGCTGTTGGCTTCGTGTTTTTTGCCCTTCCAAATGCCATATTTAGTGTACCTCAAAACAGTTCAAGCAAGCAAAAAGCTCAAGTAGAAAAACCATGTCATTCTGTGACATTTTCAGGACCATAAGGTAAGAATGGCAGCAAATTTGCTTTAAGGGGTCTGTGGTTCATTCAGCAAAATTAATTCCAGTACAGGATTGTTCCTACTGAGGAAGACACGGATATTTTTAATGACGCTCTAGGTTTCTGGCAGTTTGTTTGCACTCCCTTCACTTGTGCCATTCTGAACTTATAGGGTGTCAGACGCTACAGTTGAAAAGCTTGAGATTCTCATGTAAAGGTGATATGTGTGGTCTCCTAGCTCTGAAGCCCAGAGATATGGTTTATTCCTGCATGTGGGGCAGATACAGTTGTAACTTTTTGCAATAGAAATGCTGTTAGTGGAAAGACAGATGGGATTTGAGCTGCAACTTAAGGTACAGATAGATAGGACCTAGATAAAAATGATGTAGACGTTTGTTTCAGCTCCTGTAAAAACATCCTCAGTCATGTTGGGTAGATAAGATACCCTGTTGTTTAGAAGAAGTCTTTTAAAAAGGGAGATGCGTGTGTGTGTGCGTGCACGCGTGCATGCCGTAGGAAGGGTGCAGGAGAATGTGATGTGTATTTGCCCGAGATCCGACTCCACAGAGCGTCTTAAGGCACGTGGAACTAAATTTGAAGGCAACTGGCTCCTGAATTCTTTCCTTCATCTGTACTTGTCAGTCCAGTTAACTCAGTGGTCAGATTTACTATCATCTTGGAAGGTGAATCCTATTGTTTCCTCAGTTTAAGGACTGACCAAACAGGTTCCAAGCAGATCCAGTTACGTCTTTGGGTCTCACACCACTGAGGTTAGGATTTCCACTCATGACTTCTGTTTATGCTTCACATACCATGCTTTCCTTTGTGGGTGCCTTACCTAAAACATAAAGAAATCGAGTTGCCCTAAACTTTCTTTAGAAGAGGTGGTGTAACGAGGTGGTTAAGAATATAGGTTCTGGAGCATTAATCAGCTACAATGTATATCGACAAAATAAAATTTAAAAAAAAAAAAAAAAAAAAAAGAAAAGAAAAGAAAAATCATGAAGAAAAAAAAAAAAAAAAAAAAATAAAAAAAAAAAAAAAAAAAAAAAAAAAGAATATAGGTTCTGGAGTCAGAATGTTTGGGTGCAGTTCTCAGCTCCGGATCTTAGCTTTCTCAGAGATGATACAAAAATACCTGTCCAACAAGGCTGTGTCTGGGATTAAGAGAGCTGGTCTATACAAGTGTGCCATAGGATGGAGCCCAGGACCAAAAAAATCAAAGTGTGTAGATGTTAAATGGAGCCAGGTCCCTAACTGGGTGCCTAAAGGAAGGTGCAATGGCAAAATCCTAGATGCTTCCAAAAGATGACCAACTGGAAAACAAAATTTAGAAATTAAGTCCTAGAGATCCTGAGAGACCAGGCCATTAATATAATATGATCCCCAGGTTCACCCTGTGGGAGGATTAACTGGCAACCGGAGCAGTCAATATTGCGGGGGCCATCACATCTTTGGGGAATAAAGGTAAATTCTAGGCCTCCCTTTGGCAACAGTTTAAGCCTAAAGTACCTTTTCTTAACCAAAAGTACCTTTGCTGTGCCCTAATAAAGAGAGTGGCAGGGATTGAAGAAATCAACCAGTGCTGTATGCCTGAATTCTTTTTTAGTAATACTACTGACAAAAACTGTCTCATAGGAGTGCCTGTCAGTTAGTGTGAAGAGTTTGCAGGGAAGTAGTGCTATTTTTCATTCTTTGAGAAGTTTCCTGGGGCCAGTAGGATTCCTTCAGGAGATCCCTCTCCCTGCCTGCCTGCCTGCCTGTGCCTCACCAACCATATAACCTCAGAGAGGTGTGACTGATGGTGAATTTCATCTGTCCCTGAAAGGTGCCTGAAAACATGCAGGGCTATTCCTCTTTGCCATTGTTTCTGTCTGTCTCCCAGCAGGATGAGGTCATGACAGAGTGGCAGGTTTATCTTGGATTTCCTTGTTTGGCCAGAAGCCTAAATACCCTGGGGTGAATGTCTCTGGGTATAGCACAGATATCAGAGGGTTGGAGGAGGTGTTGGCTCCTGCATTGATTCTTTCAGGAGCACAGGTGGTACTTGGGGAAGGAGAGGAGGAGAGGGTACAGGTTTGCACTTGCCATGTCACTCTCCTCTCAATTGGAGCTTTCTCTACCTTTCCAGCCTCCTGCAGTTTGGAGAGGCAGCTTAACGTAGTGCAAAGCAGAAAGACTTTAGGTCCAGGCAGAAGTGCGTTCAAATCTCAGCTTTGCCCTTTATAAGGTTTCTCTAATATATACTCTCAAAGCTCCCCGTATTTATCCTTGACTGATATTCCTCACACCTGGCATTTCATGGCCCTCTCTTTTTTTCTCCATTTGTCTGTAAGCTCCATATGTGTGGGACCACATCTTTTTCATAGGTATTACATTGGTTAAGAGCGCTTCCTGGAGCCTGGCTTACCTGGCTTCAAACCCTGGCTGTGTGACCTTGGGTAAGTTATCTAGCTTCTTGCCTGCCTTGGGTGCTGTTGTGAGGATTAGAGATAAACACATGTAGGGCCTCTGGCACCAAGGCCCGCACAGACGGATGCTCAGAGATGTTGGTCCCCACTTCCAGCTCGATACCAGCGCCTCAGTGTCTGCTGACCCCAGACCAGCACGCCCAGACATATCTGTTGGCCGTAAGACATTGTAGTCCCAGGCTTGTGGCCAGCATGGGCAGGCAGCCTATTGGCTCAAGGAGCCCCTCAGACCATTCTGCAGTGTCTGAGACAGCATGCTTATAAAGGGGACAGGCTTTGTCTTTGAAATCTCTTGTTTCTGTTTGTTCCCAAGAATTTGACAGTAACCTTTAAAAGGTAACTCTAAAAAGTTATTTCAGAAGTATTCATAGTTCTTTCTTAAATTGGGGGGGGGAAATCTTCCATAACCCACCATTTGAATAACCACTATTTGCTTTGGCATATATCCTTGCAGGTTTCCCTTTACTTTAGTAACAGCTATTTTCTTTTAGCCAGCGATAGAATATTCTACATTTTATTTTTTTATCAATGGGAGGAGTTTTCAGAGTCCACGAGTAATATTGGTATAATTTATGGAATTTTAAAAGGCCCCAAATCCTTTATTAAAATGAGGCCAGCTAGAAATAATGAAAAGCGGCTAATCCATCGAAATCCATAAGCCTAGTAGTTGTGAACTTAAAGCAGCACAGTGAAGTTGAATTATGTGTGCAGCAGGCTCACCCACATGCGACTGTGGCAGCTTGGAGAGCAAGGTGACAGAGAGAAAGAGAAGACGGATTGCACAGTGCTCCAATCTGGCTGCCCCTGGAGTGCGTGTGAGATGAGACGAGAATCCATTTTTCCTTCTGCTCATCTTGGTCCCCAGGAGGCCCTCAGAGTGTGACCACCTGTCATGGTCCCTAAGGGCAAGCCAGCTATCTTCTCGCCTGTCTTCCTAAAGTTGAAGGAAAAACTGCATATGCTGGTTTTGTTAAGAGACAGAATGTCTAAAAATGGCATAGCGAACAATGTGCCGTTAGGGGATTTTTAAGAGCATTTTCCCAACATCAGTTCTGCCTTTATGAGTTGACTTTAGAATCTGACCCCCTCATTAGACTCCTCTCTGGCCTGTGCATGTAAAGCAACATTTCCTCCTTGACTCCTTCTTTCTTTTCCTTCCACACTGAGCTTCTACTCAGTGCTGGAACTAAGGGATGTGATAATGAATCAGTACATGGCCTTTGTCCTAAATAACTTACATTCAGTAGTAGAGAGAAAATCTGAAAACAGTTTCTCATAACACATGGCACGGTGAAGGAAATTTATTAAAGGAGACGACAGCCGTTTTATGGTAAAGTGCAGAGGAAGAAACAGTTCCAGCCAAGGGATTTGATTACATGGGATTATAGGGGGGCTGTTCCCTGAGCTGGGTTTGTAAGGATAGAATAGAACTTTGAAAGGTAGAAAAGAAGGGTGGGAAGCAAAGCATTCTCAGTTAAGGAAAAATTAATTAGGTTTATACAGCCTGAGGCATTCGACGAGTCTGAGATGAGACAGGAAAGCCTATGCCAGTTGCTGAGGGCCCACCAGCCTCCAGCTAGTGTGGATGCTTATGCTTATCCGAGCCCTCCTGGAATATTCCTCGTTAGTTTTATGAAGGGATGTCTCTTGCTGAGGATATTGACTCAGGGACGCTTCCTTTTACAGTCAGGATGGCCTCCATCAGACCAATATTGTTCTGGGGCCTGTTTTTTGTTTTGTTTTGTTATCTCGGATAAACAGAGAGAGGCTGATTCATTTTTCTAGAAAAACAGGATGCACTAAAATACTGCAAGTGACAATGAAACAGACATGCTCACGTACAATAATATTTATAAAGGGACCAAACAATATGTGTAGCAGACAGCTCTGTCGTGTAGCTGCTCTCCCTCCCCCTCCAGTTCTCGGCCAGATTGCTTGTTTCTTTGGATCTCAGTTTCCTCAGATATCAAATTGGGACCAATAACACCTACCAAGCAGGCATGTCATGAGGAATTGGTGAGTATGAAGTGCTAGGAACAGCAAAGGGCACAGAGTCAGTAGCCACTCCAATAAAGTTTAATTACCTGTACACTGTGTGTGAAAGATTTATTAATGATTGGAGCAGTATTTTTTAAAACAGTGATTTTTTAAAAAGAACTTTATATTAGGGAAATGTTCAAATACACGTAAACGTAGAGAAAACAGTACAATAACTTCCCATATACCCACCATCACCCCACTTCAGCAGTGATCAGGATTCTGCCATTCTTGTTCATGGATCCTTTCCCTCCTTTAGAAATGTTTTAAAATTTGTAATGATTAACTGCTAGCTAAAGTATTTTAAGGCAAGTTCCAGATACCATAAAATTTTGTGAATAGTTTTTAAGAGTCTGATAAATCAGTGTGCTAAAGAAGAAACCCTTTTAAAAATGATAGAAACCAGTGTTTTGAACCCGATTTTCAGTTTTAGGTTTTTCTGCATTAAATCGGAACATGTCTAAAAATCTTGTATTTGAGTGGCACTTTGAAAGTACAAAGTATTGTTTATTTCCTTTAGTTAGTACTTCACAAATTGGCCTGTACATAAATCAGCACTTAGGTGCAAATGCAAAGCATTTTTTTATAATGGAAGGTTTCAAACATACCCCGATACTAGTAGAGTAGTGTAATGTACCGCCTGTACCCATCACTTAAGCTGTCACTCTAATGTTTCCTTACGAAAGATGTTTTTGTTGTTTGCAAAAGACTTTCTGGGTCAAAACAACCTTATTAATTTTGGAAAAAGGTATAGAATCAGACATTTATATTGCACTAAGTGAAAAGAAATCCTTAATTATCAATGCTGTTGCCTTTGAAAAGTATGTCAGTGATGGCTCTCAGAAGAATTGATTTTTCCAGATGGAGTAAAAGGAAAATCTGATGTTCGAAATCAGTTCAAGAAAGACCCTCTCAAGAGACATATAAGTAAGATCAAGTTTGGAAGGCACTACTGAAATGTTAGCATGAGTTCTCTGGATAGGGAAATTAAGGATTTTCTCTTCTTTCTTCTTTCCATCTGTCTTTCTCTCTCATTTTTGTTCATCTGTATTATACAGTTTTTTTTCCCCACCATGAGTCTGAATTATTGATTGTTAAAAAAATACAAAGGCATGCCAGGAGTAGAGATTGGCTGTATTGAGGTGAATATGTTGGAGGGAAACATTCTTTTTCTTAACTACCAAGTTTTTGCTCTCAGTCTTGCTGCTTATCTTCAACTGTGTACTTGGTCCTTGGCTCTCGCCTCTGTTTTCTCATTACTTGTGCTAGGGAGTGATGCTGTCTTTCATAACTTCATCTCATTAGGCCAGGTGGGAGGGTGATTGACCATAGTCCCTAGGCCAGTCCCCTAAGCTGTGTTTAGGTTTCATGCTTGATTCTGTTCTTGCCTCTGGCTTTACATTTCCTGATCTACTTTCTAAGACTGCCCAGGTTCCAAGAGATGGGTGTTGGGGAAGTCTAGGAGATGGTGGATGCTGGGAGACAGGACACTAAAAGAGCACGTGAGACAGAGACCTCAGAGAGGATGTGTAGTCTCTCCTCTTCTGATTCTGGAAGCATAAAAATGCTTCTCTGCTCTGTTGCCAGCCTACCTGCCTTCACTTTGGAAGAAGAGTTATGAGGTATTTCAAAAAGGTCTTCAGAACTGCACTGGAACCATTCTCTATTCTGAAATTATCTGTGATGGGAGTAATTTAGTTATAGAGGACCCTAGTCAGGCCTGTTTAGAGGAGACAAGCAGGTAATGGAACAAAACATTAAAAACTGTGCAGGAAGAGAAGTTTTGAGGGATGATTGGAGGTGGGGGGTGAGTGGAGAGACATGGAGATGGGGTCAAGAGGAGACAGTGTCCATGGTTAAAGAAATCGTTTATACAAACTTGGTGAGTGTGGAAACTCTGACCTCTGGGATGACAAATGATGGGAGTAACTCTTGTTTTCCATGCTAATCACTAATTTACTCATTGCGCTGAATATCCTGCTGGTAGAGAAATTCATTGCCACGGCTTTGTGTCCTCTTGCATAGGAAATACTCAGTGACCCAAGGTATTAGAATTTCTTTTATGGCACTTCCCTGAAAAGAAGATAGCTCTTAATTGTCAGGCAACTGGGGTTTCTAAGAGACTCATTCAGACACCATTTATCATGTACTCAATAGTACAGAAAGACAGGGAAATTAATGACATACAAATTTTGCCTTTCTCTTAAGGATCCTAAGTTTCCAGTGCAAAATAAAGATGATCCAGTTGCCAAGGTGTATATTGGTAGGTGGAACTTTTTTCCCCCTTTGTAATGGATTTAAGTTAATCCCTGTGAACATTTACCTAGTGCCATTTTAATAGAATGGTATGAATTGGCCAAATCTCATTGAAGCACAGAATAAATTTGGCATAAACTCTTGGTCTTTGATCTGGATTTTGAGTAGCAACAAGCTTTAGCTAATGCAACTACCAGGTCACAGTTCAGGTTTGGCAATGATGTATCCAAGAAAAGCATTCCTATTCAATTATTTGGTGTTCAGTTATCAGAATTTCTAGTCTAGAATATAGTCCGTGCGGCAACCCTCCAGTACAGGTGTCTTCCTAGGGTAAGTCATTGAGATGGAAATCCAGGGTTCCAAGCCCGTCTCTTGACCCTGTTTCCATAGGGGACATGGGGTAAGGTGCTGAGTTTTCCTTATTTTCCAAATGGGAATAATAATGTCTGCGCGATTGAGGATTAAATGCACGTCTAGGTAATAACGCAAATAAAAGTGTTTTTGAAATTAAAGTGATGCGCAAATTTATGATTGATCATAGTAAGCAATCAGTAAACAAACATTTTTTTTGAGCTCCTGTAATGCACCTTGGCTTTTGCTAGGTTTGAGTGGAGTTTACTAGAGGAAGGGGAATAAAATTGTGAATAGTTAGCGAACACTGTGAAGCTGTGTTATGAACTGTTAAGCCGTGTAGTCTGGTAAGTGCCATTAGCCACTTTGCCATAACTCCTTCTTGTATCATGTACCCCATTCAAATGGTCCTTTCATGGCTCGGACTCTCCTTTTCTTGGCCATCCTGCCCCTCTCAATATTCTTTTCCCATTTCTGCCTTTTGAAATTCTGAGTACTCAGGACTTGGACCAAACGTCAGTTCTTTCTTTGTCTCCAGTTGGATTGGTTTCTCCCTGGCATATGTCAGGGATTGACGAACTTTCTGAAAAAGACCAGATAGTAAATATTTTTGGCTTTGCTGGATACTTGGTCTCTGTTGCCTCTACTCAGTTCTGCCATTGTGGTGTGAAAGCATCCATAGGCAATGCAGAAATGAGTGGGTATGGCCATATTCCAATAAAACTTTATTTATAAAAACAAGCTGCTGGTTGGATCTGGCTTGCAGGCTGTAGTTCACTAACCCCTGGTATATGTCATTCTCTGCTATGTAGCTTTATTGGTTCTGTGCATGTTTTACCTTAACCTGTATGTTGGTAAGCTTCTTAAGGCAGAGTCCAGGCCTTTTTTTTCTCTTTTTAATTCTCTGGATGTCATATAAATAGGAGAATGTTCATTTGATGTTTGACAAGTGATGAACAGTGAATGAATGGTGACTGCTTTCAAGAGTTGGTAACCTTACTGTCCTTCTGGATGGCCAGACTCTTCCAGCCTTGCGGCGTCCTGCCTCCTCTCTCTGCCCTGCCTGCTAAAAAAAGTTGGGAAGAAACCTTGTCTCTGTCTTCCTCAGCCACCTTTCCACTACTTTGAGCAACTGCTATTTACAACTCAAAGAATTCTTTATTTACACTGTGCTGGAGACTGTTTACTCGTGTTGAACTAACATTAGGTTTCTTTGAATCTGCTGTTAATACGAAGAGTGACCATTTGTAACTTTAGGAGCATGAACAGCTGGGTTCGTGATGTAAGTGAACACAGACACCCGTAAAGTTATTTCCAAAGGCTCTAGGAATGGGATTTTTCTACTTTTTGTGGTACAAGACAGTACTTTGTATGCTGGTAGAGGAAAGTAATATAAAACAAAGTCAAACAAAAAACTTCATTACATTTTAAAGTCATTTTGCAACACTGAGCAGGTGTGGAATTTGGTAGTTTGTTTTCAGTTGGAGAACTGGTAAGTTGAAAATTTAAGTACGGATATTACAATTTTCAATTTTTAGCAGGTACATAGTATATAAGGGCAGTTGTCATATTTTGGTATTAGGATGAATAGCATCTCAAAGGAAGAAAAAAAATGCTTTTAGTTCCAGATAATGGTAAACATTCCTTTTTTAATTGACGTAAATTCATTACCTAGCTACTTTTGTTCTGCCTGAGGCCTTCATTGTAAGAGTGATCTGTTGGAGTCCTCAGAATTCAGTTGGGGAAAATGACACAGACTCCTGTGAATGAAGCATAGCTTTTAATTTCACTGGAAGTGAGGCAGCTGAGGACCTTGGAAAAGGAAGGTTATTATTTCCTCTATGGAAACTTTTATCTTTGTTTTCTGGGTGACTGGTAAAAACAATAGTTTGCTGTGGAGTTTCAGTAATCAAAGAAGAGGAAATAGCATGTGAGTGACTGCAGCTGGTTGGCAGGAACAAGCCTGGCTCTTCGGAAGGTGAAATTTTACCGAAGTCACATTAACTATCTCCTAGTACCAGGGTCGGCAAACATTTTCTGTAAAGGACAAGATATAAATATTCTAGACTTTGTGGGCTATGCAGTCTCTCTTGCGACTATTCAGCTCTGCTGTTGTAGCGCAAAAGCAGCTATAGATAATCTGTAAACAAATGAACTTAGCTGTGTTTCAATATAACTTTACTTATGGACACAAAAATTTGAATTTTCATGTGTCACCAAATATTATTTGTTTAATTTGTTTCAATTATTTGAAAATGTAAAACCCATTCTTAAATTGCCTGTTGTGCAAAAACAGGTGGTGGTTAGAATTTGGCTGCAGGCAGTAATTTGTGGACCCCATCCTAGTGAATTAGCGTGATCATTTCTTGGCAGGGGGTTGGGGGGGAGTGGTGGACACATCGCATATTCAGTATCTTTTAGTAGGCAATCTGATTGTGATTAGTGAACACAATCCCTGGTGGAGTTTGGATGACTCTTTAGGAGTCTAGTGTTCTTGTCCTTGCCCCACTAAAATAAAGTTGAGTGACACTTTGCACCTTGGTTGCCCATCTGTTGTTTGATGATGTTGGGCTAGATGACTTCTAAGGCTTCATGTAGATCTTAACATTTTAGACCCTTATAACTTGTGTCTCAGTTCATTTTCTGATGATAATCCTTGTAATTTACCTTCCTAAAAATTGCTTAGATGTTTGTTGAGAAACTGATATATGCTAACTGTACTGGACTTGGTGGTGGTGGTGGTGGTGCGTGCATGCATTCGTGTGTGTGTGTGTGTGTGTGTGTGTGTGTGTGTGTGTGTGAGAGAGAGAGAGAGAGAGAGAGGGAGAGGGAGAGGGAGAGGGAGAGGGAGAGGGGGATTGTAGGGCAGTCAGAATCCAAAAATGTACATTTCAGTATTCCAAATGAAATTTTTTTGTATTTTGTGTAGTCTTTCTTAAAGTTATAAAAACAATATAATAGGTAATTATACATTTTAAAATATATTGATTAAAAATAAATTATATGAATAGTTCAGAATTCTACTAAAATATCAGATAACAATTTATGCAGTTACTTTATTCATTTATTCACCCATGCAACAAAATTCTTGAGTATTAAACTATTTGCCGTCATGGAGAAAGCTCATATTCTAATGGGAATCCCCTGCTGAAGATGACAGTTAGGTGGTTTTGTTCATCCTTTTCAGAAGAGGTCTGCTTACTCACTGTTATTCTTCCTTCTCTTTTGTTTCAGTTATCTCTTGGCAAATCTCTGAGTAATGTTTTTGTTCTAATAGAAGGAATTTAACAATCACATAGGTCTTTTTTGACTTTCTCAGTCTTCTAAACTTGTTAATCATTGAAGGTAACTGATTTCTCACTGACGGAATGGATTCCTTGTTTTAGTTAGATTAGCTAATTTGGAAGACACTGCCAATGAACTTAAAACTTTAGGGAAGGTCAGTTAAGTAAGTTCGTTAGAAAAAGACTGTCAAGTTCTCAAAGAACACTTAATTTAACCCATACTATCAGCCTTCTAAGTAATAATTGTGTATTTATATTTGTGTTACACATTACTTGTTATGAAAAAAGATTTCACATGCATTCATGCAATGAGTACTAAAAAAACTGATGGCTAAATAAAAGCAACTGAAAATACCTGTTAAAACTGTTTGATGGTTTTACCTTGATATTACAATTTTTAAAAATTTTTATAAGAGGGTGGCATTCTTGGACTTTACAATTAGAAAAAAATACCATTATAATAATAGTGTTGTAACCATAATAAATGACTCAGCAATAGTAAAAGCCTTTGCTCCTATCACTCACCTCCAGGCCACTTCCCCCTCTGTTCTACTTCTGATGAGAGTGGTCGCCTCTGGTTTTCTTGTCTTTTTTTTTTTTAAGTAGAGTTAAATCTAGCTTCAGATGATTCACACATGCATTTGTCGCTCCTTGGGATAACCCTGCCCCTGCCCCGCTCCAAACCCCACCTCTACTATCTAGTTAATTCCCGGTAAGTCTCACCTTAAAAGGGTCCCCTCTTCATGGAGGCTTTCCCTGACCTTCTTGGGCACTGAAGGTTCCCCTTGTTAGTATCCTGCACTTCTTCGGAGCAAATGTAATTAATTATTTGTCATTATCTGACAATAAGCTGGATGAAGAGGGAGTCTTTATTGCCCGGGACTACATACCCAGCCTTGGTGTGAATGAACCTATTAGTTAATTATTTCTACCAGCCCCTTGGAACAGCAAGGTTAAGTAACTTTACAGAGGTTACCTCCCCATACGTAGTGGAACTGGGATGCAACGCACGTTTGTGTGATCCCAGAGTCTGCCACTCACTTGGACAGTTTACTTAGAGAATTATCAGTATAAGCTATTATTCATGTGATTTGGTGACAGATATTGATGTTTCATCATCCTGCAGTTTTGGGTGTTTTTTGTGGGCCTCAATTTTTCATGCCTGTATATTTTATTATAATGTTTACGACTAGATTTGTTCAATTATCATTTGGGGAAATGTTGGAATTTTTAGAAATTTTAATGGCACAAGAATACATAGGGCCAGAATATTTGGAACCAACACTGCCTTGGAAAAATCAGGGCATATGCCAGACACATTTTTGTCCTTAAACACCTTAAAGTAGGGTGGGATAGGAACATACATAGGCATGAAATAATTAGTATGTGTCTTAGTCTATTTGGATTGCTATAACAAAAATACCATAAACTGCGGTGCTGAACAACCATGATTTACTTCTCACAGTTCTGGAGGCTGGGAAGTCCAAAAACAAGGTGCTGGCAGATTTGGTATCTGGTGAAGGCCTGTTCCTTACAGATGGTACCTTCTTACTGAGTTAGTATATGGTGGAAGAAACAAACACGTTCTCTCTGGCCTCTTTTATGAGGACACTAATTCCATTCACGGTCTAATCACCCCAAAGGCCCCACCTAGGAGGTTTATATTTCAACATATGAATTTGCGGGGAGGGGGGACACAGACATTCAGACCATAGCAGTGGCAGGGCCTGTCTGTATACCTGGTTTCTCTTTTCTTCCCTAAGATCTCAGTGATATTGTACAGGCTCTTAGGTTCAGGAGAGGAGTTCAGAATGGAAACTGGTGTGAGAAAGAGCTTCATGGAGTGGCTGGGGCCTGAGTACATCTGTAACTCATGACCGCATTTCAATAACTAGAGAAGAAGTTTCAGCAACTGTATTCAGACGAGTTCCTGATTTAAACCTGTAGCTCAAACCTCTGTTTTGAGTGCCAGATTCTTTTATCCACTTGCACATAGACTTGTCCACCTGAATGTGCCACAGTCACCTCAAAGGCAGCATCTCTGAAGCAAATTTATTTTCTCACTCTCAGACTTGCTTCTCCTGCATGGTTGTGGAGCTCAGTCAGTATCACTCAAGCTGGAGCCTCTCCCGTCGTTTTTCCTCACCTGTATCAACCAGTCTTTCCTCATGTCTTCTTGGTACCACCTCATACATTTCCTCCATAAGTTGCTCCCTAGGCTATGTTTCCTAGTCCAGGCCACCATCATCTTTTGCTCGGGCTCCTTCGGTAGTCTTCCAGCTGGTCTCCCTCTTGGTAGTGGGTCTTACTCTCTTCCCATTCACTGAAATGCTGTGGCCAGACTGATTTTCTAAAAAGACAGATGTCTTAATATTATGCCATATGCTATAAAGCTCCTCATTTGGCATTTAGGATAAAGTCCAAATGCCATCACTGAGCTTAAAAGGCCCTTGTGACCAGGCCTCTACTTGCCAGCCATATTGATGATCTTACAGTTTCTCCTATATACTTGCTGTCTCCAGACTCTGGGCCTTTGTAGTGCCGTTTCCTCTGAATTACTTGTTGCCTCAGTTAGTGATCCTTCCCTCCACCAGTGTACAGGTTTGAAAGCCTGCCCATGAACCTTACTTCCCTGAAATCCAGGGGATAAGGTGACTATGAACCCCAGCAATTCAAACCTTCCATTGACATCTTCCCCTCTTTGCTCCATGGGTAAGAATGTAGAACTTACGGCTTCAGTTTCTGTGTGGACCTTTCTCTGTGCCTGCTTCCTCCTGGCACCTGTCCTCGCACCTGCCTTCTGCCTGCCAGCGTGTCTGATCGGAGGAGACTGGGGGAGGTTTGAGGACGGCTCAGCACGCTTCTGCAGGAAGGGTCTTGGGCTTGCCTGACATCTACCCCCACACTCCCTGCACAGAAACCTCGAGCAGCTGGTCAGCACGTGAGCTGGCAGGAATGGGGCTGCGCTAGGCGACTAGGGATTAAGGCAGCCCTTGTGGCAGCAACTGTGACATAGGGAGCACCTGGCCCTCCTGAAGTCCCAGGCTCTTTCTTTGACCTTTTCCCTTCACTTCCTGCATTTTCTGAACTACAGCTAAAAGCTGAGAGACAATCCTAGGAGCAGGCCCTGCTAGTATTGATTTCCTGAGACTGGCTTCTCTTTTAGTTAGGGATTTCCTCTGTATGATGTGTAGAGACTAAAGGCAATCTAGGTTCCTTTATATTACATAAAGTCCTTGGAAGGGGTTTGCACGCAGGGACTATAATGAGGGAGCCCAGGGAGTTTAGGCGTCAGCCTTTGTCTCGCAGTGTGATTGTAAGGCCAAATTATTTAACTTCTAATCCTCAGTTTCTTCACCTGTAATGTGGTGATTATAACACTTACCTTACAGTGTTATTGAATGAAATAAATATTAGAAACAAAAGCAAAAATGCTTGTCTATTATGAAATGTGAACATATTTTGCATGTACTATTACTTATAGTATCATTACTACTGTTTATAAAGTTTAAAAAATTTCAGCCCTTTGAATATGTTTCAGGAACTCACAGTCTTTCTCATTATCCATATATATCATGAATGCAACATGAAATCCATGACTGTGACAAAATACCATCACTGACCTTGGATGTGGCAGATGTGTTCCTAACTGAGATCTGTACTGCTTCATATGCTGTTTTTTTGGTATGACATTTACGTAGTACCAGTAAAGCATTTTACCGTGACAGCATTTTTTTTTTCATTGACATTATCTCATAATCCAATCATTATTAGGAGAAAATGTCAGTTGATTTTCTGCATTACTAAGGACATGAACAAAGAAAACTGTGTAACAGAAAACTTTCTGTGTGGAATAGAGAAATCTAATCATTCTCATGATTTCATCCATGGGGCAGTTCACGGCTTTAGGGAATGCCGATGAGCTGTAGCACTTCAGAGTTAACCAGAGAAAGAAATGTAAGGGGGGTGGGGAATGTAATGAGAGTAGAGTACAGGAAAAAAAACCCTTCACAATTAAATTATTAGCGTTATGATGAAGGAGCTGTCTTTTGAATTGTTTTTAGGCGAAAGAAATCATAAAGCAGTATTTTTATGTGACTGTTTCCCCTTGTATTTGAGTTTTGTATGCCAAAAATCCTTCATAAATCTTCATTAAGATGTCAAAATTCTTTGTGAAGCCTGTCTTCATTTGCATTCCCTTGTACAGTTATTAACAAAAGACCCTTTATGCCTCTGCCCAGCTTGATTTCAGTCATGAACTCCATTTTCCTTTTATTATTTCATAGAATCTGGTTATTTGATGAACTTTAGTAAATCATTTCTCGAGGACTTGGTGGGAAGCCAGAGCGGGGTGGTGAGGAGGGCACTTCCTGAGCCCAGGGAGGGTGGGGACAAAGGGGGACAGGCCGCTGGAGACTCTGCTTCCTCAGAGTAAGCCCTGATTATCACCTTGTTAAACATTCTTGCCCAAAGTTAATATTTTTTGATGTTTGAAAGTCGATTTCTGCAGTTGAAGACATTAGAAAGAAGCCTGGCTTTGAACATCAGCCTGGTTAATTTAAACATTGATGAAAATATCAACTATTTGAGGGGTTAGTGGCCATTTAAAAGTTGTGTCATGGTAAGGGTCACCCACTGGAGTTCAAGTTCCTATTGATCTTGTGCTTTCCGCCTTGCAGTCTGTGAGACTGAGTGGGAATGTCCCCAAGCATTTAGGGCTCTGTGACTGCTGGGATTTCAGTCTTGCTTGGGGCTCAGAGTGAAATGAATGCCGCTGCCGAAGATGCCGTCCCATCTCAGGTGGCCTCTGTTCACATAGCTTTGCTTATTCTTTAATCCAAATCCTCAATTTGCTTTAAAACAGCAAAAATACATGTGAATGCTCATGCCAGAATGTAAAGGATTTTAAAATATCCTCTTACACTGCGACTCTGTGGATGAAAAATCCTAACTGGACTTTGCCTTTAGTTTTCCTGACGTTCCCTGTTAGCCTTACGTAGACACATTTTTCTCCTGTGGGAAAACTTTATTTCTCATTCTCCACCCCCCGCCCCAAAAACACTATTTGAGTTCCTGCAAATGCATATTTGTAGTTTTTCTAGTGGGACCTACTTCGTGGTTGTTAGTGGTGAACGTGAAGATTAGACATAGTCCAGGCTCAAAAGGAGTTTAAAATCTGATAGAAATAAGACCTACTGCAACCACAAGTGTAAACTTCTGTGGATAAATGTAACTTCAAGTGTAATGCACCCCATCTTTCACTTCTTCCTTGTATTTAATTCCTTCTGTTCTGAGGCACCCATTCCACATCATATGATTACATGGCTGCTTACCTGCTATACTGCTTTAAGATTGTTGGGTGGGTGTTGTAAAAATGAACATCCTATTTCTCAAGTAGACTGGAAGATCCTTAAAAGGTATGAAAGGAACATGATCTTATGAAAGAAATCTTTAAAAAGTTTTTTCATACCCTAGGTCAGTGCAGCATTATTTACAAGGACGTTATACAATGAAGAATTATTAGTTTTGGGGTATTTGGGCTGGCTGTTAACTAGAGAAGAATTAGTTGTTAGCTATGAGAAAGTTCCCAGGGGGGATTGACCTTGCAGTTTCAGGAAAAGGAGAAATGGTTATGCCTGGTCGTTTTGGGGTTGCTTCTTTTGAAATATTCTCCTACCTCGTAAGTTTTGTATATATTTTCGAGTTCAGAAATGTTGACAAATTAGACCCTGAGCATAGCTTTATATTTTACTGAGATAATGTGATTTTTTGGGGGGGTTTAAAACAATCATTTATTTTTCTCACAAATCTGCAATTTCATAGAGCTTGGCAGGGACAGCTTGTCTCTGTTCCACATAGTGTCAGTTGGAGTGGCTTGACACTGGGGGCTAGGAGATTCATTTTCAGGGTGACTCACTCTCATGGCTAGCAGATTGGTGCTGGCTGTCAGCTGGGTGCATCAGGTTCTTTCCACATAGCTCTATTCTACGGACTGCTTGAGCTTCCTTATGGCATGGTGTCTGGGTTCCAAGAGTGAGCACTCCAAGAGACAGAAAGTAGAAGTTGTGAGTTTCTTAAGACTTGGACCCAGAAACTGTTACAGCATCATGTTTACTATATTCTATTTGTCAAGCAGTTGATATTGTGAATTTTAAATAGACAATTTCATGACTTATGGAAATACTTTACTTGAATTCATTTAATGTGTCAAATGGGTACCCTCAGGGTGGCTCCTGCTTGGAGAAAGATGGCCTTATTTCCTTCAAGGAGTAAAGGAAGTTTCCAAGACCTCGAGGCACCATTAATGTTTATTATAAGGTCAATTTTATCATTCCCATTGAGGTGAGTGGAGTGTCAAGGACAGAGGACCAGGATCTCAGCTTGAGTTTCTTGAAGGGATGGGGAAGGCACACTTGTGTTTGGATTGGAGTGAGGAAGTTGGCAGGCTCCTGTTTTCCTTTTTGGCCCTGTGACGTTATTAGTTCAGCTAATACTTCATAGTGCTTGCTATGTACCAGACACTTTACATTTATTAATTCTATTATATTCCCATAGGAGACTGTGTTGCAGGTAGAATCTTAGTTAGAGTTACTGCTATTAATTCTTAATAATGACATTACTTTTTGAGGAAATTATTATTAGTAATCCCTTGCTCCATTTTATTACTCTGTATGATATATATCTTGTTGCTGTTTAAAGATATTCTGCAACCCTTTGAATTTTGGTGTTTTTGAACACATACCTAAATGAATCCTCCTTTGTATTGTAGTTTCTCGTAACACTAGAATAGATATCTTGGTGTATTTTGCTTTTAAGTTTAAAACATTTGATTTAATGATAATATTGAGTATTTTAGCTTAGGATATTACCACACTGTGAGAGTTGGCAGGTTCTTCACTTGGTTAAGTCTTATTTCCACTCAACACCATTTAAATAGTTTTGAGATTGGTTATAATGAGTGTCAGTGTGGGATGGTCCCCTCTTTTCAGCTGAGGTCAGTTGGCAGCCAGCATACACTGTTTCTTTATTTTGGAAAGGTTTTGCTTGGGCAAAGACTCATTCTTTTAACCAAATCCTGCTTTTCATCTGTTTTTGATGGCAACAGACCATACTTCCCAGCCATTTGCAAACAGTGCCTGTCTGGCGGGATTTCCTGGACACAGAGTCCTTAACAACCATTACTGGCCAACTTTTTGAACTTCAGTGATTAACCTGGTTATTTGTTCTGTGTTTTCTGCCATGGGAACCAATAGCTTATCCTTTTGAGACTAGCAAAGAGTCCAAGAATAATTCATTTGCTAATTAGATCCATTGTTTTCCCCAGCCTATTTTGATGAATCAAATCTTCCTTCCAATATTCAGCTATTAATCCACAAGTCAGTACTATGCAGAGTGATGTTAATTTCTGAACAAGGTTCTATGATAGACCTTGGTCACTGCTGTTTTGAAATCCTTACCTTATAGATTGAGATAATCCAAGCATGGCAGGGATAGAAGATCAGTGGAGAGTATGATTAAAAATTGGTTGGTTAATTAAAGAGAATTTTATAGTACAGATATCATTAAAATCACTGTTATGTGCAAATAATTTAAAAATCCCATATATAATAAGTTATTCCCAGTAATAAGGCTATATTTTTTTCACTCTATTAAAATAAGCAAAGATAAAATATTCATACTCTTTGACCCAGTAGTACTGATTCTGGGATCCTAGCCTAAGGAAATAAACCCAAAACACTGAGAAAAGCTTATGTTTAAAGATTTTCATTGAAGCATTATTTGTAATGAAGAAAGAAAAATCCAAATGTCCAACAGTAAGTAATTGGTTAAGTAAATTATGTTGTTTAAGAAGAGTTTTTAATAGCATGGGAATATTGTTATTATGATAAATAAAAAAAGGGGGAATACAACATTTTACACCGTATGATTACAGCCATGAAAAAACATGCATTAGAAAAGAGACATGATAAGAATACTGGAAGGAAATATAACAAATCTTAAAAAAAATAGTTGGCTTTTGCTGTTTGGGTAGTAAAATACAGAAAGTTCCTTATACCCCAGTTTCAGAACGCAGTTCAGATGTATTTGCTTACTCCCACGTAGAGTGACCACATTTGCTCTGTTTTCCCCCCAGGTAGGACCATTGGCATAGTCAGCAGAAGGAAGCCTTTTAGTACAGTAGTTGCTTAGTACAAAGATATTGGACTTTTCTCAGGTTGAGAAAGGGTCTGAGATTTTATTTAGGCAGGTGAATTGCATAATGAAAAAACTTGTGAACTAATGAAAAAGGGTCAAGAGAGGGGATTGTGACTGATGTTCAAGGCCTTCAGGCCGTCTCATTTGGAACATCATCTGCCACCATTGAGGAGCGCAGCTGGTGAACTCGGTTGCTGCCACCTGTCGACTGTTGACAGTGCCAGACCTCAAAGGGGGGACAAGTCCTTCTAATAATGGAAGACTGGGGAGGTCCACTGGCTGGTGCCCAGAAAAAGTGTTCACGCCCAAATCACATTCTCTTTCTTTTGTTGGGTGGGTTGAGGTGGTCAGTGAATTGCGTGTGATCCTCATGCCTTTTGCTGTCGCTTAGGAATGTGGTACAGTAAAGAAGACAAATTAACGAGGAAGTTAGATTAGATGGTGTCTAAGGTTTTTTCCATTTCTTAACATCCTAGATGTGCACGGCACAAGGCATAGATTGTTGTCTCCTAGGAACAAGCTCTGTGATCATAATGCAAGTGGAAGAAAAGGTGCTTTGATTTAAAAAGTTGTATTTGATAACAGCTTTTCACAAGCACAGCCCTTCTAAGTGATGAGTGTTTACATGTTGCTGGATACTATTAATAACAAAACCATTTATTCAGTGGGACGAGCCAGCTATGAAGATATCTGTAAACCAAGTAGGCTATCTGAGGGTTTTATGTAACACAAGCAGGTTGAGGAATAGAGGAGCTCTGTTTGGATGAGTAACTTAAACATGGTAGTAGATGCTATAAGATTTAAGATTTAGGGTGCTGCAGTCAACAAATAGACCATTGCTAGAGATTTCTAGGATGTATTCTGGGTGAGCATTAAAGAATCCGATATTTTAATTATTAGTATACTACTCAGTTACACAAAATATGATGGGGCTGGGTCAGGGCTGATCCATGTTTTGAACATCTTTTGATGTTTTGAACATCAAATGAGATAAAAAAAAAAATAAGGCTCTCTTTTGAAAATGATAATACTGTAGTCTGCATTTGGAAGTAAACTGTTAGTCCTTTGGAAAAGTCTGTTTAAATGAGTTTTTTTTTTTAAACCTCAAGGGCTCAAAAGTTAAACATAAAAATGCTGAGACTCAACTTTGATATTAATAAGTGTCACTAAAATGTCATAAAATTTATCAAAGTTTTATTCATTTTTGTTTACTTTAAGAAAAAAAATCTAAACAAGTAAGCCAAGTTCTTGTATGTACGAAACTGCAAGGAGATATAGGCCAAAGTGTCATGACGTCTCACCCCCCCCTCCCCCCCCCCCCGCCGACTGAGTGGCTGGACCTGTTCGTGCAAGTCACAATGCTTATAAACACCATCTATATTTGTTTTGCTAAAAAAAAAAAAATCCTGGGTGATTCTCCTCCTAGAAGTTTTCCCCTTTCAGTTGAGTTTTATCTTCTTGAAGAGGTCTGGAAAGAAAGCTTGAACATTGGGAGTAAAAGAGAACAAAAATGGAAAACATAAACTTATCTAACTATAGGTTTGAGAAATTCAGCTTTGTTGTACAAAGGCAGGGGCTAAACTCAAATGTTAACTTTTCTTGAATTTCACATGTTATAATGGCTGTCAAACTGCTCTTCTCCCCCTCAGAGCTCAGCATTTGAATCATATTCTTTCAGTGAGAGAGTAGTGCGCCCCCCTGCTTCTATTTTTCTCTCTCTCTCTATCCCAGTCAATCTCCCCAGCTGTGGTTGGTCCTAAAACTGCTAATCTCCAGGTGGTGAGCTGGCCCACGCCCACCAGCAGGAGACCAGAGGCCATGGTCACCACTGTAGATGGCCAGCTTTGAACCAAGTGGAAGGTGACCTGCACAGTAAGCAAAGCACAGGTGTGAGGAACCCAGTGGCCTGTGTTTGCTTAGACAGTGATGTCTACTCTGCACAGAGCCTGCAGAGGAATTGTTGAGTTTGACTGAGCTTAATTCTTTAAAATATTTATTTTCCTTTAATTTTAGATTCAGATTCTTAAGAATCTGAGTATCTTCTTTTTTACTCAATGAAGTACTAAAAAGATTAAAGAAGATTTCAAGAGTGCTTGGCTTTGGTTCCAGGCAGACTTGGATCCAAATTCCTACTCTTCTATTTATGAGCTATAGAGCTTCAGGCAAGTCTCTTAAACTTTGGAGCCTCAGTTTCCTCATTCATAAAATGGGAATAATAATATTTTTTTGCAATATTATTGTCTTAAATGAGATAACGATACAAGTAAAATTCTTGAGATTCTATAGGAGACCAACAGCTGCGTGATAGCTAAGACTAATAGCTTCAAGAACATGCTCTCAGCTGTGTTCTTGACTTTGGTGTTCAGCTGTGACTTTTGCACTAATTTTTGACATACTGTCAAGAGACAGATAATTTGAGACGCATAGTGGGAGAATTTGCCTTTATGACTTCTCTGGTTCATTGCAGGCCAAATACCAAACTCTATGTTAGGCTCTGTCAGGGACCATCACTGTACACATGAGATGGACCAACAGCACCCACCTGAAGACATGCACTTACTTGAATACTGATGCTGCTTGTTTTGAGGTAAACAGGTACAGAAAACCCTGTACCTACAATCACATTTATAAAGGGGGGAGGGGGGACTTTTTTTTTTTTTTTAAGGAAAAATAATCATTCACTTTTAAAAAAGATTTGCAACCAAATTATTTTTCAAAGGGAGATCCCTTCATGCATTTAAAATATGATTAAAAACTGAATCTCCCCCGCAAAAAGAAAAAAGTATTTTAGCATACAGTTTCTGTGGCACAAAGTAAATGTTCCAAGGTTGGGCTCCTTGCTTTTCTTCTAAGCATCTTTCTCAGGGTGGTCTAGTTATTCCCATCACTTACTAGTTTATATTTTAAACTTAGCTTCAGAATGCTATGGTGATGTTAATGAGTATATCTTCAAATGCTCTTTTAGTTTTTCTCTCTCCTTTATAGTGGATCATTGAGACTTAGAGAATTTTAGGAAGCATCTTGGAGTAGTAGAGTCATTGTTGTCAACATGCGAGAAAGGGAAAGTCATTGGGTTTTTTTGACCCTCAGTTTCCTATCAGTACAATACAAATACAGTATTGAAGTTGTTATGAAGCCCAATAATAGTAGCTAACATTTATTAAACAATGTATTAAACAATTACGTGTATCCGGCACTATGCTAAGAGCTTTACATGCCTTAGTTACTTTAATTTCAGGATACTTTATGGTGTGGATACTTTTGTCCTGATAATAATGGTAGCTAATGTTATTGATGGCTTTCTGGCTTTCTGGATGTCTGCCAGGCTTTGCTTTAAGGTCTTTGTATGTCATAGACACTGGTGGAAAACTGAGGCACAAAGAAATGAAGTAACTTGCCCAAGTTTATATAACTATAGGAGCTAGGATTGGAACACAGTCTGATTTCATACCTTCTTAACTACTCTGTAATATCTTTATTTTACAGTTAAAGAAACTGAGAAATAGAGAAAGACTGAGTAACTTGTCCAAGGTCACACAGCTAGTGAGTGGCAGAACTGACCTTCAAACCAGATTGCTCACTGCCCACATTGTTGCTTATTATGCAATATGGCTTCAAAATCTGACACTGCCCAGAGGGCTCTTGCCTGCTGTTGTCCTAGTAACCAAGAAAATGCGTATTGGGGGCAAGTCCTCCTCGAAGGCCCACTGCACTAGAGCGGTTGCCTTGTGTATTAAAATCTACAGTTTCTTACCTCCTGGGCTCTCGTTTTCGAAGTCAATTGGTGCCCTGACTTGGCAGCAGTGATTTCTCTGGGAAGCTGTGGTGCCAGGGCTTGCTTGTGCCCAGCAAGGGCATTAGAAGTTCCAGGGCCAATTCCCCAGTGGGGAATGGTCCAGAAGAAAAAAGGAATTCCGGAAGGCTGTGGTGTTAGTCAGTGGCAGATCTGAGAGAACAGGGCAGGAATGTGATAGCTTGTCTCTGGAAAATATCCCAACAGCTTTAAGTTTTTAGAATTGACTTAAGAACTTCTCTTAGGACATTTACCATCCCTTCCCCTAATTATTGTTATAACTAAAGGATAGAAGGAATTGTGCCATTTGACTTCATTTACAAAGAATCAGAATTCTGGGTCCACTGAGGTAATGGAGTCTCCCCTGGCTCTACCAGTTTATGAAGAATTTTGAACCATAGCATGAATATTAATTAGGGAGGGATTCTACTGAAATTTATTTTGAAAACTTGAGACCAAAAAGACTTGGGAAGGATTTTATTGTTAAAGAGAGAAGAAATATCGTAAAAGTTGCTATTTTTGACATTTTATTATATAAATGTCAAATATTCAAGGAGAGAGAATAGTATAATGACCTGCCATATACCTCTTACCTAGATTTAAGAATTATTAACATTTACCATATTTGTTTCATATGTTCTTTAATGGAAGTATTTTCAAGCAAATAATAGATATGATATTTTACCCCTAAATACTTAAATAGGTATCCCTAAAAAATAAGGACATTTTCCTGTATAACAAAATTGCCAATAATTTATTTTTTTCATTTTATTTTGAACATTTCTAAACCTGAAGAAATGTTGAGAAAGAGTGTACTCTTTCTTCATCTAGATTCAGCCGTTGTTAACATTTTGCCACATTTCTCTCTGTGTGTATTTTCTTTTTTTGCTAAGCCATTTTGAAAGCAAGTTACAGATAACATGAGATTTCACTCTAAATACTTTAGCATGTATCTCCTTAGAAAAAGGACATTGTTTTACACAATAACAAATACTATTGTTACACCCAAGAAAAATTAACCTTAGTTCAATATATAACCTAATATGCAGCCGTTATTCAAATCCTCCCAGTTGTTCATTCAGCTTTGTGTGTTTTTTCCTAATGCAGGGTCCAATATCAGGATATTGGTCCATATCACTGCATTTAGTGATACGTCTCTCCTGATTCAAAAACAGTGTCCCTCCTCCCTTACTATTTTGTTTGTTTTTTGCAACATTAACTTTTTTTAAAAAAAGACTTTAGATTAATATCATACATGAGTTTCTTATGATTAAATTAGGTTAAAATTTTTGACAAAAATGCAACATAAATGATTCTATGAATTTCTTACTGCATCACATCAAGGTAGAAACAGCAATTTCTTAATATCATCTAATACCCAGTCCATACTTAGAAATTCCTAATGGTCTCAGATGTTTTTTTCCCATTGGTTTGCTCAAACCAAATATTGTGCATCATTTTTGAAAAAACAAAGTAGAAAATCTACAGTCTTAATTCTATTCCTTATAAATGCCTTATATTAATTCTTATGCTGCTGCAAATGGAAACTACCTCCCTTTCTTGTTTATGCAAATTACTTGAAAAATGGAAGTAATTTCTCTTTTAAAAATGAAGTAGAATTTTTGTAGAAAAGTGTAGAAATCATAAAGATACTACCTGATGAATTTTAACAAATTGAGCACACCCATGTAAGCAGCTTTCAGACCAAGAAGCAGTACATTCTCAGCTCCAAGAAGTGCTTGCCCCTTTCCAGATCCCAAGATGACCATTCTTCTGACATTTGGTGCCATAGGTTTGTTTGCCTGTTGAAAGTTACTTCTGTTGCCCTGAAAGAGGAATCACAAACTAGAGAAGCCATAAAGATGTATATATGTTAATTATGAATTATGAAGGCCCACCTTCAAAGACATTTTAAATGATATACTGTATATATTTTCACACAAAACAATTCCCACAACAGTGTTTTACATAATGTGTTCATTCATTAGCTCCCCCTCTTTCCCGAGAATTGGGATTTCATCCAAAATGCTAAAGGTTAAGTTATCAATAGAACTCAAAGGGCATTTTGTTTCCATTTGTATAAGTCGTTTAATGTTTTTTAAGTTCCCGCATATGTTAACAATGCAGGCAGTCAATTACAGGGGAGCTTAGCAAGGCATTCTTTGAGTTCTCCTCAGTGGTGAGCAGTGTCCGGGTGAATTCAGGAAAAGAGCAACTCTTTTCACTGAAAGAAATTATTTTAATTAGTAACTCAAAGCATAATAAACAGTCAGATAATTCTGAAATCTTCTGGTTTGGGGGCAAGTAATTACAATGAGCATACAGTTAAAAAAAAGAAAACTAGATTGAGGCATGTGCAATCAATTAAATACAAGTAATTACATCACGAGGGCTTCATGACAAGTGTGTACTGCGCTAGCACTGGGGAAAAGCATGCATCCTACATTTTAGTAAGAAAGCTGCCAGACAGCACAGTGTGTGTGAAGTCTCTTGAATGTGAGGTTGGTTTTCATGTTCTTCTGGACTCTGGGATGTTGGGCTCTGCCTCTGCTAGTAGGTAGCTTTCTAATGGGCTGGACTTGGGGGAGAGATGACGGCATGATGATTTGTAGCGTCTAGTGAAGCCTTCTTGGATCACTGGTGTGCCCCACATAAATTAGGTCACGTGGAGCCCACAGTTGGCATCTGGGTGAAATTGCAATTGGCACACGAGTGTGACTTGCTCTGTGTGCCTGGAGTTTTTTAAGGTGGGGTATAGGAATCTACCTTCACTGGTGTGGTTTTCAGTGTGACATGCCCTAGTAACATTAGTGGTGAAGTGACTTGCTAAAGTTAGAAAGTAAGATTGAACAGCTGGGTCGATGGCCTAGTGCTAGGTTCTCACCAGTTGTTTCAAAGGGATGGAGAGGAGCCACCTAGAGTGCTTTTCAGCAGCTGTGACCTCAAACCAAGGGAAGCTTCATTTTGAAAGCACGCTAAGAATAGATATGCAAAAGCTCCCCGCTTTAAAATAAAGGGGAAGATTAAACGCTTTCTGGGTGCAAACAGCTCAGGTCACTTTTTAAAAACACAAGTTTAGTTTCAAGCTATGTGGAAATGTGCATATGTATTTTATGTATGTATATATATTTACACATACAAACACACACATACATATATGCCTATATATATATGCCGATATACACAAAACCTCCCACCCCCCAATCTGTATTAGCTCTGCTTTGAATGAACTTTGGGATGCTTTGGAACCAGGGCTTCATAGTTCATGCTCACGTTTGCCCATTGATTCTCCTTAAGAACTGCCTGCAGTTTTTTTGTTCTGGTCAGTTAGGTGTAAAAATACTCCTATGATGTCTGAAGCATAGTGAGTGTTCAGACAATGCTGCTGAATTGAATGTGAAATTATGCTTGGAATAAATACCAGGAACAGTATATTCCATAACTTAATTCTTAAAATGTACTCTACAGGATATTGATAATTAAATGAAAAAAAAAAAAAAGATTATACCTAAAATAGATGACAGATGTTGGATTAAGCTAAAGTTCATGGAAAGATTCATATTATCTTTTAATTCTATTTTTCCATGAACTTTTTTGGTTTTTGGCAGCTGGCTGGCCAGGAATCGGAACCCTTGACCTTGTTGTTAGTTAGCAGCTCTTTTCTCTAACCAACTGGGCTAACCGTCCAGCCCTTCACAAACTTTTTGAAGTACCCTCATATACATTCAGTGTTTTCCAAACTTATTTGATAACAGAACTTTTTTGGGTGCACAGGTGAGGGGAATTATCTTCTAGGACTAATGTCCTGTAGAACCTACTTGAGGTTACCCTGCCCTTTAACTGCATCTCCTCACAGCCTGGCTGAGCCTGAAAGCTTTTGTTAGCCAAGGAGTAGTTTTTAGGTTGAAATACCAGATGGAGTCCATTGGTGTAGTGATGAGATTGGCAGAATAAGAAGCATCTTTCTCCCAGTGACCTACCTCATAGTAACTTAGTGTTGTCTACCTCCCACATCCCCACCTTAGCACATGCTTTTATTTTTATCTTTTTGTCAAAATAGTTATCAGCATTATGGGAATTTTCTGGACTAAAGCTCCTTGCCTCGGTTATCATAGCCTCTTTTCTAGGGCTGTGTTGACAAAAATTTAACATTCAAGAACATTTTAGACTAAACTAAGAGAATGCAGATAGTTCATTAAGATAGTTATATAAAGTCAAGCTTTTATTACTTTCCTCTTGATTATATTTCAAAGCCACATTAGGCAACATATGATATGGTAACTAACATTTTCCTGCAGTTTTATATTAATATGTTAATTATGTGTTTGAGTATGCAAACATGAACCTCTTCTCAAAGTCATTTAAAATGACTGCAAATCCTAACCCCAAATGAAATGTTTCCTCTAATATAATTTTTTATTTCAGAGTGCATCACAAAAATGTACTTTGTGTAATTGTTGAAAATGTAAAATGTATTATAAAAAGCTAAAAGGTAGTAATTTAAAAAAATTGGAATTTATTTCTACTATTGCTTTATTTACAAATAAGTTAAATAGGAAAGATTAATGTACAAGTTGAATTTTAGGCAAGTAGTTACAATTATTGTCAATTGGAAAGGCTGGTAACCTAGCTTTTAACAGAATGAACACTATAAAACATCAATCCTATTTGAATTTCCCCCTAGTGATTAAGTAATAAAAACATTAATAAAAATCAAAGGCAATATTATAATAAAAACATCCATAGAAACTAAAGGCAAGTCACACTGAAGCTGTTACTGTCAGAGACTAGTTTCTGAAGGAACAGACTGACTTTCCAAGAGGCAGGGCCTTTAAAATCACACTCCCAGCTCTGGCTCAGGGTTCCAGCCGAGTTCATGGCATATTCAGTTGCCACCTGTGCATCTTTGAATCCATCTTCAGAGTCCTTTTACCTCTTCCTTTTAAGTCACAGTGGAGAGTTTAGGTTCTGCTTAATTGTTTTACATTTTTAAGGCAGTATTTGTATTTCTTCCTCTTCTTTCTCCCTAACATCAATTACTGGATCACAAGGAGTTAATTTGTTTTACTGTCACAAGAGTCCTTTTTCTTGACAGGATGGGCCTGATTAAAACCAGGTTGTTAGAAGGTCAACTTTATAGGCAAGTTAACACACTGTGAGACTCAAGGTCTTCAGGAGGGACAGGAAGGGATGGTGCAAGAGGAGGACCGGGCCTGTGGGAGGTGTTGTTCCATCCAGGACAAAGTCAGGCTGTCAGCTGACTGTCATACCTCCTTTTCCTTCCTTCCTAATGGCCCAGGTTATGCACGTCAGCCTCATTGAGTTCACAAGGCAGTATCATGTCATCGAATAAGCCCCAGACCTGCCTGTGAGAACAAGATTTGACTCTCTGCTCTTCCATGTAGAAACTAAGTACTTTATTTAGTCATTTAACTTCTCCCAAACTCAGTTTTTGGATTTTGAAAATAGAGATTAGTAAACCTGTTATGTGATGATCAAGTTAAGATAATTTTTGAAGCTTTAAAATGCTATATGAATGTCACTAATTATCATCAGACATAATTACCATGATTATTGTGAATATTATGAGTAATACATTATTATTCAGTACCAATTTATTCCTTCATTCATTAGGCAAAGTTTTTTTTTTTGTCTGCTATGTGCCAGATATGGTGCACTTTCAGGGCCCATAGTGTGTGGTACCTGGTAGAGGCTCAGTCCGCCAGTTTGCTGAATCAAACAGCAATGAATTGATAATGATTTAATTTGTTTTAGAGGATATTGTAGTATTCTCTAACATTTGTGTTCTTCCTGGGGCAAGTAAAGAACAAATCTTCCCGGGCTGGCCAGTCAGCTCAGTTAGTTAGAGCACCATCTTGAAACACCAAGGTCAAGGATTTGGATCACTGTACTGGTCAGCTACCAAAAAAACAAAAGAAAATTAAAAGGGTTAGCTACTGGCCAGCTGCCAAAAAAACCCCAACAAATCTTCCTGGATGAGTTTTATGAGCACTTATGGGTAAATATATCTAAGATGTGAATAAGATTCACTTGATTTTGAGAAGCAAAATCATTTCTTGAAGTAAACCCATTAATTATGTTCATTCATTCATTTCATTTGTTGCTTTATTTAGTCATTTATTTAATGAGTTTTTGAATATCTGCTGTGCCTTCTGCACTCAGTCTACACTTGGAACTACTAAGAAGTTGAAAGCTTATTTAAAGTCTCCTTCAATTTTAATACCATTTTTTAAAGTCTCATTGAAAGGAAAAAATCTAAATGTATCCTGTAAAGTAAATACCATTTCCTCTGGCAATTATTATGGTCTATATCCTGCTTCATTCCTTACATAGGGTTCCTCTACAAGTCAATGGCAATTGCGTAAAGGTCTGAAGGCAGGATGTGCCTCATAGCGGGATGAGAAGGAGCCTTGTGGCTGGTCATCAGACTAAGTTTAATCCATTATTTGTAGTGAATATGTAATTAACATGGGGGGTAAAAATGAAAAATACAGCTGCAAGGGTGGGTTTCTTCCTTTAATAAAAAAAGAAAAAAGCCAGGAGGGACATGAAGAAAACAAACACAGTTACATGAAGCATGCGTTCTCTTTCATAAGAACAATCAGAGATATTTTATCCTAATCTTTCTTTCTAGATGCAATCAATGCCTCTCCCTTATGGATTAGGCAGATGACAGCAATAACAGTACTGCAGCTGGAAGTCTCCAAAGCTGACAGGTGCTGGCTATCCAATGCCCCAGATTGTTCTGTGAAGTATAGACAGTGTGCGGAGTGACAGGCCTGCTTGATCTGCCCAAGGGGAGGCTGCTCCTGTTTCTGTTGATGCCTCGTTCAAATTCTCCCACTCACTCAAACAGCTGCCAGAGGCAGCCATAAAATATTGCTTAATTATAGAATTTCCCTTGATCCTCTTTATCCCTTCCTTCTACTGCATTAGCCCCCCTTTTGTGTCTCACCCTGTTCCAGAGCACCTTCAGGCTAAACACTCATGGAAGTATTATGATGGCGCCTTTTCTGACTCACAGTTAAAGGACTGACAAGATTTTTCAACCCTACACTCTAGCTGTGGAATTATTTTCAGAGACTCTAATTAGCAGGTATATGTTCAAATGTGGAATGCAACATTATTTTTGAAGCAGGAAGTGGGTTCATTTGTGGGGAGAATAGCTTTCTCATTCTTTTTTTTTTTTCTGATTAGAAAAATAATCCTTATTTTACAAAAGGAAGAGAGTACACAGAAATCTAAAGATATGAATAAAGCCTACTTCCCCCTCATTCATATATATTCAATTAACCGAAATAGGATTATGTTCACTCAGCAATATATTATGGACATCTTTCCATTTTAACAAATATAGGTCTATGTCATTTATAATGTCTGTTCAGTCGGTCTTCTATGATCTGACTGTACCATCATTTATTTAACCATTCTGTCATCACACATTAACATATAAACAAAACTGCAGTGTACATTTTTGTGCATACATTTTGCACACTTGGGTGTCTTGTATATTCTTGCAGTTTTCCTGTAAGTTTAAAATCATATCAAAATAGAAAGTCATATACACACAAATAGATGCTTACTTTATGTAAGAATTTATACCCACTACTTTAGTGAAGAAGGGTGGAGTTTGGATGGGGAAATAAGTCATAATTGAAAGAGATATGTATTTCTGGACTTTATTAAATAAAAAAGTTAAAGCAATAGTGTATTTTTTATAAACATCCACTTGTGGGTACGGAGCTACTCTATTTGGAGTTTGCATAAACACTCTTTGTTTAAAACTACAGTACTTTTTAGGCTAAATTTGTTTTTCCATTAGTCAAAGTCACAGAAGCTTCAAAACTTTTTGCATTTTTGTACCATGTCTGTCTTCCCACATGTTGGAACTATTTTCTCGTTGTAAATGATTAAAAGTAAATTAGACTAAAACTTCTTGAGTGTCTCTTTGTTAGCAAAATGGACAGCCGTTAGGTATTCTTTTGCTAGTATTCGGTCTTGTGCTTTTTACTTGAATCTGAAGTTCCCTTTCTACTTTAAATGTGAGACTGAGCATCTTGTGAGGAGATGCCCATTACCATGCAGGCACATAGCAAGAGCTCTGAAGGAATCGCGGCTTTGGCCTTTGCTCACACTGGATCTGAGAGTTGCTGTTATGAGAGGAGGTGGGGGAACCACCAGAGACTTGTGCTCAGCTAGCTCTTCTGTGTTTTAAGAATATTTTGGTCCCTAGATTAATTATTACATCGTCGGTCTGGCTATATGAAATCAAGTGTATCTGTAGTTTTTGCAGTGTATAACTGCCATAATTTCCCCCATTTTCTTGGGTTCCATTGTATTGTAGGGTGTTTGCTGATTTTTTTCACATTTGAATCACTCAGATCCCTTTAAACAGTTTGGATAGATTTTCATAAGGGAAAGTAAGGGAACTAACATTTGTAGAGTGTCATGTATATTTGGCATTGTGCTAGGTGCTTTACTTTTGTTATTTGATGAAATACTCAGAACAACCTGATGAAATGGGTGTTCTTATGCCCATTTTCCAGTGGAAAAAACCAAGGCTTTGGAGATGTTGAGTGAGGTTACATTGGCCTCTTAACTGGTTAATGGCAGAGACAAAATTGAAATCCACTACTCCATTCTGTCTCATTTAGTGATACTTACAACCAAAGATGCCAAGAAATACATGTAAAGAAACATTGTGGGCTGGATTTAAAACAGGAAACATAAGCAGTGTTGCCCAAAGATTATTTTCATGGTCCCTATTGGCCCTCTCTCCTGCCTCCAAAACCCAGTGGCCTCAGTTTTCATCTTTGATTCTCAGAATCAATTTTTTGCAAAATGGGACCCTGACTGTGAAAAGCACCTCCAGTCTCTCTTCAGACTGTGGGTTTCATGCCATCCTTTTTTCTAATTCAAATGTGTCGTGCTTTTCAAACATGTACAGAAAGAAAGTGGCTGTGACAACCAGAGCTTGGGATGGCTCATCCTCTTCCTGGAATTAAAAACCATAACAACAAAAAGGAATCAAATGTCTTCATGTGAATAGAGGAGAAGCTAGACTAACTCGAAGAATTTGGGGTTTTAAAGAGGATTTGCCCTCTTTTTTTTGGCCAAGTGACATTTAATTCATTTGGCCCCATTGGAAAGAACGTCAACGAGGGCAGCCGCAGTTTTTGCTTTGGGACACTTTACGTTTGGAGTGGCTTAGGAGCAGGCAAGCGGTGGGTCAGCATCCCATTTAAGAACAACTGGAAAAACAATGTGTTGAAAACATATGTCAGGCACAGAGAGCCTGGAAAAACAATTTTCAGAGTATTTTAGTATTTAGAATGGCTCTGTGTCTTAAAAACAAACTTCTTTTTGAAATTGATTGCTAGATTCAAGCTGCTTCCCAGATGGCAGATGCAGCTGATTTGGGGAATGTATCTAACATGCAGCTATTGAGTCAGAATATCAGGACCATTTATAATAACAAAAACAATAGGGTTGTGCTTTAACCTCGACTCCTTAGTGTACTGCCACCACCTCCCACCCATTTGATTGCCAGCTCCTTGAGGGCCTAGATATCCCAGGCACTCAGCACCATATGCTTATTCAAGTGGCATGAATTCAACACAACATGCCTAGCAAATCCCAACATATGTATTTGGGTACAGTATTGCTTCATCTGGAGCTCAGCCATGGAGCAGCACCATCTCCTAATCCTGGAAGGAACTGGCTGCATTGGACTTACTGAAAGGTAATATAATATACACAAAGCTTAGTAGATGTACATTTAAAGGATTTTTGGTGGTAATTTTCACCATACTCCACATTTGCCGAAACTGCTTTTGGAACTGAATCTTTATTGAAGATGTAACCCTACTGTAAATGCTTGTCAAATGAATAAATGGATGAATGCATTCCACTGATAATTCTAGAATTCACCATTCATAAAGAGCCTCATCTTTTCTCCACTTCTCTTTCCCATCCCATGATTTTGTTTGTGAGAAAGGGGAAAAGTGGAATATAGACTCTACCACATACATATTTTATACTTGACATCTGGTAATAATAAAATATAGTGAAATAAACTCTTACATTGTTGTTCAGTTTAAACACAAGAAACCTAAGGTGACTTATAAATATTTTAATAGCATTATTGATCCCGACAAGAGAAGAGAGAAAAAATGCTGGGTGTTGATACTAAAATTGTTTGTGGTGCAGCCAAAGTTCTTCAATAGAGCTCTTGGCCTAAATCAAAGGAGCAAACAAAAACTCCCAGTCCTTTTCTTTCTTTTCTTATTTTTTCAGGGAATAGGAAAAATGAAGTTAGCAAGAATTTGGCTCAGTTTGCAGAAGTGAAGTCAGGTTTGCTAGTGTTGGGTGACGTTGGTTATCTTGAGTGAGTGACCGGATTTCTCTAACACTGGCTGGACTGCTTACTCTCAGTAACGGGGTTCGTGAGTTTCTCTGTGTGGCTGTGTTGATGCGTCACTGGCTTCCCGAAGTGATTTTCTCCGAGAAGTGGCACATTCTTAGTCCCTTTCTTTCCCACTCCAGGGACAAAACTCTGGTAAACAAACCCATGCAGGAATCACGGATATTACAGCCCCAAGTCAGCTCATACTGCTTTTTGGGGCTGACAGCAGCTCTGCTGGACTCAGCTGCTGCCCTAAGTAAGTTCGGATGGAATGAGTCTGCAGAAAAGTCAGTGGTGCTCAGTGGAAAGGATCTGAGGTAGATAGATCACCACAGCTGGCCACAGCGGAAGTACTAGTAGACCTTTTCATGCTGCTGCTGCTACTACTGCTGCTAATTTAGACAAGTGGAGGCTTCTTGGCAAGGCTGTGGTGGAAGTCGAGGATTAGAGCCTGGTAGTTAAAAATACAATCCCTTTCATTCATTCGGAATTCCAGAGAACTCTGAAATTTTTTGAATTGGCAAGTGAATGGTAGAGACCGGAAGCATGCACCAAAATAATGCTTCTGGTCTTGTATCATCTTTTATTAGAGAATCCTTTAAAAAAACCCCTATTTATATATGAGTTATTATTCCTGTGTCATAGACTATAGCTGTTTGATAAGCAGCCTAAGTGAAAATCCGACTGGAACCTTTTGACTGTAAATTCTTTGTGGTTTCAAAGAAGGATGAGCTTTCTCATCCAACACATTTCTGTTAATGTGAACCTTTATTGTATGGCATAATAGTCAGTTTTTATAGCTTTGGGCTTTAGACTCTGGATGTTTTGCTAATGGATGTGTCAGCTATGTACATTTGCAGCCTGACTTTTACTTCTTTGTATCTTTTATTTTAATGTATTAGAGTAGAAGGAGATGGTGCTATGTAGGAATTGGGCAGAATGGAAGAAGAACCGTAGCCAATCACAGTGTTATGAAAGCTGCTTTGGGACAAAGAATCATCAGTTGGGGTGGCAGTAGGAAGAATAACTTGGAAAAGAGGTTGATTGCTTTAGAAATACAAGAAAACAAAAGCTATTTATTCAGCCATGTGAAGAGTCAGTACTTAATTTCTGATTGTCAATGTATTGAAGTTCAGAAGCCAACTCCCTATTATCCAAATGGATTGATTAGGGTTAAGCAGAGGAGATGGATGGCTACTAATCTAATGTTATGAATACAATCAGGTTGGTGGCCATTTTAGATATGGACCATGAGCTGAGCATCCTCAGCAGTGGTGGCTCCCACTGTGATCAGCTCCCATTGCATTCTGGTTTTAGGTGACAACAGAGGAACTACCTGGAGAAAGAGTGCATTTGAGTATGGGAGAATTCATAAGTGTGCTTGCCAGCTGTGTTTGCCCTTGTGGTTAAGACACATGTCTGGTATCAGTTGGAAGAGCTGAGAACCATTGGCAAAAACAAAACAAAAGGTACCACTCAAAGAAATGCAAGACCATGAGTAAGATATGATGTCATTTCCTAGCTCTTGAAATTCGATATGATGTCATTTCCTAGGTCTTGAAATGTAAATAACGACACACTACTAGCATGTTTAAGGTGATTGAAATATTGGTAGCGTTTATCCCTGAAATACAACAAAAAAAGTAAATCAGCTTTTGCATATTTGTATTCTAACTTAATGGGGGAAAATTTCAAAACCTTAATGTAAGTCTTGGGCAAGTCTTCTTGCCATCTGGTATGGGATTAAAAATTGGCATAGCATTTGTTGTCTGCTGACAATGGATCAAATTTACTTGGCAAACCCTATCTGGGAATTTACCAACCTCATCCAAATCTGCTTCAATTTCCATTTTTAACACTGGTGGGCCTAATTGGACTGGTTCACAAAAAAGCAAGTTGCAAAGCTATTTTGTTTAATAGTTTTTAAGCAAATTACCTTCTGTGCATACATTTGTTATAACATTAAGTGGGTGATGAATAGGCCTCGTGAATCAAAGTTTTTAAAATCTGATTTTCTAAAATAAGACAGTTTACTTATACCCTAAATTGGGCTTGTAAATATCATCAGGGTTGCAGGCATTATTTTTCAAATGCCTACTATGTGCAGGACACTTTTCTCTGCTCCACAGGATCATTTCTGTCATCAGAAGAGCTTATATTCCATTGGAAGAGAAATATGACCACCCAGTAAATAAGAGGGAGTAAAGGAAGAGGTTAAAGAAGAATTTCATCAAGGGGATGAAGACAGATAGCCTTGAGTGTAATTGAGGTTTGAACCAGTCTGCCTTGGTTTTACTACTCCAGGCTGCCTTTAAGTGTGTGTCTCTTTAACTGCCTGGCTAGGTTGTGGCCAAAAAGAAGAGGCCGGTTGGAGGCTGCTTCCAAGTCCTGTCCTGGCAGCTCTGTTGTTGTTGGGGAGCCTTGATGTCTGACCTTAACGTGAAACTCTAGTATATGAAAGAAGTGGGAGTAGAGAGGAGGGGCAGTAAAAAGACAAAACAATCATATCTGAAGACAAAATTTTTGCCCATAGAAATAAGCAGCATGCGGCAAAGAATTCTAAATTCTTTCAAAATGAAGCTCTTGTAATCATTCCTATTTTTACATCTTTGTATGCTTCCAGGAATACAAAATGTGTTACATAGGCCTTCTCTATTTCAGAAGGTCTTTGTTGTGTGGCTTCCTTCCATAAAGTTAGTGTAATAGGTCAAGAACTAGAGGTGGGGGTGGGGATAAATTCATCCAAAAACACCAGGCCTTTTCCTGGGCGGTAAGAAGCTGGTGGATTCTATTTTTACAGAAAAGATTTTATCTTTTCATGATTCTGCTGCTAGTCAGGGTTTTATATTTGCAAAATGCTTTTCGTTTGTATACCTACCCAGTACATCATGCATCGTGCATAACAATTCATAAGCTTGATTAAACTTGAACCCAATGTTGCCAGCCCTGGGCTTGAGGCTCGAGCTGCCTTCCATGCAGTCATTGCTGAATAAGTTAGCTTGGGAAGCCCCATGAACTGGTCATGAAATCTGTACGTGACTTCGGTCATCATAAGATCCCCAGAACAGACCTGTTTTACCCTCACAATGAGGACCTGATGTGTTTGTTAGTTTTTTACAGTTGTCTCATGGATATGGGTGCTGAGACTAAGAAGGGTTAAATGACTTGTTCAGTTTGGTCACAGAGGGTCAGAGCTAGTATTAAAACCCAGGTACCCAGGTAAATGTGACTCTGAGACCATGGTCTTTGCAGAGCCCATGGGGGTCTGGCCAGTGTCTGGGAGATGCCTATGTGAGTAATAATTTTATTTAGTAGGCAACAGGGACCAAGGACCCGGGGGTGACTTGGATCCCAGATGCCCTTGGGATATGAGTCTGGAATTGAGTGGAGTGTCAGATAGAGAGAAGAGGGGAAGAGAAGGAGGGAGGGAGGAAAGACAGAAAGACTGGACAAAGGGAAGCCCAGAGACCATCGCACTCATCAAGGCTAAAGAAGCGGGTAGCAGTGGCTAGAGAGGGAAACAGGAGCAAAATTAACAAGGCTCCAGGGAGGGTTACTGGGGGTGCGGGGGTGCTGCACCTGCTGATTTCAGTGACATTTTAACCTTACGCACAGAATTTACCTAGTAATAAAACAACTTTCTAAAGTTGTGTCTTAATTGAAGGAAATATTAATCCATAAGGAAAAATTGATTTCACACAACACGGTTTCCCATAAGCTACCGTTTCCAGCTAGATAACTTCTCAGAGAAGTGCTGACCTCTCTTGCCCTGTGGCAGACTCCAGGTCCCGGGAGCTGAACTCAGGCAGGTTCTCTAGCAGAGACTCTCATCCGGTGTTTGGAAGCGAGGCTTCGGTTTGATCTTTCTGGGAGTGTAGGACATGGAGGCTGGTGGGGAAGTGGGTAGCTATTGTGGGCTGTCAAAGGCATGGGCAAAGCCCACTCCCGTTCTATTTGTCATGGGTGCATTTTCCACCATACACCACCTGAGGCCTGCATATGAAGGACTTGTGGGGGATTTTTTTTTAATCTAGGAAAAAAAAATTTTTGGTGTCAAGAAAAGTTTTTCTTCCCCTTAGGAACTGGTATTTTTTCTTTTTATTTATCTATTTTATTTTATTTTCTATTTTTTAATCTTTTAAAACTTTTTACTGTGAAAAATTTAATGCCTATACAATAAGTCCAGCTACAGCAATCAACACCTCATGGCCAGTCTTATTTGTACACCCACCCACTTTCTTCTTCCCCCTGGATTATTTTGAGTAAACCCCAGTATCACAGCATTCATCTGAATATATTTCAGTATGTCTCTAAAAGATAAGCACTCTTTTAAAAAAGACATAACTACAGTATATAATCACATTAAAAAAATATAATAATTCCTTAGTAGAATCAAACATTAAACATGTTTAAGTTTCTCCAATTTTCTCCTCCTTCCTCTTTCTTTCTTACAATTGATTCGTTTACTTCAGGATCCAAACAAGTTTTGCTTGTTGCCCTGGTTGCTGTGTCAGCTGTCTCTCAAGTTCCTTTTAATCTATAGGTTCCCCCTACATCTAAATAATGGGCCAGGTAATTGATTCCATTTCTCTTCTTACTTGGACCACACAGATATGAGCCAACTCTGTAGTTTATCTTCAATAACTTTAGGCCCCTATGACTTACATATCCATGTGTCAGTTTTCCTTTTTGTCTCTTCGTACCTTCATGAGTATTTTTGTTTTTACTGGTTATAAAAACAGTACACAGTCACTGCTAAAAACATGTAAAGCACAGAGTTTAGATAAGAAAAAAGATTAACAGTGAGCCTATTACTTGCATATATCAACATAAATAGTTTGGTATCTTTTTTTCCTATTTTTGTTCCATTGTCAAGTATGAAAACTGTACAGAGTATGTATTTATAGAATACTGTAGACAGAATATATGTGTGTGTGTGTATATTGATTTCAAAGGGAAATTACACTTTTAAAATAGCAGAGAGACTTTTTCTGTAAGTAGATTCAGCAGGAGAGTGAGCTGGGAAGGAGGTGGGAGTTGTAGGGAAGTAAGGATTAATCTAGCTAAATTGTGGGTCCTGGCAAACAGCAAGGACACAGAGAAATAGGAGAAAGGAAATGACTCAGTAACTTTGAGAGAGGGAGCAGAGATGAGACAGCAGAATGAAGGAGTGAATGGCACATCCTGGGTTTGGGAAGGAGTGGGGGAGGAGCTGGGGCCTGAGGCCCCAAATGATTTGAACACTAGGAGAATTTAGTTTTCAAATCCAATCCTCAGTGCTGTATTGAGCACCTCCTGTGAGCAATACACTTTCCCTTGCTTTTTGCATTCAGACTGAGAGCCACTCGCGTCTATAAGCTGAGCCTTAGAGCTAAGCTCATGTCCTCGACTGGTCTGCAGAGCTGGGAATTCGAGTGGCTCTCTTGTTTCACAGCAAGGAGAACTGCTCACTTAAAAAAGGCTTCTCTTGTACTTGAGTCTTTGAGGAATACAGTGAGTGACACTTTTAATTAACAAATCTGCTGGGAACAAAACTCCTTAAATGTGTTGGCTGGGTGTGGAGTTTGAAGGGTGGGCTGTGGAGGCTCCCACATCACTGTGGGAATTCTGGGACTTCAAGCCATGGGGGGAGGTGTACATCTTTGGGGTCAGACCTGTCAGGATGAGGACAGGAGTGTCCACCCACTCTGACCCAGGGCATGGAGGCTGGCAAGCCACTACAGCATTCCTTAGGCAAACTGGGCTCATGTGCTCGATGTGGAACTTTCTGTAGTGGATGTTCCTGCTGTCACCATGTTCAGGAGCCACAGCTCACTTTTTCAGGATGGAGGGGAGAGTGGGGGCGGCCAGCAGTTGGGAGTGCATCATTCTGGCTCCTGAATTATTCTCCCACTGGTAGCTGAGTTTCTGACCACAGCAGTGCCCTTATGTGTCTTCTGCCCTGTGGTGTATATTTCTGCATATCACTGGGGCCTGCACTGATTGGTGGTTCTAGCACAGTGTCAGCATCCAAGGTGTCAAGAGTCTAAGAAAGTTCATGAAAGAGAGGATTCTTCTGGTACCCCAGAGTGGAAAGTATTTATGTAGGACATGCCTACCTTGGAAAACATTTTTTAATAGGATGGGTTCTGAGGGAATAATCAAAGGGTTTCCTAGCTCTAATTACTTTGCTAAAGGGAGTTGACTTAACTTTGACGTCCTCATCAATTGGTTACTTACTATGAAGGCCTGTGACAAATACCCTGGAGCTGTCTGTGAGTTTCCGCATGCCTAAAAGTTGACAAAAGGATTTTATGGAAACTTTTAAACAGAATTGCAGTTGTTAAACTGAAGGTGTAACTTAAGACCATTGTCTTTCTTTTTCATTTGGTTATGCTTAGGGAAATGATTCTCTTCTCTACATCAGTCTTTCCCCGTCTATTTTTATGTTTTTTTTTTTTTTTAACAAGATATTCTTGGTTCTTTTATTTTTGTTCGTCGCAGTTAATTTTTGGCTATTTTATTGAAGACTGCTCATGGTACTTACAGTGTAGTAGATCTGCAACATAACCAGCGCCACTTTAGACAAGCCCAAGTACAAAGTGGCACCGCCCACCTCCTCCCCTACCCTCCCCCCTTCCCTTTATGAGAAGCCTCCTGACTTAAACAGAAACCCCTTTTGCGTCCACAAGGATGCAGTTCTCCACCCAGATCCACATTAGCATAATGACCCTCCTTGATGGTATCAGCCAGCCCTTGGCTCACTATATAAGCTCTACCACCCCCACACCTGGTGCTGTACCCTTTTCAGGGCAGCCCTGGGCTGCCCGCCACTTTGAGCACAGCCTGGCAGATTTCTTTCTAAAATAAAGCTTGAATGGTACCCAGCATCTCAGCTCACTTTCTTTCACAGTGTTGAAACTCAGCAGTTAAACTTAACTCTGCTTTCTTTTCCAAGGCCAACTTTTTTTTTAAAATCACATTCATTTAAAGATCTTAGGAAAACATCCAGGTTTTCACTAAAGTCAATGGATGAGTTCCCCATGGCAATATCTTCAAGTCTTGGATGAAGAAATCTAAGTAAGAATTTTAGCAGTGGCAGCATTTAAATGTGAGGAAACAGTCGCAAAAGAAAACAAGACAAATACAACTTCAGTGCAAGGAAGATTAAACTGAGTGATAGTAGTAAAGATTATTTTGAATCAGTAAAGATGCAGGGGAGGTCATTGTCATTTGAAATTAAGGTGTGTTTAACCAAACAATCATGCACCTTTCCTTATGTGTCTAAGGAAGGGTCAACAGTGGTTGGGGCTTGACGTGATGGAGGCAAAGCCCAGAACACAGGGCTGACATTAAGTTTCTTCTAACAAAGTTTGTTGACTTTGATGGATATAGAAAGAGCTCTGATACTGTTCATAAAACAAGGTAAGGAGGAGGGGTCTGCTCATCTTTAAAACATTTACTGTACAAGGGTACTTAAAAAAGTTTGTGGAAAAATAGAATTAAAAGATAATATGAATCTTTCCATGAACTTTTTGAAGTTACCTCGTGTATATATTAAACTCGCACGAAGGCTGAGCTCGATGGAGCGGGATAGAGTCTGTAAGACACCAGGAGTGACTTGTGATGATGTTTGGGAGGCAATAGGCAAAGCTGGACGAAGGCTCTGACCAGTGTTCTAAGGACGTATTGGAAACCCTGGGCAGAAGCTCATGTTGAGTTAGTTTCTCTGAGATTAAGTCGTAATAACAAATATTGTAAGTTGTATATGATCAAAAGTCTAATCATGTCTTCTGCTTCGGAAACCTTCATGCCTCAATATCTTGTTTCTCCATAATCTGGTATTCGGTTACCTTCCTGCACTTATTTCCCTCTTTGCTGTTCTGCAGCCGTGTGGTTGTTACCTTGCTTGGTGGACGGTCACCTGTGTGAGGGTTTGTGTGTAGCCTTTGTGGACCTTGTGTGCCTCATGCTTTGTATGAGCTCAGTAATGCTGTGTTAAGAGGCTGGTCCCGTGGGCCCACCTTTGGCTGAGGACAGGCAGAGGGATTCTCATTATGCCTAATCTAGGAGCAGGGAGAGTGTGGGTGCTGGCATGTCTTCCTCCAGGGACAAGCTCACACTGCACTGCAGTGATTGGACAGTGAGAAGCACTGAGGTGCTGGGGAGCAGGCTCGGTGGCTGATGGGAGGTTGCTGGGGCTCGCTGCGTGCAGGGGCAGGCTGGACCACTATGTCATGGCTTGTGTTCAGAGAGCCCTGTGCGAAGTCCCGAGGGTGGCCCAGCTGGGTTAAAGGGATGAATGGGCAAGAGTGTCCTTGGAAGCCACTGTAAGATGCGGAGGGAAGAGCCAGCATCACTTAACTGTTGTGCTTTTATTGATGACAGTCATAATGGTAATGATGTTGACAATTAAAAAGATAATTGTTTTCCTTCTTTTAGTCACATAGAAAAAATCACCACATGGCAAGACCCTAGGAAGGCGATGAATCAGCCCCTGAATCACATGAACCTCCACCCTGCCGTCACTTCCACATCAGTGCCTCAGAGGGCCATGGCAGTGTCCCAGCCAAATCTCGGTAAGCCCCAGGCTCTGACTCGGAGCTGAAGAAACAAGTGTCCAACCATGGGGCCCTGGGGCTCAAAAGCAGCTCTGCTTGTCTCTGTGACTCTACGTGCACCCACATAGGGCCTTTTCCCTCCCTCCTGGCTACCTTGCCCTCGTACCACCTCTCCCTTCTTTCTTGGCCTCTTTGCCACCCAGTTCACGACACTGCCACCTTAGCTTTACGCTGCAGTTCTGGCACCCCCTCCTACTGCCTTAATTGGAGTTCTTTGGAAAATCACTTTAGGCCTCCTGCCTTCATCTGCACAAAGGCATGTAGGGTCGGTACTTCTTTTCTGTGAATTTACTCCCTGACAACTACCTAAACTTACAATTCTGACTTCCAATCTTTTTTCTTCCCCTTTTTTTTCAAAAATAATTGCTGCATAATCTGTGTCTGTCAGCAACCTAGGTGCTTTCATGGCTTATCTCATTAAATCCTCCCAAAAACCCTACAAAAAGCAACAGAATTCTCAGTGTATAGATGAGGAAAATTTTCCCAAGTCACACTGCTTGTGGATAGCAGAACTGGAGTTTGAATCAAGGTTAGTCCAATTTTCTTTCCTCTTTTTTTTTGTGCCGACATTCTATTCTATTCTATTCTATTTTATTTGTTTATTCATTCATTCATTTATTTATTTCAACATAATTGATTGTACATATTGGTCCAGTTTTCAAATGCAGTTAACTATACATAATCTGCACTTTTCACTTCATTTACAATGTTTAAGTGTGATTTTAGGGCTGGCCTGTTAGCTCAGCTTGTTAGAGCGTGGTGCTCATGACACTAAGGTCCAGGGTTCCATCCCTGTAACAGCCAGTTGCCAAAAGTAAGTGTGATTTTAGACTTGAGAATATTTCTGCTAATTGCCTTTATTTCAAAAGAATGAAAATTGAGCCCACTGGAGATAATCAGAAGTGAGATACACACTGAGGCAACAGAACCAGCCAGCTTTTTTGGTAGCCATCCCTTCCTTCCCCTAAGGGCTGAAAATAAATGAGGACTGATTTTAAAGTTTTATAAAAGATTGTGCTGTTTTCAGATAGCATTTCCATTTAAGACCAGATATTCAGATGCTACTTTATATATGGAATAGTTAATTTTAGGGAGTGAAAAGAATCTCCTGTTGGATTTTCAGGAATGAACAGGATAAAAACGGAAGCGTTATTCCTGGATACCCGTCCCTCATACTGTGGCTTAGCCAAAGTGAGTATGAACTCAAATAGACCTGAGTCAGCTTCAAGTGTCTGTTCTTCTAGGAGGTCTGAACCTGCTGTTTTAAAGCTTGTAGACATACAAAACAACCAAAAAGTGAATGACTTGGAGTAACCTCTGTTGTGTTCCTTATCTCAAGCGCAGATCAAGGAAAAATCACAGTGGTAAACCAAAGCTTCTCATGAGTCATTTGTCCCAAATATATAAAAGCTCATGCAGAAAGCAGACGGCAGTATAGTAAAGAAACCCTAAATTAGGTGGCATTAGACTAGTTTTATGGTTCTTTACCATTTCATTTTCATTAAAAATTCTAAAAACTGATTATTAGTGTTTTAATTTTAATTTTATAATCAATCGTAATTGGACAAGATCTTTCATGGACCTGGTTAAAAAAAAAAATTCAGACACTTCAAAGGGGTGTTTAAAAGTTAGTCCCCCTTCAATCCTCATTTCCTTGGCCCCTTAGTTTGTTTCCTGGAGCCAGATGTTTCCATTTGAGTGCGCGTGTGTGAGTTCATTCTCACTAGTGCTGACATGTTATGGCCCCTGTGTTGCACTTTGCTTTTTTTACTTCCATGTCCACACATATAGAGTTGCCTCATTTTTTAAAAAAACTAAATAATAGTCAAAGATATTGATGTGTTATAATTAATTTTTATAACTAGTTCCCATCTGAGGGATATTTAGGTTGTTACCAGTGTGTTGCGAGTACAATGTGTGAATATCCTTGGTCATGCTGTTTCGTGCCCTCTCCTTAATTATTAAAAACTGTGCAACAAGTAAGAAGTGGACAAATTAAATTAAAAGAAACTTGAATGCTTGAAACTTGATACTGAAGGTACATGTGAGTCTGTGCGTGCACATACACACACACTAAAAGCCCAATTGCACTAGTAAAGTATACCTAAAGAAGTTATAATCTAAACATTCTGATACAAATTTACCTGTGGGTGAATAAAATACCTTACTTTTCATATTTCTAATAAATCAGGGCAATACATTTCTCAAGATACACATTCTGGGGTTTTTGCAAAAATATTTGAGTGTATGCCCACTGCAAAGTGTGTTGCTAGCTAACAGAGAATCACAGCTGTGTCCCAAGGATGGAAATACAACCAGGAGGCCAAGTAAGTTCCAAAGACCGGGAGATAATTTAGGCTGTCACAATATGGTCCTAATAATAAATGACTTTGAATATTTAATTTCAAGCTATAGCTCTGCCTATGATTTATATTCTTTGTTATAAATCTTTAAAAATAAAAAGAACAGATCCATCTCCTCCTCTTCCTCCTTAAATCTAGAACTTTGATACTTTTCAATGGAATGTAGCTGACAAATAAGCAAACTTAAGTGATATGTCACCTTCAATGGGAGATATTTACGTACATATGAAAATGATGTCAAACTACAGTTAATGAAATTATCAGGTGATAGTATTGGTGCCTTTTATAGGCTAATTTTATGTATTTCTAGAGGTGTGATATAGTCAGTGACGTAATTAAACACGTTCAGAAGTACATCTGTTTTTACTGGAGCTCTGTATTTTTTCTGTAGGTTAGGTGCATGGACTTGCGAGTTAGACTACCAGAATTTGAATTCAGGATCTGTAGTTACTAGCTTGGTGACCCTGCTAAGTTACTTAATTGTGCCTCAATTTCCATATATGTAGAATGGCGATTATTAATAGCATGAGGAAATTATATGATTCTGTGTTTGTAAAATGCTTAGAACTGTGCCTGGTACATAATAAGCTAAAATAAGTTTTCTTCACATTATCATTACTCTTTGTGGAAAAAAGTTTTATTTTATATTTTATTTACTATAGCATGTTATATTTTAAGACAATTTCATTGTTTATTGTAAACACTTTCAAGAAAAAAAGATTTGGGCTGGTTAAATTGCAAAGTACGTTAAATTAGGAACACTATTCATAACTTCCAGTGAGGATAGCACCCTCTGGTGGAAATGTTTCAGATCCCTGTCTCCCCAAGACACTTATCAGTAGATAACTTTTTCTAAGAGCTTTAGATATATCCTGAAATGTGGCTCATAAATCAAATTGCAAGAGGAGAGACCCATCACTTAAAGTCATGCTGGAGGGCCTGACTTTGTAAAAATGGAGGATTCTTTCTGCAGATTGGAAGATTTGTTGTGTGTGTAGACTCACTGAATTTTCAACCTCCTAAGCAGAATGAAATAGGTTCTGAAGGAGAAAATTGCTTTAACTTAAATAACCATCTCCAGCCTGGTGTCGTTTTTAACTAAAATTTTAGTTTTTGTATTTGCCAATCAAGTCGACTGTAAGGTTTTACTCAGTTTGATTCTGTCTGAGCAGCCTGGTGACCTTTAAGTCTGATTCCTCAGACATAGCCAGTGAATGGAAGAAGAAAGGAAGACCTTGACAGACTTTAGATAGTGAAGGGGACAGATTACCACTTTGTGGAAGTCACATCATCTATTATAACCTGGGGGGGTTGACAGTGTGTTCAGAATCCTCACTTATAAGTAACACAGTGAAGGGGAGCATTACTGTACATGTGAAAGCTGATTTTTTAAATAATACAAACCAGCTAGAATTTCATATGTTTAAAGTAGATTGTTGGCATTAAGTACTATTAATACCCACTAAAAGTTTTTATAAGAGGAATAAAAATGAAACAAACAGGGAAAAAAATAGACTGTTTTCATAGGCCCTGTTATAATATGTAGAACAATGGCCTGGAGAAGATGGGGTCCTTTGTTACGGTGCTGATGGTGAAGTGGGCATGGGGGTGGGAACTGTTCTGTACAGTGGTTTATGGGAAGAACTTGGAGTCAGAACTGAGTTTCTCTTGGGCTAGACATCTATTAGGTAGGTTAGTTATTTTGCCTCTCCACATCTCATTTTCCTTATCTGTAAAATGGTGATAATGATAGTATCTACCTGATGAAGTTGTTTTGAGTATTTAGGTTGTCCATGCCTTTGTACCTAGTGTAGTAAGCCCCAGAGAAATGTGTTGTTAAAACTGTTATTGTTAGCTGGTAGCCTAGTTTTTCCTCCTTTTCTGGCCCTGTGTACTCAGAGGAAAAGGCTTTGCTGTGCTATTCCGTTCCCCTCTCAAGAAAATCCAGCCAGGGTTACTACAGCCTCTATCATTTAGGCACTTTTGCTTACAAGTTGTGAAACGAGCTGGAGTTGTACCAAAAAATAGTCTTTAACCTCAGGCAGTCACTGTGAGAGGGGGAAGAAGAGCACACTTGCAACTCAGCTCATCCGTGTGGGTCCGTCAGATCATTAGCAGAGGGACTCCGTTGTCAGGGGCAGCCACACTTTGGGTTGTAAATGAAGAGCATTCTCTCCTCTGCAAGTGGTGACAGTGTCCTCGGCATTCCCGCCTCTTGGCACACACATTCTGAAACCATATAGCAACTTAAAATATCTCCGTATTTTTAAATGTTTTTACTGAGAAAAAGTGGCATGTGTTTTTTTTTGCCTTTTTGGTGATCATGAACCGTGGTGTGCTGGCCCCTGTCACACATTAACGGGAGTTCTTTGTTGGAATGAGGCCCCGGCCTGGGGCCCCAGTATTCTCTCAGACAGTACAGGAAAAATAAAGATTGTCATAACAACCTCACCAGACTGCCGGCCTAGCCAGGTCAGATACTTTTGGTGAAGTGCAGCCAGAGTGTATTTTCAATACTATAGGAATTTTTTAAAAAATGACACACACACTTCCCTCTTTGAAGACGTGCCATTCACCAGCCCAGAGTCTAAGTCTTCCAGGTCTGTGTCTTGATCTGGACTTCAAATTATAAACACATGTGTGGGTTTCTTTTTTTTTTTTTCAGGGCATGCTTTTCAAGACAAGACGGAAAATGTTGTCTGTGCTCAGTTAGCTACATTGGCTCGTTCTTCCCTCCAGGAAGTATACGAAGGCACTTAACATTTTATCAAAAGCAAATTAAATGGCTAAAGGATACCCCAGCCTAGCATTGCTTCACGCGCACAGAAGGTATCCTGAAAGTTTGCTGAAAGTCAGATTTATACTTAGGTATCTTCTTTTTTCCTTTTCCCAATGTTTTTGTTTTTGTTTTTCTAATCAAACTTACAAGGAGTTCATGGCAGGTACATCTGGCTACTATGACTTTTTTCCAGTTCTGATGTTCTCTCTACTTTTTGAACTTTGTGGTTTATGCAGAATAAATTAGCCTAAAGTGCACAGGCACATACACACACAAACACAAAGACAAATGAAAAAAAAAGTCTCATATACTTTATGAGGGAGGGTGGAGGTGGTGGGATATTGGAAGGATTGCTGAGGTGGCAAGAGTGTATTTATGGAAGGGAAGGGAGACCGGTGGCCCCAGGAAAAAGGGGAAGCATTCCTATTTAAAAAGTCTTTTTTCCTTAATTAAAAAAAGAAGGAAGAGTTTTGTAAACACCATAGAAAATCAATATTATTTTCTTAGATTTTGAGTCAAAATTCACTCTATTTAATCAACATTATTGAAAACTGCTCTTCTTTAGGGGTTCCAAACGAAGATTCATTGTAGTTCCTTCCTTTTAAGGCTTTCAAGAAATATGTGAGATGGGGGCTGAAAAATTATTAAATCAACTGACTCAATTCCTTTCGTGTAATAAAATGGAATGTAATTGTATATAAAGAAACAAACCTTATGTTTTCATGGGTACATTCCATTTATCTTAGTGTGGATGAATCTTTATCTAGAACAGTATTCATTCTTGATGTATTAAGATTAGGTGATAGAGACTTGTAGATTCAATTATGTAAAATTTAGAAATTTAGGTAGAAAATCTCTTATTTGATATGTACCAAGAGCCGTGATGAAAAATATTTGATGCCACAGTTTTCCCCCCCAAAATATTTTCTAAGATCCAGTTCCTAAGTGGTGCGGTAGGTGAACTCTTTGGAAAGCTGTGTACAAAAAATGTACTGGTTATAGTAGCCAGTAAATAAATGAATGCCTGCAACATAAAGATATATTTATGACCCATGAAATAATGGTTATAGACTTTGTAGACACATGGAAAACTGTCCATTATAGCATTCTAATTTTATACTGTAGGCAAAATTGTTTATGCTATGATTATAATTTTGTTCTTTGAAAGACTTTGCTTAGATTCTCTTTCCCCACAAGACTAAGTTTCTTGAGGACAGGGACCTTGTTCTCTATCTCCGTATTTCTAGCTTCTGGCAAAGTGCATTATGCATCATAAGTGCACTATTTTGTAGAATAAATTCTCTGAGTAAATCAGTTATGTGTTTTTTAAATGTTAATAGTGATTATAGTTAGGCCTTTGGGTTATGGGTGATTCTTCCTATTTTTTCTGTAATGTGGCTATATTTCTTTTATAATAGCCAAGAGGGGAAAAAAAAGAAAAAAGGAGAACCATTTGGTACTTTGGGCTTTTTAAGGTGGAAGAGAAGGATGGGATGTTAGAAGAAGGCTCTAGGCACCGTGTGTAATATAGACAAAACCCAGGAATGCTCAAGTTTTTGCAAGTGACCCAGTCAGCCTGTGGCAAACAAATTATTCACAACTAATCTACCATCAGTTTTTCTGCAAGTGTGGTCCAGGTCTATCACTAGTTGGATCTCCTGGGGCATTTATTCAACATACATCTTCAGAATCTAGTGGTTTGTTTGCTCCCAAAAGAACTGTCCTGGGCATTGCTGAGAGGAAATACTGCCTGGGCCCCACCTGGAGATTCTGTTTCAGTGGGTGAAGGGTGGGGTCTGCAAAGGTGTGCCTAGGTGACTGATCATCAGCCAGGTGTGGGAACCACACAGAATATGGAGTATTTTAGAATAGTAATTGGAGAATGCCACTATAATAAAAATACAAAAACCTACTCACCATCCGGTCTTTCACTTACCTGAAAAGAGCTTGGAGTATGCTCACCAACTTTTTGACTGGACTGTTTTTCTGAAATACAGATTTATTGTGGCGTTAGCTTTTGCCATTTTGGCACTTGATGTTAGTGCCCACGTGAGCATCGGGTAAGTGAATACCGAAGTCCCTTTCCAAAGAGTTCTGACCCCAAACATACCAAGTGAACTTCAGAAACAAGGGGAAAAGTTAGGACTTGGGATCCAGGTTATTGAAGTGTATTGTTTAAATTCACTGGGTAAATGTATACAAGTTTGCTTTCAACTTTGCTTGCTGAGAGTGGGCCTGAGAGTCAGGCCTCTGCAAAAAAAACCCCTGCAAAATTCCAGAGGAGCACCCCATATCCTGGAGAAGAGCAAAGTCTCTCAGGAAGGAAGTGAAGGCTAGGTCAGACTCTCTTTTAGTCCCTTCTTTGTTTGCTCTTCCTTCCTTCCCTCCTTTCTTCCTTCCTTCCTTCCCTCCCTCCCTCCCTCCTTTCTTCCTTCCTTGTCTAATCTCTTGACAAGTCTGTGGACCTCTGTTGAGAGTTTTAAAAATAATTTTGATAGTTTTAGGACTATCTGCTGGCTGACTTCCCAATAGTTTGCTCTCAGGAACTTCCTCGCAGTTGAGAACTTCACCCCGTAAAGGGATTCTGGGGTAGTGTGTCACTCATACACTTGTCCCAGATTGACAAGTGCTGAGGGACACTTTGACACTTCTCTTTGATCTCCCTTTGGGGCCCTGGTGATGTAGCCTCTGCCTGGGTGTGATCATCACCTTCCCCACCTGAGTATCAACTGATTGATTTCTTCTCCTTTCTGGAAGTCTAAATTTATTCCCTGGGTATTTTGCAGTTGCTGGTGGTCAGGGACAGCTGTTCTTCCATGCTTTACTCTGAATAATTCTATGTGATGAAGTCATCAAAATAATACTGTAAGGGAAGCCAGGAAAACCAAAGCCTTGATAGTCTTTTCTCAATAAGTGCTGAAAAGAGGAAGTTCACCCTCTCTTCCTGGTTTAAAAAAAAAAGGAAAAAATAAGATCCTAAACATATGTGAGGCAGCAATATTCGAGAATGTTTTCCCCACCATAGTATATAATTGCTATTTGGTCATTGTAGAAAATGCTAATCATCAGAAAAATAAGAAAATACAAAGCTACAGTAATCTTATCATTCAAAATCACACTAGCATTTTCTCATATATTTGTCTTGTCTTTTTTCAATACTAACATTAAAAAAAAGTTGGAAAATCCTCTACATTCTATTTTTGTAGCCTGCTTTTTAACTTAATATGTCATAAGCATCTTTCCTTTTCAGTAAACATTTTTTCTGGACTATTTTTTTTTTTTTTTTTTTTTCCGTGACCGGCACTCAGCCAGTGAGTGCACCTGCCAGTCTTATATAGGATCCGAACCTGCGGCGGGAGCGTCGCCAAGCTCCCAGCGCCGCACTCTCCCGAGTGCGCCACGGGCTCGGCCCTGGACTATTTTTTGATAAGCTGTTTTATTAGAAAAGTAACACAAGAATGATGGCCAGTTAGCTCACTTGGGAGACCGTGGTGCTGATAACACCAAGGACAAGGGTTTAGATCCCCATGCCAGCCAGCTGCCAAAAAACAAACAAACAAACAAACAAAAAAACAAAAGGATAAGTAACACAAGAATATGGCAAATAAATTAAACAGTTTTAAAAGGGTATTCATGAAAAGTAAGTCCCCTTCCTTCCCCCCACTCCCAACCCTACCTCCTTTCTCCTCCCTTGGGAAACCACTGCCACTAGCTTCCTTAGTATTCTTCTAAAGGTATTCTACATACACTTGCACCTTGGGTTTATGTGTCAAGTTTTAAAAAGACATATCCTAGAGGCTTTCTAAATTAGTACTTACAGACTTACTCATTCTTTATCAGCGGTATATAGTCTACTCTATTGATGTACCGTATTTTATTTAACTGGTCTCCTGTGCTGGATATTTAGGGTTTTTTTTTTTCTTGATCGTTGATTATTATTAAACAATAGTACAATGTGCATCCTTGTACATAAATCCTTGTGCCATGTGCTGTGTATGTACAGAATAATTTTGCAGAGGTGGAATTCCTCAATCAAAGAGTATGTGCATTTAAAGTTGTAGTGGATGTTGTTCCAATTCTTTCCAAAAGCTCACACAATTTTAGACTCCTACCAATACAGTGTTTCTTTCCCTGTTCCCTGGCCAATAATGTCTATTATCAAACTTTTTAGTTTTTACAATTCTAATAGATACAAATGATGTTATTGTTTTAACTTTTTTTAAGTTATGAGTGGACTTGGGCATATTTCTTTTGTTTATAAACCACTACATCATGTTAATGGCTGCACAGTATTCCTTGTGTAAATTTATTTAACCAATAATGACATAATCTGTTTAACTAATTCTTTTGAGAGACATACGAGTATGAAGGGTCTTCAAAAACTTCACGGACAGAGTGCAGCCTTGTAACACCAAGGTCAAGAGTTCAGATCCCCGAACCAGCCAGCTGCCCAAAAAAAGAACAGTTCATGGAAAGATTCTTATTACCTTTTAATTCCATTTTCTACAAACTTTTTGAAGTACCCGCGATAGGTTGATTCTACTTTTCATCATTACAGATGATGTTGCAGTGCATATTCTTGTATACACATTTTTGTGACTACCTTTAATTTCCTCATTTTTTCCAGTTTCTTTGGAATGTATATTTGTGAGTAAAATATACAAATTCCTTAAAAAATACAATTTTGACATGGTTTGCTTTTATCAAACTAAACAAGGAATTATCTAAAGATCCACTGTGTGTGGAGGGAGAATTTGGGGTTCTGCTTTCTTTTTTAAAAAATGATATAAGATTGCCACAAAGTGTATTTTTAACCAGGCACCTCACTTTTCCACTAGCTCTGTTTTTCAGCTTCTATAACCATATGTTTTTGACTAAGCCATAAATGGAAGTTTCACTGGAAATTATTTTGCTTCCCAGTACGTGTTGTGCATTTCATTCCATATTATTTTTGTCCTTTTCTTTTTCAGTATTATATTTCTCAGACACCAGTGAAGAGTGAGTTGTGAGTTTTGAATTTTGCCAAAACTTGAATATTTGCAGAGCTGGAAAGAAATAAAGTAAAAAAAAAAAAAAAAAAAAAAAAAAGGAAAAATTTAATGTGGCTGATTTAGTCCTGGCTCACAAGACTTTCATTTAGCTGCTTTAAAGCTCACATTTCAAATATCAAGAAAAATATTCTATTTCCTTATCAGCTGCTGTAACAACTGAATTAATTAAATGGAACTGTCCTCTCTCCCCAGATGGAATTGGATCATGCCATTCTAACAAAACAAATGCTCAGGGCAGCTTCACACTGACGGTTTCTGGCCGCCTTCCCTTCATCGTTTGTGTTGTTTTTCTGTTGCTACTGCCAGGGACACTGCAGACAGGGGACACTCCTCTGGAGACCTCTCTTCTCGGACCCTCAACATGCTTGTTTGCTTGTGCTTCCTCTTCTCCTCTGTGTCTGCTCTGTTTTAAATGCACAGCATATTCTTCCCGCAATGTGAGGGAGTTCAGTGTCCACACTGTTAGGATAGGCTGGCTTCGGCGCGAGACGTTTCTTAGCACGTGTGCTGGTGTTGCTGGCTCCTTCTCCGTCCTCCACCCTGCCCTTCTTAGCGTGCTCATTTTTCCTCCTGTCACGAAGGCCAGAACGGAGCAGTGTCTTCACTCTGGCCCTGGGAAGTGAGGGCCTTTCACAGCAGGATCTGGAACTTCATAGCCAACTCCCTTGTGCCCCGGGTTCCTCCCAAGAACACCTGTTGTTTCCTCTTCTGAGAGTTTTATCCTCAGGGGCATGTTCCTTCAGAAAACCTTCCCAGTCAGTCCTGTAGGGAATTCTTTGTCCTAGGCTCTCTAGTTTTTGAAAATGAGAATTATATAAATAACGGGGTTGGGGATAGAGGTGGGGAGGCTGGGAGGAACAGTGAGTATGAGGTAACAAAATCATGTAGCACATATTACAGCTTGGATTCTGTCCCATCCACACTCTACTCAGTTATCAACCATTGTTTAATAGGGATTTCCTCAAAGATCAATAATGCACAGAACAATGGCCCATATACAACATGGTTTCTCTGGACTCTGCCAAACTGGGAATTTTCAGTCTCCATGGAGTTTGGGGTATGTGTAGAGAGGCTTTGTTTTTAAATATGTGACTTTTTATTTTGAAATAAACTTATAGAAGAGTTTCAAGTATAGTGCAAGGAACTCCCATATACCCCTTGTCTATAATTTACCTATAAACAAAGCCACATTTGCATATCTCTGTATGTATACACAGTATATATATTTTCCTTTTCTCTTTTATTTCCGGGGGCTGACTGGTACAGGGATCTGAACCGTTGACTGTGGTGTTATCAGCACCGTGCTCTAACCAAGTGAGCTAAAAGTTTTTCTTTTTTTTCTGAATCGTTCAAGATGAAGTTGGAGGCACCATGCTCGTTTACCCTAAACACTTCAGATTATATTTTCTAAAAGGACATATTCTTACATAAGCACTGTACAGGTATCAAAATCAGGAATTTTAACATTGATACATTACTATTATCTAATACACAGTCCATATTTGAAATGCATTCAGTGGTCCTAATAATGTCTCTTATGGCTATTTATTTTTGTTTCTGGTTCAGGATCTAATTGAGGATCATGCATTGCATTTAGTTGTCCTGTCTCCTTAATCTCTTTTAACTTGGAATGATTCCTCATCCTTTGTTTTTCTAGACCTTGACATTTTCGAAGAGTATAGGTCAGTTATTTTGTAGACTGTTTTTAAATTTGATTTGTTTTGTGTTTCCTCATGATTTAGATTTAGGTTGTACATTTTTGGCAGGAATGACACAGAAGTGATGTGTCCTTCCCATTGCGTTGTATCAAGAACCATGTGATGATCTGTCCTAGTGTTGGTGATGTTAGCTTTTTGGTTAAGGTCGTTTCTGTGGAAGGTGGGGTTAGGCCAGTTTGCTTGGTCAAATGGCTCCTCTAATGAATATGTTCAGTAAAGATGAGATATGAGGAAAAGGTTTTTGGTCTGCCAGGTCTCTATAAGATGTGACGTGACCTAAGGTCATGTAAATCCTTCCCCATGGGAGACTAGCAAATGACCATTTTCAACCTGCTCAGTTAAGCTTTTCAGAACATCATTTATTCATATCTTTGTATAATATAAATACCTGTGTAGCTATATACACAGATACGTAGTTTTAAAAATGAAACTGTGTGCTTCCATCCATGTATTTCCTGCTCTTGCCTTTTACAAAATACACAATTCAGAAGGATAAAAATAAATAACTGAGTTAAGCTGTGATTAAGAAAGACTGTGGCTAAGAAATAATAAAGCCAGAGAGGAAAATGCATCCCATGGGACCCTGTGTGGTTGCTAGAGGTGCCTGCAGATTTGACTGTGAGATTCCTGGGGGCTCTTGCAAAGAGGGTGATAGCTTGTAGAGGTCAGATCATTCATGAGAAATGTAGTTTTTCCAAGTATGGATTCCTCAGAGATAGTTCACCTGTAATTCCCTATAAGTCATTTAGAGACTGTGATCTAGGGGGCAATGTCCTCAAAATATATCCTGACAGTGAATACTAGGAGTTTTAGGGGGAGGTTTTCTGTAACCTTCCCAGATACTGGGTGATCTCAGAGCACCAGCTAGTAATCACAAATGACCAAAACAAGTGTATACCACATACTCAGTTTGATTCAAGGGTAACATTTAGAAAATCTAGAGCTGTGGTATTTTTTGTTGTGTGTGGTTTTGGGGTTGTCCCCCCATTTTTGAGATAGGAACCCATTTATAAATAAAATTAAGAGCTACAGGCTTTTGTTTTATTTTGCTTGAGACCAGAATCTCCTTCTGTAAGTGTTTAAAAGCAGAGATGCTTTAGTTTCTACCTCCCTCCACCTCTGCCTTGAACTCTATTCCTTTCCTCCCCAAAGATGACCCTGAACCACTTCTAAGGGCCGAGAGACACTGATTCCAGGGGCTGGCTCTTTCCTTCATGCTGCACAGTGTACCCTCAGAACTTCACCTCTGGATTTCTTCAGACTTTTCTATTTTACCATAATATATGAAACAATCTGACAGTTTCCCGCATAGACCAAGCAGTGCACTGGGAGATTTCTGTCACTCTGGAGTAGAGGCCAACCACAGTGTTCACTACAGCCATCAAGGCCTCAGGGGACCTGGTCCCTGCCCCTTACCCTCTGCTCCTCAGCCATGTAGGCTGTTCTGTTTTTGCACTAGTACTCCATGCCCACAGTTCCTACCTTAGGACCTTTGCACTTTCCGTCTCTTGGCCTAAAATGGTCCCCACCCCTGATTTCCACATTTCATTCAGTATTTTTTAGATTACAAATCACCTCTTCAGAGGCCTTCCTTAACTTTTCTGTGCTTACCACTAAAATTATACTATATATTTGCTACTGTCTGTCTCCTCACTAGACTGTAATTTTTTGAAGGGCAGGGACCTTGCTGTCTTGTCCATCACTGTATCTCTAGCATCTACAGACAGTGGGGATAAATAGATGAACCGTAGGCCACTGAAAAGAAAAAAAGTCATCCAAACACCACCACTGTTAATTCTGATACTTTCTCATTTCAAAGGTAGTTAACTTGAATGGGTGGTGGGGGGGAACACTAGAAATCCTGTAAGATCTAGGGGTATAGTCCTCAATGAAATGTGTAGTGTATAGATTCCTCAAATTTGGTGTATAATTTTACAGATTTCCTAATCCTGCTACCCCAGGTTAAATTCTTGTTTTGTATTTTTCCTGAGTGGGCCTGACCCAATGTGAAAGACCTGCATCATACTATTCTCTTTGCTAATTTGATTGCTGAAAAATGGCTCTTTCATTAATTTTGCGTTTCCTTGTGAAGCTGATAATTTTCCATGTGTGATAACTAGTTGCATGTTCTCCTTCACAAATCGGGTAAGTCCTTTGACTGTCTCTTAGAGTCTTAGTGTTTGTTGTATGACCTCTTTAAATAATAAAGATGATTACGAAAATGGCATGTTATAAAAAGAAAATAGGTTAGAAACGAGCCGCTCATGCTGGCCACATTTTCTCCATGGCTTGTGGAACACAGCTGTAGATCCATTTTCTGTTATTTAGCTTGAGTTGCCATACTTTGCACCTGGAGTAGTTTTAAAATCATTCAGGAAAGCTAACCAATAAAAAGCTACAATAAACTCTCTCCTGACTAATGAAAATAAATGCATGAATCAGAGTTTCCATTTCCTGCTGGGATTAAAGTATACCTATTGTCTGAAGATAATAAAAGTTTTAGTTATGTTGCTATTGCCCAGCCATGGAATTAAATTCAAATCACAAGGATAACTTTGTGAAGCAGCAAAGTGAAGCACCCAATTTCCTCTTTTTCCCAGGCTAGGTCATTGTTTGCCTAAATTCTCTAGCTCCATAGATGTGCTTCCTGCCACAGGCCTCTTTTGGTAAATCTCGAGCTATCCCAGCAATCAGATGGAATCAGAGCAGCACATTCTGATGCTGTTTTTGGTGGAAGAAGGATGATTTCTTTACAGGAAAAGGATGCAGAAGAAATCAACATGCCAGAAAGATGTGATTTTTTAAAATAATAGACTGTTCTGGATATATTATAATGAAGAGAACTGATGTCTAAATCCTTTAAATGCCAGTAAAATGTACATTTTGGGTAATGCATTTACTAGGAAAACATAAAAACAACTGTTACAGGCGTTTTAATCCTTACACCTAGGAGAGCAGAGTGGCCCAAATATTTGCACACTGGTTTGCAGACTGCATTACTGTTTGGACGGGCAGACAGGATAACAAGTAGGAAAATGAGTTCCTGGTGCTAAAATTCAGGGTTTCCTGTAAAGTAAATGCAGCTTGGGTTGCACGTCTAAAACTAGAAGGGCTTGGGGCATCTGGAAAACCAAAGGCCCATCTGTCAAATTTTGGGGCACCTGGAAGTGGTTTTAAGGCTTGAAACAGTCAAGCTGGAAGGTGTGGATGAGCGTACACGTACCCCAGAGCTCTGTGCCTTATCAGCCGAGCTGGCTGAGAAATTCCCTTGCAGTTATTCTCACCCGGAACTGGAATAAAGGGCTCAGTGTGAAGTTGGGATAGTGCAACTTCTTGGTTTAATACTTTACAGATTTTTGGAACCAAATGCGCCCCGAAGTGAAAAGCTGCTTTTTTTTTTTGCTGACCTTGTTGGACGGTTAATACTGTTTCTGGGAAATAAGAGAAACAAGCGGCTCATTGTTGGCAGGAGCTGAGAGACACACAAGGAGGGCGAGAGACGCGTCTGCAGAACCCCCCCGCCATTGTATCGTGACTGAGTCAAGGCTGGACTGTGGCTGGGTTTTTCTCTCTACCTCTGTAGACATGTGTTTTCCATCAGACAGGGCTGCGTGACACTGATGTCGGCTGGTTCACAGGAGTTAAGCCATGGACGGCCTATAAACAGAGGAAAAGACACACAGCTGCACCCAGACACCCTTGATGCTGAAATATTTTTTAAAGCTTGGTGTGGCTGGGTCTGCACATAAGGCAGAAATGATTTACACCTGTATGCTTTGGCTTCCTCCATCAGCGTGTCATGACTCCCTGAAAGCCGTCATGGCCAGAAGGCCTGAAGGCAGCACCTCACCTTCCCGGACAGACCTTCCTGAATTATGAAATGTAAACAAAGTGTATACCCTTTTCTGTAAAAGCAGATGACACAGACAGGGTGTCATCAAAACATGTGGTTCATATTGATTTCATCATTTTAAAGTAAATAAGTCCATTAAATTAGTCTGTATTAGAATTTTTCATGAAACAAGGGAAAGGAAACACTACTTCTGTTTGTCACCAGATTTAATGTAGCAGATATTTTGTGATTACTGAGGGTGCATAGGACAGGGCAGCGACTGGCGATTGGTGATTGGTGCAGCAGGCACCAGCGTGGCATCCTAGCATACTCTCTGGGCTTCTTAGGTTTGTCACAGTTTATGTGTATGATTTGTGCAGAGTCTCTTAATCTTCTAAGTTTCTTTATCTCGAAAGTAAGTGAATTAGTCTAAATCATGGGTTTTAAAGTGAATCCTAAGGTCCTAAATGAGACTCTCAGGGGGATGTGAGCAGAAGTTAAGCTTAGTGTTCAGTATCCAAAAACCATGCCTGTTCAGCATATTTTAAAGTTTGTTTAAAATTTCAACATGACAGTTGAGAAATGCCTGTAGGGAAAGCAGAGTGAAAGCAAGACCAAGAGAATTTAAAGATGCCAGGCAAAGGGGCTGGCATTTAAATGCTCACTTCCCTTCTGGCACCAGCACAGGCCCCAGCCAGCTGTTGAATGAACCCCTTGACATGAGGGGTTCAAGCCGTATATTGGGCTCTGGAGAAAGATTTTACTACTAAAGGAACATTTGAGAACCACTGGTCTGAATGGACTAAGGCCCCTTCCAGCCCGAACTTCTATGGTGATAGCATGAAGTAGGGTAAATACATGGCCACCACCTGTAATGAGCGTTGTGAAGAAAGTAGTAAATTTGTAAACCATTAATGATAAAACAGAGCAAAAAGAAATGGGTGCTAAGCAGGGGCCTGTGTTCTGGAAGTAAAGAAGCAGCAACTAGAATCTAGTAGTCATTAAATATTCACTTATAAAACTGCGGGGCTAATAGTTAAAATGCATCCTAAGAGAAACAGAGTTGTGAATATGTGTGTGTTGGGGGTGGGGGAGATTTCCAGTTCTGAGTTTTCTTCTTTATCATTTTTCTTTTAAATGAAAAAAATGCCTATGGTGATCATCTTCCTATAAATGAAACTGGTATTTTGTTACCAATTTCTGACCATAGCCCTGAAGCTTAGTTCAAGAAGAATGTATTTAGCGCCTCCTCGGTATATCAGTCAGTCGTATTTGAAAGGCACTAAAATTATTTTTGTTCTGTTTTTGTAATGAAGGAAGATCAAATTGTGGTTGATTCTGAGGGGCCAGGGAGACTTGGCTTCTTCTCAGGCATTATTTATGTAGGGCACAAATCCAGCCCTTAGGAAGAAGAGTTTAAATCACAGAAAGAGACTAGTTCACTGTTTGTTAAAAGAGCTTCACTTCAGGTGTATGGCTCAAGCAGGAGTCCAACAGCAAAGACTTTCTTGACTTTCACACTTCACCAAAGTGCGTGTTTATGGGTGATATAAAACACTGTCATAAATAGTGCTTGATTTCCTCAAGAAGTTAAAGAGTAAGTGGATATGTAACAGTCCTGCTCTGATTACCAGTAACGTGGGTACAAAAGGAGCACACCATCCGGTTATAATCCAGGAGGACACACTGACAGCTAATCTGGATTCCCTGAACTTCGTTCTAAATATTGAGTGATTACTTTATATTGGTTATACCCGGTTCTCTTTTTAAGAGAACACATTAGGGTGGAGATATGGGACATATTGGGTTCTGCTACCATGAGTTAGTCTTAGGGCCATGGACAGTCACAGGCCTAGGGTGACAAGTCATCCCATTTGCCTCGGACTTTCCCAGAGTTAGCACTGAAAGTCCTGTGTCCTGGGAAACCCGTCAGTCCCAGGCAAATCAGGACAATAGGTCACCCTCTTAGACACACTGTTTCAGCATTCATAGAGAGAGGACAGAGAATGAATTTATTGTAAAATAAAGCTTTCGATTCTAAAAGTCCACATTTCAGTATCTGATGCAATTTATAAAACTTATTAGCTGAACATTGAGCTGAATTTAAACACCTGTTCTGAGGAGGAAGTTTCCCAGACCCCAAATCAAGTGTATTACCCAGTCTGTGTATTTGAGTGTTGCATATTTACTTATTTTGAGGAATCTACATTGAGGTTTTTCAAAACAGTAAGTCAGCTTCTTCCTCTCAAGGGATGATGTTAGAAGGGTTATTTTGAGCTGTTAATGTTGTTTTATTACAGAAGCGAGTAGAAAAAAAAAAAAATCCTTAAAGGTGATTTTGACTATTTGGAATGAAAGTTAATTTAACAAGGTTTTGCTCACCATCTGTGAAAACTGATATACAAATTAAACCATATTTGAGATTTTTCCATTAAATCAACATTTGCTTATGGAGCACTTCAGCAGATATTCTAGCAGTCTATAACCCTTGCTTTCCCTGTATTTTGTTTTGCTGTTTCTTTGTAATTGAACAGCAGTCCCTCATTCTAGGCACAGGAAATCACTTTGTTCTATATCCATTGACTGCTGTTTTCCCTTCCCTGGCTCTGTGTCCTAAGCAGTTGCCTAATTAATTTTGAAGAGCTGAGCACATAATACCTTAATAAATATTAATTCATATTTAGTTCAGCTCATCATTCAGTACTCTGCCAGGATGTTTGCTAAGTTGCAGTGGACCAGTATTTCTTGGTATTCCTACTCAGGAGAACACCAGTCTTGTCAGTTTAAGTGCTGCATTTATATTTCCCTCTTGGAAAGTCTCAGTGCCCATTAGTGTGTTAAGGGCCCTGAGAAATCCTGCAATGACATAAATTATTTTAACTTTATTTATCCCAACATTATCCAATCTTATTTGATCATGGAATGCTAATGGAAACAACTTTTAAAAAGTTTTTTTTAGCTTATTATCTATTTACTGCGATGGTGCACATTATAGATCATATTTTTGAATATTATATTCATTTTTATATACTCTATAAAAAGTAATTAATAATGATTATTGAAGAGACAGTGTCCAGCATAGTTCCTGGTATTCACTGGGCGCGCGCGCGCGCGTGTGTGTGTGTGTGTGTGTGTGTGTGTGTGTTCCTGGTATTCACTGGGCACATTGTGTGTGTGTGTGTGTGTGTTCCTGGTATTCACTGGGCACATTGTGTGTGTGTGTGTGTGTGTGTGTTCCTGGTATTCACTGGGCACATTGTGTGTGTGTGTGTGTGTGTGTGTGTGTGTGTGTGTGTGTGTGTGTAACTGAAACCTATTTTTGAAATGAGGGAAGCAAGCCCAGGACACAGAAGAGCAATCCACTGAAGGCGCCCCTGGTCGCCTCTCACTCCCTGGCCTGCCTCCCCTGCAACTCCTGGCTAGGGGCAGCAGCCGAAAGCTCTTTCTCTGTGAGCGGTCGCTCTGTGTCCTGGTGCTGTGACAGGCGGAGGGTCAGGAGGTCTTTAGCTTTTCCATGTTTGCTTCTTATAGAGCAAACGACGTATGGGCTCAGAACTGAGTCCAGGGACCTTCCAGGCCTTGAGCTTACTCTTAGGACTTTGTAGAAGTGACTAAGTGTGTTTGCTGGAATGGGACAGAGGGTGCATGAACGCGCGTTGCCCTGGGCAGCGCTGACCAGAGGCTCACATCCATCAGGGTAACCCCTGCCCTCATCCCGTCCCCATGCTCACTGTTTGCTTCCTCAAGGTCTCAGTCATGTAATCAAAAGGGGGTTCGTATCTCAGATGCTGTGGAGTTTGTTTTTCTTGGTGTTTTCTTTTATAAGAATAATACCAATTAAATGTTTCTGCGTCCGTATCTGCAGAGCACAGTTTTATCAATTTTCAAACACAGGAGAGAAAGCCAATTCCAAAAAAAAGGAAAAGGAAAGGAGATGAAAACAATGAATAAGAAAAAGATAAATGGGAATCTAAATTTAAATTCTGACTCTCTTAGAAGGAAAAAAAATGTCCGCGCTTTAGTTTTGATGCATTCCTGCTTCAATGGAGAAATCTTCTGTTTGAGTTATTCCTTTCTGTGGGGACTGGCAATGTCTGTAGCCTTTTTGAGGCAGTTCATGGCAGTCTACCCTTAATCTGGTTTGGCCTCAGATATTGCATTTGGGATTCTTTGCTTTTTTTTTTTTAAACTAAAGTATTTCTTTTCTTTTTTTTTTTTAACTGAACTATTGTTCTCTCCCTGAAATGTTCCACAGTATTATCCCAAGGAGTATTTTGTTCGTTGCAGATCTAGGTGTTTTTCCTTCCCATGCTCTCCTGAAGACGTGTTTCCGTTTATCTCTGCCTCGGGCTTCTGTGCCCCCATTGTCTCTGAGCAGCTGACAAAAGCAGTCGTTTTGGAGAACCTCAACCACCAGTGAAGTTCATGAGCTCCAGTCTCAGAGAAGGTTCAGTAACTTGAAATTAAACAATTAGAGGCAACAAGAGTGGCAAATTGAATCATAGGCACCTGGATGCAGTCAGGACACTTCACTTCTAGGGCACTGACCAGTTTGATGACCTTGACCAAATCCACTCTTTCTCTGGGCTTTGGTCTCCTCCCTTCCATAAGGAGGGGTTGCACTGTGTGGACTCTCAGCTTTGATGTTCTAGATTATATTCTAAGCTTTATTTATTGTTTTTCAAGTAATTTTGGAATTATCTTCTTTCACTCCACTGAGTAAATACTGAATTTGATGCCAAGATGGCTGTGCTTTTGTTTTATGTTTTTTTTTTTTACTTTTGTTTTCATTTACTTTTTACATAAGTAATAAATGCACATAAGAAATCTTCAAACAGTACAGAAGAGGAAAAGGAAGATCTCCTCCCATCCGTGGTACCCAGTTTCCTCTCCAGAGGTACCCACTGTGACCAGTTTCAGGTGTATCCTTCTAGAAATTTACTGTATATGCATAATGTGCCTCTACTTTTCTAACCACAAATAATAGCATGCTCAAACATATGATTCTGTCCCTTGGGTTTTTCTCCCTCTGGACAGTGTTTCTTAGAGATCATTCCTATAAGTACCTATAGAATTCCCTCATTCTTTGGAATCATTATATAGAATTTCTCCGAATGGGTGGGCCTTAATCCCCCATTGATGGACATTAAGATCATTCTTATTCTTTTGCTTTTATAAACAATACTATAGTGAATATCCTTGTACAGACTGATTTGTTGGTGTGTGCCTTACTTTGAAAACAAAGCCATTGTCTTAAGTTCCACTGATTTCCGGGCTCTACAGTTAATAACCAATGGCATTTAGTCTGAATGGTTAAATCTAAATTAAATGAAAGAAACCATCATCTCCACCGTTACTCCCTGTGAATGTCTCTTAGAAGAACTAGTGTTTTGAAGATGAGCAAGGGTATGGTTTTGGAAGAGCTCTCCTCCAAGTCTTAAACTTCCCTAGATGAGGATTCAGACATTTGTAGCATCTGCTGAGTGGTGTGTATCTGGTTGCTGCACGGAGTTGAGTATCAGAGCACGTTGCATTTTATACACTGACAAGGGCAGTCCACCAAAGTCAGTCAAGATAGTCCTACTCAAATTTGTCATGTCAGTAAGTTACCAGACCTGAGTCAGCTTTTAAAGTTTTTCAGAGTATCTGAGTTATAAAAATTAACATACAGGGAGGGAGGTTTTGGTAAGGGGCAACAATAAACAACCACAATGTATATCGACAAAATAAAAGTTAAAAAAAAAAAAAATTAACATAGGATTAACAACCTGTGCTTTTCAAGCCTCTTTTTCCTAACCTGGGGATTTCTGATACTGGAAGTATTGGGTGGCTTTTTTGTCTACAGTAGTTATGTGAGAAAAATAGCATACTTTTTCAGAAGGTTCAGAAACAGCTGTCGCTTGAAATCTGGTTCTTCCGTCTATGCCTCCCTCCCCTGGTTTGAAATAGGTTTTATGAATTAAATCCTTCTGGGTAGCTGGATTGTTTCTTGCTGGAATCTGTATATAAAATAACTTTTGCCCTGTGACACCTATATGTGCACAATCCTTGATCTGCCAACCCAGGCCTTCAGGGAGAGTTTGTAATTATGCTTTAACAAGCTCTGGAAGTGAAATACTCATTTCAGTTATTTTGGCATCAGTCAATCATGACTGTGCTTTTTTTCTGTCCTCAAACTAAAAGTATAAGAAATGCCCAGCTGGTCTCATTTACTCATTAGATCATTTACTGAGCCCTCCCTGTGTGCCAGGGATAGTGCCAAGAGGTGAGAGTCCTCTGTGGTGGGCTTTATTCAGAAAGGGAAATCTAATATACTCTCAGTAGTCTCACTGCCCCCTTTAGTGGCTTGTTACTGAGCAGAGGGCTGTAAATCTATTTAAACTCTCCTTGAACCCTTCCTGTTGGTAGCTCAAACAACCTTTAGGCCCAGGTCCTTGTTTTGATGCCCTGCTGTGTTATCGGTACTTCCTTGCAATCAATCAAAGGCAAACTGTATTTAGAAGGTTGCTCTCAGTTTCAGCAATTGTTCCTGTCCTTCATTCTAAGGTGTGGCAGAGAACGGCTGAGGAAACTTGAAAGAACAGGTGGACGGGGTGCCAGGGTTTTGATTTTGGCCCAGACTCTACCTGCTCCTAACTGGGGCACATCCATTCACCTCTCTGGGTTGTAGTTCCTCTTCTACAAAATGAAGGGATGGATTAGATCATCTCCAAAGTTTTTTACACCTCCCAGCAATCTCATGTTCCACAGGCCAAATATAAAAATCCATCTCATTTATTTTCACCCCCTTCTACAGCCCATTATTTCCTGTGATGGCAGGAGCTGTTTATTTACCTTCAAGCCCAAGCCTGGTACAGGGCAGGAATGCAATAAGGATTTGAACAAATGAATAAAAAAATGAATGTATTTACCTCCCTTCACTTCCATCCAGGGAAGTCCCCACACGGTATTCTTCCTCAAAGGAACCAATTCTTCTGTAGAAAATCTTCAGTGTTGGTATTGTCTTTCGAATGTGTGTGTGTGTGTGTGTGTGTGTGTGTGTGTGTGTGTGTGTGTGTGTGTGTGTGTGTGTGTGTGTGTGTACACGCACACATATACATTTAATACATAGATGATTGGCTGTTTTAAAATTTATTTAGGGAAATTTAGTTATAAAACATATTTTCACATAATATCCACAGGAAACTGGAGATCTGAAATATTTAACTTTTGGACTTTAATTGAAATATGCCAATATTTTTATCCTTTAAAGGTAGCGATACCAGATATAGCAAAAATTGATTTTTTTTTTCCTCAGAAATGAAGCAAATATATAAAATTATACCTTGTCTTTGGTCCTGACCTAGGAACAGATAGACTGAAGAGCATGGTTTCCTTTATTACATGATAAAGGCAGAAGTTAAGCAAATTTGATTGGTAAACTGTTTTGAGAAAAACTAGCACTTTAAAAAATGCATTCTCTATGGGAACACCAATTACAGAATTTATTAAAGATTTTAAAATCCTTTTCTAAAGTGAAGTTCTACATGCTGAAATTTCAAATGTTGTTAAGTGTAGACAGAGAATTCTTAAAAAGTTCAAAATACTTCTAGTACCTTTATCCAGTCACTAAAATGCTTAGTGCTTTTTTTTTGGCAGCTGGTGGGCACGGGGATCTGAACCCTTGAACTTGATGTTATCAAGTGTTTAACATTTTTGTGTAATTTTTCTCTTTGTGAAAGCAAACATTTTTTCTCAATCAGGTATTTGTTCCTGAGTTTAGCTCAGGCTTCTTTGGGGCACCATTTTAAAATAATACATCAATGGTATCCTGCTTACGTGTAGGTAGGTGCCTGATCTAGGTGCTGTTTTCCATGTTGCTTATCAGTTCACTCATCCATCCTAAATATTACTGTACAGTGATCACATGTCCTCCTTAACTGTGCCATGAACATACAGATTGTCTGAGAAGGTGCACACACAAACCCAGAGTCCTGGTGAAATTATGTCATAAATTGTGATAACCTTTGTGGAATTTACTTTTGACCACTGTGTTCTATGTAAGGCTTAAAATGTACTCTAGACACAGGGTAGGTGTGAAATAAGATTTTTAACAGAACTCAAAAGCCAAGACTAGGAGTGAGGCCAGTATCTGTGCCTCCATGAATTGAATTAAGGTAATAATTGTTTTAAACAGTAATGATTAACAAGAAAGTACTTTGGAAGGAATCTCAGGAATCTATACTCTAAAGGACAGAGCATTCTGATGATCTCTTTTCAAAAAGGTATTATAGACCCCAGTCATTAATCTCCTGTCTGTTCTTCCCTCCTGTAGTGATGAATCACCAACACCAGCAGCAAATGGCATCCAGTACCCTGAGCCAGCAGAACCACCCTACTCCGAACCCACCAGCAGGTCTCATGAGTATGCCCAATGCGCTGACCACTCAGCAGCAGCAGCAGCAGAAACTACGGCTTCAGAGGATCCAGATGGAGAGAGAGAGGATTAGAATGCGCCAAGAGGAGCTCATGAGGCAGGTATGGCCTTCCGTGGTGCCTGGTGGAGGCCCTGTGGCCTTTGGTTCCAAGGCTAATGAGTAGGAGGCTGCTTGCCATCAGGGTGAATCTCCTTTCTTTAGAAGCACAGGGGGCCTGAAGCCTTACTCCAAACCTCATGATTACAACCTACTTTCTTCTCCCAGTGTTCTGCTTGCACTGCTGTCACACCAAACTTACAAGTACAAGGACTGGCTGTATCGCGTGGCTGCCAGTCTTTAGAAAGAGAGAAAAGAGAAAGCAGAGAGAGAGCGCATGTTCTAATTATCTATTGCTCTGTCGTAAATTATCCCAAAATTTGGTGGCTTAAAACAATAGCCATTTTATTATATCACACAATTTTGTGGGTCAAGCATTTGGAAAGGACTTAGCTGGACTATTTTTCGGCTCTACATGGCATTGATTGAGGTCACTTAGTGGTGGTGTTCAGCTGGTGGGCAGACTGGTCTGGAGGGCCTAAGATGGCTTTGCTGAAGTGTGTTACACCATGGTGTGGATTGCAGGAAGACTGGGCTGAGCTGGGTCTAAAGCCTGAGCATCTACATGTGGCATCTATAGCATGGCAGTCTCAGAATAGTGGAACTTATTACATAGTAGCTTGGGTTTCCAAGAGAGAATGTTCTAAGAGACAGGAAGGAAGAACTGCCAATGGGTTAGGGCCCTGGCTCTGGAAACTGTCACGGAATCACTTTTGCCATATTCTCATGGTCAAAGCAGTCACAGAGCACCCTCCAGGTTAAAGCAGATAGCAGAAGGGACATTCTGTTCTTTGCAGACAAAGAATCTGCAGCCATTTTTGGTCCATCACAGAGCATGAAAAAGAAGGAAAATTGAGGGGAAAATGAGCAAGGACTCTGATAGAATGTTCTGCAAAACTGCCTGGGCATCAGTCAGGCACTTTTGTGCCATACTCCATTCATTCAGTCAGTCAGTCAGTCAGTGGAACGTTGCTGTATGTCCTCTGTGGGTCAGACTCAGTGCTATACTTCACAAATGAATAAAAGAGAATCCCCAAAGGAACCCAGTTTTTCCCTGCTTTAGCATCTTGGTCTACGGAAGAGCAGAATTCTTTCTACAAACATTAGTAATCCATGTTTGCAGGTCTCATACATTTTTCTGGCTACATTTTGAGAAGAAAAGCTTTAATGTATTGTCTACTTCTTCAGACTTTGCTTTATGACTCACGTGAAGCAAGATATATGAGTAGCTTCCTTTTGCTACTTTAAGGAAATAGGTCGTTTTAACTGTTCCAGATAACTTTCTTAGAGGGGAAATTGGGGGTGTTAGAGTAAACACTATATTTTTTAGTTATATCTGATACTTTCAAAAATATTTATTTACTTTCATAAATGAATAATGTATTTCTCATCAAATAAATTCTAGGATATACAGGATCTATACTGTGTGAGGTTTAAATACATTGTGAATTAAAGTAATTTCTCAGACATCACCTTTGAAAATAAGGGAGAAGAATATAAATCGTGCTTTGTTGTCCAGCTGAACTTTCCTCCAAATTTGAGGAATTCAGCTTTGTAGGGTAACTACAGTTGTGCCTTTTACCCTGAGGATTTGTGTTTGAACTTTCATGATTATCTCAGGGTAACAGTTGTTTATGCTGTTTTTAGAAATACAGTATCATGTTACTTGGCAGGAAATAATTGTATTCTGTTTTATAATAATTGTATTCTGTTTTATAATAATTGTTTTCTGTCTTTGATAATCTATTTGGAGTAATTTTTCTACTTTATAATATAGAGTAAATTAAACATTTATAAGTTCTCTCTTAGTTTTATACTTAAATTAACTTTAATGAGTTTTTTCTTTTTTTTACACAAAGTTGTGACTGTTCTGCAAAGAATGACTTGTTTCTCTGTTTCCGCCTCTGTGTTTCTCTTTCTCTCGTCCCACCTCCTCCTTTCCCATAGAAAGTATTTCTGAAAAGGGTGGAGAAAAGTGCCCCTAATTTTTTCCCTTACTCCCAACTGTAGGTTCCTTTGAGCCAGAATATAGAATTGATTGGGTTCATATTACAGAAATGCCAACCAAGTTCCTTAGAGGCTGATCCCTTCGAGGCTGTGAACTTGGAACATTTTGCTACATCACAGTGAGCGATTCCACTGTGCGGGACAGCAGGGAGGAAAGCTGTCCAGATTTGCTCACAGAGGCTCACATGACTCTGCTCAGCTTTGACTCTGTGTGTGTGTGTGTGTGTGTGTGTGTGTGTGTGTGTGTGTGTGTGTGTGTATGTATGCTCGCGCACGTGCGTGTGCATATGTGTGTGTGTGTTTGTACTTAGGAGGAGGAGATGGATGGGTGGTTCTGATGTCTTTTTCTTTCTGTTATGGAGCACAAGAAGAAAGGTCTAAACAGGCTTTTAAATTGTGGAAGATTTTTTTTCTCCATCCAGAAGCAGTGTGCCTCCCCATTGTCAAAGATATTGTTTAAGAACATATAATGAGTGGTGTTGGAGTGTTCTATAATAGTTATCTGGGACATTTGCCTGGATGCCTGATTATTTGGGTGCAGATTATGTATATCATCTTGGTTGGTTTTTTGACTTCTTCCTTTTGTGATTTTCTGTTTTTCTATTTGTACCTAAGCCAGGGCAGGGGCAGGGAGATGGACTGGAAGTAAAAGTGATCTTGGCTCACCTGTTTAGCTGCCTTCCAGCATCTGATAGGAATTTATAGGGGTGGGGGAAATGGCAGTCATGGTGAGATTTTGAGATTACCAATAGAGTTTCGTTTGTTCATTCTGTCCCCCCCTTCCTGTCCTGGGTAGTTGACAACTGCCTGAATATTCCTTACTCAGTGGGCAGTTTTTAATGGCCCTGAATCTGCTCTTGCTTACAGGAGGTCCCTAATTGTACAGCCTGTTTTCTCAGTCCCTGCCCTGCTGGCGGGCCTAGACCTACCTGCAGTTCTACCAAGCAAGAATTTTCAGGAGAGAGGCCCCATGCTGGGCTCTCTATAGCAAGAAGAGAGGTTGGCACAATTTAATAAGTAGATGAATTTATTCCCTAATTCTTGAGAAATCATCACTGCTCTGTATATTTTTTATCATTCTTAAGTGATATGATAATGTGAAAGGTCCTTATGAATTATATGCTATACAAATATCCAGTTCATTTCTCTTCCTCTTCTGCTGTGCCTTTATTCTCTAGGCATGGAGTTGGATAATACTGCACCGTGGAGAAAACAACTCCTCAGTCCTCATTGCACAATCCGACATATACTTCATGATGCCAAGGGGTCACATGTTAGCTCATTGGCACTGAAATCATGCCAGGATATAAAGAAAATGGATTTGAGGAAAGTTTGATTATAAATCTAAAGTGAACCTCCATTATTTCAGGACGGAAGCTCATTTGTTTTTCATTACTTCCTTTCTTTATCTCATTCATTCATTCACCAACATTTTGTGGTAAAAAATAATAGAAAGATAAGTGGGACATGGCTCCCATCAGATAACTTCTGTTTTAGCAGAAATGGCAAAACAATTCAATCTAATCCAAATTAGTGGCCAGAAGGATGAGTTAAAACCATTCTCTATGGGGTCCCAGTCACTACCACCAATTTTTACTTTCATTACTGGAGCTGAGACCAGAAATACCAGAGCAGAGTTCTGTGTAACTGAGCATGAGATGTTCTTTTCTTTCTTTTCAGTGATTCCTCAGGCCAACAAGCTGTTGAACAGCTACAGAATTAGGATCGAAAGGGCCAGTCGGGTTTGATATCTCTGCTGATTAGGAATCTTCTGAAGTAGAATTCGCGTAAATACGGTCCCTCCAACTTAGCATTGGCTGCTCTAGCAACAGAGTTGAGCTACTTGTATCTGATCATTGATGAATTATCTGGGAATGCGGCAGGTGGAGTGGAGGTGCTGTGGAACGTGAGGGGATTCTAGCCAGGTTTGCAGGACACAGCCTTGTTAGGAAAGTGGATCTTTCCCTTCTTTCAACGAGCATCTGTCAGGAACATTATAGAGAGGGAATTTTCATGAGACTGTCTCCATTTTCCGTACTCAAGTTTTAGTTTTACTGTTTCCCAAAGGCTGTGAGGCAACTCCAGTACATCGTAGAAGTGGTAACCCTAGAAAAGAAAGTCATTCTTAGTTGGTTTACTTCCTGTTATCTTCATTTTCTAAAAAGAAATTCTAATTTTGTTTGAGTTTTTTTAAGTAGAAAAAAATTTTTAATTTTTTAAAACATAATTGACTGAGTTATTTTTCTGATAAAGATAAAAGAAACCATTTTTGCTAAGTGAAAGAGGCCAGACCCACCGAAAGCTGTATATACTATAGGATTCCATTTATGAGATGTTCTGGAAAAAGCAAGACTATAGGAACAGAGGACAGATAAGCAGTTGCCAGGGTTGGGGGTGTGGGAGAGCTTGACTACAAAGGGGCAGCACTAGGAAGTTTTGGGGGCTGATGGCACAGTTCTGTATCCTGGTTGTGGTGACGGTTTTACAGCTCTATGCATCTGTCAAAACTCAGAACTGTACACCACAAAGAGTGAATTTTACTGTATGTAAATAAAAATAATAAGAAAATAAAATAATCATTACATAAAAATGACAAAACACATTTGTTGTACAAATATGTAAAATACTGAAAAACAAAAAAAAAGAAAATTATAATCACCTATACTCTTACCTAGAGAGAACCAACTATAAAGACGTTGGTGATTTCTTTCCAGTCTTTTTGCATGTATCTATATGTGTAATTTGTTTTTTAAAATGAAATTGGTAGCATATTTTAATACTGTTTTGTTACCTCTTCCTTCTTAATATATTGGGAACTCATTTATTTATTCTGTATCAGCCATGAACATTGTGCTGTGACTTTGTATGTGGCCTAAGTGCCTGGAATCCTTTCTACAACAGGCTGGATATAAATTTTTAAATACCATGAGCCACACATACAGTCAATGACTATTGAATATTCTGTTATTACAACTTAAAATTCAGCACAGTGTTTGCTCATGATTGCAACTTCACCAGATCAAATGGAAAATTTTAGACACTGGTAAGAAATTGCGAAAGTCTTCCCAGTGCCTATTTACCTATCTAAAGGAACAATTCCTTGACATGAAAACAGCCACATGGCTTTATCTGAAGAGAGTATTTCTTTTCATGTGTATTATTCATTTAAATGTGAGGCTTTGGAACCTTCTCCTGGGAGATTTTAACCTTGAGGACTTCCTGTACCCCAGGGCCTGGAAGACTCTTAAGTGGCAAAGCCTTGGCTCCACTTGTCCCTAGTTGAGAAACCGTTTTTCTTCTCAGGCAAATTCAGCACTGTTTTTACCCCCATCCATTCCTTAATTGGGACTTGGGGGACAGGAGAATGCAGCTTGTCAAACAAAAATGCTGACTAAGCCCGGCCTCTGGTTGCCAGAGCAACAGGGACAGGAAAGAGGGAGGCCGTGGAATTCTTTCGGCAGGTCTCACGGATTTCTTTGGGGCTTGACAGCTGCTGGTGGTCCTGCTGGCCAGCTGGCCAGCCTCGCACAGCCGTTCCTGACCACAGAGCCTCACACAGCTCTGTGTAGGGACACGCCCGGCTGTGAGCGGCGCTGGTCTGGCCGGAAGGTTCTAAAGTCTGTTTTTTGTCATGTGAAGAATAGCTATTTAGAGAGGTTAAAAAGTGTCAGATCATAGCAGATACTGAAGCCTAAGTGGTGGCTATTCCATGGCCTTTCCTTCAGAACACAGGACTATCATTTAACTTAGAAAAGCATTTCATAGAATTAATTAGGTTTCAGAGGTGACTGAGACATCAGAGGTCATGTCGTCCAACATTTAGTGAATATATAAAGTCCCTCTGTAGTAGCTTGGCTATTTAAGTCCACTCATTCATTTATCTGTTTGACAGATGTTCTAGGCACTGAATGCATGGCAGTGTGCAGACAGATCCGGCCCTTACCCTCTGAGAGCTTCCCTTCTGGCTTCTGTCAAGTGTTTTATCTGCCTTACAAGTCCCAGAGAAAATCCATTTTCTAAAATATCTGGGGGTCTCCTTGTGGTTGAGCAGTAATACCAATTCAAGTATTTTTAAAAGGACCCTTTTTTCAAAACAACATGTTGTACATGTTAAATATATACAATATATAAAAAAATATATAAATATATACAATTTTTATTAGTCAATTTAAATAAATAAATAAATAAATAAATAAATAAATAAAAGGGCCCCTTTGAAAAATGTTATAAATTGAACATAGTTTTAAAATGGAGGTTCATCATGCTCGCATTGAGGAAGAGCAGCTTATTCATGGTCTCACTGAGATCACTAAGGTATGAAGAAATACTCCATTTCAAATTTATTCAGCCTTTTTTTTTAAGTGAAAAGAATACCTAAATTATAATGTTTTCCTTAATGTGATTCTAAGGCACAACAGAAACAGATTGTGAACTAACGCAAGATTGTTATGTACATCTTGAATTAAAAGAGCAACAAACAGGCTGTGGGTAATAATTATGCACTCAACAAATGTCCTCCCAGAAGCATCAGTTTCGGCTCTGTTGTCTTACAGCAACAGTCTGGCAGCTGAGCATGTGTGAGGAGGTATTTTTAAAAGGGAGGCTCCAGGAAATGTGACAACGAATTTCTAGAATCCCCTGGCACAGAGTTAAAAAGAGATTTAAATCGGGAATGTTTTTTTTTCCTATAAAGAAGGTAAATAATTCAGCATTCTGCTTCTGAAGTCCCTCGGGGTTTTGGCACAGAGAGCAGCTTCTCTGCATCAGAATAACTATTTTAATGTTAGAATTTCAAAATATTGTCTTTATTTATTTTTTTCTTTTCATTTGTTTGTACTCACCCCACCCTTTATAATTAAAACAATCCAATCTTCCATTTTTGTAGAATCCCTGGCCACACACACTTAAACCAAGAAGAGCCCCCGAGAAGAGGTTATTGTCGTTGGTCTCCTTTTGAAGTGCATTCCAGGGAGGCAGGAGCCGGCTGGTGGAAGGCGCCTCCTCAGCCAGGGACCCACGGAGGGACCCACGGGGCTGCAGAATGGGGCTGCAGGATGCTTTCAACTGCTGTTTACTTTCTCACCTCCTCTGATCTATTCCATAGGCAAGCTGCAGGCCAGTGGGGAGCTGGAAGGGAAGGAGGCTGGGGGTTTGCTTCCAGGGACACCTTCCACTCACAAGTCAGCATTTGTCTTTCACGTCCCTCACCCCTCCAGCTATTTTACACACCACCCCGTCCTCCCCCAACCACCACTAGGAGAGGGTGTTTTTTAACCCACATATAATAATTAATTTCAGAGAGTTAGATGAACACAAACACAAAAATTCTCAAGCCCTTATTTTGCAATAGTCTTTCCACCCCCAGCGGGGACATAGAGAAAAAATAAAGTTGGGGGGCAGGGGTGGGGCTACCAGGGGCAGTTTTCCAGATCTTTCTGAAACTGACCTTTAAAATCTGAAGTTCTTTTCTTGATGTGTTGTGAATTCCCAGGACACTAGATTCCACCCATATGCATTGAAGAGTATCATAGAACATAATAAGTCCAGTTCAGTCTGTTTCCCAGTTCAGGGAGGAAGTCTGTGTTCAGGACAGTTAAGCAGGCTGCTTCCTGAAATTCTCCTCCAAGCTGTCTGAGGTAAAGGGGTTGGTATTTCCATTTTATAGCTGTGAAAACAGGCTCGGAGAAATCGAGTAACTTGCCCAATTCTCACAGCCACAGGCAAAAGGACTAAAAATTTGAAAATTTGGGTGTTCATGAGGAAGAAATGAAATAGTTTATATAAAGTACTTAGAACACTGTTCCACGTGTAGTATGCAATGTGTAAGAAGTGGCTGATGTCTCAGCCTCCCAAACCATTTAACACCATCTAAGCAGCTCCTTCTATTAACTTCCTCGTTGCGCCATGTTCTTTGTAAATATGCTTTCTAATCTTTATAACAGCCCAGCAAAGTAGGTTTTATAAACTATTCTTTTTCGAGTGAACAAACTGTCAAGAAAGGTTAAGAATTTAGTCCAAGATGTCACAGCTGTATAGTAGCTGAACTGGGATTTGAATTCCAGCTTTTCTTATTCCAGAGGCAGTTTCTCATGTGCCGTGCTGTTTCTGTGCCACGCACTGGGCGTGTCCAACAGATCAGTCCCTTGACTAGTGTGTAAGAATTTCAGTGACCAACAGCCTAGAGAAGTGAGAAGCAGTCAGTTTCCCACATGGAACCAACTACTGATTAGAAAGCCCTTCGTCATATCTGCTTCAAATCTAAGATTAGAGGGGGGTGGCCAGTTTGCTAAGTGATTAGAGCGCAGTGTTACAGCACCAAGGTCAGGGGTTTGGATCTTCACAGCTGCCAGCCACCAAAAAAATTTTTAAAAAGGGTCTTTTTTCTTTCATGTGATGTTCTATTAATAGTTTCAGAGTCATGGCATGCCCCTCGAGTCTTCTTCTGTGCTGTAATAGTTCCCACATCTGCATAGGACATGACACCCCCTGACCCCGCTATCCTGATTGTTCTCCTCTGGTCATTCTTGTGAAGACTTCGGTAAAGTGTTGAACAGAGACCTGGATGCAGCCATGAACATGAAGGTTGATTGGAGGTAGGGAGGCCAGCTGGAATATCTAGAAACAGTGATGACCTTCTACTTGAGATAGGAAGGAAATTTGGAGCATGGTGATATTGCGACGATGGAATCCACAAGGCTTGTCCATCATTCCATCATTGTTTGTTGTGGTTTGTCCCCCATTCTAGAATCCTCCATGAGGATAGGGAACTGTCTGTCTTGCCAATTGCTGTATTCCTGCTGTCAAGAATAGTACCTGGCACCTGGTAGTCTCACTAGTATTTTTTTTAAAAGTAAATACAGGTGCAAAGGAATGAGTTGTTTTGGGGGCTGAGGAAGACATAGATTTTGAACTTGGATGGGTGGTGATGATGGCATTAAGGAAAAGCTTGAGGTTAGTAGGAAGAGCTGTTTTGGCTCAGACGTGGAGTTTCAGACACCAACTAAACATGTTTGTTTAGGAGTCCAGAGCTGGGTGAGGGTGGCAGTGGTGATTTGCTGAGGTTGTGGCGGTCAGGGAAGGCATCCTGGATGAGGTGGTTTAACAGGACCTCTGAGGCTGGGTAAGACGTGGCTTGATGAAGAGGGCCCCAAAATACTGAGGAATTGAGGAGATGGAAGCTTGTCTGGGAGGACAGGGTGGATGGAGGTGGAGTGGGCACTGGGAGGGTTCTGTGCGTGGACCTGGTTAAATGGAGCAAGGAAGGCGGTGAGAGACAAAGCTGGGAGCTTGGCTGTGCCTGCTGGCTTAGGATTTGTCCTCTGCCTAGACTGAAGGAAGCTGAGTAGGTGAGGGCAGCTGGGCCGCCGAGCACCGAGTCAGGGGCCTGAGTCATGTCCTGGACCAGCCTTGGTCAGCAGTCACCCCTGTGTTTCCATGCAAGCTTTTACGAGCCTGGTGCCCATCCTCTGTCTTTGCTTCACCTGTTGTCACCCTGTCGGCTTGGACCGCTGCTTCTGCTGTACGTTGGACGCCCGCCTTCCATCTCTGCCCGTGCGGGGCAGTGGATGGCATGGGCAGTCATCATACACTAGGTCTAGGCTTCAATTTTATACCTGAATTTAGTTTAAACAAAACAAAACCCTCCCCTGTTTGGATGGAGACATGTTGGTGAGGTTAGTTCTTTTATTTTCAAACCTCGGGTTTTATACTCTTTCAATTTATGAGCAGAAATAGGGAAATACTTTCATTCAAAATATTTTAAAAAGGCTAAAAGTTTTAAAGTTCTAAACATAGAACTAGTATATTGTATAATTTAACTAAGTGAAATGAAACTTCTCACCATTCTTCATTTATATTCAAAACTAATTTTATGTTATTACAAAAAGGCTTAAACCTCCCCTGATTTTTTTTAAAAAAAGTTGTTTAGCCTTGTTGACTCATCATGATGAATTTCACACTTTGGTTTAATCTCCCCAAGGTGAAAGTTGACCAGAAAGAAGTGTCTCACCTCTCAAAAGATAGTGTGACTTTTTAAATTGTTTTTGGTTTTGCCTTTGTTTTTTGAGATGGGAGTACAGAACATGAGATAATAATTATCAGTTAACATTTACTAAGTGATCTTGTGTGCCAGGCACTGTCCGAAGCACCTTGTATGTCATTACTCCACTTTATTGTCACCCAGCTCTGCTGGGTGGGTACTCTTATTGTCCCCACTTTACAAATGAGAAATAGAGAGGGTAAATAACTTCAGGGGGATGGCAGGGCCAGGGTTCAGATGCAAGCATCTTGCCCCAGAATTCCTGCTCCTGACCTCTCTGCCCTCCTGTTCATCCTGTGTCAACACCGTTTCTTATTCTCTTTCATTTGTTAGTCATTTGAAGGTGGAACATGATACTGTGAGCCCACAAGAGACAGAATATAGGATTCCCTGTTATGATGACTCATGGTCAAGCCTTCAGAGTAGTCAGGGAAACAGCATCTATGCTGAGGAATGGAGCTTCAGTTTTCTTTAATTTGAAATAAAGGGAGCAAATATGAAATGGCACAGTGAACATTTTCCCCTATAGGTTCTTTCCCATATAGGTTCTTTCAGCTTTGGTTATTATAAATAGTCCTTTTGAACTTTATTTATGTATTTAGCCACACACAAGCATTGTTTTATGTGATATCTATTTGAATTATGCTAGGAGTAATTTAAATAAAGAGAAAAGTTTAGAACTGTTATTTTATATCTGGTTTCTGATATTTGTTTTTACAATTTAAATTTTATTTTCGTACCATATATCATTACATATAACGAATAATTTATATACATTATGTATATAATGTATGTATTTTTTTCCCCATGAAGTTCCAGAAATGATTCTTATTATATTTAGATTCAGACCTCCTGGAAATTGCAAATTCAACCTGTATTTCTTAAGACATATGGTAATAAATATAAAGAAATTTAGCCATCTCATCAACTTTTATGTTTAAAAGGGTTATTTGTTTAGAGTAACATTTATTCAGAATGGTTGATTAATGGAATATTCTAGTTAAAGTTGATTTTTCAGATAATGAAGGTTATTACCCAAAGGATCCTTGCATTTGCTGTTTATAAAGAACTAGAAATTTTATCACTGTCCAGATGTTTTCAGACTGGGGTTGGGGGCATATGTATGCATGAGTGTTTAAGGCTGGTGAGTTCTAGGCTCCTTAGGCTAGGTTTAATCCCAGTAGTTCTTCTATATGAGGCTTTCAGGAAACCTTTGGTTGGATAATAAGGTTTCTGTTGCACATTGCCCACCATGTAAAAACAACTATCAGAAAATAATCGATTTTCCTAAGTTTATTCAGAAGGTAGTTCCAAGATATCGATGATGGTCTAAAATCACCTTTTATAAAATCTACATTTTTTTTTATTTGCTTTTTATGGATTAATGAATAAAATTTGTTAGTTAAGTATTCTGGTTATTTGCAGTCTAGATGAACAGAAGTGAACCAGAGGCCCTCTCTAGCTCCTGGGTGTTTATTTCAGTATAAATTAACAATACAGTTTCTTATCAATCAGGTCTTTCACTGTAAGAATCATGCTACCATAACTCCTAGTAGCAGCACATTGAACTCTAGTAACCGAAAGTTTTTATAGCTGATGACTTCACTGGGACTTGTCTAGACAGCAGTTACTGTCTAAAATCATAGCATGTTAGGGCTGGAAGAGATCTAACAAAAGTACTGAAACTTAGATAGCCTGAATGTTCTATTTGCCATTGTAGCCATGGTTTTGGGGTTTGAGGATTGGTGAGACCCATGACTTCAGCAGGGAAAGTGGGAAACTGATAGGTATAAATATGGGGAAGGGCCTAACCTTGGTTTTGGATACAAGTATAAACAAACAAAAGTATTTTTCTCTGGAAACAACAGCAAATTTAAAAGGAATTTGACGTCTGGTCATTTCTGTCAAAATGAGAAAGACTCCTGCAGGTTATACCTAGAAAAAATAATTGTAGTCCATAAATATGTCACCCTTCTCTCCTTAGCAAAATAATGCAATCTTTAAAGAAATGCTTGCATTATACTATTTGCTAATGAAATTCATATGCTGTCAACTGTCATTTTCTGTGGGGTTTGGATTGGTTCTGTGTGGTTCCCCAACCTTTACCCATTTCAGTCAAGTCAACAAGATAGTTCGTCAAATAGAAAAGCTGATTGACTTTTTTTTAAACAAACTTTTTAACTCGTGTTTTCCTTTCCTGGCTATTGACATAAAACTGCTAGATGTATTTTAATATTGAGCCTAAACTCTGTAATCCCACAGCTTTACCTGGCCTGTAAATGACAATGATTGGAATGTACCTGCTAGTCCAGAGGAGTCTTAGATTTGGCCTCAGCGTCCAGGATAGAAGTAGCCTGTGTCTGAGAAAGTCGCTTGAGAGGGCTTTGTATGATTTGGGTGTTTGAACACTTGTGCGGTTCAGGCGGTTGCAACGTCAGTGCCCTGAGGTCAAACATGAGCTGAGCTTCCCATTAGCTTTGTGAATGTGAGAAAGTGACTTACGTCTGTAAAACTTTTGTCAGGGCAAGAACACTAACAATTTCCTGATGACTTTGACTTACTGGGACTAAATATAACATGCTTTGTATTTGGTAGAAAGTTCTCGCGTGAGGTGTACTCTGCTCCAGCCCTGTTACAATGAACGTGTTAACTCCTGCTTTCGTCTGATTGTCACCCTTCTGTAGGAAGCTGCCCTCTGTAGACAGCTCCCCATGGAGGCCGAGACTCTGGCCACAGTCCAGGCTGCTGTCAACCCACCCGCCATGACCCCAGACATGAGATCCATCACAAATAATAGCTCAGATCCTTTCATCAATGGGTAAGTTAACATTTTGGGGCCACTTATCTCTTCATTATGCAGTCTAGACTATAATGGGGTCTTTGTCTACATTGGGAAAAGATGGGGAGCTTGAGGGTTGGGGGTAGAGGGGGGTAGGGGGGAGTGGCAGAAAAAAGAAAAGCAGAGGAAGTCATTTTTTAAAGTTCTCAAATTCGGAAATTGGTGATATGACATGGAGTAAACCCCATCAATAATTTGAAAATGGGCATGAACGTATGATTTAAACAAGATGGCATTGTCTCGTAATTATCCTTGGAAGAATCTTGTGGTTTTATGTAGCCAACGGGATAAAGCATGTCATATAGCAAATTGAGAGCAAAACAATCAAGAGATGGTGTTTATGGTGAAATGTGAATAGGGTCTGTAGTTGAGTTAATAGTATTCTATAATGCCAGTTTCCTGGTTTGGGGAATTGTACTATGGTTATGTCAGATGTTATCACCGGGGAAGCTGGGTGAAAGGTCCGTGCAGACTCTCTGTACTCTTTTTGCATCTCTTATGTGAGTCTAAAATTACCTCACAATTAAAAAATTAATTGAAACAGAGACGATGTTTTTAAGAAATGAAACATAAGAGCAGTAGGAAAAGATAATTTAGTCAAAAATATTTGTCTATGTAGAAGTAGTCAACCTTAATTTTTGCCTTTTATACCTAAATAAAGGGCAGTACTGTATTTCCCGTTTTCTCTGCCCTCGCAGAGGCTGCTGGCAAACAAGTACGATGACCTGCATTTTAAAAGAGAGAGAGAGAGAGAGAGGGGATGAGAACAAACAGTAACCAAAATAATGAACGAATGGGGTTTTTAAGTTGTTAAAGTATTTAAAGTACAGGAAGTATAAAGAATATCATGAGTTACTCATGTACCCACCACCCTGATTTGTCACATTTCCATCCAATTTTATTTTTCTTAGTAAACAGAATATTACAATCAATGTTTTAACCCCTCCCTCCCCATCACCACTGAAATCTCGCTTCTTCCCCTCTGTCCCCAGAGGTAGCCACTATTCAGAAGCGGGCGTGTGTTTACCACACGTCTTTATACTTCTTACTGCCTGTTAGTGTGTATGTCCATAAGCAACATTCAGCATTGTTCTCTGTTGTTTAAACTTTTACATGAATGGTATCACACTCTATATGTAAAATAGTGTTCAAATGGTTGTTTTGAGAAGAAAAGGAAATCAATGTCAATTTACTATGAATAGCCAGATGTATTTGCTTACAACTTATTAACTTCGTTGACATTAGAATGTATATTTCAAAATTCAAGGGAGGTGCAGAGTCTGTTTCCTTTGATTACCTGGAAAGTTGGATAGGATAACAGAACTATGCTAGCTTGGAGTTTTTGTGACTGTATTTTAATTTTGACATTTATTTATGGGCTCACACCGACGTTTCTCTGTCTTTTGCTCTCCAGAGGACCCTATCATTCGAGGGAGCAGAGCACTGACAGCGGCCTGGGGTTGGGGTGCTACAGTGTGCCCACGACTCCAGAGGACTTCCTCAGCAACGTGGACGAGATGGACACAGGTGGGAGCAACGCCTGCACCTACCTGCGGTGTGTTCGTGTCTGTACCTTGGTGACTTTGGTCATCTCAGTTCTAAAATCCAACCAGAAACACTGAATCTCAACAACACAAAACGGTGACTGAAAAGCCACCCAACCCCCATGCTCTATTAATAGACTCTAGCCCCTGCCCGTGGTTCATACAAATATAGTTTTACATCTGGGCACAGGATTTTAAATTCTACTTTTTATTTTACTCATCCTTGCTTCGTGTAGCCCCTTCCTCACGATTGCCTTGACGTACCACTGTCTGCTTTGCTGCTCCTCCACAGTGGGACATTTGCGCTGGTCTAGTTTTGGTTGTAATGTATGAGCCACTTTTTCCCCTGGGAATTGGTACTGGTTTATGGTTCTGCCAGCATGCAGATTTTTTCATGTCATTCCTGCATTTGGGAAGCAATCAGCAGTGGGCATGTGGAAAGTTAAGCAACTCAGAGGATTCTAAATTATAAGCTCCAACTTCCAACATGGTAATGATGTCCTCCATCAGCAATTAAAAAGAAGAGGGTCAGGGTGACTTTTACCTAGTTCCCAGCCTGTGCGTCCTCAGGTCAGGCCTCAGTAGGCTTCCTGGATTACCTCCCTTTTTTCCCTGTTCTCAAGGAGTGAGACCTCCAACTGCAAAAACTGAATTTAGTCTTATTAGCCTAATCTAGACTTAATTATGAAACTCATAAACCCCCAGAAGATATTCTAAGAACCAAAAATAAATGAAGCTGAAGTATTCATTATTTGGAGTAATTCCTGTAAGTTTCTCCTCCATTGTCATTGATGATAGAAAATTAATTGTTCTATAATGAAAGTAAAAAATTGCTTTCCCCAAAGCATCTGTCTATAGCGCCTGTAGTTTGTTTCACTCTGCTCTTAGGTGCTTCCTCTTCGTTCTGTGAATCTAAATGGTTGGTAAGACCAAGAGTTAAATTTGTAGCCAGGTGTCTCATGAGTGCAGTGTCCTGAAGCAGCTCCCCCAGGCTGTCATCTTTGTGCTTGGAGGATTGCACAGACTATCCTGTGAGGAGTCACACAAGAATAGTTTGAACTGTTCGTTTTGCTGTTCTTCAATTTATTACTTCTGTTTTGTCTTCCTCTCCATGTCCCATTCCCCCCTCCCCTTTCATCTCTCTATTTTTTGCTGTGAGATTTATTTTGCTCTATCTGGAACAGCTTTATTATGAAGTGGCTCCTTCCTATGTTAATAATTGTTTACTTTCATCTTTTAAACACTGGGAAGCCAGTAAGGATAAAAAGCAAAGTTAAATAAGAAACTCAGGAGAGCTCAGTGTAAGCTTGACATTAAAAAAAAAATGGATTCTATTCTACATCTCTTTAAGATGACCTCAAGTGGGTAAATAAGGGAGTATTTTGAAACCATAACATGGAATTAAGTGGTATTCTGAATAGAACATAATCTTTGCAGACAATGTGGAATTCTTGCTTCTCCACTCCTGGTCGTGGCTTTGGTTATTTACGTAACCTCTGCGGGCCTCAGATTTCTCACTTATAAAGTGGGAGTAATATGCTCACCTCATAGTGTGAGGAGTTCTAAGATCACAGAGCCTGGCACAAAATCCCTTCTAAGTAGGCTGACATAGTGTACAAAATGGACTTAGTAATTGTTGGGGTTCCAAGTTAACCTGGTTAGGTGAGTGTCAGCTCATTGAGTTTAGGGTCATCTCTGTGAAGTCTTTTTAGGAAGTGGACATAAACCCTTTCAACGGGAGAAATGTAATTACAGAGTAACAAGATGAAGAAAAGACATGGGTGGGTGGAGTTTAAATGGGGCTAGAAAAGATCTGTCAGGCCAGCTGGCCATGCACTGACCACGTGCTGAGTGCGAACGAGCCAGCTCAGCACTCCCTTTGCAGAACACACGTGGAAGCAACAGCTGGACTTGGTGCGAGGATAGAGGGTGGGGAATAGCACGAGTGAAGGCTGGAAGTCATCCATTCTTCCAAAACGTTCTGCAGTAGTCACACTCGTTTAAGAATTGCCTGGTTTTGGTCTCTCCCACTTTTTAAGTAGATAAAACTGTAAAGACCGAAAAGATTACTGTGAGATTGCAGAGTTGCTCCAAAGAGAGATATTTTAACATTGTTAACCTTAATGAAGAAGCTTACCTGGTCTCCTCATGCTTTCCATGTCTGAGAAAGAATAAGAGGAATTATTTAAAACATTTCATTTGGCTAAAAAAAAATGTGTTCTTGAGTATTATATTAGAAAGTTAAAGTGGGAACTCAGTAGAGACGAGACGGGTGATTCTAATTGGAGATAAAAAAGACATCCAGCACTTTAGATCAGATAGTTTTTTAGGACAGATAATTTTTTAAGCCTCATTTCCATCTCTTTCACTGTAATGGGTAGAAAAAATTTATTTTGGACTTTTTTTCCCTATTTTGATGTTTTCCATTATCAGTAACACTGTATTGAGTCATGTTGTTGAACTTGATTTAATTTTTTAAATTACTGCCCTTTGCAATGAAAATCCTGTAAAATACTGCCTAAGAGTCACTGATATTTATTTTGTGACTTCTAGAAAAGCCATTATGCTTTGCTGTCACCAAAATGTAAGTTTAATTATGTTTCCATCATCACTTGGAAAGATGTAATTTTTCTCCTTGGAAAACACATAGAGTTGAAAAGAATTTTCTGCAGTTTTGCTCAGAATAGTGAAACTTCTGCGCATGCTTTTCTGGAAGGCTACTGCAATTGAAAGACAAAAAAGCTAATTTAACAAGTTTCTTTAAAATGATTCAATGGTAGAAGCTGACCTTAGTTATTAATGCTTCTTAATCTTTGAGGTAGATTTTATCCCTTCAGAAAATTGTTTGAGGCTGTTTGAATTAATCAGTTGTTCTGATGTCGTATAATTAATAGTGGCTGAGTTCCTAGGTTTTTTTCTCTCTCAGCACAATCAACAGACATTTATTATATTTTTGTATGTATAGAACCCAGAGCTATGAATATGTGGCAGACAGTATATGGCACTTTTAACTTCTGAAGAAAATACTATAATCCTAATTTCCAGCTGGGCTCAGTGGGCATCAGACAAGTTATATGTGTCCAGGGACACACAGCTGAAAAAGCTCAGTCTAATGACGCAATTCAGTGTGTTTTCTCCCATACTGTTATATTGTTACATGTAAAGAATGTTATGTTATTCATGTCATATCCTAGACACCTTGTTAGGATACTTAACTCTTCTCTAGTACAGCATTTTCTCAACTCTGTTCTGGAGAACTCTAGTTCTATTAGGATATATGTTCTGCGAAAATAGGATTAAGTCATTAAATGGGCTTAAGATATAGTGGCTTACGTGTCATCCTTGCGCAGGGGCCATGCTAATCTTCTCTGTATCGTTCCAATTTTAGTATATGTGCTGCCGAAGCGAGCACAAGATATAGTGGCTTAAACAAAATAAAAACAGATTTATTGAAGGACTTTGAACCTTAATATGCTCCTGTGCATTGTGACTCGCAGGCATGTGAGAAAGGTAGATAGTTGTGGGGTGTATGTGCTGTGCAGGGAGGGGAAGTTCTGCAGAACCACTCTATAAATGATGCCTAAAGCCATCAATGAAGAGAGATTTTTTTTTTTTTTAAAGATCTCAGTTGGCTTGATTGCGTTTCTAGAATTGGGTGATACTTCGTTTCACAAAATAGAACAAGTGTTTGGTTTTATAGACAGGAAAAGGTGAAGAAAGCAGAAACAAAGAACAAAAAGTAGGACTGGTCATTTTAAAGTTACTTTCCCTGCAAGGTGGGGACAGAGAGACAGAACAATAGGAAGAAACCGCTTATTTCACATCACGTTACTTTGGGCCATCCTTTTTGTGTAAGGATTAAAGCAGAGGGAACTTCATTATCCTGCCTATTGAAGATTTAAGCTGGCCTGTTTGGGAAATTGGTGATATCTCTCTCTCCTGATTTCTCAGAAGGTCAGACCCCACTACAAGGTTTAGGTTTGGTGGTGTGGAATTTAGTAAGGGTAACTCCGTTTTTATTTTTATTCTGGTCTTTTGGGGCCTAATGCAGCAATTTAGTCCAAAATATTGGCCTTCTATAATTTTTATTTAACACTTCCTGCCTTCTGGTCAGGCTGTCACCCAGGTGACCAAAACAGGGCTTCAGGGCTACTCTCAGTTACCATCAAAGACAGCTTTTTAATAACATGGTTAAAAGAAACTCTGTACTATCTTTGAACATAAAGAAGGATGATATGGGTAAATATAAGCTTATCATTAAATCTGTAGATTATAGCTCTGTAAGAAGGTATTTATCATGGGGGGGGGCTCTCTGCTCTTCTGCAAAGCAGCTCTTCCTGCCTCTGTCATGGGAAGGCACAGATTGTAGGCCAGATCCACAGTGCCTTTTACACGCCCCTTTCTTACGTCCCTGGACTTTTCCATTCTGGACCACGTCTATTCGGAAACAATTTTGGGATTTCCCCTGGCCTCTCTGCACTTCCTAGAGTGAGGGTCAGTAATGTGATAGCTAAAGACATGAAGATGGGAGTTATGTTATCACGTGAACCATCCCTCTTTCAAGAGCTTAAAAGGAGGAATTAAATTGTTTCCCTTCATTCTGTTATAGGAGAAAACGCAGGACAGACACCCATGAACATCAATCCCCAGCAGACGCGTTTCCCCGATTTCCTTGACTGTCTTCCGGGAACGAACGTTGACCTAGGAACTTTGGAATCTGAAGATCTGATCCCCCTCTTCAATGATGTAGAGTCTGCTCTGAACAAAAGCGAGCCCTTTCTCACCTGGCTGTAATCACTACCATTGTAACTTGGATGCAGCTGTGACCTGACATTTCCTGGGCCTCTTGGAAAAAGTGATGGAGCAGAACAAGTCTGCGGGTGCACCGCTTCTGCCTTCATGACTAATGCTCCCTCCTTTCCATGTGGCCAGTTGAATCATTGCCTAGTTTTGATTGACAGTAACTTAAGTTAAACATAAATAAATATTCTATTTTCATTTTTTGCAAGCCTGCATTCTTATGACAGATGATGCAGAATTGTGTCTGCAGGATTGAAAATGCAGGATTGCTTTTCTTTTTTTCTCTCTGCTGTCCCATGGCTAAGCTTTATGGGTATTAATTGAAATCTATACATCAATTGATTATAAACCATAAAAAGCTGACCATAGGCAGTGAATTCTGATGGGCAGCTTGGTCCAGGAAATGTGCACAAAATTAGACCTGATTTACAGTTTCAAAAACTGTGTTAATGACAGTAGTACCAAATGCTTTAAAAACTATTTAACTTGAGCTTTAAAAATCATTGTATGGATAGTAAAATTCTGCTGAAAGGAATATGATGTAGTTTTGAATCCATACTGGCGCCAATGGCTCTTATTACTCTATTTACAAAGGCACACACAGTCCTATTGTAGTCTATCCTTCATCATGTTACTGCATAGCATCTAGACAGCTTAGTCCTTCCAGCTGAGGGTAACCGCATCATTAGTCACAGTTTGTACACTACAGATTTTGTGAAAGAGACCAGTTTGGTACTAATTACGAGCATTTAATAAACAGAACTTTTTGAAAATTGCAACTTGGATTTTTAAAAATTGCAGCTTAGAATTTGATGTTTATTTTATAAAGCACTGTAATTTTGTAGCTGATGACAAAGGCAGCCAAATGTTTTTGATAAATTGATGGCAACTGTATTTTTGTCTTTTGAAACTATTCTGAAACATCAGGACAACATAGATTTCAACCTGATGGCACTCGCAATAAGCTGTTGCTTTATAACTTCTGAAGCCTTGTCAGGTTTGCTTTCAAGATTTCATAAGTGTTTGAAATAATCCTATCTATGAAGCTGTTTGAAGGATGAAGCAGATCTCTGACTGACGTATAAAAAAATGCCCTCAGAGGGCATAGGGTGGAGATACATGTTTCTGAATTCAGTAAAATTGATTCCTAAATATATTATCCTAACCCTGTTTGCTACAGTTGGTATAAAAACACATGAAATATGTATTCAATACCTCTTATGTAACCAAAAACTTTTTTTTATTAGCTTTTAAGGACTAAGAGAGCATCATGTTCACCAGGCATGAGGTCTGCCTGCATTGCCAGTGAAGTCCTCAACTGTTTAATATTTTGAACTGACATTATTTATAATCTATGAATTTAATCTCTTTTTTGAAAGACGTTAATAATTCAGGTCTCTGAGAGGAAACTTCAATTCCCATAAGTGGCTTATTTGTTGGGGATCTTAAATAAAGAGCCTTTTTGACCTATCGGAATATAGATATACTAAGTACATTTGATCTTGTTGGAAAGAAGGCAAGTGAAAAGGTCAGAGATGAAGTAGTGAAGTTATGGAATATAGTGGAAAGGATACTAGTTGAGAAATGGGAAGAGACAAGTTATAAGCACCCCAAAAGCAAGACAAGCAGGAGGTGTGAGAGGTGCCCCAAAAGAACAGAGCAACAATCTTCTAGTACAACCTTTATACCAAAAGACTCTGTTGCAGAGGACAAGAAGCCTTTGGTGCACTTTATATGGGCAGAGTGGGCAGGGCCAGCAGGGCTTCATCCACGCTGATACTGAACATGTAGGCAGATGAAAGCATAGACCTGCTGTTGCTTCCAGCACTAGGAAGTGATTTCTTTTTCCTGAAGGACCCATGGCTTATGTTCCCCTGATTCCTTTTGTTCTCTCTAAGCACTTGGAGAGATGAGGATAGATGTTTATGTTGCTACTAAATTGAAGGGAGCACTATTTTTCTTTTTTGTTAGCAAAAATTGCAAAAAGAGTTGTACATTCTTTCTAAGAAAAAAAAACAAAAAACAAAAAACAAGGGACCTAACAAAGCTCAGCAGTGTTACTGTATTTTTTAAAAAATATTTTTATAGACTCATTTTCAGGTTATTAAATGTAAAAGAAACAGGTACCCCATCTTTTTTTTTAAAGTAGTTAAATCATTGATGGCTTATATTACCAATTTTTAGAAGTAATTTTCTAATAAGCTTGTGACATTAGAAAATACTAGAAGAATTTTCTTAGTGAAATTAGTTGGAACATTTGTTAAAGAATATAATAAATATTTTTTCAGAATAAAAATATGGACCCTTGATTCTGTGTTTACTAATAGATAAAACCAGATATTATTTTTTGTTGTTGTCTTTAAGGCCATAACATACGGTCTTTGTTACAGAACACTAAAGCTAGAAATCTAAAGTAAGAGCAACTTTTCTTTCAATGGCTATTTCCTGTTATTGTAAGTGTTAAAACCCCTGCAGAATTCATGATAAGGTGCTATTTATACTATATTTCTTATTATAAAAATACTGCCAGGATATCTAGGCTTTTTCATCCTAAGTCAATCAGTAAATTCAGTATTTCACCCCAAAATTTTGTCAGAGAAAAGGCGTATTAAAAAGTAAAATTGAAAAACAATTTCAGAGATCTTCCTTTCAGGGTGTTTTTTTCCCTAATAAAATACACTTTCTTGAAGTAAATACATTGTCAAAATCTAATTGTAATTCTGTTAAGTCTAAGTGATTGTTAGACAGTGTTTCACCATAGTATTTAGGATGTGAAATGCTATTTTTTTCATTGACTACACAATATACATGAAGCACATAAAACAGTAAAAAATTTAGTGTGCGGGGTGCTGTTGACTCCCACTCGGTAGAAAAGCCCTCTGCAGGAGAAGGTGATCTGGAGTGAGAGAAGTTTTGCTAATTATAAGTTATGTTCTCTTGATGTAATTAGAAAGTAACTTCTGAAAGTACAACATATGAAAAAAAAAATAAGCTGTTAAACAAAAAGGAAGTTGTAGATTAATTTAATTGGGAAAATGGGCAATTGACAGAGACCGTTTCCCTAACACACTACATCATTTATGTGCTAGTACTTTAACTTTTTACAAAATTTACTTCTACATTTTGTAATATGAAATATGTCTGTTTATTTTTAATTTAGAATGTGATACGTACAGAAAGTAATGCAGCCAAATCAATCAGATCAAACTATTTTACCTGGAGTTTGGTACTGGTTTTTATTTCTGATTCTGTATAAGAAAAATAAATGCAATTGAATTTCCACTTGAAGGCTTTGTCTTTTCATTGTTTGCATGTGTGCCTTTTGCTGAGGGTTTCGGGTGGTACTGAAGAGAGGCTTATGTAACCCTCCTGGCAGACAATGAAAGAAAGGAAGTTCTGTAGGCAAACACTTTTTGGCTCACGTACCTGGCCTTCAACATTCTAAATGTCAACAGAATTCTGGTTTCCGCTTTATTTGAAGTAGCCCACTGAGATTTTTAAAGATACGTGTTTTTTAAAAAATTACACCGTCCTGTCAACTCCCTCACAGATTTGATGAGACGTCAGAACTATAGGACTCTCATTCTTGTCTGTTATTAACAATATGTTGTGGCTTCGTTTGTTGTCTAAACTAAAACCAAAACAACAGCTCATCATTCATTCTGAGTTTGGACTTGTGGCAGGACATTTTCTCTGTTGAGTCCTTCGGTTTTCACTGTTGAGCTGATACCTTTGTCCCCTTGACAAGCATTAGGTGAGAACACTCTTTAGCAGAAACGTTCCACTAAACAACAAAAAGAGAGCTGTTTGTAGAAACAACTTACCAACACTCCAGAGTCTGAGTCCCATGCGTCTTCTTAAAAACCGTATTTGATCATCACTTTTACAGAAATATGTGCTCATTGTTGAAAATGTTACGAATACCAACATGTGTAAAGAAAAAAGTAAAAATTCAGTATCCCGCAAATCTCAGACTTTTAAAAATATATTTGTTAGACTCTTTCCTGTAAGTTGGATTTTTTTTAACAAAAAAGCAATTACACATGCTGCTTTTATGCTTTTTTTTTCTCTTAATAATAACAATTATATTACTAATATTTATTGAGCATTCTCTGTGCTAGGCACTATGCGAAACACTAAGTACATATTATCTAATTTAATCTGCACAGTAATCATCATTCAATAATATCGCTATCCTGACTTCTCAGATGAAGAAATTGAGGTAAAGAGAGGTTAAGTAATTTGCATAAGGTCACAGTAAGCAACAATATATCCAGTGTCTCACGGGCACCTCTTAATACCAGTACATGTAGTTGTATATCTTATTATTTTAAACCATGAGTAACATTCTTTTGTATGTACATCCCCTATTGGTTGTTTTCAGTTTTTGCCTCTACTAACTGCTGCAGTAAACAGCCTGCTTTTGTGTGTATATAGCTAGAGGATAAATTCCTAGGAAAGGAATCACTGCATCAAAAGATATGTAATTTCAAGGTTTGATAGATTCTGCCAATATTTTTCCCAAAAAGATCTGTACTAATTTTATACTCCTAACAACAGTGTATGCAAAAAGCCTGTTCATCACTGCCAACCTAGAACTGGATGTTGCTTAACTTTTAAATCTTTGCAAGTATGATAGATGGAAAGTATATTACTCTTGTAGATTGCATTCCTTGAATTAATAGTGAAACTGAATTCTCTCTTCATAGTACTGTTGCCTTTAGTGGGTGATGTCAGTTCTCCACTCAGATCACCTTAGATTCCTTTTCATTGCTTTTATGCATCCAACATCAGTCCCTGCCCCAGTGTGATTTTACTTCCAGCAGTTAACACCTGTGGCTCTTACAAGGCCTGCTAGAGTCACATTGACTCCATATGGGCAGAGAGCTAGAAATGCCTAGGAATTTACATCCTCCAACATGACCCTTCACCAATGACAGGTGAGTGTGTGACTTACACTCCAGAGTTCCCCTGTGGGATCAGGCAGAGACCAAACACTAGAGCACGCCCTGCTTTATTTCTTCCCCTTCTCTTTTCTGCTTCCCCCACTCTTATGTTTCCTCTATAAATATCAACTTCCTTGATAAATCCTTTCTTAAATAATTATTTTTTAATAAGTCACTTGTACGTGAGTCCTTGTATCAAAGTCTGCTTCTGGAAACCAGACCTAATATATTTAGCCTATACAACAAACTCTTACAAATTGATGAGAAAAACAAACAGCCCCACAGAAATATGGGCCAATCATATAAATAGGAAATTTACAGAAGATGAAGCTGTGTGGCAACTAATTTGCCAACCTCATCACTAATCAGAAATTTAGATAATAATGACATAGCATTTCATTTATAGCAATCTTCAAAATGAAAAATACTGATAGCAAGGGTTGGTTAGGATGTGGGGAAAAGGGGACACTTAATGCACTGTTGGTGGCAGCATGAATTGATACAGGCACTTTGTAACTTTCAAGTTGAGGCTGGCAACTTGGTTTGTTTTGTTGACCGCTGTCTCCCAGTCCCTAGGGCATGCAGTGGATACCCAGTAAGTATTTGTTGAGTGAATTAATTTTTTGGTACATCATAAACCCCAAGAAATAAAGTAGTTTCAAACAGGACACATACAGAAGCTGTGTTGAAAATAGGGGTCTGGGGGGCTTCCTAGATAATTTAGTTGATTAAACAAATTTGTCACCAATCAATGGGGTGACAGGCATTGCAGCCAATCACATTCATCTACTTGGTCAATCTAGATGATCAAGCAAATCTATGACAGGCATTGCATCCAAACCGGTTAAGAACTGAGACTTATACTTCTATAGGGTATTCAAGTTTTTCCCTCCTTTCCTCCCTCCCTCCCTCTCTTTCTTTCTTTCTCTTAGGATTATAATGTATGGAAAATTCGTATATTGGCATTTCCCATTAAAAAATAACCATTATTTTTTAAGGTTTTCCTCAGGGCACTAGGTTTTTAAAATTATGTTTAAATATTGTGTGGACATCAAAGCTCCTGGATATATAATTTACTTGATTTCCATTGGGAAATTTCCACATATAAAAAATCTTGTAGGTGTTAAGTTAAAAACAAGGAGATGCTCCAATGTTTGCCTTACCACCCAGAATAGATAAATGTATGTAATGTATTAAAATGAATATAGAATCAAGATCAGACTCATTATGTCATACTAGGAAGACTTTTGGGATGAGTTGCTTGTCAGAGTGAGATGGGCCTATGAATTATGACCCTAAAACAGAATGGGTTTATTACAGGGATACCAGAAGATCTGGTACATTCAGGTCCTCAAAGCACAACTAGTGTAGGACACCTAGAAATTTCTCTGAAATGTCCCAAATTTCAAGATTCACCCAAATGGCCAACTTTTTCACAGTCCCCGAAGGTTTTGAAAAACTGATAAAAGCTTTAGATGCTGTTCACAGAAATGCTCACACGCAAAATTTTACACTGAATTCAAGATGGCTCACAGACTCACTGACTTAACTCTGTGTCATAATGCATGGCCCTGACTGAACTGTAAGCTCCTGTAGAGAAGACACTGAGTTTTCTTCATCCTCACATTTCCCATGTCTATTCAGTGCTTTCAGCATACCAGAAGCTCAGCAAGTACATACTTCCCGGATGAGTGAATGAATGAATGAGTGGGCTCAATATATATTTTTGCTGGTTGGTTGATATTAGCGACCCTTCCCTGAGAATGCTGGGGGATGTCAAGGAAGGTTGTAAGAGTCCTGTATTGTTGTCAGGAGAAACCAAATCTGGCTTAGGGACAGGGTCCTCAAATCCACCTCATTCTCTTAACAGCCAGCTGTCTGGAAAATTTGGTATGGTATCCAGCTGCCTGGAAAGTTTGAAAGCCATTGTAGGTTCCAGTGGAAGCTCTCTCATTGACCTTAGATTCTGCAACCCTTTCTTGCTAGCTTTCCTTTGAAATGTAGAAATGTGAGTTGACAAACTTGAACTGTGGTTAGCAGAGATGTATAAGTTGTGTTTAGAAATATTAATTTGTAGGGGCCACAGATAGTTTACATGTCCTAACTGGAATTTTCTGCTTGTAAGTCGTTAGGTCATATGAACAAAATAATACACACTTCATATGTTTGCAGTTTGAGGACCAGAAGTAGGGTGATCACCTGTCCTGGTTTGTGTGGGACTGAGGGGTTTCCCAAGACTCAAGATTTCAGTGTTAAAACTGTCAAACTGGGAAAAGTTGGAAAGCACGCAACATGTACTCATTGACAAGGTGGGCTACATAATTTGTGGGACCCAGTGCAAAATGAAAATATGGAGCCCCTTGCTCAAATTTATTAATAATTCTCAGATAGTGGCAGCAGAGCATTAAACCAGGTGTGGGGCTTTTCTGAGTGTGGGGTGCTGTGCAGCCGCCCAGGAAACATGTCCAGGAGGTGAGCCTTGCTCATTCGTTCTTGTAAATGGTGTTTATTCAATCCTGCAGATCAAAGCATTTTAAGTGCTAGTGTATGCCTCTGTAAGAATAAGAAGAGGCGGGCCTGGCCAGTTAGCTCCGCTGGTTGGAGCGAAGCCTCATGACACCAAGGTCATGGGTTCAGATCCCCAAACTGCCCAGCAAAAAAAAAAAAAAAAGCAGAGGCTAACATAAAGGGCCTCGTTAAAAAAAGGAAAGAATTATAACTATTAAGGTGGGGAATTATTAACATTTTCTCCAAAACTAACCTCTCACTAAACTTTGCAGACAGCTAGCCCTGTTTCCAGTACTTGGAGAGAGTGACGACCTTTCTTGACATTTCCACCTTTCTCAGGGTCACTAATATCAACCAACCAGTGGATATGTATGTGGAGCCTATTCATTCATTCACTCATTCATCAAAAAGTAAGTACTTCCTGGGCCCCTGGTGTGTCGAAGGCACTGAATAGGCATGGGAAATATGGGATGAAGAAAACCCAGTCCTTTCTTTGGAGGAGCTGATGGGGGAAGCAGGGCCATGTGTTATGAGGCAAAGAAATACAGGAGCTCAGAGTAGGGAAAGAAGAGGAGCAGCCTAAAATAGACCATGGGGTCTGAGCCCTATTCTTCAAGGAGTTTCTCAGGTATAGGCAACAGCATGTATGAAAGCACAGAATTTTGAAAGAGGTGTGACGAGAAGGCCCTGGAGGAAGAGTGTATGGGAGCAATGAGGTGGGAGGTCAGACCAAACAAAGCAGGTGGAGAGCAGTCCTGAAGGGGCTTGCCTGCTCTGCTCCAGAGTTGTGCAGGAGTTCACCCTACACAGTAGAAGCCACAGGGACATTTTAAATAGTAGGTGACTTAAAGAAAACAGGTAGAAAAGTGAAGATGAATGAAAATGGAGAGAAGTTAGTGGCTCTTTCCACGTAAAAGAACCTATCTGGTGCTATGAGCGTAGGAAGAAAGTGAACTCTTGTTCTCTGCCTCCAAGAAGCTCATACACTGTTATGTGTTTAGCACCAGGTGGATGCTAATAAAGCTCAGGAGAGACAGATCATTTGAGGCGTGGTGATGAGGTAAAAGGCGGGGAGCAGGCAGGGAATTCTGGGAGTGGGAAACTGGTAAACAAAGGCAGGGAAACGGAAGTAGAAGGAAACAATGTATATTGACAACCTTCTGTGTTCCAGGAACTAAGGGTCCTGTCTATGTATGTGTGTGTATTTTTATTGGAACGGCATTGCACTTTTAGAGTCATTTAGGTAGAATTACCATATTTGTAACACTGAGTCTTTCTACTCCACTCAATCTCTTTTATTAGCGATCTCAAAGAATGAGATTAGAAGATGAGTAGGCAAACAAAAGCCCCAAATCCTCAGTCTTGGAAGTCAGACACTAGTGCCAGATCTATCAGAAATGACAGATGTAACTGTAATATCCAGAAATCTCCTCGGCCTTTTTGGGTCTCATTCCTTATTCTCCTTACGTATAAAATGCTCACTTTCTTATGGCAATAAAATTCTCCCATCTTCCTAGTGTTTGAACAGATTTTCTGCATGTAGGAGACAGATGGATTTGTGTCATGTACACAAACACACGCTCCTTTTCTTCTAGCACTTTCGAGAGCCTGAGAGCTATAACAGACTGGAGGTTGAAAAACTGGTATTTTAACTACAACTGTAATCTCCATAAATGACGTAATTTCAGCAAGCCAAACTGCAAAGCATGTTCCTCCCTACCCAACCAGACAGCCTGACGTTTCCAGCATCAGGATTAGGGAACTGTTTCCAGGAAAAGGCTCCACTCAAGGCCCCTGATAATTATGACGTGATTAATTGGGCTATAAAAGGAGAAAATTAATTTGTGAGATTAGCAGAAATCGACAGTCGTTAACTCTTTGCACTCTAGAATGGGAATCCATTTATGGGATTAGCAGAGAGTAAATAAGAGTTTCAGAAATCAGAACAGGATGAAACGTTAAGGAGGAAGGGGACACCCAGCACATTCCACGCAGCACATTGAGTCCTGGAGGAGGTGGGGTGTGGGAGGGCTAATAAGGGACATGTGTGGGCAGTCTCCTTTACAAATTTGCCCTGGGCTTCATACCAAAGACTAGTTAAGAAGTTCAGTGCCTAGCAGCTATTAATTAACACCGAGGCCTTAGCCAAGTTTCTTGAAGTCTTGGAACTTGTTTCTTTACATGTAAAACTGGCTTAATAAAAAAGAGGGCGTACAACGAGAGAGCGGTGAATATGAAGAGAATCGACGTGTAAAAACTCCAGTAATTCAGCTTCTAGAGGAAGAAAAAAGCCTCCAGTACTTCATAGGTGGCTGATAAGCATTCGCTCCCCCTTTTCTTGAGAGTTTTCCCTCTCTTCTTCCCGGGCCATATTTTTGTCCACAGCACTTATGACCGTCTAACAGTAAGAGATGACATTTCTCTACTGTTGTCCCCACTGGCCTGTCAGCGTCACCAGGGCGGGTTTTGTGCCCACCGCCTTGAACAACGCCTCGCGCTGAAACCCTTCCTCAGGACAGCGTCGTCTTTGATTGTCTCACTTCCACGTCCTGCGTCCATAACATTTCTGGAAAATGTTCCTTGATGGGAAGATATTAGAGAAAAATTGAATTCTTTAAAAAGATGGCCAAGTCTGCCCGATGAGAAACCATCTGCCCAGTGACCTGTTCTCTGGCGCCCTCTGACGGCTGAGCCGAGTCGCCACGAGAGGGCAGCAGATAGCTTTGTCGTGGAGGCGTGTCCCGCGCGGGCTCAGGGACCCGCGGGCCGAGGCTGGGGAGGGCAGGGACGTCACGGACACACATGCAGACGACAGGCGTTTTCGTTTCTTTCTTCACATTCATCTATATAACCTTTGGTGAGATCTACGCTTTTGGGTGAGAAAACGTTACTACGCGCTAAGGAAAAATAAAGGCATCCTCAGAGCAGGACCCACGGCGGAGTCAGCGGCTGCGCCCCTCAGCATGTCCCGAGCTGTGAGTGTGACACGTCATGTTCTCAGACCCCTGAGCCTGCGCGCGGCTGGGGGCCGGGAGCCTGCATCTGTGCAACGAGCGGGCAGGTGATTCTGGTGCACGCTCTTGTCTGAGGACCGCCTCGCCCGTGAGTAGTCTCCAGGCTTTATCAGGGAATCCCAGTGTGTGTTTGCTTGTTTATTTTTTAATTTATAAATTATATACATATATGACTATGCTAATGTATTGTGTACATTACAAAACATTCACAAAAATAGTTTTAAAAAGATGAAAAAAATATACATTAAAGTTTGCATATGAACTTCGCATGCCTCATTTCGGATGAGAGGATGAGTATAACCTATGCCAATTATGTGTCATTTAACCGATCCGCGGGGTGACTGTGACGGCACAGCATTCATTTTCCCAAGTCTGTGGCCCCAACCTAAGATGTAGTGAGGCAGCGTGATTATCTGTAGAGGTTTCACTTCTGCTTCAGTAACATCGCTGGGAATTCTCTCTCTTTCTTTCTCCCTCTCCCTTTTATTCTACCACCCCATAGTATTCACATTTGATGCTGGGAAAAGTGTCATGTTTACCCACTTAACCAACCTGATGTTCCAAGTGCAACGTCTGGGTTGGAAACCGAGTGTGAACTGGTAAGTGTGTTGGCATCAGGTGCTTAAGCACACACGCGCGCACTACACACGTGCACACACGCGCATACACATGTGCACACACACTCTCATCCTTGAGACTACTCCAAGACTGAACCAGTTGCAAAATCATCTGCTATGAAACCTGGCCTAGAAAAAGCTTTAAATGCATAACTATATTCTAATCTGGCTCTTAAATTTTTCTGTTGTCACAGATCTCTAAGAATCTAATGAGATCTATGAACTTTCCAGGGCAGGGGAAAAATACTGATCTGACCATATATATCATTTCAGAGGGTGTAAACACTTCTGGAATTCTCCAAGTGTGGACTCTGAGCCAGCAGTATTAACATCATTAAGGAATTTTCTAGAGTTGCCCCACCTTCAAGCCTACTTAATTATAAACTTTGGGGTGGGAAAAGCACTCTGTGTTTTAGCAAGCCCACCAGGACTCAAGTTTAAGAACACTCCAGAACAGTGATTCTCATACTTGCTTCCTTATTAGAATCACCTGGTGAATTTTTTTAAAAAAGAAGATGATTGATGCCTGGGGTCAAATCTCACCTAATTAAATTAGTATTTCTGGAGGTGGGGCCTGGACTGGACATTGGGATTTTAAAGGCTCTGCAAAGGAGCTCTGTGGACTCAAGCTTTAATAATCCAGGCTACTTCTGACAGCCCCCAAACCAGAGCGTGATAGCAGCAGAGGGGAAGTTGTCAACAGCCTGACGCACTGTTCTCATTTACTGAGGAGACTGAGGCCCAGAGAAACCGAGAGGTTTTTCCAAGACTACACAGCTGCTGCGTGTCACAGCCAGCACCCTCTCACCCTGCCCCAGGAAGTCCCACACACTAAAGTAGTGAGATCAAAGCATTCTGAAGAAGACTGGAAAGTTAGACACACGTGTCTAAAAGCAGCCTGTATCAGGGGGTTTTAGCTGCAAATCACTGATGTCAGCTTGTGGATTTTCCCCTTCAGTCCAATGTCTGCTGTGTTTGCTGCTTATCTTCATCGAATTCCATTCATCGAGCTTTCTTGAGAATGATCTTAAACTTTGCCTGACCAGTGGAAAGCAGGAGAGGTGGTGCTGCCTCGGGATGTCGGGTGTTGGCACTCGGGAGATGGGGCAGAAGAAGCTGGTGCAGGCGCTCAGGCTCCAGGGCCAGTGTCCTGGGTTTAATGCCACTCAGCCGCCCACTAGCTCTGTGTCCTTGGCTTGTTGCCCAGCCTCTTCATGCCTCAGTTTCCTCAGTTCTCAAATAAGGGTGATGATAGCATAGCTACCCCTGATTTTTGTGACTATTAAATGGGTTCTGAGGCACGTGAAGAAGGGCATCTGCCAGAGTAAGTGCTCTGCAAGCGTCCACTCTCTGTCGGTGACAGTGCAGGCAGAGGGCTTGGGGAGCTGCCTTGCTTTCCTTTTCTTTTCTAACCCCAAGGATTATAAAAATCTGCCTCTGCATCCTGGCCTCTTCCACGCAGAGGGGAGTAAAATCACTAAGTAGAGTTAGTTGGAAAATAAAAAGCACAGGAGTGAGTGGGGACAGGAGGCTCTGTGTGGTTCTCGTTATGAGAGGTGCTGTGTTAGTCCGTTTCTGTTGCTTATAACAAAATACACAGAACAGGGTAATTTATAAGAAAATGAAATTTATTCCTTACTGTTTTGAAGGCTGGGAAGTCCAAAGTCCAAGGAGAACATCTGGTGAGGGTCTTGTTAGTGGTGACAGTGACCCAGGGGTCTCACATAGCAGAATGGCAGAGAAGAGACAGACTCTCATGTGATATCCTTTAAAAGTCCCCAGGACCATGCCCACGACCACCATTATTAATCCATTCACTAGGACACAGTCCTCAGAATCTAATCACCTCTTCAAGGCCCCACCTTTCAATTACTATAATAGGATTTCCCACCCTTAACAGTTACAGTGGGGATTAAGCTTCAATTTCTTTGGGGGGGCTATTTAATCCACTGCAGGTGCTTTGAATGACTATATAAAAATACTGATATTGATTATATTTCAATTGATAGTTTTCACTAATTTAGGCTAATGTGAATTAATGAACAGTATAAATTATGACATTTTAAAAAGTGACACATTTTTATTATTTTCAGTTCTATATGGGGACTTTAAATTAGCATAACAAAGCACCCCTTCCTAGATGCTTTTGGAAGAATTAGTGATGGATACAGCACAGTGGTGGAGGGTGTGGACTCTTACCCTCCGATAGTCAGACTCTCTGGGTTTGGATCTCGGATTTCCCATTTGCTGTCATGGGGCCCTGGAAAAGTTATTTACCTTTTTTAAACCTCACTTTACTCTTAGACAAAATGGGGCCAATCATAGTTTCTATATCACAGGGCTGTGTCAAATAAAAATGAACCTGGACTTAGATAAGGAGAAACTCTCTCAAAAGGACTACTGCAATAGGGAGAACTCTTCAATCTCAGGAATCTGCAGACTTCTCAGAAACAAACAGAAAAAAGCTTTTCTTTTAGAGAGAGGGGTCAGCAGAGCTTAGCAGAAGTGGGAAGCTGGGCAAGCAAGGGGGACCAATCCTCCTGCCAGGACCTGCCAGGAGAGTGTCTCCAGAGCTGCTGGTAAGGGGGCGCTTTAGTGCTTGCTAAGGTTTGGGGGCAGGTGGAGTTCAGGGATCTGTGGTGATGACAGAGGTCCGACTAAACAAAGCAGAGGATAAGAAATGTGCAACTGTGAGCACCCGCTCAATTGTTTTGAGGACTGAGTGAAATTATCCATGTATCTCACTTACCAAGATTTGGGGTTATTTCTACTGTGAATGCTTGATTTCAGGATGTTTGAGAGCAGCCTTTTCTTTTTCTCTTAAACAGAATAATTTAGTCACACCACCACGACAATGATAGCATCCCATTTAATGAGCACCTACTACCTGCTTGGAGGGGCTACACACACTGATGGGGTGGTCTCTGAGCTCAAGGAGTTCTCAGTCTGGAGGGAAGGTAGGAAGGGTCAGGTGACATGGCAGGGCAACCTCTCAGACACACAGGATATCGTGGGAGAATGTGGTGGGGGTGTCAATAATGTAGAGGCTGAGAAACCCTGACCTAGACTAAGAAAAAACACATGTACACACACAGGAAAACTGAAAACCATCTCTTCTCTAAATTGGATATGGCAGTTTCCTAATACGTCAGCTTGGCTAGGCTGCACTACATTTCCCCAAATTCTCCTTCCTGTTTCCTGGTGGGGTATGCCACACGAGGGGTCCTCGAGAGCCCTGGAGCGAAGTGAAGCTGAGCAGTCCCCAGCCCACACATGGCCACGGCTATGCCACCTCTCCTTGCTGGGGACGCAGTAGGGCCTGCCCACCTCACCTGCCCCAGACTCTCCTTCAGCATCTCTGATTCCTGGGTCAGCCAGCTGCCTTAGCTCCATGACAAAGGGCTCCACTTCTGCAGGACACCAAACCACGGAAGTCAGAGGCAGCAAGGACAGCCAGGGTGCCCGTCCATCCCCGTGGGCTCCAGCCCATGTGTGTGGGCTTTGGTTTGTTCTTGTCTCTCAGACTGCACATTCGAGTCTGACTGCCTTGCTGGTGGCCGCTGTGGACTCCCAGCTCCAGCACTGGACGCAAAGGCTACAGCCTCATAAAGACAGTGGCCCACTTGTTTTGTCTCCACTTATGATTTTGTAACTTTATGATGGCACTCACATGACCACTGTCATTCCAACAATTATGTAATGTCAAATCCCTGTAGCAAATGTATGTGTGCATGCGTGTGCATGTGTGCACACACACATATTTGATCTCTGATTGAACCCTGACTGACACATCAGGTTAAGAACAAGGCAGACTATTAATGTTTCTAACACAGGACAAAGTAATTTTGTAAAAAGGCAGATATTTTCCTCCCTGGAGTCTATTAATTGGCCTCTCCTACTAATTGTTGTAAACTTTGGGCCTATTCTTTCCTTTCTTTTCCCTTCCTTCCTTCCTTCCTTCCTTCCTTCCTTCCTTCCTTCCTTCCTTCCTTCCTCTTCCTTTCTTGGGTGTCCTATCTCACTTTTTGAGTGATTAGCCCCTGTTAATTACAGTATGTACCTGATTCTCTTCTCTATCCTGCATTTCAAGGGTTGTGTACCAAGACAGTCATTCCATGACTTGGAAACTCAATTTGAGTACACTCATGTGTTCTATGAGATCAACCCAGAGTCTTCAGTCATATCCCGCTGCCACTGGGTCTTTGTAGATTGAAGAATTACGATGTCTGTGTCAGGACGTTCCATTTGACCACCTGGTTTTCTGCCCCATCTGGAGATCCTCCAGAGCCCTTGAGTCTTCCTTCAGCTGCTCAGAGAAGCGCCGTCCTCTGTTCCTGGGGCGACGCTAGCAGGGTGTGAGCCGGGGGAGGTGGAGCTCAGCACGTTGTTAGGACGTCTTCTTGCCTACAGCTGTATGTGTGGCTGGCGTGTTGGGTAAAATCCACTAATGCGTTTCCTCCCTTTTCCTCCATCGTCACTAATAGCCCAAGTCCATCAGCATATTGTGTGTATGTAGCTAAATAATATTTTGAGGTGATAATTTAGGTTTTATCTTTTCTGCTTGATATTTCCCTTTTTTCCTTTCCCCCGTTCAAGTGGGCTTTTGGCCCTGTGCTCGTGGGGCCAGTAGAGTGCTGAGGCAGGGTGAAGAACACGAGAGTGACCCACGTTAAATCCTGGAGCAGTGGCATTCAGAGTTAGCAGCCAGGTGTGGTTATAGAAAACACAGTTTTAATTTTTATGCTCATAGATCTGTGCACTGAAATGACTCAAGCCCCGTGTTCACTTTGTACCACAGAAGCCCACTTCCTGCTTGTTTTGTCTACTCATTTTTAAAATCTTCCTACAGTTTATTTCAGGGCCAAGGACACCACCTCACTCAGTCACAGGGTACAGGAAAAAGAAAACTGTGAGTTCTGGGCATCTCCATTTACACAACAAATTTATTAATTGCCTACTGTGTGCTGGGTCCCATGTTAGGCACTAGGGGTGTAGATTTGAATTAGACACTGTCCTTGCCTCAAAGAACTAGTAGTCCAAAGTGTAGAGAAATAAGTCATGTACACAGATAAGCAAAACAAAGCTGTCCACTCCCATACAAGGAGTTTCTGGACAGTGTGAAGAACAACCTTGGGTGTGTGTGTGTGTGTGTGTGTGTGTGTGTGTGTGTGTGTACACACAAGGGATCTCCCAAGGGAGAAGCCCACTCATCTTCACCCTTTGTCTCCTTTTTTGTGTGTGAGCAAGATGTAATAACAAACAAACAAAAATAGAATGGTTGCTTTCAACGTTTTCCAGGTTGTGGAAGGTTTGCCACGATTATCTGGGATGTGAATTCTAAGCTGCTTTGGTGGCACATATACAAAATGTTGCTCTTCTCCCAGTCCCAAAGGCAGTACAGTCAGACCATACACACAGCCCTGTGCCTCCTCCTTCAACAGCTCGGCTAGAGAGTTGTCAGTGCTGTGATCCAGGCCAAGCCAGGGTCTGGGTGGCTTTTTCTCTGACAAGCAGGAATCACAAGCACCTTGTGGTGTGCTCATGAATGGCAGCAGGGCTGGTGCCGTCGGGCCCAGTTTGCACAGCAGCTCCGGGTATGACAGGGCTAGCTTGTCAACAGGCTGCTGAGCCTTGATGCTGACACTGAGTGTGACGGATTACAGCACGAAAGGGGTTCTAACACAGATGCTGCTGGGAGGGATGGCCCTCCCCAGCCCCATTTCCTTTGTTTCCTGTCTCTTCCTTTTATGTCCTCTTTTCCATGGTAAGCTATTTCCCCTAATTTTATAGTAACTGGATTTGAAAAATGGCCATTTGTGTGAAAATTTGTCAAGCACTTGATTCAGTTCTTCATCTATAAAATGATAAGACCGGATTCGATGATGACTACAATCCTTTTTTTCTGAAATTCTGAGTCAAAGAAAACCCCTAAATAAGGAACTGATACCTCTTGTCCCCATTTGTATTTCTTCATTAGAAAACTCAGGTAGGTGAATCTGTCCTAATGACCCAATGTCTCTGAACTTCTGGAACCTCATTACCTGGGTCACCCATTAGGATTGAGCGCAATGTACTACCTTGACAGAGTTTGGATGTGTTGTCCCCGCCAAAACTCATATGGAAATTTGATCCCCAATGTGGCAGTGTTGGAAACTGATTGAGCCATGGGGGCAGATCCCTCATGAATGGATTAATCCTCTCCCTGGTGGAGGGGGGAGTAATGAGTGAGTTCTTGCTCTATTAGTTCCTGCAACAGCTGGTTGTTTATAGGACCCTGGCACCTCCTCTCTCTCTCTTGCTTTTTCCCTCTTACTTCCTCTCACCATGAGATCTGCTTGTACCCGCTGGCTGCCTGCCACTTTCCACCACGAGTAGAGGCAGCCTGACGCCCGTGCCAAATGCAACTGTCCCAGAATCATAAGCCAAATAAACCTATTTTCCTTACAAATTACCCAGTCTCAGGTATTTCTGTTATAGCAACACAAAACGGGCTAATACAGAAAGTTGGTACCAAGGAGTGGGGTGTTGCTATACAGATACCTGAAAATGTGGATGCAGCTTTGGAACTGGGTAATGGGCAAAGATTAGAGGAGTTTGGAGGACTTAGAAGAAGAGAAAAAGATGAAAGAATGTTTGGAACATTTTAGAGATTGATTAAATGGTTGTGATGAAAATGTTGATAGAAATGTGGACAGTACAGTAAAGACCATGCTGATGATGAGGTTTCAGATAGAAATGAGGAACTTATCAGGAATTGGACAAAAGGTCACCCTTGCTACACCATAGCAAGGAATTTGGCTGCATTGTGTACATGCCTTTGGACTCTGTGTAAGGTGGGACTTAAGAGTTGTGAGCCAGAATGTGTGGCAGAAGAAATTTCTAAGCAGGAAAGCATTAAGGAAGCTGCATGGTTACTTTTAACAGCCTACACTGAATTATGGCAGCAAAGGCATGTTGTAAAGCCAGAATTTAAAAGGGAAGCAGAGCATAAAGATTTGGAAAATTTGCAGCCTGGCCATGAGGTCCTTGTATCAATATTAATCAGTAGAGAGGGAGCTTCTGCTGGGCTGTGACAGGGCCTGACTCATCTTTGTCATTGGTGCCTGCTGGGCAGTGATCTAAATCAATGGTTGCTTAAAGTGGTTGGTTTTCAGTATCACCTGTTTTGCTTTAAAAAATAAGTGACTGGCAAACACCAGACTTCCGAGCCTTATGCCCAGATTTTCAGTGCAGTAGGTTTAGGCTGGGGCTCAGGAAATCTGTAATTTTAGAACATTTCCTAGGTGATCAGACAAGTTTCAGAATAAATGTTAAACTGAATTGAAACTGTGTGTGTGTGCACACGTGCATGCATATTTATAGTTTTCCCTATGAGATCACACCTGCCTATCTGCTCATCTTTCTTCCTTCTGCCTATTAAGTTTCAGGTGCCAGATGTGATCTCTGGTCTCATAGAGTTCTCTCTGTAGTGAGGGCAAAGTCATAGTGTGTAACTCTGTTATCTTCAGTACCTAGCCCCCAAATGGCCTGCACAGAGTAAATGATTATTAATTGCTTTATTGATAACTACTAGAAACCCAGTTTACTGTGTGCCCAACCCACACAGTGTGGCCTGTCAGCCTGGCAGGGCAGAAGTGGGACTCTCTGGCCCTTGATATCTTCTGAGACCCTCCTTGCTGCACATCAGTCACGGTGACCATCCTGTTGGGTGACTTCAAAATTTTCTGGATGATTGACTGTCTTTCAACAGTCCTTTTAGAGATGGGGAAAGTGAGACTTAGAAAATAACTATTCCAGGTCCCCTGAGCTGGTATGTGGTGGAGTTAGGGTTTAACCCCAAATCAACAGAATGAATTTGACTCCATATTAGTGCCTGACTCATAAAACCAAAGTTAATATCTTAATATAAACATAAAATTAATAATACCTATTGCCTTAATACCAGGCAATGGGCTGACAAAATTATTACACACACGACTTTAACAAAACTTTTTTTTGTTTGACCAAAGGAAGCATTTGCAGAAAAGATATTAATTCAACACTTTGCCCCTCCTTCCTAAAACACACACAATCTTTATCATATTACCTCTAAGTTCAGATTTTATTTTATTTTATTTGGCAGCTGGCTGCTACAGGGATCCGAACCTGTGACCTTGGTGTTATAAGGTTGTGCTCTAACCAACTGAGCTAATCAGCCAACCAGATTTTAATTTAACATACGTAAGGGAACCCTAATAAATGATGACAGGCTCAAAAGACTAGTCACAAGTAACTCAAGATAAGCAAAAAAGGCATCAAATAAAAATTTTTATGATACATCAACCACTCTTTTTCCCAATAAATCTTGAAAACAAAAATTGGTCCCAGTTTCTCATTTTTAATGTACTTTCCTCCTCTGAATTATGTAAAGCTTCCAAGGATATAAATATCTCTATACACAAAGGAGCAGTATGGCAGTACATGTGACTTTATACATCTGACACTTTTAAGGAAAAAATTCATGAAAATTTTGCTTTAAACCTATTTTTAAATTCTAAAAAGAAGCTAATATGAAAACATTTTAAATCTAATTTGTTGACGGGCCAAATTATTTTTTATTTGAAAATAACAAAATTATAACTTGAGCAAAGCTGGTTGGAAACGAGAAGGAGTAATTCTGCCTTCCCTAAGCTTTGTCAGTGAGGAAGCTGGTAGCAATTAACAAGCCCAAGAAGAGAAGAGGGAGTTGAGTGTATCTTCCCACGTTCTGTAGAGTCAGAGCGGCTCATCGCAGAGGTTTAAACTGGTCCATCTCCCTAGAAGGTAGAAAAAGTGAATGAACTGTGGTGTCATTTCTTTTTCTTAAATTGTTTTTTCTACTCGCCTCCCTCCTGCCCCTCCCCGTTAGCCTTCTTCCTCCTGCCCCTCACTGGTTGCCCCTTGAATGTTTCCTGTACTTTTCTGACTTTGTTTCAGAGCTTTAATCTGTCACTTACCTCTGCTGAGGTTATACGAGTTGAAGCTTCATTTTGTTTTTCATCATTTATTATTAAAAATAATTTTGGTAAGAGGCCCAGAGAGATCAAGCGCTGTGTGGAAAGCCACAGCTAATGCGTAGAGGAGCCGGGACTCGAACCCGGGAGGCTGAACGCAGAGTTTGTGCTCCCTTCCTTCAAGCCATTCTGCCTCACTAATTTCCATGGTGTTAGTAAATGACAATCAGCGCCATTTACCGAGGCTTCTCAGTGTTGATATGGATGCATGTTTATCCCTGTGTGTTAGGCACTCAGTTGGCAATCTTAGGAGGTAGGTATGAACCAGGTTTACGGATGAGAAACCATCGAGGGCAGGTGACTGGACCAAGACCACACAGCTGGCATTCAGACCAGGACTGAAGGACCGTGCCGGGCTCAGGAAGCTCTCCATAACTACTTCTGCCTGAATGAATGGATCGTGGCCTGCACCCTCTCAGTAGATTAGACAAGAGGTGGAAAGAGGGTAACTGAGTGAGAGGATAGCTGACTTGCTTGGGGCACTCAGCAGTGAGTTTTGGAAGTAGGCTGAGAGCCCAAGTCACCTGCAGAGTCCTGCTGGTGTAGGAATGCTGACCAGCTGTGTGCGAGGCAAACTGCAGACAAGAAAGGAGTCCTCAGTGGGCTGGTTTTTAAAAACTGCCTCTTGTGCACGGAAATATTTAGTAGTGAAGTTTCGTGATGTCTGCAAATTACTTTCCAAGAATTCAGAAAGAGACAGGGTAGGCAAATATTAACAATCTGTGGATATAGGTGAAAGTATACAGGTGTTCGTTGTACTATTCCTTCAACTTTTATGTATATTTGAAGTTTTCAAAATAAAAAGTTGGGGAAGAAAGAGAGAGGAGAGAGGGAGGAAGAGAGGAAAGGAAAAGAGAATTCTGGTGGTGTACATTCTCTCTCTGTGATATTCGAGAGCCATGCCCCAACAGCCATGGAGTCCATCCACCCCACTAGAGACTTGACACTCTTTCCACTATCAAGTGATTCGGTCATTATGATCACCAAAATATGGTGTCTGAATAAATAAAACCCACTGAAAAGAGTCTATGTACTGGCACCTGTGAGTGTGTTTTTAATTGACAGATAATCTGCAGATTTAGTAAACTACTATCATTTATTCAAAGAGCAATCATATTTTCAATAAATCTTGCAAAGAAAATGTACTACTCAGCTAAAATATATGACTCTCTTTTTAGCTGATTTAGCAAACATTAATTCATTTTGGATGAATTACAGGATTTAAATGCTCAATATACTTAACTGCTATTACAAAAATAATTTTGGTGGATTACTAACTGGTAGTTCCTACACCCCCCATCATCCAATTATGTATGTATAAAGACCAAAAAATTTAAATACAAAATGATAGAATTGAAAATTTATAAAACAAAAATTCAATAGGCAGTAAAATTTATTTGTAATACATGCATTTTACTATTTGAATTTTAGGACTTTAATAATATTTTTACATTTTAAAAGTAATATATGATTATTACAATTTTTTTGGAATACCATAGTCTAGAAAGAAAGAAAAAAGGCAGTCTTCTTACCCAGAAACAACTATCATTTAACATTTTGGTTGGATTTGCTTTTTTTTCCTACTCATGATGGTTTTTTAAAAAAATTTTTATTTATATAATTGTATATTATGTAGAATTTTCATACCTCACTCTTTTCAAATAACACTATATCATAAACATTTTCACTATTATTGTAGCCTTGGGGAAAATACTCTTTTAAGATAGGGGAGATAAAAATAAGAAAAAACAAACTCAGGGAAGATATACAAAAAATTATGTAACCTTACATAGGTGGGGAGACTGGAGGGGACTGTTGAATGGAAGACAAAGGTGGGGGGAGACTTGCCAACTGAAGACCTTATGTATTTCTGTGTGTGTATACACACACGCACATATTTAATTTTTGAGCTATGCGCATATAATACTTTAAAAAATTTAAATAAAATGATTGAATCATTTAAAGTTTTGCCATAATATTATATTAAGTGGATAGACCATAATCTACATTTATTTACATAATTCCCCAATTAAGGAACTATCGAGTTTTGTTCAATTTTTTTTCTCATACATCAATCTATGCTTTTAATAACTTTGTGTGTGTGTGAATAATTACCTGATCTGATTTGGTCATTAGTTGAAATAATCAGACTGTCTTACTGTCATAGGTCTACTTTAATTTTTTTATATATATTATTGTTGATATTTTATGATAGTATTTAGAGACTAAACGTACGTAATTTTTTTTCTTCTCATATAAGAACCACTTCTCTTTTCTATATCAGATGTCCTATCAAAATAAAGCCTTGACATTGGTATGCTCTGTTCTCTTGAGGAAATGAGAACATTCTGGGCCAGACCATGATGTATTATTGCTAACAATATGCCCATACGACAAATGCTCACTTCCTGTGGATCTTCATATAAACGTCATTGTGAACTTTTATATGTAGATGAAGTCCTTTGTTACCAGGACTATGGCCAACTGGAAGACTATGGCTCAAAATTGTGGTCAACTCCAGCCTGGGTGTGTTTACGTGCCCGGTGAGCAGAACTCCTGGGTTCTGGTAATGTGACGTCACCGTTACCATGAGCTGATGAAATGGGCTAAGGAGTTCCCAGCTGCTGGCAGCCACACCCACCAGCCTCTCATCCCATTAGCACTGGCGGCCTGACTTGGTCTCTCTCATGCTGAGAAGCAAAGACAAAGACCTTAACTTACCCCCCCACAGCAGCCACAACACCGGCAGTCTCCAAAGAGGGTCCCCAGGAGGCCGTTGATCACCTGGATGGCGCAGAGAATCATCTGGATTCCTCCTATGATCAGCAGGATGGAGAAGAGGGTCAGATTCCAGGGAACCACATTAGCTGGTGCTTGGCACAGCCTCCACAAGTCTTTGTCATTGAGATAATTCCTGTTGGTGACATGGGGGATAAAGGAGACATCTGTAAAAAGTATGCTATTACCTAGATTAGAAAGTCACCATAGCAATTTTTCTTGTGCAGTACTTTGCATCCAAAACAAGCTCCATGAGAAAATACTCTGTAATAACAACAGTAAAAAAAACCAAAACCTGTCATTTTTGTTGAATGCATCCTATGTGCCAGACCCATTCTAAACACTTTATATGTATTCACTTATTTATTCTTCATAGAAACCTATGGCTGGTTCTTTTCTTCCATTTCACAAATAAGGAAATCAAGGCACAGAGAGGTTAAGTGATTGCACCCAGGTCACACAGCTACTAAGGCAGAGCAATTTTTGGAACTGACCAAGAGGATGGGTAAATTCACTATCTATGAACGGCCAGAAAAATGAAGACACACTGGGAGGAGAATTTCACAAATGCTCATGGCTTTTATCTTAGCTGTTGCCATTAGAGAACTTTTTGACTTTTGACAAATTATCTGTCAAGTCTAGTGGCCATCTGAAACCACGTAAAGTACAATTGTGTCACATGGCTCAAGGGAAAGGCCTGATTTTTTAAGGTCTAATTTAATTAAACTATGAATTTGACTCAACTATATTTTTTGTTAATGTGTAGGAATTCCACAAGCAAAAAGAATTAATTTTCTTTAAAAGGGAGAATTACTCTGCTGCCTTAGTACATATTTTACATAAACTTTGAATTAGGAGAAGTTGTAATATATATCTCATTATATAGAGAGAGCTCGCTGCAATGCAAAGGCATCGTCCTGAAGGAGGCATGTGAGGTGTGTGATCCCGAGACAAAAAGGAGAGTGAAGTGTGTAGAATCTTGTGGGTTACATTAGCTCCTTCTCACATTCTCAGAGCCAAAGACCATCCGCTCCATCTTTCTTTACACTTCCTCCATCCTTTCAGGGCCTCAATGGAAAAGTCTCTGTCTAGCTTGTGAGTTCATGTTCATCTTATTGTTTTTAGATCTTTATGTCGACCTCTGACATTTCCGGTGAATCCTCAGTGCTCTGTACACATTCCTTTAAATACATTCTCTACTGAGATTTCAAAAATTCTTTAAAATGATGGAAGATGCTCCAGGGTTTAATAGGGCAGAAGAAATAAAGGAAGAAATGGGCATTTTGGTCTTGATTTAGAAATAAAACATTGGTTGTGCATTGATTCACCTTTCTATAAAAGCATGGGTTCTAGCAGCTTGCTAGTGACCTTGTGCCTACCTGCAAAATAAAGGGAACTGCATCATCATATCGTGGGGTTACTATGAGGATTACATGAGCTAACATGAGTAAAGTGCTTAGAACAGTGCCTAGCATGTAGTAGTTGCTCAGTAAATGCAGTAGTGTCTTATTTTACTTAATCCAAGCAGCCTGGTCTAGTGGAAAGACCCTGGTATTTTGGATTCAGATGAACCTGGGGTTGAATCTAAGCTTTCCTCTTACTAGCTGTGTGTTCCTCGTACAAGTTACTAACCCTTCTTTGGCATCAGTTTCTTCATCTATGAAATGGGCTAAGAGCCACCTCACAATTGTGAGCATTCACCGAGATGATACATCTTTGTTGTTGCATGAGACTGTCTTTTCAATACCTTTTTTTTTTTTGTCTTTTTGTGACCAGCCGCACCGCGCTCAGCCAGTGAGCAAACCGGCCATCCTTATATAGGATCCGAATCCGCGGCGGGAGCACTACTGCGCTCCCAGCGCCGCACTCTCCCGAGTGCTCCACGGGGTTGGCCCTTCAATACCTTTTTTAAAAAAATCAAACATCCATCTTTCAGTTCTGTATCTTTCCATGTATTCCTTTCTATCTTTACGATTTTTAAACTTGGAGATTATAAAAGGTTCAAAAGATACATACAACATTTTCCAGGCACACTTCATAAAGAAAATATTCTGAGGCGAGGTAACTGGCAATCCTGAGTTCCGTCCCCCTTCTGCAGAGTCTGTACGTGGCAGGACGACAGCACCTCCTGGTGGTGGCACTAGTGAAACACTCACGGGGTGGGACTTGGAAGCAAGGATTGAATTTGGGTGCCTGGAGACATCCTCTGAGACCCACTCCTGTGGCTGCCTCACCCCTCATAAGCCACCAGCGATCGCTGTCCTAGGCCCTCTTCTTTACGCCCAGACACTCAGGTTGAGAGTCTCAGAGATCCTGGCAAAGGAAGGCTGTGTGCACGTGAAGTTTGATTGCTGTGTCCAACTCTCCAACCCCAGGGAGGAAGGGGGCTGGAATTTTTCATGGACCTGATAGCTAACCACGTTTCCACATTCTGTGAGGCAAGGAGAGCCAGGGCAGTTGAAAACCACTTAACTGGCATTTTAATGCATCCAGTTACAAAGGGCATTTCCCCCTGAGCTGCAGCATCCCATCAACACTGGAGGAGAAAGCCACGGTCTTCTCACAACTCCCTCCTGGCCAGCAACCAAGGCGGCTGAGGAAAGGGTCAAGGGGAGCCCAAATGCTTTGCCTGGCCCACTTTGCCAGGCCAATGCAGGTGTCACCTCCTCCTGGAGAAGCTCTGCGTTGCTCCTCCTGCCCTCAGACTGGCTGTGGTACTCTCTGTGCTTCCCAGCACTCTTTTTCTAGTACACAGCCTCTGGGACCCTGTGCTGGCATCATTTGTCCATTTGTTTGTTTTCTCTTATGGGATTGTAAACCCATAAGTGCAGAGACCATGTTCCCCAGTCAGTACCCCCACTTCTGTCCCTAGTTCCAGCACAGGGAGTGTTCGATTAATAGCAGCCACTATTGTTTACCAGGTCCTGACAGTGAGCCAGGCACGGGGCTGGCTGTTTTACATCATCTTTCTTAATGCTACAAGGATTGCTGCTTTAATGGAACAGTGCCTGGCATAGAGTAGCCTTCAGTAAATATTTGCTGAGTGAATGAACATATACCCATTTTATAGATAAAGAAGTTGAGGCTAGTAAATAGAAGATTTCATCTTAGGTCTGTCTGGCTCCAAAGCCAGTGCACAAACTCCTTTTATTTGAGTAGTTATATTCCTTAGTATATTTAAAATATGATTTATTTATTTAAAATATTATCGTAAATATTTAAAAGATGGTTTATTTAATTTACATAATACATATATAATAGTATGTCAATCAAGTTTACCTATATCACATTAAAGAGATTATTCTCTTTGAACCTTTTTGTGCCTAGTTGAAAGGATAGAAATTAAGTCACAAGGTCATTATAAAAGCATAACATTTTAGAAAATTCTAAAACATTATAATAAATTCCATTCACAATAATGAATTATATCACAAAAATGAATAATAAGGCTGTCTGTTTACCAAGCGGTATGTGGCAGGCCCTGTACGTCATACTGCTTTATCCTCACCTGAACCCATAAATTAGATGATGACGTTACCCCATTCCACAGATGGAGAGCCCGAGGGATGAAACACCACCCAAGACTGCACCACTGGTATGTGGCAGAAGTGTGACTGGACCCTAAGTTGAGCAAAGGTGAAACTAGTTCCTAATGCTTGTGAAGCTGCCTGCTTCGTGGAAGCTGGACATGTGATGCAGTCCTGTGTCACCTAATGCATGTGGCTCTCAGCTTGTGGCAATATGCTCACGAGCAGCTGGTGGGGTTCCTTGCTAATGAGTAATCTTTGCGGTGCAAATGCAGGTGTTCTTGACTGGAAGGCCAGGCGGACCTTCCATTGCGTCCAGTGTGACCTGGCGCGCTCTCTCCTGACCACTCAGCTCTCGCCAGGAGGCAGCAGGAGGGCCACAGCCGGGCCGGGGGCAGCTGGCCAGGGCCACGCTGGGGCCACCTGTCGTCTCAGGACGGAAGGCCTCGGAGCCAGGAGGTTCCACCTCAAAGGAAGCTGAGAGGGCAGATACCAAAATGTCCCAGGTTTCTTTTTCTTTCAGTCTGCTTCTCTAATGTGCTTCTCATGGCTGTCTCTGGTCCTTTAATACTTTTCTGAGGAAAACAGTGCTAAATTCTATGGCATTGAAGAGAATTCTGGGATTCTGTACACCAAGCTAGAAATCTCAGAGCCGCCTCGATAACCTTCCTCTTCTCTCCTCACAGCTAATGCTGACGACGCCGTCTCAGACAGTCTCTGACGTTTGTCTCTTTTATTTACTTATTGATTTGGGGGCCTGGAGTTCCCAGCACTGCGCTGCCAACACGTGAGCAAAGCAGCCAGCCCACTGTCTCATCCGCACCCTTCCCTTCCTCCTCCACCGGCCAGCGGCCAGCGGGCCTGTCAGTCTGCAGGACGTCCCCTGCTGCTCCCCTAGGTCCTGCGGTCCGGCCTGCCTCTCAGTCACCCCCATCGTGTGGTGTCCCTTTTGCTCCTGTCCCCCATGTTTACCCTGAGCTTCCGGCTGCAGTGTCCTGATATTCCCTGAGCATGTTGGGCCTTTTCATGCCTGGAATGTGCCTTCTCTCTCTCTTTCTCTGGAAGGTAGATTTCTGCTCATTCTCCCAACCCAGCACCTGTCACCTCCTTGGGGAAGTTTCTCTTGCACTCCTTCCCACATCCCCACTTTCTGCACTGAGAGCATCTGTCCCATGTTGTCACTTAACTAACCATGTGCTCACGGGGCGGGAAGCATGTCTACCTCTTTTACATGTCTGGGATAGTCTTCAACACAGAGTAAGATGTCAACAAAGTGTATTTAAATTTGTTTTCCTTCTACTAATTACTACTAATCACTGTGAAGCCCTGGGCAAATTAACCTTTCTGAACTTCATTTCTCTCCTCCAGGGATAAGCATTCTCAAACTTATGAGGACGATTAAGTGAGATAATGCATGCGAAACCACTTAGCACTTCATCCCTGGGAAGGAGGAGGAGTAGGAAGAGGAGGAGAAGAGGAGAAAAGAGGAAGCAGATCATGCAGGAGAAGCAGCCACCATGGCTGCGGCCACTGGTGATAGGGGAGAGTGACAACTGTCTGAGCCTTCTTGTGTGGGCTCAAAAAGTGACTGGCCTGGGCCGAGCCTGTGGCGCACTCGGGAGGGTGCTGCGCTGGGAGCGCGGCAACGCTCCCAGCGGCCGCGGGTTCGGATCCTATATAGGAATGGCCGGTACACTCACTGGCTGAGTGCCGGTCACGAAAAAGAAAAAAAAAAAAAAAAAAAAAAAAAGTGACTGGCCTGTCTCACTGGGCAGCTGTGCGTGCGTGTGGGTTCGCAGCTGCAGTGCTTACACCTGGGATCCGGCAGCTGGGAAGTGTGCACAGCGCAGTGAAAAGAGCAGGCGACAAGGCCCAAGAGCTTTGCTAGAAGGGAATCGAGGCAAAAGGCAGGTGGACGGATCAATATAAATTGTGTGGTAGAAAAAGCGTTGTCACTTAGAGTCAGAAACCTTGGATTCGAGCTTCAGTCATTAAGAAACTGAATTCCTTTGGGCTAGTCTCTTGTCCTTTCTGGGCCTCAGCTGTCTCACCTCTGAGAGAAAGTTACTGTCACAGACTTTTGGTGAGGATGCAGTGGAACACTGTGGGTGACAGCACTTTGTTAACTGGAAAACAGCAAGCAATAGAAGGTTCAGTTACTGTTACAAGAGACTCAAGATGAGCTTCTGCAGTCAGAGGGAAGGTTTGTCAGCACCACACTCAGCCAGTGAGCAAACTGGCCATCCCTATATAGGATCCGAACCCGTGGCCTTGGTGTTATCAGCACCGCACTCTACCGAGTGAGCCACGGGCCGGCCTTAGAGGGAAGGTTTGGAGCTGGTGGAGGGAGATAAGATCAAGAAGGAACATGTGCCGTTGTGTCAAGCTAGGAGACGGGATGTGAGCAGAGGCAGAGTGCTGCTGAGAGTGCCAGGGGACAGACGGGACGCAGAGACGCCTCCGCCCACCCCCACCCGGGAACGCCCTTCCTGCAGCAATCGCGGCGGCTTCATGCCTTGCACGGAGAGTGGCCTTACGTCTTGTGTGGGATTGAATTCTAAAGTCAGGGCATGAGGGGAGAAAATGTGAATAGTCAAAATCACTCTCAAATAGTCCATCAATCACCTGGAAAGTTTAATATGTGTATGGTTTTCTAATATACCCTGTACAGTAATATTTTAAAGATCACATTATAGTTCGAAGCCACTGTGCAGATGTGCAGGTATTCAAATCACTCTCCCCTGGGATAGTCATCGCAGCTGTACAGTGAACAGAAGGTGGGTGGGGACTTCTGAAACATTCCTGCTTGCCCACAGCATTTACTCTATTCTGTTTTTATTATTAAACTTTTATAATTTGATACCTGTAAATGGATGAGTCAGTGCTGTTGTGAGGAGCAGACAAAATAACAGATGTGAAAACATCTATCACAGAGTAATGGAAATGGCTAACATGATTCGTAATAAACGGCTGTGATGTGAATGAAAACTTGCTTCACCACAAGAACAGATACTTTGAAAAATGGTTTCCTATCTTTCCCCCAAGTTGGCATTTCCAGGCCAGCCGTCACTCTCCTGTCCGTGGGCGTTGGTCACAGCCCATCCAAGCCAGGCATGAGTGTGTGAGGGGAGGCCGTTAGGTCCTAAAGTCAGCACAGGTGAGACCATCGTGCTGTTTGACACGTTACTTGGCATCTGTTGTGTTTCTTTTCTCCCTCCTTTGTTTTGGACATAGATTTGTTCTAATTAGTTCATCAGGCATAGCATTATTCATATAACAGAATAAATAGAAAAATATGTTTAATGCTGCACTGATGCGGTTGATACAAATAGTAGGAGAAGGATCCTTGAAGCAAACATAATCTGCAGCTTCACAGACACACCCATAGGTGGGAGAGAGTGAGCTGTCAGAGGTGGCTTGGCCTTCTGGTGTCTGAAATCTATGCTCAAGCAAGTCAACCCTGTAGCAGTGGAGCCCCAAAGTCCAATGCAAGATAAAAGGGCTTTCTACAATCAACTAAAAACATTTGGGGATCACTGCATGTGACAGGAGGATGTCAGACTGCACTGTTTAACTATGAGAACAGGACAGGGCTAGTTCCTGTGGATGCCTGTGAACCAACTGAGACCTCATGTCACAAGAGAACCAGTGCCTGCCACCTCCCCACCTCTGAAGCCTGTTTTTGAGTTTCTTTAGAATCTCAGGGTAAATTACATACTAATACATAGGGGTTCGAGTTAATATATTAGTGTCCTACAGATTTTTTAGGTGTGGACCCATCCTTGCATAGGAAGACCCAACAATCGTATTTCCTGACCCCCTAGGATGTATCAGTCACTGTGCTGGGCAGAGGGGTTGAGACAGTGAACACAACCGAAATGGTTCAAGCCCTCCTGGAGGTTAAAGTCTGGTGCAGCACGTGTAACAGAACCATCTGCCACGGTGGAGATGTCCTACATCTGTGCTGTTCATTACAGTAGCTACAAGCCATAGATGGCTAACGAGCGCTTGAAATACGACTGGTGTGATTGAGGAATTGAATTTTTAACTTTATTTCATTTAAATAACCACATATGGCCACTGGCTACTGTGCTGGACAGCGCCGCCTAGGGGCAGAAGGACATGTGATATGAAGAGGCTGAGACTCGAAGCCAGAAGACCTGAGTTTGAGCCCTGCCTCTGCCCCCAATTAACTGTATGACTTCAAGCAAGTTAAATTTATTAAGTCTGCCTTGGCAGAGAGTAACTACCTCTTAGGTTTGCTATGGAAATTAAATTATAAATTTGTGGGAAAAATGCTTTTTACAACGTACAAAGTACCATGAAAATATGAAATGTTATTTTAATGAGTTCTGTTAACATTAGCTCTCATGAAGAACCTACAATGTTTTAAATGTCATATTCTGTAAATTCGCCCCTTAACAGATGAATTATAGGCAATCTGGGGTGATAGTGAAAGCCTTTGAGCCCAGTCAGTGAGTAATCATTCTCGTTTTCTATTATAAGATTTGTAACAAAAGCCACTACTCTGTTTACTAATGTTATTAGTTTTCTTGTGTTGCTGCTAATAAATATTTGGATGCCAGCAGTGACACCACAAATCTCTTCCTTCCCTCAGGCCAACTGAGGCATTATCTCTCAGTTATTTCTCCCAGTGTCTGTCAAAAGAGCAATGATAGGCGAGATCCTATGCAACCTGGCTCCACCCTGCAACTCCAGCTCCATCTCACAGGAGCAACATGCCTGAGATTTATATGAAGGTATTTCAAAGTTTGTGGAAAATGGAATGAAGAGATAATATGAATTTGTCCATTAACTTGTTGAAGATCCCTCATACAATGAACAAACATTATGTTCAGTGTCTCCCTTTGGACAATTTACCTGCCTGAGCCCCTTCTGGGCATTGCAGGGTATAGCCTTACCCGTTTTGGAAGGGGTAGCCCCATGTATTCTCGCCCAAGAGACATTTAGGACCCTTGTTGATTGCGACTGCTGAGATGATAAATGAGTATCCAGCACCCAAGAATCCAATCGCAGCAAATATTGTGGAAGTGAACATCTGAAAGACAAGGAGAGAGACAGCCGAGTTCTTCAGGTGGTCCAGAGGTTGTGCTCAGCAAACCTAACCAGCCTCTTGCTAAACATGGCGAAGTTCTCTGGTCTCATTATCCCGCTGAGGTTAAGTTACTGTGGTGTCTCATATGGTAGGCAGATTCTGCTTAGGAGAAAGAGAAGAAGTCTAGAACATCTCCTCAGTGGTCCTAGTTACATTCCTTGAGGCCAACAAGATTAAGGCCGGCATCTCTTCCATGTGGCAGCAGCCTTTAAAATATCTGAAGGTCACCTTGACATCTCTCACCCCATTGCACCCTCTGAAAATTCTCTTCTTTAGGTTAAACAATCCCAACAATTTTGGTTCTTCTAAATATTTTTATATGACAGAGATTAATTAGTGAAAAATAGATGACACTAGCATCTTTCTATTTTCAATTATAAAATCAAAATAGAATTATAGACAGCAGTGGAAAGGATAATTCTTTCTAGTTTATCTTGTTGAGCTGCTTGACACAACTGTGTACAAAACAGAATTATAGAGTGTGAAAGCAGAAGCAATCCTGGAGCCTGTCTCTTTGCAGAACTGACTATTCCATCCTTCCTACCTCCCACGCCCTCTACTCTGGCCAGTGTAAACTTCTATCACAGCACAGTGCCCGTAACACATGAATGCATAGCTTTTTAATGGCTGTCTTCTCCAAACAGAGCACAAGCTCCTTGAAGTCGTGAACAATGAGTTATTTGAAGATAGGGCATTGCTCCACCCTACCACAGTCTATGGTTTTTCTTCTTCCTAGCTTACCAAAGGCACCGAGGAGAAGTACTTGTTGGATGTTTTCAGTGACTAGTAAGGCTTATTATCACTAATTTTTTACATTTTTCCCATAAATTTTTATGTCTAGGGTATCTTAAATTTACTCTTACCATCAAGAACATTTGTGAATTTAATCTAGGTCAGAAATAAATAAAAATTTTTGTCAATTTACCATGCTAGAACAGGCAATCTCTTTCCCAAAGGATGTGTAGTTGAATAATTTGGGGACTTGCTGGATTATGTAAATAGGTTTCGCTCCTGTTGTACTTTTAAGAAAATTTATGATATGCTAATGTGTGTGAACCTCTGAGAAGGGGATATACCATGTATGCTGGAATATAAAGAAAATGATTAGCTCTCAAATTATCCTTCAGAAGTAAGGAAATTGCCTTATGACTGAGTCCTTATTTCATTTATCAGGCAACACGGTACTTCCTCAAATACTTTATTTTGAACAACCAAATACTGTGTGGAGAAGACATTAGTCAGAAACAACCCACTCAATGTGAGATGACAGAGTTGTTTAGAAAGTTTTTTCTTAATACACATTTATTAATTATTCCACGAATGTTGACCCCACAATTCCTAGTTCTGGATATTATAGTTAACAAACCTTTTAAAAGGTATTCTAACATGAGCACACTTTTATGCTTACAATGTAGGGATTATTAATATATATCTGCAAGAGGAGTGTTTGAACACTGTCTTTTGGGAATTGATATTTGTGACTAAAATTTGCACTGATAATATCCATCATACTTGGATACAAAAATGTTGTGGCCAAACTTAAATGGAAGAGAAAATGTGCTGTGGGAAACTTTAGATGGCTCAAAGGGTGTCATTAGTAGTAGCAAAGTTGTTGATGTCAACGAGGCATGAATACATTTTAAAATGAGTGGATGAAATGTCATAGTTCAAAATCAATATATTAAAATATTGTGTATTTTTTTATAACATGTGATTTAAAATATGTATGTGTCACCGAAAGTTTGTATGTTAATGTTGGTCAAACAGATTTTTTGGAAACTTCTTCATGATAATTAAGAATAAGAGATGGGTTTATATTTAGTTTTGCCGTACAGTAAGGTATACAGTATAGCATAATTTGCAGACTTTTCCAATCTCTTTGGATCCTATAACTTTTTTCTGAGAGTGCTTGCAAAACACACTTTGGGAAATGCTGCTACAATTCTTAGTGAGAGCTTATCTAGCTAGTTTTCTGTCTCTTAGCCACCTCCATGCTTCAATCAAATTGCTGTTCAGTTAGATGCAGCTGGTATAACTGCAGGAATGCCCAGAATGTTTCAGTACAGCAAGTGAAATCTTACTCTTAGGGCAGTTTCTTCCAATGCTATCTCTGGCCTTTTCAGAAAAAGGCTCTGAGTGGTCTGGAAACATTTGTTGACATCATATAGATTGAATTGTCTTAGAGAAAAACAAATTCTATAAAGGAGGGATCCCTCACATCCTTAAACTGGCTAAAAGTCTTCAAAAGCCAAATTTTTCACTAAATAGATGGTTAAATATTCTTAAAATCATATTTTAATAATATAAAAGACCTCACAAATCATCTAGTGCTATCATTTTGCATTCTAGCAAATAAAATAGCTCCATTTCATGAGAGCCTTATGTGCGTTTTCTCATTTAGTCCTCTCAACAGGCCTGTGAGATGGGTATTATTATCTACATTTTCCAGACAGGAAACCAAGACTACCAGAAATTAAGACAGTTGCTCCAAGTCAAACAAATAGTAAAGTGGTAGAAATGGGATTAGTCCATGGCCACTTGCTTCCAAGTCTCATACTCTTAATTTGTGAATTTCTCAAGTCACACGTCTAGAAGGTGGCTGAGCTGGATTAAGAACCCACATCTCCTCCCACCAGCCCAGTGTCCTGTACTCTCTACCCTTTCAAATACATACATACACACACACACACACACACACACACACACGCGAACACACACTCATGACACACTGCCATGTGCCCCAGACACTCTGTTATTTGCAAGCCTCTCTGTGAATGAAATTGATTCTCTCACACAAATAAGACAACACATAAAGAAAAAATATCTTTTTGCTTACTTGGCCTTCTGATCTTGAGTTCTAATTATTAATCAGAAATCATTAAACTATTGATAATTAAGAAATAGGAGTTTCTAATTGCTGTAATGGAAAAGAAAGATTGCATTTCCAGGAATGCAGTTTGGAAGTCTCACGAAACCTGAGTCCCAGCCCTCTCAGCATCACCCTAGTAAACAGAGGAAGGGGGTGTGTGGATCTAGAAGGTCCTTCACTAAAACAACTGAAGATTTCGATACCCACTGGCTGATAGTGAGAGGAGAAATTTTGACTTGAGCTATTCTTGCTGTTTGAGCTGAATGAAGGATTTTAGATACCACTTCTGGAACATTTTAGCAGGCACATGGTTAGAGATACAAAAAGTGAGAGCAAAGCAAACGTTCCTTGTTTTATGCAGGTCTGAGCAAATGAAAAGTCAGGTCAACATAAAATATCAATGGGGAGATGATGTTTCCTTCACCAAAGAACACCACTGTAAGAACCTCTAGACCAGCACTGTCCAATGGAGATATAAGGTGAGCCACATTACGTAATTCAAAATTTTCTAGTAACCTCCATTATAAAAATTTTACAAAACAGGCAAGATTAATTTTAATAATATATTATATTAAGCTCAACATATCCAAAATATTATCATTTCAACATGTAATCAATATAAAAATTACTGAGATATTTTACATACTTCTTTCTGTACTAATTCTTCAAAGTCTGGTGTGTGGTTTACACTTGTAGCATAGCTCAATTTAAACTAGCCACATTTCACATACTCAATAGCCACACATGGATAGTGGCTACTGTACTGATCAGCATAGTCTAGGATATTTGAAAAACTTATTTTATTTTAAATGCATGGATATGGTAGGCACTGAATCCATGACTAGGGTTCTCTCAGGAGGGCGGGAAATGTGATAAAGGACAGCACGACTGTCACCTGAGTCAATGATGCTTTACTTCTTTGTAAGATGTATCTGAGAAAATACAGCATCCAGGTATGACTTCATAAAACTACAAGTGGTATGTTCTGTTTATGAATTCAAATTTGAAATGTCTCACCTTAAAATAACTAAAACAAACACCCAAACTGATATTTCAGAGCATTTCCAGAATGGATGAACCACATGAAGCAAAGTACACTTTATGTCATATTGTTTTAAATTATTTCACACTGTCAAGTCTTAAAAAATTAACAAACAATTTTACTGCTCAGAAATACAATCGGTCTTTAAACCAGCATGGAATAACTTCAAGTTTTCATGGGTTTCATGATACACAATTTCTTATGTTAAAAGAAAAGTGGCTGAGATCAAGTTGGACACACTAGCAGAAAGACACTCCAAAACCGGTGTTATTTAAAGTAAAGAGGCAAAAGGCCTGAATATCTCTGAAAGGAGATACAGTAATTGGGAGCAGTGGGGACCCCTGAGGAGGGGAGTTGCCAGACTTGGAGTCAGAAATGGGAGGCTCCCTTTGCAGTTTTTGTACTACGGGTATGCTCTACGTACTCTAAATGAATAAATACTAAAGAGGGACACTGTCGTGTTACAATCACGGGCATGGGTTACAGGCAGGTGGATCTGGATCTGGGTCCCAGTTGCACCCTCCTTACCTTGGGAAGTTAATCTTTTTGTCTCCATTTCCTCTTCTGTAAAATAAGCTCAATAATAAGTACCTGCCTTACAGAGTTAATAGTATGTAAGATAGCCTAACCAATAGTAAATAGGGAATCAAAGGTACACACCTCTAGAAAATCAGACAACCCCCAAGTGGGGTAGGCTACCAGGTAATGTAGATAATGTACCCAGAAATCTCTTTTGCTAATTCCCAAGGTTTGGATAATTTCCCATGACATTAAAAAGCACTTGATAAATGTCATATCCTCACATACTCTTATTTTCCGCAAATACAGAGAGCATAACTCTGGGGAGAAAAATAAAAGTAATCAGGCCAGTTTTCTTACAGTTGCTCATCACACACCTTCTGTTCAAACTGTTTATGCACACGCTGTAAACGCTTCCCTTGGAAAGGGGAGATAAGACAGCCCAGTAATCACATGCCCTCTGACTTATGGTTTGCCAGCTTTAAGACCTCCCTCTCTGTCAGGCTCTGGAGGCAGACAAGGTGGCATCAGATGTCTGCCCTGTCACCACTGTGATGTGTCCTTGATCACGTATGTGCTTATGTTGGCTGATGCAAATGGAGGAGACACTGAGAGTTAGGAGGGAGGAAAAGTGGATAGACTAAGGACATGGCATTTAGAGACTTGGGTAGTGACAACATATTGGGGAAACATCTCTGGTGGGCATGGACATTTCTCTTTAGCAAACATTCTAAGAGATGTATAGAGAATGCATGAGTCTTTTTTCTCTTAAACATCAATATCCTGTATCTGCCTCGATAGGCTTGGGAAGGGGGTGGGGTTGGCGGACAGAAACTTGACTCGCATAAACCTCAGTTTCCTCATTCATAAAGTAACAAGTTTAATACATAACTCAAAGGATTATTGTAAGGACTGAGCCTGATAAAGTATGGAAACCTCCTGAAATCTCTCCAGGGTGTTCATCCACTCCATTTATCCAACAAGTACATACTTATCGAGGACTTATGTGTCCTCAATACCCCAGAGACTTAGTTGGTACTTCTGACCTTTCCCCTCACACTAATGCTTGCAAAATCTTCCCCCAGTCCTTCAGTCATTCTTATGAAAGGGAGCAACTGCCTCAATCATTTTACAGCAGAGGATTTAGAAGCATAGAAAATATTTAGTGAAGAAATATGGTTCCATACTTTAATTTTTTCTTTTAAGATAATCTATTCTTCCAAAAGAATTGCCTTTCTTAAATCCTGCTCAAACTGGGTACCATTCCAAGAAATGAAGAAGTAGGTGAGAGTGCTCACCCAGGAGGCATCCCTAGGGGGCACTGCTGAGCCGGGCATGGGAAGGAGTGCTGACTACAGCACACAGACTGCTTTGGACCAAATCTTCCTTCAAAACGGGCAGGTCAACCATATGGCCCTGCCTGTGGGTGGGGTGAACCTGACCTGTGACAGGCTTTAAGGGTGCTGCAATGCCTGCCTGCCCCCAAATACCACCTTTATCAATCCACCCTCTCTCCCATAATTAAAGACACTCCTTAGAGTCAAGTCCAAAGTCTCTAAAAGGCTTTTATTAAAGCATGTCCTCAGCATAAATGAGTTGATAAAATTAATTAGCTGTCCCATTGGGCCCTGAGAGATCAATTTTTAAAAAAAGATTAGAGAGCAGGGGACTCTAACCAGCCATAGACAAGCTGCCAGAAGGCCACTGAGAATCTCCTGCATGAAAGAAGAGGTTGTCACCTGAAAACTCACCCAGCTCAGGGTTTTCAAAGCCCACCTTGGAAGTCACCCTAGTCTTCCTGTTTCGTCCCAGGGCTCACTTGCCTGGCCCTCATTTGGCCTAATTTATTTGAGAGAGTGCAGATCCCTGGCACTGAGCATTCTTCCTGCTCCGAGGCAGAGCAGAGCCTGATTCCTTTTTCTCAGCTTTGCCATAAAAAAATGAATGAGGTGATCCTGAGATTCTTTCCTGCTCATTGTCTGGCTTTATCTCTGCAGCCACCACATCCTGCTCCTCCTATCTCCTACATCCTGGTTTCACTGCCCAAGGAAAGGGAAGAGAATGGTGCAGTTGACTTCTGCAGAATGTTACAGAAAGACAGAACAAAGAAGAGAGAGGCCAGGAAACAAATGATAGACGGCAAGGCCTAGAGTGGGCAGCAGGAGGCAGCCTCCAAAGTGTGCGTATCATAGGCCTTTCCTCCACAGGGCTGCTTAAACCATGCTCCACAGTGGCCCCGTGTCCCCTCAGTACGTGGAGGGGTGTGCCGGGAGCATCTGGAAAAATAATCAAATCTTCATCTTTATAGTTCTGACCAAATTACACTATAGCTTTTTTCTTTTTGTCTGGCTAAGTATAAATACCTTATTTTAAAAAAATGATTATTGCTTGGTGCATCAGAGTCTCAGAACATGAAGGAAAATGAGTCTAAAGTGGGGTCATAATCTCAATGGCCTTAGGGGTGGGACAAGGACCCTGAATGAGTAGAGCTCAGCCATGCCCAGTGCAGTCTGCTGCTGTGGCAAAAAGCAGGCATGGGGCTGGCAGGTTAATTTTTCAATTTTTGAAAAAGAAGTAAAATATCTAGATATTAAAAACAAACAAATTGAAAACAAGAAATCCTGTGTTGGCTACCCAGCATGTGGTCAAGCCTGGGCTGGGGCAGCCAGGCTGGGTGCCTTGGTCGACAGTCTGGCACAGCTGGTCCTCTGATCGACGCTGCCCGGTCATTTGGACAGACAGTCCGTCATTTGGAGGAGTTATCCTCAACTCCTGCTAAGGGCAGATTTCACCTGGAGGGCTAGGGGGCCCCGACAGACATGTTGGGCAGACCAAATATTTCAGATGGTATTGACTGAACTATGCCTGTAAGAACATGACTCTTCTGCCTCATCTTGGACTTTTTAAATCTAATGAACAAGACAAGTTTTGCATAATACTTTGAATGCTATTTCCCTTCTCTCTGTGGTAATATATAAACCTAAAAACAAAAAACAAACAAAAAAACCTTGTTTTTATACTGGCCAGTCTTTAGCCTTCAACTCTGCACCAGGGATGAAATATTACATTTCTAAGCAATGATTCTTCTGTCTTTTCATTGTTTCCTTAATTGCTCTTTTTTTTTTTTTTTCAAATTCTCATTTCCAACTTATCCCCTCAAAGTGCACAAGGTATAATGGGATTACACTTCAAGGAGAAAATGAGTTACGTATTTCTTCCTTTCCTTTATAATTGATTATATAAAAAATAACATTATTATATATAGCATATTACATAATTGTGTCAAATAAATTGTTTTTTAATTACTTGATTTTTAAATTGTGATTATGTATATAAGTTTTGCCATTTTAAGTATTTTTAAACATACAATTCCTTGGAATTAATTACATTCACAATGCTGTGTGACCACCACCTCTAATCGATTTCCAAAACTTTTTCATCATAAAAATATGGAATTCTTCACAAATCTGCATGCCATCTTTGCACAGGGGCCACTCTAATCTTCTCCGTACTGTTCTAATTTCAGTACACGTGCTGCCGAAGCAAGCACAATTTTGGTTATTTTTTTACATCTCTTTGTAAATGATGATTTTAAATGTTAAAATAACAATCATCAATGAGTATTTGGGACTCATGATGGTGCACCCTCTTTGAATGATCTTTGATCTCATATGAAAAACTAATATTCGCACAGAGCTCCAGCCTCAGCCCTGCATGTGTGCTCAATAAATATTCTTTGATAGGATAAATGAACAAATAATGATAAGAAAGAAATGTTAAAATATTCAGTTTCAGAATGGATATATACGCCTTTCCCTCCAAGAAGTTAAGGTAAGTGATTTCTGTGTGTTCCTGGGGCTCCTGAGTCTCTTAATTGGACAGCTGACCCACAGGCGATGGAGCGGGAGCTGCCTGCATGCACCATCCAGCCCAGTAACTCCAGTTCTATCAGCTTCATTTTTGCCATATCAATATTCTTGAAGTCTTTGTATTTTTCTTTGTCAACTCTCTATTTTATTAATATATATCACAATTATAAATGAAAAACTAGAATCATTGGCAAACATAAACACAATATTATTGAATTTTAGTTAAAAATAATGTTGCTTGCATTCCTGCAGCCTGAGTCTTGTTCTCCGTTTGTTAGAAATGAAGATTATGAAGGGTTAGAAATAATAAGAACTTATTTCCATCAAAATAAGACATTTCTTTTTCTATAGAATCAGAAGGAATGAAGAATTGGAAAAGAATAACATTCTATGTTGTTAAAAGATCTAGCACATTTGTACCACCAGAGCTTGCCCCACACTTGGGAAGTTCTGATCTAGTCCAACTTGTTGTTTTTACAGGTGAGTGAGGAAAGGAGAGCAGTGCAGTGACTGGCCCACGTGCAGGAACGGCCCCCAGCCCCACATCCCAGCATCCTTTCCACTGTGCCCTGGAACGTCGATCCTCATCTCTCTAGCTCACGTGCTAAAAGATGAATGGTCACATGAAACAAAAGAAAACAGTGAACCTGGCAGTTGTGTGGATGAAAAACTTAGGGGGCTATGGAGAGGGGAGGTTACCATTTTTTATCCTGTCTCCAGCCCCCTTTACAGGTGAGACAATGCAGGGCCAAAGAAGGGAAATGACTTGTCCAAGTCCTCATGGCCTCTCAGTGGCAGAGGGAAAGCTACAGCCCCGTCTCTGCCTTCTAAGCCTGCATTGTTTCCGGCTCTGATATCCCTGCCTGTCTGGAAAACTTAAAACTGTATTTATACCCTCCATGTATGAAGGCTGTGGTATTTCAAAATATTATTGTTATTTTTGTACTAGCAGGAAGAATCACAGCTCTATCCTTGCAGCAGCTGTCCCCAGCGTCCTGGCTGGGGCTGGTCACTGGTCCCCACCCCCATGCCGCCCAGCACAAGGAGACTGAGCTGCCACGTGGTAACTCACCGCACATCGCTTCCCACAGCTCTCGTTACCGCAGCACCCGCAGCAGTCATTGTTCCTCAGGCCCAAGAACACCAGCGCAGGGAAGATCATCTGCCAGCAAGAGAAGCCACACAGTGGGTTTGCCATCGGAGGGGAGGCCCACGCCTGCCCGGCTGTGTGGGGGACCCAGCCACCATGGGGACTCGCGGCACAGGGGGGATGGCAAAAACTAAGAGAGCAAGGCCGGTGGGGCAGATGGAGTGTTACTGAGCATCTGGGTTCCACTTGGCCTAACTTCAGCTTCAATAAGGCAAGATTTCAAGATCGGGCACCCTGTGTTTCCATTTAGAGGGTGGGTTAGGACAAGGATAAGAAACTTGTCCTCATTTGTCATGAGTCTCTCTCTCTCTCTTTCTCTCTCTCTCTCAACTGGAAGTTCCCAACTCTATTGGAATCAGAGGTAAAGAAATCACTAGTGTGTGAGTTTAAGAGGACTCCACTGACATCTGCTTCTCTTAGTGGTTTTAAGTCAATTGATTTGCTAGAGAGCATTGTTTTCTGTTTTTAATTTTTTTCCCGGCACGGTCTTGTTGGAATAAAGAAATTATTGGTCTTTGGTTTGGTTCATGGGACTCAAACGACCCTGAGAACTGCCAACCCAAGTGTGGGGATTAATTGCTTAGTAAATCTAGTTGCTGTGTCCTTGTTGGATCCTAGCAGAGAAGGGAAATAAATTAAGGCACTATCTTTTCATCATGCTGTTCTTGGGTTTCTGTTAGCAATCACATATCTTCCTGTTCAGTAAATACCCAATTTTAAAAGGATAGGCAGGGGGAATCTCCTTTAGGGGGATTTTAAAGCTTTCCTACTTACCAAGACCCCGCTTCCTAATATTCCTCCGAAATACCAGACCTCTTTGGAAAGGTGGTCGTTGTTGTCTATCACTTTCCCTCCAGGGAAGAATAACAGGACATTAGCCACGAAGCCACACACCACCAGGGGAATGAGGGTGCCCCCCAGGCACCTGGCGCAGCCTCCTGTGCACATGCTGGGGAAGTACAGTATAGGTCAGCGCTAAACGGCTCCTCACTTCACGGGATCTCTTCTGGGATTTTCGGCCAGAGCGTTCTAGTAATTGTCTCCAATTCAATCAATAATTTGGGGCTGAGAATCAAATCTCTGTGAACTGTGTCCTGGGAGTTGCTTCAGCCTTTCAGATATAGCAGAATCTTGATGACGACGGACATTTATAAGTTCTCAGTGACCTGAAGTCCCTTTTTATTTTTTTGCACCCCGGTAAATAAGATTACGTTCAGAGCAGTCGTTCAATCATTTTGCCATGAAGACCAATAACCTCTGTTAATAATCCACCAGCACAGACAAGACACTCACGTTATTGCAATCGAAGACAGGGCTGGAGCAAACAGCATTTAGAACCGCTGCACCTTTAACCTGACAATGCCTCTGCCCAAATAAAGAAGTATTTACCCCGGCTCTTTATAAATCACTTGTATAATTAAGTTACATCCTGGTTTAAATCATGCCTCCCAAGTGCTTAATGGCCTACAGTGTGTGTCTTTGTCTTTTCTGCTGAAAGCCTAGAACCCAGGATTATCCGAAAGAGCTTCTGTTTTCCTCAGTATGAAAATAATTTGATGGTCTAGTGGTGTATTGTTGGGTTCAGGCCTACAGACATCTTTTTAGGGATAAAATCAGAATAAATACTCATTTTATGGCCTGATTGCTGTATTTCTCTACTTATTTCTCAATTAAATAATTAAGTTTTATCTCCTTCCCTACATGATATGATGGAATTAGTAAAAACAGTTTTCCTAAGCAACTTGTTCAGCTATGCCTTCCACATGGGAAGACAAACCTCTGCATTCACAGAGGCTATCGGGCAAGGAAGGTCAGCACTGGGTAGAGAAAAAGGAGAGAGAAAGATACTGGTGAGTCGCCTGGAGGCGGACAGGGCAAAGTTGGAAGAGCAGTTAGAAGGCGTGGGAGGCGGTGCGATGCACCTCTGCTGGAAGTTCGGCCAGCTGCCTGGGACATGATTCAGTTATTAATTTGCTTTGTGTCACTCAGGAAGTTCTCTGCCACGCCTAGACCAAGCTCAACATTATGTGATGACCCTGCTTGGAACTGGGGTTACATGTCCGCTGAAGGATTGGGGTGGAACAGAGAGTCTTGCTAGTTTTTCATTGAGAATCTAGAGGTTACAATTAAGAACAAGAGGTAGAATTTTCTGAGAAGTCAATTTTTAGCTAAATAAAAAGCAAGTACCATCATTATCATGGTGAGACCTGTCCTAGATGGGCGTTGGCCACCTGCTCCCAGGGAAGCAGGGAAGGATTCCGGAGAATTCAGATTGGATACATGCTGAGGCTCCTTCTAAAGACTATGAAATGTATACTGGTTGCCCTATAAAGATACCTAGAGATCTCAGGGTTGGGGTAAGAAAAAAAGACAAAAAACAGCAGATGTTTATTGAGCATGAATAATATGCCAAGCACAAATGAGCAGTTCAAATGCTCCTTGTCCTTCTATGAAGAAGGTATCATGCCCCCTTCACGGATGAGGACGCTCTGGCTCAGAGGGGTTAAGTGAATTTTGCTAGGTCACCCCAGCAAAGTAAGAGGAAGAGCTAAGATTTTATTTTATTTTATTTTACAATTAAAAAGTAGATTTTACTTCAAACCACTGGTTCTTACAGCCAGTAACATACATCAGGATCACTGGTGAAGGTTTTAAAAAATATTTAAGACTAAGCCTCACTCTTGGAGAAGGTTGCGATGGGGGTCAGGAACTGTGAATATTTTTAAAAAGCTCTTTGGTTAAGAGCTAAGATTATAAATCAAGGCTCTGTGTCACCAAACCCAGTCCATGGTCTCTCTAAGTAGATTTTCCTTCTTTGAAACAACAACAAAAATCATCTTTTCCGTATAAACAATAGAATGGCACTGTGTGTGAAGTCGATGCACACAGTGGGAGGTACTTCCTTCTCAACAATAACAAAAACATTTGATTTTATTTCTTATTAAAAACTGATATATGATTTTGAGGGGGGGGGGCGTGGGTAGAAGAAATAGATATAAAGACAAGCAGAAGGCAGAAAAGGAAAACCAGCTCTTAGGCCAGCAGATAAGGACTATTATTGCTTTGCTAGCAGCTGTTTTCCAGCACCCCAAGCAGGTGCAAATGAACTTCGTTATAACCCAGCAGCTTTTGACAGGGAGTCTTGGGAGTAACACCACCAAGGGAAACAGCAGGTCTAGGGATATAAAGTTTGGGTTAATCAAATGTAGATGCCACTTCGGAGCCAGGCAGTGCCCCTTTGGGGAGGATTCTTTTTTCTTTCTCCATGGACTGTGCCTTTTGCTTCTAGAAGTTACCATTGTGGTATTTGATCAACACTGGGCGACACGGCCCTGACGTCCTAGACTTTTCAGACTAGCACCTGGAGTTGCCTGTCTGTACTCTCTGAGTGAATAAAAGTGAGGGGTATTGTGGACCACGCTTCAGTTTCCTTTCAGGATTTTTGAGAAGATGTGGGTATGTAAGTGACTTTGAGGGGGAGCCCGAGGTATTTTATTTCCTGTATAAAGAAGGGGAAACCCTGAAAGGCAGCCACCCATCTGGAATGCCCTGATTACTTGATACTCCAGATACTTAGGTAATGACTAACTCATTAATTGTTCAACTATTAATTGTGCCTCAGACCTTCAGGCAGGAGGTGAAATGCGTAACCTGGAGAGGAGGGATGCGGGGGAAGGGGGCTTGGTGGAATTCACCCTCAGGGGGTGGGGGGTCACCAACAGGCTACTGGAGGCACTGGAGAAAAACTGTGTGAGATTCTGGGAATCATCCTTGTGATACCCCTGCATGATGGTTTGTTGCTCACTCTCTGTTTCTGTGGGTGTTTAGCAGTGAAACCCTTAAACTGAAAAGGTTGGAGCCCTCATTTTCGGGGGCAGCAAGGAGGAGACGGCTGAGAAGACGGAGCCCCACCATGTAGCCAGTCCTGTAGGAAGACCTCAGAAGTTAGCAGATGGCAGCTCTGGAAGGGGTAGACAGACAGTAGGCCTCCTTGGGGGAAGAAAGGGAGCAGAATGCAAACTGGTCGCAGTCCTCATGGACCTCACCCTCTGGGAGGTTTGATCACAGGGGATTAAGCAGCAGGAAGTCCGAGGGTTCCTTCCACTGGCGCAGGCACTCGATTCCTGAGTAGCAGATGTTTTCCCTGTAACTCGGGTTACCTGCTGGGGTCATGCACAGTACTTAGGTGAAGCTTACTCCTGGTTCTTAGCCTGCTAAACGTCTTCGCCCTGCAATGGGTGAAGAATTGACAACTCAGTGCAATGTCGTGCAATCAGTAAGTGTGTCTGATGCATGCATGATGTGTCCATCAATGCGCCAGGGACTTCCTGGTGAACGGAGTAAACCTAACACTTGCTTCCTGCCCTCAGCGATCCTACAGCCTCCTACTTGTGACAAGAGACAAGGGAACTCAAGCACAGAGGTTAAATGAGTCAACTCCTTCATAGTGGAAGAACAAGGAGTAGCCTTTTCTGCTTGTCTTAAAGTAGATCCCTCTTATTTTTTCATCCAGCATATCAGGGAGAAGACGGGCAGTCTCTGCACATTTGCATACAGGTATTACAAAGTTTGGGTTCCCTCTTCGCTTGCCTAGATTATTGGTACAGATTCTTAGAAGTGATTTCCCATAGGAGGAAAAAATAAAAGAATATATAAGTGGGCATTCCATGTAATAAAAGCCATTTTATGAAACTTTTACTATGTGTGTATAGATATTAGGTAATGCAATGTTTTGCTTTTCGTAGATTTCCAATCAAAAAATAAAGATCAAAAGCAGGTAGTGAGAGTTCATTATCTTTATAAAATGAGAACTAGTGATCTGTATACAGGCAGCACTGATTTTACATGCTTTTGCTTAAAGCCTTGAGGAGACTTCCATGACCCTGAGATCATAAATTCAGCTCTCCCTAATTTACCGTCCTGCCAGATCCAGCTCCCCTCTCCCTGCTCTGTCTCCTTTACCTCTTTCCTCTTATGTTCCTCCAGGACTCAGCTCCACGATCACTTCTTCCAAGAAGACTTGTTTTGTGAGAAAACTGTTTTACAGTCAAAATATGTTTGGAAAATCTGGATAAAACAAAGCTACATAGAGTTCTGAAGGGTAGAAATTTATAGGGTTTTTAATTTGCAAATGTTTGTAATTATCAAAGGGGAGCTGAGAAATAGTTAATGCCCATCGAACCCTTCTATTGTAGCACAGCTTGCCGGACCCAGACTCCCCAGTGGGCTTGGAGCTCGCCCATTTCCCAAGTGCTGGTGATGGAATCTGTGCTGGCAGAGAGAAGATGAGTGGTTGTTTGAGGTGAAGGAAGTGTGACAAGAATGAATTTGAAGATGGGATGAAGCGTGATTTGAGGAGACTGTGAGGTGTTGGATGCATGCCTAGGTTGGAGAGCTGGGAGCAGAGTTGAGAGCCTGCTTGGCTTCCACTGACCAGAAAATGGAAATATCTGGTCTGAGGGAAGGCAGTAGCTATTCTTCAAGTGGAACAGTGAGCTCTGATGCTTCACGACCAGCTCCTCCATGCCTGGGCCATTTCAACATGAGTGTTCCCTAAAGGGCCACCGTCCTGGCAGAGCTGGACCAGAAAAACACACCGAATGTTCTGCAGAATGAAAGAACACAGAGGCCACTTTCAGACTTCTCTATCTTCAAATCTGGAGTTGTCATCCAAGCATAATAGGAGCATAATAGCATTTACGTAACACTTTATGCCAGGCACTGGTCAGTGCTCTGTGTTATTAACTCATTTAATCCTCAGGGCAATCCTATAAGGCAGGTACTATAATTATTTCCCCTACTTTATTTATTTATTTATTTATTATTAGCATATTCATTGTTACATTGTTACAAATCATACTTATTCTTTATGCCCCTTATCCAATCTCTGCCCCTCCCCCTCCCCCTTTTCCGCTCCCTCCCTCCCCCTCTAATAACCATAGATTTGTTCTCTCCATCTGATAGATTAACTGTTCCTCTGTTGGTTTGTTGCCTAGATGATCTGTCCAGTGCTGAGACAGGTGTGATCAAGTCCTCCCCCATTATGGTAAATCAGATGCTTCCTCTATTACTCTGGAGTGTGCTTTGTGGAGAGAGAGGACCTCTGTTTTTTTTGGTCTCCTCTGGTGCCTCTCCTTGTGTCAATGCAGTTGAGAGACTGGCATGCCATGTGCACGGTGGCTGTGACTGCTGCTATAGCGAACAGCCGCTTGTGCAGCAGCCAAGGCAATTGCGGTGGCTGTGGTGGGCTACCCGCGTGGAAATGGTGCGTTTGGTGTGCTCTTTACCTGCTTGCAGCTGGGTTCTGCTTCCCCCAGCTCCATGCCTCAGGGCCCTGGCAGGACCCCGGGATGGTGGCGTATTGCCCCTATTTCGGAGATGAGGAAACCGAAAAAATTGGTTAAGTGCTATTCTGGTTATTTATTGAAGTATAATAAAACACCTTGAAACTTTGTATTTAAAACAGTAACCATTTTATTATATCCTGTGATTTTGTGGGTCATGAATATGGGTAGAGACTGACTGGGTGATTCTTTTGCCCCAGGTAGCATTGATTGGGATTATTTGCTCTTGTTCAGCCTGAGGCACATTGATTTGTAGGATTCACTGATGGTTTTGCTCACATGCCAGGTGACTTGCTGGGAACGGTTATGAGTCTGGGCTCAGCCGGACCCCCATCTTTCTCCCTCTGTAGTCTCAGGGCTCTCCATGAGGGCTTTACAGAGTGTAGTTGGACTTTTACATGGTGCCTCAAAGTTCCAAGAGGTAAGAAGTGGAAGCTGCTATTTTCTGAAGGTCTGCACCGGGAACTGGGACAGGGCCAATTTGCCATATTTTATTGGTCAGTGTAGTCACAGAGTTATCTCAGACTCAAGGGGAGGGGACATAGACCTTACCTGTCCATGAGAGCAGTGTCAGAGAATTTGTGGCCATCTTTAATTCACCACAGGGGTAGAAGCAGATTTGAACCATGGGATCTGGCTCTAGAGATCATGGACTTAACCACTGCAATATAATGAATGCTTCAAAAACCAAAAGCTGGTACCTACTGTTTGATCAACACAAAGAGGATTGCCTGCATGCATTTAGGTTCAGATAAAGGGTCTTCCTCAGCCACAGGCTGAATCATTTGGATAATTCTCTCTATCTTATGTAGGCGTATGCAGCCTGAGTCACCATCTACACCCTAAAAGGGGTATCTCCAGTTGGCACCAAAGAACGAGCAAACGCAAGTCTGATTTTACCTCATGACTCAAAGGGGTACTGTGTGGCCCTGTCTAACACAGGTCTTTGTACAAAAGGGCACAGCTGTGACCTCTCAGAAAAGCATGAGCCCTGGCTAATGGATCTGTCCCAAGTGACCTGCCCAAATATCGATTAGTTTTAGTGTTATTTCATATTGCCATGGTTAAAGGAGGAAAGTTAACCTTTAACAGGAACTCATCCCCCACTCACTCTGCATAAAGTAAATCATCAATAACTGAAGTTCCTCATCTTTTTAAAATTAAATATACACATGGATTCTAAAGTAGACCAAGTTAAGAAATTCATGTTATGGGTTTAAAATGCAAAGAAATTTCAACACTGTGGTTGTTTTTATGTCTATAAACCTGGCTTTGCGTAGTTATGTATTATTCTTTTAAATTGTGCCTTGGCACAGTTATTTCCCTAGTTGTTTTTAAAATTATTTTTTCAATAATTTTTGCTTAAAAAGTTCACAAACATATTAGAAAACAATAAAACCAAAAATAGAGCAAGTGAAATTTGGAAAAAACAACATTAAAAGCAACTGGCTAAAAGTATCATGTCAATTAACTTTTGTGGAGGTGAATTTTAGCCTTTCTACACTCATTCTTTTAGTATTTTTATTGAGCCCTTATGTGTCAGGCACTGAAGATGTTAAACGAACAGAGCTTATAAGAAAAGGATTGATATTAATAATGCATAATAGAAAACACATTTTGTACTTATCAGATACCAAGCAATATACTTTAATTCTCATAGCAACTATATGAAGTAAGTTCTATTTTAATCTATTTTTATTGCATTTTACTGATAAGGAAACCGTGGCTCAGAGAGGTTAAGGAACTTGCTTAACTAGTAGCAAGAGACAGGATTTGATCCTAAGCAGTCTGACTTTAAAAAAAAAGTCTGTGCTCTTAACCCCTATGGTATATTGCCTCTCATTAATCCAACAGTCTCAAAAACATACTATGATTTGTTCTGTGGAGTCCTGGAAGCTATGAAGTGTATATGGTAACAGGGGGATTCGAGTGAGGGCAGGGAAAAGTCTCTCCTGAGAAGGCTCCTCTGAAACTTTGTTTATTGCCAAGAATAAATTTTTTAATAAAATTATATAGTTAATATTTACTGTAAGCTTGTTACATGTTGCATACGACTTTAATTCTTTTCATTAGCTCATTTATTTCACAATGTCCCTCTGAGGTGGGTTCAGTGACCCCCTCTTTTTACCATATGGAAGGAAACTGAGGCCTGGAGGGGTAGAGAGCTTGCCCAAGACCACACAGCTGAAAAGCTTCAAGTCAGCTCTTGAACTCAAGCCCACACTCTTAAGACTCACTGCTTGTCTTAATGGAAGGAAAGGGCAGGGCTGGAAGGTAGAGCGATCATGTTGTCCTACCGCCCAAAGATGCTTACAGTGACTTTCAGGACTGATTCTTAGCTGCAAAAAGACTGAGCAAAGACAGCAAAAATTATAGATAATACCAAACTCCAAGGTGGTAAAAATGTTGAAACCAAGTTTTCAAAGGAAGGAACTTGGTGTAGTAACTTGGCGTGACATGTGCCTACTTGACAGTACATCTGGGCTATGCTTCCACTGACAGTGGTGGAGAGTCCAGAAGCCAAGGCTGATTGATAAACATCACTTGCCTGAAATAGAATGATCAGCTCCAATTCACAGAAAGTCAAAGATATGATAAACCTCTTCCTTTTATAGGCTTTTGAGATTGAACTACAATTACAAAAACTCCTCCCAACAATAACTACTGTGATTAAACCTAGAGGGTAAAGAATCCATCCAGGAGGTGTTCAGCTGTCTTCGTAGCACCCAGTACGGTGTGAGGCACACTGCAGAGGCCCAACATGTTCTCAGCAAAATTAGCATTGCTGTGATTACTCCTATGTATACCAAAGCATCTCAAATTTTAATGTACATATGAATCATCCACAATCTTGTTAAAATGCAGATTCTGATTTAGAAGGGATGTGGTCTGAGATTTTGCATTTCTAAAAAGCTTCCAGGTGATTCTGGCAGTCCTCAGACCATACAATGAGGCTGTGTACATTGTGGGCCAAATGGACACTGTCCCTTTGACTCCTCACTGGAGCTGTTCTTTGTGGCGTATTTCAGACAGCTGCTACTTGCTCCAGAAAATTTCTGTTCTTGGGACAGCCACTGTCAACTTGGGGATTTTAGAAGACTTTGGGATTGCAAAAGGACTAGGCGAAGAGAGCAAACATGATAGGTAAGACCAAATTCCAAGGCAGTAAAAATGCTGAAACCAAGTTTTAAAGAGAAGGATCTTTCTTCCTTTTAAAGGAAGGAAGATCCCACATCTCTCTGGCTTGCTGTCTTCTGCATGCTTTAACATGGAGTTTCTCAAAGTGTAAGCCCATTAGAAATTTCTGCTGACTTCCTCTAGGAGGGCCCAGAACTCAGCAGCTCTTCCCCACATCTCACCCCTTCCCACCTGCATCCCATGACTGCTGCTCCAGCCTGTGACTGCTGCTCCAGCCTGTGACTGCTGCTCCAGCCCTCTTTCAGGTCCCCACAGCCTTCCTCCCCGCCCCCTGGCAGGTAGTAATCTCCCCTCCCACCTTGTGGAAATGAGGGCCTCAGAGCCACGTGGCCAGCCAGTCACTCTCCCTCCAGATTCAGCACTCTCCCTTTCCCGTTCCTTCACCTCTTCCAACGTGCTCGGATCTCTCCTTTCCTTCCCTAAATTATTAAAGAAGTTAAAAAATATCTGCCAAGTAAGGAAAATATAATGTATAATGTAATGTAAATATAAAGTATAATGAACTCCCATTTACCCATCAACCGACTGCAATAATGATCCAAACTTGCCGTTTTGAATGACTACTTTCTTGGAAACATTTTCCCTCGGCTCTGCTCCTTCCCTCAGCTACCGCCCTACTTCTTGGTTTCCTTTGATGGCCAAGTCCCTCTGTCCAGTTCCTGGCGCTGCTGATCTGTTAGACTGTTGCCAACTCTTTCCTGTCCCAGTCTTGCGACGGAAAGTTCATCAGTGCCGTCATACGTTACTGCATCCAGCGGCCACTCCTCAGGCTTGATTCTTTGACCTCTCTGCAGCATTCCTGTCTTCCGAGGCTCTTCCCACAGAGCAGCAGGAATGCACAGGTTATCTGTGGAAGGACTTTGGAAGTCAGCACTCTGAAGCTTCCCCTGCCACCTCCCCAGGACTTTCAGGGTGTATCTGTTTCTCCAACTCATCACCATGTCAAAACTTTAATCTGACCTCTGTTTCAGAAATGGAGGTAGGTTTTATCTTAAAGGAAATGGTTTTATCTTCTAGAAAGGTAAAGTTCCTAACTGTACCAAGCACAGTGCCTTCACTTAACAAGGCACCATAAATGTTAACTGATAACGGTGATGATGATAATGACTGCCACCCACCTACAACTATAAAACCAGACAGTGGAAAACACAAAACACTGAACATTTATCTACTTTTTTGATTCCCTTTTCGATTAACTATATATCTAATTACCTAAACTTCTGAGGTTGGGATTTTTATGCTCTTGTGATTCTTGTGATTTTAAATGCATTTTTTAATTCAAGTTAACATTTAAGAAAATCCATTCATCACTTGCTCACAATTGAATTGAGAGCTACTCAAGTGTATAAATGTAATCGGCAAGATGGGATTGGGGGCGGGGGTTTGGAGGAGGGTAGAGAAGGAGAGAAGAGATTAATTTGCTTGGATCGAGCATGAGATTCCCCTGTATCCACCCCAAGGAATAGACACCTGAAAAATGACACTATATGGATCACTTTCTGGTAAACAGTCTAGACAATGATGTTTCAGAGAGAGATGTGCTGCACATGACACTTCAGCCACATTCCCTAGCCCATGTGCACACGCTGTCTGAGGGGCCCCTTGTGGGCATAATCTCATAGTCATCAGTGTCTCCAGGACTCTGCCCAAACCCTGGATGCCTCTCCTGTTCATTCATTGTCAACTCAGCTCCCAGTGCCTTCAAGTGCTGCCTAACTGCCTCATGGTTCATTCCCTAGCTGTGGGGCCAGCGAAGAAGAGAAACAAAAAGGTCCCTACAGCTCCTTGGCTAAAGGGAGTTGTCCTCTGAATTTTCTGCTTTGTTCTCATGAAGATGCCTAGGCATCATCTCAAATGAAGCTTCCTTCTCAGAGTAAGTGACGTGCATGTGCTTTTGAGGTTAGCCTGTCTTCAATTCTTTTGAGGAATCATGCTGGAATATAATGGAAAAGCTCCCTGAGTATAAGTTCTGGCTCTACCACTTAATAACTGTGGCCCTTGAGAATTTCCTTCACGTTCCTAAACCTCAGTCACTTCACCTAGCAAGTGGAATAATTGGCTATCAAGGGTTGGCCAATCATTAATCAATTAATAGCATTGATTATATGTGCTATAATACATAAAAGCTTTGTTTGTTTATTTTATAAAATAAGATCCAGATATTTGGCATTGTATAGACCAAACACTGACTTTTTTTTTTTACTGAAAAGTTTTATCAGACATTTTGAATAGTCCAGACAAAACCACAGCATGACCATTTGCGGCCTCAGGCCGCTTCACTGCATCGTCCTACGCACATGTATGTATATGACCACCTTTCAGTCTTCAACATGCAAGCGGATTATCATCTCATGCAATCCTGCCAGTGACGTAAGCCAGCCAGGCAGGTATTATTGTAGCTGTATTTTTATGGATGAGGAAACCGAGGCCAGAGAGGTCAAGACGGTTGCCAGAGTTCACATGGCCAGCAAGCAGCTGAACCAGAATTAGAGTAAAGATCTCCTGCCTCCTAGGCTAGGGATCTAGCTGCTGCCATGCAGGGAGGAGCAGAATGTCCATACTAGAAAGCAACCCCAGCAGAGAAGCCCAGCTACCTGCCCTGACCATAGATGGCCAAGTTTCTCACTCACTCAGCCTCCTTCTACTCCTTCAGCATGCCCCTTAGATAAAAATAAACTGAGCAGATATATATGAGGGGCCTTACTATATAGACCAAATGGTTCTTTCATTGAGAGAATATTATCTAATATCAGGATTAGAGATTCTGCCTATTCTTCTGTAACATTTAGTGATTGCTGCATAACAACCCCTCCCAAATCTCAATGGCTTCAAGCAGCACTGGGGAGGCCATAGTGACCCTGCAGTCCCGGGCACTCAGCCTTGCAAACACTGAGGCCCAGGTAGGAAAGCAGATTGTGGCTGACTGCAGCCCGACATGGGCTTCCCTTCCGCCCCGTGGCACAGACAAGATCTCTCTGATACCCAGCCCATTCCTGTGGATTTCTTCAATTTCTGGCAGCAAAAAACTGTTTTTAATGCCAGGAATATGTACTCTGAGAAAAATTGTGTCTTTACTTTTAAATTTTTCTTCTTTGTCAAATAGTCATCCTGTTTCTTAAAGACACTTCTGTTTACTAACAGTTGTCCATTTGTAGTCACACCATTAAATGAAGACTTTCTCCTTAAATATAAGCAAATGTGACATTGTGGTGTGCCAAATTAAAACACTGGCTTTTTTCTTTTTTCATTTTTTTCAGCTGAAATGATACGAGGTCTGGGAATTTGCTTCAAAATAGCCACTGGTGTGGGTTGGTGCAGAGATGATTGGCCAAGGCAGCTGGTGATGGCAACTTGGGGGGTTGTTTTATGGTTTTCTCTACTTTTGTACATGTTTGATGTTTTCCATGATAAAAAGTTAGAAGGAAGGAAAGAGATGTATATATAACAGAGCTAAGACTATTTTATGCTTAGAATCAAAGACTGATAGAACTAGAGTCATCTAGCCCAAACTAGTTACATTATAGATGAGATAGTGCCCAAGGCCAGGCACAGGCAGTGCCTGGACTCCAGCCCTCTGAACTCCACACCAGTGTTTCACATGGGCCACACTGTGCTGTGTTCCTTAATTTCTCCTGACTCTCATATCATAATTTTACAGTCATCAAAAGTTTGAAAACTATTTTTAAACAACTATGTTCCCTTGGATCTCAATAAGAATGCAGATCAAGAGAAGAATGTTTGATTTATGTAAGTCATCGTGGAAAAAATGTATCTACATTTAAAATGTAATTTTGTAAACAAAAAGTACAAAATATATATAACAGATGCATGTATATGTGCTTTATATACAGTTGATACCTTCAGTACATATTTTTCAAATGTGATTTCTTATAACTTTTTCTGATTAATTCTGCTCCTGTGCACAGGTGCCCACATACTTGTGTGTGTACACACACACACATTTGGTTAAGTCTTTCTTGACAGACACATTTTTCATTTTTTCTGGCACTGATCACTTTCTACTTTATGTTTGATTCACTCATGCATCTCATATCCTTCTTTATTTATTCACTCAACACAAACTTTGTTGAATGTCAATTCTGTGCCCAGCAGTGCTAAGTTTAAAGTGGTAAATAAAAACAGAGTTGGTGCGTGCCTTTATGGGGCTTACTGGGAGAAAGAGAGAAGGTCAATATAAAGAAAAGAAATAAAAAATTCGGATAAAATCTATAAAAGAACCAAACAGGATAGCAAGATTGAGAATAATGAGGTAGGTGGGGAGTGCTGCGGGGAAGACTGACATTGGCATGATGTTCAGGGACAATGACGATGAGCTTTGAAGGGTGAGAAGGGGAACCTCATTTCAGGCAGAAGGAACAGCATGTGCAAAGACTTTTAGGTGGGAAAGAGCCTTGCTCTGGTGTGGCTGGAGGGTAACCAGCTACGGCAAGGTGGCACTCTTGTTGGAGAGGGAGCAAGAGCCAGGCCATTTTGTGTCTTGTAGACCATGGTCAGAAGCTGGGGTTGTGGTTCAAGTTCAGTGGAAGGACACTGGAAGGTTTTTAGCAGAAGAGTGACACAATCCTTTTCATTTTTTTTCTTTTTGTTAAGATCACTTTGGTTCCCATGTGGGAATTGGATGACAGCAGGACAAAGATAGAAGTCAGGAGACCAGACAGGAGGCCATGGCAGTGACCCAGGTGAGTCATATTGAGGTTGGGGGTGGCAGAGAGGCAGATTCAAAATATGATTTGGAGGCAAGATGACAAAATCTAGATGAGGGGACACAGGGAAGGGGAGAAACTAAGAATATTTTCCAAGTTTTAAGCTGGAGCAACAGGGTCTCTGGGAATGCCATAGATGAAGAAAATTCAGGGAAGAAAAAGTTGTTTTCTTGTTTCTCCCCTCAGGGCATGGGGTGTGGGCAGTGGGTGGTTTGGTGGGAGACACATCCTCACTAAATTCTGAGAATTGTGTAGGCTCAGGATCAAATCTCTCCTGTCACTATATTGTTAGAACATAGCTCGGTGCCGGCCACACGGTAGAGCTTGAACAAAGTTTACTAACCGAGTGTGCAAACAAACAGAGCCCCGAGTAGGGAGGGGCGCCTGGGAGAGTTCCCCAGGACACAGGACGTAAGGAACAAAAAATTAATAACTGGTTATTTTAGTTTATATTGTATTACGTTTTGAGGATCCATGCTCTTTTAAAAAATTGTAGTAAAATACACGTAACGTAAAATTTATCATTTTAACCTTTTTAAATGTACAACTCAGTGGCATTAAGGACTTCACATTGTTGTGCAGCCATCGCCCCTGTTCATCTTCAGAACCGCTCACCTTCCCAGTCTGAAATCCCATTGCCATTAAACGCCAGCTCTCCGTTCCCTCCTCCCCCAGTCCCTGGTAACCACTTTTTCATTTCTGTCTCTGTGAATTTGACGATTGTAGGTGCCTCATATATATAGACTCATACAATATTTACACTTTTGTGACTGGCTTATTTCACTTAGCATAATATTTTAAGGTTCATCTATGTTGTAGAATGTCGGAACGTTCTCCCTTTTTAAGAGGCCCCTGCTCATTTGCAGCAGCTGAAGTCACCAAGCGTATGAGAATAATCAGCTAGCACTGAAGTGCTCTCCTCAGGTGAAGCGCACCGGGCGGCTCAGTGGTCTGCCACTGTGAAGAGTGGCACTAACCCTGGCAGGCTGGGCACCTCTGATGCTGCTCCACTCTTCCCAAGGTGTCCTCTTTGGTCAGGTCCTCCCAGCACGGCCTCACTAGCCTCCAAACTAGTGATGCCACTTTCTTTGTTAATCTCCATCACCACCCCCACCCCCACCCCCACCCCCACGCTGTCCATCCTGAAGTCCTCAGTCTGGTCTGGCTGCTCTGTTCTTCTGTGGTCTCTATTGTTGATGAATAAACTTCTTGACCTCTTTGTCTCTTGATATTCAAAGCCAAGTTTAAGTCTACTTTTGATGGTAAGTTTTAAAAACTCTATTCAGAATCTTATCCACTCTGTCTGGGTAAATTTGGGTCCTTTCTTCTTTGTGGCAAATGAAAGAACCAGAAAGCAATGAAGAATGATGTTGAACCTGATGAAGGCAGAAATGGGGAGGGGAGAAAGTCAGAGGTTTAGTGTGTGTCTTCAAATGTCATCCTTCCACAGTCATTTCTTACCACTAAACTTTTAACAAGGTAGAAGAGACGTCATTCTTCTTGACAAGTACTGAAATGAAGTTCTTCTGAATTGATAGTTAATGTCTGGACTCGGTTTAAAATCCAGTTATCAGAGTCCTGGTGCGTAATGGAGACTCCTGCCAACACAGGTCACCTCTGCATGGGGATGGCCAAACCAGTAGTAAGAGGCCAGGCCAAGATTTCTCTCTGCAAATACAGTCATGCCTGCAATGACATCCTGGTCAACGATGGACTGTGTGTCCCATAAGATTATAGTGGAGCTGGAAAATTCCTATCGCCAAGTGATACTGTAGCCTAACGTCCTAGCGCAACCCATCACTCAGATGTCAGCAGCACGCTGGTGTGAACAAACCTACTGCACTGCCAGTCATATAAAAGCACAGCACCTACAACTATGTGCAGTATGTAGTACTTGATAATGATAATAAACGACTATAGTATTTACTACACCAAACTTTTATCGTTATATTAGAGTTTACTCTTTCTACTTAAAAAAAAGAGTTGCTGTGACACAGTCTGCTGTTACACCAGCAGCAGCCTCAGACGTCTTGAGTTCACCGCGTCTCTCGATTGCATCATTTTCTCTTGTGCTTATTTAATCTTGTGTTGTTTTATTCATCAGGCTCCTAAGCATACAAAATCCACTGCTAATGCTGCCGGTAAGAGGCCACATTGAGTGATTAGCCTGGAAACTAAATTAAAAGTGGTTAAGGACTACTAAAGTAGGAAATCAGCGGTTACTGCTCACCAGTCAAGCGTGTCCCATTCCACCACAGCTACGCTCTTGAAGAACAGGAACAAAGTGACAGAAGTTGTTGAAGGATCTGCTTCATTGAAAGCAACAAGACTAACAAAGATTTGGGAAGGGCCTGTATTATACATGGAGAAACTTCTAATGACCTGGATTGAAGACCAGACACAGAAGCACATCCCTCTCAGCGCCTCTCATGACAATCACAGCCAAAGCAAAAAGTTTGTTTGAGATGCTGAAAGGAAAGGCTGGACCCAACTCTGATGTTGAATTTACTGCTACATCTGGATGGTTTAAGCAATTCAAGAATCATGACTCATTATATGATGTGAGAGAGAGTGGTGAGTCTGCAAGTGTGGATGTGAGGGCAGCTGAAGAATTTTTGGAAACTTTAGATAAGCTGATTGTGGAGGAAAATTACTTGCCAGAGCAAATTTTCAGTATGGTTAAAACATCCCTCTTCTGGAAACAGATGCCTGAAAGGACTTTCATCTTAAAGAGGCCAAGTCAATGCCAGGTTTCAAGGCTTTTAAGGACAAGATAACACCCTCGCTTGGGGGCAATGTTGCAGGCTACAAGTGGAAGCCCTTTGTGATCTGGCTCAGTGAGAGCCCTGGGACTTCAAGCACATCAGTGAGCACACACTGCCAGTGACCTACGGGAGCAACAAGAAGTCATAGATGAATTGCTGTGCCAGCCAAATGGAGAAGTCCTGTTTGGGGACTAACATACCTTTCAAGACATTGCTCATTGTGGGTAATGCTCCTGCACATCCTCCTTTTATTGGTGATCTTCATCCCACTATCAAAGTGGTGTTTCTCCCTCCAACTCAACTTCTTTTATCAAAACAATGGATCAAAGAGTTATAGCAGCTTTTAGGGCCTACAACCTGAGGAGGACCTTGCCCAGGCTTTTGCCACGACTGAGGAAGACACTGAGAAGACCGGCACGATTCTGGAAGGATTACAACATGTACGACTGCATCAAGAGTCTTGCTTGGGCTTGGGGTGATGTCATCAAGGGATGCAAGAACAGCATCGAAGAGGACGCTCAAGAGGTTTATCTATGACTTCAAAGGATTTGCCAAGAGTGAGGAGGTTGTAAAAATCAACAAGGCTGTGACGGAGATGGCAAACAACTTCAACCTGGGCGTAAATGAGGACACTGAGAAGCTCCTAGAGGTGGTTCCTGAGAAACTGACTCATGAGGAGTTGTTGGAACTGGAACAGGAATGCATGGCTGGAGAAGAGGCAAGAGAAAAGGAAACTGCAGGAAGGGAAAAAAGAACCTCTACGAAAATTCACAATGAAGGGTTTAGCAGAAGATTTTGTAGATCTCAACAAGCTTCTTAAAAAGTTTGGTGGACCCAGCACCAAAAAGTTTTTATTAATAGGAATGTTCATGGTGCATTATCTGCTTACAAGCAAATCTCTGATGAAAAACAACCTCCCAGACTAGCAAACCACCATGAATATATTTCTGAAAAGAGTGACATCTCCTCAAGAAGAGCCTCAGGCAGGTCCTTCAGGAGGAATTGCAAAAGAAGGCATTGTTGTCATAGGAGATGGCAGCTCCATGCCTGTTATGGTCCCTGAAAACATCCTAGTAGGACAAGATGCGGAGGTTGAAGACAGTGAGATTGATGACAGATGATATTATGTAGGCCTAGGCTAATGTGTGTGTTTGTGTCTTAGCTCTTAACAAAACAGTTTTAAAAGTAAAAGATAAAAATAAATTTTAAAAATAGAAAAAAGTTTATAGAATAAAAACATATAGAAACAAAATATTTTTTATACAGCTGTACGATGTGTTTGCATTTTAAGCTGAGTTCATATAAAAGAGTCAAAAAGTTAAAAAAATTTAAAAGTTTTATAAAATAAAAACATAACAGCAAGCTAAAGTTAATTCATTATTGAAGAAAGAAAAATACTTTTCATTAATTTAGTGTAGCCTGAGTGTACAGTGTTGATAAAGTCTACAGAGGTGTGCAGTGATGTCCTAGGTCTTCACTCTCACTCACTGACTCACCTGGAGCAACTTCCAGTCCTGCAAGCTCCATTCATGCTAAGTGCCCTATATAGGTGTGCCATTTTTTTTTTTTACCTTTTATACCATTTTTTTTTTTTTCTACTTCATTTTTTTTTTTTTGTCGTTTTTTCGTGACCGGCACTCAGCCAGTGAGTGCACCAGTCATTCTTATATAGGATCTGAACCCGCGGCGGGAGCGTTGCCGCGCTCCCAGCGCAGCACTCTACCAAGTGCGCCACGGGCTCGGCCCTATACCATTTTTTTTACTGTAGCTTTTCTATGTTTAGATATGTTAAGATACAAAAATACTTACCATTATGTTACAGTTGCCTGCCGTATTCAGTACAGTAACATATTGCTCAGGTTTGGAGCCTATATGTACCATAAACCTATATATATATACTATATATATAGGTTTCTGGTATATGGTAGTACGCTATACCATCTAGGTTTGTGTAAGCGCACCCTGTGATGTTTGCACAATGGTGAAATCGCCTGAATGCAATCCTCAGAACATAACACTATCGTTAAGCAATGCATGGCTGTAATTTGTTGTGTTCTATGCTATTCAACATGATTGCCATCATTTACCCAAGAAAGATTTTTAAATGATTATTGCAAACCCACCACAGTTTTAAAAAGCAACAGCAACATCAGTATTAATTCAATGAAGTATCCACAAATATTTTATTTTGTGCAAAGTACTGTCCTAGTGCCAAGTCAGGTTTTCAGACTGCAGATTGAGACCTGTTAGGAGGTCATAAACTCGGTTTAGGAGATCAGTATCTAATTTTTTAAATGAAATAGAATAAAATGGAAAATATTGGGGTACATCATAATTAGAAAGGATAAATATTATTTTGTAGAATTTTGAGTTTGGTAAGGTATGTGTGTTTTGTGTACTTTATGGTATACTTTTTACTGAGTACAATGTACTTCTTACTGAGGGTCCCAGTAGTGGGGAAAAGTGAGAAAACTTCCCTAGTTAACTGAATAAATTGATTGCAGTGTAGGCCTGGTTACTGCCCTATGCAAGTAAAATGTTGTTGGATGTCTTCCCAATGAGTTTGATTTTGGAATGGTCTATGATAAACAAACAGAAGGGCTAGTTTTGCATTTTCAAATACTTATTATTTTAATTTATTCAAATATGAATTTATTTTTCTTCTCTAGAAACAGATTTAAGAAAGCTTAGGAACACTTGAATATAATGTGATAGAACACGCACACTAAGAAATAATAAGTGATAAAAATAATCCAAAAGGAAAAGTGGGTTCAGAACATCATATAGAACCAGGATGGAAGGTAGTAGTATTCAGTGAATTCATATACCTTAGGAAATGGTAGGACAATGAGAAAGGAAACAAGTGGCCCCTGACATCAGGGCCGATTTGACATTGACAAGCTGCTCTGACACTCATCACTATGTCATTTTATTCTCTTGTTGGACATGATCTCACCGAATATATGTATATACGTATATATATATATGTATATATGTATATATGTATGTATGTATATGTATATATATATACACATACACATATATTTTGTTTTTTGCGGCTGGTCTGTACGAGGATCTGAACTGGTGACCTTGGCTTTACAAGGCTATGCTCTAGCCACCCAAGCTAACCAGCCAGCCCTCTCACAGAATATTTAGATCAAACAAAGTCACTCTCAGACCATGATAGAGTGAGGCAAAAATAAGGTCACTGCGCAACACAACATACTGAACATTCCCTTCTCTTGCCAAGTGAGTGACTGTGACTTCTTTACAAATGACAGCTTTAATCTATCTTTAGTCTGTCTTCTCCATGGATAAGACCTATTGAGATACCCGATCATAGAATTGTCTCTGCTTTCTGACAACATACACTCTAGAGTGACCCTGGCTTCCTTAGATTCTCCCAAAATTACCCACCCAAAGCCCAAATCCTTTACAAGGTTTTTTAATGGTGTGTGTTCTCTCACACTGCAGTTCATAAAAAACTCAACTAATTCGACTATCGGTGTTCCTGGTGGTCTTTGGAGAGCACTGACAACAGCAAGGCCAATTGCCTGTTAGTGCCATGTCTCGCATGAGACAACAAAACATCTCATCAGAAATGTGTATCTTTCTGTTTTTTAAAGTGCAGATGTGTGTGTATTGTGGGGGCGGTAGCAGAGAAGAGCTAGCTTCATGGTGTTTTATCAAGTTAGTATCTTGCAGATGGAAAACTAGTGGTTACTGAAAATTAAGAGTATCCAGAGTGTTATTATGTGTTTTTTAAGGTACCTATTTTTTGGAGATAGAGACTGAAATAGTTATGGATAAAATTATATGATATCTAGGACTTGCTTCAAAATCATCCAGGGAAAGGGATGTGGAAGTGGGTGTGGATAATATAAGGCTGCTCATGACCTGATAATTGAAGCTGGGTGATGGGTGTCTGAGTTTATTATAGTATTTTCCTTATCTTTAAAATTCGCCGTAATAAAAAGTATGAATAAAAACATTCCTGGAGTCCAGTTGCTCATCTGTGTTTTTAGTTTGGGGAACGCCAACGTGGAACGAGGCTGTGTCTGAATATGCTGAGAATCAGAATGCTGGAATTCAGTAGAGGATTACAGAGCTGTGTGCGGGTGTGGGCGTGAGACAGGACAGGCTTTTTTTAACGATGTTATTCGAGGGGAGAAGGGAGTTCAGGGGGATTTTAAGCCAAATGGACACTCCAACTGTAACAACCATTGGAAGGCGTTGGGTAACCAGGTATGAAGCAACTGGGAAGGAATCTGAGAAGCAGGAACACAGCAAGGAGGTCTGGAATGGTGAGTGGGAGTTGACACCTAGATATATTCCTTCTGTAGAGCCTGGCGTGCCTGAGGTCCTGCCCGCTGCTATGGAGAGTATTCTCAAAGAAAACTACTTAGTTTGTATGTCTTGAATCACAGAATCAAATAATTTCACTTTCTTAAATGGATATCAAGATGTCTAAGGTCTGAAACTTAAAAATCAAACATAGTGTTCATGAAATAAATTTCTAAAATTTCTTTCCATTTTAATGGGGTTAACCTTTTAGCATTAAATGATTCATTCAAAGTGTGTTATTGAGCATCTAGTGTGTACTAGGCACAGACCTACATGCTTGGAGGTAGATGCTACTCGACCACGTAGGGCTTAGGTTCGAGTGAGGAAGATCGAATTTTTTAAAAAATATTTTATTTTTTATTGAATCGTAATTGATTATACACATTTTGGGGTTTAATGTTAATGTATATTGATCAAATCAATATTACTAACATATGTATTATTACAAATTGTACTTATTCTTCACGTCTCTTATCCAGTCTCTCCTGATCCACCTCTCCCTCCCTCCTCCCCCCTTTTATAACCTTAGATTTCTTCTCTCTTTCTGAAAGAGTAATGGGCCCTGTGGCAGCAGGGGCATGCCGGTTGCTGGAGAAGGGGTTGGTCCCCAGCTCCATCTGTTTTTACACTCTAAGTTGTTGTTGTGGAGCAGGTGGATGGGAGGGGAGAGGGGGAAGCAAATGGGATGGGAGAAGGAGGAAGGAGGAGGGGATGGTTGAGGCCAGTGGCACCTCCTCATTCCTGCAGGGGAGACCAGGGGGCTTCCAGTGGTGGCTTGGTTGTTGCTGGGCTGAATACAGATGTGGGGGGGGGGTGGCTGAAGCCCTGAGCACCCCACTGCCTTGGCTTGGGAGCCTGGGGTGATCCTGTGGTGGCTTCGTGGTTGTCGCTGGGCTGGTTGTGGATGTTGGGAGGCATGGCTAAGGCCCCTGGCCCTCCCACCTCCCTGGCTTGGGGGCCCAGGGGACTTCTGGTCCTTCTAGGTTTTATAGGTGTTCTTTGGTGAAGTGAGAACTTTGCTAGTTAATATCAAACTTTGTCTCTAGTCTGTGGGTATTTTGTTTTTTCTCTCAGTTCTGTGTTGTATTATTCACTGTTCCCACTACTTAAACCCTGCACTGGAACTAATTTGTTGTCCTTTGCTTACTTCTAAAATGGGGGGACTTCCTGTGGGGACCAGAACTTGAGCTCTGTGTTTGAGGGAAATTACTGTTTTGCTGCCGATTCCCTGGGGAAGGCTTATTGTGCAGCTCAGGTTTTAGTGGTTGATTTTGTAGGTACTTCTGGGTATTGTGAGGTCTGGTACACCAGGGTTGTGTGCAAACTCTGGTCTGGGCCTGAGTCTTTTCAGCAAACTGCACCCCCTGCAGTTCTGTATTCCTGACCAGTCTCCACTGAGTGGTCCTGCTCTGATTGGGGGTCAGATCCGCTGTCCTTGCTACACCCAATGTATTACTGGTGTGCCCCCAACCCCACCACCCACACTCCAAACACTTCCCGTAGTACAGGTCATGTGCTGGTCCCTTGCAATGACTCACTGGCCTCTGAGTGGCTTCTTTTTTCTGTTGCTGTGGCTCCTCGGCTCCTATGTGGGTCCACAGGAACCCTGTTAGTGGTCCTGCTGGCCTGAGGGCCACCAAGGCCCTCCTCTCCCCTGCTGCTTCCAAGCAACTTCATCTGAAGGGCACGGCAGCAACTTTTGCCAGCTCTTGCTCCATACACTAATCAGGGCCGGACTTGAAGTGGCTGGGATTTGAAGTGGTGGGAGCAGTCCTTTCTTTCTCTCATTATGGCTTCTCCTGCCTCATGCACTCTGTAGGTCTTTCCTCCTCTTCCCCTGAGCTCTAGTGGCCCCAACCTGGCTGTCGTTGCTTTTTAATAGTTGTGAATTGGTTGATTTGGGGGAAAGAGTGACACTGGGGACTGTCTATTCTGCTCTCTTAACTGGAAGCTGAGGAAGATTGAATTTAATCCAACAGTTTCACAAATGTAAAGTTACACACTAAGGTAAGAGCTTTGGAGACGCATGAGGAGATGGGAACAAGGGCAGGCAATTGGTCTCACTGATCAGAAGCTTTGGTTTTTACTCTGGAGACTGAACAATGAGTTGCAGAGTGACATGCTCACATGGAGGATGAATTTGTGGTTGAGAAGTCCAAAGGTAACAGAGCCATCCTAGTCAAGAGGAAAATGTTATGATCTGGTGAAAGAATTTGCCCTTCGCTGGGAATCATTTTCAGTGATAGAAACTCAGAAGCATGAGGCATGAGGTGGATTGTGCTTATCTCTCACCTGAATGAAAAACTTCCAGCTCACAAAAATTGAAGTAAATGTCTTGTGTTTCTACACGCACGGGACTCAGACATCTCATCCACCAGTGGTAGCTTGTGTCGAAGACGTCTACCATCGATTCCTTCCCTTTGTGCACACACGCCACTCCCCACAGAGAGGTGGAGTCTGTCCCTTCTCTTCCTTGAATGTGGGCTGCTCTATAGCTGCTTTGGGTCTCAGAATATGGCAGAAGAGACTCTGGGCCATTTTAGACTCACACTCTGAGATCATTGGCAGTTTCTGCTTCCTTTCTCTTGGAGCTTTAAGCCACCATGCAAGAAGTCTAGACTACTCTCCTGGAGAAAGACACCATGCAGAGGAGTGCCGAGGCAGTAGGAAAGTAAGTGAGGAAGGCGTCCTGGATGTCTCAGCCGCTGACTGACTGCCATTGTGTGAGTCCAGCCAGCTAGGCCTGTCAATCCATAGAGCCAGTGGTTCTAATACATTATGTTTCAGGGTGATTTCAGCAGTAGGTAACCAGAAATCATCTTCAACTCTAAGTACTTACTAGGAGCACAGCTTGTGCTTCACAAGTGCTTTTTAAGCCGAATTTGAGTTGAACTGTCCTTCTTTGCAGAGCACACCAAATCTGTCTAAATTTTACTGTGGCTTTTAGGAAGGGGCAATGAGGAGCATTTAGCAAGATGGGGTCAGTTGCCTTGCACGCTCCAGTTGGCCCTGTGTGAAATGACAGTGGACAAGGGAGAAGATATATTTATCAAGCCTCTGTTATAAGCTAGGGACAGTACCAGGCACTTGACATATGCTACCTCGTTTCATTCTCAAAACTACCATACAGAGCAGATTATGTACTCATCCCAATTTCAGAGATGAGAAAACTAAGGCCACCAAGTTGCTGAATGGCAGAGACCAGTCGATGGGTCTGTTTGATTTCAATGCCAATTACCTTACCTAGAATGTGCACCCCCTTCTGGAGGAAATGCCACAGAAGTCTGCAATGGAAGTTACTGGTCTGTGATGCAGTGGCAGATTCTTAGCAATTGTCTGTAGGAGCCTGACCCGAGTATCAGATGTTTACTTTTCCTTGCATGAGTGTGAGGAGAGGTGTGTTAAAGGTGGAGGGGATATGATAATGGCTATGTCGGAATCCACTCATGCTCCCTGGGATGAAAGCCTGGTATGGTCTCCTCCTTGCTATCCAGAGAAATGCTTTCTGGCATTCTTTATCACCCAGGTCAGAGCTTCAGGAGGCTCCAGCAACTGTCTGAAAGCCTTGAGTGTTCCCAGATCTTGGAGGAGATGAAGAGAAACAGTTTTGCAATATGGGGAGAAGAGGAAGCCAACGGAGAACTGACCTACCACATCTCTCAGACTCCAAGCTGGCAGGAGACTGCATTCCCTCAACACTACTCCCAAATCTCCCAGGTAGAGCAGTCTCCACCCTGGGCCCAGAAGCTTCCCCAGGGGGAGTGAGGTGAAGGAAGACAACTTGGATGAAAAGTTCTGATTCTGATCAATCTTGTCTGTAGTTTGAGATGCTAATAGAGGGCTGGTCAGTTAGCTCAGGTGGTTAGAGCATGGTGTTATAACACCAAGGTCAAGGGTTTGGATCCCCAGGCTGGCCAGCCACCAATGCTAAGAGGTCAGTTTTGCAATGCAGTGGCTTAGACTTCTGAAACCTCAGCATTCTTCAATAGAGAATTGGGCATATATCATCCTAACTTAGGGCTTGCAGAGGTAATATGTGTTTAATATGCCTAAGACATTCTTAGGATATTTCCTTCATCCCTGGGCAGCACTTTGTGGTCTTTTCCTTTCTGAGGACTTAGCCTCCTGTTTTTAGTTGTATTTTTGTCTTTCTCTCCACAATTAGGCTCAAAAAAGAAAAACACAAGACTCTGTCCCATCTTGAGGAGTTGAGGAATTTTCTTGGGAAGAATCTCGAAAAGAAGAACTCAACATTTGTTGACTGAGTTAAATAACCTTATACTGACCATCTGCAAAGAGAAGTAAAACTATCATCGACAGGGGTCAAAATACCACTGCATGTCAGGGAAACTAATACTGAGCGTGTACTGTATCCCAAGTACTATACTAAGCATGTTCTTGTAATTCTCATAACAATTCTGTGAAGTATTGTTTTATTTCCATTTTACAGATTAACAAACTGAGGATCAAGAAATTAGATAACTTCTAAGTAGCGTTTGATAGATTTTAAACAATCTTTTCAATCTATCGTATGGTCGTTGTATATTTTGGTTTTCTATTTATTCTTGAGCCAATTTCTGTTATTTATATTTTGCTAAGAATCTGTTCATTCCCTACAGGTTTTAAAATTTTTTGCCATATACTAATATCTAGTATATGCTTTAGGACTTACTTGTTTTAAATTTGTAAATCATTTTTATTGCGATATAATTTGTGCATGATAAAACATGCTTATATGCCTATTTTAAGTATATAGTTCAATGAGTTGTAACAAGGGTGTATACCCATGTGTCTATATTGGCACAATCAAGACATAGAGCATTCCATCAACCCAGAAAATTCCTTGTAGTCAACCCAACCTCCTGGTCCTGGGCAACCACCGATCTGCTCTCTATCACTTTACAGAGGTTTTGTCTTTTCTAGACTCTCGTATAAATAGAATCATACTGTATATTTCCTTTTGTTCCTTTTGATCAGTTAAATGGTTTTACATTTATCCATAGTGTTGCATGTATCAGAATTTTGTTTCTTTTTATTAATAAGCAGCAGTCCACTGTATGGATATACCATAATATCTTTAGCATTCTCCTGTTTTCAGTTTTTGACTGCTGTGAATATGGATTAGTCATCTATTGCTGCATAACAAATGACCACAAAGCTTAGTGATTTAAAACAGCAAACAAGTATTATGTTAGTTTCTGTGGGCTGGGAAATTGGGTGCAGCTTAGCTGGGTGCTGGTGCCTCACAGTCCTGCACAAAGCTGTGATGGAGGTGTTGGCTGGGTACACTTGTTCCCATGCTAATGGCTATTGGCAGCATTCAATTTTTTGTGATCGATTGAACTCAGGGTCTCAGTTCCTCCCTGGCTGTTAGCCAGAGCCTCACTCAGTTCCTTGTCATGTGGGCCTCTCCGTAGGGAAGCTCACAGCATACCCACTGACTTCATCAGAGCAAGCAAGCAAGAGAGCAAGAGGGGATGAACAATGTCAAAACCATAGTCTTTTTGTAACCCAGTCTCAGAAGTTACGTCTCATCACTTTTGCTGTATTCTCTTCATTAGAAGTAAGTCACTAGGTTCAGCTCACATTCAAGGGAAAAGTATTACACAAAGGCATGAATTCTAGGTGGTGGGGATCATGGGATCCCTTCTGTGGCTGCCGACCACAGAACGTGACTGCCGACCACAGAACGTGACTGCCATGAACATTTGCGTACAAGTCTTTGTGTGGTCATGGTTTCATTTTTCTTGGGGAAGTACCTACGAATGGAATCATAGGTCATATGACAATTTATAAAAAATTGTCAATTTTTTTCTTGAGCAGTTGTATTACATTGTACTCCCACTAACAATGTGTGAGAGCTCCAGTTGCTCTACAAGCCTGGCAACAACTACTATTGTCAGTCATTTGATTTCAGCCATTCTAATGGATGTAAAATGGTACATTGTTGTGGTTTTAATTTGCATTTCCCTGAAGATTAATGAGTTTGAACATCTGCTCATGTGTTTATTGACCATATGTATATGTCTTCTTTTGTGAAATGTCTGTTCTTTTGATCATTTTCAATTCAATTGTCTTATTACTGAATTGTAAGAATTCTTTACATATTTAAGGTAGAAGTCTTATATGTATAGAATGTGTGCAGATATACAAATATTTGTGAATATATATATATATATATTTATGAGGTGCTTCAAAAAGTTCATGGAAAGATTCATCTTATCTTTCAACTCTATTTTCCCACAAACTTCTTGAAGTACCCTTGTCTGTATATGTATATATATATTTGCTCTGGGATGTTTTACAGGACAGAGTTGCTACTACCAGGAATGCTGGAGGACTTGTCCAGTATGTTAACATGTGGTTATAGGGCTTTTTCTGTCACTTCATTTTGTAGCTCTGAGGGTAGCCCCCCGAGTCACTAGAGCATGCAGGAGAGGAAGGTCTCAGGCTAAAGCAAGAGGAAGCTATTTGGGGGCTGCTAATCCAGCCAGAGGCCAGGTCTTAGAGGCCTTCACTGGCTCTATAGCTGACTCATGGGCTTCTATCAAGAAAATTGCTTCTATGTCACAGTTTACTCCTCTAAAAAACAGGAGTATCAAGCCCAAGGGTCAGAGGCATGATTAAACTAACGTTTCTGAAGTCATTAAGCAGGCCAGTTCATGTGAAGATAAAAATAGTTATGTTTTGTAGGTTTGTTTAGTCATCATTAGACCACAGGGCATTTTGTATTTTTACAAAATGATTTTATGTGTCTTCTCATCCTTCACAAACACATCATTAGTTAGAATAACTTGGGGGGGGGGGCGGGGGGAGGAGGAAGAGGAGGAGGAAGGGAGGAAAGGGGAAGGAAGAAGTAGGAACAGGTCTCTAAGGAGCTATGTGACATAGGCAAGTCATAGGGTGATCAGAACTAGTGGGGAGGCCAGACTGGGACCCGGATGCTGTGGTCCCCTCGGCAGGAGCGCTACATTTGTTTCCTGAAGCCCAATCACATCACCTCAGCGGGCTGATTGAGACGTTCAGCTCCCTGGGATAGGAGCTTCCCTGGGATGGGGAGATGGGGAGATGGGGAGGTCTGCAAGCCCTTCCGTTTTTGATGTCCCACTCCTGAAGCTTGGCACCAGAGGTTGCATTGCTTTAATCAACCATTAAATCAAGTACTAACTTTAGTTGCCCTTTAAAAATTATTTACTTTTTATTTTTATTGAGGCATAATTGATTATACATATTTTGGGGGTACAATGTTGACTACCATCACCAGCGTACAACACATGTTGATCAAATCAATATTATCAGCATATTCATTGTTACAAATCGTAATTATTCTTTATGCCTCTTATCCAGTCTCTCCCCATCCCCCTCTCCCTCCCACCCTTCCACCTCTAACAACTCTAGATTTCTTCTCTCCTTCTGAAAGATTAATCATTTCTCTGTTGATTTGTTGCCCAGATGATCTGTCCAGTGCTGAGAGAGGGGTGTTAGGGTCCCCCACTATTATTGTAGAGCAAATGCTTCTTCTATTACTCTGGAGTGTGTTTTGTGGAGAGAGAGGACCTCTTGTTTTTCTGATCTCTGCTGGTGCCTCTCCTTGTGTCAATGTGGTCAAGAGTCTGCCAGGCCATCTGCACAGTGGCTGTGGCTATTGCTGTGGCAACAAGACACTTTCGTGGCAGCTGTGGCTATGGCAGTGGCTGTGGTGGGCCACCCACGTGGAAATGGTGTTTTTAGCATGCTCCTTGCCTGGCTGCGGGCAGGGGGAGGGGTGGCCCTCGGCTCCTGCCTCAGGACCCTGGGCATGCTCTGTTGCTTGCCTGGTTGTGGGCAGAGGGGACAGCCCTGCCATTTTTTTTTGAAACCCTATTGTCCCTTTAGAATCCTCCTCCACCCACAGACCTTCTCACCTTGTCAAATAGCCTACTTCTGGGCTCCTGCCTTCTGAGATAGAACCATACTAACACCTGGTTAATACCCATTCTATGGCACTTAGCCTCCTACAGGTGGCACAGCTTTTAATACATTTCAAGTAGTTATTTACGTAGTTATGGTCATCACAAACATCTGTTTCTCCATATAATATTAACCAGGATTTATTTGGTTCTTACCAAGTCTCAGTCATTGTTCTAAGTGCTTGATATGAATTATATCATTTAGTTCCATATCAATTTTATGAGGCAGGTAATATTGCTATACCCTGCATACAGATGGCAAGTGTTGGCACAGAAATCTGACCAAGGTCACACTTTCAGGAAGTGGTGGCCTGAGGCTCAAGCCCAGGTAGTCTGTTTCCAGAGTCCTCAGCGTGCTGTGATGTCTTGCCTTCCCAATGCAGAGCTCTGTGCCATCATTACTGAGCTTAGTAAGTATGTGTGGAATTGAGATACATGAGAATTTTTGGAAAAGAACACAGGCCTTGATAACCACTGCATATTTTCATTTTACAGTGATTGGGCCCTGATTTCAGGAAAATGTTTCAAAATGAAACATAGAGGAAAATGACTGAAGGTGAGAAAAGCCAGGTATAGTGAAAAGAACTCTGGGTTTAGAACCAGAAATCTGGTTTAAGTCCCACCCATGACATTCGCAGCTTAGAGTACTCCAACAAGGAATTTATGCTCACCAGTCTTCAATTTTCTCATCTGTCAAAGAGCACTAACATTTGCACCCACTTCAAATGGTTGTTGTGAAGGTTAAATGTGTTTTATAAACTATAAGCATTATATAAATATCTGCTTTAGTTTAAAGTAAAATTACAGGACCTATACATTTTTTTAAATGTACTAGAAAAAAATGGAATGGAAAAAAAGAAAAACATTTTGTCTTCCTTGGCTGAAAATATAATTTCAGTTCCAAAGATAGTGACTTTGTGCTCTTCAGCAAGTTTTTGTATTTTATACATCAGATCTCTAGCAGCTTCCAGCTTAGCAATTAGACCCAGAGTTCAGATTTCAAGAGCAGTTTTATTTCAGTGGGGCCATCTGAGGAGGGAGAGGTGGTGTTAGTTTTTCTAACTCTCCTCTAAGCTCAACATTTTTTTTTTTTTTTTACTTATTTAATCATGCTCATATTTAAACACAGCTATGCTCACATAGAAACATCTGATTTTCTCTGTTTGCCCCATGTCTGTAATAAAGTCACCTTGAAAACACTTCATTTGGCTATGGGTTTCAGGTAGAAAAGTTTCCCCTTTGAAAATGGATCAAAGAGTAGAAAAATTATAACTTTAAAATAATGAGCAATCTCATCTCCATCCAAAGGATTGCTAGACCAAACGGATCCTTTCTATAATAGGTAATTTTTTTCCTTTTCTGTTTTCTCTACCATGAAAGAGATCATTTTGAAAACTGTGTAGTGTTAAAGGGAAAGTATATTAAAAATGTCATGAGTCCCAGGAGAAGCCATGTGAGCTATCAGTGGTTGCTGTCTTTGCCACCCTCTCCTGATGACACCGGCACTCGTATGTCAGCTTCAACTGCTCTGTTTTGGTTCTGGTCCCTCAGGAGAATTGATAGCACTGTGTGTGTGTGTGTGTGTGTGTGTGTGTGTGTGTGTGTGTGTGTGTGTGTGTGTGTGTGTGTGGATCGTATTCACCTTACCCTACATAGTTCATAGAGGTATGCTGTGACCCAACTTGGTAGGGAGCCTTGGAACCAGCTTCTAGGAGCATCTAGCTGGCCCCACCAGGCCCGTGAGAGTCCAGTGGGATTCTGGGTGTGTCTTTTGGGCACTCCACAGGAAATTAGTGTTGTCTCTCTGGTGGCTGATGCAGGGCTTTCTGTCTCTTTCCCCTGGAGTGCCATCCCCACCTGCTACACAAACTCCATATTTTCTGAGGCATCCTGGAAATAAAGTCCTGGCTTGAATGACATCTCTTTGGGATTATGGCTTGAGTGATTTCCCCAATGCAGAGCACCAGCCATCCCATTACTTTTCTCCACCTCTGTATCCAGGTCCCATCTATCACTCCCCTCCTTGAACCTACAGGCAGTGTCCCTCCTCGGGAGCTAATGACCAGACACAGGAGGCCCTTTCCACATCAGGGGTAAACTGAGGACTGGTCATGCCTAGGAGTTTTCCCTTATTATAATAGAAGGATCTGCTGTGCCTGGAGGAGGGATATTACACGACCTGTTAGTCACCACCACTCATTCATGTTTTGAGGCCTGGCATGATAATTCTTTCATATCACACTGTGTTTCCTGTAACCTTTGTTCTATTCTTGATATTTATAACAGGCTTTTTCTTTTTCAACTTAGATAAGAACCTATGACAGGTGTATTTGTAAGCAAAGTTCTTTTCTGAAAAAGATGTTTTAATGACATCAAATAGTAACTCGGTGGTTACCATGGGTGGGGGAGCAAAGAAAATGAGGAGGGTGGGTCAAAGAACCTCGGACCGCACTGCTGTTCTTTTCCTGTACTTATCTCCATGTGGAAAATACTTTAGACACCACTCAGGCCTATGAATAAACAGGCAGCGGCAATGTAGGAAGAGATATATGTTTTATTACTGCTAAAAATAAGTACAGTGATCCGCACCTCACAATGATTAGGAAACCAGGAATCTAATCATCTCAACGTTCCCTAATAAACGTGAATTTCTTCCTTCTCCTTAATTGCTCATTTATTTTTGTAGGCTCACTTATTACTGAGGGCGGGAGGTAAAAATGTTGTGGGGCTCCATAGTTCTCAGCTTTTTAAGATTTTGTCAATATGACAGGTATAAAATGGTAGCTCAGAAACTAACTTCATTTTAAAGTGAATATAAACATACTACATAATTAGCACTATAATAACTACAAAATATTATGAAGTGAGAAATTAGAATTTCAATTCCCTCTTGCTCTGATTTTCCTATGCTTTATATTCTGATGATTTTTTGTAAAACTACAAAGAAATAGGTTAAATTTTTACTAAGAAAATCTGGAAGTGAATATTCAGCTTGAAGTAGCAAGTAAACAATCTAGCATAAAATTTATAAACATTTTCAGATGAAATGAAATAAACTAAAGGTATGTTCATATTAGAAACATTGGAAAATGCAGAATGCAATTAAGAGAAAAATGGAAATCACCCACAACCCCTCCACCCAAGAGAAGTACTTAAAACATTGTCTGCTACCTTTTTCTGTGCATATAAATATGTGGAGAGGTTTGTTTTTTCCTCCAATATTGGGGTTATAAGCTTGTACTTTTTTCGTCTCTAACTAGCAATTGAATATATATCACGAGCATTTCTGACATCATTAAATACTCTTACAAAACATGGTCTGCATGCTTCTTCCTCAGATGAAGGTAACATTTTTTATGTAATGAATCTCATAGTGTTGGACATTTCTAATTTTCCTTTAGGATAGATTCCTGGAAGTGGCATTCCGGGATTAAAGGGCATGAATGTTTTAAAAGAGGAGTCAGCAAACTTTTTCTGCAAAGGGCCAGACAGTAAATATTTAAGGCTTTGTGGGATAGATGGTCTTTATCATAGCTATTGTAATGTGAACCGGCCATAAATAATATGGAAATAGATGAGCAAGGCTGTGTTCCAATAAAACTGCTATAGACATGGAATTTGAATTTTGTGTAATTCTCACATGCCACAAAAAGTTACTATTATTTTGATTTTTTTTCATCCATTTAAAAATGTAAAACACATTCTTAGCTCATGGGCTGTACAGAAACATTGGTGGCCACAATTTGTCAGAGATCTTAATCTCAGATTCTAACAGAATATTGGAGCCAGATGAAACCTTAGGAATGAATTAGAACAACTTCTTCCTTTTAAATGTCTATTTCAAAAAGGGAATACTAGAGAGTGTAAAATGTTGACCAAGTTGTTTGCATTATTCATGGAAACACAGAACATCAATAGCACTGAGTCAGAAGAAAATAATTTCATCACCTAACAATGAACAAAAACCACAAACACTTAGAAAGATATGTTTAAACTTGATAAAAAGTATTCAGGATTTCTCTGTCATTTCTTACAACTGCATATGAATCTACAACGATATCAAGAAAATTTTCAATTAAAAAAAAGATATGTTTAAGCTAAAGAAAATCAGATTTTCAAGAAACCACATGCTACTCTAGGATGGAATCAGGAAATAATCTTTCCTTCTGATTAGCATTTTAATTAGCAATCATTTAATTTCTTGATATAGAAACCAATGCTATAGCCTATAAGAGGTAACCCTGTAGATGCCAAATGCCAAAGACAGCATCAAACGAATTCACATCCATTTAGAAATAAGTGTTCCAGAGAACTTGCTCAAGTCACTGCCCTTAATAAAGTCTGTTACAGGGAAGTTTTACAGCTAACTCTTGTATTTTTTTAAGTAAATAAATAAATAAATATTGATTATACATATTCATGGGGTAAAAGCTGACTATCAGCACCTGTACCCAAGATTTGGTGAGCAGATTAATGCAATCAGCATGCCTACCACTTCAAATTGCAATTATTCCCTGTGTCCCCACCCAACTTTTCCACAATGCCCGTCTCTCTCCCTCCCCGCAGCCCCAGCAGCCCCAGGTCTGTTCTCTCCCTCTGCAAGTTTGACACACTGCTGTAGTCAGTCTTTCTTTCCTTCCTTCTTTTTCTCTTAGTTCGCATTTATGAGTGAGGACATGTGGTACTTTTCCCTCTGTGCCTGGCTTACTTCATTTAACATAATTTTCTCCAAACTCATCCATGTTGCTGCAAATGGCAGAATTTCATTCTTTTTTTTTTTGGGTGAATTGTATTCCATTGTGTATATATATCACATTTTCCTTATCTAGTCATCTGTTGATGGGTATTTAGGTTGGTTCCATATCCTGGCTATTGTAGACAGAGCTGCAATGAACATGGGAGCGCAGGTATCTTTTTTACATGATGATTTCCATTCCTTTGAGTATATACCCAGAAGTGAAATTGCCGGATCGTGTGGTAGATCTATCTGTACTTGTTTGAGAAAGCTCCATACTATTTTCCATAATGGCTGCACTAATCTATAGTACCACCGACAGTGTAGTAGGGTTCCCCTTCCTCTGCATCCTCATCAGCGTTTGTTATTCTTGGTCTTTTTGATCATCACAAGTCTGACTGGGATGAGATGAACTCTCAGAGTGGTTTTAATTTGCATTTCCCTGATGACTAGTGATGTTGAGCATTTTTTCAAGTACCTGTTGGCCATTTGTATGTCTTCCTTCAGAAATGTTCTGCTCGTTTTCTAATTGGATTATTTGGGTTTTTTTTTTTTTTTTTTTTTTTTACTGTGTAGTTGTTTGAGTTCCTTGTGCATTCTGGATATTAATCCTTTGTCAGATGCATAGTTAGCAAATATTTCCTCCCATTCTGTAGGTTGTCTCTTCATTCTGTTGATTGTTTCTTTTGCTATGCAAAAGTTTTTTTTAGTTTGATATAATCCCATTTATTTTTTTTTCTTTTGTTGTTTGTGCTTCTGGGGTCTTATTCATGAAGACTTTGCCCAGTCCTATTTCCTGAAATGTTTCCCCTATGTTTCCCTTTAGCAGTTTTATAGTTTCAGGTCTTATATTTAAGTATTTAATCCATTTTGAGTTGATTTTGGTCTATGGCAAGAGCTATGGGTCTAGCTTCAGTCTTCTGCATATAGAAGTCCAATTTTCCCAGCACCCTTTATTGAAGAGGCAGTCTTTTCCCCAGTGTATGTTCTTGTTGCTTTTGTCAACAATCAGTTGGCTGATAATACCAAGGTCAAGGGTTCAGATCCCTGTACTGGCCAGCTGCCAAAAAAAAAAAAGATCAGTTGGCTGTAAGTCTGTGGATTGATTTCTAGGTTCTCTTTTCTGTTCCATTGGCCCAAGTGTCTATTATTATGCCAGTATCATGCTGTTTTGGTTACTACAGCTTTGTAGTATAATTTGAAATCAGGCAGTGTTATACCTCCAGCTTTTTTTTTTTTTTGCTCAGGATTACTTTGGCTATTCGGGTCTTTTACTGTTCCATATGAATGTTAGGATTGTTTTTTCTATTCGTTAAGAAACAACCTGGTCAGTGAGGATCACTCCCAGGACTCTCTGAACCAACAAGGAAATTTCTGTGCTGTTTTCCCTGTTGGTCACAACAGTACTTGCACTGCACCCTGTGACCATCTTCATTCTATGTGGCAAGGATAAAGATAGACAAGACTCTTCAGTCCCTGTAGAAATGCAGTCATGCCTACAGTAAGGCATGCTCCAATTCCAAACCATCTGCAATGGGAGTAAAATACCAGATATTTCTTTGCTATAAGTGAGTACCTTGTAGAAGACATAGGCCTATTTTGGATCTCCTAATGGTACCATATATTTTGGAATTTTAAAATAATATACCAGAGTAACATGTACAAACAGAGGACTTCTTTTTACATTAGTTAGAGAGTCTTACAGTTTTCTGGACTCTAAATATTGATTTAAGAATTAATTGATTAATTGATTGATGTATTTATCAATTGAATGATTGATTCATTAATCATTCAACATTCATTGAGTACCAGTCATAAACCTTGCTCTGGGCTAAGTACTAGATCAAGTTAGAAAACCTAATTTCAGGAAGACATGGAAGTATCTGAAGTTCTGGCTCTAAATGTGGCTAGAACACGTTCACCTGCAACAATCAAATCTCTATTCATTAGTTCAACAGTGATAAGATGGTATAAAGTAACCCAAATATATCTTGAAGTTCTCCAAAGCCTTCTAAAACTGTATGCGTAGTCTTTTCTGTTAGGATTCCTTGAATGGATAGAAGGATATTTTGTTGCTGTGTAGAGGTACAGACTTTCAAATAAGCTCTCATAAGTTACCTTATTTAAACCTCTCAATGGTCTCTTAAGTAGTCTTGTAGAATGGTGGTTGTTTAGCATATTTGTCACTGGAGGAAAATTAGACTTAGTGAAGTTAAGGGATTCACTCATGCTTACCCAGTTAGTGAGGCTACCAGACATTTAGGCAAGCAGTACAGGACAGCAGAAACAAAATGTGGGCTTTGGGCTCAGATTTTTCTGAATCTGAACTCTGTGTTTGTGTTTACAACCAAGGCAACTTGGACAGTTTACTCAGCCTTCTTGAGTCTCAGTTTTCTTACCTGTTAAATGAGAATAATGCCCATTGCATTAAGTTGTTATGAGGATTAAATGAGATAATATGTGTTGAGTGCTTGGTACCCAGCAGTGAATAATAAAAAAAGGTTAGTTTATGTGTTCTGACTTTTTCTCCTGCCTCCTACAAGGAGAACACTGAAGTTGCAGGTTTTCTATTTTTGTTGCCAGAGAGATAAATGTATGCAGTGCATTGTGCCCACAGGACATGACTTGGTGGGCCAAGTAGAGGAAGAGGGCTGCAGGGTTGAGGGTTTCTTAGCATCCAGTAGCACAGGTTTCCCTTTATCTCCTTTTTTTTTAAAGTGTGTGCCTTTACTTTCAACTGCACCTGCCATCCTGCAGTCCAGACACCTGTTTTATTTTCTACAGAGCAGCACTATTCAATAGAACTTTCTACAATGATGGAAATATCCTATATCTGCACTGTCCAATAAGGTAGCCGCTAGTCACATGGGGCTATTGACTACTTGAAATCTGGCTAGTGTGCTGAATGTTTAATTTTATTCAATTTTAATTATACAAATTTAAATTTAATTAGCCACATTTTGCTAGGACAGCTCTGGAGACTTAACTTCCAGTTAGGGTGCGGTAAATTCGGTTTCCCAGCTGCCTACACAGTGTGATCCCATCCTGCTTACTTCAGTCTGTTCCCTTCACATCACCACTCCAGACAGCAGTGCCACTTGTGTGTGGGACTTTGAGGGACCCCATCGCACATGCTTTTTTGGTCGTTCAGCTTTCCCTCTGCAGGCTCAGTGTTGTGGGTTGAACTGTGTTCTCAAAAGTCATAGGTTGAAGTCCTAACCCCTACTACCTCAGGATGTGACTGGAAACAGGGCCATTGCAGATGTAATCAGTTAAGATGGGGCCACGAGGGTGGGCCCTAATCCCATAGGACTGGTGTCCTTATAGAAAGAGAGACGAAGGCAAAGGCTGGGGAGATGCTTCTACAAGCCAAGGAAAGCCAAGATTGTGGGCCAACCACCCGGAGCTGGTGAGACGATGGGACGCATCCTCCCTCACACCCTCAGGAGGAGCCAAGTCCTGCTCACACTTGGATCTTGGACTTCTGGCCCCTGAGCTGTGAGGAAATACGTTTCCATTGCAGTTACACCCTCTGCGGTACCTGTTGCAGCACACCTAGCAAATGAACACACCCAGGATTCAGTGGTCTCCTCTCTGCAGACTCGGTTGCCACATGTCCCGCTATTTTCATTGCTGTTGTCTCCTCTCCTGCTCTCCACATCCTCATGGGTTTGTGCCTCAAAATAAAATGAAACAAAACCCCTTCACTGTCATTTAGGAGAAGATCTGGGAGAAGGCATGGCTAGCTCTTTGTGTTCCATTTGCTATCTTCCCTGGAAGTCTGGAGTTTTTAAATTCTTATTTGCAAGCATGAGTCCTTCCTTCTCTTTTAGCATTTTCTTAGAGGAACAAAATACTGTTATTGAAAAACAAATTAAAATTTCTCTTAAGGGGCCAAGTGCTACTTGGAGGGAAAAAAGGAAATAACTTTGAATGGAGAGATGTCTCTACTATCATTTTTATTCTGCTTAAAATAGATGAAGAAAGTTAAAACTGCAGACCCATGAGGGTGGCAGGGAAGTGAGAGAGCTGGGATGCCCATATTTTTGCCTAGAGAAGATGCTCATATCTTCCGGGAAGGAGGTTTGGACCTGTAAATCTTTAAATGATTGCTGCAATGTCTGTTTAGACAGCCAGTATTCAAACTTTCAAGTCAGAAAAAAAAAGCAAGGATGTGCAAGACATGTATGTAAAAGACATTGATGCAGGCATGATTCCAGATTGAATAAGAAATAAATGATTCAGTGGTTCAGATTCCATTTTGGGGGATTTCAACAACCATAGCAGTAAGGATTTCCCAGGTTGGAATGAACTGAAGTTCTTATTTTACATGCTAAAGATGGAAATCTAAGAAGGATTAAAGAGACTTTTCTTCATCATCCCATCTTTGTTCCCATTTTTCATGCAGCAAACAGGTTTCTTTTGGTGATTTTGTCTAAATAAATATGATTATCCTTTATACTGTCTTCTGAATAATAGTAATAGTAATGGTAAAAGATTATTGAGCATTAATATGGGACAATATTTCAGTTATCTACTGCTGAGTAACAAATATCCCAAAGTGTGATTGCTTAAAACAAGTTATTATTTCTCACAATCCTGAATGTTGGAGGGCCAGTGTTCTGCTGGTCCCAACTGGACTGACCCATGTGGCTGCACTCAGCTGGCAATTAGACTGGGGACATGCAGCAGCAGGAGCTGCTGGCCAGGGTACCTCCATTCTCCTCCACATGGCTAACTTGGGCTTCCTTGTAGGATGGCAGTCCCAAGTTCTCCAAGAGGGATCATTTTGAGAGAGAAGAAACAGAAACCACCAGTTCTCTTAAGGTCTGGGCTTAGAAGTCCCATAATATGATTTTCATGCATTCATGAGAAGTAAGTCATCAGAAGTAAGTCACATTTAAAATGTCCTCAGATGATCTCAATACTTGCTGAACATCAGCTCTGGAATTAGATTTAAGTTAATTCACCATCTATAAATTCATATATATATATTTGTCTGGTTATTTTTAAAAAGAGCAAAAAGCATTTTGAATTCTGTAGTCATAGAGGTTATTTAGAAGAGTATTTAATAAGTGTGTCATAAGTACTGACAAGTTATTAATTTCCACAGCAACAACCAAACATGCCACTCACATCTCACCAGAATTTTTTAAATACCTTCATACGAATTTTAGAAACTGAACAAAACAACTCCCTGGGCTGGCCCGAATTCAAGGGCAGGGGAAGTGGACTCCACCACCAGTGCAAGGAGCAGCGTGCGTGCCCGGGGCTGGGAGAGTCATTCGGAGGCCGTTTTGAAGACTGTCCACCACAGACAGGCACTGTACTTACTGCTTTATGTGTATTTTTTATTTAATCCTCACAATAACCCATCAGATAATTATTCCTTTTGCCATTTACTAGTAGAGATAGTCTTGACAGGCCCTAATCACCTTTGCTTCTAATTCTTCATGTTCAATTATAGCCAGGGCTTCTCTCAGACCAAATAAATGTCTCGTCCTTTTTGTCAACTTCGAAAGTAGAAAGAACGCCAAATTTAGGGTTAGAGAGCGGTGAATCTGAACCTGGCTCCATAACTTGCTGGGAGTGTTTCTTCTTTCGGTCTAGAGTGAAGTGGGAGTGGTGATACTGTTCTTAAAGGGTTCTGGCAAGGATTAAAGTCTAACGTAAAAGCGAAACATATGCTGTTGGGAAAGAGGGGCAATGGTTTTAAGAATTATCCTTAGGGAATCAGATATATTTACATGCCATTCACTAGTATTTCTGTTAATGATTCATATCCACTGGAAGACAGTTTATAAAAAAAGACAAATAAGAATTGGGGGTGGTTTATCTGTTCCAGTTACCTGTTGCTATGTAATAAACCACCTCAGATTTTCATGGCTTAAACCAATAGTTTATTATTTCTCACACATCTGTGGATTTAATGGTGGGAAGAAATTTTAAGGATTTACTGTTGTGGCTATCTTTGAAAAAGACAATCTACAACGAAGTCTTGTCTAGATTCCTCATCACTAATATCCAAAGGTGATATTATTTTTGAGCCCTTTCCCTGTTGTCTCACCTTAGTTATTTTGGCAGATTTCATCACTTGTTATATCTTTATCTAGGAAAACCTTCTGAGAATCAAAAGGGGTCCTGTGTCTCTGTATCACAGTGACCAGTCTCTTTCAGATGCCAACAAACATTCATAGAAAATATTGATTGACTTCTGTGTCAGAAATCTGTCCCAATTCCTTGTGTGTCCTCAGGAAAATCTCTCAGTCTCCCTGAACTTCAGTTTGTTTGTCTGGAAAACTAGGGAAGGGGAGTTGGACTAGATGATCTCTCAAGTGCTTTCCATAGCTGACATTCTATGATTTTTAAAAAACTATTTGGCACTACATAAGGGATAAGTATTTCATAATCCAATAATTGCAGACTCATTAAAGGTTAGGAAAGCACATACTGACAGCCTTACTATAACTCAGAAACCTGCACACAGTTGTTTGGTTAGGATCACTTTGCACAGTGGAGCTGACACAGAGAGCAAAACTCCGAGATGCCAATACTTTGTCCAGCAATATGTGCCTGAGAAAGAGCAGTGATTAGGAATATAAAAAGGAGAATTCCAAGGTGCACAGTGTGAATCTGGCTTTTATTTCATTAGCTCAGGAATTTACGTTCTAGGGACATCTGCATTCTCTTGGCTTCTGGTCTAAGGTAATGATGTCAACAAACTTTAATCAAGGAGAGATGTTCCTGTTAATTAGGTAATGAATGGGACCTTGCCATGCTCTGTATTACATTAGTTTAATTTCCAGAGAAAAAGAGTCTACTTCCTGGCTAGCTTGCTTTCAGAATCGAGACAATGGAGCTAGGAGGCAAACGGAACAACTGTCTGTCCTCTCTAAACTCTACTGCAGCTCCTGGTGGCTCACATAGTGTCCTGGCTCATATTTTTGAGGCCAGCTCAGAATGCCTCTCAGTCCAGGTTTTTCTGGTTGTTTCTTACAATGAGATCTAGATTAAACTTTTTTTTGGTAGAAATTCTATATAGATGATGGCAGGAGGTACGTGATGTCATTTTGCTCTCTACCCTCACCCCACTACAAACACACTGCTGTGGGTCAAATGTGTCCCCCAAAAGTTCATGTTTTGGTAACTATACTCCCACTCTAACAGTGTTAAGAAAGTGGGAGACCCAGTTATGGCATTTAAAAGGTTGAGCTTTTAAGAGGTGATTAGATCGTCGGACTGTGTGCTAGTGAATGGATTGATCCATTCACAGAGTAATGGGTGTGTTCCTTTTTTTTTTCTTTTTTTTTTTTAGTAGGCCACCAACTTCCTATTAAGTAGATTTATTACAGCAGCAAACAAGCCATCAGCATAATAAGTTTCACTGATTTAAGTTCTTTAGAGAGATGTACATTTTACAGAAAAAGATATTTTCAATAAAAAAGATTTTGAAAATGACTCAATATAAAATTTAGAACTCAAAAATACATGAATATAAGCCATATCTAAAACACCAACATCGTAAATACATGTAAATAAACAGCATTTATTTATAAATTTATTAGTGAAATAAAACTGGTTAAAATGCATGTCTGCTTGAAAGGTCAACAAATTTTCAAATAAATGATAAATTTTATTCAGAGCCAAATACTGTTAGCAGAAAATCTGCTGATGAATAGCTATGTACGGCAGTAACTGGAATGAAGGTTACATTTTCTGCTATTTTGAAATGATGTCGGAAAGATAAAAAGACTGCTAAAGCACAGTTTTACCTCAACATACATATTAAATGCATTTCCACCTAAACCAGCTAAGGAAAAAAAAGAATTATCAAAAAACATTTTTTCAGTTTAGTTTTTATTCTGCAAATTGCAGAATATTTGGAAAAGTATAAAGAAGAAATTACCTACAATTCTCCACCAAAAGACAACACCTGTTTACATTTTATTATTTCCTTCCAGTCTTCTTACTAAGACTTCTTATAGAGTAAAAACTCCGCCCTGGAACTTAATATTACGTGTGGACATTCTGATTATTAAAAATTCTACAGGTGTTTTAAAACACTGCTTCTCATTTTGAAATGAAACTTCTTTTCAGGTTATCTGAGGGAATACCAGTAGACCCTAAAACACATCTGTTATGCTATTAAGACTCTAGTTTAAAAGGAATTCCACCATGGACTGTTAGTGTCCTTTGGTTAACATATATAATTTTTAAAAATTAGAGAATTCAAATTCTACATAAATCCTGAGTTTTCTGATGATACATACCTCACTAGCCCTTAATTTATCAACTCTCTAAGCTCAAGATTAATAATAATCATTTATAGCTATATTATGCTTTTCTCTTTGCAAAACTGCATATTATCACTTCATTTTCATTAAGCTATGAGATTGGTATGCTTTCTCATATCAACGATGTAGAAAACTGAGGTTTGAAGAAATTAAATGATTTAACAAAATTTGCAACGGGTGTGTTTCTGATGGCTTTAAAAGGAGAGCAAGTGAGAAGTTCAGTTCTCTTGCTCAGCCCATTCTCACCATTGACACCCTGGTCACCATAGGACCCTGTAGAGAGTTCCCACCAAGGAGAAGGCCCTCACCAGATGTGTCCCCTGGATCTTGGACTTCCCAGCCTCCAAACTATACATTAAAAAAATTCATTTCTTTATAAATTACCCAGTTTCAGGTATTCTGTTATAAGCAACAGAAACAGATTTTAAAATAAACAACACTCAAGCAACTCTGTAAGACTAAGCCTTTAGTAATCTCCCACATCCCCCACTCTATTTTTAGCTGAAGATGGTAGTTAAGCCTGAATTTTAAGCCACCTCTTCAGGTTACTTATTCCATGGGTTTCTCCTATATATATAAGAGATATTCATGTTAATAAGCTTCTGTTTTTCTCTTGTTAATCTGTATCTTGTTACAGGAGCCCCGTTGAGAATCTAGAAGAGTAAAGATTTTTTAGCCCCTACAAATTCAAATGGAAACTTTTTATTCCTTTATATTCTGACCAGGCCACACACTCAAAGGTTTTATTTATTTCTGAATAAACAAAGATCTGAGCTCACCATTGACTTGGCTTTTTAAATTAAACCCCATAAACTATGGCTAAAGACCCTGAACACACAAAGACCCAAAGTTACTTTTAAAGACCTCCTTGAACTAAGAATCTATAATTTGTTTTGAAGAATTGCCCAAAGGTTGCACATAGAGAAACATTACAGAAGGGAAGAAAGACCCATAAGCAGACAGACGTTCTCAGTACAGAGCGGCTTTCCTGTTTAGCAGTGATGTCATCTGCTTTCATTAATTCGTTCATTCATTCATTCATTCATTTAAACAAGTGATTACTGAGCCAAGCACTGTTCTTTTTTTTTTTTTTTTTCAAATCTCATTTCATTTTATTTATTTATTTTTTTTAAATTTTATTTTGTCGATATACATTGTGGCTAATTATTGCTCCCCATCACCAAAACCTCCCTCCCTTCTCCCTCCCCCCCTCCCCCCCAACAATGTCCTTTCTGTTTGCTTGTCGTATCAACTTCAAGTAAATGTGGTTGTTATATCTTCTTCCCCCCCCCCCCGGTTTTGTGTGTGTGTGTGTGAATTTATATATTAATTTTTAGTTCCCACCAATAAGTGAGAACATGTGGTATTTCTCTTTCTGTGCCTGACTTGTTTCACTTAATATAATTCTCTCAAGGTCCATCCATGTTGTTGCAAATGGCAGTATTTCATTCGTTTTTATAGCTGAGTAGTATTCCATTGTGTAGATGTACCACATTTTCCGTATCCACTCATCTGATGATGGACATTTGGGCTGGTTCCAACTCTTGGCTATTGTAAAGAGTGCTGCGATGAATATTGGGGAACAGGTATACGTTCGACTTGATGATTTCCATTCCTCTGGGTATATTCCCAACAGTGGGATAGCTGGGTCGTATGGTAGATCTATCTGCAATTGTTTGAGGAACCTCCATACCATTTTCCATAGAGGCTGCTCCATTTTGCAGTCCAACCAACAGTGTATGAGAGTTCCTTTTTCTCCACAACCTCGCCAGCATTTATTGTTCAGAGTCTTTTGGATTTTAGCCATCCTAACTGGGGTTAGATGGTATCTCAATGTGGTTTTGATTTGCATTTCCCGGATGCTGAGTGATGTTGAGCATTTTTTCATATGTCTGTTGGCCATTTGTATATCTTCCTTAGAGAAATGCCTACTTAGCTCTTTTGCCCATTTTTTAATTGGTTTGCTTGTTTTCTTCTTGTAAAGTTGTTTGAGTTCCTTATATATTCTGGATATTAATCCTTTGTCCGATGTATATTTTGCAAATCTTTTCTCCCACTCTGTTGGTTGTCTTTTAACTCTGTTAATTGTTTCTTTTGCTGTGCAGAAGCTTTTTAGTTTGATATAATCCCATTTGTTTATTTTTCCTTTGGTTGCCCGTGCTTTTGGGGTCGTATTCATGAAGTCTGTGCCCAGTCCTATTTCCTGAAGTGTTTCTCCTATGTTTTCTTTAAGAAGTTTTATTGTTTCAGGGTGTATATTTAAATCCTTAATCCATTTTGAGTTGATTTTAGTATATGGTGAGAGGTATGGATCTAGTTTCATTCTCCTGCATATGGATATCCAGTTATCCCAGCACCATTTGCTGAAGAGGCAGTCCCTTCCCCAGTGAATAGGCTTAGTGCCTTTGTCAAAGATCAGATGGCAGTAAGTGTGTGGGTTGATTTCTGGATTCTCTATTCTATTCCATTGGTCAGTGTGTCTGTTTCTATGCCAGTACCATACTGTTTTGGTTATTATAGCTTTGTAGTATAGCTTAAAGTCAGGTAGTGTTATGCCTCCAGCTTTATTTTTTTTGCTCAGCATTGCTTTGGCTATGCGTGGTCTTTTATTGTTCCATATAAATGCCTGGATAGATTTTTCCATTTCTTAGAAAAATGTCTTTGGAATTTTGATGGGGATTGCATTGAATTTGTATAGCACTTTGGGTAGTATGGACATTTTCACTATGTTGATTCTTCCAATCCAAGAGCATGGGATATCTTTCCACCTTCTTGTATCCTCTCTAATTTCTCTCAGCAGTGGTTTATAGTTCTCATTATAGAGATTTTTCACCTCCTTGTTTAACTCAATTCCTAAGTATTTTATTTTTTTGGTGGCTATTGTAAATGCGCAGGCTTTCTTGATTTCTCGTTCTGCATGTTCACTATTGGAGAAAAGAAATGCTACTGATTTTTGTGTGTTGATTTTGTATCCTGCTACTGTGCTGAAATCATTTATCAATTCCAAGAGGCTTTTTGTAGAGGTTTTAGGCTGTTCGATATATAGGATCATGTCATCTGCAAACAGGAACAGTTTGACTTCATCTTTTCCAATCTGGATGCACTTTATTTCCTTCTCTTCTCTGATTGCTCTGGCTAGTACTTCCAACACTATGTTGAATAGGAGTGGTGAGAGTGGCCATCCTTGTCTAGTTCCTGTTCTTAAAGGAAAAGCTTTCAGCTTTTCCCCATTCAGGATGATATTGGCAGTGGGTTTGGCATATATGGCTTTAATTAGGTTGAGATACTTTCCCTCTATACCTAACTTATAGAGGGTCTTTGTCATGAATGAGTGCTGTACTTTATCAAATGCTTTTTCAGCATCTATAGAGATGATCATATGGTCCTTGTGTTTGAGTTTATTAATATGGTGTATCACATTTATTGATTTGCGTATGTTGAACCAACCTTGCATCCCTGGGAAGAATCCCACTTGATCGTGATGAATAATTTTTCATATGTGTTGCTGTATTCTGTTTGCTAGTATTTTAGTGAGGATTTTTGCATCTATATTCATCAAGGATATCGGCCTGTAGTTTTCTTTTTTGGTTATATCTTTACCTGGTTTTGGTATCAGGATGATGTTTGCTTCATAGAATGAGTTTGAGAGATTTGCGTCTGTTTCAATCTTTTGGAATAGTTTGTAAAGAATCGGTGTCAATTCCTCTTTGAATGTTTGGTAAAATTCTGCTGTGAATCCATCTGGTCCTGGGCTTTTCTTTGTTGGGAGCCTTCTGATAACAGCTTCAATCTCCTTTATTGTTATTGGTCTGTTCAAATTTTCTGCGTCTTCATGGTTCAGTTTTGGGAGCTTGTGTGTGTCCAGAAATTTATCCATTTCCTCCAGATTTTCAAATTTGTTGGCGTATAGTTGTTTATAGTAGTCTCGAATGATTCCTTGTATTTCAGATGAATCAGTTGTAATATCGCCTTTTTCATTTCTCATTTTTGTTATTTGAGTCTTCTCTCTTCTTTTTTTTGTTAGCCATGCTAATGGTTTGTCAATTTTATTTATCTTTTCAAAAAACCAACTTTTTGATTCGTTGATCTTTTGAATTGTTTTTTGGTTTTCAATTTCATTCAGTTCTGCTCTGATCTTAATGATTTCTTTCCATCTGCTAACTTTAGGTTTGGATTGTTCTTGTTTTTCTAGTTCTTTAAGGTGAAGTGTTAGGTTGTTCACTTGCCATCTTTCCATTCTTCTGAAGTGAGCGTTTAATGCAATAAATTTCCCCCTCAATACTGCTTTTGCAGTAGCCCACAGGTTTTGGTATGCTGTATCATTGTTTTCATTAGTTTCAATAAATTTTTTGATTTCCTGGAGCCAAGCACTGTTCTAAACCAACAAACCATCCTTCTCCTCCTACTATAACAAAAATTTTGCCTCTTTTTTTTAAAGTAAATATTAGTGGCAGATTAAAAGACATTTTCTTTTGAAAATGCATCATTGCTATTTCTGTACTTATAGAGGTAAATAAGTATATAGAACAAGACTCCTGGAAGGATTGTCCAGAATTCCCCATGCGGAGGCAGTGGTTTCAATGTTCATACTTGTATGATTGTCATTTTGCTGTGTTTTCTATGTGCTACCATGTTTCTATGTGACCATAAATGTGTATTAGTTTTGTTACCTGAAACATGAAAATTGGGTCTCTCAAGAGCTCTTCTCCAGGTGAGGTCTCCAAAGCCCTAGGTGTGCTGGCCTGGGACTGAGTGGTATGGAATAAAGGAAAACTCTGGTGTTTCATGAGGGGCTGGGGGGATAAAGTTTGACCCTTAGAATTTTTTTAAATACTATTTTCAGTTTTATCTTTATTGAACAACTGAAGACTTGAAGATATCCTGGTTTAGCCGTGGACTTACTCATTTTCTGAGCAAATTCTAGTATGGAGTAAGGAGAGAGGGTGCGACCCCATTGACCACTGGGGCCCTGGGAGAGAGCGTGTGAAACACTGGACCCACACAAGGTGTTCTGAAAGCAAATGATGGTCAGGGAATACAGAACTGTCAGGGAAGGCCGCTGCGACCAGACTGCTCAGGTGAGACAGCAGTTGAAAGACAGGCCGAGAATGTGCCAGAGTCAGAACAGGAGCCACTGGGATCTGAAGTGCAGTTTAGACACGACTGCTGTTTTGTCAGAAAGATCCAGATTTTGCCTCTTATTTCCATTTTCTACATTCTGAAAGTGGGCCGAGCCTGGAAGTTGCCTCTGTCTAAAAATTTCAAAAGTTGAGAAGAGGGAGAACGAATATTGTTTTTACCTCCAATTTGCACCATTTTAATTCATTAAAATAATTTAAATCAAACCACTGATCAAAATCTGGTTACTATTTTCTGTATTTTAAGCAACCAGCATGTGCCATGAGACATCTAATGTTGGGTTCTTAGGTAGAAATAAGGGATTCTCCACTCATCAGTGATTGCTGTGGGGATACCAGATTTATTTCTTCTCTCTCTTGGGCAGGGGAAAGCAATTGTCCTCTTTTACTTTTACTTTCTCATACCCACCCCTCACCTAATTCCCTTGGTATCTGAGTATTCGGAAGCTCTTCATGCAAGTGCTAACTTGCTTGACCACAGTAATATCTTTTTTTGGTGCCGTTGTTAAACAGGTAGCTGATCACTTTACCCAGGTCCCTTATCAGAAAAACTGTCACTGGGCTGATGACCAGGAAATAATAATTAGGTTCTCCTTGTATTATTATATCATAGTTCTATAAAAGGATAAAAGTTAAATCTATACCAAACAAAATTTAAGAGGGCTAGTGGTTGTAGGGATTTTAAAAAGATGCTTGAAAAGCAGAATCCCATTAAAAACAGCATATCACAGCATGTGGAGATACTCTCTGCAATGGCATTGCAACAAATGAGCCCAATAATGGCACTGTCTCTGGGGCACTTGCATGTGTCAGGGCTGGAACTAACGCTTTGCATGCATCCTTTCATTAATGTCTCACAGCAGTCCTGCAAGATTGAGCATTCCCTTTTTACAGAGAAAGAAACTGAAACTCGGAGAGGGAGCATGCCCATGGATGCATTGCGGGCTAGTAAGTGGGGAGCAAGGGCTTTCTGACTCCAAAGCCTGTACCTACTCCTAATCACTGTGAAATGCTGCTTTTCCTTTTATTTTAATTCCCTGAAAGAATTAGCCCTTTTGTAGAAAAGCAGGACAGCTCATCCACTGCCCACTTCTCAACTTTGGGTATTCCAAGAAGAAACCCACTTTTTATTGGAATTAATCAAATGCCATACAACAATAATAGTTGAAAATCTTTAGCTCAAGAGAAAAAGTAAGGAAAAGAATGCCTGGAGTAAATGTTGAAGCCTGATAATGATAATAATGATAATACCTGCTGGTACTTAAAACAGATAGTTAACAAAAAAGAACATATAGACATTTGCAAATATTGTCATTCATCACTTTATGGTATCTGCAACATGACATTTAGAGGTTTGGCTATGACAAGAAAAACAATTTTTTTATTAAAAACATGTTCTTGAGATGATAATAACTTTGATATTAAAAATTATTTCAAATTAATAAAAGCATGATTATTGCAATAGACAAAAAGCAAAAGACATGAACATTTCAAAGCAGAAATATATATAACTAATAAACTCACAAAAATGGTTAACCTTGAAGATAATCAAAGAAATGCAAATTAAAATCTGCAACTCTACACCCTGTCAAATTGGTCATGATGGAAAAAATGGATAACATCACAGCTTATGAGAGTGTGGTGAAGTGAGATTGATATATTTCTGATGGGAAAGAAATTGACATAATTTTTCTGGAGAGCAACCTGAAAATATATTTAACTGGCTCTAAAAATATAGCATCTACAGAAAGGATCATTAGGTACCAAAATATCATTTTTAAAAAAAGTTTAGTGGCATGACAATGCTATAATATCAAGTGAAAAAACAACACATTACAAAATGATGATCAGTTTTGTAATGAAAACACTTTACATAAATACGTGGAGAACAAACTGGAAGTAGAAGCTGCAATGTTAGAGGGATTATCCACAGGAGACAGGATAATGAAGAGGTGCTGTTGGTTTCCTGGGGTCTGGCTTCCTCTCTCTCCCAAGCCCCGGTTTTCTCGGCTCAATTACAACGTTGACATCCTGATCCAACCAGCCCCTGCTCTTACAGGCTCTTTCCCCTCAGCCTGTAAACAGGCCCAAGTAACCCCAACTTGAAAAACTCTTACAAAGCTCCTCTAGCCATGGCTCTCTGTCCTTTCTGCTCTTAAATTCCAAACTCTTTTATTTAAAAAAAAACCAATTGTCCTGTTAAAATTTTTTTAATCAATATATGTCTACTTTTAAAATTTGAAATTAGATTTTTAAAAAAGATACCACATGGTATTTTTGGTTTGCGTAGCTTGTCTGCTCCGGGTGAAGGTACGACCACACTTTAACCCCTTCTCTCAGCCACTGAAGGCTGCAAAAGGGAAACTCTACTCCTTACCTCTCGCCCCTTCTCCAGCCCTGCCCCCCTTCAATTAAAACAATGTTTCCTTAAGTGCATTCTTCAGCCTGAGAGAAAAATAACTCAGGAAATGGAGGTTACCTATAACCCTATTACTCAAAGATGATTGCAGTTAACAAATGTATATGTTTCCAGATTTATTTTGTCATAACTGAGCCTCTTGGAAAGCTGGTCTTCACTCACTGTCTCCTGACAAAGATTCTTCAGTCGTGGTCCTGAACCTTCTCCCAGTACCATCTGTGCACTTCCATGTGCAGTCCAGTTTTAGCAAAGAGCACTGCTAAGTCCATTTAACAAGAACCCCCACCCCTGATATCTGATCACCCTTGATATCTGGTCAGGTTGGTCAACCTCCTCCACCCCCCAGATGATGTCTGATCACCCTGGCCTGTCTTCAGCAAGAATCCTGTGAGGTTCGCCCTTACCCCTGATGTTTCCTCTTAGTAATTTTCCATCCACTGACCCCCACTCTGCTCCTTGGCTATAAATTCCCACTTGTCTGCGCTGTTTTTGGAGTTGAACTCAATCTCTCTCTGCCACTGCAAGACCCCATTGTAGTGGTCCCCCTGTTACTGGGTGGCAGATCCAGGTTCTTGGTTCATCCCTGAAACAAAAATCTCTCATGGGACCGGCAAAAGGAAAGGAAGAGAGGGACAGAGAAATGGAACATAATATGGCTGTGTTACCAGGCGAAAGTACCACCAAAGAAGCACACAGATGTCTGTGTCAGAGAGTCACATGCGCCCTGACGTTGTCCTCTTCTGTCCCTGCTGGAAGGTCCCAATGGCCGTCATCTGTCCCTTCTGTTCCCCTAGTGTGCCTGCACTGGCCAATCCAGTCTGGATACTTATGAGCAGCCTCCCTGGGGTGTGTCCCTATTTTGGCCTGCCTCAGTTGTCCCTACTACAATGGTCCTGAACCAAGCCTGCCTTACCACCCTGTCCCAGGCGTCATGGGGCTGCTTTTTCTCCCGCACTCAACTTTCTTATCACTTCACTCCTCAACCTGCAGAAACTGGGCTTCTCCCCTCACTGTCCTGGGCAAGGTCAAAAATACTCCCTGTTGCCAAAGTCAACCAATAATTTATCTTATTGGAACTCTCTGCTGAGTTTAAACTCACTCCATCTGGCAATTCAACATGCTCAGTTTATAAAACACTTGTCTCCTGTTTCTCTTTGGGTCTCTCTGACCCTCAAGGCCTCTTCATGCTCAGCGCATCTTTTCAAACAAGGGCACCGCTTAATCTTTGGCCTGATACTCTCCTCTATCTGCAGGTTCTCTTGTGCAACATGAAACAAGTATTCATTTTCAAACCATTCTCTCCAGCCCTGACCTATCATTTGACTAGATGCTACTGCCTCAAGGTATATCCATTTAGCAGACAGTAGAGCATAGTTGGAAAGAACAAAGGCTTTGGGGGTAATATGTGCCTAGGTTTAAAATCCAAATCTGTCCTCTGCTAGCTACGTAATTAATGGAAAATGATTTAATGTTTCTACAGCTCAGTCTCCTCACTTGCAAAGTGGGTATAATAATAATAATCCCCTCAGGAGAATGGCACATGGATCATATTAAATAGTACATTTGAAGTGCTGGTATAGAGTAAATGCTCAACAGATTTAGTCATCAGGACTTTTATGTCCCAAAAGCATTTCAAACTTAACATATGTAAAACTGAAGTCGTTTACTTATGTTACTTCTAACCAGTCACCAAAGCCAGAGACCTGGAAATCATTCTTCCCACAGTAAGAGTGACATATAGATTCCTGGGCCCCACCTCACACTTCTTCAGTCAGAATCTCCAGGAAAGGGGCTGAGAATTTTGTAGGCGTGACAAGCCTTCCAGGTGATTCTTGACAGAGAAGGTTGGAGACTTCTCTATATTCCTCCCCTTCCTTCCCCACCAGTCAGCACCTCATGCCAATTTTATCTACAGGCTATTTCTTGGACCCACCCCATTCTCTCCATCACCACCACTACTGTGGTAAATCAGGCTTTCAGCACCTCTAGCCCAGACTTAGCCTAGAGTTAATGCTAATGCTGCTGGAAGGCAGATGTGCCTATGGGTGTGACTGGAAGTGGTTATCAAGGGGCTTCTCTGTCTCTGTCTCTCTGTCTCTGTTTCTGTCTCTCATCTCTCTCTCCTTATTTATTTCTTTCTTCACAGCCACCCCACTCAGCCCTTGGGACCTGGAACAGGCACCCTCACCTAGCCGCTGCCACTCTCCCTCCCTGAAATTGGACCCAGCCCCTGGATCCTGTAGCCCACCAACAGGGGTCCTATAAAGCAAGAATGGAAGTTCAGGTATCAGCCAACTCCCCACTGACTTCCAAGTATGTAGCTGCCCCTGGGTTCCGCACGGCTTGCTCAGCGCTGCCTCTCTGTTTGTAGCTGCAGATCTAGCCCACATCCTGTGCTGCCTTCAAGACCTGTCTCTGCAGCTTAGTGACTTCCCACCAGCTATTGGATCCAACTTTCTCCCCCTCAATGGGAAAACGCTTTAGATATACTGTTAGTGAAAAGAATAAGGACACCACAATTATACACAATAGCATCACTCTTGAGAAAAGGAAAACATTGTGTTTATGCACATAAAAATATTAAGTAAAGTCCCATTGCCTCCAGTGATACATCACTAAGTTAATTGGTTATCTATGGATGGTGGGATTTCACAAATTTTCCATATGTAAATTTATCTGTTTAATAATTAAAAATAATAAATGAGGTGGAATGAACAACGGATATGTCATCTGGGTTTTCTTCCTTCAGTTGTCTCCTGTCACCTGTCCCTCATCGCCATTTCCAGCTCAGAACCAGGCTTTATAATTCCTGCCTCAAAAATTTTGGTCGAAGACATCCACCTTTTACAACTAACAAAACTCAATAGGATAAGATTATGTAAGGCCATGGTATTAGTCTGCTTGGGTTGCCATAATAGAATACCATAGACTCGGTGCCTTAAACAACAGAAATTTATGTTCTCACAATTCTGGAGGCTGGAAGTCCAGGATCCAGGTGCCAGGGGAGGGTTGGTCCTGAGGCCTCTCTTCCTGGCTTGTAGTCTCCACCTTCTCTCTGTGTTCTCACATGGCCTTTCCTCTGTGTGTGTGTTTGTGCAAAGAGAGAGATCTCTGCTCCCTCTTCCTCTTCTTAAGGACACTAGTCCTATCAGACAAGGGACCCACCCTTATGACCTCATTTAACCTTAATTACCTCTCTAATGGCCCTATCTCCAAATAAGTCACATTGGGGCTTAGGGCCTAAACACTTAAATTTGGGGGGAGAAGGGGTACAATTCGGTACATATGAGTTAGTGGTTCTCAAACTTCAGTGTGCATCAGCATCTCCTGGAAGGCTTGTTATAACACAGATTGAAAAAAATGTTTTTTTAAAAAAAATAATGGTGGGGATGAACATACATATACACAGTTCCATATGTATCTGGAAAGACAGGAAAAATTTGTTAATGTTGGTTATCATCAGGGACCGGCCAGAAATGGCAAGGGTAGGACTCAAGCTTTTCAACATATACCCTTTTGTATTTTTAAAATATGTATCATGTGAATATATCACTTCAAAAATATAAAATTATGTATATATCCTGAATCTTTAATAGACACACTGACTCCAGCCAATTCATCACTTTACTTAGTCTTTAAGGCTTTTTCTTCCCTATTCCCAGAAAGTAGGTCTATGATTTTGGCAAATAGCAGATTGCAAAACTGCTGAACTTGTGTAAAAACTGGGCAATGCCATGAACAGGGAGGAGCTCACAGAGTTTGTAGCCATGAATTTAAAACAATGAACGCACACTACAAGGTAGGTATATGAGTGTTTCAAACATGACAGCTTAAGATCCTTCATCATGCGAATTGATCTCATGGGATATGATGAGAGCACCAGCTATTTGAAAACTGCATCTCCTTCACAGTGGGAAAGCATTGCTGAGGAGAACTGATTCACAACTGTTAGCATCTTCTTGAATGATGAAATTCACTACGAACTCACAATCATGGAATGAGTAACTGCTTCTTGATCTCTCCTATATTTTGTAACTTACTGACATGCAACTGACATACGATTAACTGCACATATTTATAAGGTACAATTAGGGAAATTTTGGCACACATATACATCCATGAAATCGGCAACACACTCAAGATAGCAACGTTTCCATTAGCTCCAAAAGTCTCCCTGTATTCCTTTATAATTCTTCCCTCCCATTTCTCCCCCACACCTCTCTCCAGCAACACATACATAAAATTATACACTATAATCAAGTGGGAATCACCTCAGGGATGCAAGGTTGGTTCAACATATGCAAATCAATAAATGTGATACATCATATCAACAAAATCAAAGACAAAAACCATATGATCATCTCTATAGATGCTGAAAAAGCATTTGACAAAATTCAGCATTCATTCATGATATAGATTCTCTGTAAGTTGGGTATAGAATACAAAAGACTATGAATAGCCAAAGCAATCCTGAGCCAAAAGATAATAATAATAAAGCCAGAGGCATAACATTACCTGACTTTAAACTATACTACAAAGCTATAGTACCCCAAACAGCATGGTACTGGCATAAAAACAGACACCTGGATCGATGGAACAGAATAGAGAATCCAGAAATCAACCCATACACCTACAGCAATCTGATCTTCAAAAAAGGCACCAAGTCTACACACTGGGGAAGAGACTACCTCTTCAGTAAATGGTGCTGGGAAAATTAGCAAAATGAAACTAGACTTGTAGCTCTCACTATATGCCAAAATCAACTCAAAATGGATTAATGAGTTAAATGTACATCCTGAAACAATAAAACTCTTTAAAGAAAACATACGGGAAACACTCCAGGAAGTAGGATTGGGTACAGACTTTATGAATATGACTCCAAAAGCAAAGGTAACCAAAGGAAAAATAAACAAATGGGATTATAACAAACTAAAAAGCTTCTGCACGGCAAAAGAAACAATTAAGAGTGAAAAGACAACCAACAGAGTGGGAGAAAATATCTGCAAAATATACATCTGACAAAGGATCAATATCCAGAATATACAAGGAACTCAAACAAGTTAACGGCAAAAAACAAGTAACCTTAACTGGGCAAAAATGGGCAAAGGAGCTGAATAGGCATTTCTCAAAGGAAGATATATGAATGGCCAACAGACACATGAAAAAAATGCTCAACATCACTCAGCATTCAGGAAATGCAAATCAAAACCACTTTGAGATACCATCTCACTCCAATTAGGATGGCTAATATCTGAAAGACAGAGAATGATAAATGCTGGTGAGGATGCAGAGAAAAAGGAACCCTTCTCCATTGTTGGTGGGACTGCAAAATGGTGCAGCCTTTACAGAAAATGATTTGGAGGTTCCTCAAACAATTACAGATAGACCTACCATATGACCCAGCTCTTCCACTGCTAGGTATATACCCAGAGGAATGGAAATCATCATGTCAAAGGGATACCTGTACTCTCATGTTTATTGCAGCACTATTTACAATAGATAAGAGTTGGAACCAGCCCAAATGTCCATCATCAGATGAGTGGATAAGGAAACTGTGGTATATCTACACAGTGGAATACTACCATTCACAACAACACGTATGGACGTAGAGAAAATGATATTAAGTGAAATAAGCCAGGCACAGAAAGAGAAATGCCGCATATTCTCACTTATTTGTGGGAGCTAATAAAAATAAATAAATATACAAACAAACAAATGGGGGGTGGGGAGGGAAGAAGACACATCAATCACAACAATTCCTTGAACTTGTTAAGACACATGAACAGATATGATGTTGATGGAGGGGGAGGGAGAAAAAGGGGAATTGAGAAAGGGACATGGAAATCAACTACATTGTATATTGATAAGTTAAAATTTAAAAAAAAGTTCCCTCCCATCAGTATCCCTCAGCCACCCAATTCCCACCCCTGGGGCAACCTCTATTACCATCTATTGAGTTTTCTTTAAGAGATGGTCTGTGCATAAACAATATCATCTATTCTTCCCCCTGCCACACCATTAGTATACAAATGATACTATAAAATACTAAAATAACACTGTTTTGGTCCTTGCTTTGTCCCCCCACTGAATGTATCATGAAGCTCTACCATGTCAGTGCTGTGCTTGCATGATACAACAGTGTATGCGTGCAGCATCACTTGTTTACCTGTTATTTATCTACAGTGCAGAGACACTGCGATGGTTTTGAACAGGACTTAATTTCACCCACAGACTTTAGTATCACATACCTGCTCTTATACTGCTGTGGTTTGTTGTGTCTTTCCTCACTAAGTTGTAGAAAGTGAGTCAGTTCATGCAAACATCAGCACACATTGACTGAATACCTACTAAGTGACTTGCACCATGAGGGATATAAAAATAAAATTTTCAAACATGGATTGGTCTTAACACTCTCATCACCTAGTTTAGAATTAAAGAAATAAAATTTAACGATGACCCAGATAGCAGCCTAGGAGCATCATAAGACCTCTCCATTAATCAGTTTTTAAACTTGGACTAAGCATTTAATTCTTCTGAGCTTTTGAACTCTTTAAAATGAGGATGACTATTCCTGCCTTGATCATCCCTTTGGGTTGTTTGGAAGCTGAGAGAGGACTTGTCTATGAACACTGAAAGGCACACATATCTATGGGCACATTATCTCTTCTGCCTTGTCTTGTCCATATGGAGTCCAGCCACGAAGTTACATGTGCTAGGACCCTCTGCAGAGCGGTCTCTGCACATGCTGTGTGCCTCTACCTGGGATGTATGAGTGCCAGAGCCCTCCCTCCCCAGCCACACTAATACCTACCCTACTTCACCTCCCACTTTCCTGACCTCCCAAGTCTGGATCAGGTGCCCTTCCTTCAGACTTCTTGAATGTCCCCATCAGAGCACTGCCATGGCCAGGTCATGGCAGAGGAGACTGTCTATGTCTCATTCACAGTTGTATCCTGAGCCTTCAATAAATGTTTAGGGAAAGAGTGAATGAATGAGGTACCTCTAAGGAGACAAGGGTAAAAAGCAAACTGAGTGTACGAGGGCCAAGAAGACTTTACCTACATTCTCTTCTTTGGACTTTGTTCCTGCTTTCAAGGAGTAATAAGTGCAGGAGGTTAAGTAATGTTGGGACCCAATGCTGACAGACCCAAAAGACTCTCTGTAATATCACTCTGTTCCTCAACAATATCATTCTGTCCCTCCACATTATCACTCTGTCCCCCAGTGCAATGGCAAACATTCATTGATCATTACTATGGCCAGCCACAAGGCTGTGTGCATCATTCACTCAGCCGTCCCAAACCAAACTAAGTAGGTGGTGTTGCCACAACACCAGAAGGTGAAGTGACTTGTTAAAAAGTGCTGTTAATGCCCCCAAATGAAGGATCAATTCGGGCTGGAGTGGACTGAGAAGACCTCATGGCAGAAGAGAGAATGGAGTTGATACTTGAAAAAAGGGTAGTATTTAGAATATTAGTATTTGTCAGGGGGGCTCCAGTTGGGGAAAGAGAGAGAGGGCATGAGTATTTGAAAAACAGTGAGGAGGCCAACAGGCAAGAGAAAGTTCACGTGTAAGAGTTAGGGGAAAATAAAATGCAGAAGTTGATGGGCCCATATTAAGGAGAGCCTGAAAAAAGAGTCTCAGAAGTTATATTCTAAGGGAAATGGAATAATTTTGTAGAAGTGACAAGATAAAGCATATATTTGGTTTTTTAAAATAGGAATTACATGTGATTTATCTAACTTTCTTGGATTAGCTTTAGCTAAAATGTTTTTTTTTCCATGATAGGAATTATAACCCATCTATCCCAGCATTTCCACTTCTGAGAGAGAGAAACGATGAGAAACGTAAACTGCTAAGAACCTTTCAACTCTGCTATTTCAGGGTGGAGCAGGACATGCCATTCCACTCAGTGGAAGACTTCTTGACTTTTTGTAACTGAGAAACATCGGAGTCACATGTGATTTGTGGAGGATTTCAAGACCTTTGAAATCCAATGGCTTAGAGGGGAGATTGTGAATTTCCCTTAATTACTTTCAAACTCAGCTTAAAAACTGTCAGCAAGAATCATCAACCAGCTCCCACAGTTAGTTTTTTTCTTATATTTGGCTCTCTAGCTCTTTCTTTCGAAATGCTTTTTTACCAAAGTTGTCAAAGCAGGATTTTTGTGGGATTCTCGCCTGTTTTTCATTGGCACACTTCTTCCCATTCCCTTTACCTTCCATGGAAGAACCGACATGGGAGGGGCAGACCTGTCCAACACCTTCTCTTCTATTGACGAGGCACCAGAGTTGTGTGATCTACACTTAATGCAGATTGAGAATCGAGCCCTGGGGAGCTTGAGATCAGTATTTTCCAAGCTCCTCTCTCGATAGAGCAAGCACCAAGAAAAGCTTTCACTGGGGGATGTTTTAAATGCAGGAGACCTCAGGGCAGGTAGAAGCAAGCAAGCATTTATGCTTCCAGGGCTCAGCCTCTGTGAAGGGACTCCCACCCCCTTGCTCCTGCAAGGTGACACTGCCCTGATTAGGGTGACCATGGAATTTATCATATAGACCGGGAAACTTTTAAGAATAAAAGGAATTGCTAAAAGTAATTAAAACTATTTAGTTTTGAAAATATTTGTTGAATGACAAATTAGTTTTATTATTATTGAACTTATAAAATTCCATTCAAAAAATATTTTCAAAAATAAAATTGCTTCCAAAAATAAAAATAGCAAATCCGTATACATTAAGACAAAATTTAAAGAAAAACTTCTTTATATTGATTATTTGAACCTGAAGAAAATCACATGAGAAGAATAATTACTCCTGGTACATAGTAACATACTTTAACATGTTTCTTAGATACACTCTCTCTAATACCACACCCAGGCATTTTTTTTTTCTGAAGACTATATTATTTTTCAATAGGTCTTTTATTTTTAGTTTTTGTATAAAATTACCTGAATCTACCTTCAAATATGCATTTTATACTCAATTTGAAATCATTAGCACCATTTTTTCTGTTATTATATTTTAAGTTGAAAAATTAAAAATTTTAAGGTGTATGTAATACCCTATAAACTCAGAGAAAATTCTAAGTAGAAAAGAGTTTCAACTCTCATTTTTTTGTATTGAAATGTGTAAATATTTAAGTGTAAATATTTTTATAAGTACCATCTTTTTTGCCTGTTTTGATAATCAATTTTACAACTTGGTTTGACAAACATGTTTAAAAAGATGAAAACCATCAAAAAATTTTCTATGATATGATTCTTTTGGGTGTTTAAATAAATATAGAGGCTGCAAAAATATAGGCCTTTTTAATTTCATTTTATTCTGGTATAGAATACGCATTGATGCAATTAAACATAAGAGGTCCATCAAACATTACTTCATGTAAGTCAAAATAGCCCAAAGCACAATCAAAAATTTTTAAAATTAAATTTTACAACCCATTTGAACTCTTCCTGTTTATTTTGTTCGGTTCCTCCCTTGCTTTTGCGTGGCTTCACTTCAGTATCTTCTTGTTTGCCAGCTTTGTTTTCAATAATTATAATTTGCTAAAATTTAAAAGCTGAAGTTTTGGAGTGTTCCACTCATTGAATAGTTTGATTAAAGATTTCCAACTGATTTTGAATGAAATGTAATCAAAATTTAAAGGATACATTTACAAAAAAAAAAGGTCAGGGCCACTATAGGACATGTGTTGAGTTACAACTTTGTTCTTCAAAGACTCAAATGTTTCTAAAATCTAATTAATGATGGACAGCAAAGAGTGAATTCACATACTGCCATACCCAAGTATTTTCTTGCTTCAACATCAGTATCATCACCATGAAAATTCTGTAGTTCAGTTAATTTATCTGTCTATTTATAAAAAATATTTATGGATTTTGACAACACAGCATCTGTTTCCATTGGTAAACTATCACAGATTGTTCAAACACAATTATAAATCATGTGCATTGAAATCGATTCCAAGAACATTACTACTCCACAGGTTTAATGAAGTAAGAGGATTGTTTTTTCCACAGCGCTGTGCTGCTCCAAAATTTATAAACATATTATAGCTGCAAAAACAAATAATTTAATCCTGAATGTTGAGTTCTGTAACTGAATAAACAATAGCATTCACAATAATTTCAGATGTTTCACTTTTGACAAAATAAAATCCTAAAAGTTTTACCTTGATTCCATGAATTGAATAAAAATCTTCAACTGTTATTAGAGTTAACAAGATTTTTATTTCAATCACCAGATGACATTGATATGAAATTGGTATTATTTAATTGTTTGGCAAGTCCTTCTGCTAATGGAGTTGAAACATTACCTACTATCAGTTTATAAATGTATGTACATGAGGAAACTTGAGATTTAAAAAGAACAAAATTAAAACAGAAAAGGGGTCATTTGATTTAAATGAAAAATCTTGCTACGAAAGAGGTTGTGTGATTGCACTTTCCAAAGCTTCACCTGCTCAACTGCTACATTCAATCCCAATCTTTTAAAATTAGCTACAGCTTTTGAAGTAGACATTGATGATTTTTCAGCAGATTTGTATCTCCTTGTTTTCAAGTGCTCAGTCCTATCACAGTAGGTCTCATGGTGGATGGGGAATATCTAACTCATTATTTACTTTCTTGAGAAATGGAAAATTTCCACTTAAGTTTTCATTAAATTCATGTTTTTATTTCCCTGGGGTCATTGCTGCTGAAAGGATTTATTGTAAAATAGAAAAGCATTGCCAAACAGTAAATAGTCATGGATTCACACCACTCAATAAATGGCAAAACCACTGGAGCATCCAGACTACACAGTGAGTTCTATGGCATTTTCTACTTTTGTACATATTTTATGTACAGCTCAACCCGTAATTTCTCATATTTTCTATTAACCTGGAGATTTGATGACTTTGTATATCTATAGAGAGTGGCACAAATGGATCCACCAAGTGTCTGGCAGGGTCAGGAGCATGAACTATTTCTTCCACCACCACCTGAGAACAGTAGGAGCTATCTGTCCCTAGCAGCTCATGACTGAGGACACTTCATTATATCAGTGAGAGCTGTGTGTGGTGCTCCTGTAAAGGAAGTATTGGCTACATTGCTTCTGGAAAGAGTTGGGGAAAGAGAAATGGGTTATTGCTGGTGTGTCTCTGATGCTACCATATGTTAAAGGGGAAACGCAGCATTACACATGCATCTTACACACTGTTCCATGAGACTATGAGAGAAGCTGGCAGTATAAATGGCTGTCTACCCAAATCTTTCTGGCTTTTTGTAACACAACTGCTAATAAACGCACTTCATTACAAAATGAAATATCTGGGGAAAATGCTACACACCAAAGGAACGCTGGGAATACAGGTGTAATCTGTAACTCTTCTGAGCAAACTGGGATCTGTGATCACCCTGGCCCCAACCCACTTTTCCTGGCTGGATTTAGCTACATAATGCTGTCAGTTCCTTGAGTTGTCATTGAAAGGACCCTCTTACATCTTTATTCTAAATATAAGACAATTCATTGACTTTGAGTTCATTTAATTTCTGGAATAGGACGCTTAGGAAAGCATTATTACAAACATCACCATGGGCCTACAAGGCCCTGTTTAGGAGGGCCCCAAGTATCTCTTCCACCTCATCTTGTTCCACTTCTGCAAGACCACACTGTGCCATGCTTGCCTTCCTTTAGTTCTTCAGATATGTCATGTCTCATCTGCCTTCAGAGCCCCCGGAGGCTGCTGCTCCCTCTGCTTGGAATGTCCTTCCTGCCACCCTCCCAGACTTGGCTCCATCTTTGCCTGGGGCAGGTCTCAGCTCAAGCCGCACCTCCTTAAAGAGCCTCTCTCTGGCTGCCTACCTGGAGCACAGCTCCTGCCACTTTTGTCTCAACCTGTCTCTGTTTCCTTCACATGACTTACTGCTACTTGTTGCAGTGATTTTATTTATTTGTTGGCTTATTTACTGCTTTGATAGCCTCTGCCATGAGAATGCAAGACTCTTAAGAGAAGGGCTTTATTTGCCCTTTTCGCTCTCATATGCCAGAGCTGAGAAGGGTGTCTGGCACCAAGCACTGAATACCTATTTATGGAATGGATGACTAGCATATATTAATATTATGTCTAATGTATATCAGAGAATTTGAAAACGGTTAGATCAAATTTAATATATATGAAAATGTTGACTGTAATACATGTTTTCCAAAAATAAGTGTTATTTTCATCATGATTTCTATTATACATTTAATAAATTACCTCCGAGGGCATGATGCTTGGTGCAGAAATGCCTCCCAGACCCTCCACGCCTGCAGACAACAAGGCAGGTCTGAGCAGCTCAAGTCCCACTTGCTAAGATGGTGCTGGAGACAGCAGCAGCCCTCCAAGACCTTGGGTGCAGACGCTGTGGGAAGCTGGAAACCTAAGCCTCTGAAGTTCCTTTTAGCTCTGTACCTTTATAAACCTGGCCTTGCATGGAATTGTGGCTTTTGAACAGATGGTGGAAATGGCTTTGTTAAACTCAAGTTTGTTGTTTTCTGAAGCTATCAAACCATTGATAACTCTATTTACATTATTTAATAAACATGCTCTATTTCTCTCTGCATTTCTGCTCTGCACATGTTCTGGTTTCTGGACAAGTTTACTCACACCCTGTGATAACTTTTGTAAAACAAAATGAGCACCTCCTCATATTTTGACACTAAAAAGATAATCCCTTCAATTTGGTCTTAAAGTATGCTAAATCTTTTAATTCCAATTGATGTCATGATCATGAGCAAAAAATTTGCAAAATATTATTTAATGCACTGCATTTTAAAAAATTACCCATTGATAACAAAAGGCTTCTTGAAAATAAAATGTTCTTTGTATGATTTTGGCTAAGGGAGGTGCCTCGGTTGTGAGAAAGTAGAAAGAGCTGTGCTAACCTTATGTGAATGAGGCGTGACTCTCAGGGAGGCAAGCTAGTACCTCGAGCACACACAATAACCAGTCTCATCACCACAGTTCTTATTTTTCAACTCCACATACCTAAATATCCAACATTAAGACATCAGTTGAATAAACTATAGTTTATCATGATCTAGAGTACAATATAACATTAAACACAATGTTGTGGAAGAATATTTAATGACATGAAAAACTGCAAAATAGTAAGTAAAAAAACCCAGAAGATGTATGTGCAACATAATACCATTTTTAATTTTTTAAATTTTAAGTTTTAAATTTTTTTTAAAAAGCACATTTGTGCAGAGAAAAAAAGGCTGGAAAGTTATACCGAGAATTGTGAAATATATTTGACTATTATTATTAAACTGTAAGGTAACACCAATATCCCAAAATATTAACAATGGTTTTCTCTGAGCAGTTGGAATGGGAGTGATTCCTTTCTCCCTCCCTTTCTCGCTTCCTTTCTTCTTCCCTCCTTCCCTTCCTTCTCTCCTTCTTTTTTTCTTTTTAAACCTCTGTTTCTAAATCTAAAGTGGTCACCACTTTATTTCTTTTGTGATTAAAAAAGCTTAAGTTGTTTTTATGCAGGTGAAATTTACACAACCTAAAATTAACAATTTTAAAGTGGACAATTCAGTGGCATTTAGTACAAATGTTGTGCAACCACTACCTGTATCTAGTTCTAAAACATCTTCATCATCCCCAAAGGAAACCTTGTATCCATTAAGCACTTTCTCCCATTCTCCCCTTCCACCAGCCCCTGGCTACCACCCATCTGCCTTCTCTTTCTATGGGTTTATTTATTCTGGATGTTTTCTATAAATGGAATCATACACCATGTGCCTTTTGTGTCTGGCTTCTTTCACTCGGCATATTTTCGGCATATTTTCGAGGTTCATCCACCATGTAGTATGCTTCAACTTTCCCCTCCTTTTAACGGCGGAATGATATTCCCTTGTATACCTCATGATTTGCTTATCCATTCATCTCATGATGGACCTTTGGGTTGTTTCCCATTTAAAACTTTTAAAAATTATTTTGCAACACCAAATCTTTCAGATAATAAACCTCAAGATTGATGAAGAAAAGGGAGCAGGATAGGGAAAAATCATATTAGCAAGCTTAATTACATTTCTTCATTTAAAAATGTACATAAACATGGAAAGAAGTTGAAAAAGTACAAGCAGTGATGAGAGTAGTTTTCCTCCCTTCCAATTTTCTTCCCCAGAGGCAACCTCTGTTAATACCTTTTCGTATTAAAATATATTCTTTGCATGAACAAATATGCATGTGCATTTGTGGGCATGTGTATATACTTTCTGACTTTTCTCTTTTTTCACAGCGTTAGTAGAGATCTATTAAGCTCCAGCAGTCCACAGTGGCAGCTGGCTTGCTAACACACCTTTTTTTTCCTTTCTCTGTCTTAGCTCCCATTCCTCCTGAGTGTTTCCTTCACCTTCCAAATAAACTACTTGTGCTTGAATCCTTGTTTCAGGTCCCTTCTGGGGACCCAAACTAAGACATCAACTTTATCTTATTGAGTTTTCATAATGCTTGAAAGGTAAGTGTTAAAAACCCCATTTTACAGGTGAGCAAACTGAGACTTAGCCAAGTAACTGAATCAAGGTGGAGAATGGCAGGTAACACTCATGCTCAGGTGCATGTGTGCTTTGCTGCTCTTTCTCTTTCCTTTTTCTCTCTCTTCCTCCCTCTCTCCCACTCTTTCTTTCTTCTTTCTTTCTCTCTCTCTTTTTCTTTCTTTCTTTTCCTTGCTCAGGGGGGTGAGCAGCGTCTAACCTGAGAGGCTGCAGGCCTGGGCAGGCTGCTGGAAGCAAGGCCTCACGCTGGCTGCCGGGGAGCAACACACCAGGCGGCGTCCTTCTCTGCGGTCTCAAGCACCTGTGTGCACACCTCCTCCTGTTCTGTCTTTTCATCATGACCTTCACAATTGTAACATCAAAATACTTCCTTAAAGACATTAAAGGAAATATAAGATATGTGACTTTTGTTTTTAAAAAATTTGTTTTTAAATATTCAATTTTTGGAAAGTCCATTCAGGGGAAGATACCAGACCTCACTTCTTCTATGCCCATGTCTAATATCTCTCCAAATAAAATGCTGACAACTCTTCCTGCTAAAATCCACTGGCCTGTGGCTTTTCACCTGTGCGGGGTGGCGTGCCATCTGCCTTCTCTCATGACTGGGGTTATTGACAACTGGGAAAAGGCCCATGTCTGCTGACTAATGGGGACCCAAGAACAAAGCACAGAGAGACACATTTGGCTGCCGTGGACTGCTCCCTCCTTCCTCCCTACACATCCATGGAACTTCTGCCCTGCAAATCTTCTCTTGCTTGGGTGAGCATGTGAGTCTGTGGGCCAGTCCTTGTGGAGGGGTCTCAGCAGGGCCCCTCCCACCTCCTCACATGGCTGAGCCCTGCCTCACACCACATCACATTTAGCCGAGTGACTCCTGCAAACAGTTTGGAGATATTAGAAATAGCGTTTTACTACTTTTTTTTTTTTTTTGACCGGTGAGGGGATCACGACCCTTGGCATGGTGTTGTCCGCACCACGGTCAGCCAGCGAGCGCAACGGCCAGCCCTATATAGGATCTGAACCGCACTCACCCAAGTGAGCCACGGGGCCGGCCCCTACATTTTACAGTAGTAAATTTCATGACTTTTATAATCTACTCTTCCTAAGAGTCATCAGAACATGCATCTGCCTATGGAGATATGAAGACTTTCCCCACAGCCTTTTCCACAATCAAAGAACATGAGGGGCCACACTCACAGGGAAAGTGTCTGAAACTGTGGGAAACTGAACAATTTCCTAAGTGCTAAGTGACTTAAATAGTTCAGAATGAGAAACGAATTTGGAGATAATTGTACCATCATAATTAAATGGATTTTAATAATCTAAACATACATCACATTTTTATTTAGGCCTTTGTCATCCAATATTATTCTACTATGTCTGAAAAAATATTTATGTATATACTGGCAATTATGTATATACACACACACACACAAACATATGTAATTGCTTCTCAACCTTTTGGATAAGATCAAGGATAGTATATGTTATCAATTATATATATACATAAACATATAGTCTTAGAAGGAAACACCTGTACCTGTGATAGATGAAAGAATTACAGACATGACTATAGTGTATATACATATATATATATATATATACACATAGAATGATACATTGTTTAGTATAAACAACTTGGAAATTGTCAGTGTTGTAGGTAGCCCAAGAAAATATTAAAATATTAAAATATTAGCTGATACATAATACCCAAATATAGCAAATCATGTTGTATGCTAAAGACTATAGCTATATCAACAGGCTCTTAAATTTTAACTTTAATGGAAAAGCCAAAGGAAAAGGACAGATAGAATCATTATTATATCAAAAAAATATCAAAGGGGGAAAATGTAGCTGGTAAGTCATTTGGTCTACAGAATACTTACATTCATTAGTGGGGCCCCAGGATGAACGCAGTAAAGAACCTAAGTATTTCTTTCTGGTTTTATTGTTTTTAACATAAGCATTTCTTGACAGCAGTGTGTTTGCATTTTCAAAATATCCATTAGTTATTATTTTCATGTTACCCGAGGGAAATCAGACTCTGATGGAACTGGCTTGTACTAACTAGATTCATAAGATCCTTATTGATAAATCAGATTGCCAATTAACTAATTTGGAACGAAAAGAAAATAGTGCTATTAAGGAGTCTGTAAAAAAAAAAAAAAAAAAAAGAGCCTGGACTATTCATGTTCTCGGGTCAGAATTTTCTCTCATTTATGGGAAAGTTTGAGAAGTCTAGTTACTATTGAAAAGTTGCTTGCTAAGTGCAAAGTCAGAATAAAGGGAGCTGGATCAGAATAAGGCAGAAGTGGCATCACAAAGAACCAACTGAAGTTGAAATGATGGATAAAATGTCTATGTCTTTTTTGGAGGCTCAGACTATATTTTCAGTGGAATTTTAAAACTTTTAAAAATGCATTCTGGTGATAATGCTCAAGTCCCCATAAAAAACTTCACCTCTAAATTATGTTCTAAAGGCACTTGTAACTGATTCACTTGCTAGAGCAGCTGTTTTGGTGCTGGTTGATTCTTATTTTTTTTTGTATATAGCAAAGTCCTATCAGTACAATTAGGAGAGGTTTCCCTCATAATATTTTTCTATCATCACCTTTCACTTCTTCCTTTAAATGCTGTTATCTACTTCCTTTGCCAATGACCTTTACCTGGATCATTATGCCATAGACTGTATGCTTTGGAAATGCTGAAATACTGCACTCTAATGCATTGCAACGTTAGTTCCATTTGGCGGGCACTTAGCACTTTAACACTTCACTAGCATACAAGCTGGGAACGGAAGAACAGAATTTCTGCCTTGTGGATCCTTCACGAATTTTCTTGATTATAAGAATCAAATTAAGGAGGGATACTGAACAAACTGAACTTTCTACATATCCTACGGACAGAATTTGAGAGTTTAATGTCATGGTTGAATTTATTAGCACCATTAGATTTATCAAGAATTAGCACGTTTTTTAAGTCTTCATATCTTTAGCATCTATCACAGTGTCTGGTAGAAAGTGTGTCAGGAGACAATTCTCCATGGATTTCTCATGTTTCTACATGTCTTACAAGTAAAGACATTGACTGCCTTTGTTCTGGACTATTTTTCAAGAATGTTTGTATAGCAAACCACCTTGGAAGAGTGAGAAAGTGAGAAATAAGCAGGCATGCTTACTGTTCGGTGTAAAAGACTTGATTTCCCTAAGCTCAGAGTCCCTCTCAAATGCTAGTATTGTCTACTGTTATTGCCAGAGGCAATAAAGTCCCTTGTCTCTGACCCAACAGTCTCATGACTTTTGCCAGCTCCTATGAAACCATGGCAGGCTAACTTGTCAGCATCAAAGCAGGGTAAAATCTCACACCCTTCACAGTTCTTGAGAGTATGTGTTTTTTTAAAAAAAGGTTATTGAATGAATTAATTAAAAAATTTTAGGGGCCCGAACATTCTTCTGAATAATCAACTCTCACCCAGAGAAAGCCCAAGAACTTCCACTGGCAAGGAGTTATTTTACAATATATTTTCGTTAAAGTACCAGTGTGTGTCAGTCAGCCTGTGTTTATTTTAGATATCAGTGTTGGCTTTAAATGTTGGCAGCAGTATGTTTGGACTTGGCTAAACATTGGGTTGTATGATGGGAACCGATTATTTATTTAAGCATTACCTACTCATTTAGGGACTACAGACTTTGGGTAGTTTCTACTTGTCCGTAATGGATGAGACTGTAGTTTTGGTACACAGAGCTGAAATTTTATTCTCTCTTTCTAAAAATAACAAATAATTATTACCTTTAGCATGATGTTTTCATTTGAAATACAAAATCCTGGACTTTGGTGTTAATCTTTCCATTTACTTCAGAGGCAGATTTGTTTTTCTGTTTTAGAATGCCTGACAAACCTGAGCCTAGAAACCCTTTACCAAAAGGAAGTGACCCACTCTTTCTGCATGGCAAATGGCCAAGCTGCCACCTGCTCCCCTTCTGTTAATCACGATTCTGAGAGCCTGGACAGAGGGCTGGTGCTGAGCAGCTGGGGATCCAGAGAGAAAAATGCTTTCCAGATCAGTCATAATTCATAGTTATCTTAGCAACTGCGTGGTATGTCAGGAGGGAAAAAGTGCTAAGATCCAGAAGACATAAGTTTGCTTCTAGTCTTGCCATTTTTTTCTGTGATTCTGAGCAAGTCACTTGACCTCTCTGAATCTTAGTTTTCTCACTTGTAAAATAGTAGTAATAATAACAGTGTCTCTACCTATATCATAACATAGTTTTGAGCATCAAATGAAATAGCTCAATTCTGGTTAGTAAATAAAGCAGTTATATAGCTTTTTTCTCAACGTTTTGGTCATGCATTTAGATGGACTTTGAAAACTATAAAGGTCTACCTAAATGGAGGTATTTTTAGTAAGAAAAATACCCACCACGTTCCTTTTAAGTTTCTGCTTCACTTTTTGCACTGAGCAACGTGTCTCTCTGAGGATCAAGCAAACGCAGCCTTGAACGTTGTGCTTGTGTGACTGGAATATTTAAATCATGGCAAACTGATTTGGTTTTGGACACTTTTTATGTGGTAAGCCGAATCAAAGCAATCAAAACCAAAACAGAACCAAATCAGCGTTTGATACAAATATAGAACTTGTTATTTCTCTGACTCAGAGTTTCTTCAAGGAGTTAAAATTCAGGCAATCACCTTCAACCTAACTTGCCCTAGTTAAGACTCTGAATGGGATAAAGAAGGTTGTATAAAAACTTGTCTATCTCTGTCATAAATCAGCTCCCTGGGTGGTGTAAAAAGACTTTTCCCAATTCTAGAGAAAAGAGACTGATTACACAGGGAGCTGGCCCTTGTGGTAGTGAGTCACTATTGATATGATCAAAAGTTGTGAGTTTTGACACAGAGTGGGAGAGTGGGAGAAGAAGAGATAACACAATATTGATTTGCTTGTTCTTACTGTGTGGCATAGCAATATAAAGACCTGTTTCCCTGGAAATATGGATTAAAATTAATGATTATATACCTACGGAGATACGAATTCGTAGAGAAATATTATAAAAGTGACAGAGGAATAAATATTCCTTTTTATAACTTTAACAACATGGAGAAACTTTCACTCCCTTTTGATTTCAGCCATATGTTTGTCCTAATATAAAATTTTAATGATACTGGGGAAAGTAGAAATAGAAAAACCTTTAGAGGAGCATTTTTAAAATTTCTTCCAATTTTCATCTTTAGGATCATCTGTGAGTGGCTACTGCCATTTTATACTGTTACCTTCATGTACTGTAGTCACCAGTTTCATTACCTTATTGGCTAACTCTTTTCATAAAGGACCTATGGCTTGGCTACAAGATAAAGTGGTGAATTATTTACATGAACTTAAATTCTATTCGCTTGTAACTTGCTGTTCGTAGATATCTTTATAGCACTAAGGCTGCCATATGTTTTGTGTATTTAAGATATGAGGGCTCCCTAAAACATTCAATAAATAATACAGTGCTTTCATTGTGAATCTGAATTCTATTTTAAATGTATACTATATTTTTGACACAAGATCTTTAAATTAATCACCTTGTTGATTGCCCGTCTGCATTTTCAAAATGGAATAACACAGGTATCCTAGTTTTTTTTTTTATTATAAAAGATCAACAAATATTTGAACAGATACAACTGGAGGATATCACCATTGGCAGTCATAGCAATCTAGCTGAAAAAGTTGGAGACAGAGCAAAAAATTACATTTGATGTGTTTTCCTGCCTAAGGTAATGTCTACTGTTATCATCTGTTACATGATGACATCGATATTGCTGAAAAGATTTTAGGGCAAATTAGGGTGCATAGTACCTGTCTCTCTAGATGAACCTGATAGAATTTAAGTTTTCTGATATGCCAATTCATTTTAATTCATTTTCATTTATTTAATGTGAAAGTGGACCACCTTCGTTTTACCTTTTGGACATGTAAAGCTTTTAAATATTTTTATAGTGGGAATTCAAACATAAAGTTAGAAAGAACAGTATGATAAAGCCCCAGACATCCATCATGCAGCTTCAACAGGTATTGACACATGGCCAGTCTTCTTTCACATGTACCTCGTATCATTTCATGCAAAAGAACTTCAGTGTGTATCTCTAAAAGATATGTATAAGTCTTAAAATAATAACCATTTACATAAAACGGGCTAAGGTTTCAGTGTTAAAAGAGTTTGGCAGGATATAGGCAGAAGAGTCAGAAATGTCCACTGCGACTTAACAATTATGCGCACAGATATTTGCAGGTTTAAATATTTATTTCAGAACAGAAGGGCCATTGTGTTTCCTGATGCCTCTATAATTCTTATTGGTTAGTACCTGCAGAGTCATTTCTAATGCCCTTTCACAACTGTTTGTGGGTGGAGGGATGAATGAATATATTGGTGGTTGAAGCAAACTAGGGAAATGTTTGGTGTTCTTGTAGGGGTAGAGGGGCAGGGTGGTCTTACATCACCGTGAAGTAGCAGGGAAGGAAGTTCTGAGCTCCTCCAGTGTGCAGGGAATACCCTCCACTCATCTCACGCTCTGTACCAGTCTCTAGACCCGAGCACTCCTTCCTGAATGTGCTGCCCCTGACTTTGCCCTTCTCTGGCCCAAAGTCCTGTACACAGTGAGAGAAAGACATAGAGGAGACCCAGTCCTCCATAAATAGAAAATAGACTTTTGTAGTGTTTGCACAGCTCTTAATAGCTTACAAATCATTTTCATAGATGTCATCATGTTTAAACATCACTGTAACATGGCTAGCGGGGTAAAATCGTGCCTGTTTTATGGAGGGAGAGCTGAGGACCAAAGGTGAGAGACTTATCGAGATGAAGCTGGGGCCCAGGGGTTCTCTGGCAAGCTCAGAGTGGTTTCATTTTCTGGGTTGCCTCTGGGTTAAAGCCTTTCTGCATATATATAAAATATATATAAATATAAAAAATATATATTCTACATATATAAAATATATGTTATTTATATATATATTCCAAAATCTTTATAAGGACTAAGGAAGGAACATGGAGTGAGTTTGCAGTGAAGCATCTTCAAGGGACAACACAATGGCAGATCTTCCCCCTTCTCAGATCTCCTAGTTGGGAGTAAAGAAGCCCCTTGCCTTCTCGTGGAGGGACTGGTCTCATTAGGGTCATCTCCATAGTAACATAGAAATGGATTCAAGCAACATGTCGATCTCAGGCTCCTGTAAAACAAAAGTTTTTTGTTTGGGTCCAGGGATAGAATTCACGCAGTCCATGGGTTTGAATGAAGAAAAAATTCCTTTTTTTGATTACCTAAACCTCTAACATTTCCCTCAGTCATGAATTTAGACTCAAAACCATGCCAAAAGGTTTCCCATTTATAGAAATTATGTCCTTTTTTATTTTTGGAAAAGTTAACAGACTGCTGAAAAGACATTGAGTTAGGTTCATGGGACACTTCCAGAAAAGAGAGATGGTTTAAGATGGAGAATAAAGAGGAAGGGAAGGGATGTCTGCATGGAGGAATCAGGCAAGGATGAGGTCTTACCTTGAAGACGACGTTCTGCATTGAGTCTGAAAACAACGTTTGCCTCTGTGTGAGAAACCACGCCCTCAACTAACCTTTCTGTGTCCTCTCAGCCACAGGAAATCAAATTATACATGGAATCATTTCATAATTTCATTTTCAACTGACAAGCACTAAATTATATGTTAAATCTGTTCACATAAGAGAATATATTTGTTGCAGTAACATCTGCTAACGTGCTTATTCTCAGAAAGCCATTATGTTATACTATTTAGTCTAGGTACAGAAATAAAAGCATCCAGGAGTTTGACTAACATATACTGCTTCTTCTTCTATATCAGCAGTGTAGAACTTCTATATGACTTGTCTCCCAACACTCTAGTCTTTTATTTTGCTGCTAGATATCATTTTGCTTGGTTTGCTATTTATTCATACATATGTCCAGACTGGGCAGAATTTTTGAGAAATGAGATAACTGTCAAGGGCAGTATGAAAAGCATAATGTTTAGAAACAGTGTAGAAATAGGTAGGAAGAATGTGTGCTTGCTTCCCTTAGAGCTGACATTTTTCGAATGCTAAACCCTGTGTGGTTTACGGAGCAGACTGTATTTTTGATGTTCCCAAGAATTTTCCCTATGATCCTTCTCCCTGGAATGCTCTTCCTGTCGCCATTTACTCACTGCAACTTAAGACCCGATAGGTCGGCAGTTTCTTGCAAAAACTTCGCATGACCCCTCTCTGGTTCCAGGTTGAGCTAACTGCCCCTCTGTACTGTGAAAGTCCTCTGTCCTCCTTCTAGGGTCATGAACTACTCTCATTTCCCTCCACCCCCCTCACCTCTACTCAACATCACACTCTAGGCTGTGACCATCTTGAGACTGGAATTATGCCTCTGAGTTACAGGCAAATATCAGGTCCTCAAGATTTTCTGTAGGATTAACTGAATGAAAAGTGAGTGAGGCCAACAAATAAAAGAAGACCCATGAGACAGGAAGCATGAGAATGGAGGGGTATGTTAGGAAGGGTGGGGAGGCCAGTGCCCCAGCCAATCTCACTTCCAAGACGTTGATAGAAGTGTGTGTGTGTGCGTGTGTGTGTGTGCGTGTGTGTGTGTGCGTGTGCGCATGTGCATGGGAGTACTAGGAGTTCAGGGGAGGTAAGCTTTATATCTGACTGTAGCAAGGATGAAAGTCACTCAGCCACTTTCTGGTATATAAATGTTGCATTTCTCCAAATCAGAAAAATTAGCTCTGTAGTTTTACTCATGTGACTGTGGCAAATTCAATCTCAGTCATATTCGCGGGGGGGTGGGATTCATTCAAGGATCTCCTAGAATTTGGGGTGCCAGAAGCTTGCAGGGTCCTTGTTTGATATTTCATCTGCTGTGGCTTGCAGTTTTTTAAGGTACTGGACAGGCCATATGTCCCAGCCAGACCAGAGATGCCCCCAGGGTGGTCCATTCCTCTTCCACACACTGCGAGGCCCTAACGTCTCCTATGGACATGGAGGTAGGTGTTGAGCTCTACAGCGCATCCCGGAATAATTCCTGCCAGGCACTGACCCTGGAGGGAGCGCAGGCCCTCCTGGAAGCCCGCCTGGTTCCCGTGCACAGCCCCCACTCCCAGCCCGAGGAGAACCAAACTCCTTCCTTGATTCGGCAACTTCTGTGTCTTCAACTCCAAAGTCCTAACCTCCATGCCCCTCCTTTGGGGAAAACAATCAAGGGAAATTTTTGTACTAGGTGTCATGGGTGGGAAAAGAAGCTGGAAATACCAGTTATTCCTTTTTTAATAAACTCACCTTGTTACACGGGTCTTCAGAAGTAGTAGGAAGTTTTATCCATCTCCTCCCCAAACCTCCCCCCACCCATCTTCTGGCGGCCTGCATCTCCCCACAGTCCCAGCCACTGCGCTCTCTGCCACATGGAGATGCTCAAAGCAGAGTCTGGGCAGTTGTCCCAGTTTTCTTCATCCTGCTCAGGATTCCAAAGAAAACACATTTCTTACTCAAAAACAAGCTGTAGGTTTCTGTTGAGACCTCAAATATTTTCCCAGAGTTCACCGTAAAAATAATAAGGTTACATTTCAATTCCGAATGATTTGTTCATGTGAGTTCTGTGCAACACTCTGCTATAGTTTTGTTTATCATTCAAAGAAACCTAAATCTACTCCTAACAAAATATTTTCCAAAAAATGAAACAGGCTTCCTTCTGCTGACCAGAATGTTGAGAGGAGTCTGCATTTGTTGTAATAAAAGCTCCAAACAAATATTTATAAATTCTCCTTACATTTGTTTTGCAACTTGCATAATTTTAGCTATCATGAGTCATGGTAGTATCGTCATTCAAAACTTGGCATTAATGTTTTCTTCAAAATATTTTACTTTGTAGTATAAATGTACCCTATATTGCCAAAGATGTATGGGACAAGTTTCATCACTGTACTACGCTGAAATTTGGCTTCCTTTTGGAAACAGTAGGAAATTCATGAAGGGAGTTATAGGAAGAAGAAATACTTTAGTGGTCTAATCCCATAATATTTATGTCCTCTTACAAATAGGAGTAAACAGGCCCCACTTGTAACTAACGAAATTAAAATCAGCTCTCATTCTATGAGTAGGACTTCATTTTAAAATAATATATTATGAAAACATGAACAAATAATATTTGAGACCAAAATGCTTACCGTGTGAATAGTCACTGCCTGTTAAGACTAGTTCTACCAGTGCTAAATTGGTTTGTGCGGTTTTGTGGTGTGACAAAAGTAAGGACAAGACTGGAGTGTGTTTGCTTTGCATTAGCATAGGCTGAATTTACATCTGGAAGAGAAAATACTGAAGCTATAAGAAGCTTTAGGGAGAGTTTTCACTGGGCGTGTGGGGTAGGAGGCTGAGAGGATAGAACATTCTGGACCTGCTGCAGAGCAGGCTGAGGCTCCAAAAAGGTGGGGAGACTGGACTTTAAGAAGTGTTGCCATGGGCTGTGTATAATCACCTTGACAGACCCTAGTAAAAAGATTTAAGTGTTAGATTTTATTTACTTATTTAATTTTTGAATAGATTATACATTCCCAAGGTTAAAAAATTTTAAAGGCTCTGTCAGGTTTATCGGGAAAAAGTCTCCTTAACACTCCACTTTCAGTGACCTAGTTCTCATCCCTGGAGGCCACCAATATTTCCAGTCGCTGTGTATCTTCCAGTTATTTTATGGACATACAAGCAAATAGACATAGATATATACTCACCAACCTTCACTTTTTATGCAAAGTCGTAGCCCACTACATTTATTCCTCTGTAGCCTGCTTTACTCTCTTTACAATATCTGGGATATTGTTTCATTTTATTCAAGAGATTCCTTCTTCTTTTTTTTTCATTCGCGGAGTAGTCCATTGTAGCAATGTGCAGATATATTTTAGCCAGTCTCCTCTTTTGACTGCTTCCAATGATTTGCCCTTGTATACACGATGCTATGATTTACCCCGTCCTTAACTTATTTTGTGTCATGAACCCCTGTGGCAGTCTGGTGAAGCCTACTAATTTCTTCACAGCATAATGTTTTTAAGTGTATGGGATAAAATCCTCAAGATTAAAAGGAAACCAATTATACTAAAATATACTTATAAAAATATTTTTATTTAGAAATACATGTACTTATTAATGAATTGAATAACAAGATCTAGTAGAGGTTCTAATAAATACTACAATTTCAAAGTATGGATGAGCATAAATGATATTTCAAAATACCTGCAAAAATTGTAAAATGACATAAAATATCTGTGATTTTTATTGGTGGCACAGGCATAGGTTGATACTGTTGTGGTTTCCTGCTTGCTTTCTTAATGAAAAGATAAATTTCAGTTAGAGTTAAGTAACCCTGCCTTATACATACATCATTTCCCAAACTTTCAAGTATATTTGTTTTGCATATTGCCTAACTGCCAGAAATATGTAGTCTTTCCACTGGCGTTGAATAAGGGGGCGTTAGCAAACATTTTAATCTTTGTCTGTCTGAGTGAAAAATAGTATTTTGGTGTAAGTTTATTTTGCATTTATCTTATTACAAGCAAACTTGAGCATTTTAAAAAATATATTTAAGAGCCATTTTCTTTTCTGTGTGTTTATGCCCTCTGCAAATTGTCAGATTGGTCGGTTAGCAGGTTTATTGTGTGTTGCAAACAACAGGGGCCATCAATCACAGACAGAGACTGCAATGTAAACAGCACCCCCTGCAGTTGGCAACATAGAGGCCCCAGCTGCGGGTCCTAATAAAGATTTAAGTTACTATCCGTTATGTATCAGGCTTCTGTTTCTTTGAATCATCTGAATAGATTAAAATAGAATCTAGAATCCTAAGTGCACTAGTTTTATTTCGGTAACAATACTCTCTAAGAAAAAAGTCTAGAAGAATTCACAACAAGTTGTTAACTGTAGTTTTCTCTGGCAGCTGAAAGGTGTGAAAAGAATTTTTACTTAGACTTTTTCTCAACTATGTATTTAGGTAGGTATACTTTGTACTCCATAAATGAATGAAAATAATAAATATACATGATAAAATTCAAATAATACAGAGGAGTATAGAAAGAACAATTTAAAAAATCCCTTTTTCCTACCCACTCTCAACATAGGAATTAAAAAAAAAAAAATTACTGGCACTCCTCTTGAGCCTACATGTGGTTTTAAAATACCTTTTCCCACTAAAAAGAACCAGAGCCCCTTAGAGAAGTGACTGATTACAGGTCTAGGGCGGGAAACGTACGAGATGAGCTTGGCACCTCTTGTTGTACTTGACAGCAAGGAAGTTACCAAAGATGACAAGGGCCATGACAAAAGGACTCAGGAACCAAGGTGAAAAGGCCCCCGCTGACTAAAGGCAGAGCACCTTGAGCGTTAGTAACTGCAGTGGCTTGAAACACATTATGAACTCATAAAGTTTATTATAATAGTGAGCAGAATGAAAATTAATTGATCATTCTGGGAAGATAATGGTGAATCAACTCAATTTTGAAAACTGGCAAATCAAGGGAAAGAATTTAGCATTTATCTTAACCTTCTTATACAAACTATCTCTCTGGGTGACCAAATAATAGACAAAGAGAAGGTTCACTTTAGAAAAAGTAGTTCAGCTAACAAATTAAGAAGAAATGATAAAATACACCATTTTGTGACTCCTAAAGAGTGATTGTGTATGGGCATTGGTCACCAACAGCTGTGAGCTTTACCAAAGGCAAACATGTAGACCTTAGGTGCCTACTAATGAAAGAACACAATCCCGTGTAAAAAGTTGTCTTGCCAAAAAAAAGGAACCTGAATCTGATAAAGCCTCCAGGATCAACTACCAATTTGCAGGAAATACAGACAAGTGTGTTAAACAATGCCACTGGTTTCCAGACTGTGGGAAACTCTACAGCTTTCTTCAACAGGTAAACTGAAAGGGAGGGGAAAAAAGAGGTAGAGGGAACCTTCAGAGACATATCAACTGATCCTAGTGCACAGACCTTATGTGGATTCTGATTCAAACGTACCAACCACATACACAAAACAAGCCAACTTTTATAACATTTACAAGACAACTGGAAATTTGCACACAGAGGGGATATTTGATGATATTAAGGAAGTATTGTTACTAATTGATAATATTTTACATAATGCTCTGGTGATTATGTTTTGAGGACATTCTATTTTAAGGACACATATTGAAAAACTTACAGATAAGATAATGTTATTTCTGGAAGATGCTTCAAACAGTATGGGAGAGGTTGTGGATGCAGCGAGATTGGTCATGGATAATTGTTGGAGCTGGGCAAGGGGGTCTGTGGGCCTTTAGATTATATTATTCTAATTCTGTGTATGTTTTAAAAATTTGAACAAAATCACTAAAGATCAATTTGATTTGTCCTGAATGAGAACACTGTGTCATAAGAGGGTCTGAGAAATACCTCACTTCTGTTAGATCCCATTAACACATATTTTGAAAAATTGGAATTTTAAGATTCACCTTCCTTATGGATTGGAAATGTTTCTGTCTGCATTCATGGAAGGAGCAGCGATGCGGTCAGCAGCCTGGTGCTCAGGAAGTGGGCTGATGGGTTTGGAGAAGGCATGTGCTGAAGATGGGCTTCCCTGGGAGATAGACCCTGGGTGGAGACGAGCTTATGGGAGGCTTCTGAGGTTGGGCCTCAGGGACCAAACCTACGAGGTGAGAGGAGGGAAGCAGGGCCAGCAGCAGGAGAAGGCGGGCTGTGGTGCAGGTGCACGGAGGCCTCTGCAGATCCCACAGCGAGCTCTGGAGCTCGGGTGGCCCTCCCGAGTTGTCCCCGTGAGGCGAAGAGGCTAGGTGTGCTGCTCATCAGAAGTGGGTTCCCTCAAGGAGGGCCCGTTTCTTGGGTGAGGCGGCGTCCCCAGGCGAGGGCAGTCCCAGGGCCAGCATCAGCTGTGGATGGCACAGGCTCCAGCACACTCCCAGCAGATGGGGGACTAGGGCCTCTGCCGGAAGGAGACCTGCAGGTGCCCGGCGGCATCCACTCCGACAGCTGTCACACCACCTTTACTACAGACCCAGCCTAGCGTTATTGTTCCTAGTGAGTAACACGTAAGAATTAGTCACAAAGGGTGAATTCCTGACAACACACCAACCCATATAAAGTGATAAAAGGTCATATATTGTTCACGCTCTTTGTACCTAAGTGACGCTGATAGTGAGTAACTTACATGTCAGTGGTTCCCAAGTCCCTAGAGTTCCCAAAGTGGCAGAAGAGCTCTTTAAATGGTTTTTAATACAATTTTAAAGGTGGAATTTAAGGTTAAGTTTTTAAAACTTTATCTTTTTATGTTGAAATAATGTAAAACTTATTGAAAGTTGCAAGAATATATCCTTTAGCCAGAGTCACAAATTGTTGACATGTTGCTATGTTCACTTTATCAGTTGCTATATAATCACCATACGAAAATCAAAATCAGGAAATTCAACATTTGTACAATGCTATTAACTTATTCACAGTCCATATCCAAATTTCGCTAATTGTCCAGTGATGTCCTTAACAGCAATGTTTTTCCCTTGGGTCCAAGATCCAACCCAAGATCACATCTTGCACTTAGTTGTTTCCTGTCGTTGGTCTCCTTCAGTCTAGTGTATTTCCTCATCCTTTCCTTACTTTCATCACCTTGACACATCTGAAGACTGCAGGCATCTTTGGCAAGAACATTATAGAAGTGACTGTATTTGTTTTCTATACCTCACAATAAATTACCACAAATGTAGCAGCTTAAAACAACACACATTTATTATCTCACGGTGTCTGTGGGTCAGGACTTTGGGTACTGTTTCACTGGGTCCTCTATGAGGCTGCAGTCAAGGTGTCCTCAAGGGCTGAGTTCTCATCTCAGGGCTCTACCAAGAAAGGATCCACTTTGAAGCTCACTCAGGTCTTTGGCAGGATTCATGGCCCTGTGTTTGTAGGACTCATGCTTCTTCCAAGTCAGCAAGAGAGACTCTAGAGTGAATCTGCTAGCAAGACGGGTCTTATACAATCACAGGAGTGACATCCTGTCCCCTTTGCCACATTCTGTCGATGAGAAGCAGGTCACAGGTCCCACCCACACTCAAGAGGAGGGCGTTTTACAGAATGTGAACACCAGGAGGCAGGGATTGCAGTGGGAGAGTGCCGGGGGGTGGGGGCAGGGGGGTGCCACCACCACAGGACGCTGTGTTCTCATCGCATCCTGTCAGGTGGTTCACGACATCTGTAATCCCACCACTGCTGACGTTAACTTGAGTCACTTGGTTAGGGTGGTGTCCACAGCCTTCTCCAGTGCAAAGGTGCTCTGTTCCTCTTTTATGAATAGTATTTTGTAGGGAGATACTTAGGGACAATGTCAATATTGCATTTTCATCCAACTTTTAGTTAATTAATATCTCTATAAACTATTATTGCTCAAATAGTTCTAGATTTAGCCTATGAAAGCCCTTTAAAACTGGCTCCTGTAACTTTTTAATAGGGATCCATCACTCTCTGAGCAAGCACTCCTTTACTTCCTGGCTGTGTTGTTTATATTTTTCTGAATACTGTATTATGATGTTTTGACATGTTAAGAACTTCTCTGGCTGGGGAGAGACTGCCCTCCTGGAACTTGCCAGTTCTTCAGCTAGAGCACCGGGCTGGCCAGGAGAAGGCCTGTGACACGCAAACCCACCGGTCCAGAGCCTTGCCTCCTCCATCTGTCCTGTGCACCCCAGGAGGCAACAGTTCTCTGCTTTAATCAGCCCAGGCCCAGGTACCAGGCAACCAGCGACCCCCTCTACAGTGCAGAGCCCGTCAAGATTACTCACACTAGCCAATCCTAAACAGTTTACCCTGCCCTGCTTTTCCTGTGGAAACTCCAGTAAAGGCTGTGGCCGGGGCTCTCCTACCACTCCTGCCCCTCTGCCTCCTGCCCACCTCAGTGATTTCCCATGTGGCCCTGTGTGGCGTGCTGTGCCTCCTGTCTCTAGGACCTGTGAGTATAATAAACTTTGTTTTCCTGAGCCTTTGCTGTGTCTTCTTTTGTGGACTTACCTGACTGACCATCTCATAAAAGAACACAGAACACTGGCACAAAACATTCTAGAACCATTTCATATTTTCCTTGCTTCAGCCCAGGAATCAGCCATTTCTCCAAAGAGCTTTGGTTCCTTTTATGGAAAAATGGTATTTACAAACCAACATCTGGTGCTAGGGTGTATTTTACTTAAAAGTGTATTGACATTCTCATCAGACCAAGCCCCTGTGGTCAGAGGCAATATGGTGTGGTGGTTAAGAGGAGGGGCTCTGGATCCAAACCACCTGAATTAAAATCCTGGCCACCATGGACACATTAAGAGGCCTTGGGAAAGTGCTTCTAGTTTCATTACCTGTGTGATGGTGATTGTAACAGTGCCTACCTCAGAAGATTGCTGTGAGAATTTTATAAGATGCACATATAAAGTTCTTAGACTCATGCCTGGTGTACACAGTAATAGCTCAGTAAATATTTGCTGAATGAATGATCCTAATGTTGATTAGAAACTCTGACTGAAGAACAAAAATGAGAGGAAAGCCCTAGATGTGACTCTGTGTCTGGGACTCTGATTCCTAAAATCATCGAGTCATCACAGAAGACACCAGCACCACTGAGAAGACACCCAGGAGGAGGAGGTCGGGAAGGACGGGGCCCTGTAGTCTTTCTTCTCCCCTGGCGTTCTCAGGAGGGGGGTGAGAGCTGCTGGAACCTGCGTCTGCCAAAGAAGATTCAAGACAACGCAGGAATTCTGTATCCTGAGCTTGTTTCTAATAACTCTTCTCACCAGCTACCCCACCCTCCTGACTTAATTGCTCTTAGGGACAGCTATCCTGAAGGGTCTCATCAGAAATGCTTATTTGGTTCCTACTGGGCAAGAAATAAATGAATTATAAATGTCCCATACAATTTTTGTTTCAAATTGGTATTTCAGTCTCTTTGCAATTCTTGCTCAAGTGTTCCTCACCTTCTAAGTCTTAAGAAGTAATTTCTAAGTCACCATGAAGGCACTATTGAAAAATCATGACTCTGTTGACTCTTTTGGTCATTTGAAACAGGCCTTGATAACGGCTTAACCTGAAAGTGGAATGTATTTCCCATCAGGGTTCCCATAGTAAGCGACTGTGTTTTTGTAACCTAACACAATGAAGGGAGTTGTCACTAGATGATTCAGCTAGTTAGAATCTCACCTCCCTTTTTGGGGAGGAAATTGGGGGCATGGTGTTTATGTTAGGTGCTGGGTAATGCTTGCTCTGACTTCAGTTCTCTTGCATCAATGCCAAGCAGAGACTTTGAACAGGGAGGGGAAGAAGGTCAGCCGTCTGCCATGGCCAGAAGTGAGTCTCGCAGCCAATCCAAACCTGTCACATTTCCTCGGGTGTCTGTCACACACACACACACACACACACACACACACACACACACACACACACACACACACACACACACACACACACACACACAACTCTCCACTGCCATAAGGCTGTTTTTGGTCAAATTCCCTGGAGCAAAATCACCAGTAACCTGAGTTTTCAGCTCATTCGGTATCAGTGGGAAATGTGCCACGATGGAGTTTGACAGCCACAGAAACCAGTTTGACTGCGAGTGGCAAGGTCACGAGGTCTAAGTGGAGTGTTAACTCACCAACTCGGAACTCCTATTTGAAAACACTCACACCGCCTCTTACTTATGCTCCCGTCGAATTTCTGAGAGTGCTGAAGTCATAGAAATGACTAAACAAATGTACAGCAGGAAGCTTTTTTATTCCAAACGCAACCACACAATAAAGCTCCTTTGTCACCAGGGATCCCTGGAAAGTGGTGTCTAAAAGTCAGCTCTGAGCCAGCAGCCCTCACTTCTCGTCCTGTGGCATCTTCAACCCCAGCTGGTAGAAGCCTCACTGGGCTGAACTTTACATGGCATGAAGGCAGCAGGGGAACTGTTTGGCAAAAAGACAAGCACATTTTTACATAAGCCCGAAAGGCCAGGTGGAAAATCCTTTCACAGATTAGACCAGAGTAAAGGAAATGAAAGCAGGCTTTATTACTCTCTTCTGAAGGAAATGGTAAATGGACTTGTGTGGTCAGCACCCAAGGACGTGTTCACTTGGTGAACTCGCATACGAGTAAACAACCAAGAAATGTCAAGGATTGCAAACACTCCTTGAGAACGTTTGAAGTTGTGAGAATACTTTCTTGGGATGTTCCCAGGAGGCACATTGTAGATAACCAAGTGCTTGAGAAGGGAGGTAATGGCCTTCTGCTCTTGAGAAAAGTATCACAGAATTTATGCATTAATGCTTATCTCGCATGCACAAGCTTGCTAAATGTAATAAAAGCTGTCACAGCGGCTGGGTCGGCGCTACTCGCCTGAGAGAGCAGTGGCCCCCGCTCTTCACCTGCATCTCGTCTGCTGTGTCTTCCTTCGCGTCTCCGATCATTTTAATCAACATCTGGCACCCAAACGTGGGACACGAAAGGTAAGACACAGAACGGACGGGACTGAGGAGGTTTTTTACTGACGGCGAAGAGTTACGCCATCTCTTCGGGTTAGACTCGGGGCATAATGGGGAGTTCCCTGTCAGTGTCAAGTGATTATGTGGCAGTATTGAAATCATTGTTGACTGCTTCAGGATTAAAAATTAAAGAGAAGGTTTTACTTTCATTATTAAAAAAGATACAGAAACATTGCTATTGGCTTACTCCAGACAATAAGAACCAATTTGATTTAAAGATTTGGAGGCAGGTCGGTAAAGCTCTACGGAGAGCTCATCAGGCTGGAGAAGTTATATTGGCAGAGGAATGGGCAGCTTTTAACATGGTGGCTGTAGCCTTAGAACCTTTTCAATCTGATTCAGATGATAGCAGTCAGCATCCTCAATCTGATTCAGAAAAGCCACAAAAGAACATTTTTTCTTCACATATATATGAGACTCCTCCCGAGCCTTCTGCCCCTCCCATGCCCAGTTCAGAGTCTGATGATCATTATGATTTTTCTAATGATGAGACTGAGATTCCAAAACCTGAATTAGAAGAGAAATGTCTTATCCAATCTAAATCATACCCACCATTACCTAAGACCCCTGACGATCGATCCAAAATTGGATGTTTTGGATGATCTTGTTCAAAAACTGGAGGCTTGCTTACAGGATGCACAAGCTTTCCCTGTTGTACAGCAAAAATCAATCCCTCCGTCTGCTTCCACCCCTGGCATTCCACATCGTATTTTTAAATTTCCAAATTCTCCTCAAATGACAAAGACTATGTTACATGCTGATTCAGGGACACCCCAAAAGACTCTTCCTGACATGTCTCCTAATGGATTTTTTAATTTTCCCATTTTAAGACAGGAAATGCCCCCTAATGGAGAATTTCCTAATGGATTTTTTTCAAGTGCAATATGATCCTGTCGGTTTTCAATATTTAAAGATACTTAAGCAGGCTGTTAGTACTTATGGTGTTACCTCTCCTTATGTTACTGGACTTTTAATGTCTTTCGCTGAGGGCAATTTACTTATCCCAAAAGATTGGGAAATGCTTGCTCGTACGACTTTGGAATCTCCTCAATACATACAGTTTAAATCATGGTGGAGAGATGAAGCAGAAAGGGTGTCTCGCCTAAACGCTTATCAGCGTAATGGAGGGGCCTGATGTGGAACAGCTTACAGGTACCGGTGCCCGGGCTGATCCTCAACAGCAATGTCAAATGAACCCTGCTGCCCTTGCCCAATGAAAGGCAGTTTGCCTCACAGCTTGGCAGTGGATTCAAGACTCAGGACAATCCCCCCAAACTTTTGTTAACATAATGCAAGGTCCTAATGAACCCTATGCTGATTTTTTGGCTCGGCTTCATGTTGCTGTCAAAAGAGCAATTAGTAATGGACAAGCTCAGGCTGTTATGCTCGAGACTCTTACATGTGAAAATGCTAATGCAGACTGTAAAAGGCTATTACAACCAATCAAACAATCTGGAGGAGGTATTGATCAATTTATAAAGGTGTGTCGAGATGTTGGTTCAGCAACATTCAATGCCAGTCTTCTTGCTGCTGCCCTCCGTTCTGGGTTACGGGCAGACAGACTAAAATGTTATAAATGTGGGAAGATGGGTCATATTAAAAAAGACTGTTGTAAGAGTGGGAGAAAATATTTGCAAAATATATATCTGACAAAGGATTAATATCCAGAATATATAAGGAACTCAAACAACTTTACAAGAAGAAAACAAGCAACCCAATTAAAAAATGGGCAAAAGAGCTAAGTAGGCATTTCTCTAAGGAAGATATACAAATTGCCAACAGACATATGAAAAAATGCTCAACATCACTCAGCATCCGGGAAATGCAAATCAAAACCACATTGAGATACCATCTAACCCCAGTTAGGATGGCTAAAATCCAAAAGACTATGAACAATAAATGCTGGCGAGGCTGCGGAGAAAAAGGAACTCTCATACATTGTTGGTGGGACTGCAAAATGGTGCAGCCTCTATGGAAAATGGTATGGAGTTTCCTCAAACAATTGCAGATAGATCTACCATACAACCCAGCTATCCCACTGTTGGGAATATACCCAGAGGAATGGAAATCATCAAGTCGAACGTATACCTGTTTCCCAATGTTTATCGCAGCACTCTTTACAATAGCCAAGAGTTGGAACCAGCCCAAATGCCCATCATCGGATGAGTGGATACGGAAAATGTGGTACATCTACACAATGGAATACTACTCAGCTATAAAAACGAATGAAATACTGCCATTTGCAACAACATGGATGGACCTTGAGAGAATTATATTAAGTGAAACAAGTCAGGCACAGAAAGAGAAATACCACATGTTCTCACTTATTGGTGGGAGCTAAAAATTAATATATAAATTCACACACACACACACAAACGGGGGGGGGAAGAAGATATAACAACTACAATTATTTGAAGTTGATACGACAAGCAAACAGAAAGGACATTGTCGGGGGGGAGGGGGGAGGGAGAAGGGAGGGAGGTTTTGGTGATGGGGAGCAATAATCAGCCACAATGTATATCGACAAAATAAAATTAAAAAAAAAAAAAAAAAAAAAAAAAAAGACTGTTGTAAGGGCAATAATCCTGCTCCAATGGCACCAGCCATACTGCCTGGAGTTTGTAGACGATGGAAAAAAGGAAAACATTGGACTAACGAATGCCGATCTAAGAAAGACAGAGATGGTAATTTACTGCCCGATTTACCGTCTGGAAACGGGCAAGTGGGCCCGGCTTGAGGCCCCACGAAAAACAGTACGAGCTCTTTCAAGTTCCAATATCCAGTGACTCCCACCACTCAGGAAACCAATTAAAAAAGGGAGTACACAATCTTTTTCATGCAACGCCAGGAAATGCTGCCCTAGATATTCCCTGCATACAGGATTTCTCACTTTCTCCTGAACATGGCATTAAATTAATTCTACAAATGTTTATGGCCCGTTACCAAATAATTCAATGGGGTTGTTAATTGGCCGAAGTAGCTTAACTAAACAAGGTATAACTGTGCATATTGGATTTATTGATTCTGATTTTACTGGTCATATACAAATTATGTCAGCTAGCCGACTGGTTAATTTCAAAATTGGACAAAAATTGCTCAATTGTTGCTTTTGTCCTATATGTCAAAAATTAAATGCAGTTCCTTTATCGGCCGGGGCCAACGACCATGGGAATGCTCCTTTACAGTTATGGCAAAAGGATGTTACTATTGTTCCTGAATTTGGTAAATTGAAATATGCTCATGTTTCTGTGGATACTTTTTCAGGCTTTATGTGGGCAACACCGTTGGCATCTGAGCGTGCTCATGTGGTTATTTCTCATCTCTTGGAGGCCTTTGCCGTCATGGGAATTCCTATACGGTTAAAAACAGACAATGCCCCTTCATATTTATCTAAAAAATGTCAGTTATTTTTCCAGGCTTATAACATCAAACATTTTACTGGTATCCTTTATAATAGCACAGGTCAAGCTGTTGTTGAACGGCATAATAGAACACTTAAATCTTTATTACAAAAACAAAAAGGGGGAGACTATATGGAATCCCCAAGACAACAAATAGCCCAAGCTTTGTTTACTCATAAGTTTGTGAATAGAAATGCAGAAAATTCAACACCAGCTGAAAGACAATGGGCACATGTATCTAGTGAACTACCACAACAACCTATATTTTATTATGATACACTAAAATCCCTTTGGCTTCCAGCGGTAGTTAACCGTTGGGGCAGAGGTTATGCTTATATCTCCACAGATACTGAATCCTTTTGGATGCCAGATAAGAGGATTAAACTGAAAAATGGCTCAAAAGAGAAAGAAGGAAATGGAAGAGGTTCAGAAAGGCATAGCAGGTCTTCAGATTGACCCAAATAGCTGGAAAATGTTTCGTTATCTGCTACCAAGCACTCAAATGGCAACTATACCAACTTGGGGACAGATAAAGAAATTGACTCAAGAAGTGGGTAAAATCACTGAACAAAATGGTCATGGGGGTAATGCATCGGCAATGTTTTTGGCCATGATGGCTTTGGTGTCCACTCAGGTTGTTTTTGTCACTGCTGATAATCATACTTATTGAGCCTATATTCCACATCCTCCCATTAATTGGGCCATTTCTTGGTATGATGCCCCATTGTTAGTGTATACTAATGACTCTAGATGGATGCCTGGACCATATTCCCAGCGAGGACCTTTAAAGCCTGAAGAGGAAGGGACTAATGTTACAAATTATACAGTGGGATCGGGGGGACCTCCTATTTGTATTGGACATGGTGATCATTGTCTTAAAATTGCACCCCAGGCATGGTTAACTGTTACAAGAAATACTACAAATAAGGAACAGTTATGACGAGTGTTTTTGTTAAGTGCCTATAGTTTCCACAATTCTTCATTTGATTCAAACGCTTCTGTACCCCATATTCTTCCCTGTCAAATACCTATTCTGAATCACCTGCCCCAATGGGCTCCCTGGACTACTTGTAGGGGAGAAACGACCCGAATTCTGGTTAATACTTCCTATGGAAATGTCATTGATTGGAGTCCTATTGGCTCCACTCAGACCAAAGGCCATGCTTCAGATCTAAAGTGGAATAAACATAATCATACTATAAGTACTACAGGAAATGAGTCTATTGTATGGCACAGTGGAGGATTTGCACCTCCATTTCCTCATTTACCATATTAACCATTATAAAAAGATTTGTGGAAACTTCCCGCATCTTTATATCCTTTACATACATGAATTGGAGGTATGATTAATTCCTCATCAAACTATTCCTTAAACTTCACTGTAAACAGTTTCATATATGTTCACAGTTGTGTACGATTACCTTATTTAATGATGATTGCACAAATTAATTGGAACCAAACCACTGGTGAGATAAAATGTTTAGGTAATTGCTCATTATATACTTGTTTAAATCATACCATGAACATTAATTTTTCTAAAGATAGTTTCTATATCTTGAAGGCAAGAATTGGCATTTGGTTACCAGTAAAACAATCAACCATGGCAGGACTCCTCTGCTGCTGGTTTCTTACAATATGTAGCTGAGTCTTTGCTAAAACGTTAAACCACAAATGGCAAAAACAAAAAGGGGAAGATGAAGGAAATGGTTAATGGACTTCAGCGGTCAGCACCCAAGGATGTGTTCACTTGGTGAACTCGCATACGAGTAAACAACCAAGAAATGTCAAGGACTGCAAACAATCCTTGAGAACATTTGAAGTTGTGAGAACACTTTCTTAGGATGTTCCCAGGAGGCGCATTATAGATAACTAAGTGCTTGAGAAGGGAGGTAACCAACGGCCTTCTGCTCTTGAGAAAAGTATCACAGAATTTATGCATTAATGCTTATCTCGCATGCACAAGCTTGCTAAATGTAGTAAAAGCTGTCACAGCGGCTGGGTCGGCGCTACTCGCCTGGGAGAGCAGTGGCCCCCGCTCTTCACCTGCATCTCGTCTGCTGTGTCTTCCTTCGCGTCTCCGATCACTTTAATCAACACTCTTCTCTACTGAATTTAGGAGATTCTTTTTTTAAAAAAACAAAACTTTTAATTGGTCTTATTTGAAAGGCACCAGGTCAGCCTTAAAATCATTTATATAATTAAAGTAGAACCCAAGTGATTAAGATCTTAAAATTACATTTTTCAGAACTGCCAAATAACAAGTCCCTAAATCTGGTCAATGTTTTTCACTGGAGAAGGTGCTGGAGGGTAGTATAAATAAGCCAGACGTGTGAAGGAAGATCATGGGCACCCGAGTCAGGGAGACCTGAGTGGGAGGAATCTGGGCCGTGGTCACTCTCCAGCCTTGTGAAGTAACCAGATGGGCCTCAGTTCCCTCACCTGTAAATGGCTTTGCACAAGGGAGCTGTACAGTTCAATCTCAACATGGGAGTGACTGGCACGTGCCCACCCCACACACTATGTAATCGTCCCTTCTCCTGCTCCACTCCCCACCCTTCCCCTGAAAGCACAGAAACTGGATAAATATTATCCAGGAACCCTGAACAGTTTTTGTCATCCTCCCCAGAGGCAGCTGGGACCTGGGAAGGAAGCTGGCTGGGCGAGCGCGCCACTCTCCTCAGGGAGGACTTGGTCTCCCTCAAGGCAGAGGGAGGAGCTAGGAGCTGGCTCCTTCTTCCTCCTCACAGGGAGAGTCACCAGGCTGACCGTGTTCTGAGTGCACAAACAGATGAACTCATTCCTTTTTATTTTTTAGGATTTGTTTTATTTTAATCTTTGGCTTTTCTTCTCAACTGAAATAAATATTTCTGGACCATGGTGGTCTCATTTACAAAACTAGGAAGTTGGGCCCCCTACGCAGTGGACCTCAGCTCTGGCTGTGCATTAGAATCATTTGGGGGCTTGCTTAAAATGCAGATCCTGGCCCACCCTCAGAGATTCTGTTTCCCTTGGGCTGCATCATCGTGTGTAGTTGTAGTGAAGCGCAGGCCATTCTCTGTTGAAAGTCAGATGGTCTTGGAAGCCCTCCACAGCCCACATGCCAGGCTCTAACTATAATAAAACCCAAGGAAGCCATACCCGAAGCAGAAAACAAGAGTCCTTCTCCCTTAAAGTATTTATGCACTGGCTGCCCAGGCACACCCTGGATGCCATCGGCTCACCCGTCCAGCAGGAAGTCAGGCCAGCTTAGCAAGGGAGACCCAGACACACATCCTGAACTTCAGACCAGGAAGCAGGCACTGCAGGAGGTGCATTGTCCAAAAATGATCACAGAGGCCTGGGAGATTCCCAGGTTTGAGGAGCCATCGGGCATGATGGCTGCTGTGGGATGTTGGACTAAAATTACCAGACAGGGATGGGGACTTGAGGAGTGAGGGGAAGAAAGTAAAGACTAGCTCTGGTTTAATCTTGGGCTAAAAAGGTTATTTTAAACCCAAGAATAAATTAATCTACAGATTAAAGTGAGGGAAAGCCAGGAGGCTCTGTCTGTGTAAGATGGCTTCACACTGCTTCCTCCCTCTGCCCCATTATAGCTCCAAATAAAGGACAGCACCTGGCTTCTCTGCCTGGCCTCACACTCACTGTTCCTGAGAATGACTCCTCCTCCACATACATGGCTTCCGAGATGACTCCTGGCAGCCAGGTTTATGCAGGTCCTACAGACATGGACACCCCTCCCAGTCCTGTCCAAGGCAACTCCCTTCCCTCAGGATCTGGGCTTGCAACGCAACTCTCGAACTGAGAAAAATGTAAACTTTTTAATCATCAGTAGCCATATTCTTTCATGTAAATGAAAAAGCAGAGAAAACAAGTCTGCATTAAGAAGAAAAAATATATGGATAGAAAGAGTCTAAGATGCAGGTGGAGAGTGAGTAGGATATGGTGGGTTACCTGCAGAGTTTGGTACCCCTTGTCTATAAGGACCATCATCCCATCCGCATCTCTACCTTTGAAACTCATAATTAATGTCCCTCTGGTTAATGAAGCTGAATTGACTTCTGTTACTTAAAATCCCAAGTTCTAGAGAGCATGGTTACTATGTGTAAATCATTGTATTTGTCATGTTCAAATTAGTAAGAGACTTGTGCCTTCCCAGCAAGAAAGGAGAAATACGTGTGGAAGAATGCAACTAGGAAGCGGGAGATCTGAGTTCAAATCCTCCTCTTAGAACCTCATGACCATGTAAAATCCTAGACAACTGATGTTTTCAAAGGTAACACTGCCAACTGGCTAGATGACCTCAGGAAGAGTTTTCAACCCTGCAGGCTTAACTACCAAATGGCCACAGTGATCCCATGAAGGGACGCAGGTTGAACCACCTGCTCTCATGCAGCATCTTCCAGCACAAAAGCCTGTGCTTACTATTATTCTTGGCCCTGTTCTGTACACCAGATGAGTGAGAGAGACAACCATGTGGAGCATATAGCAGCTGCCAGTGTGAGTGATGGGTAGAAATGAAATCTTTCAAATTCAAATACAGTCAATGTCAATTTTGCCTGTTTTCATAAGATACTTTAACTTTGCTGAAAAGCAAAAAACTTTAGAACTAAACATATTCAACTTTCCTATTCATTTGAGCAAAATTTGGCAAATATTTATTGAGAGCCTTCTAAGTGCCTGATACTCTTCTAGTTGTGCCCTCAAAGAAGAAAATAGATGGTCCCTGCTCTCTGGAACTTCAGCAGAGTTGGGGAGGCTGAGAAGGACACACATTTGTGCATCACGGTCTGATTGGGGTTGTTGGGGGCTGTGGTATGTTCAAGGACAAAGTGGGAGTCAGGCAGGGGCGATGGTATCGTAGCAGAAGGAATGAGTGGAGCCAGGTGAGCCAGGCAGGGTGGGATTGACCTGGGCGGGGAGAACAGGTCTTTTCTGGCAGTGGGACGGTGCACCCAGAACACATGGGAGAGACCCCAGTTCCACTGCTCAGGGACCTGCAGTTCTGTGATGCAGCAAAAACCACTCCTTCCAAAGGTACTCATGGATTGAGGGTGGTTCTAGGGGGGATGAGGGAGCCAGACATGGGTTTTACTATAACTGTGGGGACTCCAGTATTTTAACATCTGCCAAGAAGGATAATAAAGGGATCCATGAGAAAAGTAAATATAATGAATCAGAGGTGGAGATATCTTGCCTGAGAGTGCACTGACGGAAACAGTAAGTACTAATCAGTAACATTTATTGAGTGATTTCTAAATGCTGGATGCTTCGAGCCTTACACACCCTGACTCACTTCTGAGAGTCACCGCCCTACGAGGTGGATTCTATTATTATTCTGTCCCAGAGAGGCCATCTCGGGAAGGTCTCCTCCTTCCCCACCTACTGCCCTTTTCTGCACATATCACCATCTAATTATTCTGTATTTTACTTATATATTATTATTTTTTATTTGTTTTTCTCCTTCTGATAGTATGTACATTCCTTAAGGGCAGGGATTTCTGTTTTGTGTTGTTTTGCTTACTGCTGTATCTGTACCACTCAGCAAACATAGTAGGAGCTCAATAAATATTGCTGAATGAATGAATGATAGAAACTGAGGTTCAGTATGGTTAATAACTTGCCCCAAACCAAACAGCCAGGCAGTGTTAGGGCCAGGGAGCAAAGGTGTGAATCACTAAAAGGGCTTTTTAATGAGATGCTGGGCTCACGGAGAGGAATAGAATTGAGGGTGGAAGGACTGGAGCATGAGCCTGGCAAGAAGAGCCTTCAAAACTCACTGATACACTTATTTATTCACTCAACTATCCAACGATATTTACCGAGCACCTGTTATGCACCAGACAGTGTTCAAGGCACTGGGGAAGTGATGGTGGATGAGGCGGAAAGGTTCCTGCACTCAGTGGAGAGCAGAGGGGAGACAGACGAATAGAAAAGGAAACAAATGTACATACGGGATAACTTCTGGGGATGATAAATTCTGTGAAGATGATGGAAAGTGACTGGGGGAGAGGCACAGCATCATTAGACAGGTCCTCAGAGGAGGCCCCTCTGAAGAGGTGATACACGAGCAGAATCCTGCAGTCTGGCATTCTGGGAGAAGGTAATGCTCAGAACCAGGGAGGGAGACAGGGAGGCAGAGGTGGGGGTGGGGCCAGGAGCAGGGACTGGGGAGAAGACTGGAACTCAGAAATGGCCTGGGGAGGTGGCAGCTCGGCCCAGAAAACAGTTCACAGCCAGGGGAAAAGATCGTCTCTTGGGCAAGGTCTGGCTAGGACCATAGCCAAGTGGTTAAAAGAAATTGTACAGAAAAGCACATTTGGTCTTAAACCAGGAGCCCAAACCAGAAAAGACCCTGCTTCTGCGGGGGGTTAGGTGATCAGTTGAGGGGTGGAAGCAGAGGGCGTGACAGCAGAGGCTGGCAGGGGAAGGGACTCCACATTCCAGGAGAATTTTGTGAGTTCAAGCCTGAAAATGTCCTACACCGAACCTTAAAATTGCAATGTGTTTCCCCACAATTTGCGGCCCCACTGTGTGTCGGCCACAGCCGGGGAGCTGCTGGGGGTGAGAGTGGCCTCAGAGAACATCTAACACAAACGGTGCTTATCTGGGTCTGTGGACCAGACGGGTGATCCCCAGACCTGAGGGAACAAAAGGCTCATTTAAAGAGTTTGAAAAAAATGCAGATTACCAGCCCCCACCCCTAGACATTTCTATTCATTATGTTGAGAGTGGGACCCAAAATCAGCACTCATAGTGTGAGTGGTCCCCAGACAGGCCGCACCTGGAGAAATGTGGAAAAGGACCCACTAATGGGCCTCAGGGAGTCTGAGAACCCCCAGAAATTGAAGGAAAAGTGTTTATTTGCATGTATGTACTTTTTTTTTTTCTGGGGAGAGGATTCATGCTCTACAAGATTCTCATACACTTGTCAAGAACCATTAATCTAGTCCTGCCCTTTGTCTTGCAGACCAGGAAACAGTTCTGGAAGATAAGTGACCTGCCTGAGTCCACAAAGCTGGAAAACAGTGGAACTGGGGTCTTACTCCAGACTTTTTCTTTCCAAGCCCCTCACTCTCTTCTCCCTGCCCTGCTGACTACAGAGATGGTGGAGAGAAGACAGAAGGGGATTCAAACACTCGGGGTCAAAGTCATCAAAGGATCACGTTCCCCCATTTTGGCCCCAATTGGGATAAATTGGTAGCATGGAGGGTTGGGACGATGGTGCCTCAATAAAGGCCCCAGCCCCCACCTGCACTGCCAGCCCAAGCCCTGTCGCCTGTGCAGTCCTGTCTCCAAGCAGACTTACAGTCAGATGCACGGTGGTGGCGGAGTGGGGCTCTTATGAGGGCTTGCCCACCTGCACCTGAGCACCTGATCACCTGAGCAGGCGGGCAGTTCCAGGCTTCCCTGACCGCACTCCAGTTTCCCCTGATTCATTTCCTCAGGCCATTCTGGATCGTATGCCATTCTGTTAGTATGCTCAGGCCACACTTCCTCTTGAGCTCTCCTCCCAGGCCGATTTCAGTCACTAAACACAGCTGGCCTCAAATTTTTTATGTGTTCTGCCCTCTAGTTTTGGGCCAGATCTCTCAGTCTCTGGCCTTTGCCTGAGCCTCTAGATTCACCAACCTCGCTTACCTTCCTCTTCTAAACTAGCCACTTCCCACCTTGGCCTTTTTCTTCTTTTCCACACTCTCTATCCTATCTTGGTGACAGGGCCCCTCCAGTTGTGGCCCCAGCTGACCACCCTCTCCTTCCCCTACCCCACATCCAGCTGCTGGGGCAACCTGCTCTTCAAGGACGAAAAGTATTTGATGTCCTCCTTCTGCAAGGTAACCGTGCTTGAAAGTTAGTCTAACGCCGGTTCTCTGCCTTTACGTGAGGAGCCTGTATCTGGTTGGGTGGATACCTGCTCACCTCTGTGCCCTGATCTGTAGGTTCTGACCCTCCTAGTCATTTCAGGTTCTCTCAACCTTGTTTCCCCTCTCTGCTTGCCGACCCCCTTCTCTCATTTTTTCCCCTTCCTGCGTTCTTTCTTCTCTCCCTCCCTCCCTTCCTCACCACCCCCTCCCCACTTTTAACCCTTGCCCCATGCTCTAGGCCTTCCTTGGCCCTTCCTGGCATTGCTCTGCCTGACAGCAATACCCAGGAATTAAAATAATTAAAAAAAGCACCTGAGCTCTTTGTGTTGACTGATGCCACCTTTGTGGTGGTGCAGATTTGTTTTGGAGGCTGGACAATAAAATCTGTTCTGCAGTTTGCTGCAGGCCGAGGAAAGAAGGCTGCTCTGTAATTTTCCCAGCAGCCTCGTCCCATCTGTGGGTGACGGCTCAGACACGTTGTCTCTAACAGACAAGGAAACGAGCTCAGAGCTCAGGAGACTTGTCTCAGTTGCAAATTAAATCAGTGCAGAAAGAGAAACAGAGAGCCCTCGGAGTGGAAGCTGTCCAGACAGCTGCGTACAGCAGGATCGTATCCTGCTGTCTTTCAAAGCCTCAACCAGCGCAGTTGCACTACAGGCACTTGGCAGCTACTGGACAGCTGTGTTAGACTTTCTTGTTGACTCTTTATCCTGTGAAGCCGTTGTACAGTGAATTCCTTGTTGAGGATTAATTATTTTCTCCATTGCCTATGACTGAGGCTGTGTCTCACGTCCTGCCCCTGGTTTCGCTTGTCCCAAGGATTTCATTTGAAGGGCGGGACATTCCCCCCTTCTCGCTCCACCCCAGCCAGAGCCTGCAGTCAGGGCCAATGACAGTGCAGTACCTCATCCACCCGGTGACTAAGAACTCGCAGTACTTAAGAGGTGGCAGGAATGGGCTGAGAAAAGCTTTTGCTTTCTCTGCAGACAGTCACTCTCATCTGATTTGGGGCATCACTGAGCTGAAGACAGTGAGAAACCTGCTACTACTATGTGCTACGGCAAATGTGCACGATGCATTGGGCAGTCTCTGGTAGTGCTTGCGGTCCTCTGCATTGTAGCTAATATTCTGCTTTACTTTCCCGATGGGGAAACAAAGTACGCCTCTGAAAACCATCTCAGCCGCTTCGTGTGGTTCTTTTCTGGTATCGTAGGCGGGGGCTTGCTGGTAAGTCATTCAGAATTATTACAATCTTTCAAAACTCCTCTCTGAGCTAGATGTTTTCATTATGTATTTTCATGGAACATTTTCTGTAATGCATATTTCCAAATCCAGCGATTTTGTTGTCATCGTTCATTCTTTTGAAAGCAGATTATACAAAACTGAGACAGGTATAGTGCATTAATGTTATTAGATGTTTTACAGAATCCCCTTTTTGCTAAGCTCTCTTACTTTACAGCTAGGAAACAGATATTAGCTTTTAAATCAGATTTGAGAGACTATAGAGTTTCTGGTACTGGAGTGAGTAGTCATTTAACATTTGCTCTGGGGAGCTGAGGGGGTTGGCTGGTTCTCTGTCTAAATCCACGGTTTTGAATCCAAATTTTCTGCTTATTCTCAGACAGCTGAGACAGGGGAAAATAATGAATTATGAGTGCATTGCTACTTAGAAAGAACTATAAACTTTCTCCTTAATGTAATGCTGTGGTGTCGTGTCTAGGAAAAAATCTTATAGTTAGCTGCAGATCAGCGTCTGAAGCTAGTGGTGGAATGTGTTGTTTTTTCCAAGGTTCGTTTTTAATTGAAGTAAGAGGAATTTCCTGCCAGCCTGGGAGCTGAGAGTATTAGCTTCAACCACGGCATGGAAAGAATGTGGACACACTTGAGTTTGCTGTTTTAAAATGCTGGGATTAAGAATTTTTAAAGAGAAATTTTATGGAATTTTTAATACCATACAGTGTATTTTTTCTTAGTCAAGTAAAAAGATATTAAAAGATTTAAGCCTAATACACTAATTATGTCATGGCAAATCTGCTTTGAATTTAAGCATTACTATTATGTTAACATAATAATTTGTCCTTAGCATAGCATCGCACTTGTTTAAGTTTCTTTTCATCTCAAACTTAAAGTATTTCATATCTTATTTAAGGAGTTCCATAAGCTAAAATTATGCAGTTGTATCTTGAAAGAAGCAGTTCACATTTATCATACATAGTTTTCATCTCTCCCATTTACAAAAAAGTTACAGTTATCCTATTAAAGACATGTGGGTCTCTTCTATGTTTTACAAATAGGAAAAAAATCAGATTTAAAGACAGGGTTTAATAGTTCCAAAACAGAGTTTTCATCTGGGACTGTGTTACGAATGAACTCTCATGGAATAAACACGTTAATAGGTTATTATTGTACCCCTCCCACACTACGCCCTCACCAGAAAGAATTCTTTGACACATTAAATGAAAACAAGCAGATGTTATATTGAGAATATTTTTCTCCTCAGAGTTTTACATTCTTTGAGATACTTGGTTACTCTCGTTAAAGCCAGTCAACATCATCAGAAACAGATATATTTTACCAGAAGATGCTTAACTTGACCCACATGAACCTGGGGAATGACAATGACTTTAATTTGCTTGTTCCCTAACCAGATGTTCCTGCCAGCATTTGTCTTCATTGGGCTGGAACAGGATGACTGCTGTGGCTGCTGCGGCCACGAAAACTGCGGCAAGAGTTGCGCGGTAGGTCCTCTCACTGTGGTGGTGACAATGACTCTTAAGATGTAGCTGTGGTGCTCTTGGATCACTTCTGGTGTCTCTCCTTTCCCTAGATGCTTTCTTCTGTACTGGCCGCTCTCATCGGAATTGCAGGATCTGGCTACTGCGTCATTGTGGCAGCCCTGGGCTTAGCGGAAGGACCATTGTGTCTCGATTCCCTTGGCCAGTGGAACTACACCTTTGCCAGCACCGAAGGACAGTATGTAATTGTTCCCTACCTGGCCACACATTCTTATCCACATGTGTGCAGTAGCAACCCTATCAAACTCAACAGGCTTCCATCACCCACCACTCATCCAGTGTTTGTTCCCACTGGCTCAGCCATAGTTTAGGCAGTAGTTGTCCAAGGATGGACAGCCAGTCCCTGACTTGGGCAAGTTCTCAGTGCTTTTTAGTAGAGTCACTGATTCCTCATAATAACCCTAGGAAGTGACTTCCACTATTACTCTCCTACTTTACAGATGAGGAAACAGAGGCACAGAGAGATGAAGTCATTTATCCAAGGTCACATTGCTAGGAAGTGGCAGTGAGGATTAAAATGCAAGCAGTCTGGCTGTGGAGTTTGTGTTCATATAGTGTATGTGTTATACCAAAACAATTGACTAATTAAATGTAATACGCTTTACTATTTTATAAGAAAGTATTATAGAACCCTTATATAAAAAGAATGGTAACTATATGAATTTAACCAAAGCCCAGGGCAAAGCCTACCCCGACCCCCCCCCCCCACACACATACTTACGTATAACATAAAAACCATATACAATGCACCTTTTATTTAAAGCTATCAGGTGATGTAAGAAAGGTCTTATTCGCGACTTTAACATCAAGATAGTTTAAGAGGTTCCATTGCTTTATTTTGATACTTATTTCTTATCAGTTATTGAGAAAAGAACAGAAAAATGAAAGCTGATGGAAACTGATATATGTGCCAATGAATGAACGACATGCTTCTTTGAGCAAGAGATGATTCTGACTTTACCTTTTCCTTATTCAGCTTTTTAAAGTTGAATTTTGAAAGGTTTAGTTTCAAATGAGTGAAAATAATTAATGATTATTGAGTGAAAATAATACTAATAATGAATTTGAATTGCCCTTATATTATCAACGTTTGTCTCCTATGAATTATATAGCATATAGGAATTATATAGGTATTATATATAATTGGGGGATGTGTTATATACACACACACATACACGAGAAATCTTCAAAAAGTTCATGGAAAGATTTTATCTTTTATTTCTATTTTTCCACGAACTTTTTGAAGTAACCACATATTATGTGGCATACTTATGAGATCATGAATTTGGGATTAGGTAGACCTGGTTTTAATCCCAGCTCTGCACTTACTCTCTGAGTACAGGAAAAAGTGAACAGACCTTTGCATCTCAGTGAGTCTATCTGTAAAATGAAACCAATGACAGAGGTCATGCCAGTTAATGGGATAACACATGTAAAATGCTCTGACACATTGTGAGCGCTGCCACTGTTAGCCGTGCATATTGCCCACTAGTTTACAACCAGCACAACCCAGTGATAGCCTCTGAAGGAAAACTGTCACAGCAGTTTAAAATTTTGGTGTTCAAAATTGTTCAATCATGATTCATCTTTTTTCAAAACGTTCAGAAGGTACTAGTAGAAAGTGGTTATTCATGTATGCACAAGCATACAAAGGTATTACATGAACCTACCTCTAAAAAAAAGTAATGATTTATGCTGCTGGAATGCAGGAAGATGTGCGAATATCACTAAATGTTTTTTATTGCTGTTTGTACGTCCATCCCAGGGCTTTCAATATGGGTACTAACTGTCACAAGCCACTGGTTCGTTGCCCAATGGCCAAGTGGAGCCAAAGAATTTTTTTACATTGTGACCTGAAAATACAGATCTTTGTTCCACCAGTGGGTAGGAAGACAAGACCAGAGGATGGGATTTTTCTTTACTTTTTTTAAGTCAGCGAATTGAACCTCTGATTGGCTCAATGAACCTTTTAAAACTTAAGTCTCTAATTCCAAGCCCCTTTGTTCTGCTGTGGCAGAAAGAAGTGATAAGGAAAGAATTATACCAGACCTCTTTGTGGAACTAAGCCAGACCTTGATTTTCCCACATGATTGGATCCTATCTCATTAAGAATCTAAATACACTATAATGTAGCAAAGGCTGCAATTCTAAGAGAGTAATCAGAGGTAGAATTTTTCAGATTGAAAGAATATCCAGGTTTTAGAAAATCTCATAAGTCATATATACGTATAGTCAGACATTCCCTTAGCACGGTTTGCTGACATTTCACAAAGGAACTTCAGGCTGTTATTTATCTTTCGACTACTTTTAAAATGTGTTGAGTACCTACTCTGTGCCAGATATGTTCTACCTTCATGAAGCTCAGCCTTGTTGAATAGATACATAAGCAGTCATTCTCCCTGGACTGTGGTACGTGCCCTTACTCTGTGGCCTTTCACACTGTGTTTACCTGATCCACATACCTGTTGCATTGAAGTTGCCTGTTACTTGTGTCTTCCCTTAGATGCTGTGCTCTTCTAGGACACAGCCTATGACCTGTTCACCATTATATCCCCAGCTCTGGCTCAATGTTGAATTCACACTGAGTGCTCAGTGATCCTGTTGAATGAGTGAATGCAATATGCTACATGCAATTATAGATGCATGGCACAGCATCAAGAAAGTAAAGAGGAAGCAACAAATTAATTTAATTCCTGTGCTTCATGTTGCAAATTTACTTATTCTTTAAAAGCAAAAAAATAATAATTTCATTCTAAAGGTCTAACCTGAAAAAACTCTAGAATATTAAATCTTCAAACTTGTAAGAATTTGGATAATTTTCAAAAAGAGCAAATTAAGTTTTAATGAAGTGATCTAAATTAATATTTTAAAGTTCTAAAAAAACTCATGTAAGGAGATTATATTTTCTAAATATTTACTCAATATTGGTTACAAAGTCCTTTCACACAGATAACAATTAAGCAATAATAAAATTGGGAAATAAAGTAAAAAATCACCTATAATTTCACTATCTTAACACATGAATTGTTTTATCTGTTCTTAGTTCACATCTATTTACATTCATGAATTTTACTTAGCTTTAAATGTAGCATGAATATAGTTTTGCATTTTTATTTTTGTTTACAAGAATTCATATGTCTTTTAGAGACTATAAACATTATAAGGTGAGGATTTCTAACCACAGAATCCTAGATTAGGAGTCAAAAGTTATAGTTTTGTTTTATGTTTATCATTACAACAAGATCTGGGCTAAAAGTAATTCATTTTATGGAATGACTTGTATTGGAAGAATCTGATATAGGATATTAAATTTATTCATTTCTTTTTTTCTGAATGAAAAATCAGCACACAAAAATGTAGCTTCTGGGAAATCCCATTATGTCTGGTGGTGTATGAGAAGTATCTCTTCTTATCCACAGGTACCTTCTGGATACCTCCACATGGTCCCAGTGCATTGAACCCACACACGTCGTGGAATGGAATGTAACTCTGTTTTCTATCCTCTTGGCTCTTGGCGGAATTGAATTTATCTTGTGTCTCATTCAAGTAATAAATGGAATGCTTGGAGGTATATGTGGCTTTTGCTGCTCTCACCGACAGGTAAGAACATGTGTGAAAATGTGGTAGCCTGGCCCTGCTGTACTCAGTTACCACAATGCACCATTATTCATTGCAGAGAAAAAGACAAAACCAGACATGCTCAATCTACCAGCATTTACTCTGACATCATCCTTGTGGCAACACATCTATAGTATTCAGTTTTGCTCTCAGTAATAAGCTTCCTTGAGTCTCACAGTCTCTGGGTTATTTTGGTTCTTTGTAGTTGGCTCTACATGCGTGGGAACAGGCTGCCCATAGACACGGTGCCCGCTTCTGGATCGAATCCACTGCCCCTTTCACTACTCCTGCGCTGGCTGCAGACACACAAAAGGGATGCCCCCAACAACTATACACAAATAACAGCCAACGTTTCATGGCATCAGGCACTGTGATAAACCCATTTTTCAAATGAAATTATGACTCTGAGATTAAGCAGAGATAAAGATCAACAAGCCTGGAAGTAACAGGCTTGAACCCCTGGGTCACTATGCCAAAGCTCTTGCTCTTAACCTGTATGCTACACTTGCTGTTCTGTTGGATTTTCTACAATTCCTTCCTTATAAGGAGTCCCCAAAATGCCTAAGCAGATAAGCATGGAGAATCACTAGCAGCCTTTGAATAGCAGTGCATGAAAAGCCTTTCACTGTGAAAGAAAACCAGGAAGCACTTGTTTCCTGGGGATATGATTTAGGAGAGAAATATGCATTTGTTTGTAGGGGGAAAGTTCTTGTTTCTATATCCTTCTGAAAGATATATATTATTGAATTGATGGAAGCCCAGCTTTGGTCCAACTTGGCAGGGGGGAGGTTATTTATGTCTCATTCTATAAAATGGGATAAGGAGAACAGAACTTATTTAATTTATATCTTCCAAGCCATTTATTCCTCTGTTTCCAGGTCTGTTAACTTTCTTTTAAAATAAGACAAAAACATAATGGAAACTAAAAGTTCCTTGCTACCATGAAAAAATTTGCTGTAAATAAATGAAAATTTTCTATAATTTTTGAGGGGAAGTTAAAATAAAAGTCTAGTTTTTCTTATCGGAAAAGTGCAGCAAGATTAATAATTTCTTTGGGATCTTGCAAATTTCCAAGAAAACAACAGAGTAGGAACCTTTCAATATGGAGTTGTTTTCAGGCAATGTGGCTGGGGAGTGGCAGAGAAGAATCTTTTGGGGATTACTGTAACACAATCTATTTTTAGCTTGAATTTCATAAAAGGCAGAGTTTAAACTGAGTTCTCACTGGACTTCAGTGCTGGTGCATTTTGGGGACAGGCATAAAAAGTCAATGGCCAAGATTGCAGAAGTGATTTGGTAGAGCAACACTGTCCTCTGAGTTGGGGGAGCAAATACACTGGGTTCGCCATCTGAGTCACTGTAGAGATGGCTTCTGCTCAGACCCTGCAGGGAAGATCTGTTACTTTTGTTTACAAAACAAAGCCACTTTCAAAGGGCAGAGCTTTTACTATAGAAGAGTCTGGTTCATAACTCATTAGTGTTTAATTTGAAAGGTTATCCACATTGAGCCCAAACCAGTGTGAAACTCCCATCACATTATCTTTTAAATCCCAAAGATTAAAACCCCACACAAACACATTCAAAACCAACCCAGTGCGGGTATCCTGCAGTTTCCATGGGCCCTTTCTGCAGCTTTTAGTCTGGGAGGACAATGGGTCTGGTTTGCTTAGGAAACATTTAATGAGCATAGTCTCAGCCCTAAGTGTGGTTGGCTAAAGCTCTACTGAAGCTGAGATCAGTCTGCTTTATGTTTGTTTAAAACAGAATTTAAAGGACTGAAATGTCATCATTGTTTGTTTATCCCGATTGTAACCTAATGTGTATTTCATTTTCTTTACAGCGATATGACTGCTAAAAGAACCACCCCAAGACAGAACCACAATTTTGCTCTATTTCATTGTAATTTATATATTTTACTTGTATTAATTTGTAAAACTTTGTACTAGTGTATCATACTCCACATATTCTACTTTTATAAAGGTGTATAAAGACTGGCACCTTCACGTGATGTTAGAGTTTGAACTTGGCAAACAAACGTTTTTTTAAGGAATGAGCAAGCAAACCACACTCGGGAAGTAATTTACAGACTGGGTGACAGTCCTTAGCATATTGGAGATAAACTCTATAATGTTGTGATGAAAATCACATCCCAGTTACTATTGTATATATGTGTGTGTATTTTTTAAATGAAAGATGTCTAATTGCTTTTTTTTGAGACCAAGGAGGAGAAAATCCAACAACATGAAGAGCTGCATTTTTTCACTGTTTATATGGTGTTTCCCATTCATATGGCTACAAATCTCTAACAAGAGGTCTTTTGAACTGCTTTGTGTTCTGTGAGAGACGAATACTTGCCCAGTACGGGAAGGTGAATTGGGAATGCTCCAACCCAAATGAGTGAGCCAGAGCAGGCAGTGCTGCTAGATCCTAGACTTTTCTAACACGTGGACAAGCACTAAGGATCATGTGTTTAAAAAGAAAAAGGCTAGAACTGGACAAGAAGATGGGAAACGGAATAAAGCAGTTGATCAGCATCACGGGAAAATGGGGAAGGGGTATGAGAGCAGGAGGACCACGAGGAAACAGCCCCAGAACTTGCTTGTTTATGACAAAATAAAATATTTACTACCATTTTGCTGTTGTTTAGTTTCATTGTCCTTACTCTAAAGTTCCTCTTTTTTCCTCCCTATTTTTTTTTTTTTTTTCCTGTCTGCAGGTGAAGTAGACCCTGCTGCTAAGGGCTTTGTGTCTTCTAATTTCTTTATCTCACTTTCTCTCCCTCATCCCTCCTTCCTCTTCTCCCTCCTCTGCTATCTATAAATTGTCATTGCTGTGCTATCCCTTGGGGGCATCACCCTGGATAGGTGGCTTTACTTTTTCCGGGAGCTTCAGGAATCAAACTCCCAGGGAGGGTAACAGTCGTTTTCTCTCTTACCCTGTAGAGCTAGGTTCTTTCTTTCTTTCTTTCTTTCTTTCTTTCTTTCTTTCTTTCTTTCTTTCTTTCTTTCTTTCTTTCTTTCTTTCTTTCTTTCTTTCTTTCTTTCTTTCTTCATTCATTCATTTATTTATTATTTTAATTTATCAATATACAATATAGTTGATTTTCGTGTCTCTTTACCAATTCCTCCTTTTCCTCCCACCCTTTTCCCTCCCCCCATCAACATCATATCTATTCATTTGTCTTAACAAGTTCAAGGAATTGTGATTGTTGTGTCTTCTTCCCTCCACCCCCCACCAACCCCGAGTTAGGTTCTTCCAAGTGACAGGATCTCCTGACCTGTTGGGAATTGAGAAATGTTCTGCTTTTGGTGTTCATTGGTGTGGGCAATGACAAGCAAATTTAAAAAGCTTCCCTTGCTGTCAGACAGCAGAGCTCCTGCTGTGCGCAAGGTGCCCTGTGGTGGCTCCTGGCTGAAGGCTCTAACCTTTTTTGTGCCACGGTTCGTCTGGCAGTCTGGTGAAGCCTACAGACTACTTCTAAGAATTGTTTATCAATACATGAAATAAAGTACAGAGAACTACAAAATAAACCAATACATTGGAATACATTATCAAAAAATGTTTAGAAATTATAGTGTAGTTGTCTTGGTTCCAGCTCCATCACTCCCCAACCTCTGTAGACAGGCAGACAGTGATCACGTGTGTTCTCACAGCAGTCTAAGGAGTGAGTCTAAGAACTACTGAACTTTCGAAATATGACTTCAGTTAAAATGATATTTTTAGTTACCTGCAGCAACTTTAATGTGCTATGAAAACATATTTAAATTTTGTATTGTAGATCAAAGCATGATCAGTACTGCTGATACTACTTTGGTTTGTTGCAAAGTCATACTTCAAGAAAATACTAGATTTTGGTTAGGGGTTAGTAAAACACGACTTTTCCCATCCTAGTTTAACTCTCCTTCATCCTCCTCCAGATATCTTTCAAGGGTCTCTTGGGAGTTCTTGGACACCAGGTTAAGAACCCCTGCAATAGAACATCAAAAACAGAAAAGAAAGGCATAACCATTATTCATAAGCACCATTTTAAAAAAAAAATAGATTGTTAACCTAGAGAAAACACATTAGAAAAAAAATATTTCCAAACATGCTAAATTTATTTGGGAATAGAAAACAGAATTATAATCTGGAATGCATACCATGGCAGGCCATGAATGCGTTCAGTGAGGGAAGGGTAAGAGAAAGCTTTTATTGGCAAAAGGGAGTTCACATAAGCAGCCTGGAGACAGAGTTCATTGGTTTCGGAGGCTCAAAGTCAGATATGTTGCCAGTTCATTGGCTGAGATGCTGTTACTGAACAGTTTCTTCTTGGAGCATCTTATCTGAATTACTGCAGTTCAAAAGAATGTCTAATGATAAATCTTGCCACAGAAATACGTGTGTACATGCAAAGAAGGAGATACACAAGGATGTGAAGGGATTTCTGTTGAGTTTTATAAAAGTCCTTGGAAAGAGTTCTTTTTTCTTTTTCTTTTTTTCTTGTCTTTTTTGTGACCAGCCGCACCGCGCTCACCCAGTGAGCGCACCGGTCATCCCTATATAGGATCCGAACCGGGGCGGGAGCGCTGCTGCGCTCACAGCGCCGCACTCTCCCCAGTGCGCCACGGGGTCGGCCCAAGAGTTCTTATCTCAAACAAGCATGCATGACATGACCTCCTCCTTCATGCCTGCCCCAGCCCTATTTTGTCTGGGTCTGACAAAGTGATTTCATCAACTTTCACACTATCCTCAAAGGAAATGGCAATAATAATTGTTAACCATTACACTAATAATAGTAATCATTTTTTGAGTTCCTGAATTTGTCAGTTATTGTAATTAGTTTTATATGTATTATTTGCCTACAATCTCTCAATAGCCGTAGAAGATGGCAACTTGTCTCCATTTTATAGAGTCAAAGCTCAGAGCGTTAAGTAACCTGCCCAAGGCCACATCTTTAGCAAATGAAAAAATTGTGATTTGAATCTAGGTCAGTCTAACTTGAAAACTTATGCTTTTCCTCCCCCTCTCCTCTGCCCCGCCTCCTCTGCCACCTCTCCCCAGGGGCTGGAGTTTTCTCAGCATTCCACACTGGAACTCAGACTTTCCACCCACCTAATGGGGACTTTGACCCACCCCTGTGACCCTCAGTCATCCTCATCCCAGAGCCCAAATTCAAGTGACTCAAAGTTTCCCTTCGTTTGTAAATTCCTTAATAGTAGACATTGCCATTGCCCAGAGGAAATAGCTTGCAAGAGTTTCCTTATATCCTTGTTAAATTCTGTTTATAGCCTACACTCTTAGTCTGTAATATTCTAAACCTCTCAATTTGGATGGAAACTCCCTCAGGGATTGTACCAAAATAGTTCATTACCATGGGCAACATAAAAACAATAAAAGTTACTGTAGAATCTGAGTCACTTGAGTAACACACAAGTCCTGCGAGTGTCAATTTACCATAGTTACCAAATTTACAAATAACCACCTGCATAAAGGAAATCTATTGAATTGAAATCTAAGGAAATTGGTGAAATGTTACCTTCACAACAAATTGAGTTTCTTGTATGTATGTAAGATCTCTTTGATTATGTTTTGTCTGACCCTTACACATGGTGGGAAAAGGTACAGAATTTGATGTAACTTTTCAGAAAAGAAATCTGGCAATATATACCAACAATCTATAGTCTTTACATCCTTTTTAAGCCAGTATTTTTACTTTTAGAAATTTACTTTAAGAGAATCATTAAGAAAGCTGACAATAGTTCAGCTTCCAGGAGTAATTATGGGAGTATTGTTTATAATACCAAGAAAAATGACAAGAACCTAAATGTCTGACCAGGAATTGTTTTCATAAAATGTAGTCAGTATGATAAAATGATATAGAACCATTAAATCAGATAAATGATATAGACCACAAATTACATGAAAGAGAAAGTTTTGAAATACAGAAAAGGTGGTGTCTATATCTCTCTCTATGTGTGTAAGTATATATATATTTATCATATATATATATATATATATATACACTAAAAAAGTAATTTTAATCAGATTCTAGGTGATTTTTGTCTTGATTCAATTTGCTTATCTATACTTTCTGAAGCTTCTAACAATAAATGCACATTACTTTTGGAAAGAAAACAAAAATGTAGAAAGAAAGATTAAGTCCTAAAATCATTCAGGAGTGGTCAACAGTCTTGAAAGGAAACTCCCCAAGGATATGAAAAAACCATTGTTCTCGTGCTCGGACAGGGGAGTGATTGTACAGTAAACACTAGAGAATAATTAGGCCTGCAATCAGGTGGAGGGATGAGCAGGTGAGGCAGCAGTAACCACAGGCTGAACACATCGTGGGGAGGCCAGGATCGCCACTCTGTGTTTAGGAAATACAGCCACACGGTTTCTACTTAGTCTGGCTACCAAGTAAGAATTTTACAAACATTAACTATATGCCTGTTTTTCCACTTTAAAAATGAAAGTAATAACACTTTTTCTTTTGATCATTGGCCTTTTTTTAGCACGGCTCATTCTCTGAGGTGAGGGGAGGGTTAACAGTGGTATGTATTTATAGGACTTTGCCCAGCCTGGTTTGTGGAAATGATTCAATGTGCCTGAACAAATAGAGAAATTGAGTCACCTCCCTAGGCTAGTATACCTTTTCCTCCTTCTAACATTAAATATTTTTGTGTGTGAAATGCCTTGGTCAATTTAGATACATTTTAATAACTGCAGTTAAAGGAGACTGCTAGGTTTTTCTGGAGCTAGATTTCATGTTACTTCCTGGAATCACTCAATCTCTCTCGCCCACTCTCTCTCATGCACACACACACTCGCATACACACTCGCACAACACATACGCACACATTTTCCTATTATACAGCAATTAAAAAGAAAAACTGTGGCTGTGTGAGACAACATGGATGACTCAAAAATAATGAAAACTGGAACCAACGCCCCACCCCACCCCCAACTGTGAGGACACAATTCCTGATGTAAACTCAACTAATGTAGCTAAATCCTTAAAACAAAGAAAGGAGTACCTTTGTGCAACATTTCACACACACGTTTTGTACAGGAGCAACACTACACTTCTCCCAAGAGCTGCTGTTTCAAGATACCTACATTCACTAGTTGTGTCCTGCAACCGGAGACTCTGTCAAGCACTCCACTTCCTCCTCATTCTCACCACACCCCTCTCTGTTACATGTGAACAAATATCCTTGATGCTTGTGCAGGGCTCAGGGTGGTTAACAATGGCACTCCTGTCTCAGACGGCAGATGAGTCCCAGAAGGGTTTGAAAGCAAAACCAAGGTAGCCAGGCTGAGAGCTCTCGGAATACTCAGAATACCTAACTCCATACCGACTAAGGCGATGCCTTGGCTAAAACAGTAGCTCTAAAACTACAGTCTGCTCCCTAATAATTGCTGACACCTGTTAAATTTTTAACCTTTTAAAAAATTACTTCTTTACATACAGTAAAACGCACACAGAAACGCACAGCTTAATGAATTTTTAGATATGCTTATACCATGTAACCACCATCCAGATCAAGATATAGGCTATTTCCAGCATGCAAAAGATTCCCTCATATCCACTCCCAGGCAATACCCAACCCACCACCACTATACACACCCAGAGTAGGTTCTGATCTCTATCACCACAGATTTGTTTTTCCTGTTCTTGAGCTTTATATAAATTGATTCTTAAAATATATTCCCTTTTGTGCCTAGTTTTTCTCACTGAACATTATGTTATTGAATGCTGGCTACCAAATCATCACCAGAACAATCTGTTGATAAGACAAAGCTGAGTGTGTCGCTCGCTGCCGTAAGGGAGAACAGCACGCCGAAATAGCTTTGGTGGTGTCTTGGAGAGGGAAGGAAAAGGTTGGACTTAAAGTTCCAATTCTGGTTTAAGATGGTCCTTTCAGTGTGAGGGTTTGAATAAGACTAGCAAGGACTATGATGTAATTGTTCAAGACTGGTGGAAACAGCAAGGCAAAGATTTTGAGGTAAGGAGTGCAGACTCTTGAGATAGACATTGCTGATGTTTTCTATTGAAGAGATGATGGACCTTTCAGGAAGTTTAAATAATGATCAATTAAGTTAATTGCCTGTGCAAATAACTGGATTAGTAAAGCTATACTAATAAGAGTATGGAATAATAAAGTCATGTTGATGTAATCAATGAGCTGTGGAGCAGTTTATGGTTTCAGTCCTCAGTGCCCAAGCTGTGTGTATGTATGTGTGGTGTGTGGGCCGGGGGGAGTGCAGATGTTTTGGGTGCTAAATATTTGTGAGATTCATCCATGTTGTTACATGTACTGAATATACTACAGTTTAGTTATCCATTATTCTACTGATGACTATTTCGGTTGTTTCCAGTTTTGGGATCTTAGGAAATATGTTGCTTTGATCACTTTTGTACATGTCTTCAGGTGCATATGAGAATTCACTGATGTTTGTTTTGCCTTGTCAAGGAATCAAACTGCCAATGGAGCTTCTTCTGTCATGCTTTAGTTAGCATCCCAGGGTCCCAGGGTTTCTTCCTGGCCTAGCACCCCCAGCACTTGGCTCAGCTCTTCCCACCTGAGGGACTGTCAACTACTCACTGATTCAGTATTTATGGATTGCTCATTGTGTGCTGTGCACTGCCTGCTGAGGATGAGCTGTGAACAAGATCTTCCAAGCTCATGAGAGCAGATGCCTTGACTGTGTTGCTCACTGTAGCATTCCCAGCTCCTAGAATGGTGCCCAGCTCAATGATCGAGGTCAGCAAACTATGGCCTCTGGGCCCAATCTGGTCTGCTGCTGCTTTGTCTATAAGTTTTATGGGAACATGGCCATGCTCATTTGTTTTCATATCATCTGTGGTTGCTTTCCTGCTACACTGGCAGAGGTGAGTAGTTGTGACAAAGAACACATGTCCCACAAAGCCTGAAATATTTATTCTCTGGCTCTTTACAGAAAACGTTTGATGGCCTCTAATCTAGATCTCTATTTGCTTAGCTAAAAATTTGTACTTCTTTACACTGGAAGAAGAGAAGAATGGATATTTTTGTTAGTTTTTTAAGTTTATTATAGAAATTTTCAAATGTATTTTTTAAAAAATATGAGTAGACAGAAAAAGAAATGAACCTGATTTACTTACCACCCAGCTAGAAGAATGCATATGAGGGGGTGTATTAGTTTCCTAGGGCTGCCATAACAAAGTACCACAAACTGGGTAGCTTAGAATAACAGAAATTTATTGTCTCATGGCTCTGGAGGCCAGAGTCTGCAATCAGAGTGCAAGCAGTTCATCGCTTCTCGGCCTTTTGGCTAAGATCAAGTGTAGAGTGCAAGCAGTTCATGTTCTCTCTGAAGGCAGAGGAAAGGATCTTCTCCAGGCCCTCCTAGCTTCTGCAACCTCAGTCACTGCTTGGCTTGTGGATGGCATCTTCTCCCTATGTCTCTTCACATCATCTTCCCTCCGTGTCCAAATTTCCCCTTTTCATAAGGACACTAGTCATATCGGACTAAGGCCCAACCTAATGACCTCGTTTTAACTTGATTACCTCGATAAAGACCATATTTCCAAATTAGGTCACATTCTGAGGTGCTGGGAGTTAGGACTTAGATTTTATTTTATTTTTTAAGAAGGACACAATTCAACCCATAATAGAGGAACAAATAGAAGTCTCTGTCTGGGACTTCGTCAGCATCTTCTGGATAACTTATAATAAATGTAAGTCCTGGAAAAAATCTGGGAAATAGTGAACACCGTAAAAATCTTCCTGAAGACTCATCATACACATTAATATTCCACTAGCTCTGAAAAGTCTTGCTGTAAAAACCTGTTTAACTCAAAATTTCCAAATTATGTAACTCTCAGAGCTTAGGGCTACAGCTTTGGAAAGAGTGAGCAGCAGATGGGAAGAAAAGCACAGAGCTGGAAACATAGAAACTCTCGTTAAATGACAATACATGCACAGAGTTCAGAGGAGTCTCTGCATGACAACTAGAAGCTTAAGATGAAAGAAGAGAGTTCTCCATATAATTAGATGCTGCCTTTTAAACAGAACACTGATGTGCTTTGTCCTATCTTCTGCTCTCATGTAGGTCTGCAAGATTTCCACCCTTGTGGATCTTGCTCCTATTCTCAAACAACCCACCTCCCTAGGTTTGTGGGGGTAGTCCTGATTCCAATGTCACAATTTTGGAGAAAAAAATTTCTACTGTAGCTGACTTGGTCTCGAAGTGAGAGGCCTCTCTCAGTGGGAGAGACAACATAATTTCAAAGATATAAATAATCTCTTTAAAAGACCCTCCATAATTATGGGTCAAGGCAGTTCTCTCAGCCAGCTACATTTCTGAGTCCCAGTGTGTTTATCACAGGATGTGCTTGTATGTAAGTGTGAGCAATAGTATATGTCACCTACAAATCCCTGCAAAGGTTGAAAGGCAACTTCCACATACATTTGCCCATATGTTCTTTTGTGCATTGGTGCAGAGATATGGGGGCGAGTACATGCTGTAGATGTGGGGCAGGCAAAGCTTAAAATGGGAAAGAAACAGAAATGAAATGGCATATTAATAATCAGTTTCTGCAAAGGCAAGCTGGGTGACTCAGTCTTCAGTGTCCCTGGCCAGAGGGTCAAAGTGCCCTGTGAGTCAGGTAACCTGTGAGTGACTGGGTGTTTCTTTGGCCCAGGGCAGCATCACACTGGAGGCAATGGCGACCTTATCTTGTATAATGAGAGAAATGCTCACGTCAGGGCTCCAGAAGTTTATGAGGTGTGACGATTAACTGTAGGTGCCAACTTGACTAAAGAATACATAGAAACCTAGTAAAGCACTATTTTGGGGTGTGTCTGTGAGGGTATTTCCAGAAGATGTTAGCATGTAAGCCTGAGTGGACTGGGTGGGGAAAGATCCACCCTCAATGTGGGTGGGAACCGTCAAATCCACTGGGGGCCTGGGGAGAACAGAAACAGAGAAAAAGGCAAATCCTTCATGCTATCTGCTGGGATACACTCTTCTCCCCTGTCTGTGGACATGTGAACTCAAGACTTTTCAGACTTTGGGTTCCAGGACTTACACAAGTGGCACCTGTGGCCTTTGGCTTTGGACCGAGAATCACACCATCAGCTTCCCTGGTTCTGAGGCTCCCAGACTTGGACTGAGCCATACTACCGGGATCCCATTTGCAGATGGCCTGTCATGGGACTCTCCGGCCTTCATAATTGCATGAGCCAATTCCCCTAATAACCCCCCTCTCATATATTCATATACATATCCTATTGGTGCTGTCTTTCTGGAGGACCCTGACTGATACATGAGGACGTCTGAGTTTGGTGACTGTGGAGACGTGCCTGATGGGGTGATCAGGCTCAGGTGCAGAAAGGAAGAATGAGGAGGTCTGCAGAGGCTCCCCTGACCCACCCTGAGCACACCCTTTTCATGCCTCCACCCTATCCATCCTCCCATCAGCAACGTTCAGAAACAGCTCTGAGGGCAAAGCAAACTAGCAGTTTTCCTAGACCACAAGTAGGTGGTTCTCTCCATTTGCCTTTTTAAAGATTCCTTCTTTTTTTTTTTTTGGAAATCATTTCCCCTTTAATGTCACAGGGAATTAACTAACAACTACACTCTTAAGTACACTGAAGTTCCATAGAAAATAGCTTTAAATTGCTGAAATAGCTGAAGAACCAGAGAAAGTGCGTTGCAGAGGAATCACAGGAAAGGCACTGAGCTGTGCTCAGGAACCCTTGGTTTGGATCATGGTTGTTGATCTGGATAAATCACATTTCCTCTCTGAGCCTCAGTTTCTAATCTGTAAAGTGGAGATGATAATATGCCTACTGTGATTATGATGGTTAACTTGTATCACATATGAAAATTCATAATAAACTATAAAGTTCTGTGTCACATATTATTATTTCAGTGATGAAGAAAAAGATTAAAATTATAATTCTATTATATTTCAAACTCCTTAGTTCTTGCCCATCTTCCGTTCCTCACCCAAGTCATGCTCTTTGGGATTTTTTCCCTCTAGCTTCAGTGAGGTATAATTGATGAATAAAAATTGTATATGTTCAAGGTATACAAAGTAATGACTTGATGTATGTATACGTGGTGAACTGATTACTGCAATCATATTAATTAACACATCCATCGTCTCACAGTTACCATTTGTGTGTGTGTGGGGGGGAACAAGGACACTTCAGATATACTCTCAGCAAACTTTAAGTACTGCATACAATGCAGTGTTACAAACTATAGTCACCATGCTGTACATTCAATCCTCAGAACTTATTCATCTTATGTGTGCATATTTTTGTTTATATCCTTTAAGCTTGTTTCATTTGACCATGATATGGATTGAATTGTGTGTCCCCCAAGTTTTATGTATTAGAAGGTTTTATGTATACAATGATCCCCACTGTACTGCTGAGGGTGGGAAATCCTATTATGGTAATCAAAAGGCAGGGCCTTGAAGAGGTGATTAGATTCTTATGACTATTCCCTAATGAGTGGTCATGGGCATTGTTCTGAGGGCTTTAAAAGGAGCACATGAGAGTCTCTCTCTCTCTCTGCTTCCACCATCTTGCAATGTGGTACTCGGCACTACTGAAGCCACCACCAAGGGAGACTGTCACCATAAGTGTTCCCTGGACTTCGGACTTCACAGCCTCCAAAACCATAAACAGTGAATTTCATTTTCTCTTACAAATCACCCGGTTCTAGGTATTTTTTTATAAGCAGCGGAAATGGACTAATATACACAAGTGTCTCCTGATTTCACCTACCACCCACCCCTGGTAACCACCATTCTATTCTCCGCTTATTCCACTAGAAGTGAGATCACAATGGTATTTTTTTCTATGTCTGGTTTATTTCACTTAGCATCATGCCCTCCAGGTTCATCCACGTTATTACAAATGGCAGGATTTCCTTATTATGGTTGAATAACATTTCAGGAGCCCTGGGTTTGGATCATGGTTGTTGATCTGGATAAATCACATTTCCTCTCTGAGCCTCAGTTTTCTAATCTGTAAAGTGAAGATGATAATATGCCTATTGTGATTATGATGGTTAAATTATATCTCGTATGAAAATTCACACACATACACCATTTTCCTTATCCACTCATTCACCCATGGACACTTAGGTTTTTTCCATATCTTGGTTATTGTGAATAATGCTGCAATGAACATGGGAGTGTAGTTATCTTATTGAGTTACTGATTTCATTTCCTTCTGCTAACTTTGGGATTAGTTAGTTCCTCTTTTTATAGTTCCTTGAGGTATAAAGTTAGGCTGTTTATTTGAGATCTTTCTTTTTTCTAAATATAGGCATTGGTCACTAGAAGATTCTTAGAACTGATTTTGCTACATTCCATAACTTTTGGTGCATTGTGTTTCCATTTTTATTTGTCTTGAGATACATTTTAATTTCCTTTTTGACTTCTTCTCAGATCCATTGGTTGATCAGGAGTGCATTGTTTGGTTTCCACATATTTGCAAATTTTCCAATTTTACTCCTGTTATTAGTTTCTGGTTTCATAACATTATGGTCAGAAAAGATACTTGACTTGAGTTTGATCTTCTTAAACTTGTTAAGACTTGTTTTGTGGCCCAGCATATGATCTATCCTGAAGAATGCTTCATGTGCGCTTGAGAAGAAATGTTTATACTGTTGCTATTGGACAGAATGTTCTGTATATCTGTTATGTCCATTTGATGTATAGTATTATTCAATCCACTGTTTCCTCATTGATTTTCAGTTTGAATAATCTATGCATTGTAGAAAGTGGGTATTAAAGTATTATTATTACTTTATTATTATTATTATTGTATTACTACTATAGTATTGCTGTCTATTTCTCCTTCCAATAGTGACCTTTCTCTCTTTTGACATATTTTAACTGAAAGTCTCTTTTGTCTGATATAAATAAGCCACCTCTGTTCTCTTTTGGTTACTATTTACGAGGAATATTTTTTTCCACCCCTTTGCTTTCAGCCTATGTGTATCCCTAAAGCTAAGGTGAATATCTTGTAGGCAGCATATTGTTGTCTTTTGATTGGAGAATTTAATCTATTTACACTTAAAGTAATTATTAATAGGGGAATTCTAATTCCATTTAAATTGTTTTCTGACTGTTTTGTTGTTTTTTTGTTCCATTCTTCTTCTCTTGCTGTCTTCCTTTGCAATTTATTGATTTTATTTTGTAGTGGTATGCTTTGATTCCTTTCTCTTTATCTTTTGCATATCTACTAGAAGTTTTCTTACTTTGTTATCACCATGAAGCTTGCATTTTATAGTTAGAACTGTCTATTTTAAGTTGATAATTTAACTTTAATCACATACAAAATCTATACTTACTTCTCCACCCACCCCACCCCCACATTTTATGCTACTGATGTCACACTTTACATATTTTCATATTGTGTATCCATTAACAAATAATTGCAACTATAGGTGTTTTTAATACTTTTGTCTTTTAACTTTTATACTAGAGCTAAAAGTGATTTACATACCATCATTACAGTATTAGGGTATTCTGAATATAACTGTATAGTTACATTTAACTGTATACATTCATAAGTTTTCATGTTATTAATTAATGTCTTTTTCAGCTTGAAGAACTCCCTTTAGCAATTTTTGTAAGGCAGGTCTGTTACCAAAAGACCAGGCTCAGCTTGCCCTCTGCACTAAACAAATAACTCAAAAGTCCAAAAGTTGGTGCAAGGATTGAAAGGTTTATTCATATAACTGGTATTCAACTAAATGTCTAATCAGCAAACAAAAAAGGAGAAAAGAGGAAGAAAAGGGAAAGAAAGTGGAGAGTAAAAGATAATAAAGCATTGTCTTGTCAGAATTTAGGCCTGGGGCTCCAGGAGAGACTTACCAGCAGCAGAGACATGGCAGAAAAATAGTCCCAGTGGCCACTTGCCTCTTGAAGCCAGGTTCTCCTCTGGTGTCCAGAGCTTTCCAATTTTCATTGGTACAGATATTAGAGCAGCACATGTGCTGCATGGGGAAAATCTCAGGGCCATTCCTGGCACTCAAGAGTGAAATGACGAGTCGACACCAGTTGACGATCCACCGGAGAGGGCTCGTCTATTAGGCAGCACACACACATATATATATAGGCTTTAAGGGAAGGCTGATTGGCTTAAAATACAATCCCTACTTAGCATACCACATGGGGCTTGGGGTGGGTGTGGCCAAGAAGGATCAGGGTGTGATCCCTTGGGGCATTTGGGTTCTTACATTCCTCCCTTTTTCTTGTTTTAGGAAAGGGGGCGTTGAAGTCATCGAGCTACTTCCTGCTGAACTGGGGCGTTGTGGGGGGGGGGCAAAGGGAGGAAGGTACATAAATACCCATTATGAAACCCCAAAGGAGGGTGGAGAAACAAGTAATTTCAAAAGGGGAAAAGTCCATAAACGTTCCTTGAAGCCACAAGTCGAATATGCACTGGTTCCATTGTTCGTAGTTGGAGACTGGAGGGAGCAGCCAGGCCTCGGTGGCAAGGGCGTGTAGGAATGAGTTTCCTCTGTAAGGTGGTGTCTCTTTAGCATTGGCTGAGGCGCTCACGAGATGAGGCGGGGGGTTCATCGGTACCTAGAAGCTGGTAGTTTCTAAGCAAAAGCTGGTTAAAGGCCTGATTAGAGATTTTTCCCACTTGGGTTTGAAGAAACCTAATGATGCAGGGCAAGAAAAGGCAGGTTATGAGGATAATGATTAGAGGACCCAAAATGGGCCAAATCCAAGTTAGGATAGGGTTTAAGATAAAAGAAGAAAAGGGGTTAGAACTGGATGTGGTTCGTAGGCTGGAAGCTAAGTCGGTGAGTTTGATGATGTTTGTTTCTACTAGACCAGATTCATTGATATAATAACAGCATTCTTCCCTAAGGAAGATGCAAGTACCTCCTTTTTCTGCAGTGAGGAGGTCTAGTGCTCTGCGGTTTTGGAGGGTGACCTGAGCTAAAGAGGTGATCTGTCTCTGTAGAGAGAAAAGAGATTCGGCAGTGGAAGTCAGAGCCCCTTCAAGTTTAGCATTGATGTCTTCGACTGCCCACAAACTGTGTCCTAAGGCTCCTCCTGACAGGCCGGCTCCGACCGCTGATATTGTTAGGGAAATACCAATCATGATCGGGAGGAAGGTGGCCCTTTTTTTGCCTTGAGGGGGGATGAAGAAGATGGAACAGTTCTGAACTGGTGTACAGAGTGAGTTGAGGGACGATGGTGACAAGAAGGCATGGGGCAGTAAGATTAGGCAGGATGGAGGTAGAGAGGGTTCCATTGCACCAAAAGAAAGAGCCTGGTGGGGCGACGGTGTGGTTATAAATGGTTGAGGAAGGGAAGCATTTAAGGGGACGGCTGCTAGGAGCAGTTGCATGAGAGAAAACAATTTCTGGGAGAGAGAAAGATGAGTGTTTCAGAAATGATCTGTTGCCAGGTGTAAATGGGTGACCCTGGGGAGCTAGCAGAGGGGCTTGAAAACTCCCTGGGTGAAATGAAAAGAACAGGAGAAGGCCAAGGAGAAGGTTCATGTCTCTGGAATTGGGGGTAAGGCTGAGGTCCGGGATAGGCAGAGTTTGAAAGGGTCGGTAGGATGAGAGATACACTTAAAAGAGTGGTGTGTTAGGTTCTTTTGCAGCTTGTTATTGGAGTTCTCGGTGGCCGAGGGTGGATCCTGAGTGTAAGGCTTCAGCCTGGAAATATGAATCCATGGAGTAACATGATTACCTGGCAGGGCAAGTTTAGCAGCAGTTGGCGTGCAAAGGATGACAGGACATGGGCCTTCCCACTTAGGGGTTAGGGGGATTTTAGGTTCCGGGGAAGTGTAGAATACTAATTGGCCTGGGCTGAGTGAAAGGTTATTTTTGGAAAGTGACAGATCTGGAAGTAGCCGGTCCTGGTACTTCCATAATTTGGTGCGAAGGTGGGAGAGCAAGGATAAGGCCATGGTGGGTGGTATGGGTCCTTCAGTTGCTGTGATCCCCAGGGGTAGGAGGGGCCTACCATACATGACTTCAAAAGGGGAAAGATTGGAGGGTTTTTTTGGGAGAGCTCTGGTCTTGAGTAGAGCAAGAGGTAGAAGACAGACCCAATTAAGGTGTAATTCCAGAGACAATTTAGTTAGTATGGCCTTTAAGGTTCTGTTGGTTCTCTCTACCTTTCCAGATGCCTGAGGTCGGTAAGGGCAATGTAGGTGCCAGGGGAGAGAGAGTGACTGGGAGAGTTTTTGTATTATCTGGGCGGTAAATTCAGGTCCATTGTCAGATTGAATGGAAGTGGGCATCCCAAATCGTGGGATGATTTGGGAAAGGAGAGTCTGGGCTATGGTGGAGGCCTTTTTATTGGATGTTGGGAATGCCTCTACCCATCCTGAAAAGGTATCAACAAACACCAAGAGGTATTTGAGGTGCCAGACAGAAGGCATGTGCGTAAAATCGACTTGCCAGTCAGCCGCGGGTGTGAGACCTCTGGCCTGGTGGGAGGGGTATGGCCCAGGTTTGAGAGGGGTGTTAGGATTTGTACGCTGGCAGATTGTGCATGAGGAGGAAATTTTTTGCAAGAGGGCTTTGTCAGATGGGGTGATTGAGAAGAAGGCTTGTAGCAAGCAAAAGAAGAGGACTTATCATCATTAGGCGGTTGAGGCTGAGAGGGTGTCTGTGAACCTTGGGAGCCATATGGAAGAATGGGAAGTTGTTTTTGTGTCTGTGGGTGCATTGCCACAGTGCGTGCGGCGGGGTCAGCCTTACAATTCCCGCTAGTGATTGGGGAATCGTCCCTCTGGTGGGATCTGCAATGAATGACTCCTAATTCACAAGGTAAATGGGATGCCTCTATTAATGTGGAGATTAAAGACTATGGCATACCCTGCGTAATGAGTGTTTCCTTCCCTGAATGAGGACCCATCCAATTTAGGGGCGGGCAGGTAGTGAAGGATAGGGTGCAGGATTTTCCAGAAACGAGGATAGGAGGGTTAGGATTCTGGAAGGTGGGAGGGATTGGAGAGCCTTATAGGTAAGGAGGTCTTTGAGGTGATGTGGTGAGAGAATGGTGAGAGGTGCCCAAATGTTAATTTGGATGCCTCCTTATTCAGTAACTGCCCCGCTGCCAGGGTTCTTAAACAGGGTGCCCAGCCTTGTACAGTGGGGTCCAATTGTTTTGATAGGTATGCTACGGGGGCAAAGGAGGGGCCGTAATTCTGTCCTAGAACGCCCAGAGCTTGTCCCGTATTTTCATGAACATAGAGGAAAAAGGGTTTAGTTAGATCAGGGAGATGAAGTGCAGGGACTGTTAGAAGGGCCTATTGAAGAACCGAGAAATGAGTAGAGGTCGCTGGGACCTTGGAGAGAAGAGTGTATGGATTTGCCTGAATGATGGGGCTTAACCCGAGGAGGGCTGTTGTGGTTAATGGATACTGAGCCTGACAAATATATTTGGAGGGGTCTTTTAGTTTTATGTGTACAGGGGAACACTAGGCCAGAGCGGGGCTGGCAGTGTCCCAAACTGTGGAGTTAACAGGGTGCATTAAACGGGGGAAGAGGAAGAGGACAGGGGCAAAGTAATGGAGACTTGAAGCCGTGATAGAATGTCCCGACCCAACAAGGGGACGGGGCATTGTGGCATGACTAGAAAGGAATGGGAGAAAACGGATTGAGTGCAGCAGGTTAAAAGAGGGGTTTTTGGGGGAAAGATTTGTTTACCTCCTACCCCGACTATAGGAGAGCTGCTGGAGGTGGTGGGGCCTTTATATTCCCTTAAGACTGAAAAGGTGGCTCCAGTGTCCAGGAGGAAAGATATTGGGTGGCCGTCCACAACCACGGATACCCTGGGCTCCTGCTTTGTTATAGAGATGGTCGGGAAGGGCCCAAGGCTCCTTCAGTCCTCCTCAGCGAGGCCCACCATAGGTGGTGTCCACGGTTCGGGGGACTGTGGGGCAGTTGGTCCCTCACTCCTTCTGGCGAGGGGGCAATCAGATCCCCAATGTCCCTTCTTTTTGCATTTTGGACAAGGAGTGGTGGGTGGCCTGGGGGTGGGGCAAGCCTTTGCCCAATGTCCTTACCTCCCACATTTAAAGCAGGCTCCAGGTGGAGGCTTAGAGGTGGAGGCTGTGGGAGGGCGCCCCGGGGGTTTGATAAGCTGGGCCAACATCTGGAAGTTGGTGTGGTCGGCCTTTTGTTTTCTTTTTCCTCCTCCCGATTATGAAAAACCTTGAAGGCCACTGACAGGATTTCGGTCTGAGGGGTTGCAGGACCCTGCTCTAATTTTTTAAGTTTAGTTTTAATGTCGGGGTAGGATTGGGCCAGGAAATAGGTCATAAGGACATGCCGGCTGTCTTCTGAGTTGGGATCTAAGTTAGTGTATTGTTGAAAGGCCTGAGTTAATCTATTGAGGAACTCGGAGAGAGTTTCCTCCTTTTTTTGGACAATTTCTTGAATTTTTTGGAAATTGACGACCTTGCAAGCCGATTTCTTGAGGCCAATTATTAAGCAAGAGGCAAAATGGTCTCGAGCCTGGATTCCCTGGGCTGTGTTATAATCCCAATTAGGTTCCTGTTCTGGGACAGCTTGGGGGCCTGGCGTGTGATTCGGGTTGGTACGATGGGTGTCAGTGGCATGGGTTTGGGCTGTATCCCAGACCCTGCGGCGTTCCCTGGGGAGGAGGGTATTGGCTAGGAGCATGAAGATGTCATGATGTGTGAGGCTGTAGGCCTGCAGGATCCATTGGAATTCTTTAATGTAGGTGGTAGGGTCGGTAGAGAAAGAGCCTAGTCTTTTTTCTAATTCTGTAAGGTCAGCTAGGGAAAAGGGAACATGGACCCTAACTTCTCATTCAGCCCCAGCTACCTCATGTAGTGGGGCGATTGTTAAAGGGGCAGGGGGAGATCCTTGGGAATGGGTGAAAGGGGGGCTTAGTGGGTCAGGAGTAGGTGAGGGTAAAGACGGGGGAGTGGATGGCACAGGAGGTGCAGAAGGTGACGCGGATGACAGGGGAGGAAGAGCGGATGCCGGAGGCACTGGGGGAGGAGGAGGTCAGTAGGGTGGGGGTTCATCAGCAGGGTCGAAGGTGGAAGAATTGAGGGGTGACTGTGAAGATGGTTTACAGGCTAAAAGGACTTGAGAGGGAGCACACTTGAGAGGGAGCACAGGAGGAGCAGAGGGTGGGGTTCTGAGCCAAGAGGCGAAAAGCCTTGATGTGGGGGATCTCCTTCCATTTTTTTAGGTGCTGGCAGTAGTTAAAGAGGTCTCGTAGAATGTTAGGATCTAGTGTGCCCTCAGGGGGCCATGTGTTTTGATTATCTAAAGGATAATAAGGCCAATCTTGTGTACAGAATTTGGTGAGGAGTTTGGGCTCAATATCCGGCCTGAGGGAAAGGTTGGTGAGGTTTTTCAGAAGGCATTGAAGTGGAGAGTCCCCTAGGGAGGAGGAGGAAGTGCCCATTCTGGTCTCTTAATGGGAATTTAGACAGAAATCGGACAGAGATTTAGTGATAGGACAGATCCTTCGGCCGGTTGGGAAAGGCGGGATCCTAGAGGGCATCCCCAGTAGGTCACGTCAGTCCCAGCAGGTTCAGGTACGAAACAGGAGGAGAGAAGGGAGGTGTGGGTCATCACTCAGACCTCCACTTCTCTAGGGCAAAGGCCCAGTGCCTGAAGGAACCTAGCGCCAGGATTTTCTGGTCGGGTCCCAGACCCGGGAAGTGGAGAGAAGAGAGTGGTGGACAGGAGGGTGAAGGAGAGAACAGAATGGGGCTTTTAACCTCCAAAAATGAAAGTAAAAGTTTACCGGGGCTTTGGAACCTGTTATAGTTTGGGAATTTATGGTGGTCATGAAGACTGTGGTGGGGTGGGGTCTCCCTGTGGTAGCCTGAAAAAGGGCTGGTGCCCTTTAGGAAAGGGGGCTTACCTAATGATGCATGCCAGTGGTGAGTGGAAGGAGCCAGCGCCGAAAAGAATGGACGAGGGTGGACCGTCAATGGTGAGCGGTGGAAGGGAGGCCGGTCCTGGCGGGATGGAGTTCCCGAGGGGCGACTTGGAAAGTGCTGCCGCTGCAATTTGAAAAGTGTTACAGCTCGAGGGAGTCCTGAGGGGCGACGGTGAGATCCGAAAAGTGTCACTGCTCAAGAGAAACTCCGTCCCGGGTTTCGGCACCAAATGAAAGGACGAGTCAACACCAGCTGACGATCCACCGGAGAGAGCTCGTCTATTAGGCAGCACACACACATATATATAGGGCTTTAAGGGAAGGCTGATTGGCTTAAAATATAATCCCTACTTAGCATACTGCATGGGGCTTGGGGTGGGTGTGGCCAAGAAGGATCAGGGTGTGATCCCTTGGGGCATTTGGGTTCTTACAAAGAGTCCCCTTACCTCCTGGCTGTACCAAATTAGGCACTTAAGTCATAGAAACGAATGATGCATTGAGCAGTAAAGCAAGCAAAGCTTTATTAAAAGAGGAGATAGATGTATGCATAAGGGGGGTAGCTACAGTAAAGCTATCCTCCCAAGGGGAGCTGTTCAGGATCTTTTATAGGGAAAGGAGTTAAGGGTATAGGCCAGCATCACTGGAAATGGTCCATTCTGTTCTTCCTGGTTGTGTCATGGTCATATGCTCAGTTAAGGCTTTGGTCCTTGTACCTACTCAGTAGGTCCAAGATGGTGGTGGTATTCATTATCATTACCCCAGGAGGGTCATTGTAGCAGTCATGTTGAAGCTTTGTGTGCACCTGGGGTCCTCCCGCAGGGATTCCTTAAGGAGTCTTAAGATTAATCTGTAACTTAATTTTTACAATTACAGTAAACAAGCCTTGGGGAGGGGTTTTGCAACTCAGTGAATATCTGTCCCCCTCTAATCTCAGTTTACTTTATCAGGGCAGGCCATGGGATAATTATGTGCCCTGGGGGCAGGGGGGGCGTGTCTCATGACTGAGGAGTGTAAAGTAACAAAGTGTCCTGTGCAGAGAAAATGGAGTCAGTTTGGGTCACAGGTCTAGCCTTACTCTGTTTCAGATCTAGTGTTGATGACTTCCCTCAGCTTTTGTTTGTCAGAAAGTCTTTATTTCTCCTTCATTTCTGAATGACAGCTTTGCTGGATAAAATATTCTTAGTTGGCAATTATTTTCTTTCAGCACTTTCAATATAGAATCCCATTCTCTCCTGGCCTGCAAAGTTTCTGCAGAGAAGTCCACTGCTAGCCTTATTGGAATTTCATTATGTGAAATGCTATTTTTTCTCTTGCTGCTTTCAAGATTCTTTGTCCTTGACTTTTGACAATTCGATTTTAATGTGTCTTAGTGTAATCTTTTGTGGGTTGATATATTTTGGGGGATTCTTTGAGATTCATGAATCTGGAAGTCTGTGTACCTCCCAAAATTTGGGATGTTTTCTTGCCTTTATTACTTTAAATAAGCTTGCTGCCCTTTCTCTCTCTTCTCCTTCTGGAACTCCCGTAATTCACATTTTCATTTGTTTTATGATGTCTCATAGGTCCCTATGCTTTCTTCACTCTTTTTCATTCTTTTCTTTTTTTTGTTCCTGTAATTGGCAAACTTCAAATGTTTTTAAATTCACTGATTCTTTCTTTGTCATGATCAAGTCTGCTGTTGAATCTCTGTATTGGATTTTTCAATTCTGTCATTGTATTCTTTAGCTCCAGAATTTCTGTTTGGTTCTTTTGTATGGTTTTTATTTAAGTTTCTAATTTTTTTCATCCATTGTTTTCCTGATTTCATTTTATTGTCTATCTGTATTCTCTTAGATTTTATTGAACTACTTTAAGATGATTATTTTGAATTCTTTGTCAATTTATAGATCTCCAATTCTTTGGAGTTAGTTCCTGAAGCTTCATTAGTTTCCTTTCACGGTATCATGTTTTCCTGATTCTTCACAATCCATGTAGACTTGTGTTGGTATCTGATATAGTTTGAATGTACTTGTTCCCCAAAAGCTCATGTCAAAATCTGATCCTCAATATGACAGCATTGGGTGGTGTTTGGGTCATGGGGGCAGAACCCTCACGAATAGATTAATGCACTCCATTGGGGTGGAGGGAGTGGTGAGTGAGACCTCACAGGAATGGATCAGTTCCCTCTAGAGCTGGTTATTAAAAGGAGCATAATGGACAAAAGTTGGAAGAGTTTGGAGGACTCAGAAGAAGACAAAATGATGAGGGCAAGTTTGGAACTTCTTAGAGATTAAGTGGTTGTGACCAGAATGCTGATAGAAATGTGGATAGAAAAGGTCATGCTGACGAGGTCTCAGATAGAAATGAAGAATTTATTGGGAATTGGAGAAAGTTCACCTTTGCCACATCATAGCAAGGAACTTGGCTGAATTTTGTCCATGCCCTTTGTGGAAGGTGAAATATGTGTCATGAACTGGAATATCTGGCAGAAGAAATTTCTGAGTAAAATTTTGAAGGTGTTGCACGGCTGCTTGTAATTCCATATAGTAAAATTAGAGAAAAGAGAAATTATCTAAAAATGAAATTTATAATTAAAAGGGAAGCAGAGCATAAAGATTTGGAAAAATCACAGCAGCTGGTCCCTGTGGTAGAGAATGAGAGAGCATTTTGAGGAGGAAAATTCAAGAGTGCAGAGGAAGGACTGGTTGCTAAAAGGCATTAGCATGGCTATGAGGCAGCCAGGTGCTAATAGCCAAGACAATGAGAGAAAAGCCCCAAAGGCATTTAGCAAGTCTTCCAGGCTGCCCCTCCCATTGCACACCCAGAGGCCTAGGAGGACACAATTGTTTTGGGGGACAGAATTGTGGCACCACTGCCCTGCACAACCTCAGAACACTGCTCCTTACATGCTAGCCACTCTGGCTGGAGCAGCTTTGCCTCAGCAGCTCCAACTATGGTTCATGCCTCAGCTCTGGAGAGCACAAGCTGGAAACCTTGGCAGCATCCACATGGTGCAAAGTCTGCAGGCAGGAAGAACACAAGAGCCTCCTGAGTGCTGATAGAAATATGGACACAGTGAGCGTGTATGGAAAATCCTGGGGGCTCAGGCAGACCTGCTACAGGGGTGGAGCCATGGGGACTGGGCTTTCTGAGGCTTTGGGAGCCCAACCCACCCACACTATGCCCAGGATGCAGTACTTGGGTTCAAAGAAGATTATTTTGGAGCTTGAAGATTTAATTTCTACCCTGCTAGGTTTTGGACCTGTTTGGAGCCTGTTCTTTCTTTCTTCCATCCTATTCCTCCCTTTCATAATGGGAATATATACCCAATGTCTGTTCTACCACTATATCATAGAAGTAGATACTTTTTTTGTTTTTTATCTACAAGTTCACAGCTGGAAGGAGTTTTGCTGAACTTTGGACCTTTAAATTGGTGCTGGAACAAGCTAAGACTCTGGGGACTGTTGGAATAGAATGATTGTATTTTGTATGTGAGAGGGACATGAGTTTTGGGGGGTCAGGGGTGGAATAACATACTTTGAGTATGTTTGTCTCCCCAAAGCTCATCTGGTCCCCAATGTGACAGTGTTGGGAGGTGTTTGGGTCATGGGGGTGGATCCCTTATGAATATATTAATCTCTTGGAGGTGAGGCCCATGACTGAGCTCTCACAAGAATGGATCAGTTCCCACAAGAGCTGGTTGTTTAAAAGACCTTGACATCTCCCCTCCCCCTCTCTCTTGCTACTTCCTGTCATATGAAAATTCTACAAAAACTTACAGCTAACATAATGGTGAAAAACTAGAATTTTTCCTGCTAACATCAAGAACAAAGCAAGGATGCCCCTTCTCCTCACTGCTTTTCAGCATTGTACTGAAAGTCCTAGCTAATGCATTAAGACAAGAAAAGGAAATAAAAGGTATACTGATTGGGAAGGAAGAAATAAAACTGTCTTGTTCTCAGATGATATTCCTACAAAAAAAAAAAAATCCAAAACAATAAACAAAATATCCCTCCTGGAACTAATAAGAAATCATAGCAAGATTGTAGGATTCACATTTACTCTACAAAAGGCAATTGCTTTTCTATATATCACCAATAAATACATAGAGTTTGAAATTAAATCCATAATGTGATTTATAGTAGCACCTCTAAAATGAAATACTCGAGTATCAATCTGTGCTGGTTAATTTTATTGTCAACTTGACTGGGCCAAAGGATGCCCAGATGTCTCATAAAACATTAATTTTGGATGCGTCTGGAAGAGGTTAGCATTTAAGTTGGTGAACTGAGTAAAGAAGATTACCCTCACCAATGACATGGACATAATTCAATATGTCGAGGGCCTAAATCGAATCAAAAGGTGAAAGAAGAGCTAATTTGCTTTTGTTTGAGCTGGGACATCCATCTCCTGCCCTTGAACATTGGCACTCCTGGTTCTCTGGCCTTCAGACTCAGACTGGGACTTAACACTATTGATTCCCGTGGTTCTCAGGTCTTTGGATTCAGACTGAATTATACCACTGGATTTTCTGTTTCTCTAACATGCAGGTGGCAGATCATGGAACTTGTTGACCTCCATAATTGCATGAACAAATTCCTATAATCTCTCCTCTCTCTCTCTCTCTCTCTCTCTCTCTCTCTCTCTCTCTCTGTCTCTGTCTCTCTCTCTGTGTCTCTGTCTCTCCCCTCTCTCTCTCTGTCTGTCTGTCTCTCTCTCTGTGTCTCTGTCTCTCTCTCTCTCTCTGTCTTTCTCTCTTTCTCTTTCTCTCTATCTTAGGCATGCAGAGACTTTGTTTTTAGAGCAGTTTTAGGTTCACTGTTTGTTAAGTTTCCTGAAGAATCCTGACTAATACAAAATTCAACCAAATATGTACAAGATCTATATGAGGAGAGCCACAAAATGCTGATGAAAGAAATCAAAGAAGAACTAAATACTCACAAATGAAGAGAGGATCCATGTTCATGGATAGGAAGACTCAATATTGTCAATATGTCAGTTCTTCCCAACTTGATGTATGTATTCAGTACAATCCCAATTAAAATCCTAGCATGTTATTTTGTGAACATCAACAAACTGATTCTAAAGTTTATATGGAGAAGAAAAAGAGCCAGAAGAGCCAACACAATATGGCAGAAGAGGAGAATTGAAAGACTGACGCAATTTGACTTCAAGACTTCCTATAAAGCTATAGTAATCAAGGCATTGTGGTATTGGTGAAAAAAGAGACCACTAGATCAATGGAACAATAGAGAGCCAGAAACAGAGACATAAATGTAGTCAACTGAAAAAAATATACAGTCTACTGATCTTTGTCAAAGGAACAAAGGTGATACGATGGGAGCCCAGACGAGGCCTTGGGATCTCTCTCTACCCAGCCTGTCAGGCAGGGATCAATAATGGCTCAGAGCTGCCAGTGAAATCCCCTTTGGCATCTGCACTTTATAGATTTACTCCATCTCCAAACCAGAGATGGCTCTGTTGGACCCGACTCCCCCTGTTCCTGCCCCCATCTCCGTGACTTGGAAGTTCTGACATTTCACAGGGGTGCTCTCCAAGGCTGTGACTCTGACAGCTGTTCAGGCTTTAGGACAATGCTGTACGTTCATACTGTGCCTACAATCTTCAGATCTCAAGGACTTTCTGCAAACATTAACTCATTTGTTTGAAAAATGTCTGGCAGTGTGAGGACTAATGAGACAATGTTTATGAAACAATCTGTGCTCCCAAGATGAAGGACAGCATGCTATTCACATAAAAGGCACATTTAGAGGCCTCTGAAAACTCTTACAGGAGTTGGCTGACTTCTTTGCTTTGCTGTGAACATCCTTTATGCCTTGGGAATAGGCCACCCCCCAATTCTTTAGAGAGGCACAGCGATGTGGGAGAGGGGCAGCAAAAACAGCCTGGTAGAGCTGCAGCCTCGCTCACTTCCTAGTTTTGTTACCGTAAGCAAGTTTCTTAATGTCTTTCAGCTTCTCTTGCCTCATGTCTAGTGGGAATGATAATGTCTGGTTCAGACAGTGTATGTGAGAGTGCTGGCATAGAGCAGACACTCGATGTCGGAGGTTCTGAGGAGCTGGGAGCTGCCCCAAGCTGATTTTAAAGGGCTACATATGCAGTACACCTGCACTTAACAGAAGGGAAATGTAGAGCACAGTGCTGATTAAGAATCCAGAAAAGAGCCTTCCTTTGACTAACATGAGAATTAGAAGAATTCATGTTTTCAAAAAATTTGCCATGTTGATCTACAGTTAAGAACAAGATCTATGCTGAGTCCAGGTTTACCCCAGAAGTCATGTTATATCCATCTGGACACTAGACCTCTCTATTCAAAACAAAGCCTCTCAACAAATACATACTGAATGGTTACCCCACACCAAGCTGAATAACGGGGATGAAAAAGAAAGCTTTAATTTCTCCAATGCATGAGAAGACATCTCTGTTACAAATGCAGATACATTTCGCCAATTCTGAGATGCACATTTTTGTCACTGTATAACATACCTGAAATTGGAGTGTATCTTATAACTGAAGACAGGTTATATAAGGTTTAGTTAGCAGCATCTAAAAAAAAAAATGGTTCATAGAATAAATGGGGCATCTTGAGATCAGGGCATTTTAGATTCGATGAAATATGCTAATAACAATCCCTCAGGGTTGTCGAGGGGGGTAACATTGGAAAATCACCTGCATTTGTTATTTACTGCTGCATCACAGACTACTCCAACACTTGGCAACTTGAAACATCGTTTTTTTTCCCTCATGGTTTCTTTGGTATCCTGGTGCAGTTGAGCTCATGTTTTGGCTCAGGGCCTCTCAAGAGGCTGCAGTCAAGGTGTCAAGTGGGTCTGCTGTCATATGAGGCTTTATGGAGTGGAGGATCCACTTCCAATATCACTCACGTGACTGTTGGTAGAAGGCTTCATTTCTTTACACTGTGGGCCTCTCCATAAAGCTTCTCATAACAAGGTAGCTGGCTTCTCCTAGAGTGAGTGCTGAGAGAGAAAGACAGAGGCCAAGATGGAAACTGCAGTCTTTTACAACTGATCTTGGAAGTTACATATCATTCCTTCTGGTGCATTCTACTGGTCACATTGAGGAATTTATTTATGAGGAATCCACCCCCATGACTCAAACACTCTCGCAACACTGTCACATTGGGGGCCAGATTGCAACATGAGCTTTGGGGGGGACGGCACATCCAAACTCTATCAGTGGTATTTTGTCATAGCAGCAAAAACAAAGACAGGTCACAAGATAAACTTGCTGTGGCCCCAGAGTTACAATATTTTGCTCATCCAGGCATGGGCCATGTACCACTCCAGTGGGTGGCTGAGACAGGCCACCACAATTGGCAAACCCACCAGGATCACATGGAATGCTAGAGGGCAGTTCCCCAAAGGAAAGAAAAAGGGGATTCCAGATAGCCAAAACAATAATACATGGTTGCTACAAGTAGAGCTGGTGGAACATCACAAGGGACACTTTGTACCTGAGATGGAGAGAGGGACATGGAAAATAAATAGCAGAGCAAGTTGGCACCAATGACCAACTACAATTTGAACTCAGTGGTCCCTGGTCAAAGGCACGTATGTTCAGTGACAAAATGCAGAAAACCAGAGCACACGCGAAGGGGCCTGCTTTGACCCCCTCCTCAACTCATTTCCAGCTCCCATCTAGCCCCTAGATGATTTCTTGGCCTTCCTAGCCTGCTAGCATCTCCAGAAATGGAGATGCAGAATCGTGCTGCAGGAAGATCCTGGACTAGAAGTCAGGGCCAGCCTCAGGTTTACCCCTGACTCAATTAAGTTCACTTTCCTCTCAATAAACATGGCATTAGACCAGACAGTGGTGGAGGAAAGCATGGTGAGAATACGGGCAGGGTGGGAGGTGGAGAGAAGGAAGGATGAAACACCTCTGAGGAGGCTGGATATATTTCCAATCGCAAAGATTATATTATCGATCTATAACTCCCCTGAAAAACATAAATGGCAATAAAAGTATATTTGGTATTACTTTATCTTAGCCCTACAAGAGAATCTAACTTTCTCTTGTACCCTTCGCTTTTTAGCGAGAGAAGGGTAAGTGGCTTTTCCTTATGGGCCAGGACAGAAAACAGCTTTGGGTGCTCCAGGGGGAGTTTTTCCTTAAGAGGATATACATCATTCAAACCATTGAAGACAGGTAAGTACCCTAGATTGTCCAGGGAAAGGTGGTTTTAGAGACACCCTTTATGTTCTGGGAGTTGGGGGGTGGGTGGAAATAATACTGCCACCCCACCCCTTGGCCATCTGTGGAAAGACAGGATGGAAGATGGTTTTCTAAATGGTAGGATCCATTCCGACTCAGAGCTTCTGGAGCCAGCTCTGGGTGTACAAAACTGAAAGATCTGGGATTAAAGCGCTGCTATCTTGGGTCCCCTGGAAAAGCTGAATATTGAGGGAGGACACAGTCCTCCGTGAAGGGGTCCTGTGACCTCATCAGTGATTGGGACCCCGAGGGCTCCTCACAGCAGAGAGGAGCACTTTAAGGTGAACCAGCTGGTCTTCAACAGTGACACCGTGTGGCTGAGAGAAGTAAGGACAGCCCTGGACCAATAACCTCTCTCCTCCTGAGATGAAGATGCCTGGCCAGCCTAAATGCAAGCTGGAACAATCTGAGAGAGTGCACCGACCTTCTAGTTACATGGTAGGTGGGGGCTACAGCAATTCTACTATACAGAATTTTGTTCAGTATTGGCACTTCGAGTTGTTGGAACAGTTCATACTTGTTAGATACATTCTAAAATAAATGTTGCAAGTAGACTTTACTTACATTTCTGAAAATTTGTGACTCCGTAATACTGACTTTTGTAGGTTTGATGGTGCCCCTGCACATCACACTCCTGGCCACTGAACACAAGCTTGGTTTTCTCTTTCACTGTACATGTTTTAGTCTGTTTGGTGTTGCTAGAAGAGAATACCCAAGGCTGGGTGATTTATAAAGTAAGAAATTTATTTGCTTCATGATTCTGGAGCAGGAAAGTCCACAATTGAGCAGCTGCATCTGGCGAGGGCCTCAGGCTACTTCTACTTATGGAGGGAAATGGAAGGGGAGCCAGCGTGTGCAAAGAGATCACACAGAGACAGAGGACACAAGAGGGGGGGGAGGTGCCAGGCACTTTTTATTTTTTATTTTTTTAGTGGTTGGCCAGTATAGGGACCCAAACCCCTTGACTTTGGTGTTATAACACTATCCTCTAAGCAACTGAGCAAACCGGCCAGCCTCTTTTTAACAACCAGCTCTCATGGGAACCAATAGAGCAAGAACGCATTCACCCCCAAGAGAGGGCATTTATCTATTCATAAGGGATCCTCTCCCATGACCCAAACACCTCCCACTGGGCCCACGTCCCAATACTGCCACACTGGGGATCAAATTTCAACATGAGTTTTGTTGGAGACAAATGATATTCAAACCATAGGAGTATGCCAATTTGTTTTTTGGGTGGCTGGCTGGTATGGGGATTGAAATCCTTGACCTGGGTGTTATGACACTGTGCTCTAACCAACTGAGTTAGCCACCAGCTCTCCAATTTGTTTTTTGGAAAATGAGGAAGAGGGAAGAGTGGGAGGACCCAATTCTTTTATATTTATTTAATTTTTATTATTTTTTATTGAAACATAATTGTACATATCTGTGGGGTACAGCATTGAGTATCAATACCTGTGTGCAATATGTGATGCTAAAATCAGGATAATCAGTATATTCATCATTACACAATGTAATCATTTTTTGTGGCCCTTTACCAATTTCTTGATAACCCCCCTCTTGCTCCCTCTTTCCCATCTCTGGTGGCCTCAGTTCTATTCTCTCCTTTAGAAAGTCCAACAAGTTATTGAGATTGTCGTTTCTTTCTTTCCTTCCTTCCTTCCTTCCTTCCTTCCTTCCTTCCTTCCTTCCTTCCTTCCTTCCTTCCTTCCTTCCTTCCTTCCTTCCTTCCTTTCTTTCTTTCTTTCTTTCTTTCATTTATTTTTTTTAGCTCCCACTTATGAGAGAGAACATGCACTATTTCTCTTTCTATGCCTGGTTTATGTCACTTAACATAATTTTCTCTAAGTTCATCCATGTTGCTGTGAATGGCAGAACTCATCCTTTTTTATGGCAGAGCGGTACTCTATTGTGTAGACATACCACATTTTCTTTATCCAGTCATCTGACGATGGACATGTAGGTTGGTTCCAACTCTTGGCTATTGTAAATAGAGCTGTGATAAACATGGGAGTGCAAGTATCCCTTCAGCATGAAGATTTCCATTCCTTTGGGTATATGCCCACCAGTGGGATTGCTGGATCATATGGTAGCTCTATCTCTAGTTGTTCAAGGAAACTCCATACTGTTGTCTGTAATGGCTGCACTAATTTATAGAAGGACCCAATTTTAAAATTTCAAATAGGGGGCCGACCCCGTGGCTCACTCGGGAGAGTGCGGCGCTGGGAGCGCAGCGGTGCTGGTAGCGCCGAGGCCACGTGTTCGGATCATATATAGGGATGGCCGGTGCGCTCACTGGCTGAGCGTGGTGCGGGCGACACCAGGCCAAGGGTTGCAATCCCTTACCGGTCACAAAAAAAAAAAAAAAAGATAAAATTTCAAATAGGACTATACTTGGGTCATTACATTCTTCTCTAAGGCAACTTTCAGCTCAAATGCCCACATTTTTATGTGGAACTGTTTAATTTTGAAAGAATCTCCTGGGAAAGTTATTCATGCTACTCACTATGGACATCTAGTTGATGAAATACTTCATTTTATTTCTAGCTGAATATCACAGTGTCAGTTTCTCAAAGCATTTGTTAATCTATAGGAATATGACTGTGTAAATTAGTTAAATGGTGTAGTTCACGTGGTTTAGAGTTTGAGTTCCAGTAGGTGTCAGGCATTGTTCTGGGCATGAAAGATACAGTGGTATAGAACAGAACACAGCCTCTTCGTTCAAGGAGTCTACTTGGCCGGAGAGAATCATAGGACCTATTAAGAGCAGAGAGGAAGAAGATCTGAGCCAGTCTCAGTTGCCATCACTGCTTTTGAGAGGCATAAAGCATTGACAAATGTCAACAGCCAAACACAGAACCAGTCCATGAAATCAACAATTCACATGGGAGGCAGGACTACTCAGAAAGTGTCAGGAGTTGGAATCAAGACTACTCGGTTTTGAATCCGAGTTTCATCACTTAACAGCTGCGTGATCTTGACATATCACCTTATGTACCTCAACTGCTAACTGGAGATAATCTACCTCAAGGGGGTGTAAGTTAGGTCATGCTGAGCAGGAGTGCGGTATAAATTAGCACTGTAATGATAATGAGTCCAAACACTCTAATACCCAATGTGAGAGTCCACACCCCAGGGGTGGTTAGTGCAGTGCTTCAACTATTACTGTTTAAATCTGTACCAGAAGGTACCAGGAGGTAAACCAATTGACTTATTAAGAAGAAAAAAACCAACAAACATTTATTAAGAATCTACTATGTGCCAAGCACAGTGAGAGGTACTAGATAAAAATTGATCCGAAATAAATGTGACCCCTGCTCTTGCAGGGCTCCAAGATGAGACATGAAGGCTAGATGGCGCCCATCAGCCAAGGCAGGTGAGGGTGAGCGCTCCAGGCAGCAGGAACAGCAAGGACAGGGGACAGGACATGTGCAAGTTCAGGCAACTGAAAGGAGCATGGTGGCTGGATAATGGTGGGCAAGAGGACAATACGCAGTGGATGATGCTCTGGGCATGTTTCACTTGACTTCTCCAAGGCTCTGGACCTGCTGAACCTTGAAATTGTCTTCCTCTGATTTCCATGCTACTTCTGAGGCAGGGACAAAACAGAGACACACCCGAGGGAAGCTGCTCATAAATATTCAGGCTGTATCAGCCAGCGCCAGGGCACTGGGTGGAGCAGGAGGGGTGGAGGACGGGCCATTTTAGGAGTTTGCTGGTGGGACAGAGAGGATGGAGAAGGTCAGGGGCACGTGCGTCTCTCTCTGGCGGAGATGCCTGAGCACTTTGGTGCGTGCCTTTCCTTGGTAATAAAGGCCTATCGTGTTCCGTTTCTGTCTCTCTCTTCCTTTCCTTTCACCTGTCCCATGAAAGGTTTTTCTTTCATGAACCAAGAACCTGGCCACCCCGAGGCTACTGGGTCTAGTTTATTTTTTTTTTAATGTTATTTTGTTGATATACATTGTGGCTGATTATTGCTCCCCATCACCAAAACCTCCCTCCCTCCTCCCTCCCCCCCTCCACCCCAACAATGTCCTTTCTGTTTGCTTGTCGTATCAACTTCAAGTAATTGTGGTTGTTATATCTTCTTCCACCCCCCCCCGGTTTTTTTTGTGTGTGTGTGTGTGTGTGTGTGTGTGTGTGTGTGTGTGTGTGTGTGTGAATTATATATTAATTTTTAGCTCCCACCAATAAGTGAGAACATGTGGTATTTCTCTTTCTGTGCCTGACTTGTTTCACTTAATATAATTCTCTCGAGGTCCATCCATGTTGTTGCAAATGGCAGTATTTCATTCGTTTTTATAGCTGAGTAGTATTCCATTGTGTAGATGTACCACATTTTCCGTATCCACTCATCTGATGATGGACATTTGGGCTGGTACCAACTCTTGGCTATTGTAAAGAGTGCTGCGATGAACATTGGGGAACAGGTATACCTTCGACTTGATGATTTACATTCCTCTGGGTATATTCCCACCAGTGAGATAGCTGGGTTGTATGGTAGATCTATCTGCAATTGTTTGAGGAACCTCCATACCATTTTCCATAGAGGCTGCTCCATTTTGCAGTCCCACCAACAATGGATGAGAGTTCCTTTTTCTCCGCAACCTCGCCAGCATTTATCATTCAGAGTCTTTTGGATTTTAGCCATCCTAACTGGGGTTAGATGGTATCTCAATGTGGTTTTGATTTGCATTTCCCGGATGCTGAGTGATGTTGAGCATTTTTTCATATGTCTGTTGGCCATTTGTATGTCTTCCTTAGAGAAATGCCTACTTAGCACTTTTGCCCATTTTTTAATTGGGTTGCTTGTTTTTTTCTTGTAAAGTTGTTTGAGTTCCTTATATATTCTGGATATTAATCTTTTGTCAGATGTATATTTTGCAAATATTTTCTCCCACTCTGTTGGTTGTCTTTTAACTCTGTTAATTGTTTCTTTTGCTGTGCAGAAGCTTTTTAGTTTGATATAATCCCAATTGTTTATTTTTCCTTTGGTTGCCCATGCTTTTGAGGCCATATTCATGAAGTCTGTGTCCAGTCCTATTTCCTGAAGTGTTTCTCCTATGTTTTCTTTAAGAAGTTTTATTGTTTCAGGGTGTATATTTAAATCCTTAATCCATTTTGAGTTGATGTTAGTATATGGTGAGAGGTATGGATCTAGTTTCATTCTCCTGCATATGGATATCCAGTTATCCCAGCACCATTTGCTGAAGAGGCAGTCTCTTCCCCAGTGTATAGGATTGGTGCCTTTGTCAAAGATCAGATGGCTGTAAGTGTGTGGGTTGATTTCTGGATTCTCTATTCTATTCCATTGATCAGTGTGTCTGTTTTTATGCCAGTACCATACTGTTTTGGTTATTATAGCTTTGTAGTATAGCTTAAAGTCAGGTAGTGTTATGCCTCCAGCTTTATTTTTTTTGCTCAGCATTGCTTTGGCTATGCGTGGTCTTTTATTATTCCATATAAATGTCTGGATAGTTTTTTCCATTTCTGAGAAAAATGTCTTTGGAATTTTGATGGGGATTGCATTGAATTTGTATATCACTTTGGGTAGTATGGACATTTTCACTATGTTGATTCTTCCAATCCAAGAGCATGGGATATCTTTCCATCTTCTTGTATCCTCTCTAATTTCTCTCAGCAGTGGTTTGTAGTTCTCATTACAGAGATTTTTCACCTCCTTGGTTAACTCAATTCCTAAGTATTTTATTTTTTTGGTGGCTATTGTAAATGGGCAGGCTTTCTTGATTTCTCGTTCTGCAGTTCACTATTGGAGCAAAGAAATGCTACTGATTTTTGTGTGTTGATTTTATATACCGCTACTGTGCTGAAATCATTTATCAATTCCAAGAGTATTTTTGTAGAGGTTTTAGGCTGTTCGATTTATAGGATCATGTCATCTGCAAACAGGGACAGTTTGACTTCATCTTTTCCAATGTGGATGCCCTTTATTTCCTTCTCTTCTCTCATTGCTCTGGCTAGTACTTCCAACACTATGTTGAATAGGAGTGGTGAGAGTGGGCATCCTTGTCTAGTTCCTGTTCTTAAAGGAAAAGCTTTCAGCTTTTCCCCATTCAGGATGATATTGGCTGTGGGTTTGGCATATATGGCTTTAATTAGGTTGAGATACTTTCCCTCTATACCTAACTTATAGAGGGTCTTTGTCATGAATGAGTGCTGAACTTTATCAAATGCTTTTTCAGCATCTATAGAGATGATCATATGGTCCTTTTGTTTGAGTTTATTAATATGGTATATCACATTTATTGATTTGTGTATGTTGAACCAATCTTGCATCCCTGGGATGAATCCCACTTGATCGTGGTGAATAATTTTACGTATGTGTTGCTGTATTCTGTTTGCTAGTATTTTAGTGAGGATTTTTGCATCTATATTCATCAAGGATATCGGCCTGTAGTTTTCTTTTTTGGTTATATCTTTACCTGGTTTTGGTATCAGGATGATGTTTGCTTCATTGAACGAGTTTGGGAGATTTGCATCTGTTTCAATCTTTTGGAATAGTTTGTAAAGAATCGGTGTCAATTCCTCTTTGAATATTTGGTAAAATTCTGCTGTGAATCCATCTGGTCCTGGGCTTTTCTTTGTTGGGAGCCTTCTGATAACAGCTTCAATCTCCTTTATTGTTATTGGTCTTTTCAAATTTTCTACATCTTCATGGTTCAGTTTTGGGAGCTTGTGTGTGTCCAGAAATTTATCCATTTCCTCCAGATTTTCAAATTTGTTGGCGTATAGTTGTTTATAGTAGTCTCGAATAATTCCTTGTATTTCAGATGAATCAGTTGTAATATCGACTTTTTCATTTCTAATTTTGGTTATTTGAGTCTTCTCTCTTCTTTTTTTTTTTTAGCCATGCTAATGGTTTGTCAATTTTATTTATCTTTTCAAAAAACCAACTTTTTGATTCATTGATCTTTTGAATTGTTTTTTGGTTTCAATTTCATTCAGTTCTGCTCTGATCTTAATTATTTCTTTCTGTCTGCTAACTTTAGGTTTGGATTGTTCTTGTTTTTCTAGTTCTTTAAGGTAAAGTGTTAGGTTGTTCACTTGCCATCTTTCCATTCTTCTGAGGTGAGCACTTAATGCAATAAATTTACCCCTTAATACTGCTTTTGCAGTATCCCACAGGTTTTGGTATGAAGTATCATTGTTTTCATTAGTTTCAATAAATTTTTTGATTTCCTGCTTGATTTCTTCTTGGACCCCTATGTCATTAAGCAGAATGCTGTTTAATTTCCATGTGTTTGTATAGTTTCCAGAGTTTCGTTTGTTATTAATTTCTAGTTTTAATCCATGTGGTCTGAGAAAATACATGGGATAATTCCAATTTTTTTGAATTTATTGAGACTTGATTTGTGACCTAATATGTGATCTATCCTGGAGAATGATCCATGTGCTGATGAGAAGAATGAATATTCTGAGGTTGTTGGATGGAATGTTCTGTAGATATCTGCCAATTCCATTTGGTCTAGAGTATTGTTTAGATCTTGTGTTTCTCTACTGATTCTTTGCCTAGGTGATCTGTCTAATATTGATAGTGGGGTGTTCAGGTCCCCTGCTATTATGGTATTAGTGTCTATTTCCTTCTTTAGGTTTAATAGAGTTTGTTTCATAAATCTGGCTGCTCCAACATTGGGTGCATACATATTTATGATTGTTATGTCTTCTTGATGGATCAGTCCTTTTATCATTAAGTAGTGTCCCTCATTGTCTCTTTTTATGGTTTTTAGTTTAAAGTCTATTTTGTCAGATATAAGAATCGCTACTCCAGCTCATTTTTCTTTTCTGTTTGCATGGTAAATCTTTTTCCATCCTTTCACTCTTAGTCTATGTGTATCTTTATGGGTGAGGTGGGTCTCTTGTAGGCAGCATATAGTTGGGTCCTCCTTTTTGATCCAGTCAGCCAGTCTGTGGGTCTAGTTTTTTGACAGATATGCTACAGGCCTTTTCCAGGGCCCCAGTTTTTGAGTCAGGACCCCCTTCACAACCCCCTTATTTTCTGCCACATACAGGTGAAAAGGCTTAGTTACGTCGGGGAGCCCCAGAGCTGGTGCAAACATTAAGGCCATCTTAATGTTGTCAAAGGCTTGTTTTTCCTCTTTTCCCCATTTGAAGGGCTGACTATTCTTAATGAGGGGATATAATGGGGCTGCCATCTCAGCAAAACCAGGTATCCACAGGTGGCAGAACCTGGCAGTGCCTAAAAATTCTCTGACCTGTCTTGGGTTAGAGGGTGGCGGAATGTGAAACACTGTCTCTTTTCTGGCCTCAGACAACCATCTTTTCCTGTCTTTAAGAAGGTACCCCAGATAACTGACCTGTCGCTTGCAGATCTGAGCCTTTTTGGCAGAGGCTTGATAGCCCAGTTCTCCCAACTCTGTAAGGAGACGCTTTGTTCCTTCCCGACACAGTTCCTCATCGGCTGCTGCCAGGAGGAGGTCATCTACATACTGCAACAGAGTTACCTGGGGATTAGAGGCCCGGAACATGGCCAAGTCTTGGTGTAGGGCCTCATCAAAGATGGTGGGCAAGTTTTTGAATCCTTGAGGCAGGCGGGTCCATGTAAGTTGCCCTATTAGGCCGGTCTCTGAATCTTTAGGCAAAGTAGTCTTGACTTTTTACAGTCAGCGACAAACAGAAGAATGCATCTTTGAGATCCAGTACCTAATACCAGGTCCTGTCTGGAGGTAAAGAACTTAAAAGATTATAGGGATTGGGGATGGTGGCATGGAGGTCGGCCACACGTTTGATTACCTCTTGGAGATCTTGGACTGGTCGATAGTCGTTAGTCCCAGGCTTTTGGACCAGCAGCAAGGGCATGTTCCAGGCTGATTGGCACTTCCGTAGGATCCCCAGTTGAAGCAAATGGGCAATGTGGGGTTGGATGCCTTCGCGTGCTTCTCGGGACATTGGGTATTGTCGGACAGCTATAGGACTGGCTTGAGCCTTCAGCTCTACGTGGATGGGGGGGGGCCTGTTTTTAGCCTTCCCTATCCCTGCAGTTTCTGCCCATGCCTGGGGGTAGTTTTCTAACCACCAGTCCATCTGTCCAGTCTCCCACCCTTGTTTTTCAAACAATTGGTATTCATCTTCTAACCTGAGAGTTAATATCCGGAGAGGCTTTCCTTGCCGATTTAGCACCCGAGGTCCCTCGGGGTCAAAATGAATTTGAGCACCCATTTTGGTGAGGAGATCTCTTCCCAGCAGTGGGTAGGGGCACTCAAGAATGACCATGAACGAGTGGGATACCCGGCCCACGCCTAGGTCCACTGTTCTTCAGGTAGTCCATGGGTACTGTTTGTACCCTGTAGCCCCTTGTATCCATGACTTTCTCTTAAGAAGAGGTCCATTTGCTCGTAGTAAGACTGAATTTTCAGCTCCAGTATCTACCACTAACTGAGTAGGCTTCCCCTCCACTTTGAGGGTTACCCTGGGTTCAGGGAGGGGATCTGAACCCCGTCCCCTCTAGTCACTGACTTCCTGCAGAGCCAAGACTTTGGGGCCTTGAGGCTCTTTCTTTTTCCTGGGGCAGTCTCGAACCCAGTGTCCTTTCTCCTTACAATACGCACATTGATCCTTTGCCAGGGGTCCCTTTCTGTTGCCCGGTACTGTCTTATTAGGCTCCCTAGTCTCCCTGACTATAGTGGCCAGAATTTTGTGAAAATTCCTTTCTTGGCACTTTTCTTTCTTTCTTTCTTTTTCTTCCTCTGACTCTCTATTATTATTATTATTATTATTTTATTTTTTTTTTTTAAAGATGACCGGTAAGGGGATCTTAACCCTTGACTTGGTGTTGTCAGCACCACGCTCAGCCAGTGAGCGAACCGGCCATCCGTATATGGGATCTGAACCCGGGGCCTTGGTGTTATCAGCACCGCACTCTCCCGAGTGAGCCACGGGCCGGCCCCTGACTCTCTATTATGATAAACTTTTTCAGCCACCTGCACTAATTCCCTCAATGACTTATCTTGTAACCCTTCAAGCTTCTGCAGTTTCTTTCTGATGTCTCTGCTAGACTGATCAATAAAAGCAACTGTCACAGTAGCCTTATGCTCTTCACTACCAGGATCATATAGGGTAAACTGACGGAATGCCTCCATGAGTCTCTCCAGAAATGCTGATGGAGACTCATTGGGCCCCTGAATTATCTCTCTTACTTTAGTCAAATTGGTAGGGCGTTTTGCTGCCCCTCTGAGACGTGCCATTAGAGCCTGGCAATAGACCTTCAGGTGCTCCCTACCTTCTGCCAAGTTGAAATCCCAGTTTGGTCTGATCAACGGGAACGCTGCATCTATAACATCAGGGAGGAGAGTAGGTCACCCGTCGTCTCCTGGTGCATTCTTTTGAGCCTCCAGGAGGATTTGTTGTTTCTCCTCAGTGGTGAACAGGACCTGGAGGAGCTGCTGCCAATCATCCCAGGTGGGCTGATGAGTAAAGAGGAGAGATTCTACAAGGTTAGTGAGGCCCTGGGGGTTTCAGAGAAAGGGGGATTCTGAGATTTCCAGTTGTAAAGATTGGAGGAAGAGAAAGGCCAGTACTGTAAGGGCTGGTTGCCCTCTTCATCAGGAGTCCCATAAGCCCGCAGAGAAGATAGGAATTGCATCTGGAGGGGCCACTTGTTTACTGCATGTCCCTTGAGCAGGCCCTCCCTTGGATTCATTTTCTGGTGGGTCCTCCTCTGGTGGAGCGGACGGCCGGGCTGCCTGTGATCGAAAAGAAGGAGGATAGGGAGGGGGAGGAGGATCAGAAAGAAGCCAGTCCAGGTCGGTGGATGGCAGGACCTCCAGTTTCATTTTTACTTCTTGGAGAGCAAATACGACCGTTGGACCTGTTAAGGGAACAAAGGGATGGACCCACGGAGGAGGATCCGTGACTAAATCTTCCCAGACAATAATATAAGGTATCTGGTCTGGGTGACTTTCAGAACTGAAAATTTTCCTTTTTACTGCTGTAATCAATGGCGGAGAGAAGGAACCTTCAGCGGGCCAGCCGAGTTGGAAAGCTGGCCACTCCAAAGAACACAGTGTGGTCCATTTATTCCTTCTAACCTGCACAGACAAATTATTAGCTCTGTCCTTTACATCAGTCCAGTATTTTAGAGTCAGACTTAAAGTGGTTGAGACAGTCTGCCCCATGTTGCCCCAGTAAATCATCAGTCCCACCACACACACAACCAGACAGACAAAAAACAAAACACTGACGCACCCCTGCCATGGGCGCCACAACCAGATTATGAGAACTCGGGAGGGGTCTCTTTCCTAGAGATCTCCCATGGAGCCAAACTTGTTCATCTCCTGCAGAGGAATCTGGAGCATCCTCCAGAACTCCTGTGGCTGCGACGTGCCGGTACGTCTACCCGCCGCTTGACCACTACAGATGGCTCTGCCTTGGAGCCTCAGAAAATCTAAAATCAGACCGATGACTCCGTCCTGGAGCCACTGAAACCGGACTGATGACTCCGTCCTGGAGCCACTGAAACCAGACCAATGACTCCGTCCTGGAGCCACCAAAATCAGACCAATGACTCCGTCCTGGACCCACCGAAACCAGATTATAACAGACAGCTTACAGCAGACAACAAAAAACAGACACAGTCAGACAAACAACCGTGGTACCTGCTCGAGCGATCCTCTGTTCTCTAGTAACTGGTCCCAGGGAGAGCGACCCAATCCCGGATGAGCCCCCAAAAATGTAAGACCCGTGCACCAAGCACAAATCCCACATGCCGGGGTGGCTCACTTCACAAAGACCATGAGACAGAGACCGTTGCAATCAAGCAAGAGGAATTTTATTCCAGCATGCTGGGGTCGCTTCGCCTTCAAGACAGAAGCAGCCCCAAGCCTTTTAACACCAGAGTTTCTTTACAGTTTTTTAGACAGACTTTCATAACAGGACGAATCGTCAATTAGCTGAGGCGCCTTAAGATTTATGGTCAGGCTCCACAGGCTAGCACCCCGATAAGGGATGGCGCATTTCTCAACCGTTTATCTTCCCTGGGGTCTGCCAGGTGGCTTCTAGATAAGGAGCTGGTTAGTTCCTGGGACCGGCTGGTTCCCGGAATGTTAGTGTATCTGGGTCTGCCTGACCTCTGCCTCACCTCTTAGAATCTGCTTTACTTAAAATGCCTTTGGATATGTTTTCCCGTTTTTAGCAAGCGTTTGCAGAAGCAAATTGTGCAGGTTAAAGTTATACTAGCAAATTGTGCAGGTTAAAGTTATACTTTCCCATCACAGAAGAAAATGTGAAGTCTGCTAAGCTTATCAGGCCCAGAGGGATAGGAGCATTGAGCTTCAGTTCCTCTTCCTCACCCATGTCTGGGATAATTGCTAAAAGCATGTTCTGGCAACAGTGTCCAGACTAGTTGCCACCACCACCAGGTATAGATTACTCAAATGTTATCACTAGTTGTACAATGTGACCCTGACTCTTTTTTGTTTCAATGTTCCTGGAATTTATGACACAAAGAGCTCATGTTATTTTAGTGAACCAATGCAAATTCTTAGCAAACAACTTTGGAATGGCCCCCTGACTTCTTCCTTTCGCCCTTTAAAAATCTGTTGTTGACTGCTGCCAGACTGAGAATATATCCAAGGCAACGTGGGTTTATGTTTCCTGAGATGCAGTCCTCAATCTCAGCCCAAATGAACTCGTTGTTTTATATAATTTTGCCTCAGTTTCTTCCTTTAGGTCAACATTCCCATCCTTTGTTGATCCTCCTTTGTTACACTCTCTCCCTGGCACCTCTTGGCAAACAGCCTTACTTTCTACACAAGGTATCTACCAGAGCAGTCTGGGAGTTAGCCTGGACACTTTATTTCAGCCTTCACATTCAATTAGTCACCAAGTCCCATGGACATTGCACTCTTTTTAAAAATTATTTTTCAAGAGGAAGGGGGGAGTAATACTTGCATATGATTTGAAAATATATAGCATGATTAGATAGACAAATGGAACAGACTAGACATTTCAAGTATTTATGCGTTAATGAAAAACAAAAATAGAGGCTACAGTTTAGATATATCCTAAAGTCAACCGCCCATAACCATGTAACCAAAACTCCAGTCATCCTGATTTTCCTGAAACACTCATGTCTAACCATAAATGATACACAAGAAGTAAGATTTATGTTCTTGTCAGCATGATCCAGTGAAATTAAAGCAATCAGCTATAGATAAATCAGCTTAAACAGTTCTACTTGTCTTAAAAAAAATGTTAATTTATAACAGCCAATCACAAAATATGTTAAAATATTTCCTCCTCTATGCTTTATAAACTACTGTAGCAGCTGTAAGGTAGCTCCTTGCCCTTCTCAACATCTGTGGGTTCGTGAACTGTTCTTTTCTATGCATAATAAACTCTTCAAATTTCTCTTACTTGATTTGATTTTGTTTTTGAAATACGGAAGTGTAGTAAATGATAAAGATGGTCACTAGGGAAAATATTAACTTTTTAAAAAAATGGTGTAGGGACAACTGGATAGCTATTTCAAAAAAGGTAAATTTAGATTTCTATCTCATACAACATACCAGAATAGATTTCAAGTAGATCAGCAATTAAAATGTCAAAACAGTAAGGTATAAAAGTACTATAAAAGCATGAATGAATTCTTTATAATTGGGTTTGGGGAGAATTTTTTAAAGCTATGAAACAAGATCCCAAAGCAATAATAGAAAATCTTGATAAATTTGACTACATAAAAGTAAAGGGGTTTTTTTTTTGCAAGGCATAAAACACCATAAACAAAGTCAAAAGACAAATGAAAACTAGTGGAAAATATTTGCAACTCATATTGCAGACAAAGGAATAATACATAAAGAGTGCCTAAAAATCCCCCAAAATAAAATCCAAAAACCTGATAGAAAAATGGACACAATCATAAACAGACAGTTCACAGAACGAGATATACAAATGGCTCTTAAACACTTAAAAAGATGTTCAATTTTACTCATAATAGGATAAATGCAAATTAAACCACACAGAGACATCATTTCTCACCTATCAGATTGGCAATATGTCAAAAGCTTAACAACACACTCTGATGGCCAGGCTGTGGGGAAAACAAGCACTGTCATACAATGCCGGTGGAATGCAGAACGATACAACCCGATAGCAGGACTAGGCAGTATCTGACAGTTATGATTATGCTATTTACTTTTTGATCCAGGAAAACCACCTCTAGGAAACTACCTTGAAGGCACAGCACCTCCACAAATATCAACAAGCACAGGTACAAAGTTTTTCATTACAGTATTATTTATAATGGTAAGATTTGGAAACAATCCAAACAACGACTAATAAATCAAACTGTGATACAACTACATGATGGAGTACTATGAAGACATAACAAAAAAATATGAAAGATTTCTATAAACAGATATGGAGTGATTTCAAGGATATATTATTAAGTGAAAAAAATGAGCTTATGGTACACTAAAGTGTAAAAAAAGTAAGGGGAAATAAGAATATGTACATATACTTGCTTATTTTTGAAAAAAGAAACACAGAAAGAATAAAACAGACTAGTGAAAATATCTACTTATGGAGGAGGGAGGGAATAGAGTGGAATTTCTTTGAATATACCTTTTTATATTGTTCTGACATTTGAACCAAGTGAAAGATTTCATTTTAGAAATGTAGAAAAGATTTTTAAAAGGAAACCCTAAAATTGAATACACAGGAAACAAATACTTGTAATAACTTATCAAGATTTCTTTGCAGTCCCTTTTGTTCTTAGGAGATATCTCACTAAGAATGTGCAGTCAGAGTACCGTGTTCAACTTACTTGAATTACTCTTTTCTGCACCAAGCACAGTACCCTGATTGCATATCCTTACAATCCTTTCATTGTAAAGAAAAAAGGGGACTGCAAAAACTCTAAACTTTACATAATAGATCAGATTTACAATTTGTAGTAATATTAATATTGTAATTCTAAAGCTATTTTATGTATACTGTAGAAAAACAATAATTGCTAATGCCATCAGCAACCAAGATCTTCAGTGTGGTCATGTAGAAGAATGTCCTTGGTCTTAGGAGATGCCTAATGAAAGTTTTCCAGTGAAGTTTCATGATGTTTGCAACTTTCAAATGGTTCAGAAAAAAAAAAAAATGTGAGGAGCATAAAGCAAAGGGGCAAAATGCGAGCAACTGATGAATCTAGTTGAAGGATAAACAGTGGGCATTGTATTATTTTTTCGATTTTTCTAAGTTGGAAATTTTTAAAGATAAAAAATTTATTTTAGAATAAGTAATATATCTCGTTTGGCATTTTTAAAACACCTTTTGCTATTTAATCAGAAACATCATTCATATCAGTAAAAATAAACTACGTTATGCTTGAGTAAGCAGCAGCATCAAAATATCCAGGGCTTAGAAAATCAGAGGTTTATTTCTTGCTTATGCTATATACCCACTATAGTCCACATAGAGAATCTATGCATCATGCTACAGTTGCAGGGCTTTCTCCAGCAGGGCCTTTCTCTATGCATGAACAGAAAGACAGCTATGAAAGGTCTCTCACAGACAAATGCTTGACTGAAATGACACACACAGCTCATTAATTACATGACCAACTCACCCCAAGGGGAAGCCACTGATTTAGAAATATCTGGTGAGCAGTATTAATTGTTATTACATCATTCATTATGTTTCATGTCACAGTAAACATGGATGGATGTGGTAAATTAATTCAGTGTAGTTGTAAAGAGCACAGATTCTGCAGCCAGATTATCAGAATTATAGCTCGGCCACTTGCTGGCAAATGTTGGGCAAGTTATTCAACCTTTGTGCCTCAGATTCTATCAGAAGCAGTATTATTATTTGAAAGTATGAAACTTAATATAATGCGTTAAAGAAATTTCTCAATGCTCCTTCCCGAAATGAAACAGTACAAAGATTTACAAGGAAAAGTTTCTCTCTCATATCTGAACCTCATCAAACAGTTTTTCTCCTCAGATACAATTGCTACCAGCTGCGACATTTAAGAATTTATTGCCTTTTAGCACCAAACCCATCCTTCATTTCTCTGCTTGTAATAATAAAACATCTTTCTTTTGCCAGCTGACACTATGCTAAGGTTTGCCAGTAGAGGACACTGGAGGGACACTAGAGGGATTCTGGAGGAAAAAGGGGATTCTCTTCCTGGTTCTGGTGGACTACTGTTCTTGCTCCGTGGGCTGGTGTGTGGGAGACCCTGTGATGGAGCTTATCCAACTGGTTCCGTGGGTGCGCCAGCTGGTTTCCCTACTGCTAGTTCAGTGACAATTCTGCAGGCAACTCCCTCGCAGCTTTCCAGTGAGTCCAGCTAGTGCCCCAGCCAGCTTTCCACCAAGTTCAACAGCTGTCTCCATGGGCAGTTTCCCCATGAATTTTGTCAGCATCCCCAGCAGATAGTTTCGTGCCTGCCATCTCAGCCTGCTGGTTCCCAGGTTGCCAGGCCTGGCCTGTGACTCCCAGCCTATCAACCATGGATGAGCTCTGACTGGGGCACCCCAGAAAAATCCTCCACCATCAGGGGCAGCTCCCTCTCCAAGGAGTTCTGGATTCAGCCTTGAGGAGCACCTCCCTTCCACGTTCATTCCTTTCTTAGGTTCTCATTGTCAGCCCTGGGGTATTCTTCCGAGTTCTTTTATTCCTTCTTAATAAATTCCCTGTAAATAATCTTTCTTTATATTAAACCTTCTCTATTCAAATTATTTTGTGATTTCTGTCTCCTGAAGGGACCCTGACTGATACAACAGCTTCTTGTCATAATCTTCCAGAGGTACTCTATGCCCATGCAAGTTTGTGAGTGTGTGTATGTGTGTGTATACACAATCTCATGATTCTTATGTTATATAAATGGTAATATTGCATACATAGCGTATTTTTAACTCAACTGTAATTGCATATCAGCATATATAGATTTATCTCATGTTAATACTTGCATAGATTCCATTACATAAACTATGTCACAATTTATTTAACCAGTTTCCTAGTAATGTGAAGGTAGATTTTCAGTCTTTTCTCTCCATAACTACTACAGTGGAATTCTTATTTGATAGCTCTGTGTGCCATGTGCAAGCATATCCTATCTGAAAAATCTCTTCCTAGAAAAGATTCTACTCTCTTAAATTCTCTTAAAATCATCTTTATACTCACTCTGCTACCACATTACATACATTCTTCATTTTAAAAAACATGAATATCTAGTATTTTTTCTCAAGTAGAACTGAGAAAGCATTTTTCAAATATTTTAATTGTTTAAAGAACATGTAAAATCAACAAAAAATATGTCCCAAGAAAGATTATCATCAGGTGCTTGGAGACAGGTATGGCCATGCATATACACACACACAGAAACTTTCTCTGTGTGTTCCCAGAGCATAAATTTCTTCTTGAGAATCCCTTATACACGTTTTAAAGTTAGTAACATTTTCCTCAAACTTGTGCCAAATTGGCCTCTCTCTCCATTCGGGCTGCTCTAACAAAATACCTTAGCCTGGATAATTTATAACCAACAGAAATTTGCTGCTCACAGTTTTACAGAAAATCAGAGGTTTTCAAGATCCAGACGCTGGCAGATTCAGTGTCTGGCAGGGGCTTGTTCTCTTCTTCAAGGATGGCACCTTCTATGTCCTCACACAGCAGAAAGGCAAGGCAGCCCCCTTCAGCCTCTTTTGTAGGGCACTAATTCCATTCACGAGGTAAAGCTCTTGTGATTAATCACCTCCTAAAGTCTCCATCACTGAATACTATTGCATTGCGAATTAGGTTTCAACATTTGAATTTTGAGAAAACACCAGCAGTCAGACCATAGTAGGCCCCAAAGTAATAACATGAAAAACGAGTGAAGATGTTTGGTGTGGTCTGAGCCACCCCTGGTGTAACTCAATCCAGCATTGCATTCCCGCAGCAGCACACCAGCTGCGTCAGGTGCCATCCTCTGACACGTCTGCTTCTTTTACTAGTGTGTCTGTTTTCTTGATCTTCAAAACATCTTCCACTTTTCCTTTCCCTGCTTTGTATTGAGTCCATTCTCAAGTCCTATTATTCATTTTTCCTTTTTTTTTTTTGAAGTGAGGTATACTGAGATATAATTTCTATACAGTAAAATCCACACTTTGTAGGTATACAGTTTTGGTAAATGCATATAGTTTTGTAACCATCACCAATATAAAAACACTGTATAAGGGCTGAGCCCGTGGTGCACTCAGGAGAGTGCGGTGCTGGGACCGTGGCGATGCTCCTGCCGCAGGTTCGGATCCTATATAGGAATGGCCGGTGCACTCACTGGCTGAGTGCCCGTCACGAAAAAAAGACAGAAAAAAAAGAAAAAGAAAAACACTGTATAAGGTATTTCCATCACTTCAGAAAGTTGTATGTGGCCTTTGGTAGTCAATGCCTCTCTCTACCCCAGCCCCAGGTAACTACTGATCTGATTTCTATCCCAACAGCTTTGTCTTTTTCAGAATGTCACATGGATGAAATCATACTGTATGTGATTTTACTTCTATCACCAGCAGAGGGCTTTTGAGATTCATCCATGTTGCAGTAATATCAGTAGTTCGTTCTTTATTTATTGATTAGAATTCCACTTATGAATGTACAATTTATGTATCCATTTGCTAGTCAGTGCTTCCAGTTTTTGGTGATTATGAATAAAGCTTCTCTAAACATTCCTGCACAAATCTTTATGTGGCTATATTTTCATTTTTCTTGAATAAATACCTAGGAGTGGGATTGCTGGATTGAATGATATGTATATGCAGTGGTTTGAAGGTTTGTCTCCTATAAAATTCATGTTGAAATTTGGTTGCTATCTTGGTGGTGTTGGGAGGTGGGACCTTTGGAAGATAATTGGGCCATCTGCCCTCACGAGTGAAATTAATACCATTATAAAAAGGTGAGTTTGGCTCCCTTTTGCCTCTTGGCCCTTATGCCTCTGCCATGTGATATCCAGCCCCCATTCCTCTGAAAGGTACAGCATGCAAGGCACCATCTTGGAAGAAGAGAATGGCCTCACCAGGTACCAAACCTGCCAGCACTTTGACCTTAGACTTCCCAGCCTCCAGAACTGTGAGCCAATAAATTTATGTTCTGTATAAACTACCCAGTCTATGGTATTCTGATACAGCAGCACAAAATGGACTAAGACAGTGTATGTTAAACTTTGTAGGAAACTGTTTTGCAAAGTGACTGTACCATTTTGCATTTCCACCAACAATGAATGGGAGTTTCTGGGGCCCCACATCTTCACCAGCATTTGGCCTTTATTTCTGATGAAATTACTGCCATTGTCTCTGGACTGATCTCTTCGTTCCACACCTTCCAAACTCTAATCCATCCTTCAAACTGAAGCCACAGTGAACCTCTAGAATGCCCTCCCCTCTTCAGCATCTCTGACTTCCTCAGGACAAAGTCCACATTTCTCAGCCCAACGTGCACAGGACCCATTGAGCTCTCACCCTCCCCACCCTCCCAATCACATCCCTTACATCCCACACTGGCAGCTGGACACAGCCGTCCTCGACTGGCTTCAAGTCACGGAGTGGCCACCGCCTTTTCTAACTCAGTGCCTCTGTGCAGGCTCATCAACTGTTTGGGCAGAGTGAAAGAAAGTGAGCCGAGATGCTGGGTACTGTTCAAGCTTTATTAAAGGAAAAGAATCTGCCAGGTTGTGCCCAAAGTGGGCGGCAGCCTGGGGCTGCCCTCAAAATGGAAGGCAGCACTAGATGTGGGGGGTGGGAGAGCCTATATGGACGGATACAATCAAGGAGGGGCTTTATGCTAATGTGGATCAGGGTGGAGAACTGCATCCTTGTGGAAGCAAAAGGGAATTCTGTTTAAGTAAGGAGGCTTCTCTCAAAGGGAAGCAGGGAAGGGCTTGGTGCTGGAGTGCAAGACAAGGCCAGAGGCTATTTTGTGCTTATTGTGTGCACAATGGCACCAGTCACCGCCAAAATCCATCACAGAGCATTTACTTTCTACCTTGGATTCCCAAAATTAAAGAATGCTCTGAATTTTGGGTAGCATTGCCATTCATGCAACTGAATATCTGCCTTTTTCAAATTATTTTTAATGAAAATTTCCCCAAATTCAGAAAAGATGAAAAACCAGTACAATGAACATCTGGATTCAAATTCAACAGCAGTTAATATTTTGTCACATTTCCTTTATTTATCTACTATTCTTTTCCTTCTCCTGCTACACTTTCTCCTCCTCTTTCTCCTTCTTCTTTTGCTAAACCATTTCAGAATAAGGTGTATGCATCTCTTAAAAACTAGAGCAGCCTCCTGCATAACCCCATTATTATACCCAAGTTAAAAACAACCTTCTAACATTGTCTAATATTGTCTATATTCATATTTTTCTGATTGTTCTGAAAATGTGTTTTGCCATGTTTTTTCCAAACCAAGACCCAATCCAGCTTCAGACATTGCACTTATTTCCCAGTGAACATTTAACTTTGAGACTTGGTTTGCCTAGCGACTGCTTCTTAACCTTGAAGACTCAGTTCTATTCCCAGCCTCCCAAGAATTCTCCCTGAACTCCAGCTCCATTCAAAGTTCCTGTGCCCTTCATGAGGCTTATGGCTAAATCTACTGGCTAGTCAACATTCTGCATTACAAATCTGTTGTTTAATTTTCTGATTTCCCCAACTAGACTCTGAGCATCTTGAGGGCAGAAAATGGGTATTCTTTGCCTCCATAGTCATGTCAATGCTCCATACACATTTTAAAAATAAATGACTGAATACACCTCCTCAGCCCTCACAATGAAGAGTCGGAATACATAAATGGACTCTGGAAGGCTGGGAGCCAGGTGGAGGGGAGTGAAGGGTGGGTACACAATGGTCTGAGAGGACATTCCACATGAATAACCTGGGGGGCTTTGGATTGCAACTGTACACTCCTTTTCCACCCACAGTAGGCAAAACCTAGATGTTTACTGTTACAGATAAACCTAGAGCCTATTTGCACTATAGACATTTTGGGCCAGATAATTCTAGAGAAAAAATTATAAACACAAAAATCAGAAGGACTGCATCCTGACAGTCCATTTCTGTTCACACAACTATTCTCCTTCTGCTTTTCTAATATGTTTTTAAGTGAATATTCACTCCCACTGGGTCCCTAAATTGGACTCAGACCAGTACTGTATGCCCATGGTCAAAGAGGTAACCACAATTCACCTACTTTGAACTCTCAGCATGAAATTTCTCTCTCAACATTAGCCTTTTCTTCTGTTAAACTTTTGTCTTTGTGGCAAACTATTTTTTTATAAATTTCTTTCAAATACTTTCTTTCCTTCTTTCCCGCTCCCATCACCTGAGGGATTAATTCCAGGATCATACATTAACTCTGATTCTGAAGTGACTCAGAGACTGCATACCAAGACTATTTTAGGTGGAGTGTTTCCTCCTGAGTCACCATGTCCCCTGGTGGCAGGCATCCTGCGGATTTCCTCAGCTCTGCTGTTGAGAACAGGAAGCCACAGCCAGAAGCAGCCAATAAGCACCACAGGGACCCTTCCCTGTTACTGGAGGACCAGCAAGAAAATCCCAATTTAGTCAAAATTCCTTGGCAAGAAAATTGGGAGTTTACTGGAGGCAAATAGCTTCAAGAATGTTATTTATGAGCACACATATCTTTTTCAGAAGCAGGTTAAAAAAGTTTTTTTAGGAATGAAATTAGGCAAATTTTTTAGTTATCTGGGGAGACTTTATTTGCTATTTTCATTAATGGGATAATTAATGACAAGGAAATTGCTCAACTCCCCTTTGCACAATTTTGTCAAGTTTTCTAGCCAGTTATAACCTCTTCATTTGCTTTAGTTGCTGTTACCGAACAGTCCTCCAGATGACAACTGGTCCCACGCCTCCCACACCCCAAATCTTCATAAGTACATGTGACATGAAACCATCATTAGAGATACCATTTGTGGCTCGACCAAGTCTGGAAAATACTAGCCATGCATGTTGCCCTTCCCTGGCCTGTCTCCACGGCAGACATCACTAATCTATCTAGCTCATCCACCTGCACGGAAACCAGTGTGCCTTCAAAACAGCTCTGCAGGCAGCCACTACCAAGGAATCAGGATCTCCAAGTCTGAAACCTATTTGCAATGAAGAAGAGGAGGTTAATGCATTGAAATATACAGGCAAGGGTGAACATGGTGGAATAGTTCAAAGAATATGAAAGTCTTGTGTTTAGCTTCCAGTACCTGGGAAAGTTTTAAAAATTTTTCTTAGATCCATTTTTTTTATATACATGCAAAATGGAGTTAACAATACTTTCACCTTAGTGTCATTTAAGGATTAGTTTTTATTTGTTTTTAATGCTTGTGAAAGCTTCTATCACAAGGTCTGGCACATAGAAGATACTCAACAGACATCAGTTTATCATGATTATTTTGCAGGAGGCTCTGACTGAGAGTGACGGCTCACCTCACTGACACTGCAAATTACTGGAAGCCACAGCATTTTTACGAGGTGGAAAATACTCAGTGATTCCACTCTCTGGAAATATTAACAAAATGTATTCTTAGTCACTCCTCTTCAAAGTACAAAACATTGGCAATAAAAACTTTTTGTGAAATCTCAACTAAGTTAAATCTTCTTAGAACCTTGCGAATACATCTGGTAACACACAGGTTGCTTCTGGGTTTTTTGGGAGCCGATGACCCTCTTCAGTGACTCTCCTGTTCTACCCCTCTCTCCTCTCCCAGTCCTCATTTCAGTGCCTGTTAGAACATCCATGAGAGTGGCTTCAAGGTTAGGAAAACTGAAAGCCAAATCAAACATTTTCATTTTTTTAAACTGCACTGTTCAAAAGCCAGTGGGAGGGGGAGTGGTGACTCTTGGCTTAAGAAATTGTAAATTTCAATGCTGGATATTTCTGTCATTTTCCACCCGCAGTCCACTCTCCCTCAAGCTTAGTTCCTCTTACTCCTTAAAGCATTTAGCACCTAGTTTTCTAAGTGTAGTCATTTTTGTCCAAAATTGCCATTGTCATAATTGTTGATTGTAATATTCACTGTAAGTGGTCATTCCAATACCAAGCCCTCTCAGTTCATTTCTTCCAATCATCTTGTCCTCTACCCCAGCTGGGCCACTCACTCCCAGGGTCACCTCTTGTATCAGTTTGCTGGGACCACCATGACGGAAGACTGGCTGAGACAGCAGACGTTTTTTTTTTCTTATAGTTCTGAAGGCCAGAAGTCCAAGATCAGGGTGTTGGCAGATTTGCTTTGTTTCTCCCGAGGCCTCTCTCCTTGGCTTGCAGGTGGCCACCCTCTCTCTGTGCCCTCACATGGTCTTTTCTCTTCACATGGGGCCCCCAATATCTCTTTGTGTGTTCACATTTCCTCTTCTTACAAGGACCCGTCAGACTGGGTTAGGGTGCACCCATCGACCTCATTTTAACTTTGTCACTTCCTTAAGAGCCGTGTCTCCAAATTTAGTCACAGTTGAGGTTCATGGGGGTTAGGGCTTCAACATATGAATTTGAGGGTGTGTGTGGGGGGGGCACAATTCAGCCCATAACATACCTCTAGACCTTGCATTCACCAATCCTTGAAACATCTTTACAATTCTGAATTCCAGCATCTCATTTCTCCATCACTACCTCTTACTTTCCCATCTCTCTCTCTCTCTCTGCTACCCCAAACCAATAAACCTTCAACCACACTGGAACACACAGTCTACAAACCCAGCCCCTTTGTCACTGTGCCTCACCCCCTTATGTCCTGCTTCCCTCCTCACCCAGCTTGTTTCACGGGCTGTCGTCACAGTCTTGCACACATTCTTGAATCCTTTGCCCCGTTCTCTCTTCATTGTACTTGCCTGGCAAAGTCCCCAACCTGCTTGATCCCGGCCTCCTTTCTGCTCTCTTTCAGACCTCTGCAGCTGAGCTCCCCAAGGAAACACATAAGCCGCTGCCCGGTCTCGCTGGTCTCGCCATCAATTCACGGTCGTCACCTCCAGCGGTTTCTCACCACCTGCCACATCTCCCTAGTCGGGACACTCTCCCACTTTCAGGGCAACTGTTTGAACTTCTCTTCTCTCTAAACCTTCAACACTCTTCTCCCATTCTCATCTCCGCGGATAAATATGCTTCCTATTTCTCCGAGAAATCAGAAGCAAGCAGAGGTTCCCACAACCACGGCGGGCCCACGTGCCGCACTGGCCTGCACAGGGTGGCGGTGGCGAGGCCGAGGTGCCCTGCCCCATCTGTGCCCGCCCAGCTTCTCGCTCGCAGAGGGCGCCGCTCGGCCCCTCCCCTCTCCCCTGCGTTGTCAATCGCCACCTCCCCTCCCGTCACCACCACAGTATACAAACGTGCTGTCGTTTTCCTTGTTACATTTTTTTCCCTTGACTCCCCCCTTCCCTCCAGCTACACCCCGTTTCCTTGCTTTCCTTTACAGAAAAAGTTTCCAGAAGACTTACCTCTTCTGTTTCCAATTGCTCTCCCTCCACTCTCTCATGCACTCACTCCAGCGGGACTCTCCTCTCTAGCCCACCATGAAAGCTTCTCTTATCAAGGCCACCGGTGACCTCCGTATGGCTCAATCCAGTAGCCGATTCTCAGTCCTCCCGTGTTACTCGCCCTGTCGGCAGCATTTAACTCAGGTGACCGATCACTCCTTCTTCCTAGAAACTTGAGAATAAGCTCCTGGTTTTTCTTCTGACTCGCTGGCCACTTCTCAGTCTCCTTCGCTGGCTTTTTCTCACGTCCCCAAACTCAGTTCTGGACTGCCCAGGATTTAGTCCTTGGGCCTCTTTTCTCCCAATGCTCATTTCCTTAGTGTCTCGTGGCTTTAAATACCCTTCCTATGCTGATACCTATCAGACTTACACTTCATCTCAGATCTCCCTGAACTTCGTATTTGTATATCCAGCAGCCTGACTGGCATCTCCACACAGATTTCTAGCAGGGTCTCAAAACTTAGCGTGGCCGAAACTGCCCACATCATCTTCCCCCTCCCAAACCTGCTCACCCTACTCCCTTCTTATTTTAGTTAGTGACAACTTTATTCTTCCAGGTGCTTAGGCCCCAAACCACGTAGTCATCCTTGACTCCTCTCTTTATCTTACACCTGCATCCGATCTGTCACCAAATCCTGTTGGCTCTACCTTCAAAATATATCCAGAGTCCAGCTGCTTCTCACCACCCCTGCCGCTACCATCATGGACTGAATCACTATCCTCTCTTACCTGGATGGTTGAAATGGCTTCATAGCTCATCTCTTTTCTTTCACCCACACCCTTTCACAACCACCTGTTCACAACACAACAGCCAGAGTGAGACTTTTAAAGCATCAAGTCATATTTATGCTCAAAATCAGCCTTCAATGTTACTGCTCTTCTGCCTCACTTGGCTCCAGCCACAGTGGTCTCATTGCTATGGCTCACTCCTGCCTCAGGGCTTTTGTACACTTGCTGTTTTCTCAGCCTGAAATGCTTTTCCCCAAGTTCTCTGCATGGCTCACACCCTCCACCTCCGTTAGGTCCTTGATCAAATGTCACCTTTTCATTAAGGTCTTCCCTGACAACCCTTTTTGAAATTACATCCCAACCCTCATCCTCTGGTACCCCTAGTTGCCCTTCCCTGATTTATTCTACTCACACTTATCATCACCTGATATGCTATATGTTATACACACACTCACATATATTTATTTTACTGTTAGTCACCCCTACAGTAGAATGCAAGCTACGTGAGGGCAGGGATTTGGACTATCTTGTTTGCTGATCTTTTCCACACTCTTACACAGCACCTGGCACATAGAAGGTGCTCAATAAATATCCAGCCAAAAATGTTTCTCTTCCCAATCATCCCAAGAACTCTAGTAAATATGATTTTAGGTTGCTTCTCTGTTATGGGGAAAAATATCTAATGCCCAGATTTTGTTGATGCACTTACATTAAAAACACTAAAGGAAACAAAAATCATATCCACCAGGGGGTGCCAAAAAACTTCTTTGGAACTTATCATAGTTTAAAACTGCCAAATATGAGGTTTGTTTTGTTTGAATCCAAAAGTGGCTTCAAGTAGCTGAATTTTCTTTAAAAAAGTATAATTATAGTATATTTTTAAATTATTTATAGAACAAATTTTTATTCTCCTGAATTAAAAGTATATATGTTTATAGTATTAACAGTTTCTGGATGATATAATAACATATTAAACATAAATAGTTGTGGGATCAAGTTTCAAGACTTTATGATACAGAATTCTTTGGGTACAGGGAGGAGTAAATATGCAGACTTTATTTCTGATCTCTGTACTATTTTGACAATTATGTTCCTAAATCTGCCTTTTTATTACTGCTGACTCTCAAAATGAGCCTGGCACTATGTTTTGCACACGTAATCTCATTTAATCCTCACATCATCTCTCTGGGGAAGGCATTGCTTTTTATCTTCATTTCACAGTTGACGAAGTTGAGACTTAAGAAAGTTAAGTCAAGCAGAGTGCCAGGGATACCAGCAGAAAGGGGTGGAAACTGATGGAACAATCCTGGACCCTTTACCACTGCTGTCTACTTGTCTTTAACATATTATACCCAGAGTCCTTTCCATAATCCTTTCCTCATGTCATCATAATTAGAGATCTGTGGCTCTTAAATTTAAGGCAATAATTTGCGAGGGAGAATTCTTAAATCTTTTTTTCAAACTTATTACTCATAAAGTCTTAATTGAAATACCCATCTTCTTTTACCTCCTTTTCCTTAACAGTAAGAAAGATGTTCGTTTACGCCTGTTAGTATTTTCCAGGGAGGTGGAGATAACAGATGTGAACCCTTGGAAGGAAAGCTCTACTGATCTTGAAACAATAAACTTACCAGCTGTCTTCTTTTTCCTCACCCATCAGTCCCTTTCTTAGTCCTTTTTTTTACTCCTTGCAGTTTGAACAATGGTTGGTGAATACTAAGCACACAATAAAGAACATCGAGTGAAAGACAGATATATAAAGAGGGTATAAAGTCAGGATATTTTAACAAATATATCATGCATAAGCTTCTTTGGTAGTTTTCTCTTCAACCCTCTGTCTACTGTTGGATGAAATGTGCCAGACTTAATTCCAGCCCCCACCCCAACTTCCTTTTTAAAATAGGCTCAGGGTTAAGTCCTTAGTGCTTTAATCCAGAGGAAAATGACTTATTTTAAAAAGCGGTGAAAACACCACATTCCTTTGGCACAGGATGAAGACCAGCTCAGCTCTTCAGCGGTGATCATTGTCTATTGTTCTGCAAACAGTAAACCACTATTTCACACTGAGATTGTCGGCTGCAGTTATAGTCCACATCCCTGGATCCTCATGAATATGAAGTGAAGGGCTCTGACCCAGAAAGTGGTAGGTAATCTCAAAAGAAAAAAGAAAAAAAAAAAAAAAAAAAAAGGGAGGGCGGGGAACAGGTAGGAAGAAAAATAGGCTTTATATGATTCTGTGCTCTTGAAATCTCCTGCAGGTTCTAAGCAGGGCAAAATGGGGTCTCGGAAGTGTGGAGGCTGCCTGAGTCGTCTGCTGATTCCACTTGCACTTTGGAGTATCATTGTGAATATATTATTGTATTTCCCAAACGGGCAAACTTCCTATGCATCCAGCAGTAAACTCACCAACTATGTGTTGTATTTTGAAGGAATCTGTTTCTCAGGTGTCATGGTAAGTGCGACTTTGGAGACTTGGGATCTCAGAGGGGGGAGTTGTTATTAAATATTGGCTTGTACCTTGGAAAAGTAATGAATAATGAAAAAATCATTCTACTAATCTTGGGTTTAGGATTTGGAAGATGGGTGGGGGCAGACGGGCAGGTAGTTAAGAATTGGGGCATAGCTTTGTTTTTCATAAGCTGCTCAGCAGTGTAGCTGCAGCAATGCAGGAAATTAGTCCTAATGAAAGTTTGTGGGACACTGGCCTGTAAAAATATTATGTCTTCATGAATTCTGTGTATCAAGTTAAGCTATTTGATCCCCAGTGGCATTACTCTTTTCCAGAACAGATTTTCTGTCTGCACTCATGATCTCTCTAGCTTGGAGGGGCATTAGGACAGCATGGAAAAAGCAGATTCAGACAAACCTGCTTTCAAATCTAAGCTCTGACATTTGTGCCATGAGACCTTTCACAAATTATTCAATGTGTATGAGCCTCAGTGTCCTCATTTGAAAATATGAATAATGACATTTATTTTTCAGAGTAAAATCACATATATAAAATGACCAGGACAGAGACTGACATGTGATAAGCAGCCAGTGACTTGTGATTATAAATACTCATTAAATAATGGGCTAGGCCTTCATTAAATAGTCCTACATTATACCCCTAATAATGTAGGGTGTTTTTGAAAACTAAATCAAATTATCAATGGTAAGAATCCAGGAATGTTTTTCCTGATAACTTTGTGTTCTTTAAAAAGAAACAGGCTGATAGCAAATCATGTTGGCAACTCAGAGGAAAAGACACTTACTCTTCCTGATCATATCATTTCTAAAAACAATGCACTGTGCACTGTAAGCTTACTAGATGTTCGACAATATAGAAGGAAATTCCTTATAATCTATGTCTACATCTTTGTGGGTGTTTAATGTTTGAATAGCTATGTCAGAAAGCAGTTTTCCTTTGGTTGTTGTTTTTGCATATTAAATTAGTAAACTCTAAAATATGAATACCCAGTGCTATTAAAGAGCTATATAATAGGTACATAACAAAAGTTGGTGGCAAATAAATGCAAATCTTTTAGGGTTTGGTACTGTATATCAAGATCCTTGAAAATACTTACGTCCTTTGACTCAGTAATCCTAAATCTCATCATTCATTCCGAGGAAATAATCCAAACTAAGGAAAGAGCTGTATGCACACATTTGTGGTAGCATTCTTTACAATAATAAATCACTAGAAAAAGCATCCTAGCAGAGAAGTGGCTAAGTAAATTCCAGTAATCCACTTTATACAGCGACGAAAATTGTAAGTATGAAGATGTAACAACATAGAAAATGCATATTATTTCATGTTGTGAAAAAAAACGCAACAAAATTGTGGGTAAATTATTATTTCAACTATGTAAAACATATTTATGTATGGGAAAATCCTGGGAATATGTAAAAACAGGTGAGGGAGGTGGAATTATGTGTTATTTTCCTCCATTATTCTTGAGTCTTCTGTATTGAAGTTGTATTTTAAAACAAACAAACAAAAAAAGAAGGCAATTTCTCTTTCAACAGTCAATGCCTAAACAACAGGACTCCAGGGTCTAGGTCTCATTATTTCTTCCAACATTGTGATGAAACTGGCGACTGTGCTATTAGCCTTATCTCATCACTCTTTCCCTCAATATATGACTGTAATAAATGGAAGAGCTGCAAGGCAGAAACAAGACAAAGCAGAATCTACTAAAACTAGTGATGTTAAAGGAGGGGAATATAGGACTCCTTTGCTTTTATTCCATGTAAAATTCATTTTTTAAATTTATTTTTTATTTTAATTTATCAATATACAATGTAGTTGATTTTTTTGTCCCTTTACCAGTTCCTCCTTTTCATCCCTCTCTCCCCCCCATCAACATCATATTTGTTCACTTATCTTAAAAAGTTCAAGGAATTATTGTGATTGTTGTGATTGTTGTGTCTTCTCCCCCCCCCCTTTATTTGTTTGTATATTTCTTTATTTTTATTAACTCCCACAGATAAATGAGAACATGTGGTATTTCTCTTGCTATGCCTGGCTTATTTCACTTAATATAATTTTCTCTAAGTCCATCCATGTTGTTGCAAATGGCAGTATTTCATTCTTTCTTACAGCAGGGTAGTATTCCATTGTGTAGATATACCACATTTTCCTTATCTACTCATCTGATGATGGACATTTGGGCTGATTCCAACTCTTGGCTATTGTAAACAGTGCTGCAATAAACATGGGAGTGCAGGTATCTCTTTGACATGATGATTTCCATTCCTCTGGGTCTATTCCCAGCAGTGGGATAGCTGGGTCACGTGTAGATCTACCTGTAATTGTCTGAGGAACTGCCATACCATTTTCCATAAAGACTGAACCATTTTGCAGTCCCACCATCATGTAAAATTTAAAACTGGGAAAAGAACTTGTTTTCTATTTTTCATTTTCTAGGGATTTTAAAAGTATCTTACTGGTTTTTGTTTTTTTGTTTTTTTTGTCTTTTTCATGACCAGCACTCAGCCAGTGAGTGCACCGGCCATTCCTATATAGGATCCGAACCCGCGGCGGGAGCGTCGCCGCGCCCCCAGCGCCGCACTCTCCCGAGTGCGCCACTGGCTCGGCCCAAAAGTATCTTATTGTTACTACATCAAATCCTTTTAGGAGAAAGGAGAGGAATATAGATAAATAATTAAGTGGACAGATAAATAAATGAAAGGTGAAGAAATCTGGGAACCGGAAATGTTGGCTATGAACAATAAAATAACAGTAAGCTCAGTTTCAGGATTCAGTGCTGACCACTGAGAGTAAAGGATGGATGGAGAATTTCCCGTGAGCAATGTGTGATCCATGCTTGCCTTAACCAGAAGGTTGTAATAGTAAAGAAATCCATGTTCCTTCCAGAGCTCTAGCCCTGTGCCTAAGATACCAAGAAAGTGAAGGAGAGTGCATTGAGTTCCCCCAGTTTGTTGGCTTGGTTCAAGGGTACTTCAAAAAGTTCATGGAAAGATGGAATTAAAAGATAAGATGAATCTTTCCATAAACATTGTGAAGTACTCTCATGCAGACAAAATACACTGGAAAATTTGAACCTAAGATGGTCTGAATACAGGGGGAATTGAAGCTACTTTAAAGAGATGTAATTTCAAATTTACCCTGCCTCTCACCTCCTTTCCAAGAGGGCAGAAGTGGAGAAAGCTGGCAAGTCCCAAGCTCTGGTGAGTGCTTTCCCTTGTGCCCCACAACTGAGTCAGAGAGAAATGTGGGTTCTGTTGCCCAGGGTGGTATTCCCACGTCTATACCACTTACTCCTCCTTAATCATCAGCTTATGATAATTGCTAACCATGACAATAATGGCTAACATTTATCAGTCAGTTATTATGAATCAAGTACTATGCTCCAAATTTTATGTAAATTACCTCACAACAATCCAATGAGGCAAGTTCTCAACACCATTTTATGAGGGAAGGACTCTCCAGTTCACACAACTAGAAAGGGGCAGAGTTGAGATTCAAACCCAGGACCACCTGACTCCAGGACCGATGCTTGGAGTCAGTGTCCTCTGATGTAACCAGTGTCCCATTTCTGATGCTGTGTCTCTTCCCTACAGATGCTTATCGTAGCAGCAGTTCTTCTTGTCCTGGAGAATGATAACAGCTGTAAATGTTGCCAGAGTGAAAACTGCAGCAAAAAGTATATGGTAAGAGCCACGGTTTCTTGAGGATGGTTGAGTGGGCTCCAGCTTTCTTGTCTGTCATGCAGAAACATGAAAATATTGGCACTATTGTGACCTCTCAATATCCTATCAGTTCAGAGACCAGAGTTTGCTCCAAAGTTCATTTTCCCTTCCACTTGAGGTCTTTTCTCTTCTTTTATTCTGAAGATGCTCTTCCAGAAATTCAGAATTTAAAGATATATGAAATTAGGAAATAATTACTACATTTTCCTAACTGGGTTTCCAGGAGTCTATTTTTTCCCTTATCAACTTTATTGAGGACTAATTTACATACAGTAAATGACATTCATTAAAAGTATACAATTCCATGAGTTTTTACAGTTGAATACACCTACGAAACCACCATCACCATCAAGACAGAATATTTTCATCACTTGCAACAGATTAACCTTTTGTCTGTTTTTTGTCATTATGGATTAGTTTGTATTTTATGTAAGTGGAATCATACAGTATTTGTCTTTTTTTCTGGCTTCTTTTACTTAACAGAATGATTTTTAGATTCATCCATATTGTTGGGTGTATGTGTGTACATTTTTTAAAAATTGGAACTTTAAAAATAATTAAAATAGAACCAAGGAGAATAATACATCATTTTCTAAGCCTGTGTTCTTGCATTTTCACCAGTATCCTCCTAGATGAGCACCTGTGGCTCAGAGAGAACGTTTGATTTATCAACTGGGAGGAGCTTGACCACGAAGTCTGGTGGGCATTCTTTGCAGCAGTGTTTACACGTGTTAGCTGCACATTGCAATCACCTGGGCACTTAGGACAATCCTAATGCCTGAATTCCACCCCTGGAGTCCCTGATTTAGTTGGTGCAAACTGGGTGTGGATTTTTTTTGTTTGTTTTTAATCTCCCCAGGAGATTTTAACATGTAGCCAAGATGGTATGGCCAACTCTCTTTGATGCCTTTGGAAAATTAGATTATTTGCTTAATTTAGCACCATGTCCCTGGTGGAGAACTGAAAAACTGAAATACACTCCGTGTGTGTGTGTGTGTGTGTGTGTGTGTGTGTGTGTGTGTGTGTGTGTGTGTGTTCTTAATCAATTGACTCAGACATCCCCCAGTAGCTACTTGTGTTATAATTACAGAAAAGTTTTCAAAATTGCCTATGTTAAGCAATGGATTCAGGTAGATGTTTAAGCTACGATACTCAGAGAATTTCCAGAAAACAAATATATGTGCCATTAGGTATATAACAGAAATCAACGTGTTCAATTTGCCTTAACTCACTATTAGTATTTACAACACAAATGGGTTCTAGGAATGGTTTGAACAGGGTCTTATAATCAGCATTGAATGAGATTATTAACATTTCATCGGGAAGAGCAGGATGAAGGGAGAGAGGGAAGAAGGGAGAGAGGATTCGCTGGATTTCCTGTTTGACTTTTTCATGGCAGGCTCTAGAATAGAGGTCCCAAACGCATGTACTCCCAAAGCCAAATATGTGATGTAAATGAAAGAAGTAAGCCCCGTAGACATTAAAGCAAAATTTCCACTTGAGGAGAGAGAGTTGCTACACAGGTCCAGCCAAATATTGCCATGATGAAATTGGGCAATAATTCTCAGTTTTTAGTAGAAAGTAGAAATGCATCAGGTGGTTAGAGCGCAGAGTTATAACACTAAGGGCAAGGGTTCAGGTCCCCTTACTGGCCAGCTGCTTAAAAAAAGAAAAAGAAAGTAGAAATGCAGATTTTTATGTAAACTTCTCAGTTATAAAACATAGCACCAGTTTTTAACTTCTGAAGCTCCAGAATGAAAACTGAGGTTATCCATGATTCACTTCTTGGTTGCTAACTGCTATGGTCTGAATGTATCCCTCCAACATTCATGTTGAAATCTAATCCCTATTGTGATGGTATTGAGATGGGCCTTTTGAGAAGTGATTAGGTCATGAGATCTCTTCTTTCTTGAATGGGATTAATGCCACGTGAGAACACATAGAAAGTGCCATCTATGAGGAATGGGCCCTCACCAGACATTGAACCTGCTGACATCTTGATCTTGGACTCTCCAGCCTCCAGAACTGTGAGCAAGAAAATTCAGTTGTTTGTAAATTACCCAGTCTAAGGTATTTTTGTTATACCAGCAGGAATAGACTAAGATAATACATCCCTCCATCAAGTCTGGTCTTCTATCAAAATACTTTGGACAATTATCCCTGGAAAGCAAATATTGGTCAAATAAGGGCACTTGGGATAATATCTAATATTTTTATTATACTTTAATTTTTGAAACAGCTCTGTTACATATATGCTGTTATCATCTACATTATCTACAATTTACAGAAAATGAAACTATGGCTCAGAGAGATTCTTATTCCTGCATTGTTTGGAGACTTCCCTTGACTGTGCTGTCTACTCATTGGATTGTAATGTGTGCATACGTATGCTATGGTTGCCAGTTTCCTCAAATGAAGAAATTTTTCACTGACCTTCCCATGAACTGCTTAGGATACATTTGATAAACAAATATCTCTATCTTTGCAAAACATCCTTCTTCCTTTTGTGAAGATGGTATTGGTGAATAGGCAAATTTTCTTCATGACGTATAACTAACAGTAGTTTACCATTTAAAAAAAAGTAGCTCTATTTATCTCAAAACTTTATTAAAATCAATATGAGAAATATAATTTCAAAGAGCATTTAATCATATGTGAAGATGCCAATAAAATAATAGGCACTAAATTTAAAAAGCAGAATTATTTCTTTCTTAAATTGCGTTCTTAAATTTTTTTCTTCAATTTTCCATAATGAGGATATATGAATGTTATAATCAGTGAAATCATTTTAAATAAAGAAATACAATTTGAGATCATTTTTATTCTTAAAATCACAGGTTTCTTGTTCTTGATTTTTCTGGCTTCAGCTTTTGGATTTATCATCAACTGGCCACTGACTACTCTCACCTTGAAATCACCATTTATAAGACTAAATTAATTTTTCTCTTAAGCCAAACTACCCCTGTTGACATCCCTATTTCTGTCTCCTTTTCCCCATGCCCCAACTCATGAATTTTTTTCAGTTTGTCTCCAGCTACTCATTTCTTCCATAATGTGTTTTCCCCCAGCATTAGGTCTTTGTCTCCTCAACTTGGAAGTTGTCTCCACATGGAATCCTTATATTTGGGTTCTCACACTTCCAGCTACTCACTACCACTGCCAGAGCAATCTTCCAAAAGCACATTTTGGTCATGTCACTTCCTTGCTCAAAAACCAATTACATGACTTGTTAGAAAACCAGCTTATTTCAGGTCTAGTGCAGGGTAAGTTCAAAGTGAGCCTGGGACATCTTGTGCCAGAAAGCAAGGAAATATTCCAAGAAGGATAGGGTATGTCAAAGGGCACAGGAGTTGACTGAAAGGGATGTTCCCACCATCCAAATTTGTACCATCTGAATAGCTAAAAGAATAATAATAATTATGGATGATAGCACATTAAATTAGAAAATCTATAAGTCCACAATAATACAGAAAGAGAAAGGCAAAGGACAAAGAAATGGGAAATGGAAGTTCTTCTGTGCATAAAACGATAATTTATAAATGCAGATAAATGATAGAATTATAAAAGCAGCATATTACAATTCCCATGTGATCACTTGTGATCAATAGATACGCAGATCATCAGTGGATGCTAAATCCATCAGTTGAAATGTTGTTAGGAAACAGAATATGATACTGTCTCAAAGTATTATCTCACCAATTATTTACTAATTGAAAAGTGGGAAATGTACCTTTACAGAGGAGAGATCTGAAGGACGCCCTTAATCAAGAGACCAAAGTTAGCACCACAACAGCATGAGAGGCCCACAGTGTGCACCACACAAATCGAGTATTCTTGCCAAAATGTTTGAATCCAATTGTGAGGAAACAATCAGAAAAACCCAAAATGTGGGACATTCTACAAGACAACTGGTTGGGATTCTTCAAAAAATATTTGATATCACGAAAAACAAAGAGAACTAGTGCAGATTAAAGGAAACTAAAGAGATGTAATCTTGTACATAAACCTTCATGGTCCTGTACAAAAAAGTAAAAATCAGTTACAAAATAATAGAATATTTTTATTTTTAGGAGTCGTATGGTGATATATTTAGAGGTGAGATATAATGTCTGTAACCTACTTTCAAATGGTTCAGCAATAAAAATGTGTAAATAAATAAACATGTTTGTATGTACACATACATATATGTATATGTGTATACATATACAAATGTGTGTGTGTATACACATACACACAGAGAGTGAGAAAACAAAAACAAACATGGCAAAATATTCACAGTATGCGAATCTAGATAAAGGGTCTGTAGGGGTTCATTGTACAGTACTATACCTTCAATGTCATAGATTTGAAAATTTTCTTTTAATAAAAGGCTGTGGGAGGTGGGGTGGGTGGGAAGCCCCTTGCCCTGAAGAATAAAGTCCAGACTCCTTTCTCTGGCATTCAAGACCATCCGTGGCCTGGATCTGCCAAGCTGCAGTCACTGTGTAAGCTACTTGAAGGCTGAATTGTGTCCCATCAACTGCATTTGCCCAGCATTAGCACCATGCCAATCTGGTCTTCAGAAGCTTCACCCCTCACTCATCTGAATGAACCCCCTCTTAGATCAGACCATCTGCCTACTATCTGACAACTCCACTTGCACCCATCGGCCTATGACTGTTGCTCATTCTCTTAATGAAAACACCGTCCTCCCAATCAATCCTATCCTCACCTGAGTATGAATATAAACATCTATGCAGATATTAAAATATCACCTTCACAAGAGAAAAAGGCGGGGGTCATAGCTTGTAATTCTTAGAGAACCCACCCTTCCTAGAAAATAACAGGTGCTTTGACTGTTTTTCGATTGATCCCATCCTTTTACTGCATTTCTGTAAGACGTGGTCTCTGTTTGATATCAAAATTCCAGGAAAAAAGGAAGAAAATTAGTAAATTCCCTAATTACCTATAGGTGGTACCAAACAAAAAGTCATTAAATAACTTATTTTTAAGATCAGATAGGTTTGAATTACATTTTTCCATTTTTATGTGGGCATTCACTGTCACATAGACTGCAGTGGGCTTGGATCAGTAGGGGGAGGTACTTAATCTGATAATTTATCCACAATATCCCCTTGTCTCATTCTATGACACTAACCTTCTTCTATGTTTAATTTAGACACTGCTGTCAATGATCTTTTCTGCCCTTGGAATTGCTTTCTCTGGATACTGCCTGGTTATTTCTGCTTTGGGTCTTGTCCAGGGCCCATACTGCCGCACCCTCAACGGCTGGGAGTATGCCTTTGAAGGCACTGCAGGACGGTAAGAAATAATTCCCCAAACCAAGAAGGTCAGAAAATGAGAAACACCTGCCTATTTTCCATGATCACTCTGGAGCTCCACGTGGCTCCCATAGTGCAGAATCTTCCTGTTAGTTTACTAATATCCAGACCAACTTATTCCTGCACGGATCTTTGTTTAGATGTTTTTTCTCCAGTCCTTTAATACCATATGCATTCAACATTTTGAGGCTGTCATGGAGATATCCAAATGAAAGGTGTGTTTCTTGCATACTTCGGATTAGGGCTTCATGGTTATTGTGGTCTGGTAACTGCTAGAGCTTGGGGCCTGAGTGGTTCTAGTGCCTCAGTCTTGTTTTGTTGCCAGACACATGATCTGTTACAGATGGGAAAGGTCTTGGCTGGGAGAGAATAATGGTGCCCTTGGATGGCGCCACTCTGGGCTATGGCAGCAGGAGAGACACAGAGATAGAATCAAGTAGGGCAGACAGGGAAGTGTGGTCTGAGACCCAGGAATGTGACAAGGTGCAGGAGTTTGTGGAAGGAGCCAAGAGCTTACCTACCATGTACTGAAGAAGGATCTAGAGAGTTAGCCTTGCTCAGAAGGCTGGTAGTTCAGTCAGGTGTCGAGCAACCCAATCCTGGATCTCAGAATTTCTCACACAGGCCTTGTGCTGGGTTTATTGGGCTACCAGCACCTACAGAGGCAGCTCAGGAGGTAGCAGGGCCCAGAAAGAGATACAGGAGAGGCCCACTGATTCTCTCTTTGTCTTTATCCGATGCTCAAAATTCTGATGGAATAAAATGAGGACGTTTCTGTCTATGTTCTCAACTCCCCATGATTGGCTGGCTCTATTGTTCAAAGGTCATGTCTGTCTGAGGTCTTACATGCACACTGAGGCCTGCACGGCAAAGCTGCTTCTGTGCCATAGCTGCCTTTATTCTGAAGGTTCCACAAGGTGCCACACGCTATAGTCTCTTTTAGTAAGCACAGGTCAGGAGAATCTAGACAATAACTTCAGGCCCTACTGAGCAATTGGGGGAGACACTCCTGTGGGTTTTAAGGGGCTTAGGAAAGAAGACCCTCATGTAGAAATTCCCAATGGGTGCAGAAAACCTCTTTTTTATGCTGTCAACTCCTGAACTTTTCCCTACCCCCAAACCAAAGAAGACTCCCCTTTCAAATGCGTGAATCACAGGCTGCTCACTGCTCCTTAGGCTGTCCTTGATGTTTGCTTTCACCTTTCCATCTATATGAAAATATTTAAAGGTGACACAATGTTTGGAGGCCGTTCCAGGAAGCTAAGTCTCTCATTTCCTAGATCAGTTTCCAAGTCATGGTAAATGCAGGGGGAGACAAGTATTAATATTGAATAATATCTCAGTTCTGCATTTGTGCATTTATTCAGTAAATATTTATTGAGCACCTATGTCCAGGCCTTAGGCTAGGTGCTAGAAAATCAGAGATAAATTACGCAGGTTCCCTTCCCTTTAGAAACTCACTCAGACCTGACAGAACATTGTACTGAGCCGGAAGCCTTAGGGTAAATGTTACCCTTGGATCACAGGTCTTTGATGCTTACAGATCTGGATTCAGATCCTCACCCCACACCTCTTAGTTGTAAGATGAATGACCTTAGACAAATATCTGGACATCTCTGAGCCTCTATAAGTTGGGAATAATAATCATTTCTACCTCACAGAATAGAGAATTAAGTGAGATGAAATAAATTCTCACGACATGCCAGGTTTTATTATTAGCATCATTATCCTGCATATTCCTTTCTGATATGACATGCTCCATCTGCCATGTGCCAGGTCAAGCCACTAGCATGTTGGCTAGTGAGGATCCTGCATCAGCTTTCATTCAACAGATATTTGTTGATCATTACAATATGTCAGGCACTGCCTTAGGTCTTAGAAACCTGGCCATTAAGAAATGAGTAAAATATAATCAGTGCTCTCAGAGTAAACAGACTGGGAGGGAAATGGGAACAAGTACAGATACAGACACAGGTATAGACAGAAATACAACAAATGAAGTAAATGCTGTGGCAGAGCTATATGTGGAGGCTGTGCAGGGAGTGGGTGTCAGGGAAACTTCTCTATTCCTTCCCGACCCTGCTAGTGCATATGATTCTCTGTAGTTTACAAGAAGGAAAAAACAGTACCACAGTCTGGGAGAAAAACAGAAACCCTGCAAGTCCTCTTGTTGTAAAGGGTAGGATAATTTGTGCAGAGCAGGTACCGGCAACAGTCTAAGGTAAGGATTTGGAGATATGCGTTTTCTCAGTGGCTGTGACTGAGGGTATGAGATAGGTTTAGGGAAATTGTAACAGAAAACCACATCTGTACTGTGCTTTATAGGTTCCAAAGCATTTTTACACACTTCTCCTTGCATATTCACAATAACCCTGGGGTTAGGTATTTTAGTGCCGTTATCAAGATAAAACTCTCGAGATCAGAGGGGTCAAGTCCCTTGCCCCAGGTCTTACAGACCCAAGAGCTCTGACTTCATATTTAGTGCCATTTACCACTTGATATAAGGGCCATTAGAAATATCAAGAAATTCTCAGAGTGCCTCTGAGTGTCCTGGAGCATTAGAGAGTAGGAAATCAAGAAAGGGAGAAAAAAGAAGGTTGAAAGGGAGTAGGAGAGAAGTGGAGGAGGGAGAAAGAAAAAAGAAGAGGTCATGGTGGTGAGAGTGGTTACCAAAGCAGAGAATTAATCTCAGGCACCAACACCCACAGCCACTTGGCCAGCACTCAGACTGCCTGACGCTGTTCTCAGAAGAGCCAGCTTGTCTCTCTCTCTCTCTGTCTCTCCACATATATACATATCATCTATGATATGATATCTGTACATATCATATATACGTAAACATCTATGCCCCGTAAATGTGTTTGATTGCTTTTGTTTGGGATTTTTATTTTTTTGAGGAGAGCAGTTCTCCATTTCAATTTAGTTGAACAGAGAAGTGCTGCAGGCCATTGCACACCTAGAAGTGAGTCAGGTTGATTCAGCGTGATTTTAAGACTGTCTTGGGAGTGGTTTAGTTTTCACACTTCCGTGCTGAACTAGACTGATTGAAACTTTCGATTTGTTGTGTTCCCACTCCATAATCTAACTCTTCTTCACAGCTGTGGGACTGCAATGTTCTAAAGCAGAGTTTCTCACGACGTGAACCCAGAGCAATGGCAGCAGCACCATTTGGGGACTTAGGAATGCAGTCTCAAGCCTCATCCAGACCTTCTGAACCAGAAACCCTTGGTGGGGTCCAGCAAGCCCTGTATTTTAACCAGCACTCCAGATAATCCTGACACAGACTCAACTTTGGAACAGAGTTGAGGAATTTCAAGCAGAACATCTCCTATTTTGTCACATGTGTGATTTTATGTCCAGGGCAAGCTTAACCCTGTCCTTGACAGCCCTGGCCAATTTCTGGACCCTAGAGAATGGGCTCTCTCTAGCTCTCTTGGTATTGATACTAGCTGCCTTTTATTGCTATTGAACTCTTTGGTGCATGCCTTGCCTCCTAATTGAATTGGAATTGCCTTGAAGGTGGGCATTGCATTCACAATAAGCTGTCTAGCTCAGTGCTATGTATAAAATGCGTTCAATATATGTATCTGAATGATTTTTAAATATATTAATTAGTATTTAATATTACTATATATTCAATCAAATATATTAATTTCCCAAACATATAAGTTCCTGTAGCCTTCATTCTCGGAGCAAGTATGTAGACTTGGCAGTGGGTCTCGTTGACCATTTCCCTTCCCTCTCTCAGTTTCCTCACAGATTCCAGCATATGGATTCAGTGCCTGGAACCTGCACATGTCGTAGAGTGGAACATCATTTTATTTTCCATTCTCATAACCCTCAGTGGGCTTCAAGTGATCGTCTGCCTCATCAGGGTAGTCATTCAATTATCTAACATATCGTGTGGAACCTATTCAGTCATAATCCAGGTAACAGATCCTCACTGCACCTGTCCCTCTTCCATTTTACCCCCACTTCCCAGGATTCAACTAGTCTTGTTGAAAAGTCTTTAGAATTCCATTCTATGTTTACCATTTCTACTGCCCTCATCATTACTCAGTGTCAAATATCTCACTTTTTTCTGATATCCTATTGTGTCTGTTGGCTTATCTATATGGATTGGATAGACTGAATAATTGTAAAATCCACTGTGTTGTATGGTGAAAACAGCCTAAGTGTTTTGAATGAGCAGCATTTCAGTGCTCTATGTAAAGATAACCCAAAACACAAAGAAGTTTTGCTATTTATTAAAATCCTCCTGTTCATAAGATAATCAAAGGCTCAGAACCTTATCCCATTGAAATAATTTTTCTTTTAAATGAGCGCATTAGCGAGTGCTTTTGAAGAGGCGAAATATGTCTTTATCCTACTGAAACTACTTCATCTGTTAAAATACTAATGTTAATTTAGTTATGGTTGAAACTGCTAAACCTATTTAACAAGTCCAGAGAAAAAACAAATCACATACGAGATAACTTGCATTTTGTTTAACAACGTGTAATGTATAAACCCTTCCTAGCAGCTGCAGATAGACATTTTCCCATTCAATCATGTTTTGAATATAAAATATGTTTAAGTTTCTACCTGGATTGTGGATAATCAATCAAGCTAAATTCATACCTTTACTCCTTTTGTTTTTACTTTTTCCTGTAGCCTGGAATCATTTGAAGAAGTACAAGACTGTATTCCATTATCAAGACTTGGCCACCTATCTAAGTTCTAGATCTACTGTATAGACTTGAGGGCAATATTCAGGTGACGGTGTTTTCTCCATTTGGTGTTTATTATGCTCATTTGTGAAATTTACAATCCTCACTGGAAGTGCCAATCATCCCACACTTCCATTTAGAGTATTTTTCTAAGTAATATGTGTCAGGAAATTTAGAAATGTTTATATCCTTTGATCAAGCACATTTGTTCCCAAGAATCTATACTATGGAAATAAATAAGAATATGAGATAAAACTTTATGGAAATTGTATATTGCAACATTATTTAATACTCAGGAAAATTAAAAATACCCCCAAATTCTAACTTTAGGGGAAGGATTAAATAAAGAGGGGTACATTATTTGTGAAATTATACGGTCATTACAAGTGAATTTTTGAAGATTATAAATAATGCTACATGAAAAAGCAGGTTAAAAGTTTATGTTTACAGTATAAGCATAACTATTTAAAATAAGCAAAATATCAAATAATCAAAATTTAAGATAAAAACTAAATCTAGAAGGAAACACACCAAAATGTCAACTATGGTCAATTTGGGTCATAGATGACCCTTCTTCCTACTTTTTGATATTTTCCAAGTTTTCTTTATTGAATACATTTTACTATAATTATTTTAAAACTCAGATCTTTACTATTAAAAGTTTCCTATTTTTTCAACCTTTAAAGCCAAATGCTCTTTTCACATATTTCCCAACACTGACTATCTGTAGACATCATGGAATGACACTTCAATCAACACTCAATGAGGAAAGTAGTGATAAGGATAAGCCAAAAAGAATTTTATATAAATTTATGTACTCTAACTAAATGCTTGGTCTTACTTTCTCACTCCTAGTGGTAAGTGTAGAGGACTAGAAGAGGTAGCCTTCAAATAAGTGGGCTAAAGAAAATGACCATTGGCCTGTCGATTCCTGTGTCATGGGGATTTACCTCTACCTGTATTTACTTTTTAAAAAAATTTTAAGTAGAATATTTACAAACTTTTCACCTATACATGCCATGACTTCCTTGAGGACAGCAGCCATGTCTTACATTTTCCTGTTGTCTATAGGGTCTGGCACACAGTGGGCCCAGTAGGCACTCAAGGCTGCACATTCGTGCCAGGGCCTTCTGCTCTCCATGGCTGCTCTACTGAGCACTGTCTCTATCACAGGCTCACTGTGCCTCAACACTTCTGCCACTTCACCACTGCTCTCCTCCATAGGCACTGTCAACAATGTTTTGTCAACACCTGCTCTGTGCCAAAGCTGACAGTATTCTGAGGGAGAATGCATTTCTCCTAGTGCCTGCTGTGCCAACAGCCCCAACTTTTAAGGGAAGCCGCCCTCTCCACAGCCCTTGCTGAAGCAAGTGTCTTGAAAGCAAGCCATGATAACATGCTGCGTGACCCCATGCCCTGAGCCTAGCTGGCTGAATTGGCATGGGCCCCAGAGCTATGGGCAGCCTACTGCTCTACTAGTGGCTTCTGACTTAGCCTAGAGTGAAACATTGTCCAGACAGGATTGGTGGTTATTCTAGCTTGAGGGTTAGAACTAGGAAGCCAAGAATGAAGCAACTCAAACATTGCTGTCAGAGAAATGATTAAGGATGAAGAAGAAAACCAACATACAGAGAGTACCTGAATCATGTTAATAACGGTGTCTACTTGGAAGGAAGACTCATGGTCCCGTGGTCCCTAAAACTGTCCTGTCCACGATGAACATAGACAGTGGACATGAGGCCTGGATTCTGCGCTTGGATTCCTGGATAGTCTCTCCTTTTTATTACTGTGTGGATCACTTCAGTAAACGCCACTACTAAGTCAGTGCAGCTCCATTCATTGCAACTACAATGACCCAACCAAAGTCTCCCCTTTGTAGATGCTGTGTTAGAGGGATCCTAAGGCAGAGATAGTTAGGCTGCAGAGTTTTATTTAATTTTATTTTAAAACTCTCACTTGTAACACTCCATTTTCCAAAGGACTTGAACATGAGTTCTGTAGGACCTGAGCCAGGAAACAAACCCAAGCTACAGACACATGTTATACTCAGAGGGGCCCCTCCCCTCTGACAGCCCAAGAATTTCTTACACTATCAGGCCCATAAACTTGTCATGTCCAGCACCCTCTTTTTTAAGTTCTCCCAAAGACTTCTGAGCCCTCTTGTAAACAGACTTTTGGTGGGTCAACTCCACCAGTTTGTCAGACACACTCAGACTGTCCAAATCTTGTTTAGATTCAATATGGTACCACACATTGACTGCACTATAATGGATGTCAGATGAATGACTGCACCACAGGACTGAAAACATGCTCTAACAACAGGTGTACAGCCAAAAGCAGTATGGTACCTCTATCAGTAAAATTAAATTTTAACAAAGCCACCAAAAACTCTACATTTGAAGAATATATGCTGATGATGCGATTTCAAGTAAAGAAACTGGATAAAAATATGTGTGCAGTTTGAGCCCGAATTTTTAACTAACCATATAAGTACACGTAGACATGTACAAACCTTGAGATACATAGACAAAAGATTGTAAAAATATTTAAAAGTTAACAGTTAATAATTATCACCTGATGATGAGATTGTGAATTATATTTCTTTACATTGTTCAAGACTGTATTTTCAAAAATTTCCTTTGAAAATATGTTTCTTGAATTATTAGAAAAAATAAATGCTTTAAAAAATAAATTTAAAAAAGCAAGTATCTTCTAATCCTTTCTGTGAAATCCATTTAAGGAGCTGCAGATAGAAGAGAGTATATAGGTATGTGTGTGATAGCCCCTTTTCTTACTTTTTCTAAAAATACTCTTTCCGCTTTCTAAGTCTCAGAGACTATTGCCAGCTAATCATAATTGAGAATGATATCTATTTTATGCATTTCTACTTTTCTTATTTACCTCCTATTCTTCTTGCTTCCAGCTCATCATTCTTTTCTTAACATCTTAAATTGGATGCCTAGCTTATTAATTTTCAACCTTTTTTCTTTTCTTAAAATAAGCATGTAAGACTATACGTGTTTCTTTAAGCATCACTCTGGCTGCATCTAGCAAGTTTTGAAATGTATTTTCCTTATCATTCAGTTATAAATATTTTCCAGTTTTTCTTATGCTTTAGTTTTTGGTCCATGAGTTTTAAAATGTGCTTTAAAATTCTCAAATATATGAGGGTTTTTTTTTTGTTGTTGTTATTTTTCAATTTATTTCTAACTTAATTGAATGTGGTCATAGAAAGTGGTCTACATGATTCTGATAATTTGAAAATTTTCAAGATTTTTTTGTAAGTTTTCTTTGTGCTTAAAAAGCATGTGTTTTCTCTAAATACTGGGTGCAGGATTCTATACGAGTCCATTAGGTCAGTTGATAATTTTGTTGCTCAGATCTTCCATATCTTTCCTTTTTGGATGTTCGCTTGATCTCACGCTGCTGTGAGGATTAAATAAATGTGTATATGTATGTATACACACATACATATATTAATTTCTATACTTTTATTGATGTATGTATATCTTTCTCAGAAAATAGTGTTTGGCACATGGCTATGATTTATTAAGTAGCCTATAGCACAGTGGTATAGATGTAGTCTGGAGTCTGATCACTCTGTTCAGATCTGGGCTCTGCCTTATTAGCTGTGTGACCTTAGTCGAGTCCACTCCTGCTTTGATCCTATAAAACAGGAGTAGTAATAGGGTCGCTGTGAAGACGAAGTGGGTTCGCACAGGTAAAGCTCTGAGAACTGGGCTGACTTAACTCAGAATCCAGGTGCAGTTGAAACAGATTTGGGACGGCTGAGACCTGGAAATGCCACAAAAACAACAGAAAGGAAAGGAGATGGGGGATGGTCACAAGGTCACAGGGACAGCACAGGGTCAGAAGTTTGGGGAGAGAAAGATAGGAAGGTAAGAGGTAGGCATTGTTAGGCTGGACAAAGTGGCCAGGATGCCAGCACTTTCCTACTTCCTTCTGACACATGCTTGGAGACCATGAGCTTAAAGTCGTCATACTTGAAGTCCTAAAACTCCCACCTTTGGCTCATTCATTTCCATCCCACTGAAAAGCTATAAGGAACAGGGGCAATTCAGGTTACTATTAGGAAAACTACAACTACTTGTATCCAGACTCCTGACAGTTCTGTTTCCTGCTCTGTGAGGTGAGACTGGGAATTAGGAAGAAGTTTCTAGTCCCGGAAGATATCTGGCAAAAATTTAAGACAAGGAGTCAAGCTTGAGTGTGTGTAACAGGGAAGGTAGGGCAGGATACACAAACCTGGCTACCAAAATCTTTTACTTTAGAAAGAGCAGTGGATGTGGTGCCCGGCTACTCGGGTCAGAGACCACACCATGCCTACTCCAAGGAACTTAACCAATTCAAATAAAATGCATTTTCTGGGTTAAGATGAAAACACACCCACCCACCCACTCACCCCCCCCCACACACACACCCATAATTCTACTTATGCCCCAAACAGCATTAAATTTACAAGTAAGTTCTTAAGACAAAACCACAAATATGGGGAGATCAGGAGAGGAGACATCAGCAATAACATTTCGGAAGCTACAGAGCACACTGATGAGAGATAACTAATAAAACCAACTCAAGAAACGTGAAAATCATGAGCTGTCAGTGTGGGAAGCTGGGGGCCAACCTGATTTATACCGCAGAATGCTCAAATGGCTCCCAATGTGGTGGGAGCAGATACCTCTGGATCTAGGAGTAAAGGAAGACCACCAAAACAAGAAGGGTTTTGTGAATTCCTGTATCCCTTCTCCTCTCCATGCCACCAAGAAGTGCTTATGCTCTGGAAAGGGTAAAATAGAGGGTCTCTGAGTCAGAGGAGATGAGATGCACTGAAGGTATGGATACTGCACCAAATCAGAGAGATTAAGTGACTGGTGTATCCTGGATCAGCTGAGGACACTCATTTCACTCTGCAGAAATGCTTCTCTGCTTAAGTCCGAGAGCTTCCAGGTGGGCCATGGAAGTTTAAAAGCAGAATAGACAGAGTAGCTCACTCTGCCTGGCATACTCTCGTCAGACATCAGTTCCTGGTCCACACCACAGGTTTGCTAGCTTCCCTGTGTCTGGTGAGCCCTGCTTTTTTTTTTTTTTTTTTTTTATAAGGAGTCATTTTTGACTTTCTGAGAAAGACCCTTGAACCTGCAGGTATGGGTTCAGCTCATCTTCTCCCAGGAACCTTCATCTACCAGTGGCACAGTTTCTCTTCCCTCACACAGATAGGTTTATGTGTGCTATTCTTTTTTCTTCAAAAATAAGCAATATATTGTTCAGAGTTAGAACTACGGGTGTTAAATTAATACAGAAGAGAATAGTTTGCTTTTCAGAGCATGAGATGTGTTCTTTTAGCTTTTCTGTATTTTGGAACTTTAAGCTGAAAAGTAGGAGTGTGGGTGTAAAAAAAAAAGTCTTTAAAACACAAAAATGAATGAAATGTGTGTGAAGTAGATTATGTCCCCCCAAACTCACTGAAACTTGAATTGTGTCCCCCAAATTTTATGTGTTAGAAACTTAGCCCCACTGTGACTGTTAACAGGGTGAGAAATCCTATTATGATAATCAAAAGCTGGAGCCTTGAAGAAGTGATTGGATTGTAGGACTGTGCAGTAGTGAATGGATTGAAAAGGGTGGTCAGGGGCGTGTTTCTGAGGGCTTTAAAAGAAGAGGAGAGTCAGTCTCTCTCTCTCTCTCTGCTCTCTTTGCTTCCACCATCTTGCAATGTGAGATCCCTGGGTCACCGTCACCACCACCAGATGGACTTTGGACTTCTCAGCCTCCGAAACTGTAAGCAATAAATTTTTTCTTTATAATCACCCAGTTCCAAGTATTTTGTTATAAGCAACAGAAATGGATTAATACAGAAAACTGGTATCAGAGAAGTCGGGTGTTGCTTATAACAAACACTTAAAAATGTGGAAACGTCTTTGGAACTGGATGTTGAGGAGATGATGGAAGAATATGGAGGAACAGGCTAGAAAAAGCCTAGATGCTGGTGAGTTTAGAAGGCAAGAAAACCAGGGAAAATTTGGAAAGTTTTAGAGACAGGTTAAATGGTAGTGACCAGAATGCTTATGGAAATACGGACTGTAAAGACCATTCTAAGGAGGTCTCAGACAGAAGAAGGAATTTACTGAAATCTGGGGCAAAGATCACCTTTGCTATGAACTGGCAAGGAACTTGGCTTCATTGTGTTCACACCCTAGGACTTTGTGGAAGATGGAACTTTACAGCTGTGAATCAGAGTATACGGCAGAAGAAATTCCTAAGCAGCAAAGCATTCAGGAAGCTGCATGGCTAATTGTAACAGCCTATGCTGAGTTATCGTGGCAAAGGCATGACATAAAGCCAGAATTTAAAAGGGAAGCAGAGTGTAAAAATTTAGAAAATTTGCGGCCTGGCCATGTGGTAAAGAAGCAGAGAGCATTTTCAGAAGAAAAATTCAATGGCACTAAGAAGATTAACACAAAAGAAGGGGATTATCAAGAGAAGGGGGAAAAGGCCCTGAAGGCATTGCAGAAACCTCTGGGGCCAACCCTTCCTTTTCAGGCCCAAAGGCCTAGGGAGACAAAATGGTCTTGGGTAACAGGCCTGGGAGCCCTCCACAGGCTCACCACCCAGGGCGACCTCAGGAAGCTGCTTCTAGCGCCAGGACCCCAGCTGCTTTGGCTGCTCCAGCTGTGGCTAAATTGGCCCCAGGTGTGGCTGGACCTGCAGCTTTGGAAGATACAAGCTGGAAGCCTTGGTGGCATCCACATGGTGTTAGGTCTATAGACCCACAGAATGCCAGAGCTGTGGAGGTTTGGGAGCCTCCACCCTGATTTCAAAGGGATGTATGGAAAAGTCTGGAGGCCCAGGAAGAGATCTGTCAAAGGGTCAGAGTCACCACATGGAGTCTTCACTAGAGCAATGCTGAGCAGAAATGTGGGTTCAGAGTTGCAGCAGAGAAACCTCAACAATGCGATGCCTATTGGAGCCATGAGAGTGGGACCTCCATGGAGACCCCAGACCTGTGGAGCTACCAGATTGGAACACCAGCCTGGGAGAGGTGAAGTGTTGCCTTCAATCAGGAAAGCCACAGGAGTGTAGCTGCCCAAGGACTTGGGGACCCAACACCCACACCAGCATGAAGAGGAGGTTGAACATGGACTTAAGGTACCTGATTCACCAGCCTTGATATTTATTGCCTGCCCTGCTGGGTTTTGGACTTGTTTGGGACCTGTTGCCCCTTTGTTTTGGCCTATTTCTCCCTTTTGGAATGGGAATATGTACCCTATGCTTGTCCCACTATGTCATCTTGGAAGTAGATAACATGTTTTTAATTCACAGATGAAACTTTGAATTTTGGACTTTTGAGTTGAAACAAGTTAAGACTTTGGGGATGAAATGAATGTATTTGAATGTGAAAAGGACATGAGTTTTGGGGGGCCAGGGGTGAAATGTAGTGGATTGAATAATGCCCCCCAAAACTCACTGAAGCTTGAATTGTGTCCCCCAAATTTTATGTACTAGAAAATTAGCCCCCACTGTGACTGTTAAGAGGGTAGGAAATCCTATTACTGTAATTGAAAGGTGATTGGATTGTAGGACCATGCAGTTGTGAATGGATTAAAAAGGGTGATCAAGGGTGTGGTTCTGAGGGCTTTAAAAGAAGAGGAGAGTCTATCTCTCTTGCACTCTCTCTGCTCCCACCATCTTGCATCTTGCAACGTGAGACCCCTGAATCACTGTCATCACCACCAGATTGTCACTTCTTGCTGTGTGATGGAGACTCAAAGATTACTCAGAGCCCAAATATTAAGAGGAATGAGAAGCCCAAAGGGACTGCACAGAGAAAACTCCCTCAAGAAGGGAGAAACAAGGCATAGCCCCAAGTTGGTATTTGCTTCAGCTTTTATTGTAAAGACAAGGAAATACAAGAGAAAAAACAACTTATCAAAGGAATGAAAAGAAATTGGCTACTGGGCAATCTCTGGAAAACATCTTGAGAAACAAAGGGGAGGGAGTAAAGCTGGATAAGAAATTACCTTAATGTTCTTATGTAATCTAGCAGAACATCCTTGAAGATCTTTGCTGTGCTAAGCGCTTTTGCACTTTGAACAATCCCTGTTCTGCCTCAGATCTCTTATTTATAGTAAGGGCTTTTTTTTTTTTTTTTTAATTTTATTTTGTCGATATACATTGTGGCTGATTATTGCTCCCCATCACCAAAACCTCCCTCCCTTCTCCCTCCCCCCTCCCCCCCAACAATGTCCTTTCTGTTTGCTTGTCGTATCAACTTCAAGTAATTGTGGTTGTTATATCTTCTCCCCCCCCCCGGTTTTTTTTTTGTGTGTGTGTGTGGATTTATATATTAATTTTTAGCTCCCACCAATAAGTGAGAACATGTGGTATTTCTCTTTCTGTGCCTGACTTGTTTCACTTAATATAATTCTCTCGAGGTCCATCCATGTTGTTGCAAATGGCCGTATTTCATTCGTTTTTATAGCTGAGTAGTATTCCATTGTGTAGATGTACCACATTTTCCATGTCCACTCTTCTGATGATGGGCATTTGGGCTGGTTCCAACTCTTGGCTAATGTAAAGAGTGCTGCGATGAACATTGGGGAACAGGTATACCTTCGACTTGATGATTTCCATTCCTCTGGGTATATTCCCAACAGTGGGATAGCTGGGTCGTATGGTAGATCTATCTGCAATTGTTTGAGGAACCTCCATACCATTTTCCATAGAGGCTGCTCCATTTTGCAGTCCCACCAACAATGTATGAGAGTTCCTTTTTCTCCGCAACCTCGCCAGCATTTATCGTTCAGAGTCTTTTGGATTTTAGCCATCCTAACTGGGGTTAGATGGTATCTCAATGTGGTTTTGATTTGCATTTCCCGGATGCTGAGTGATGTTGAGCATTTTTTCATATGTCTGTTGGCCATTTGTATATCTTCCTTAGAGAAATGCCTACTTAGCTCTTTAGCCCATTTTTTAATTGGGTAGCTTGTTTTCTTCTTGTAAAGTAGTTTGAGTTCCTTATATATTCTGGATATTAATCCTTTGTCAGATGTATATTTTGCAAATATTTTCTCCCACTCTGTTGGTTGTCCTTTAACTCTGTTAATTGTTTCTTTTGCTGTGCAGAAGCTTTTTAGTTTGATATAATCCCATTTGTTTATTTTTCCTTTGGTTGCCTGTACTTTTGGGGTCGTATTCATGAAGTCTGTGCCCAGTCCTATTTCCTGAAGTTTTTCTCCTATGTTTTCTTTAAGAAGTTTTATTGTTTCAGGGTGTATATTTAAATCCTTAATCCATTTTGATGAATATAGATGCAAAAATCCTCACTAAAATACTAGCAAACAGAATACAGCAACACATACGTAAAATTATTCATCACGATCAAGTGGGATTCATCTCAGGGATGCAAGGTTGGTTCAACATACGCAAATCAATAAATGTGATACACCATATTAATAAACTCAAACAAAAGGACCATATGATCATCTCTATAGATGCTGAAAAAGCATTTGATAAAGTTCAGCACTCATTCATGACAAAGACCCTCTATAAGTTAGTTATAGAGGGAAAGTATCTCAACATAATTAAAGCCATATATGGCAAACCCACTGCCAATATCATCCTGAATGGGCAAAAGCTGAAAGCTTTTCCTTTAAGAACAGGAACTAGACAAGGATGCCCACTCTCACCACTCCTATTCAACATAGTGTTGGAAGTACTAGCCAGAGCAATCAGAGAAGAGAAGGAAATAAAGGGCATCCAGATTGGAAAAGATGAAATCAAACTGTCCCTGTTTGCAGATAACATGATCCTATATATCGAACAGCCTAAAACCTGTACAAAAAAACTGTTGGAATTGATAAATGATTTCAGCACAGTAGCAGGATACAAAATCAACACACAAAAATCAGTAGCATTTCTTTTCTCCAATAGTGAACATGCAGAATGAGAAATCAAGAAAGCCTGCCCATTTACAATAGCCACAAAATAAATAAAATATTTAGGAATTGAGTTAACCAAGGATGTGAAAAATCTCTATAATGAGAACTACAAACCACTGCTGAGAGAAATTAGAGAGGATACAGGAAGATGGAAAGATATCCCATGCTCTTGGATTGGAAGAATCAACATAGTGAAAATGTCCATACTACCCAAAGTGATATACAAATTCAATGCAATCCCCATCAAAATTCCAAAGACATTTTTCTCAGAAATGGAAAAAACTATCCAGACATTTATATGGAACAATAAAAGACCACACATAGCCAAAGCAATGCTGAGCAAAAAAAAATAAAGCTGGAGGCATAACACTACCTGACTTTAAGCTATACTACAAAGCTATAATAACCAAAACAGCATAAAAAAACAGTACTGGCATAAAAACAGACACACTGACAAATGGAATAGAATAGAGAATCCAGAAATCAACCCACACACTTACTTCCATCTGATCTTTGACAAAGGCACCAAGCCTATTCACTGGGGAAGGGTCTGCCTCTTCAGCAAATGGTGCTGGGATAACTGGATATCCATATGCAGGAGAATGAAACTAGATCCATACCTCTCACCGTATACTATAGTAAGGGCTTTTGCCCTATGTAAGTTCCCTCGTCTTTCTCAATCTTAACATTCCTACACTCCTCCACACCAGATGGACTTTGGACTTCCCAGCCTCAGAAACTGTAAACGATAAATTTCATTTTCTTTATAAATTACTCAGTTACAAGTATTTTGTTACAGGCAATGGAAACGGACTGATACACTGTGTGAATCAGAAGACTTGAAAATGTGCTATTAAAAGTGCTTTTGTAAAAGTATAAAACAGCTCTTAATATAGTGTGATATGTTTTAAGCATAATGATATTGAAAGACCACTTCCAAGGAGATGAAAAATTATGCTTTTCAAATGATTCACCCATAATAAAGAATTGATTCTATTAACATCTAAAGTCAAATACCCAGCTTGTATGTAAATCCTTGAAAGGGCTGTTTTGTACCCAAGCCTACCTTTCTCTAATGAAAGCTTCTTTTTTTATTTTTAAGAGCCAATATTCTAGATAAAAGTTTTAAAAACTATTCCATATGTTTAAAAGTTTCTTTAGTTAGATTTGTATCTACATTGCCTTTCACAATTTTCATTATAAACACGCAAGAATCTGGTGTTTATTTGAAGTGACCACTTACGATGTTAGTCCCCATTCAAACATTTCTTCCATGTGACACAAATATCTCTATCCGTTGCACCAGTACTCATATATTTGTTGCTCTCATGGTGTAAACAGAGTGCTAATAAGTGCCAATAGCAGGATTTGAAAGTTACTGAAAGTGATGGGGAACTACTGAAATCACACATAAAGTTTTGACAAGGATCTGGCAGAGTTAGACTAGTAAATATTTGAAGAAAAGAAAGTCAAAAATGATGGTGACAGGTTATGTGTGTCAAAAGAATGATGTGATCATCATAGATTAAAGAGACTTTCTTGAAAAAATTGAAGTAGCCTCTAATATTTAGACAAAATGACCCAATTTATGAAGGCCCTGCAAAAATCAAAAGTCAAATGAAGGACTTTATGTTGTGCTCTCCTGAAGCTCTGTCAACAAACACTGTGACATTCAAATCAGATGATGCTTGATGCATTGTTAGTCCATTCTAAGATTTGGCACAGACTTACAAGCTTAATCAAAATTGCGTTAACTATTAAGTTGAACCATGTGAAGCTACCATTTTTATAAATAAAAAAATAAATTTAACCTAATATGAGTAGAAGATAAAATAAGCTTATTTTCTTAATTGGCTTCATTTCTCGTTATTAAGTCCTAAAAAAATATTTTGGAGTTTTCGTTTCCAGTCTCAAATAAATTTGCTTTGTGGCCATCCTTTAGTAACAATTATCTCTGGTTATTTTATCTACATTTGGGGTTACAATGGCATTGGGAGGGCAGAATTGGAATCCACCAACCACTTGCAACACTGCTTCAATGGAGAGTCATGCTGAGGTCCAAATGTTGAACTGTAAATTAATTTTTGCAGTCAAGCTATCTTTTCTTTTTTAGCTGACAGTATGCTAAGATCTATGACTATGACATACAGTAAATGTTTTAATAAGAAACACATCAGCACGTGCCTATCCAAGTGAACGTAGATGTTTCACACTCATCACCTGGGAGGTGATACAGACATTTTGTTGACAGGGTCACAGTTCCTAACTGTTGTTAGGTCTCCTCTGGAATTGCCTTGAAATTCTGCAGCAATAATTTTTTCTATTGTCTTCCAAGGTGGCATCCACTAACTCATCCACTGAAGATGGAACTGGTTTTAGTGATGCCATAAGTAGACAAGATGGGCAGCACATAACAAGCATAGACAAGAAAGAGGTTGAATTCTTGTGTGGCTGTATTTTACTTTTACCATCACCACAGGCCCTCTGCGCTCTTTACACATACTGACCCTTTTTACAAATCTCGTTCCCTTCTTAGCGATTGGCAAAAGGCTAGGAATGTACAAACTCTCTGGCATTTGCTGAATGTTGAATACATGAATGAAAATCTGACTCCCTCTTTATAACTGTCATTCACACATGAAGTGAAATAGGAGTGCTCACGGTGGGGATCAAGAAGGTAAAAACCATTTTTTTCCCAGTACATTTTTCTTCACTGATTCTGCCACTTTATTTTATCCCTGTGTCTTTTTGCTGGTTGAATATTTCTAAGCTGTGCCAGGCTCCCCTCGTCCCTCCCCCACAGAATCCTGATCTACGCCTAACAGCAGGAGCTGGGTCTGTGCCTACTTTTGATTAACCTGTCTATTGAAATTATTCTGTTTTTCTGAAGAACGTTGATTCATAAAATTAATGTTTGCTCATCCTTAAGGATACTAGGGGAACCTAAACAGGCAGAACTAGTCAGCATTTTATTACCATGCCGAAAAAAAAAAAAAGTTTTCCCATGCAGAATTGTGTCATCTGCATCTGAAAACAGGAAACAGGAATGTTGTGAAGGATCTGCAGCGTGATGTCACAGAGCCATTAGTTCCTGGCTCCATCAAGTTACTGTCTGGTAATTTTGTCTGAAATCCATCAGCGAAATAGGTAAAATGGTGAAGCAGAGTAACTACAATTTTTCTGGATCTGGAAAGATCCTTAAAAATAACCTGGCACAACATATACTAAAGAAGGAAATGCCTATGGTGAAAAAAGGATTAATCTACTTTCCCAGCACAGCACATTGGTAGAGAACGTGGCTCTAGAGCCAAGGCACAGCTCTGCCTCCCACCAGCTGCGTGACTCTGGGCAGGAGACTTACCCTGCCCCTGGGTAAGTTCTTCACTCTTGAGGTTGAAGGGTTAGAAGAGTTAAACTCATCAAGCCCTTTACACGTAGAAAGCACCTCTGAAATGGTACCATTTATTATTATTATTATTATTATTATTATTATTATTATTATTATTATTATTATCATCATTACCGTTGCTCCTGTTGTTTTCCCAGGTCACATAGCTAGTTTCGGGGTACCCTACAATGCATCAACTCAGTATATATTTCTTAGGCACCTACTTTGTGCTGGACACTGTACTAGGCATTGGAGATACATCAATAAACAAAATCAACAAAAAGTCCTGCTCTTGTGGAGCTTCCATTTTAGTAAGGAGAGATAGACAATAAATGATAAACCTGACAACTAAGATAATTTCATAGTAAATTAAAAATGATAAGCACAGTGGACAAAAGAATAACTGGGGTAGGGGGTGGATCCTGACTGTTAGGGACCCTGAGTGGGGGGGTGGGGCAGGTGGCGATATAAAATGAGATGGTCAGAGTAGGACCTCATTGAGAGGGTGACATTTGAGGTAAGACTTGAAGGAAGAGAAGGAGGGAGTCATGAGGACATCTGAGGGAAGAGCATTGCAGGCAAGGGGAAGAGCTAGTGCAAGCCATTAAGGAGCAAGCATGGCTGGTGTCTCAAGCAACAGCAAGAAGGTGCGCCCAGTTGGAGCAGACTGAGCAAGTAGAGCCTAGCAAGAAACAGAGAGAAGAGCTGTGGAAAGGACTGTGGCTTTACTCTGCATGAAATGTGTGCCATTGCAAGGCTTTGAGAACAGGAGTGACCTGATTGGACTTATATTTGTAGTGGGTCATAGGCTGCTGTGTTAAGAGCAGACTGAAGGGAGGTGGAAGCAGGAAACTATTTAGGAGACTCTTGCAATGCTCGGGGGCAGCAGCGTGGTGGCCTGAACCAGGGAAGCACCAGTAGAGGTGACAAGTGACGTGAAAGTGATAGGTGAAGATGAGGTGGTGAGAAGTGGCTAGATTTTAGCTGTATTTTGAACAGGTGACAGATTGGATGTGAAGTGTGAGAAAGAGAGGTGCCAAGGTTTTGGCTGGAACCCTGGGAGACTGGAGTTGCCATTAACTGAAATGAAGAGGGCAGAGATTGGCTTGGCCATGGGGGATGAGCAAGATCAGTGCAGTTTTATAAATCCTTTCCTTTTTTTTCCCCATTTTTTAATTTTAAAATTTAATTGTGTGTATTTATGGAGTACGGTGTGTTGTTTCAATATATGCATATATTGTGCAATTATTCACATAGGGTGGAGAGCATATCCACCCCCTGAACGTTTTTCTTTGTGGTGATTATGGTCAAGATCCTCTTTTCTAGCTATTTAGAAATATACAATATAGTGAAGCTCCTCTTTACAAAGATTATTCTGAATTCTCTGTCAGACATTTCATAGATCCACTGTTCTTCTGGATCCATTGCTGGTGCTTTGTTGATTTCCCTTAGTAGTGTCATATTTCTCTGTTCTTTGTGTTTTTACATTGATGCCTGAGCATTTGAGGAAACAGCTACTTCTTCCAGGTTTTGTAGGTGTCTATTAATCTCATGCCACTCAAAGTGAGTTCATGGACTTGAGAGCCAGTGCAGAAATGCAGAATTTCAGACTCCTCTCCAGAATTACAAAATCCAAATTTGCATTTTAAAAGACCCCCAGATAACTTATCTGCACATAAACATTTGAGAAATGCTGTATTTAAACAACTAAGTAGAGATATTGAACAGATCATGTACCTCCAGAGAGATCCAAGCTGGAGACATAAATTTCTGATTTTTATCATGTTGATGGTATTTTAAGCCATGAAACAGGTTTTCTAAGCCTCATCATGGACTTTAGTCAATGCACTCCAATGAAACCACAGAAACACACCTGTAGTTGTGTTTGTTTCTCGTTGCATTGAGAAAGAACACACACAGTGGAGAAGCTTGGGGAATCTCAGAAAGGTGTTAGAAAGGACTTAACAGGATTTAGGCTTGCAGTGGGTCATTTGGGGAGATGTTTAAGGAAGCAGAGCTTTGCTCAGGATTAGATGCAGTGAGGAAGCAGGGGTAGTTCTATGACTTGGTATCTTAATAAATCTAATCTGTAAGGCAAGAGGAATGAAGCAACGCTAAAGCTGTAATTGGCAAAGAAGTAGCAGTCAGTATAGCCAGAGGGTGCTCGGTTGTTCTTGAGTTTTGGACAACGTTCATGTTTCTCATGTGATCCAGACATACTCTGTAGTGGCATTGCTTTTGTCTTGATCTGTTATGGCCGCAGAGAGGTGTCATCTGATGTTCATGTTCTGGGAAATTGTTTATGTCCAAGAGGGGAACACCAGGGCCTAGCTGTGAGTGTCAGGCCAGCTCCTGGATGTCAGGGGCTGCTATTCTCTTTCTCATTGGTCCTCAATATCTTCCTACTATTCCCTCCTATTCTTTGTTTTGTAAACCTCTGGTCCCTCATGTGGGTCTACTCCACACTGTGAAAGCTCGTAATTTACATAGCAATAACCTGTGAAGGCCTTGGAGCTCCAGCCCAAGTGGAGCTATGGGCCCCAGCTACTAGCTGCTCTACTTATTTAAATTTTTCTAATCTGGTTCATAGTTTCTCACAGAGTAGCCTACATTACATGACAAGGAGTTTAAAAGTAAGCATCCACCAGGCTTTAAGGTCCAGGTTTAAATTCTGGCCAATAACACTCAGTTGCTTCACCAAGTTTTTTAGAACCTCCAAGTTCCAGTTTCCTCATCTCAAAAAAGGGATGAATATCCAATTATCCCAGCACCATTTGCTGAAGAGGCAGTCTCTTCCCCAGTGTATAGGATTGGTGCCTTTGTCAAAGATCAGATGGCTGTAGGTGTGTGGGTTGATTTCTGGATTCTCTATTCTATTCCATTGATCAGTGTGTCTGTTTTTATGCCAGTACCATACTGTTTTGGTTATTATAGCTTTGTAGTATAGCTTAAAGTCAGGTAGTGTTATGCCTCCAGCTTTATTTTTTTTGCTCAGCATTGCTTTGGCTATGTGTGTTCTTTTGTTATTCCATATAAATATCTGGATAGTTTTTTCCATTTCTGAGAAAAATGTCTTTGGAATTTTGATGGGGATTGCATTGAATTTGTATATCACTTTGGGTAGTATGGACATTTTCACTATGTTGATTCTTCCAATCCAAGAGCATGGGATATCTTTCCATCTTCTTGTATCCTCTCTAATTTCTCTCAGCAGTGGTTCATAGATCTCATTATAGAGATTTTTCACCTCCTTGGTTAACTCAATTCCTAAGTATTTTATTTTTTTGGTGGCTATTGCAAATGGGCAAGCTTTCTTGATTTCTCTTTCTGCATGTTCACTGTTGGAGAATAGAAATGCTACTGATTTTTTTGTGTTGATTTTGTATCCTGCTACTGTGCTGAAATCATTTATCAATTCCAACAGTTTTTTTGTAGAGGCTTTAGGCTGTTTGATATATAGGATCATGTCATCTGCAAACAGGGACAGTTTGACTTCATCTTTTCCAATCTGGATGCCCTTTATTTCCTTCTCTTCTCTGACTGCTCTGGCTAGTACTTCCAACACTATGTTGAAAAGGAGTGGTGAGACTGGGCATCCTTGTCTAGTTCCTGTTCTTAAAGGAAAAGCTTTCAGCTTTTGCCCATTCAGGATGATATTGGCAGTGGGTTTGCCATATATGGCTTTAATTATGTTGAGATAGTTTCCATCTATACCTAACTTATAGAGGGTCTTTGTCGTGAATGAATGTTGAATTTTATCAAATGCTTTTTCAGCATCTATAGAGATGACCATATGGTCCTTGTGTTTGACTTTATTAATATGGTGTATCACATTTATTGATTTGCATATGTTGAACCAACCTTGCATCCCTGGGATGAATGCCACTTGATTGTGGTGAATAATTTTACGTATGTGTTGCTGTATTCTGTTTGCTAGTATTTTAGTGAAGATTTTTGCATCTATATTCATCAGGGATATTGGCCTGTACTTTTCTTTTTTAGTTGTATCTTTTCCTGGTTTTGGTATCAGGATGATATTTGCTTCATAGAATGAGTTTGGGAGATTTGCGTCCGTTTCAATCTTTTGGAATAGTTTGTAAAGAATTGGTGTCAATTCCTCTTTGAATGTTTGGTAAAATTCTGCTGTGAATCCATCTGGTCCTGGGCTTTTCTTTGTTGGGAGCCTTCTGATAACACCCTCAGTCTCCTTTACTGTTACTGGTCTGGTCATATTTTCTATGTCTTCTTGGCTCAGTTTTGGGAGCTTGTGTGTGTCCAGAAATTTATCCATTTCCTCCAGATTTTCAAATTTGTTGGCGTATAGTTGTTTATAGTAGTCTTGAATGATTCCTTGTATTTCAGATGTATCAGTTGTAATATCACCTTTTTCATTTCTAATTTTTGTTATTTGGATCTTCTCTCTTCTTTTTTTAGTTAGCCATGCTAATGGTTTGTCAATTTTATCTTCCCAAAAAACCAACTTTTTGATTCATTGATCTTCTGTATTGTTTTTTAGGTTTCAATTTCATTCAGTTCTGCTCTGATCTTAATGATTTCTTTCTGTCTGCTAACTTTAGGTTTGGATTGTTCTTGTTTTTCTCATTCTTTAAGGTGAAGTGTAAGGTTCTTCACTTGCCATCTTTCCATTCTTCTGAAGTAAGCATTTGATGTGATAAATTTTCCCCTTAGTACTGCTTTTAAAGTATCCCACAGGTTTTGGTATGATGTATCATTATTTTCATTAGTTTCAATAAATTTTTTGATTTCCTGCTTGATTTCTTCTTGGACCCATATGTCATTAAGTAGAATGCTGTTTAATTTCCATGTGTTTGTATAGTTTCCAGAATTTCATTTGTTATTGATTTCTAATTTTAATCCACTGTGGTCTGAGAAAATACATGGGATAATTCCAATTTTTTTGAATTTGTTGCGACTTGATTTGTGACCTAATATGTGATCTATCCTGGAGAGCGATCCATGTGCTGATGAGAAGAATGAATATTCTGAGGTTGTTGGATGGAATGTTCTGTAGATTTCTGCCAAGTCCAATTGGTCTAGAGTATTGTTTAGATCTTGTGCTTCTCTGCTGATTCTTTGCCTAGATGATCTGTCCAATATTGACAGTTTGGTGTTCAGGTCCCCTGCTCTTATGGTATTAGTGTCTATTTCCTTCTTTAGGTCTAATAGCGTTTGTTTTATAAATCTGGCTGCTCCAATATTGGGTGTATATATGTTTATGATTGTTATGTCTTCTGGATGGATCAATCCTTTTATCATTAAGTAGTGTCCCTCATTGTCTCTTTTTATGGTTTTTAGTTTAAAGTCTATTTTATCAGATATAAGAATAGCTACTCCAGCTTGTTTTTCTTTTCTGTTTGGATGATAAATCTTTTTCCAATCTATCACTCTTAGTCTATGTGAGTCTTTATGGGTGAGGTGGGTCTCTTGAAGGCAGCATATATTTGGGTCCTCCTTTTTAATCCAGTCAGCCAGTCTGTGTCTTTTGGTTGGGGAATTTAAGCCTTTTACACTAAGAGTTGTTATTGAAAGGTGTTGATTTATTCCTAGCATTTTATTGATTGTTGTTTGGATGTCTTAGGTGTCTTTTGTTCCTTTCTTTCTGATGTACTGTTTGTTTTCTGTATTTGTTGGTTCCTTGGGTTGTAGATAGCCGTTTGTTTGTTTTCTCTTCATGAATGCCATTTTTATTATACTGGTGGGTTTTGATTTTTCTTGGGTTTTTATGGCAATGGTAGTTATTTTTCAGGTACCAAACCCAGTACTCCCTTGAGAATTTCTTGTAAGGGTGATTGTGTGGTGGTGAACTCGCGTAGTTTTTCTTTGTCTGAGAAATATACTATTTGCCCTTCTTTTCAGAAGGATAGCCTTGCAGGGTAGAGTATTCTTGGCTGGCAATCTCTGTCTTTTAGTATTTTGAATATTTCATCCCATTCCTTTCTGGCTTTTAGTGTTTGTGATGAAAAGTCTGATGTTAGCCTGATTGGGGCTCCCTTATAGGTGATTTGACGCTTCTCTCTTGCAGCTTTTAAGATTCTCTCTTTGTCTTTGAGTTTTGCCAATCTGACTATAACATGTCTTGGAGTAGAACTTTTTGGGTTGAATACGTTTGGGGATCTTTGAGCTTCCCGAATCTGAAGATCGGTGACTTTTCCTGTACCTGGGAAGTTTTCTGCCACTATTTTGTTGAATATGTTTTCAATGCAATCTCCTTTTTCCTCCCCTTCTGGAATACCCATGACTCGGATATTTGAGCACTTAAGGTTGTCTGATATCTCTTTCAGATTTTCTTCAGTGCTTTTGATTCTTTTTTCATTTTTCTTTTTTCTTCTTCTTTTTTTTTTTGTCTGCCTGTGTTATTTCAAACAGCCCATCTTCAAGGTCAGACATTCTCTCTTCTACTTCGGCAAGCCTGCTGGTTAAACTCTCAGTTGTGTTTTTTATTTCGCTGAATGAATTCTTCAGCTCAGCAAGTTCTGCTACATTCTTTTTCAGGGCATTGATTTCCTTGTACATTTCTTCTTTCAGGTCCTGTGCACTTTTCCTCATTTCATCATGTTGTCTAGCTGAGTTTTCTTGTATCTTATTCAGTTTCTCATTCGATATCAATATGCAGGAGAATGAAACTAGACCCATACCTTTCACCATACACTAAAGTCAACTCAAAATGGATTAAAGAATTAAATATACACCCTGAAACAATAAAACTTCTTAAAGAAAACATAGGAGAAACACTTCAGGAAGTAGGACTGGACACAGAATTCATGAATATGACTCCAAAAGCAAGGGCAACTAAAGGAAAAATAAACAAATGGGATTATATCAAACTAAAAAGGTTCTGCACAGCCAAAGAAACAATTAACAGAGTTAAAAGACAACCAACAGAGTGGGAGAAAATATTTGCAAAATATACATCTGACAAAGTTTTAATATCCAGAATATACAAGGAACTCAAACAACTTTACAAGAAAAAAAACAAGCAACCCAATTAAAAAATGGGCAAAAAGAGCTAAATAGGCATTTCTCAAAAGAAGATATACGAGTGGCCAACAGACACATGAAAAAATGCTCAACATTACTCAGCATTCAGGAAATGCAAATCAAAACCACATTGAGATACCATCTCACCCCAGTTAGGATGGCTACTATCCAAAAGACTGTGAACGATAAATGCTGGTGAGGTTGCGAAGAAAAAGGTACTCTCATACATTGTTGGTGGGACTGCAAAATGGTGCAGCCTCTATGGAAAATGGTATGGAGGTTCCTCAAACAATTGCAGATAGATCTACCATATGACCCAGCTATCCCACTGCTGGAAATAGACCCAGAGGAATGGAAATCATCATGTCGAAGGTATATCTGTTCCCCAATGTTCATCGCAGCACTCTTTACAATAGCTAAGAGTTGAAACCAGCTCAAATGTCCATCATCAGATTAGTGGATATGGAAAATGTGGTATATCTACACAATGGAATATTACTCAGCTATAAAAAAGAATGAAATACTGCCATTTGCAACGACACAGATAGACCTCGAGAGAATTATATTAAGTGAAACAAGTCAAACACAGCAAGAGAAATACCACATGTTCTCACTTATTTGTGGGAGCTAAAAATAAATAAATAAATACAAAAAGAAAAAAAAAACAGGGTGGGGGGGAAGAAGACATAACAATTACAATTCCTTGAAATTGATACAACAAGCGAACAGAAAGGACATTGCTGGGAGGGAGGGAGGTTTCCGTAATTGGCCACAATAATCAACCACATTGTACAAATAAATAAATAAATAAATAAAAATAAAAATAAAAAAGTAATAAGGGATGAATAAACTTCCCTTTCAGAGTTGCTGATGCAATTAGAGCCAATGTTCAGAAAGTGGCTAAGGAAGAGCTGACTTTCAAAAATCGTGGTTATTGGTAGAAAGAACAGAAAGAATAGATATGCAACAATTACTGACATCTTCTCCATTATCTCTAAATTCCCCATCTTGCCTCATGTCGTTCATGTCCCATTTTTCTGCTCGATTGGAAGATACACATAGAGCCAATGTTCTGAGCAAAACTCATCATTTGTTGGTAATATAAAAGTATACACACCTGACTTATTGAAGCCAATTAATAAGGTAGCATGGAAGATATGTTTGGCTTGGAATCCAGTGATTTATACTTGACTCCTGGCACCATAACTTGGAAACGTGTATCCTGCAGCAAATTACTTCACCTTCTGGGCTTTGGATCTACAACACAGGTGTAAGGGCAGGGGTGCAGGGAGAGAGTGTTGGGAAGCCTACTTAGGGTAATATTTTTCATTTATAAGGTATTTTATATATTGTAAAGCTTTTTACAAATGTAAGATGTGATTAACATTAGACTCTTATGCACATTTCTATGTGCTCTATTGATTCCCACTTATTTACTGTCCTACAATGGAAAAACCAGGAAGGAATCCAAATATCCCTCCAAGATGTTTGGGCTCACACTTTTGGGCCAAATTCAACAAAGCTTAGCTAAATAAGTTGTCTTATGTTCTTGGGCTACAAACCAAGAATGTAATCAAATGATGGTGACCAGCTTCAGACACTGCTGAACTGAAAGTCTGGTCCACTGAAGGCCATGTGGGGAGGAAAGGACAGGACTGCAAAAATTATCCTGTCTTGACAAGCCATGAAATAGAACACTACCTAAGAAAAAGTGCTTGCTTCTTCCCCAACAACAACAACAAATAGAAGCCAATTTTCCAAGTCATCTGATGAGAAGAAAACAAACAACACATACTTACTAATACCATTTCTGTTGTCTGCAGGGAGGAAGCTAACTTTTTCTGACTGTCTGCTCTGTGTCAGACTAGAGACTAGGTCCTCACAGGAGCCCTGGACTTTAATTATTATTATCCTGTGTTACAGATAAGGGGACTCGGGCTCAGAGTGATTATGCAAGTCACCCCAAATCACACAGCTAGTAAATGGTGGAACGGAACTGGAGGTAAATCTGTTTGATTTGGATACATTGCACTTTGCACTTGTTGGGGTACCAGCTACAGAAAAAATGCCAACTGAATGGATCCTCTGTTGCCCACATTCCAGGGTAAAATTAATGTCCCGTGAAGGTGAGGAAGAAAGTCACAGAATTTGGGGATGAAAGGACATTTGAAAACCTGTTATGGAATCCTGCCCCCACCGATGGGTCCTTCTACAGCTGCTGGTCTGGGCCACTGTGACAGGGAAGGAGCTGTGGGCTCGCAGCGTCCAACTTTCCAACCCAACCGCATCACTTCCTTGAGGCAGACAGTGAGTCTCAAATCCCTCTCTCCTGTGACACACTATGACTGTCACGGGGCTTCTCTCCAACCCTTTCAACTGTTTTTCAAAGGGTACAGGATGTAAACCCTGTTCTCTTGGTTCTCCTGTGGGTGATTTCTCTACTCCCAAGGTCTCTCCAGGGCTAGTTTTTCTGAATTCCTTCCAACATCTTCTGATGACATTAAAATCTGCCAAAGCAGTGGACTGTTTGCCCAACTTCCTCTTAAACCTCACCAAATGATTCACAAATATGCAGAATTTTGTGATAGGACATTCTGTAAGTTGTGACTAGTGGAGAATTGAGCAATTGTTGCTTATGAGGAAGAATTATAGCCTCATTATTTTTAATGCAACAAGGAGAAATCCAAACACTTTGCTAGTTTTTAAAATAAAGCAATATATAAATATATTCTCATAAAAAATTTTTAAATAATCTTCTCTCTTCCTCTCAGAGTGATATTTAGTTATATATGTATCCTTTTGGACATTTTTTTAAGTGTGTGTAGATATCCGTATGTACATATAGGAAAAATACACTTTGTATGTGTTCTAAAGATAAACTATAGTGCATTCATAAGAGGAAAAACTATGCTGCAGTTAAAATGAAAAAAGAAGACTTCTAGGTACTGATGTGTAAAGGTCTCTAAGACATATAGTTGAGGGATAAACACAGGCTTCAGAATTATATTTGCCATATGATTGTGCTGCCTCAATATTTCTAACTGTGGGTATCTAAACCTAAATCAGAACACCAGTCTCACTGTTGAAAGGCACTATGGCTTTCAAATTCTAAAATCTTAAATAATACCTAATACCCATAAATATCCCGATACATGATACACAAAACAGATCCATGGCTTCTAAAAACTCCTGCTCATTTTCTTACTTATTGTAATCTTGGCCAAGACACTCTATTTCCTCAAAAAATTTTTAAATGTATTTTTTGATATCTCCAGGAGATATAAACAATAAAAAGAAGTGGCCCCTAATCTATAGGAGTTAGAATCTATTGGGGTAGAGAATATACCACATGAAAATTTAAGCCACAATACCAAGCAGCATGTATTGCAGACCACGATGCAGCTGGTGAATTCAGAAAGGGGGTGTCTGCAAGCTGATATGGTCAAGGAAGGCTTCACTGAGGATCTGAAGCTTCATTCAAGCCGTGAAGAATGGCAAAAATTTGACTAAACTAAGAAAGGGAGAAGCCAAGAGAGGTATTATCAGGCTGGGAAATCGGTGTGAATAATTTCAGATAAACTCAGAAAGCACATTGTGACAGTGGGGGAAAGGGATGTAAATAACACTTATTAAATATTGACTGTATACCAGGCTCTTTATCTGTGTCCCCAAGCTCCTCTACAACATGTGCTGTCTCATTTAATTTTCACAACTTCCTAATTGGGTAAGTAATACTATTATCATGTTATAAATTTAGAAATTGAGTTACACAACTACACACAGCCGGTAAGTGACAGAATTAGGGGTAAAACACCCAGCGCTTTCTAACTCCAGATCTTATGCATTCTCCCCACCTCACACCATGTCCCTAAGACAACTTCCTAAAGGGAAGGGATCCTGTAAGTGAATTATGGAGACAAAGTTGGAATATCAGATTGGGGGCTAAATTATGGGTAGTCTTTTACGTTAAAAATTTTGATGATAATATTAAAAAAGACTGAAATGACAAGGAATTTAAATGATCATCTAGGGGAATAACTTGATGAAAGTAACATTTAAAGAAGAATAATCTGGGAATGATATGTAGGATAGACCAGAACAGTGAGAAAATGAGGCTGGACACTGGACAGGAGACTACTTCTACAATTTAGGAATACATAAGAGTAGTCCAGGGATGGCGGATGACTGGAGAACCCATCTATCCAGTACGTTGTGCCACATTTCCCACAGCCTAACTAAAGAAAACCAAATGAATTTGGAATAGAATTGACGTCTATGCAAATAAAGACAGATGAACAGCTCTTATGCAATCCTGATTTATGATAGGGACTCAAATAAAGCTAGCAAGCCTGGATTATATAAAAGGAAAGCAAGCCCGACTCAGTTAGCTTCTCTAGGCTCAGGACTTTAAAATGAAGACCCTTTTACCACTGACCTTTCTGTTTTTTATTAGTTCTTCAGGTTGGGCAAAAGATAGGCACTACAACATAGGCATTAAAGAAACTACTTGGAACTACGCTCCTTCTGGTAAAAATACGCCCAATGGAGAGCCTTTTTCAGAAGATCAGTAAGTAATACCTTTGCACTGAAAAAGTTATTTTCAGAAGCAAAAGTTGATAATTGTTACTCATTGACAAAATGCTGATGAGGAATTTCTCATGACTGACCCTTTACAGGCACGTATGCTGTTAGAAACACTTTCTTTGTTTAGCATAAGCATGGTATGCAAGACAGATACTAATATAAATCAGAACTTGTTATTTCTTGAAATAATCACTGCTCTTGCCCTCCTGACACCTTATTTCAGGGACCGTCTCTAATTCTGTTTATCATCAATTTTGTTCATGTGGTACTCAAGGTATAAACAACACTTTTCCTTCTGCTGTTCTCATTTTGATTTTTCTTTTCAGATAATTGGGGGGAGAAAATCTAGAAGTTATTAGTGGGGTCTTGATTTACCATGATTTTGCAGTAAAATGCCCCAATTCTACCCACAAATCCACAAATTTATTTAAACATGTCAGCAATCCTAAGTCACGGGAATTGATCTGATGCTCGAGAGTAAACTTGAAGTGGGGTTGGAAGCCTACATGCAGTGCAGTCCAATTCGGTGCATCTTGTAAACCACAATGCCACGTGAGTTACTTGCTGCATTCATACTTGAGCTCTTCATCCAGTACCTCAGCAATCTGCTCACCTACAACACCTTTTTTTGACTCCCTTCACATTTTCTCCAGCATGTTTTAGTTGGTTTAACACTTTTTTCCTTTCCCGTCGAAATTTGTTAAAGCTCTCTCTCTCTTTTTTTTTTTTTTTTTGCAGAGAGTTTCAGTCCCAAACACAACAACAAGAAGATCAAGATAGAAAAAAATATGTTTATAAAAAGGCTTTGTATTTTCAGTATACTGACAACACATTTCAAACAATCATTAAAAAACCATCCTGGTTGGGATTTTTAGGCCCAATAATTAAAGCAGAGACTGGAGATGTCATTTATGTACATGTAAAAAATTTTGCTTCAAGACGCTATAGTTTGCATCCTCATGGACTCACCTACAGTAAAGAAAATGAAGGTAAGTAGATCCCCTTTCCTTACATTCCTGAGCTGTTGCTTGTGGATAGTATACGCACCAGACCTCAGGAAGAGCAAGGTAATCATGAACTGGTTGTCATTATGAACCAGGAATAGTTTGGGGTGAATGCAGACACATACTTCTGGTGTCTTTAATGTTTATACCCAAGACTGTCCTTTTCCAGTTTCTCATCTTGAATGAGTGAGAGCCCTTGTGCAATGCCTAAAAAAGAATTTCTCTTCACTTATACCTTTTCTTCACCTTAAAAAAAAAAAAGGTTTCTTTGTTTTTGGCTCTGCTTTTTTGGTAGGAGACACTCATAAGCTAAATGTGAGGTTGGCAGAAATCCTGTTCTGCACCCGTCTCATTTCCATTTCCTAGTAGATGAGGACCACCCTCCTGGAAAACATCAGCATCAAGAGAAATCACTGCCTTCCAGACAGAGTCTTCTCACTTACACATCTACGTCACAGCTGCGTGATGGTGCTGGGAAAAGGAGGGGAAGAGAACACAAACAGGGTTTTGCGAGGCTTCAGGAGACCAGGAAAACTAGGGAAAGAGAGCTTGGGCTTGTCAATGGTGGAAAGTAGACATTTGTTCCCAGTGTTTGACATATGTTTCTTTAAAGGTCTGCCATCAATCTTTAGACAACTTTAGTCCCACTTGAGAAGAGTACCACTGGTAGGATGGGTGCTTCTTCCAGCAGAGGCTCTGGGAAAACACAGGCAGTGGGAGCATTAGATGCCATTCCATGATCCATCAAAATTATTCTGCCATGTTACACAACCATCTTGCAATGATCACTGCCTCTTAAAAATGCTATATATCATAGACATATGATGGGATAAATGGTAACAAAAGTTTGTTTTTTCAATTGTTTTAAGTTAACACTCATGAGTTAGACTGAGACTTGATGATTCCCTCAGGGCAGCATGAGGAAGAAGCTAGAAAATGGCCTGAATGAATCCTCTGGACTGAGACAGACTCAGAAAATTGAATGGGCAGCTGGGCAGGGAGAGAGCACAAGTCAGTAAATTTCTTCACGTTCAGTGTGAAGCAAGAGGGTCCCAAACGATGGATAGAGAATGGGAGACTGCTCTTGCTTCAAATTATTTTATTAAATAAAGGAATTTTATCCATAATAGGATCCCACCCACAAGGGGTAGGGATCTGAGGTGAAATTCTAGCCAGAGAAGAAGAAAAAATGGAGAGCAAGGTCCCAAGTTCAGAACTGAGGTAATAGCTCAGGGTGACATAAGTAAGCTACGCAGAAGGCCACTTCAGACTGCAGTAGGCTTCTTGGAGGTAACACGGGTACCTCTTGATGTCCTGGGTCTCCAGTCTGACTGGCAATAATAAACAAAATATGGAGAGAAATTCAGGAATACAGAGGTCACCGCTATATTTAAAATCTAGGCACATAGTAGGTGCACAATAAACATTTGCTGAATCATTTAGTAAAGGTGGTGCTAGTCTGCTAATATACTGCCTGCCTCATTCCAATTTAGTCTAGAAACTGTGGCTAAGCTGAACATTCAAGTGGAAGCCAATGAAGAGAAGTTTAGGGAGACAGGAGGCAGAGGAGAGGAAGGGAAAATGCACAGTTTGTTCAAAAATACAAATTAACATAAATTCATGGCTTAATGGAAAAAGTATAAGTCACGTTCAAAATAGTGCTGTCTAATGTTTACTGTAACCACACTGCAGAGTATGTTTTCCAGGTGCCCTCTATCCTGACAATACTACGGGCCTGCAAAAGGAAGATGACCACCTGGAGCCAGGGAAACAGTATACTTACAAGTGGTATGTAGATGAGAATCAGGGGCCTGGCCCCAGTGACAGTAACTGTGTGACAAGGATTTACCACTCCCATTTAGACAGTGTAAAAGATGTGGCTTCGGGACTTGTTGGAGGACTTCTGACTTGTAAAAGAGGTAACATATTTTTAAGATCTCATTGTAGAAATAGAGTCAACCAAAATGTGTGGGTTCTTCCCTGCTCTCCTAGAGGAATTTTGCTGTCAGAGGAGCTCCATTTTCCTGCTTAGACCTTGATTCTGTAATCAAGAATGCGAACTTGCCATCTTGGACTTTGAGCACCAGAGGGCGATTTTAAGTGCAACCCTCAGTTCAATCAATAATGCAGGCTGGTCACTAGGTGGTAGTCAAACACAGTAAACTGCACTTCAGCCAGTTAATCTTACAGCAGAAATAATCCTTACAAGGAGGAAGCTTTACTGATATGTTTCTAACTTGCAAGGAAATACAGGGCTTTTATATTCCGATTTGGTTCATTATAACAAGACCAATGAGGTGACAGCACTGGATTATAAAGTTAGTGAGCAAATTTAACTTCCTATGACAATCAAAGTGTAAAACTTTAAGTGAACTACCAGTTCTGTATAATAAGTTTTTTTTAACAATTTCAGTTTTCTGTAACAAACACATCATGTCAAGGTTACAGATAACGTTCCTTTGGAGATAAGTTTTTAAACCAACTTTTGAAGAGCTCATTGACCTTCTCTAATGTGCAAGGAACACAATTGCATGATGACAAGATACAGAATAAGTGTATGCTTAACTTTAGTCTAAATATTTCCAAACTTTCTCCTTTTTCTGTTTAACAATGATAATTAATGCCTTGCATTCTCACCATGTATGTGAATTGCCATGAATACTTTCTTGATCACAATATTCTAACTTACGCCCATAGTTTCAAATGTAAGGTTGATATAAAATATTTGGGGCTGATAATAATTTTATATTATATTGTATTTATATATATTATATTATGTCATATTTATAGTATAATAATTTTATTCCCACTGTCCTAGGCACTTTTCTCTTTGTTTAATCCAAGCTCACAGAGTGATGATTCTGGGTCATTTGTTTCCACCTGCATACTAATGAGTCTGAAATCTTTAGTCCCAACTCCTCTACTGATGGTCAGGCTGGCAACTTGGTATCTCCACTAGGGTGTTCCAGTGGTGCCTTAATCTCATCATGTTCCAAAACCCATCATCTGCTCCTGCCCTGAATCCCTCCCTTGATTCTGTGTTCCCTGCCTTAGGAAAGGCCCTGCCAGGCCCCATTTAGTTGCTGGAGACAGGACCCTGGGCATCATGTTCCTGCTTCCTTCTCCCTCATGCCCCACTAAACACTTCAATCAATCAAGTCTTGCCAGTTCTACTTCCTACACATCACTAGATCAGCTCATTTCCCTCCAGCTCCACAAACTCTAACCAGGCTCAGGCGACTGTGGTTCTTTTGCCAGGATGCCTCCAACAGACGCATGGCTGCACTGCCAGCCTCTAGGGCTTCCCCTTTCAGTTCATCTCCACTTGGTTTTCTGTCTGAGGGTTGGGGCGAGGGGGTGATTCTGAGAGGCCAAGCTGATTCTATCGCTCCTTTGCTTAAAGTCCTTCAGCGGCTGCTGATTATTCTTATACTGAGACCAAACTCCTTACCACCTTAATTGCTGCGTGGAATTTTCTCTCTAGACATACCCCAGCAAATTCCTACTCAACTTTTAGATAGAAACTGAAGTGTCACTGACTTCAGGGAACATTTCCACACCCAAGATTCAGTGAGCTGGTCCCCAGTGCCCTGATCTTTTCTACTAAAGAACCTCACACAATACTATACTGTATCACTTATTTATTGATGACCGACACTGTTGATTATAAGCTCTGCAAGGGTAGAAGCCTGTCTTGCTCACTTTTATGGACCTAGCACTTGCTGTAGAACCTAACACATTACAAATGTTCAATAAATATTTGTTGACTATAAGCATAAATGGATAAATCAGTTAATATAAACTAGAGTTGTGATTAGTTTGAGGAAGCACAAATTCTGAGAATCTGTACATAGAACAATCTCATGTGATAATAGTTATCAGATGTCGACACTCCAGAAAGTTACTGATGTGCAGAAAAAATGAGTATGGATTCTTTAAGTTTGGCTTCATTCATATAGATATATAATGTGCTTTTTAAAGTTTTTGTAATCTTACATCACAAACACTTACCTTTTCCATGTGCCCTAACAACTGACAAAACTGTAGATCCTTTTTCAATAAAAATGTTGTATTTTTAACAATGGTTCTGATTATTATCTATATGAAAACTGAGAAATTTTGTTTGTTTCAGGGACGTTGAATGGAGACATTGAAAAAAATATCGACAGGTCCTATTTTCTAATGTTTTCTACTACTGATGAAAAGGAAAGCTGGTATATCAATGAAAATATGAAAACGCTGAATGAATCTGGCAAAGTTAATACTAGTGATTCTCACATTCTCATGCACTGTAAGATTAAAAAGAACTTTCTCATTTATATTATCCTATAATCCTAACTGCTGTGATACTATTTAGTGACTTCCCTTTGTCAAAATCTGTTTAGTTGAGTTTATATTTTTCAGTTTTTCGCTCAGGGTATACTGGCTGACATGCAAGTCATCTAGTAAATCCTGCCCGTTTCCAAAGTTTCATACAAGTAATGTTTGATAGATTTGTGTTCTGAAGTCTGATATTGGTTAAAAAGAGATGGTAAAAACACAGGAAAGATGTAATTTTAAGTAATAAAATATGATAGAAAAACAAAGACATGGCTGGCCAAGTATCTAATGAAAATGTGTTTTTGTCCAACATACAATTTTTCAGAAAAGATGTTCTCATAGCTTCAGTCACCTTTATCCTTACTTTCTTCTCTCACGAACTTCGTTCCTTTCTACTCTTTCCTCTTTTCACTGCTTCCCGCCTTTCAGCTTACTTTTTTGCCTTCATGATAGTTGTATATATTTATGGAGGACAATGTGATAGTTGGGTACATTCATACTGTGTGCAATGATCGTATAAGGGTGCTTCGTATATCCATCACCTCAAACATTTGTCACTTCTTTGTGTTATGAACATTCAACATCATCCTGACTGGCTATTCAAAGATATGCAGCTCTTTGTTGTTACTGTAGTCTCCCTATGTTACCATAGAACACTAGTCTCATCCTTCCTCTCGCTCTACTATTTTATATCCACTGACCACCCTCTCCCCCTGCCCTCCCTTTGCCTTCTTCCCCTCCCCCAGTCTCTAGTAACCACTACTCTACTTTCTATTTCTATGAGATAGCTTTTTTAGCTTCCACATATGAATGACAACATATCTCTCTCTGTGCCGGGCTTATTTCATTTAACATAATTTTCTCCAAACACATCCATGTTGCTGCAAATGGCAGAATTTCATTCTTTTTTTTATAGCTGAGTAGTATTCCATTGTGTACATATATCATGTTTTCTTAACCCATTATTTGTTGAAAGACATTTAGGTTGATTCCAACTCTTGGCTATTGTGAATAGAGCTGCAATAAACATGGGCGTGCAGGTATCCCTTCAACATGATGATTTCCATTCCTTTGGATATATACTCAGTAGTGGGATTGCTGAATCATATGGCAGTTCTATCTGTAGTTGTTTCAGAAACCTCCATACTCTTTTTCTGTAATGGTTGTACTAATTCACATAAGAGTTCCCCTTTCTCTGCATTCTCACAAGCACTTATTTCCTTTCTTTCTTTCTTTTTTTTTTTTTTTTTTGTGACCGGTAAGGGGATCGCAACCCTCAGCTTTGTGTCGCCCACACCACACTCAGCCAGTGAGCGCACCAGCCATCCCCATATAGGATCTGAACCCGTGGCCTCGGCACTCTCAGCGCCACACTCTCCCGAGTGAGCCACGGGGTGGGCCCCTTATTTTCTGTCTTTTTAATAATAGCCATTCTAACTGGTGTGAGGTATCTCAATGTGGTTTTGATTTGTGTTTCTCTGATGATTAGTGATATTGAGCATTTTTTTCATATGCCTACTGGCCTTTTGTATGTCTTCTTTTGAAAACTGTCTATTCAGTTCCTTTGCCCATTTTTTAATTGGATTTTTTGTTCTTTCACTACTGAATTGTTCGAGCTCTTTGTATATTCTGAATATCAATTTCTTGCTGGATACATAATTTGCAAATATTTTCTGTTATTCTGCAGGTTATTTTTTCTCTCTCTTATTTCCTTTGCTGTGCAGAAGCTTTTTAGTTTGATATAATCTCATTTGTTAATTTTTGCTTTTGTACCCTGTGCTTCTGAAGCATTATTCATAAAAACTTTTCCCAGAACTGAAGTGTTTCTCCTATGTTTTCTTTTATAAGTTTTACAGTTTTGGGTCTTACATCTAAGTCTTTAATCCATTGTGAGTGGATTTTGGTATATAGTGAGAGAGAGGGGTTTAATTTCATTCTTCTGCACATGGATCTCCAGTTTTCCCAGCACCATTTATTGAAGAGGCTGTCCTTTTCCCAATGTATGTTCTTGGCTCTTTTGTCAAAAATCAGTTTGCTGCAGGTATGTGGATTTATTTCCGAATTCTCCCTTTGGTTCTACTGGTCTGTTTTTGTGCCAGTACCATGCTGTTTTGATTGCTATCATTTTGTAGTATATTTTTGAAGTCAGGGAATGTGATACCCCTCACTTTGTTCTTTTTGCTCAGGATTGCTTTGGCTATTCAGGGTTGCTTGTTCCATATAAATTGTTGAATTGCTTTTTCTATTTCGATGAAGTATGTCATTGGTAGTTTGATGAGGATTGCATTGAATCTGTAGATTGCTTTGGTTACTATGGTCATTTTGATAATATGAATTCTTCCAATCCATGAGCATGGGCCATCTTTCCATTTTTGTGTGTGTCTTCTTTAATTTCTTTAGTCAGTGTTTTATAGTTTTCATTGTAGAGATCTTTCACCTCCTTGGTTAAATTTATTCCTAGGCACTTTATCTTATTTCTATTGTAAATGGGATAGATTTCTTTTTCTGCAAGTTCGAGGTTGATATATAGAAATGCTACTGATTATTGTATGTTGATTTTTTATCCTGGATCTTTACTGAATTTGCTTATCAAGTCTAGGAGGGTTTTTTTGGTAGAGTCTTTAGGTTTCTATATATGTAAAGTCATGTCATCTGCAAACAAGGGCACATTAGCCAAACTGTTTCTCATTCAGATACGTGTGCATACAATGGCTCAAAGATTCAGGAGCAAGTCTTAGAGGGATGTGACAGCTGAACTGTTTTTCTGATCCAGGGGCATGGGTGCACTTTGGCTCAGCTAGCTGAGTGCAGGTCTGCTGGTGGCCCTTCCACTGTGCCATTTCTTGGGGCCTCGTGCAAGGTCATGCTTCCCTTGGTGGTTCAGGAACTAGTCTACCAAGGGCAGAGCTGCTGAGCCATTTCTCAGAAAGTGGGTGAGATGGAGCTGCAGTCTGGGGCTTATCCAGCTGCTTCTTGAACTGTTGGTAAGGCCACTAGGCAGGCCTGCAGTGAGGAGGCCCAACCAACCATTTCCCAGTTGGTCAGTGGGGCTGCTAGAGAGGCCTGCAGTGAAGGGGCCAGTCCAGCCACTTCTTGGACTGTTGGCAAGGCTGCTAGGCAGGACTGTTCAGGATGGAACCACCTGGCCAGTTCTCTGGGAGGACACATATGCACTTTATTTCCAGTGGTGTGAGGGCATGTTTGTTAGGGTAGAGACCCTGTGATCTGTTTGGGGAGGGGGAGGCTCAGTCAGCTGGTAGGGCTTGGGGGGAGGTAGAAGAGGAATGAAGGGCAGTCTGCCTGAGGAGGGTCTGCCTGTCTGATCTCTGGTCGGGGACGTGAGGGTACATCAGTTTAGCAGGATTAGGTTGGCTTCCCAGACTACAGAATTAGAGTCACAGCTGCTGTGAGCCCAGGCTTCAAGCTGCCCACATCAGGATGTTGTAGCCTCTCCTGTGAATGTGCTGGGACAAGAACAGAGCCTTAAGGCAGAATGGCTACTGGACCCAGGGCAGGGTGCATCCCCAGCAAGAGCTCTGGTTTCAAGCTGGCACCGTCCTGCATCAGCTTGGGTCAAGAGAATTGGGGCTGGGGAGTACAGTTTGTGCTACTGTTCTAGAGTGATGCAGTGCATGTATTCTAGGCCATTCCCCACACTTGGCTCTGGCTTGGCCCACCAGTGGATTTGCCAGCCTCTGTAGTGAGGATGGGGGTTGGTGTGGATCTTCTGCCTAACTTTTCACCACAAGGGAAAATTTTTCCCATGCCAATCCTATTGTCAAAGACATGGTGGCGGCTGAGGCCATGTGCCTTTCTCTCCTCTTCATGTCGCCATCCTGGGCTTTCGTGCTCCACAGGGATCTCACCAGTCTCCTGCTGTACTCCTGTGTTTTTCCACAGATGCTCCCTTCTGCCAATATTTAGCTGTCTGTTAGTTGTTCTGGTCCTTTTCTGTGGGAGGAACACACCCTGGGCACCTCTAGCATGACGCCTTTCCCTGCCTCCTAATGCTCTGTCTCAGCTAACTTTTTCCTCCTCTCTCTAAAACCTTTGTGCTCCCCTCACTTCCAATCACACCCAACATGTATCTTTTACATGAAACACACATCAAGTGTCATAGATTATGTGCGAGAACAATGTTGACACTACAAGGTTTACAGAAGGAAATGCATAGAATTTTTACCAGGTGGTCCTGATGTACTGTGCTTGATAGGTTACTATACATTTATTTTCAGCAATAAATGGATACATGTATGGAAGTCTGCCCAATCTCACCATGTGTGTGGAAGACAGGGTCAAATGGTATTTTGTTGGCATGGGTGGTGTAGTTGACGTACACTCCATCTACCTTCATGGACAAACTCTGATCTCTCGGAATCACAGAATGGACACCATAATGGTCTTCCCTGCCTCACTGGAAGATGCCTTCATGGTGGCCAAGAGCCCTGGAGAGTGGGAGCTGGGCTGTCACATATATGGTATGGATTTGTTACTTTTGCATAATACAAGGTTAGAGAACTTCCAAGATTACAACCCATTATAATGTCTCATCTTACAAATGAAATTGATATCTAAGAAGGTGATATGGTCCCTTTTGGAAATAGTCTGTGATGAAAACAGAACTGCAATCCAGCCCCTGACATTTTTCGCTCTATGACAATAAACCCTTTTAGGTACATAGGATTTTGTTGTTGCTTTTACAAAAAACTTTTATATTCATTAGCCTGTGAGCCTCACAAGAACCCTGCATGCCAGACAGAGGAGGTATTCTTACTTTTTTTTAAATTGAGGAAATAAGTTTCAAGAGATTAAAACACGTGCCCAAAACCCTTAAGAAGCAGAGCCAGGAATTATACGCAGGACCAACTAATTCTAGTTCAGTACTCAGTAAACCTCCTTATTTTAGTTTATTTTTCTCTTCAATCACATTTGCCATTTAATGATAGGGTAGTCAGTTATGAAGTTATTGATCTTTTTATTCTTAAATATGATCAAATTCTATAGATGATTATATAAATGTTTTATTTTTCAATCAGAAAACTAATTGTCACTAGAACTGTAGAATTAATTTTATTTTTCGGGTACAAAATGGATTTTACTTCTCTGATCAAAATATTTCTTTTTGTAAGTCCCAAACTTTCGTTAGTACCATGTTTTAATTAATTATAGCAACTAAGTGACAAGTATTTATTAGGATTCCCTATGTGCCGTGTCCCTCCCAGGGCTGTGAGAAAAAGAACCACTTAGTTTCTTCTATTGTAACTCAAGGACAAATTTAATTATAAAACTTAGAAAGGAATATCATTTTCAGGTTAATGTACACTCAGCCCCAGCTACTCTGAGCTACGTCGTTTGCAGATGATACCCTAAAGCCAGGTCTTTCCACCTCAGCTCTGTAGAAAGCCTAGGATCAGTCCTAGACACAGTAAGAAAGCTCCTTAAAGCTACTTGGCCGACGGATCCCAGAGCTTTCTCCTGCATTTCTTCTTTTTCTGTGTTGCTCTACAGTTTTTTTGTTCTTTGGTTTTTTTTTTTTTTTGTTTGTTTGTTTTTTTAATTTACTGCTAGTCTTTTTTTTTGGTAGTAATTACAAGAACATATGAATGCTGGAAAAGGCAGAAAGGAAGGAAGGGAAGGGAAAAGAAAAAAAGAGGAAAGAAAGAGGGAGGCCTTGAGTAAACCAGCTGATAAAATTTTGGTAGCTTCAAATTGGTCATAGTGGGAGTGTTTACGCCACAAAAACTGGCACATAATCAGATTTTGTGTTTGTTTTTGGAGAGCTGCTTTAAGAACACACCATTACTCCAACCCCACCCACCATCATCCCAGTTCCGTCCCCAGAGAGTAACCAGGTAATCAATTTGGTGTGAGTTCTTGCAAACCTGTTTACTCTGCATGTTCACACAATATATATGAACATGTAGAGATAAAAACACATAGCTATGTTTTGCGTTTAGTTTTATGTAAGTAGATAACACGACATATAATATTCTGCTGCTCACTTTCGTTGCTCATCATATCGAGTCTTGAAGTATTTTTCCATGACTTTCCCTATGCATCTAACTGTTGCATGGTTTCCTATATTTTGGATGTAATCTAATTTATTTAACCATTTACCTACCGATAGACATTTAAATTGCTTTTTTTTTTTTTTAGTTTATTAACAATGTTACAGTTAACAACTTTTTCTATGTCTGTTTTCATGAATGTGCAAATATTTCTTGTGGCTAACCATTAGGAAGTGAAATCATATAATGGAAGAGCTTTTAATTTTAACAAACGCCGCCAAATTGCCTTCCAAGAAGTCTGTATTAATTTACACTCCCACCAACGATGCTCTAAAATCAAAACACATGACTGATGCCCTCATGAAAATGGATCTGCCTTGATTTTCTTCCTGCCTGCCAACTAGTTACTGTAATAAACCACCTAACTCATTAGTGACTAGTGGTAGTAATTTCATACCCATGAGGGAAGATGTTCCTGGCCAAAGAGACTCTCAAATTCCTCTCAGTAGGCAGGTGACTTCTTCATCTGGGTGTTGGTCCAATGTTGATCATTATTCTCTAGTAATATATGTCCTTTTAATATTCATCTTTGCATTCTGGGTTTTATACTTGTTTCATACATTTTAAGTTTTTACATAGATTCCATAAATAAAATGCATCAGATTTCTCAAAGAAAAGGAAAGTGTCAATATTGTTGGCTAAAATTAAAATTATATACAGACAAGAAAATTTTCTTGATGGTTTAACAACATTCTCTACTTGGGCTTACTGTTTTTCAGACACCATGAAGGCATTTTTCAATGTAAGGAGCTGCCAAAAACCTTCAACAGATGTTGCCAGGAAACGTGTTATACATTACTATATTGCTGCTGAGGAAATTCTCTGGAATTATGCTCCAACCGGTATAAATTTCTTCACTGAAAAAAATTTAACAGCAGCTGGAAGGTAACAATTCACTGGGTAAAATATTTATGGTTAAATAATAAAGTTCATTGAAATTTTTTATAATCCAGTACCTTCTAAAAAGGATTTAGTCATCTTATAATTAAAAGAAACTGATAGAATAGAGACAGGAAAATAATTGTATCAATAATTGGAATATATTGAAACTAAGGATCATCGCTACACAAAATTCTCTAAATGCCTTGGCAGTTAATGTAAAAGAAAACATACTGGTCGTCTTATTCCTAGTACTAAATTTTAAAATGGACTTATTTTATGCTTATGAAACATTTAACAACATAGTGGGCGATGTCGTCAATAGCAATTTTACAAAAACCTAAAAATATTCTTCATGTGTACTATACAGTTCTGCTAAGAGTTGAAGTCATAATTAAATCATTTTATTTGATATCCTTAGGTCATATTCTACAAATATTATTTACTCGATAACATCTAAGAATGCATTAGCAATTGCTGTTTTAATGATCAAAAACTAAAATACATTGCTGTGGCATCAGCATTTAAAAGTGGGTGAGAAGTATTTCTGATATTACAACTGCTATGTATATTTACCAATTTGAAGACTGAAAGAGTTTTAATCCTTCTGGCCTATTGAAAGAAAGTTGTATGTCAGAAAAGATCAAGTTCTAAAGCCACCGAAAAATAAAATTTTCCATAGTATTTGTTTTTCTCCAATTCACTCACAGAAAAGTTGAGAAAACAAAGAATACTATGTCAAGTGAAGATTTCCTTACATTTTAAGCTCATTAATAAATTATTCAATCTGTGTGATGAAAATTTTGTATTAATCGTCAGAAGGATAATTGGGCTTCCAGCAAAAAACTTAGATTCAGAGTTAGGTCCTATCCTTATTTTATATTGACTAAAATAAGAATGGATTAGTAGATTTTTTCATTTTGCTTTATTCTCCTGGCTATGAATTTCTATGACGTCTTAGCACAGCAAGTTACCACTTCACTGTTAGGAAACACTTTTTCTTAGGGGCTTTTTTTTTATTATGATAGAGAAAAATAAGAATGACATCTCTCATCTCGCTATTATAGCATCTCTGTAAATAGTTGCCCTAAAAGCAATATTTGTTACTACCTTCCTGAAAAAATCAGACATCATGTCTTTTAAATTTTTATTACAAAAGAAAATTTGCAGATAAATGAATAGGTAGATACATATAGATATTTATATACATATGCATTGACAAAAGACTGAAAGGATATCTATGAAAAATAGTGACAGTGGTTGTGTATAGATTGTGGGACTATGGAGATTTAAATTTTCTTTGTTGTACTTTTCCTCATTTTCCAAATTATCTATAATGAGCACGCATTAGTTTTATAATCGGAAATAAATTACAAGTATTTTAAAACAGATGTGTGTAGATTCTTGCTTTCCTTTGAAATGATCACTGTAACTACAAAAGTTCTTTGTGTATCTACTTTCTCTGCACAGTGAATCCCAGATATATTTCGAACAAACCCCAACCAGAATTGGAGGAACTTACAAAAAACTAGTTTACCGTGAATACACAGACGCTTCCTTCCAAACACAGAAGGCAAGAGAAGAACACCTTGGAATCCTAGGTAAGATTCCATTCGCAGCTTGTGGGTTATAAACACCACTTATATATATTATGTGCATCAAAACAGAATTCACAACTCAGTTTTAGAGATTTTAGCTGTCATCTCATAACCTTATGAAAACAATACATTGATTCACCCAATGATTTAAACTGCATTCTTTCATCCCTATAAATCCAATGAGATGAATATCTTCATGTGATTCAAATAACTTTATGAGGCCCTAAATCATCTACATCTGCTGCAGTTGGAGCCGTTTCTGGTTCATGGCATCATCCTTTTAATTTTTTCCTAAAAGAACCTTACTACTTAGACACAACCCAATAATTACTTTCATGAAAAGCAAGGACAAATGCTAACTGTGTTGGTTTCTAGGCCCTGTCATTAAGGCAGAGGTGGGACAGACCCTCAAAGTCACTTTCTACAATAACGCCTCTCTGCCGCTCAGCATTCTTCCCCATGGACTGCGTTACAACAAGAGCAACGAGGGCTCATTCTACAAAACGCCTGGAGGAGGTAAGCTGAGTTCCAGGGAGGCCCAAGTGAGCCATACTGCCATATAGTGTGAGCAAGAAAATAAAGTCCCCCTAAAGTTGTTTTGCAGCCTACTTTACACATTGTAACAGCTCAGTGTACTAACTGTGGCAGAGTTGTTCCTTCAGTCCTCATGCAACTGTCACCAGGTACTGTAAGGTGACTGCAAGATAACAGTTCATGCTCTTAGAGATCTCATAGACTAGACTAGGTGTAGAGCTAGTGCTTGGGCTCACAGACCCCTCGAGCCCGTTGTCCAGACTGGGTCACAAACCCTTCACACGCAGGTCTACGAGCTAGGTAATAGGAGAAGGTCCTGGGAGCCAGGGGTGAAGAAATAATAGGCTTTATTCAGAGCTAGGAGCAGCAGACCTAACATAGCTTTCCGGAGCGTCCTCTAGAAGCTTGGCCCATCTGCTCCCTTAGTCCTTTATACTCTAAGTCCATAAACCAAAAAAAAACAACCCGGATGTGCATGCACAATCACACCAGACAATAACAAGGAACACCCGTGCGCACGCGCACACCCACCTCAGATGCTGGGCAAGACTCCGAACATCCAAGGGGCCTTGACCATTTTCCTTATATTTTCCCAACACTAGGGTACCTATGGTTCCCGGTTGTATTTTATAAATGTTTATTGCTAGGTACCCCTCCACCCTCCTCACATGTAAATCCTGGTGCAACGTTTGTCTATACATGGGAAGTTCCAAAAGATGTGGGTCCTACCTCCACGGACCCCACCTGCTTGACGAGGCTCTACTACTCCTCAGTGAATGGGACGAAAGACACCAACAGTGGCCTTGTAGGCCCTCTCCTTGTGTGCAGAAATGGCAGTCTTGGAAAGGATGGCAAACAGGTGAGTCATGAGGCCCAGTCAGGTATGCCTTGGTGACAGGTTGCCTGAGACAACTGCAGAGGAATGCAATGTCACAGGGCCACAGGAGTCAGTAGCCTCAACTTCCTCTGTGAACTGATGTCCCCCGGTTCTATTCTTTCCTCAGTTCCAGGCCTGTGTCTCTGCCCAATGAACACTCACCCTGGCATGTCCCACAGACATCTCAAAACTATTTTAAGCCTTAATCTCCTGGACAGCCACTTACCATCCCTCTGTCCCCTAAGGCAGCCTCTTTTCTTCTGTCCTGTCTGTTAACTACGTCACCACACTTGGGGCTTCCATCCACACCTCCTTCCTTCCCACTTCACGGTAATCGTTACGTTTCCAATACCCCTGCCTTATTTTAGGCACCATTATCTCTTCATGAATTCCTTCCCTTCCTGACTTCTGTTCCCACTCTCATTCCACTTCAGTATAGTTCCATAGCCCTCCTAACAGATCTGGTTGCCGCACTTCCCACACTGAGAGTCACCCCACAATTTATTGGCTCAGAAGCCAAAACATTATATCCTGCCAACCCCTCTAGATTCATGTCCTCTCCCACTCCTGTACTGCACAATTAACTTCTTCTAATTGGATAATTAGAACTGGCTAATTCTGCCATACTGCAGAATTGGCTTGTTGGTAGTGAAGGCTATTGTACATCTCTGATGTCCCCCTCTCTTCTCTCCATCCCGAATGGCTGTTCCTCACTGTTTTATCTACCAGAAGGGGAGACATTTAAAAAACTTAACCTGAGGGTCTCTTCCTTCGAACACTATTCCCTAACTAAAGTTAGTTGAAGCTCCTGCATACATGGTTCCTTATGTATGTTTCTATTAGAGAATTTGTCCATGCAATTATTTTTTTCTGGCCTGTCTCTCCCACTAGACTGTAAGTTCCTTGAAAGCATACACAAGATTTTATTAATTTTTTGTGGCAACCACAGCCCCTCTCTGGCATATAGCAGGTGCTTGATGAATGAGTTTCCTTTTTTGTAACTCACAAGTGAACTAATACCCAAGTTCTTTTCCACAGTTAAATAAAAAAATTCATATTTAATAAAGCCTTATAAGTGCACGAATATATGTACAATTGAATGTATATTTTATTCAAAACAATATGCATGTATAATTATCTATGTCATTAATAGTCTCATAATTTTTATAGTACATCCAATTTTTATGTTTTCTCTAAAACTACAAATATATTTAAATTATCAATAAACTCTAAAAATACAGAATCTCTAGAATTTAAAATACTTTATTTAACTTACTTTCCACAGAGCATCCTATGTGAAAAGCTGTTGTAAGGAACTGTGAATAAAGAGATTTAGCTTTATGGAGTTTAGAGGTAAAAGTCCCTAGAGTAAGAGCTTTATATGAAAACAAACCACAGGATTTCTCTCAACTTCTTAGTTCTCTAATAACTCATTCACTGGTATTTATGCCTGTATATGAACTGTCCACGGTCAGAAGTCATGTGACCAGATTTTCCACAAATATACAATTTCCTTGTGTGGGAAGTCCTGTATACAGATCCACCATTTGACTAGATTTGAATATGAACTTTCTATACTTCTTTTTTTTTTTTTTTTTTCTTGACCGGCACTCAGCCAGTGAGTGCACCAGCCAGCCATTCCTATATAGGATCCCAACCCGCGGTGGGAGCGTCGCTGCGCTCCCAGCGCCGCACTCTCCCGAGTGCGCCACGGGCTCGGCCCTGAACTTTCTATACTTCTGATCTATTCCTTTTTCTATTCTCATCCACAGAAAGGAGTAGACAAAGAGTTTTATCTGCTTGCCACAATATTTGATGAAAATAAAAGTTATCTATTAGATGAAAATATCAGAACATTTACCACAGAGCCTGAAAACGTGGATAAAGAGGATTCAGACTTCCAAAACTCTAACAAGATGTACTGTAAGAGAAAATTTAAATTACAAGATAAATGCATTAAGTACTTATTTATTTCATTTTTGCATAAAGAATTATAGATTAAGAGAGACTTACATTTTTCCCACAAAGGTTGGCTAATCCATTTCATGGTTCCTTTAATATAATTTCCCAATAAAATTATTGTCTAGTAGGGTGATTATCTTTAATTTACCTGGTATTTATCAACAGCTTGTTGATGTAATACATTGTTTTATCTAAAGCTAAATGTGAAATAGAAAAGTCACATTTTTCTCTATTGCCAAATTTAGTAGGGTGGGTGTGGTGGGGTGTTTGTTGAGCTGGTTGGGTGGTTTGTTGGTTGTTGGTTGTTGGAAACTGGACAGTGTAGTGCAAAAAGGGTTGGTCTAGAATCAACCCTAGTTGTATTAACAGTTAGTATTAATAGTTTCATTCACTAACTGAATGACACTAGCCAAGTAACTGCCTCTCTGGCCTTGTTTTCTCAATTCTAAAAGGCAGGGGTTGGCTGGGATGATCTAGTGAGAGCACCGTCTAGTTCTGCCATTCTCTAATTTTATAATGTCATTGTAGCTCCCTAGGAAGTGAGGTACAGATAACAGCAGAGGTGAGGAAAGGTGTAAAAAAATGCTTTAATTAAAAAAAAAGTTTAAAAAATTGAGATTCTAGCATGAGTGAACTGCTTTACGATTAGTGCTTTGTTGAGTTTCAAAAGATATCAAGTGCCAGTAAATTACTCTTTTCTTTGTTGTGAATGTCTTGCAGCCATAAATGGATACATGTATGGAAATCTGCCTGGGCTGAATATGTGCTTAGGAGACAAAGTTTCCTGGCACGTTCTTAGTGTGGGATCAGAGGAAGATTTACATGGGATATATTTTTCAGGAAATACCTTCACTTCCTTAGGAGCAAGGAAGGACACTGTAACTGTGTTTCCCCACACCTTTGAGACACTTTTGATGATACCTGATTCCACAGGTGAGTAGTGGATCCTCATTCAGCTTTAAGCCCATCCAAAGTATGCAGAAGCACTGTCTTTATATGCACTGAATATTCTGTTTGTACAGAAAAGAAAACAGAATTGATGCAAAGAATGCTTGGGAAAACTTTGCCTGCTCCATTTAATTTATAGGAGGCTTAGCATTGCATTTTCCTGTATGCAAAAATCCCCTCCGCCTCTCCAGGTCCTCTTCCTGGGCCTCCATCCTCTAAATCAACCCAGACTCCTCAAAAGATATCTTAAAGCCTTTTAACTTGTTTTCATTCTACTGTCTTCTGCATTTCTTACTGTTCTGTCCACTTGTTCCCCAGGCCTTCCTCCTGCTTTGACTTTACCCTGCTCTTCTGCTTTTCTCTCTGTACCTTCTCCTTGCTAACTTTGCTCCCTAGGCAGACGCTGAGCTTCAATGAGGTCGTTCCTTGCTGGCAACACTTTTTAAAAAGGCAGCTCATATCAGAGAATTTTGTGGGGATCAGGGGGACCTGGCTTCCCCTCTGAATCTAATTCCCTCACTCATAAAATAGGGATTGCAGTAACTTATAATTTACAAAAAGGAATAGATAATGATCAGTTGACATAGATATAATATAGTAAAGTGCCTGGCATATGTTAGATTTTCACTAAAATGTTAATTCCTTCTTTAATTGTGGAAATCCACCTTCACCTCCTTCCCCCCACCCCACCCCCCCGCCCCCATGTGTCTGTCATGGTGAAAAACTACTGACACGAATCAAATACCAGCTATACAGTAAACTAGCTGCTCTATAAATACCATGGCTTGGTATCTTCACTCTTTGTGATACCAAAGGTTCATTTAACTACCGTTTCTGTATTTCAGAATTTTAAATTTTACTTTCCAAACAAACATAACCTGTGATTCAGAGTAACTGGGGGAAAAGAGATCTTTCTCCGATGTGCTGTCTCTTCTCTTGCTGTTAGCAGATGCACTCACGCGCTTGCTCAGGGCAAGTTCTTTCCTGCCCTGCCCCACTGTCTTTCCCCTGCAGGGGTTTTCCTGAGCTTAAAATTTGCCTTCTCTCATTCTGGTTCCTACGCGATGTCAGCTGTAGCAATCACGCGGAGACGTCTGCTCTGTGTCAAGCACTGCTCTACAGCCCACACGGGATTATTTCATTCTGAACAAATTCTCTTTTCCAAACCCCCGGAGTCTGAAGGTTTTGCTTCCTTGTAGTCCTCTTGACTCTTATCCTCTATAAAAGTAACAGCAGCAACAGACATGTACAGAGTTGAGCAAGCATCAGTGCTGGCGAAGAGAATGTTAAGCAGCAGCATCAGAACACAACAGACATAAAATTACCAAAGTAAAAGAAAGAAAACTGGAATTCAGGTGGAGTTTACTGGTCTGAACCAGGCTGGAGTTTCTTTGTTGTGTGGTTTGTTTTTGTTGTGCTCATTGTTTCAGGTTTTGAACACATTGGACTGATTCCCTTCAACTTCCTTTCATTACCTTGCCGCTTCCTACCACTCTGACACACGTCACCTCCTCTCTTCTCGATTGTTTTAACAGCCTCCCAGCAGGTCTACCTTCCTCCACCTTGCCCACTCCAGTCTATCCTCATCACGGCTGCTAGAGTGTCCTTAGTTTGTTCATTGACTTAAAATCCCATGATGGCTCCCCTTTTCACTCAGGAAACATTGCAGCCACATGGCTGGCCCTCCACTCCCCTCTGACCTTGTCCCCTTGTCCTCTTGCCCTTGCTCACTCCAGCCAGACACACAGGCCTCTCAGATGGTCTTCAAACACAACAAACGGGCCCCGACTTGGGGCCCTGGCTACCAGTTTCCTTTCCTGATTGCTCTTCCTCCACACCTACCTCACCTCGTGTAAGTCTTTGCTCAAACGTCACCCCCATCAAGGCCTATCCCGATCACCCTACAAAATATGACTGGTTGCTCGCTTGAGCACCCTACCCCCCAAAACACTCAGAATGCACAGTGCTCCTCACACTGCTTTTTTCTTTAGTCCATAGCATTTACCACCTCCCAACATACACAAAAGTTACTTAATATGTTTACTGTCTACCTCCACAACATCCTGCAATGTAAACTCTGAGAGCAAAGATTTTTAACTATTTCCTTCTCTGATGTTTCCAAGTGCCTAGAAACATGTCTGGCACAAAGAAGATACCCAATAGATATTTGTTGAATTAATAAAAAAAATGAATGAATGACCTTACTATACTTCTTTGGGGGGCTATATCTTACAGATGACTTTACAGAGGAAAGAAATCTGAATGCAGTGCTTTGATCATTCCTTTCTTATTCATCTGTAGGAACTTTTAATGTGGTTTGTATAACAACACAGCACTATCAAGGAGGCATGAAACATAAATACCATGTGAGGCAGTGTTCCAAGCCAAACCCTGATCAAACACAATACCAGAAGGAGAAAAAGATTTACATCGCAGCTGAGGAAGTTGTATGGGATTATTCTCCTAGCAGGAAGTGGGAGACAGAATTACACCGCTTGCAAGAAGAGAAGTATGGTGATAGCTCTGGTCTCTGGCTGGAAAGGGTTGATTCTGAGTTTTCCTCCCTGTCCTTTCAGTCTTCCTGTCTGTGGGGGAGGGTGGGGGAGGTCTGTATTTATCTGTGTTTGGTATGGTGTGTGCATGTGTGATGGGTATGCAGCTGTGGTGTGTGTGTGCTCAGGATACTTTAATTGTAAATAACCTCAAAATTGGTGTGTATGAGGTATTCAACTGCAAATTACTTCAAAATCTTTCTAAGTAGCTGCACAGCTTACTCTGTGCTTCATTTCTCCCACCTTTCTTCTCACTTCTCGCACCCTTCCTTCCTGTGCCGTCCCATCCCCACAGCAACAGAAAACGGAACCTCGGCTACATCGAACATTTGGGATCAGTCAGATTTTTCTTTTGTCTTCATTTGTTTCTATCTCTATTCTTCTGGGAAGTTGATACCGAAGATGCTGGTTTTTCTCTTTTTGCACAATTTGATTTCCTTTTCTGGTTTTCTCTCTTACTGTTTATTCATTTATCAAAATTAAAATTTCACCCTGAAAACATTTTTTAAAATACAGAGTGAATATTCAACTACTTGGCCAGAATTGATTTTTTTTTTTTAAAGAGGCATTACTTTTCAAGGTAAAATGGCCTATAGGTATAAGAATTTCTTCCACATGAATACTTTGCGTGATTTCATGGGTAAATTAACTAACTTTGTGGTTTTTCATTTTTGTTTTCATTTTCTTAAAGTGTAACAGACATATATTTGGATAAAACTGGATCATTTCTTGGGTCCAAATACAAGAAAGTTGTATATGTTCAATATGATGATATTACATTCACAAATCCAACCAAAAGAAATGAAGATGAAAAACATCTGGATATATTAGGTATTGATAAGATTGGTTTTCGGGTTTTCTTCTCATCCTCCGCCACTACTGATTGTTGTACACATGCAGGATACTATCAACCTCCACCTTGACAGAGGAGAGTGCCTGTAATTCTAACTCTAATTCGTTTGCTGATAGGCATTTTTACTGGAGGAAGCAAGTATAAAATCCAGAATGCAAGGTGATTCAAGTATCATTTCCTTAAAAGTAAAGGTCAACTAGGAGACCTATAAGTCACCCCCAGCCACCCACATGTAACATTTCCAAAAGTCACATGGAATTTCCATGGGTCAAATGGTATTTCCAGAAATCGCATGTCACTTCCACATGCCTGACTCCTGTCTGAGTGCTGACATCTGTGTGTACATTGGAGGCCCTTTTTTTGTGTGGAACCCTGAGGAGATTGATTTACATGCTGATGAGGAGAGCTTTTGCTCTTCTTGGCTCCTCATCTGCCTCTAGAGTGTGTCCTGCCATGACCCTTGGAGGAAGCCCTGTGCTATCCAGTTGCTGCTGTTTTTAAGTGGGCCACTATCTTTAGTGACAGTTTGTTTTTCTAGGATTCTGGCCGAATACATAAGGATAAATAACACATTATAACTCTCTAGATCGTATTATTATTATTTATGCAAAAAGTAAAACATTTTATGGAAAAGGCAAAACAAGCATAATGTTTGGGAAGGTAGAATTGAGATAGGGACAAAGGTCCTGTTTTTAGCTTAGTATCTAGCATTTGCTGGGCACCTTCAGGACTCTGATTTTAGTAATTTAAGCACAAGTTTGAAGAGAGTTCTTGCTGCTTATTTCATCTCAAAACCATCTCTGTTTCAAAATTTTTAGAGCCAATGATTCAGTCTGCTTTCAAATAGAAAGAAGATTTAAATGAATGTTATACCTACATTTCCTGGCCTGGGATGGAAAGGCGAGAGAGTAACATAAAGGGGTCTTCAGTCTGAGAGAGGGAGAGTCACCCTGGGTCGGTACTCAGGCCTTGCCACTGCTCACAGCCTTACACCAGGGTGAAGGGGCAGGAGATAAAAGGCTTAAAAGATGAAGTTAGTCAAGAAAGAAAATAAAGGGCCGTATGCCTAAATTGCATGTCTTCCTAGGCATTAACTGATGCTCATTAAAGCAAGTTTTCTAGAGAAAGAGCTGATAAAAATTCTAAATGATTTACATTTTTTCAGGCAAAAGTAGTTTTATAAATGAGCAATGATCTATTTGTTGAATGTGTTTTTGTTTCATCTGGCTGCATGGTAACTAAAAGGATAAGAAGAAGTCACTATATAAATACTTAAGAGAACACGTAACTCATCATTTAAAATAAAAAACAATTACACACATTTTCTTTTTTGCATTTTCTAGGTCCATTAATATTTCTCAATCCTGGTCAAAAACTTCACGTTATCTTTAAAAATAAAGCCTCAAGACCATTTTCCATTCATGCTCATGGAGTGAAAACAGACTCTGCCGATGTCGTTGCAACACAGCCAGGTAACTGTTTTGAGAGAAAGAAAATTCTCACAGCTTTCAGGCAAGACTGTAAAGGAATGTTTTTTCTTAAATACGGGTGCAGTTCCAGATGAGAGAGACCAGTGGACTTCTTAAGAAGGGCCTGAAGGAGGAGTTTGGGAGGGTTCCAACTGCAAGTCTAGTTTGCTCCCAGATTGGGGCACCACAGGCAGAATTGTGAAGTGAGCCTCTGGTCTTCAGGCCGCCTCCCCAGCATGTACATTTCTCCTGTATGGTCATCCTTCTGGGTATTCCTACACTACATTCAGTCTCTCCAGCTCCACATGCTTAAAGTAGGGACTGACTACAAGATGCAGGAGGGGTGGGAGGGCAGGGAGCAGGCAGAGAGCTGATCCAGAGAGGGGAGGAAACGAACCCAAATACCAACACGTTGGCACAGCATGCCATCCTGCCCACCCAACTCAGAAGAAAACCAATACTGCTTAAATAAAATCACCCAGGAAGCAGACCCTGAAATGAAGATTCGTGTGTAGGCAGTGCTTTTGGGATTGACGACTATGGAGAAAGAGAAAGCAGTAGGATTGGGCAGAGGTGAGGGTGAGCAAAGATACAGCCACAGCAGAAGTCAACCCAAGCCCAGGAGAAGTTCTGAAGACAGATGACCCTCAGTTGTCCTGGGCTGTGTGAGAGAGCTGGGCCTCTGTGTCCCCACGTCAGTCATTGGATGCAGGCTTGGGCAAGTGGATGTCTTCAGGCAAGGCCAATGCTGAAGGAGGCTGACACCTGCTGGAGCAACAAGTCCTCACTGTTGAAGGGGGCATCTAAGAGGGGCATCAGAACATCTACCATAGTCACCCATCAACACAAGTAGTTCTGAGAATTAAGAGTATCAATGAAGGAGCCAAATTGAGAAAGAAAACATTTGTTAAACAGGGAGACTAAAGATAGACTTTGATGGTGGGCAAAATATTCCCTTTTGTTTTTAAAAAACAGACAGTCCTATGATGCTACCAACATGAATCTCCTATCAAGGGAGTTTGCAAGTCAGCCCTCTGTTCCAGTTAGTCACGAAAGGATTATATTGCATGTGTTTCATAAACACTTCTTAGTACCTGCTGTGTACTAGGCACTGTGTGGTGTGTTGAAAGGTGAAGGTTAGTACTAAGTAAATTGTTAAAGATTTGAAAGCGGGGAAGCTGTGGGTGGGGCTGATTAATGTAGGAGGAAGACTGTGTCAGGGGTGCTTGGGAAAATTAATTTAAGCCTCTATAAGTGAAAGATGTAGGATTATGGGGGAAGGGGGGCAACCAAAAGAACTTTACTGCCAGAGTAGAGAATGAAGATTCTATAGGACTAATGCAAACAGCTTTGGGGTCAGTGCGGAGGCACATGTAATCCACAAATTGGAAGGTTCAGAGCTAGGATTCAAGGATTTGTCACATTTCAAAGCCTAAGTTATTTTTACTACAGTTGTATTAGTCCATTTCTGTTGGCTTGCAACAAAATATACAGAACTGGGTGAATTATAAAGAAAACAAAATCTATTTCTTACAGTTTATGAGGCTGGTAAGTCCAAAGTCCATGTGGTGGTGGCAACAGTGACCCAGGTGTCTCACATTACATAATGGTGGACACAGAGAGAGCAGAGAGAGAGAGACAGACAGACTCTCCTCTCTGTTCTTTTAAAGTCCTCAGAACCACACACCTGACCACCAAAATCCATTCACTACTGCAGGTTCCTACAATCCAATCACCTCTTCAAGGCTCCACCTTTCAATTACTATAATAGGATTTTCCACCCTCTTGACAGTCACAGTGGGGGCCAAGTTTCTAATACATAAAACTTGGGGGACACAATTCAAGCTTCAGTGAGTTTTGTGGGGGACATAAATCAATCCACTACAACAGTAAATATTTGTTGAATAAATTAAATATTTAATGATTGACATTTTTCAATGGCAAAATCACTATAAGGTTTTGATTCAGTGACCCGGGGAACCGAACAGCCAACATCGATAGTGACATTGATGTCACATGCGGCCCAGGTCACGTGACACCCAGGGCTTCAGATGCCCCGTCTTGTGTAATCTCTACATCCCCATTTTATGTGCATGCGGAAATAGAAGCTCAGGAAATGTGAACACGTTGAACAGGATCACAAATCCAGGAGAAGTGGACCCAGAAGACAAGCGAGGACTGCACTGCCTCATATTTTTGTAGCTTTACTGTTTGCTCGTTATTTGATTCCACGTAAAAAAAGTCTGATTTAAAAAGCTTGTTTTAAATACACTTTGTTTGCCTATTTTAGGAAAAATTCAAACCTATACCTGGCAGATCCCTGACAGGAGTGGTCCTACTTCAAAGAACTTTGAGTGCATACCTTGGTTTTACTATTCAACTGTGGATGTGGTTAAGGTAAACTTTAAATCAAATCACAGTTTTTATCCTATCTCCTCTTAGAAATTATAATGGAAGGAAGAAAGGATTTATCATTGTTTTTAAAAAATCTTAGTTCTATGTAAGCTTTTAGTAAGTAACTTAAATATGGCTCACCTTTTAATCCTACATAAGTTTGCATTTTTCAAGAGCAAAATAAATGATTACATTATGTTTACTTAGATTTATGATATTTTCTAAAATGTCACTGTGAATTAGAAAATATATCTAACTATATGATAAAATCTTATAATTTGTACCATTGAATAGAATTTGAGTTACATAAAACCAAGTATAGAGTTTTAAAATTCTATGATTAATGAGAAATAAATATATATATATATATATATATATTTAAAACCTTCGACTCTGGAGTTCAAGTTTATTTGCATTGCAAAAAAAAAAAAAAAAAACCCAGCCCACATTCTCTTTTTGAACTCCTGCTTATCTTGGCCCACTCTGCCTACAACAAGAAACTGCACAGAGATTTAATTCCAAAACAAAATAAAGATTAACCTAGGCTCCCGACTAAAAGCTGCTGTGGGGCACAGACACATCCAGGAAGGGACTAAGTCCTTTTTAGACTACCCTGCCAACCAGCTCCAATGCCAGGGAATTCTAATTAAAATCAAAGTTCTGCTTTTTAATTAAAATTTCAAAAATAGACCTAAATCCTCTGAAGAATGTGTCTACAACACCTTTCAGAAGATTGTTGTTCTCTTTAGACTTCAGATCTAATGAGTGCAGTTACAGTTTTCCTTCAGTCAAGTCTTGAACATGTCAAACGTTTTGTTCCTCACTCTCAGACTTAAAATCCTAATAAACAAAACTTGGGATCTGACCTCACTAAAACCAAAACTTGATTCTACTCCTTTTATTGTTTGGGGGAAAATTTTAGTTGTGAGCACAGATAATAATCTTGCTTTGCCTCTTCAGGATCTTAACAGTGGACTGGTGGGGCCCCTGATCATATGTCGCAAAAACACCAAAACCAGCATCGTTCACCGTGTTCTCCTCTTCATGATTTTTGATGAGAACACATCCTGGTACTTTGAAGAAAATATCAAGACCTATTCCTTAGAACCAGACAAGGTGGACAGGAACAAAGACAGTTTTAACTTAAGCAACCAAATGCACGGTAAGATCTGCTAACTGGCTCACCGACTACACAGCCTGCAGGTTGTTCTGTACAAATGGAACAGATAAAGGTTCACACTGGCCAAGCTGGGCATGTACAGAATATGATCACCTAGAGCCGTAGTGTAGATCATGTAGGCCAGAGGGTGGCAATTTTTTTTTTTTTGTAAAGGGTCAGTTAGTAAAGAATTTAGGCTTGCAGGCCATGTGGTCTCTGTCATAAGCCATACTGTACTCTGCCATTTTAGAAAAAATAAAAATAAAAGCAGTCATAGACAATATGAAAACAAGTGAAAGTGGCTGCAAGCCAATAAAACTTCATTTATGGACACTAAAATTTTTATTTCATGTCATTTTCACGTGTCAAGAAAAAATGTTCTTTAAAATTTTTTTTCAGCTACTTAGAAATTTAAAAGCCATTCTTAGCTCATGGGCTATAGGAAGATAGGCAGAGGACTGGATCTGGACCATGGGCTGTGGACCACTGACTTAGCAGCATAGCAAATTCTCGTTCTTTCTGGAGCCATGGGGCAATGTGAGACCAGGAATATCAGCCAGCATTTCTGGAGAGCCTGAATGCACATTTTTCTAAGTGTTTTACCTGGATGAACACAGAGAGAGGGAAGCAGACTGAAGCGAACACGGTCTCACCCACCTTCCCCATGACCATTACCGAAGGGCTTCCCAGGCAGAACTTTTGAAAACTCCATGCTCATCAACCAAAGTTCTTTCACAAGTGAATCGCGACTGGGCAAGGCTAGATGACACACACACCCCCGCCCCACAGCCACCACCTAGAATCACAGTAATAAGACAATTATCCAAATAAAAAGCACAGAAACAATCTCACCTAGTCACCTTCTACCCAGCCAGACTTCTGGTTCCAGTCCTCTCCGCTGAGGAAGCTCCGGGGTACAGCTGGGTAAAGGATCCTTAACTAAGGCAAGTGAAATACGGTGATCTTCAACTTCTTAGGTGTTTTTTTTCCCCCAGAAATACATGTGAATTTAAAATTAACCCAAGGGCTATGTCCATTCTACGCATAGTCTTTTCATATGCATCATAGAGGGCACAAAGCACTTTACTAAGTCCTAAGGAGGTGCGAAAGCCCACAGGATGGGGTGTCTTTCCTCAGGTTGTTCATGGTCTAATGTGGATGCTGTGACAGAAATGCAAACACAGTCTGTGGTTTAAATTCTTATTTGGAAGGTTTGGAAAGGCTTCATGATAGGGAAGAAACATTGGAGTTAATAGGGATGCATGGGGGTCTGTCCGGTAGAAAAGCAGCAAAACGGCATTCCAGGTAGGTGGAAGACTGTGAGCTTATTACACAGCACTCAGGAAGAAAGAGCCAACAGAATTGCAGAAGAACTTGGATGCCCCATTCAGAATTTACACTCGATCCAAACCAGTTTCTCAGCCTGGGCACTACCGACATTTTGGGTGGGGTGACTCTTGGTTGAAGGGGTCCTGTGCATGGTAGATGTTTAGGAGCTTCCGTACCCTCTACCTACTAGATGCCAGTGGCACCTCCCCCCGAGTCATGACAACCAAAAATGTCTCCGGGATTTGCCAAATGTCCCCTATGAGACAAAATCACCTCCTGAGGAGAACCACTGTGCTGAAGGCACCAAGTACACTGCGATATGGCATGGCAGGGATGGACATGTACTCTAGGCACAACTTTGGCAATCATGTAGGCACGGGCAAGAAAAACTCTCTAGGATCAGACACAGCCATGAATGGATAGTTGGGTCATATGTAACAGCCTCTTCAGGCTGGCGCTAAAGTCCTCACAGGCTCTGAAAATATCAGTGATACTTTCTATAAGGTGTTTAAAAACCCCACAAAACCCCCACATTATTTTAAGTTCTTGTTGAATGTGATAAACTGTGTTTCCCCCCATCCCCCAGCAATTAACGGAAGAATGTTTGGAAATAACCAAGGTCTGACGTTTCACGTTGGGGATGAAGTGAACTGGTATCTGATCGGCATGGGGAGTGTATTTGACCTGCACACAGTTCACTTTCATGGTCACAGCTACACATACACGGTAAGAGCTTTCGGCAGATCCATTTGATGACTGTGGTACCTTGTAAACCAGTTATTGAGGTAGTATGGCAGGATAACAGGCCTGGAAAGGAAACAACGAAGCTGGAAGTTCCATACGTACGATCTATAATGTATTAGATGCAAGTAAATAATTATGAACTTCATTCTTCATATCCCAGGGACATTAGATAAATACTGGTGGAAGACGAAGTGCATTTCTCACCAATCTGATGTTCTCAATCTATCACAACTTTTGTTTTTTGAAAATTTTTAAACATTTGGTAGCATAAAAGAAAAATACCCAGAATGCTCATGTATACATTTTGCCACATTTGCTCTCTCCTATATTTTTTTCTGAACCCAATTGAAAGTAAATTGCAAGCATCATGATTCTTTACCCCTAAATACTATGGCATGTGCACCCTAAGAAGAAAGACAATCCCCACCCTACTACAATTATGCAATCAGCCTCAAAATTATATTAATTCAATGATACAAGCTAATATACAATTCATTCAAATATCCCCAGTTGTCCCTAAAATGCTCTTTATACATTTTGTTTGTTTGTTTGTTTGTTTTTAATTCAGGACCTAATCGTTTCATTCATAGTATTTGGCTGCCATCATTATATCTTTGCTAAAATCAGAAGAGACCCTCTGCCTTTTTTTTCTTGCTGTTTCATAACATTTAATTTTTGAAGGTTCCGGGCCAGTTTTATAGAATGTTCAGTATCTGCATGGGTTTGATAGTTTCCTCATGATTGGGTCCATGTCAAACAAATTCAGCAAGGACACTACATAGGTGCTCTTCTCATGAATCACACAAGAGGTCCGTGACGGCAATAGGTCCTAATACTGCTGAGACTACATTTGATAACTTGGTTAAGGTGATGTGAACCACTTCTCTCCATTTTAAAAGTATCTTCTTCCTCTTGAAATTAATAAATAAACTGTGAAGTGCTTTTTTAAAAATATACTTTATTTTCTAACAATTTTTCATCTTGTAGTTTTAAAAAGCATCCATTGATGATTCTTGCCAGAATCAATTTTTATAATGGGGATTAAAAAATGATGACTTTCTAATTCTATCATTCGTTCAATATTTATTATAAAATAAAAACTTGGAACTAGATCTCAACCAGTTTGCTGGTACCGTTTTTATTATTATTATTGTGATATTTTTCTTTTTTACGTATTTTTAGTCAGTCTTTTTATATCTTCCGTGTGAACTGCTTCTCCTCACCCCACCATTGATACTTCCTTACAATTGTCTTTTATGATCACTTTAGATTCATCATTTCTCTAACTTATATAAGTATTTAAAATTTTGTCCTTCGACTTTCAGTCTCCAAGTTAGTATCATTTATTTACTGAAGGAGCACTTTTAAGATATTTCTTCATCCCAATCCCATACATAACATTAATGTGTAATTTAAAACCAGTTGTACTCTTTGCATTTGACACTTCAGACATTTAATTCAACTGCCTGGCGTTAGCACAGTTTATCTTTTCTGAATTGTTAAGTTTCACATAAAGCTTTCCTGAACTCCAGAAGCATCATGTTCACAGCTTCTTTAGCGCACAGTGTGAGAATAAATTGAATGAGCGTGCACGACTTGGTTTACACAAAGCTTTTTTTGGTATGCTGCTTTCTCTCCCATTCTCTCTCTTTTTTTTTTTTTGTCTTTTTTTGTGACCGGCACCGCGCTCAACCAGTGAGCACCGGCCATCCCTATATAGGATCGGAACCTGCGGCGGGAGCGCTGCTGTGCTCCCAGCGCCACACTCTCCCGAGTGCGCCACGGGGTCGGCCCTCTCTACCATTCTTTAATGAACAAACTTTTTCCTCTTCAACTTTACTTTTTGGCATAATAAACTGTTTTTATTATAGGAACTTTTATATAATAAAGTAGACAGAATAATATAACAGACCCCCTTTACCCATGACCCAGCTCCAGCTACCATGTCCTTCTACACTTATCTACACTCCTCATATTTTTGAAGCAAAAGCTTAGATATTAGAATTATTATTAACTTCATAACTGTTCATATTAAAAACCTTAAAAATTGGAACAAAGGAGAAATTTAAAAGCTGGTTGGAGTGTCTTACAGGATATTTGATGTCAAATATAATAGATAGGTCAGTTCAGCAAATGCCTCTAACATGCCTAGAACCATGCTAAGTGTTGTGTGGAGCTGAAAGGAAATCAATGACTTATCTTTCAGGGGCTATTACATTAAATGAAGGATTAACAAGACAAAGAACTTTTCTTCAAGAAGGAAGTGGTAGAAGTTGATTTAAACTTTGGCTCTCACTCCAGAGTCTGAACTTTTGACTGTTTCACAAAACTGTCTCCCTTAAGAATGAGCCTATTTATACCACAGAGTCTAGTTGTCACCAGCGCTCAACTCTAGCTGTTCCCTGTCAACCCTTGTAGATGACCTCATCCGGCCTTCCCATCTTCAGGCCGAATTTAATTACTCCAGCGTGATGCAGCCACTGGGCTTTGCTCCCTGAAACTCCTGGGGATAGCAGAACAGCCTTCTGGGGTTACTAACCTGATGCTGAGACAAGCCAGCTCCTCACAGTTCATTCCCTAAAGCTACAGTCTCCTGGGGTACCAGGGCTCCAGGCATGTATTGCACATTTACTGGTGCCTTGGACATTGTTGATTTGTAGTAAAAATTTTTTCATATTGTTCTATACATTTTCTGACACCTTAGAAATGTGTCCTATGTCATTTATATTATTTTCACCTTAGATGCAAAATTAATCTTCCTAAATAGCAATGCCTTGAGCTCACACTCTGCATCCAACAGAAAACAGCTCAGCCTTCCTCCTGTCTGCCTCCCATTATCTCCAGGGAGTTTTGAGAGCCTACATTTCTCCCAGTCACCCCAACTCTGATTTCCTGCTGTTGCTCATGTCCCCTGCCTCTCACCCCCTGGGATGGGTATCTTTTCCATCTCTCTGTGCAGTTCCAAAAACAGAACATGTGCCATTTCCTTTGCTAGCTCTTCAGCAACCACAATATCAAGGCCATTGTGGATCACAGACTTTTAGTGAAAGTCTGGGCATAAATGAGATTTGTTTTGTTTTGTTTTTTTGTTTTTTGGGGGGGGGGCTGTGGTTTCTTTGTTGTCGTTGTTGTTGTTTTGCAATGCTATACAGTGAAAACACCTACCATTTAACAGTAGATGCCTCTGTTCTCAATCACCCTTCCACCATGCGTCACTGACAGCCTCTGGCTCTCCTACTGTTTATTCTCACCCTCAGCACTTGTTTTTCCGCATTCTTCCTCTCCAGACTCTTCTGACATCTTTTTTCTCCTCAAATATTCTGGTCTCTATCTTAAGCTGCAGTTCCCAACCTCCACCCCTACACACCATTCTCCAAATACCTCCCATTTTATTTTGCAGAACAATTTATCTCCCTCTTACTCTCCTCCTAATCCATCTGGACCAGGCTCTGGAGCTTCATCTCTTAAAATCAAAGTTGCCTAAAGAAGTAGTGCTTAGGAGAGAAATTGTTGTTAAGTAACAGCCCTCAGCCCCCAGCGCCAACTCCCAGAAGGCAGACTCAGCTGTAGGAGGCAGGGGAGTTCCTCCTCCTCTCTCTTTCCTATAACCATGAGTTTTTCTGATTAGCTGCATCTTGAGAAATGATCATCCTTCACATCACCAATATCCTTAGTTAGAAATATTTCAGTTGGAACCTTTGGGATTTGGGTGACTGGATGGTCTTTGAAATTTAGAGCATTCTGCTGTAAGAGATGCGGGCAAGGTATCTAACACCAGTACTGACCACAGGTACCTTTGTAGAGTGAGACATTTTCTTTGCACCCTGCCTAACATTGGGATGTCTGGGACGTACTCCTCCTCCAAACCCTCAATTGTATTCTGAGGACAGAAAAAAATAGCCCCAATGATTGGATCTGTGCAATGGTACTTAGTGCTTTCTAATTGTCATCTAACAAAGTGTATTAGAATTGGGGAGTTACAGCAAATGGTAAGATGTGTAAATGACTTATATCTTTTATAAACCATTTAATGATGTTTTATCTCTTTGTTAAGGATTCGGGACTGTATCGATCTGATGTTTATAACCTTCCTCCTGGGGTCTATCAAACTGTAAAGATGTATCCAAGAGATGTTGGAACCTGGTTATTTCACTGCCATGTTGGTGAACATATTCTGGGTGGAATGGAAAGCACTTACACTGTACTTAAAAGAAAAGGTAAGAGTTATTAGCCTAACTAATTATTAGTGGTCAGATTTAAATAAATATAGTGTTTATATAAGGATATTTGATCCATTGTACATTTACAGGATATAACACACCACTCACCACCACTCATTCATTCAAAGATTACTGTTTTGAGATGACCAATATACTCTGGTTTTATTTTCTTTATAAAACTTAGGGAACTGTTTATAATCTGATAAAAGATACTCTAGAGTTGAATGTAATTTCCAGACTCACATAATATATGCACAAGGTTTGAACAATTCGTAGAAGTTGAAATACAAATGTCTATTGAACCTATAAAATATCCAACTTTGCTAATAACCAAATCACTTAAAAATCACATTTAAACAACAATTAGATACCTTTTAAGTATATTTTGGCAAATATTTCTTTTTTAATGGTCATATCAATAACACTATTCTGAGATGGGTGCATTACATATACTTTGGTGATAATTCCACCTGGCAGTTGATCTTAAAACATTTTCCACAATGAAGAAAAAGATTGATCACTATTATATTTTATGCTAGTGGAAAACTGAAAATGAGCAAATGATCTACTATAAATTTGCTACATTTATCATCTAAAATATTATGAGGGGAGAGTCAGTGTGGACAGATCCTCTGAATCCTTTCTGAATATAAGGACTATGTTTCTCACAAAGCCAAAAACTGATTAGCCCAAAATATTATTTTTACCTACAACAACCTATTAATACCAATAATAATATCATTACTAATACAGCTCTAATAATCATTACTCTTAATCCTATTCATGTACATTCTTAGCAAAAGAGACTTTGGTGTGCTGTCCAAGAAATAAATGCCCCATTTAAAACATCGTTTCTTTGGGAAACTAGATTCTGCATTTCAAATAATATAAGCCAAACTTCGTTGGGTCTACACATCATCTGTCCCCATGGGTGTGTGACAATGATGTTCCTCTGAACTTAATAAGTAAACTTTTATGGCAAAAGTGATGGTAGTCATTTTAAGGATTTCTTTTAAGGATATTCTTGAGGCTTACATAAATATTGTATTTATTCTTTGAATGTATGTAGTCATTTAGTTTAATATTCTAACTTAGAAATTTATTATATAATATCAAGTTAACTCTGGAAGCTTTCTTTTTTGTAGCATAAATATCTTTCTGATATGAATATTGACAAGCCCATGAGCAGAGGCAAAGCTGCCAGAGAAGGAAAACTCCAGGGTCAAAGGAGTACAGGAGGGACCAGCTAAAGATGTTCATGACAATGTATCAGGAAAACTAGTTTGAAATAAATGTGTTCTTAGTAAGTTTTGTGTGTGAGCTGCTTCCTATTTCTGTAAGTTGACAGTGGGGTTATGTCTGTGCTGTGCCTGTAGTGGTGTAACAAGGCTTTTACCAAATGGCTGTAGGGGGTGGCAGGCGGGACAAAAAGAGCAAGTGCAAACTGAAGTCTTGATCAACTAGAAAAACAAAAAAACAAACCACGAACACGCAATTCAAGAATTTACCCTAAACTGCATCATTTGTAAACATTTAAGAAATGAAATTCTTACTCTTGCTTCCTCTTGCTATGTGATCTGTTTGTACCCACCAGCTGCCTGGTGCTTTCTGCCATGAGTAGAAGCAGCCTGAGGCGTGCGCCAGATGCAGCTGTCCCAGAATCACTTACAGGACTTCTGGTCAAGATGGCAGAATAGATAGTCCCCAGCATCACTCTCTCCCACAAATCAATCAATTTACAACTATAAAGAAGCAACGACAGCCAAGCTAGGGCTGGAAGAGCTCAGGGGAAGAGGAGGAGAGACCAACGGGGTACATGAAGGCAGGAGAAGCCATAATGAGAGAAAGAAAAAACTGCTCTGACCATTTCAAGCCCTGGCCACTTCCAGGCTGTAGCTGCTGAGTGCATGGAGCAGGAGCTGGCAAAAGCTGCAGCTGTGCCCTTCAGATGAAGTTGCTTGGAGATTACAGGGGAGAAGAGGGCTCTGATGGCCCCCAGGCCAGCAAGACCACTAATATGGTTCCCATGGACCCACATAGGAGTGAGGCGCCACAGACAACAGAAAAAGGAGCCACTCAGAGGCCAGCGAGTCATCACAAGGGACCGAAGCACGCCCGTCCCATGGGGAGTGTTTGCAGCACAGGTGGTGGGGGAGACGAGCCCTCTGGGGAACACTGGGGCACAGCAAGGACAGCTGATCTGTCCCCCAATCAGCGAAGGACCACTCAGAGGATACTGGTCAAGAATATAGAATTGCATGGGGTGCAGTTTGATGAAAAGACTCAGGTCCAGACCAGAGTTTCTACACAACCCAGGTGCACTGGATCTCAATAGACCCAGAAGTACCTATAAAGTGAACCATTAATTAAACCCTGAGCAGCACAAAAAGCCTTCCCTAGGGAAGCAGCAGCACAGTAGCAATTTAGCTCAACCACAGAGCTCAAGTGCTGGTCTCCACAGGAAGTTCCTCCATTTTAGAAGTAAACAGAGGACAACAAATTAGTTGTTGATGGTGGGAACAGCAAATAAGCCAACACAGACTGAAAGAAAAAACAAAGTGCCTGCAACCAGAGACAAAATTTGGTATTAACTAGTAAAGGTTTCATTTCACCAAAGAACACCTATAACACCTAAGGACTGAAAGTCCCTTGGGCTACCAAGCCAGAAAGTGGGGAGGTCCAGGGGCCTCAGCAATGCTCCCCTGACACCTGCAACCAGTCCCAAGGGTGGGGCCCTTGGACCTCCACCATGCACCCCTGACACCTGCAGCCAGCCCAGTGGCGACCTCCGAGCCACTGCAGGAAGTGCCTCAGGCTCTCCTGAGCTGGGGTGATGGGGAGCCAAGGGCCTTGGCCACGCCCCCCTCATACACACAGCCAGCCCAGCAGCCACCACCAAGCCTCAGCAAGAAGAGGCCTAGATTCCCCAGCTGGAGTGGTGGGGGGTGAGGGGTTTTGCCACACCCCCTGACATCTGCATCCAGCCCAGCAATGACCAAGCCACCACTGGAAGACCCCAGTGTCCCCTGTGGGAATGAGGGGGGGTGCCACAGGCCTCAGTCCTACCGCTCCACCCTCCTTCTTCCATCACATTTCCTTCCCCATTCCCCTCTACCCCTCTCTCCCAGCTGCCCAACAGCTCCATGACAACATCCTAGAATGTAAAAAAAATAATATTAATAAAACTACATTTTCTAAAAAAAAAAAAAAATGCCAGACTTTCATCCACCTTCTCCACAAAGCCTTTTCTAGTTCTTCCACTATAGCATTGACAAAGATTCTTTGCTTGTCCAGACTTCACTCAGGCTCCTGAACCTTCTCCCAGGCCTATCTGTGTACTTCACTGTAAAATCCAGTTTTAGCAAGAACTAACTGTGCTAAACAAGTGTAGCAAGAACCCCTCACCCTTGTTATCTGATCACTCTTAATATCTGATCAGGTTCCTCATCCTCCACTGTCCCCCAGGTGATGTTTGATCACCCCGATCTGTCTTCAGCAAGAATACCGTTTGGTTGGTTTAGCCAGAATTTCTCTTACAAGCCCTGGTATTACCTCTTACCAATTTTCCATCCACTGATTGCCACCCTGTACCTTGGCTATGAATTCCCTCTTGCCCATGCTGTATTTGAGGTTGAGGTGAGCCCAATCTCTCACCCCCACAGCAAAGTGCCATTGCGCTGGTCCCTGCACCTGGTGCTATGGTCCTAAATAAAGTCTTCCTTGGCGAGCTTTAAAAAAAAGAAAGAAAGAAAGAAAGAAATGAAATTTTCACAGCTAGGTAGGCATTTGAATCAGTCTTTTAAATGCAAATCCTTACATTATACTCTGCCTTAGGACTGGAAGACTGTAGGTTACAAAATGCATAATTGCCGGTTTTCCAGAAAAATAAGGATAGGGACTTGTGTTCTGACCTGGTATCTGGCAATATAAACAGTTGGGAGGTGTTCCGCCATAGGTAACAGAAAACCCAGCTAAGAGGAGATTATCAATGCTTTTTGTCTCGTATAAGAAAAAAGTTTGGAAGTAGGTGGCTGGAAGGGTTGGTTCAGCGCCTTGGTGATGTCAGGGCCAATGCCTCCAATTCCCTGGGCCTTTCCCTCATGACTATTGCCTCATGGTTGCAGGATGGTTACTGCAGCTCCAGATATTACATCTGAAAACAAAGAATATGGAAAAAGGTATAGCACCAATGACATCTTCCCCTTTTATCAGTAAAGAAAAAAGTCTTCTCAGGAGCCTCTGATCAATTTCTGCCTGTGTCTCATTGGTCAAAACCATATTATCTGGCTACTCCTAAATTCAAGGGAGACTGGAAAAAAATTTTTGTAGCCGGTACAGTGAAAGCAACGAGGGAGAAGAGATTTGAAATGTCTTGTGGTTGGCTAACAGCCTCTGCTTTAGACCATAGGTAAGACTGTTGAAAGCAGGGATTGGTTAAACAAACGGTTTAGCATGAGAACTGGAATGAAAGTCAGACTTTTCGTTCTTTTCACTTTCTAACTTGTTAGCTGTGTAACACATGGGTACCTGGAGTATTATTAAGCAAATCCCTGACATCATATTATTCCACCCCACAATACTCGAATATGCCTTTCTAGCAGAGAAGGACTTTTAAAAATCAATATATTAATAATGCTATTATAACATTGAATAAAATAACAATAATACTTCACTCTTTGATATTGAAACTAATAAGAACCTATAAAATATGGATGCAACTAGTTCCTTCATAGAAGCAGTCCAAGTGTGAGATTTTAAAGGCATTGTGGATAAAACTAGAATATTCTTTAAGAAACTGCAAGGGGTGTTGCCCAAATCTCATAAAGAATAATATTTAATTTGTCCACTCATTTGTTCATTTAAGAACATAGTCCCAGACTTTGACTTAATGAATGTGTGAAGTGCGATTTAGTAAATAGAACTGAATGCATTCTTAACAGGGGAGAGTCAAAAGACTAAGAGTGTCAGTGGGGTGTGTTGCCTGCCCAAGTGTTGGGAGGTGGCCTTATTCTAATAGTGAGTAACCAGTATTTGGACAAAAATGTTAGAGTGAAAAATTAAAGGAAAAAAAGGTATATGCTTTAAGAATATCCACTCTTGCTCAAGCTCTATACTTACCAAGAAAACTTTGTTCTATGATATGATATTCTGAGTAGATCTATAAACAGGGAGGATGTGCCTCTAAATTTAAAAAGACCAATAACTCCTTTACTTTTAAAAGGATAAACTATCATATTGATTTTTTATGTGCAGTCATTTGGCCCCTCCATCCCCAGTCACCTTTAAGTAAACTGACAAAAATGAAGGCTCTGAATGTGACAATGGACAAAATCCTTCCAAAGTGGAAGACTAGGAGGCCCAGGCTAACACGGTCTGGAGCAGCTGTGGTGCTTCCCCGTGTGGCCTGAATGTCATGCCCTGCCTCTCATTTCTAGGGAACTGGGAGTAACAATAAGCTTTTCTTTCAATGGCATTGGCCTCTCTGTGTTGACACTCAATTACCTTCTATAAATTAAGACCCAAACACAAATCAAAGTGTTAAGAGCTATGCAGAATATTACCCCACCATGGTGTAGAAGCAAGAGGAAATGAGGTTAGGGATGTCAAAGGAACAGAACGTTCAAAGAAAGTCATGCATTGAAGTTCTATGTAATCAAGTCCAGTGAACAAGTTACTCTTTAACAATTAAAAAAAAAATTCTATCGTCGTGGTTCTCTTTCATTGCTAATAAATCATATCCTTTGATTTCTATATCATTCAAGGTAGTAAGAGAACAAGAATGAAGGATTAGTTGAAATCCTTATGTCATTAAAAAAAAAAAAAGTCTCTTTCCCATAGTACTGTAGACTTCATCATCAAGCCTTTTAGCAGATTAGTCCAGACTTTCCCTCTTCCCTTGTCTGTGACCACTTTACATGCCAGGAGCTGATGAGCAGGGCCATGACCCACTAATGGGCAGCCAAAGGGGGATGGAGTGACCAAGGACCTATCTGAGAGACCATTCCCAAAATGAGCTGACCGCTAGAGCAGAAGGGACCAGCAGTGCTCACACTGTGCTGCAGTGAGTCAGTTACTCATTACCGAAGTTCTGTATGTGACCACACTCACAGATAAAATTCCAGAGTTACACAATTTCCTCTGAAGAAGGAAGCAGCGTGGTGGTCAGACTGGTCAGGGACAGAATGACCTGCTATTTCTATGTTGGCATGAAGTAGAGGTTAAGAGCCAGTTCTCATGGATCAACAAGAAAGAAACTAGAGGGTATGAACAGGAATAGTGGAGGTGGAGAGATTGCATCCTGCCAGACAGAAATAAGCTGAAGCACTGTTCTGTAAAGGAGGCTGCTTCCTTGACTTTAGCCATTATCAGCCTCAGAATCTTAATTGCTAGATACAGATGAGACTTGCCCAGTCCATAATCTTTAAGATAACAAGAAAAGAAATTGTGGAAAATGATTAAAACATGTGCTATGTAACTCTACTCAGATTACTAAACCATTAACTTAGACATATGGTAGTTATTCATCACAAATCGCAAAGGTATACCCTGGAATTTGGAGGTAAAAACCTTTCAACCGGCACAGCAAGGAGGACAGGCTGCTTGGTAGTCTGAATTCCTCTCTTCTCTTTCTTGCAAGCTCTAAGACCGCTGAGCTTCTTCTGGTGCCCTCTGCCCCTGTTCTTCTTGTCTCACCCCTGTCTTTGCTTCATTACGCATTTTTTGAATACATAAAATTTCCAATTGCAAGATTATCCAAAGTTCACTTTTAGGTATCAACTCTAGAATCACTGCAATGAAGTTTGCAGTGTTAAATGACTCTGCCAGTGGCTGGTGAATTATTAGCCCCCAGTTAGTTCTTCCTCTTATTTAGATAGCCCTAAATTCAGAGAATTCTCCCCATTTCCCGCCACACAGCAGTTCCGTGCATTTTGACGGGAAGAGTAACTGCTACAGAACAGGACAGAAATATGAACTTCATGACCCTTCCCGCATTACACTGGCAGCGGTCCAGGCACTGGTATGAGAGGTGCTGTAAGTACTCATTTTGGAGCCCTCAGACACCATTTGAGCAGGTTGGTTTGTTTGTTGGATGGTTGGCTAGTAGAATTTGCTGGAAGAGACAAATTTGGGGATGGTTGCCGTGCTCTGATCACTCTCCTGCCATCCCACAGCACTGGGGCTGAGTTCAAGCACAGAATACAGAATGAGAAGGAAATGGCTGGGACAGCTGCTGGCTCATGTAGTGGCTTCCAACCAATTAAAAGAGTCTCCCTGCCCTAGGAGAATAAACTGCTAAAACGTTTCTCTTCTATGTGGACCATTTGGAGAAAAGAGCCTTCTGGGCACGAACTTTTAAAAGGAATAGCTTCCTATAAGTCCAGGGGAGTCTGGGCCAGATTTTAGCCCCACTGCAGCCCTCTCAGTGGACTTGAGGACACACTCGTTCAAGGAGGCTCAGAAGGAGGCCTTGGGGCATCCTGGGTGCTGTGACTCTGTTTTCTGTATCAGGTTACCTTGATTATTACTGGCTGGTGGAAGGAGCTTCTCCACTATGTGCCTTAACATGGGTCATTTCAGTTAATCTGACAACTGTTCTCTGAGGCTGAGATTTCATGGATGACTAGACTTTAGCTGAGATTAAGCAGCCTGCCCAGTGTTCCATGTCAGCACCAGATCACCATCTTCATCCTGCTGTTTTCCCTGCCACTCGTTATTCCCCTTCCCTGGTTTATTTTTCTCCATAGCACTCACCACTAATACTGGGTATTTCATTTTTCATTGGTATGCTGTCAGTTTCCTTCAAGTACAACATAAATTCCATCAGGGTAGATGTTTTATCTACTGCTGTAACCCCAGTGCTTAGAACAGAGCCTGGCATACAGAGGGGCTCATTCAACAATATTTGCTAAATGAATGAATTCTTCACACATCACTACCAAACTATGTCAACAGGCAGCCGTTGTCAAATACTTACATAATGCTTTGAGGTTTTTTTAGAGAAAAAAATTATATTAACATCAAATGTCAACAGCTATCATCAGGATTTTCTTCAACTAAAGAAAAAAACACTTCATAGTTTTAGACACACATTTCAAGACTAAAAACAGGGTTTTAATAAAATGCCTTCTACCCTAAAATTCATGTCCACTTCAAAGAGAAAAATCCCAGGCTAATACTAGGATACTTTCATTTACTCAGACCATTATTTGCCTTTGAAGAGAGGTTTATTTATGGCTAATTTCTTTGATGATTAAAACAAAATTATTGGCCCCTACTATGCTCTGCTAGTTATTTGCATATAGCAATACAGAATGATCTGGTCAAGTTTCTCTGCAGATGTGTTCAGAGCTCACAGAACAGTTAAGTCCTTTAAAATGAAATTCTTATTTTTGGTTACTTAAATTTGGTATGCTGCGCTCCCAGCGCTGCACTCTCCCGAGTGCGCCACGGGATCGGCCCTAAATTTGGTATGCTAAATATTTTGTTTCATATCTTAAAGTTTCAATTAAGTTTTAGTTAGGCTTTCTGAAATAGTAAAAAGCAACATGTTTTGGTTCGTTTACCTAATCTTTATCCTGATTTACTGGAAGTTCTCTGTATGCAGGGCACTGTGCTGTGGCATATTGTTAAGAGAACAAAGGGAGAATTTAGAGACATTCTCTGCCCTCCTGGAATTTACAAGATGAATGGGAAAAGGCACAGAGTTACGCATATGCTAGGGCCTCCAACAGTAACTGCTGACTTTCTGTTTATAGTCAGAGAAGCCTGGCAACCGAGAACTGTTTTTTTTCTGGGTTACGAGAACTGAACTCAATTGGAAAATGTTATTTGCTCTGAGGAAACGGTGTACTCTTGTGCAACATTAAACTGTGTCAATCAAGCAAATAAAAGAAGAAAACCTTATTTATAAAATTGCCTGCTTCTGATTTCAGTTGTTTGTTTCTCAGGCTCCGACAGGGTGGAAATATGAAGATTTTGATGCTTGGTATTTTTCTGTTTTTATATAGTACCCCAGGCTGGGCGAAAGATAAGCATTACTACATAGGAATTATTGAAACAACTTGGAACTATGCCTCTGACAATGGGGAAAAGAAACTTATTTCGGTTGACACGTAAGTCACTATTTTTATTATTTACGGACCAAATTTATAATTATCAATTTAAAAAATAAAGATAAAACATTTCTTTAATTTGTCATATACAGAAACTGCAAAATGTGGCCTTAAAGCCCAAGACACTATAATCAATCTCCTCTATATCCTGTATATTTTTAATTTGAGAGGCTGCTCCTTTTCTGTTGTTCCTGGGGAACTGCGTTTGGCCTCTTTTGCCCCCCCCCCCCGATTATTAGTGCATCTACCATCAGGATTCTGGCTTTTTGCTTGTTTGTGCAGAAGTTCTTTAATTTAAACAATGACTGTATAAAATGCCATGTTTATTACACCATCTACTGGCTATTAATGATAAGAATATTTTTTTAAATCTTTCAAAGCATTGTTTATAGAAATAAAATATGATTTTAACAAATATGATTCCGCCTAATATTTGTTGAGTGACTCTGGACAATTAATTGATTAACTGGATTACTCAGCTTCAGAGTCCCAGTAAGCATATCTCGTAGGGTTCTTTGAAGAGTAGATGCATGTAAAGTTCTTAGTATAGTGCTGGGCACATCACCTATATACAAAAACGTTAGATACTTATTATACTGACCCCCAAAACTCTGTGTAACTTAAATATTTAAATGTTTCAATTGAAAACCCCCTATTTTGAGCAGTATTCACTATACATGAAAACAATAAAGTACAGTTATTTTTGAAGTTTTTTGTTATGGAAGTTTATCTATACTGAAGTCATCATCACTTTTAATACTGTTAAACATTTACCACCAAATGGAAATTGGACATTCAAAACTAATATTTGCTATTAATATTTGCAAAAAACTGACATTTGCATTTTAATGGCAAAAAACCACAAATAAGCCCAATGACCTTTAGCTACAAAAATTCTGTCTTTAAAAAATAGCTAAACAAGCATGACAAATTTCATAATTGTTCACTCTTGTTGATGGGTATATGCTATTCTCTTTAACTTTTTATATGATTGAAATTTTTCACAGTAAAAAATAAATGCATACCTGATAATAATATGTAATTATTAAGTTATTAATTTAATGATATACAGTAAGGAAAGTCTCTGACCTAAAGATAACTGGTTGTAAATAAAGCTAGTATACCTTTCAATTTTTTTTTTTAAGAACTAGTTTTGAGATAGTATTCTTTTCTTAGGAGTATGACATATTTTTACAGCTTTACCAGAAGCATGATTTTGTATGGATTCAGTATGTTCCTGATTAAATATAATGTAAATTATACATGGTTTTTATTTCCAAGGATAAAGTCAGACACATTAAAAAATAGAAGTACTATCTGCTCCATGTCCCCCCCCGCACCCCTCTGTGCCATGGTTCATAATCAAAAATCAAATCAGCTTTACTGGGCATAAACTAAGTGCAAGACATTGCCCCATCCATACTTCAATAAAGAAGTATCTAATTCTAGAAATTAGGGAATAGAAGCACGAAGGAGGTTGAGAATTTGGGGAGGCAAAGGGAATTCCTTTGTTTTTAGATACTCCTTGTGGCCTGTCTTGCCAGGAGGGCTATGCAGTGAGTATAATCTTGTTTACCCCATTGTCATTTCAAAGGAATATTTAATAGGGACACTTAAAAGGAAAAGTGGGGCATCTTTCAGTTGTGCAGGTCAGTTCTCTTTTTGTCCTTGCCCCGTAATCTCCTGTGACTTCAACAACAGCCTAGAGCTGTGCAGGCTTTCCATGGGACTCCTTACTTGGCCTGATTTTCCCCCCATATATCAGAACACTGAATTTTCTTTTTTTTTTTTTAATTATTTATTTATTTATTTATTTATTTATTATTTTATTTTATTTTATTAATTTATTAATATTTTAAATTTTATTTTGTCGATATACATTGTGGCTGATTATTGCTCCCCATCACCAAAACCTCCCTCCCTTCTCCCTCCCCCCCTCCCCCCCAACAATGTCCTTTCTGTTTGCTTGTCATATCAACTTCGAGTAATTGTGGTTGTTATTTTATTTTATTTTTTTATTTTAAAATTTATTTTGTCGATATACATCGTAGCTGATTATTGCTCCCCATCACCAAAACCTCCCTCCCTTCTCCCTCCCCCCCTCCCCCCCAACAATGTCCTTTCTGTTTGCTTGTCGTATCTACTTCAAATAATTGTGCTTGTTATATCTTCTTCCCCCCCCCCCGGTTTGTGTGTGTGTGTGTGTGTGTGTGTGTGTGTGTGTGTGAATTTATATATTAATTTTTAGCTCCCTCCAATAAGCGAGAACATGTGGTATTTCTCTTTCTGTGCCTGACTTGTTTCACTTAATATAATTCTCTCAAGGTCCATCCATGCTGTTGCAAATGGCAGTATTTCATTCGTTTTTATAGCTGAGTAGTATTCCATTGTGTAGATGTACCACATTTTCAGTATCCACTCATCTGATGATGGGCATTTGGGCTGGTTCCAACTCTTGGCTATTGTAAGGAGTGCTGCGATGAACATTGAGGAACAGGTATACCTTCGACTTGATGATTTCCATTCCTCTGGGTATATTCCCAACAGTGGGATGGCTGGGTTGTATGGTAGATCTATTTGCAATTGTTTAAGGAAACTCCATACCATTTTCCATAGAGGCTGCACCATTTTGCAGTCCCACCAACAATGTATGAGAGTTCCTTTTGCTCCGCAGCCTCGCCAGCATTTATCGTTCATAGTCTTTTAATTGTGGTTGTTATATCTTCTTCCCCCCCCCCGGTTTTGTGTGTGTGTGTGTGTGTGTGAATTTATTTATTAATTTTTAGCTCCCACCAATAAGTGAGAACATGTGGTATTTCTCTTTCTGTGCCTGACTTGTTTCACTTAATATAATTCTCTCGAGGTCCATCCATGTTGTTGCAAATGGCAGTATTTCATTCGTTTTTATAGCTGAGTAGTATTCCATTGTGTAGATGTACCACATTTCCGTATCCTCTCATCTGATGATGGACATTTGGGCTGGTTCCAACTCTTGGCTATTGTAAAGACTGCTGCGATGAACATTGGGGAACAGGTATACCTTCGACTTGATGATTTCCATTCCTCTGGGTATATTCCCAACAGTGGGATAGCTGGGTCATATGGTAGATCTATCTGCAATTGTTTGAGGAACCTCCATACCATTTTCCATAGAGGCTGCACCATTTTGCAGTCCCACCAACAGTGTATGAGAGTTCCTTTTTCTCCGCAGCCTCGCCAGCATTTATCGTTCATAGTCTTTTGGATTTTAGCCATCCTAACTGGGGTTAGATGGTATCTCAATGTGGTTTTGATTTGCATTTCCCGGATGCTGAGTGATGTTGAGCATTTTTTCATATGTCTGTTGGCCATTTGTATATCTTCCTTAGAGAAATGCCTACTTAGCTCTTTTGCCCATTTTTTAATTGGGTTGCTTGTTTTCTTCTTGTAAAGTTGTTTGAGTTCCTTATATATTCGGGATATTAATCCTTTGTCAGATGTATATTTTGCAAATATTTTCTCCCACTCTGTTGGTTGTCTTTTAACTCTGTTAATTGTTTCTTTTGCTGTGCAGAAGCTTTTTAGTTTGATATAATCCCATTTGTTTATTTTTCCTTTGGTTGCCCGTGCTTTGGGGGTCGTATTCATGAAGTCTGTGTCCAGTCCTATTTCCTGAAGTGTTTCTCCTATGTTTTCTTTAAGAAGTTTTATTGTTTCAGGGTGTATATTTAAATCCTTAATCCATTTTGAGTTGATTTTAGTATACGGTGAGAGGTATGGATCTAGTTTCATTCTCCTGCATATGGATATCCAGTTATCCCAGCACCATTTGCTGAAGAGGCAGTCCCTTCCCCAGTGAATAGGCTTGGTGCCTTTGTCGAAGATCAGATGGAAGTAAGTGTGTGGGTTGATTTCTGGATTCTCTATTCTATTCCATTGGTCAGTATGTCTGTTTTTATGCCAGTACCATACTGTTTTGGTTATTATAGCTTTGTAGTATAGTAGTATAGCTTAAAGTCAGGTAGTGTTATGCCTCCAGCTTTATTCTTTACAAACTATTCCAAAAGATTGAAATGGATGCAAATCTCCCAAACTCATTCTATGAAGCAAACATCATCCTGATACCAAAACCAGGTAAAGATATAACCAAAAAAGAAAACTACAGGCCGATATCCTTGATGAATATAGATGCAAAAATCCTCACTAAAATACTAGCAAACAGAATACAGCAACACATACGAAAAATTATTCATCATGATCAAGTGGGATTCATCCCAGGGATGCAAGGTTGGTTCAACATACACAAATCAATAAATGTGATACACCATATCAATAAACTCAAACACAAGGACCATATGATCATCTCTATAGATGCTGAAAAAGCATTTGATAAAGTTCAGCACTCATTCATGACAAAGACCCTCTATAAGTTAGGTATAGAGGGAAAGTATCTCAACATAATTAAAGCCATATATGCCAAACCCACTGCCAATATCATCCTGAATGGGCAAAAGCTGAAAGCTTTTCCTTTAAGAACAGGCACTAGACAAGGATGTCCCCTCTCACCACTCCTATTCAACATAGTGTTGGAAGTACTAGCCAGAGCAATCAGAGAAGAGAAGGAAATAAAGGGCATCCAGATTGGAAAAGATGAAGTCAAACTGTCCCTGTTTGCAGATGACACGATCCTATATATCGAAGAGCCTAAAACCTCTACAAAAAAACTGTTGGGGTCCCCTCTCACCACTCCTATTCAACATAGTGTTGGAAGTACTAGCCAGAGCAATCAGAGAAGAGAAGGAAATAAAGGGCATCCAGATTGGAAAAGATGAAGTCAAACTGTCCCTGTTTGCAGATGACATGATCCTATATATCGAAGAGCCTAAAACCTCTACAAAAAAACTGCTGGAATTGATAAATGATTTCAGCACAGTAGCAGGATACAAAATCAACCCACAAAAATCAGTAGCATTTCTTTTCTCCAGTAGTGAACATGCAGAAGGAGAAATCAAGAAAGCCTGCCCATTTACAATAGCTACCAAAAAAATAAAATACTTAGGAATTGAGTTAACCAAGGAGGTGAAAAATCTCTATAATGAGAACTACAAACCACTGCTGAGAGAAATTAGAGAGGATACAAGAAGATGGAAAGATATCCCATGCTCTTGGATTGGAAGAATCAACATAGTGAAAATGTCCATACTACCCAAAGTGATATACAAATTCAATGCAATCCCCATCAAAATTCCAAAGACATTTTTCTCAGAAATGGAAAAAACTATCCAGTCATTTATATGGAATAATAAAAGACCACGCATAGCCAGAGCAATGCTGAGCAAAAAAGAACACTGAATTTTGAATAGGGCTTCAGCAGTTCTGCCAATACTATGCTAAACTTTTTATATAGATGAAGGTAAGTAGCAACTTTTTGCTCCATTCTTTGTCCCAGATTTGCAGCATGTCTAGCCCAGTCAGCGAAGGATGGTGAGGTATCGTCAGACATGGTTGGCGCTCCTTTTTCTGTGGTGGTTAAAAAGGAGTGGAAACCAACAGCCTGTAGAGCAAGGTGTGACAGAGTGAAGGATGAGTGTGAGGTAGACCATTGGATTGAAGCTGGATGTGGACTTTGAAAGTCTGGGATGATGAAACAGAAGATATATATTGAGATGGCAGGAACTCCATCTGTTATGAGCACTGCTTGGTCACTAGTACCCAGAACATAGGAGACACAAAATCAATATTTGTAAATAAATAAAAATGAATGAAGGAAAGGTATGTAGAAAGCTAACAGGAATTATAGGCCATGTTGTAAACTTTCTCGTGTTCCTCGTGTGGACAGATTCATGCTATATAATGAATCAGGCAACAGAATAAAATAAAAGACAGTTTTACAGGTTATACGTAGGGTTAGTGTAACTAAAAACATCGGAAGATATTAAAAGAGAAAAATGTATACATTTCTTTTGTCTAGGAAAATAGAGTTTTTCTCTCTGGTATTAATGCCAGTAATATTTATTTCTCTTAGGGTGAGGTGGAGAGTAATTTCCTTATACTCAGTTCCGCCATTTCCTTGGGTCAGTGTCTGATCTGTCACTTCAACAAATCAATAAATAGTTAAAGATTCCATAAAATATAGTTTCGGGTCCTAAGCTATTTATATTTAATTAAGAATAAAAGACATACATGTGAAAATAATTAAACATAGTAGTGTGCTCTAGGCCTATAGTAGGCATTAATTAAATATTTATTGAATTAATTGACTATAATAGCAAAAAATAATAATACTCCTGTTATCTTCAGGTTACTTTTTTTTTTTTTTTCTGCTGACCTCTAGGAAACTGGAAATAAGTGAAAAATATTTTAAGTACAAGAATAGCCGTCACAAAACTCTTTTAGTCTTGACTTCAATGGTTCTCACTCAGGCTTGGTGACTTTCTTAATATACAGTTCTAACAAACTTTGTTACCTAATTTTCTATCCTATCGCAGGTTTAAAAAACAAATGGTATAGTGAAGATGTCATTATAAGCAGATCCAATAACCAAGGAGAAATAACAGCACAAATCCTGACCAAAGAAATAGACAACAAATGAAGAATATTCCACCCTGCGATATAGTCATAATTATTAAAATTATGATCTTGAGAGACCAGGATACAATAAGTAGTCAATAGATGTTCATTTTTACTAATATTATCAGAAAAAGGTAGACTTTCTCCCCAGTATATCCCGTGTAAGAAAACAGAGTGGATCCCTATACTGGCCAGCTGCCAAGAAAAAAAAAAAAAGAAAAAAAGAAAGAAAACAGGGAAGCAAACAAAATATTTTAAAAGAAAAAACTTGGACTGAAGATATTTGTTTTACCACTGTTAAAAGGTAAACTTGGACATATTAAAATTTTAATAAGTTTATTTGAGCATTTAGCCACTCCTGATTCAGGCAGCACCAGACCACAAGATGTTCAGTGTTTCACTTTGGAGGTGGTGGATAGGAGGGAGGAAACTTTTGTAAGGTGTTTGTGGAAGCAAAACTAAGAAAATTTGTTTGATTGGTTAAAGTGGAAAGTCCCTAGTTAGAGGTTAGAAGACAGTTTCTGACAGGTAAAGTCTCTAGCTGGAGGTTAGTTGGTGGCGTCTGATTGGTTAAGCTTAAGTTTCATGTAGCTGTTTACATTGAATTGGGCTTTGGTTTGCTTACACAGGAGCCTAATGGTCTCCCAGTTAATTGTTTAAACACCCCTTAAAAAATAATTTAAAATTTTTAAAATGGTCCTTAAAGAGGTGCAATTGTTAGCAAAAATTATCTGGAAAAAAATCACTTATAGTGATTCATTTTCCAAGGTTGCCAAATAAAAAATAGTAAGCAGTAACTAGGGTGATACAACAGTTCACACAGCAGCCGGTATGAAGAGCTAATTGAGTGACAATAACATTTCACACCTTTTAAGCTCTACAGTTGATTATCACAATTTCTCCTAAGAACAGAGATGAAAGAAAGTTGACCAGTAGGTGCTATGTCCATGCTGTGCTTGGGAAGCAAGTCTAGTCGGGACCCATAACTCACCTACGTTTGTACTATGTACATCTAGGTTGAGTTTGCCAAAGTCTTGTGCCAGTTAATTTTTGACTGTTTTCCTAATGATTCTTGTGTGTGGTAGGCAGAATTTCTAAAATGGACCCCAAAAGATGTTCTACCCTAAATCTCCAGAACCTGTGAATAGGATGAGATATCACTCCATGATTTACAATTTAGTCAATGGCACAGATGACCTTAGGGAGATTTTCTGGGTAGGCCTAATCTAAACACAAAAAGTCCTCTGGTGGCAGAACAGGAAGTCAGGGAGATTCGAAGGGTATTCCATACACTATTGCTGACTCGAATATGAAAGGGGCCACTTGAGAAGGCATACTGGTGGCCTTAAGGAACTGGGAGAGGCCCTCAGCAGCCAGCCAGCCAGCAAACAGGGATTTCAGTCCTACAACCTCAATGAATTGAATTCTGCCAGTAACCTGAACCAGGAAGCCTCAAACAAGTAATCAGCCCACATAACCCCTTGATTTCACCTTGTGATGCCCTGAGCTGAACCCCAGCAAAGTCTGCCAGACTTCAGACCCACAGAACTATGAGATTATAAATGGGTTCTCTGGTATTGTTTTAAGCTGTTATGTAATAATTTGTTATGCAGCAATAAAAAACTACTATGTCTCAATTAATGAAGCCAAAAGTCCAGGAGCTTTTCACCTGTAATACCCAATTTTTAGTAACCATGTCTAAACATAAACAAAGACCACCTGAGTGAATTCTGAATTCATGGGAGGGAATAGCATTATTATTATCTTACTAAGGCATTATTTAAAAAATTAATTTCCTTACCATTAAAAACCCACTTCTGGATCTGTGTCTACCAGAAATTATAGGAGTTGGCTTTTTTTAAAATGAGGGGTGAAAAAGAGGGAATGTGATTACTGTGAGGGGACATATCTATTGTAATGGGTAGAAAAGAACATATTACAATTGTCAACAGGAAAACTACAATAAATGTGAATTATTTGTTTGGTTCAAAGAACAACTCTATTAGATTCTTGTGACTGAATTATCTGACTGGCAAACTTCCTATGAGCTTCTAGTAACTGACCCTTTGTTCTCAAGCTGTGCTGTTGGAATGAAATAAACATCCCCTGATGAACTTTTGATGTTTCTTTGGAGACAGATTATAAATAGACCTTTCTCAAAGTATCTCATGATGTGAAATATTTCCCCATTTGGTTAAGACAATTTTTTCACAATAAAAGGCAGGACAGAAAAACCAGTTTGAATATTACAATATACATAAAAGTAATTCTAAATGTTAAAAACCCTGAATATATTATAGCTTCTGAACAATTATTTTAAAAGTAATTTTTACCCCCCTAAAAAAACCTTTGTGTAGAAAAAAATGAGTGAAAAAGTTTAGGCAATGCTCCTCCTGTTTTAGGAAAGAAAATTTCAATGCAATGGAAGAATTTTGACAAAGCTTTCTATAGTTTATTGAAATGGGGTGTGATGTATTCCTAAGTGTCTAGCAACTACAAGGGCTACTGCAAGGCTAAGGCTGATGTCGCAAATCCTACTCACAGTGCCAATTGTCTAGCTCTTAATCCTGTTCATGACGACAACTGTAAAGCTAGGCAAACACGCTATTTGTCGTGGCTCTTTTACCTGCCAGTAATCCTGCACCAACTGGGCCAATGGTTGAGCTAGGGCTGGGTCTGGAGCTCCCAGACCTCTCAAGTCCATTCACAGACTGGGTCATAAACCCTTCACATGTCAGGCTGGGTCACCAGACCCCTCCACACAGGTCTACAAGCTAGGCAACTGGCCACACAGTCCTTGGAAGCTGCAGGTCTGGAAAAACATGGCCGCACAGGGCAGGCGCCTGAGGCAGTAAAAATACCAGCCAAAGCGGTGCGGTGCATGAGCACTCACTCCACCCACACAATGTTTACCGAACCACCCTGAACCGGCTCCGAGGTGAGGGGAGCCTGACCAAATTATTCCATTTTCCCAACACAAAGTATGCTACAGTAACATTAAGAAAATATAAATACACACTTCATTTAAATGACGACAAGAATTTGAGGGTTATTTTTAAACTTTGGCCTGTGTAAGATGTGTATCAACAGAGTATGGTAGAGCATAGGGAAGAATCTCAATCTAAATATTATCAGACAGTCTTCTAGAAATAGGAGCATATCCAGACTGTGAAGAAAATCTTCCCTGGGGCTTAGACAAGCCTGTGTGAGACAGACGGCCCAGGGTTCTTCGGTGGGGCCAGAGAGGAATCACAGTTTTGCACTGCAGACTTTGCAGCTGCAGCTGTGTGCCTGACTGAAATTGTGTGCTCATTGACCCCTCTCAGTTGTATGGACTGGATGAAACTGCTTTTAATCTCAGTGGTCTTCAGTGCCTCACAATTTTGCTGTTGTTAAAGCATATATTTGTTAAGACTCCTGTCCACATTAGTGCTGTGGATTTGGGGGCAGAGTTCATACCTGTGACCTGCTCTTTTCCCATGCATTTCTGTGTCCTTGAAGTCTCTCTGAGCTTTCCCAATTTTTTTTCTATTTTGCTGTAACAAAATGGGAAATTGCAACACATGATTAGACGGTAAAAGTTAATAGGAGAAATGAGGGCATACCCATGGTTTTGCCACTCCACACTGGGTGCAAAAAATGCCATTTTATTTTTCTAACTTCCAGTGTGACTCTTCTGTCAGGATGAGGAGGTGGGACAGGAAACACCTTCTCAGTCATTTTTCAGTGAACAATTCTGCATCCTTTGGGAATCTTGGGGTTTAATACAATCTGGGAAAATTGGGTTCCTCAGTATATGGTAGTGACTATGAAAAGCTCATCGTGGAAGCCCCTTGGTCAATCCAGAGGATGGTGGCTCTGTTATTTCCAACACTTGCCCTCTCTGTCCAAACTCACTCACCAGGAACACTGCCAAGAGGCCATGCTTCCTGCCCCAGCACTGAGGCTAAATCCGTATAGCTACTGTGAGCAGAGAGGTCTGGCCACTACTAGGGTATGGCCAGGAAACAGAACTTTGCACCTTTCTGTCTCATGGTATCAAGGAATCCCACTGCCTCTGTACTGGACAGCTCTCCTTACTTTCAACCTTGGATCCTCCCCAACCCTCAGGTGAGCCCAGAGCAGCCCGCTTGCATCAGAGCATACCAGCAAGGTGGGAGTAAATGCAGATGCCCAAGCCCCTCTGCAGACCAACAGAACCAGAATCAATGGAGCTGGGCCTTACAAATTCGCATTTCACCAAGTTCCTCAGTGGATTCCTGTACACATTAAAACTCAAGAAACATTAGGCTAGAGCCTTGGACTTTTGAAAAACTAGGTGATTAAATTCCACAGCAATGAAAGTTCAGAGTGTCTGGACAAGCCCTGCTCTTGTTTTGAAGAAGAGAAGGAAGAATACATCTCACTTTTCTGATGAGTTCACATCTGAGGAAACAAGACAAAGCTAATTTCTCGGTTTATCCGGGCCCACAAGGGTTGAGTGGGGGACATGGACAGGTGTCAAGGATCACTGAGATGAAAGCAGGCAAAACACACATGCACACCTGATCATCAGCCCGAATGTGAGCAGTTTTGTGAAGAGACCTTGGTTGCGGAGAGGCTTGCCAGAGCCTGGGATTTACATGGGTCCTCCTAAATGGCTGCCTGGCATTGCCCACGAGTAGATCCACTGAGCTATCCAGAGCCTTCAGTTAAGCTCAAGAATGGAACAATCAGTTCAAAACTTTGAATGCCAAATTCACTTCTTTCTTTTCTTTTTTTCTTCTTGGTTACTGTTGTCAAGCTGGATCATAGATCTCTCTACACTGTCCTGGGCAGGTCGTGTGTTGGATAGTTGAAAAAAGATTCTGGTGGCTGATAACAGGATAGACATTGTTTATTCCAATGTGAGCTCTGCTGCCAGTGGTTCAGAGCTGCTGTCTCCCATACTGAAAGTGCACAATAGCAGCAACCAGCCAAGGAGTGCATGGGTGCGCATGTGCACTAACACTACTCTTATGTAACTTGTTTACAATGGACATGCTGATAATACCCAGCTGGATATGAGGTGAGGGGGCCTGACCAAATCAGCTCCACTTTCCTCACACTCCACCCCTTCAAGGTCTCTCGCTGTACAATCTACATGTTTGGAATCTTTCACGATGTTCCCTTGGTGAGAATGGCTGATCCTCACCTCCATATAACCTCTGTACCTATTGTATGTTCAATACACCTTGCAGCTTGTCCCTGTAGCACTGTCCTTTCAGCTATTATGCACAAAAACCCATATGCATGTCTGGTTAGTAGTCATCATTGGGGTGATTTTCCACAGGAATCCTGCAGCCACACCGATAGGAAACTTGGTGCGTATTCAGCAAGCCGACACATTGGCCACACGAATCTATGTTTGAGTCCAGTCAACTCTGGTGCCACAGCCACAATGCTAGGGCTGAAAAGACAAAAAGGTTATTGGCACCAATAGAGGGAGTTCTTGTCCCTCTGGCAGAATACATGCCAGCTTACCATCCTGGAAAGAATGGTTGCAGAACAGGTGCTGCGGCTCTACGCTGCAGAGCCTCCACTGGAGAGTGCCTGCCCTTGTGGGGTGTCTCATTTAAGATCCCGTTGGCCACAACTGCTGTGTCCACCCCTTCAGGGATAGGGGTTGGCAAATAGACTTTGTCCCTTTTTCAGAAGACCATTGCACTATTCAATCATTTCTGCTGCTTGGAGGTGCTAAGGCACATGCAGTTTCCACTGAATGGACAACTGAGAAGCCCACCTCTGTACTTCATGTCCAGTGAAGTGGGTTCCATTATCACTCTCTATGTCCAGGAGCTGACTATACATGGCTGTAAGGCTGTTCAACACCTTAATAGTGCTTACCGGGTCTGGGGCCTTACAGGACCTTACAAACAGAAGACCTGTAGCTGTATCAAACAACAATATCTATAAAGATATACCTGAAATTCTCTGACCTTGGCAGTGGTCCCACAAAATCCACTTGCCATCGAGTCAGGGGCACCCTTCCTCGAGTTATCGAGGCAACTGCCAGGGGTATGTACTCTCTTAAGTGCATACCAGACAAATGTGATATGTGTCTACTACATCTTCCCATTTTATAGGTATGGCCCACCTTTGTGCAACCATCCACATGGTCTTGCAGCCAGCATGCTGTATCTGTTGATGTAACCATTGGGCTTCATCAGCTGCTGGGTCTCTATCCAGCCATCTGACCTTAGCCAGCACGTCAGCTTCATCATTGCCCAGACTGGCTAAGGGGGAATGTCCTGTAACATGGAAAAGAGTTACTTCCTTTTCACGTCCTAATTCCCTTGAACTCTTGCCACATGGCTTGTTTCCACAGGGGTTGGTGGCCTACCATCCACCATTGATATTTCCAAGTAGAAATCCAAAGGGTAAGGCCCTTATATACGGCCCACCTACATTGTTCCAAATGGCCTAGCAGCATTGGAGCCACCTTGGTTAAATCTGCAAGAGAATCAGAAGTTAGTAAGACATCATCTATGTAATGAAACATTGTAACCATGCTGGGCCTAGTCCACTTGGCTAGGTCCCCAGCTACTAAATCATGACAGATGGTTGGGCTATGCAGGTAGCTTTGAACGTCCTTTGCCTTCAATGAACTTGAAACGTCCGTTGCCTTCCTTCCCAGGTGAAAGCAAGTGGATCTTGGCTATCAGCCAAGATTGGGATAGAGGAAAAAGCATTCGAAGGTCCAATACATAATGATAAGTTCCCAGCTGAGTCATCAGCTGATCCATCAAGTCATGAGCTGAAGGCACAGCTGCATGCAAAGGAGGCACTACTTTGTTCAGTTCTCGATAGTCCACAGTCATTCTCCAAGTACCATCAGGTTTTTACAGTGGCCATACAGGGGCATTAAAGGGACTATGTGCGAGACGGATGATGCCAACTTTTCCTAACTCCAAGATAGTGGCACCTATCTCCGCATGTCCTCCCGGCAGGTGATACTGTTTCCCATTGACTACATGTCTTGGCTTGGGTAATACGTGTGGATCATGTTTAGCATATCCCTGTAACACAGGCTTCACTGTCCATATCCACAACCAGAATTCTCCAACCATTATTTGCAGGTGTAACCCATAAAGCACATCTATACCCAAGATGTATTCAGCTACTGGGGATACATACACAGTATTTATACGTGGGGGCAATTGTCTTATGCGCAGAAGCAAAGACACAGCTTTGACTTTAATAGAATGTCCTCCATAGTCATCAACATTCACTGTGGCCCCTGGAAACTTATCTGGGTTGCCATGTATCAGGCTACATTCTGCGCCAGTGTCCACCAACGCTAACACTCACTGTACATTTGTCTCTGATCAATATATTGTCAGTTCAACATGAGGCCTCCGGTCCTCATCTGCCCCACCAAGATGAGCATGTTGGCCTGGTCCCTGGCCAAAAGAGAACAGCTCATCTGCCTCCACAGAAGAAGCCATAAAATCCTTCAAATCCACTGGGCCTACCTTGCCACCCATTTCCGGACATTTAGTGAAATGCTGTTTGGGATGCAATTGTTGCCACAAGGCAAACAAAACTGCATTTGGTTACTGGTCGATTTTTTTCCCTATCAACTCCTGCTGTATGCAAGTCAAACCACATCTGCATATGGCTGGTCTTGCTCGGTCCCTTCAGAGTGAAATCACAAGCATTTCTTGGGAGTTTACTCTTAGCCACCTTTCAGACCCCCTTGCTTGTCTCCTCCCCTCTGCTTCACCAAGACTGGCCATCATGGTTATCACTTCATGTATAGGATAACCAATGCATAGGGCCAGTATGGCCATCAGCGGCCCAAAGGACATCGATGCAGCATTTTGCAGCACTATGTCCCTCATGCTGCCTGTAAAGCGTTCATCATCTGTGCCACAGGTTTTCACATTAAACATGGCCTGTTGCATCCCCCTCCCGAATTACTTGAACCAGCTGGGCACATGTTTGCCATTTACTCAAGGTTTCAGGCAGCTCTCTAGCGCTCATCCACACAGTCCGGATGGCTGCATTCACCCATTCTGTAACCACTGATGCAGGGACAGCTGCGTGGTGATGGAAGCCAACTTTTCCATCTCCTCACCAGAGCACATCTTGCCATCTACCCCTAGGTCCCACAGCTGCAAAAGCCAAGCAGCTAGGAGTTCGTCCTGTTTCTAGTAAAACTGTCTCCCTAAGTCCAACAACTCAGCTTGAGTGTAAGGGACATAAGTAGTAAATTGGGTCACTTGTGGGTTGCCTGCCAGTTGCCTGCCTGGTCCCATGGGCTGTTCATGATTTAGTTTCTGATGCACAACAGGTCATGCCAGGGGACGCATAGTCTCCCCCAACTCACCATCGGTTTGTCATTGTCCCCAGTGTTGGAAGCAGGAGTGACCTGTTGCTGTACTTGAGCCTCTAGAACAGGTACCCATGCTTCCAACGTGTCTACTTTCTGTTGCAAATCTCAAATCCACACTGCTTCATGGAGTGCCTGGTCCATGTTGACTTGTAGTACAGTGAGCAACAGCCAGAGGGCGCGCGGTCAAGAGGAAAGTGGCCATCGGGTACCACATACTCAAGAGTAGCCACATTTCCTCCCCTTCCCTAGGGCTACTGGTTCCCTTACCTGCTTGGATTCCTGACAATTGCATCAATTGTCGGGCTGGATCACAGACCCCTCTGTCCCATCCTGTGCAGGTCGTGTGAGTCAGGTAGTTGAAAAAAGATTCTGGTGGCCAACAACGGGATAGACATGCTTTATTCCACACACGAGCTCCTCCAGCCAGTGGTTCAGGGCCTCTGTTTCCCCCTACTGAAAGTACACAATAGCAGCAACTAGCCAAGGGACACACGGGCACGCATGCCCACTAACACTACTCTTAGATAACGTGTTTACAATGGATGTGCTGAATCATACCCAGCCGGATATGAGGCCAGGGGGCCTGACTAAACTAACTCCACTTTCCTCACAACCATTTACTTTGCTGATATTTTTAGGAAAATTTTAAGCAACTATTAATCAGCACTAACCAGAATATAAACATTCAATGTTAAGTATCCATAATAGTGAGAGATTTAAAAAAACAGGGGTGATTTAAATCCAAAGGTAATCTTAAAACCACTCACATTGCATACATTAACTCTAGCCTTGAGATTTAGTTCTGCTAAAAGAAATAAAAATGATAGAATTAACTTAGCTTCGTTAATTTTGCTTTATTTAGTGAAGAAAAACCATACACACCCATATACACACTTTGAAGTCTCAAATATTCAAACTTCTTATAAACTCAATCTTTTCAGCAGCTAAAAGAGGTACTTCATAAGTAAGAAATGTCTTAATTAACTGCTTTATCTTAATATTTCAGTTTAATTTTGTATTCTATTCTATAATGCCTCTGTTTTAATACAAAATTCTTGGAGAACTCACTCTGGTAAGATGCACCATATTTTTATGATGCCTTCACAGATGTTTCTCTGCCACAAACCTGATATGGAACATCTCACATAATTAAAATGACAGACTGACTGCCAGCTCTCCACTACATTTTTGGAGGCATCCCTACAACAGGCAAATATTTAATATGATGTGGCCATTAATTTCTCTTTAATTAAAATGTTATCCCCAGAAATGATGGCTTCTGAGAGAGTTGTCTTCTTTTCTTTTGCAGGGAACATTCCAATATCTATCTTCAAAATGGCCCAGACAGAATTGGAAGAATATACAAGAAGGCCCTTTATGTTCAGTTCACAGATGGAACCTTTAAGACGACTGTAGAAAAACCAGTCTGGCTAGGGTTTTTAGGCCCCATTATCAAAGCTGAAACTGGAGACAAAGTTTATGTACACTTGAAAAACTTTGCCTCTAGATTCTACACTTTTCACACACACGGAGTAACTTACTATAAGGAGCACGAAGGTAAGTGAGGCTCACACCGTAGCTGCGGTTTCCTCTTACTTTTCTGTAGGGGCACTTTTAGCTTCTAAGGTTGTGGACTTCCCTCTGGAAAAGACTTGTAACTTTGTCATTTAAACTATTTCATTAACAGGTGTTTTAGTTCATCATAAAATGCAGTGTTTCTCTTGGTTGTGCTTGTTTGTGTAAATGTGGTAGGACTTCTAGGTGGGCTCAGACAGTGACAGTCAGCGAGAGCTGGCGCTTCTTTCCCAGGGCCCAGTTCCTTTCCTGCCAGATAGTCAGAATAAGAGAAATGGACAATGTGCATTAAAGCCTAGAAGAGGTAAAAATCCAGAGGGAAGAGAAAGGACTCAGGATGGGGATTGCCTTATGCCTGATGCTCTGCATGTGAACATACTGTAGCTGTTGTCACCTCCCATCATAACTTTGAATAAACTCTGTCCCAGCTCAGGTGGCATAAGTAGTCTCATATATCAGCCAAGTGGTGCATGTAGCTGGATGACCTCAGAGTCACGTCTGAGGCACAATTAACGGAAAGGGCCATTTGAATATAGGACTTGAAAGCCTTAAATATAGTACATGAAGAACAAAGATCAGTTTGGTGTCTGTAATCTCATTCTCCATACTTGATGATGATGGTGAAAAGAGGTGGTATTTTGTCGCAGTTAAGAGCACAGACTTTAAAATTAATAGACCAAGTTTTGAGTCTGAGCCTGGCCTTTTACTGGCTGAGTGACCTTGGGTGAGTTACTTAAATTCTCTGTGCTTCAGTTTCCTCATCTATAAAATAGAGACAATGACAGTACATACTTAACTCAATAAATGTCAGCTATTATCATAAGCAAAAATGCTTAGGACACGCTACAGTTCATTGAAATTATAAGGATCAAGTCTGGAAATTAATATAAAATTAGATTAGATTATTAATCTTCTTTTTCAAAAAGGTATTATTTTAGAAGGTGAATGTTTTGACTACATCTTTTTTGTTTGTTCTTATGTTTTACTGAACCAAACAATTGCATTAATAGAATAAGTGGCTGACTGCCACCTCATTTCTTTCTTACAATTTCATGGTGTATTAGGGAATTAGCATTTATTTTAAAGGTATGATAATGGTATTGTGGTTTTGTTTAAAAAAAAAGAATTCTTACCTTTTGGAGATGCATACTGTAGTATTTATGAATGAAATGTAATATCTGGGATTTGCTTTAAAATAATTCACTGGTGCTGGGCAAAAGAGTGGGTGTGAATATAGATGAAACAAGATTGGTCTTGAGTTGATCATTGTTAAAGATGACAGATACACAGAGGTTCATCATATTATTCTCTTGACTTTTGTGTATGTTTGGAAATTTCCAAAATTAAGAGTTAAAATTTTCAAAATCTCATTACTATTTCACAGGCAAAAATGTGATATCATGTAAGAAGTTTCAAGTTATAGGAGAGGGTATCCATTTTGCTCAGACTACCATATGACCCCAGGGCAAAAGTTGTTCTTGAAATTGCAACCAAAAGTCACTAATGCTCTGACATAACTATTACTGCTCCCTGAAAACTCAGTCAAGTGTAAAAAATAATAATTTCTGTGAAACAATAGGACCGCTTTTCCAAGGGATACATATTAGATGATAAACTAATGTTTACTGAATGAATTAATGGACTGCCTGTTCTCTCATTCAGTTTCAGACACATTTACTTTCACATAACTTCATTGCATGTTGTTTCCTAGGGGCCATCTACCCTGATAATACCACAGATTTTCAAAAAGCCGATGACAAAGTGTATCCAGGACAGCAGTATACATACATATTGCATGCCACTGAAGAACAAAGCCCTGGTGAGGGAGACGGCAACTGTGTGACTAGGATTTACCATTCCCACATTGACGCTCCAAAAGATATTGCCTCAGGACTCATCGGGCCTTTAATCCTCTGTAAAAAAGGTACGTTTTCTCATTATTGCTCATAATATATGACCAAAAGACGGGAACAGGGAAGTTTGTTTTTTTAATATGTCAAGTCTGTGTTGAGACTGAGTAGATAAAGTAAAGAGGTGGTGAGTCTAGAAAAAAAAGGAAGGGAAAAGCCGGGCAGGACTAGGAGAAGAAGAAATAAAAGCAACAAGCCTTCATATGGAGAAAATGCCAGTGAAGATACGAGAAATTCATTCTCCTTGGCGATAGGTTTGCTTCGTCCAACTCCAACAGTGGCATGGAAGAGATGTATGACTTTACCGAGTATGACTCCCTTAGTGGCACTGCACGGTGATAGATCAGTAGTTATCTGTATTATGTTGTAAATATAACATCATGGTATTTACTTCTAACATCATGAAAAAGACAGCATAGCTCAGGAGCTTGAAATGTAATGTTTACATGAACAATAATGAGGTATCTGCAAAAACTGTCACCTCAGCTTATGGCTAAACACAACTTTGAATTCCAAACTTCCAATTTACCAAAAAGCATTAATAGTCATGTGGTTGGTGGATGTCGAGATAAGTGAGTGTCTCTCAAGCCCAAGATACTGAACATGAAATTCCCTGAGTGTTGCCACATCTGTAAAACAGGAGTGACTGGTTTACGTTTGTAGTTTAATGGGAAAATAAATACTAAAAAATTTTTAAAATTATAAATCTCCTGAAAACATAAATCAAAATATATGCTGAAAATTTGATTCTACTAAAATAGTAATTTTCACTTCAGATTCTCTGGATAATGAAAAAGAAAAAAATATTGACCAAGAATTTGTGGTGATGTTTTCTGTGGTGGATGAAAATTTCAGCTGGTACTTAGAAGACAACATTGAAACTTACTGCTCTAAACCAGAGAAAGTTGACAAAGACAATGAAGACTTCCAGGAGAGTAACAGAATGTACTGTAAGATCACAGGAGACATGTTAACTTTTTTTTTTTTTTTCTTGATCCTTTAATTCTGCTAAACTTATTTCCTGACATGAATAAGTAGTGTGTTTCTAGTCTGTGGCCCTGATAACAAAGCCTATTGGATGTGCAACTTGATATTCAGATAAAGTTAAAAATCAAAACTCTAAACCAGGTAGAGCTGGATACATCAAACTTGATCCCAAAGTGATAAGGATAAAGCATCATCAATGATGGCTTAATGTGTGTGTATATTATATTTACGTATCCTCCAAACTCATTCTAAAAATTATTCAAGGCAGCCTAAAATTATTAAATGAAATGCTTAAAATTATACTATATTGTAAAGCATCTAATTATATTTTTTAAAATAGTTCAACCACACTAGTTCTAAAAGGTATTCCTTTTACATACTGCATTCCCTCACCGGGACTCCCACTCCACACCATTCTTTTCTATTTTTTAATTTTTTATTTCCTCTAGAAATGCCTTCTTTACAGCTGAGGCTTTTTTTAATTCTCAGACACAGAACAATGAGCTTAGTAAGATTATCTCTCCCTCAGAATTTGCATGAGAAATCAAATCCCTTAACAGCACATAGACCAAGAAATATAGATTTTTGTTTTGTGTTTAGTTTCTTCAAAATAACCTTTACTCAGAAACTGAGAACACAAACAAAATAAGTATGCTATCAAAGTAGAAAAATAAACTAATTTAAAAAGTACAGATTTTTGTTTCCAACTTTTGCTTGGAAAAGGGTTGGAGGGTCCCTTTTCCATACTTTAATCCTGCCTCTGTTATGTGCTAACAAAAATAGATGTTGGAAGAAGATACTCAAACTTTAGTCTGAATAGATTTCATTTGGTACCACTGTCATATCTGGTGCATTCACAGTTCTTCCCAGAACTGATTTCCATCCAGGAAATCTAGGATCCCCTAGTGTGAACAATGACCCTAAGTTTCTTTCAAGGGTCTCAGGCCATCCTGCTTTTGAACTTTTAGGTTTTTCTGGGTCTGGTCCCTGGTCCCTGCTGTCCTTCCCTGAATTTCTTTGTTCCCTCCTTCATATGTCTTTCAATTTTGTCTTCCAAGCTTAAAAACAAACAAAAAAAGCTTTCTTTGTGTTCTTGTTACAAAAAAAGTTAATAGTAGAAAATTGGAAAAGTTCTGATAAGCAAAAAGAAAAAATTTAAAACATCCATACTACCACTACCAACCTGATTAATAACTGATTATCAAATAACCTTCAATGTTTCTTCTATTCACTGTATTGTGTATGTTTTGTACACACGTATGTGTACATGCACACATCTGTGTTTACAAACACACATACATACAACCAATGTGTATAGTTTATAACAAAGAGAGCAAATATGTTTTATCTTCCGTATTGTGTTCGTCTGCTGATATGGTGTTGACAAGAATCCTCAGGCCAAATTCAGGTCCAAAATGAAAGAGTGCTGCCATTGATTAGCAATGTCTGACATGGGTATGGGAGGGAGGAATAGCAGCATGCGTGCCACGTATTTTCCATCCCAAATTGATTCTATTTCTGTAGAGGTAACTGTGGCTGTGATCCCAGGCATCAATGTCTAGTAGTCACAAACTCTGCTCTTTACCTACAGCTTTGAATGGATACACTTTTGGAAGTCTCCCAGGACTCTCAATGTGTGCAGGAGATAGGGTGAAATGGTATCTTTTTGGCATGGGTAATGAAGTTGATGTGCATGCAGCTTTCTTTCACGGGCAAACATTGACTAACAAGAATTACCGTATTGATACAATCAATCTCTTTCCTGCTACGCTTTTTGATGCTTTTATGGTGGCCCAGAACCCTGGAGAATGGATGTTGAGTTGTCAGAATCTAAACCATCTGAAAGGTAAGATATCTTTTCTTGAAATTAGCTTTCAGCCAAAAAAAACTGATTATGGGAATCAAAATCTAAAAGCTAAATATCTTTGGAATGATCTGAGCTTTGAACTGTTACCTCAGTTTTATTATGATGGTATACGTTGGAATGTAATAAAAAAAAGACTAAAAGACTGGGACATTTATAAAGTAATGAGGTCTGAAAACATATTAAGTTTTGGAAAAGAAAATCAGCCCTGAAAATACAGTACTGCCCCTAAAATATAGTACTGTACATAGTTTCTCAGCTTTGTCTAGTACACAATATCGTAAAAACCAGAAGATCTGTATATTGTGCTGACACATAGTTTGCTTTTTGCTGTTGTTTCTATCAAGTATAACCAACATTGTTCTTTATTTGAGTTTGACTATTCCTTGGTTTAACTTGATAAATCCATCCTCTTTCTCTTTGGCATAGGTGACAAAAACATCCCTTGTTCTTGAAAAATATTAATTTGTGATGCTGGTTTCCTGAAGAAATTAGATTTAACCTAGGTCTTTGGGTATATTACTTTGACTTCTAGCTTATCAAATACGACCTGGGCTGCAGAAGGCCCAGTATAGCAGGTGTACCACATTTTGTGTGAGAGAATAACACATGCTCATTCTATTCCTCCTCCACTATTCCTCTCATCCTACTCCTTATAATATGTCAAAACCCCTATTTTTTGTTTATCTATAAATTTTCCCTTTTTCTCTCATTAGAAGAACTCCCAAGTGAAACTCCACAGAAATTGGTACCATATTTTGAAAACACATGTGCTCAAAATCTTCTCTATGCTGTGTGTACATAAAAAAATGTATGTCTTTGTAAAAACTTGAATTTTCCATCAGCAGTTTATTCACAGTTGTTTACCCTAGTTTATAGAGTTGTTTCTGTCTACCTCTTCAATTTCCATCTGTCATCTCACCAGCAGTGCTTACAGGGCAGTAAGAGAGAGAAACACGGCTCTGTTAGCCAATGCTTCCTTCCATGTCATTTCAGCTGGTTTGCAGGCCTTTTTCCAGGTCCAGGACTGTAATGAATCTTCATCAGAGAAGTATATCCCTGAGAAAAGTGTTAGACACTACTACATTGCTGCTGAGGAAATCATCTGGAACTATGCTCCTTCTGGTAGAGATATCTTCACTGAAGAAAACTTAACAGCACCTGGAAGGTAATTCACATGAAAAAAGACTATTATTTCAAAATATCTCCCCCCTCCCCCTAAAATGTAAAAGGATGATTCAATAATTAAAATTTTTATTGGAATCTGAAATTGACTAACTAGACTGCTAAATATTTATTAAGGTGTTTGGTATAAGAGTCTAAGAGAACTATGACTTTTGAGTCTATAAAAAAGATGGGTTCAAAAGTTATCAAATGTTTCACAAAGTCATAACAAAACATCACATACAATTAGATAAATCAGCTATTTGCTTTCCATTTCTGAAAACATAGCATTGTACAATTTGCAATGCACACTTCGCAATGAAGCCCTAAGTACATTCACAATGTTGTACAACCATCACCACTACCCGTTTCCAGAACTTTCTCACCATCCCAAACAGAAACTCTGTACTAGGGCCGGCCCGTGGCTTACTTGGGAGAGCGTGGTGCTGAGAACACCAAGTCAGGGGTTAAGATCCCCTTACCAGTCATCTTTTTTTTTTTTTTTAAAGAAACTCCGTACTCATTAAACAATAACCCCTTATTCCTTTCTTCCCCCACCCCCTGATAACCTCTATTCTACCTTTTGTCTCTATGGATTTTCCTATTCTAGACAATTCACACTAGTAGAATCATACAATATTTATCTTTTTGTGTTTAGTTTATTTCACTTAGCATGTTTTCAAGCTATATCAGAATTTCATTCCTCTTTAAGGCTGAACAATATTCCATTGTATGCATATACCACATTTTGTTTATTCATTCATCTGTTGGTGGACATTTGGGTTGTTTCCACTATTTGGCTATTGGGAATAATGCTGCTATTAGTGTGTAAATGTCCCTGCCTTCAATTCTTTTGGTTATCCACCTAGGAGTGGAATTGCTGGATTATATGTTAATTCTATTTTTAATTTTTTGAGGAACTACCATACAGTTTTACATAGACGCTGCAAAATTTTACTGGCACACCAGCAATGTACAAGGATTCCAATTTCTCCACATTCTTAACAACACTTGTTATTTTCTTCCTTTCTTTTTTTTTTTTTGATAATAGCCAACCTAATGCCTGTGAAGTGATAACTCATAGTGGTTTTGATGTGCATTTCCTTAGTGACTAGTGATGTTGGGCATCTTTTCATATGCTTTTTGGTTATGTGTGTATCTTCTTTGGAGAAATGTCTATTCAAGTCCTTTGCCCATTTTTGAATTGTTTGTTGTTGTTGTTGTTGTTGTTGTTGTTGAGTTGTAGGAGTTCTTTATATATTTTGGATATTAATCCCTTATCAGATATTTGCAAACATTTTCTCTCGTTCTGTAAGTTGCCTTTCACTCTTTATAGTGTTCTTTCGTGCACGCAAGCTACTCTTTTGTACATATCTGGATGACTTCCATAGCCTCCCAGCCATTCTTCCTGCCTCAGTCTTCTATTTTCCACAAAGCAGCCAAGGGGATCTTTCAAAAATGTTAGTGAAATTTTGCCACTCCCCTGCTCCAAGTCTCTGCTCATACATCACCTCATTAGAGAATCTCTATTTGCAAACCACCTTAAAAATCTCCTCCTTGGAAAAGTTAAGTAATTTACCCAATGTCACACAACAAGTTGATAGATGGGTCCATCTCCACCCAGGCCTGTAACTCCTGAAGCAGAGATTTTGGTCCCAGGCTGCACTGACATCCAAATGTGATGCTCCCAAAGCTGCATCTCCAACCCAGAAACTCTTGTGAATTTCAGATTTGCATTTTAAACTTCTTGTGACACCCCCACTTGCATGAGGCCCCTCCAACTCAACATTCTAAACCTGAATCCACTGTCTCCCTGCAAACCTAAGTTTCCTCCTCTCTCAGTGAATAGTATCTCCATCTATGCACGTATTCATCTAAGTGCCCAAATCCAAAACCTGAGCACCGTCCGTGACTCCCTGCCTCTTCCACCAGTCCCTCCTCTTCTCATCAAGTACTGACTCGTTATATCCTAAACATCTCCAGAAGCTGTCTACCTCTCTCCCTCCTCTTTGCTGATACCTCTGACATCATCCCCACCTCTCATTGATACTATAAAAGCAGCCTCTTGACTGGTCTCTCTACTACAGTCTTGTGTTTTCCAACACATTTTCTCAGCAGCTGCCCAAGGGATCCTCCTAAGACACTAATCCTGAATGCTTAAAATTTTCAAGGCCTTCCCACTGCCCTAGAATAAAATACTGAAACCTTGGCTAGACCCTCCTGCCCACTCTCCATCTGTTCAAGCCTCACTCTTCACTCCTCTGTCCTGCCCTGTCATAGTTTCTAGAAGATGCCATGCTTGCACTCTCCTCTGAGTCTTCCCACAGGCTGTCTCCTCTTTGTAAACAGCTGCCCTGTTCTCCCCAACACACACTTCATCATGCTAACTCTATTTCTCCTTTAGATAGTTTTAAAAAATCACTTCCTCCGGGAAGCTTTTCTGGCCTCTCCCCACCTCTTTCCCCAGCCCCAGGAGAAATGTTCCATAACACTCTCTGTTTATCACGTTTTATTATATTGATTGGCTCAGTCAGTCTTCTCTGACAGATGTGAGGTCCATGTGCACAGGGATGAGTCTACTTGCCTATGGTTATGTCATCAACACATATCTGAGTTCTTAACAAAGAGCAGGTGTTCAACACACTTATCAAATGAAAGAAGAGATGAATGGGGTGGCTTTGTGCAGGTCAAATACCTTTCTGAAATTTAGTTTTTTCATTTGTAAAATGTGGAGAGTAATACCAACTTTTTTGCATTGTCATGTGAGTAAAAAATCTCCTGAGCACCTGGCTGATGCTAATATGCAATCAACAGTAGTAGCTACTGTATTTTTAAACATTTCATAATCTGATAAAAAGATACTATTGTAGTACAATGTATTAACTGTCAGGGGTTGATATGGGCTTTTTTGAAATTTTTTTACTTCACTTGAAAAAGTGAAACCTCCTCCATGATTCGCTACTCTAAACATCCCTCTATGAGTGGCCTAGAATTGTCTATATCTGTTTAAGTAATTGGTATGGATTGTTGTAAATCATGGATAATAATCATCTCTAAGCACTGGTCTGAATTTTTCCCTTCAATTAGTACCTTATGTGAATACCTGTTTTCTGTTCTACTTTAACTTCAGCATTTGAAGCTTTTTCTTTCTTTTTTTTTTTTTAGTATTTTTATTTTTATTTTGGGGGTTCAACATTGAGATATGTTGATCAAATCAATATTACTAGCATATATATTATTACAAATTGTAATTATTCTTTATGCCCCTTGTCCAATCTCTGCCCATCCCCCACTCCCTCCCCCCTCTGATTACCCTAGATTTCTTCTCTCCTTCTGAAAGAATAATGGTTGCTCTGTTGATTTGTTGCCTAGATGATCTGTCCAATGCTGAGAGATGTGTTCAGGTCCCCTAATATCATCATAGAGCAGATGCTTCTTCTGTCACTCTGAAATGAGCTTTGTGGAGAGAGACAACCTCTTTTCTTTATCTCTGCTGGTGACTCTCGTTGTGTCAAAGCACTCCAGTGGCTGGTGGACCATTGTGGCATCTAGATGCTTTCACAGCATCCATGGTTATGGTGGTGGCTGTGGTGGGCCACCCACATGGAGGTGATGTTTTTGGCATGCTCCTTGGCTCTGGCTCCTGGTTGTGGGGAGTTCCTGGTCCCCAGCTCCATGCTTTGGGTCCCCGGATGGGTCCCAAGTGGCTGGCATGGTGTGCCAGGTTGTGGGGGGGGAGTCCAGTCCCCTTCTCCATGCTTCAGGTCTACAGGTGGGCCCTGAGGCACTTGTGCGGTGTGCCCAGATGTGGGAGTGGGGTCTGGTCCCCAACTCCATGCCTCATGTCCCCTGGTGGGCCCCAAGGCACTGGGGGCGTGCCTGAGCTGGAACTAATTGTTTGTCCTTTGCTTACTTCTAAAACAGGGGAACTTCCTGTGGGAACCAGTACTTGAGCTATGTGGTTGAGCTAAATTACTGTTTTGCTGCTGTTTCCCTAGGTAGGGCTTTTTGTGCAGCTCAGGGGTTAATGATTGACCTTATAGGTACTTCAGGTTCTCCAGATACTCGATGCACCAAGGTTGTGTAGAAACTCTGATCTGGGCCTGAGTTTTTTCCTCAAACTGCACCCCATGCAATTTTGCATTCCCAACCAGTCTCCTCTGAGTGGTCCTGTGCTGATTGGGGGGCAGATTGGCTGTCCTTGCTGTGGCCCAGTATTCTCTGGGTGGGCCCGTCTCCCCACCACCTGTGCTCCAAACACTTCCCATGGGACAGGCCCTGTGCTGGTCCCTTGCAATGACTCACCGGCCTCTGAATGGCTCCCCTTTTACAGCTGTTCTGGCTCCTTGCTCCTGCGTGGGTCCACAGGAACCCTATTAGTGGTCTTGCTGTCCTGGGGGCCACCAAGGCCCTCTTCTCCCCTGCAGCCTCCAAGTAACTCCATCTGAGGGGCACAGCTGTGGCTTCTGCCAGCTCCTGCTCCATGCACTCAGCAGCTCCAGCCTTAAAGCAGCCGTGGCATGAAATGCTCTGAGCAGTTTTTTCTTTCTCTAATTTTTTCTCTAATTGTGGTTTCTACCCGTTAATGAACTCCATAGGTCTCTCCTCCTCTTACCCTGAACTCCAGTGGCCCCAGCTTGGCTGATGTTACATTTTTATAGTTGTAAATTGGTTGATTTGTGGGAGAGAGTGATGCTGGGAACCATCTATTCTGCCGTCTTGACCAGAACTTAGAAGCTTTTTCTTTTGGCAGTGACTCAGAGGTGTTTTTTAAACAAAGTACTACAAGAATTGGAGGCTCTTATAAAAAGCTGGTTTATCGCGAGTACACAGATGCCTCATTCACTCATCAAAAGGAGAGAGGCCCTGAAGAGGAACACCTCGGAATCCTGGGTGAGTGCATGCAGAGTCTATATTGCTGATGTACTCTTGCCCTGGGCTATACCAACCTCAGAAGGAACAGAAACTTCAGGACCTACACTTGATTTCTGCATATAACGTAGACATGTGAAGGATCAAACATCAATACTATGCAGTAGCTAATTACTTTTCCAAATGTAAATTACTAATAGTAAGTCTGCATCACTAAGTCATGCTGAGGTCAAATGATTTTTTTTTTTTCTTCGAAGAGGAAAGGGGAATTGTGTGTTTATGTGACTTGGTTTAAATAAGTAACTAAGTTGTTAACCTCTGTTCCTAGCTAAAGATGCTTTCCCTTTGAAGTAAAATCTGGGCTGCTGATGAGACAGGCTGGAGCTGTCCTCCTAGAGCGCTCTGCAGGCTGTCCTCAGGCAAGCCCAGAAACAGGCCCTCACCCAGCCACTCGGGCAGAACAGCGTGTGAGTGAGCAGAGTTTGGAATCAGACTGTTCTTACTCTTTACCCATTAGCTGTGTGACCTTTGAAAGTTACTCACCTTTCTGCGCCTACTTCCCTTCTATAAAATGGGAACAATGATAGCTCCTGCCATAAAGTTGTGAGAAGGATTAAATGAGTTAATACACATAAAAACTAAGAACAGAGAGGATGCTCTCAATAAATGTCATTTTGTGTATATCACATAAAATATTTATATACTCCTCAATATATCTGTTTTTATTCTATAATTGGAAACGATGTTAATTTTTGTGGTGGAGAATTAAAAACAGTGTTCTCCTTCACATCCAAGACATTAAGTACATGCTTTTTGGGTGGTCAAGGGTTATAGCACCCCTGGGATAAATAGCACACATCTAGCCAACAGAATGCCGTGGTGCAGAGAGTGCAGACACTCAGAATAGTTTTTGGTGTATGTGCAAAGTTTATTAACTGACTTTGACAAAATGATAACAAATTTCATTAACCTGAAGTTGGATCAAAAAACCCTTCTCACCTCCTTCCAACCTCACCATGTCAGATTGATAGTGAACTTTTTAAAAGCCAAGGCTTTCATTTGCCACAACTAGGTATGTTGCTCTCAGTGGTTCTTGCCAGAGGATATGGCCAAAGAAAATAACTGCCTTATACATTCTGCATGTTATATAGCAAGGAAGGATAATAATTCTCTCTTTGTCCCTAGGTCCCGTCATTTGGGCAGAGGTGGGAGACACCATCAGAGTCACCTTCTATAACAAAGGAGCATATCCCCTCAGTATCCAGCCAACTGGGGTGAGATTCAGTAAGGACAACGAGGGCACATACTATTCCCTACACAACAACTCCTCAAGTGGAAGTGAGTGCAGTTCTCTGTAACCAATCAACAATGTTTAATAACCCACTGCACTGGTCACTTGCAGTGTCCTGCAGAAACTGAAGACAGGAACCCTTGAGGAAACTGCTCATTCGTCATTTGCAGGCATCATGCTAAGAAATAGAGAAACCTCTTCTCCTACCATTTCCAGTTGGTTTGTGGAATTTTGTCCTGACTTAATTGGATGATTATTGACAATGCTGATGGTAACTTAGTTGTATTGTACCAATTATACATTTCTGGAGTACTATTTGAGAGATTTGGAATTTTTAATATTCTTGTAATTATAAGATGTGTAGGTGCTTATTTTAAAACATTTGAAAAATAGAGAAAGGTATAGCCAAAAATATTAATTACCCATAGTTCTACAGACAACCACTATTATATTTTTGTATAATTCCTATACTTTCATCTGTGCACATTTAATGTGTACCTTAAATATGGTTGGGATCATAGTCTATAAATATACTTATTATTTTAATTTTGTACCCAGTTTGTTCTCTTAGCATTAAAAGCATTTATAAATATAATTTTAATGACAAAAAATATACCATTATGTGTATGTATTTGAGTATTTCTATATATCAAGGCTGACAAATGAAGTCTAGTGACTTTGCCATCACATGTGGTGTAACTGTGAGTAGGTTAATTTTGGCCTGTTTCATGAAGTGTAAATTAAGGAGATTTGAACAGGATCATCTGCAAACTTCCTTCAGTTCTACAATTATTTTCAGTTCAGTTTTGTTCAAAAGAAAATGCATTGGTTACCCCCTATTGCCAGGCGTTGTTGTAGCTTATGGAAATATAGACAATGCTTGCCTTCAGGAAGGTTATGTTCTGTTCGGAAGAAAAATACACACAATATGTGAAAGGCACTAGGGACATTCTCAGGGGGTGTGTGAGCACAAAGAGGGGCACCGACCCAGATAGAGCTTTAGAGGAGGCTTCCTGACGGAGATCACACCAATCTGTTATCTGACATAGGAGCGCAAGTAGGAATCCATTTTTCATAGCAAGGAACTCAGAACTGGGTTATCCTAGACTAAACCCAGTCTGCTTTGTGGCTCCAATGCCCTCACGAGAAAGCACACTTACCCTCTCTAATGTGACCTTTCCCACAGGTGTGCCTCCTTCTTCAGCCTCCCGTGTGGCACCCCAAAAAAAGTTCACCTATAAATGGACTGTCCCTGAGGAAGTGGGACCCACTCATACAGATCCTGTCTGTCTGTCTAAGATGTATTATTCTGCTGTGGATCCCACCAGGGATATATTCACTGGGCTTATCGGGCCAATGAAAATATGCAAGAAAGGAAGTTTACAGGCAAATGGGAAACAGGTAAATCTAATCGGGAAGAAATGAAAATGACTGGCCAATCTCTTTGAATTATCATTATCATAAGGAAAATTCTGGGTTTTGAGGCAGTGAGGATTCTACACATAACACCTATTACAAATTTTTCTCAGGATTATAAGATCTGTATTGTTTGGAGATTCTCTGGCTAACATGATTGTTCCGAGAAGGGTTGGCAATGAAATGTTCCATGGGCTCCAATGTCTTTTTTGATACAATTAGACTTTAATGCACACATTTTAAAAATTACCTATTAATGATAATGATTCAGTCAATATTCATTGAGGAAAATATTGCTTAAAATATTTTTTAGAAAGGAGAAAATGACCCTTTGACCTAAAAATAGAAATACCTGTCCCCATCACTGTTTTATCTCTAAATTATTTTAGTATATACCTTTAAAAGATGAGTCCTTCAATAATGCCCACGATACATTATCACACCTTAAAATAATAATCATACAAATCATAATAGCTCCTTTTTTAAAAAATAGCTTTTTTATTTTATTAATATTATTTGTTTTTTACATTCCAGGATGTTGTGGTGGAGCAGTTGGGAAGGAGGGGAGGAGAAGGGGAAGAGAATGTGATGGAAGAAGGAGGAAGGAGGTGGGGTGGGATTGAGGCCTGTGGCACCCCCCTCATTCCTACAAGAGAGACCGGGGGGGTTTCCGGCAGTGGCTTGGTCATTGCCAGGCTGGGTTCGGATGTCAGGGGAGTGTGGCAAAAACCCTCGCCCCCTGCCATCCCAGCTTGGGAACCCGGGGCCCTTCTTGTTGTGGCTTGGTGGTCACCACTGGGCTGGCTGTGCATGCTGGGGGGCATGGCTGAGGCCTTTGTCCTCCCCCGCAGGACTGTGACTCCTAAAACAGAAATTTAAGTCCTAGGCTACAATGACACCTAAATGTGATGCTCCCAAAGCTGCATCTCCAACTCAGAAACTCTTGTGAATTTCAGATTTGCATTTTTAACTTCTTATGACACCCCCACTCAGTGGTCACTGCTGGGGTGGTTGTGCGCATCAGGGGGGTATGGCTGAGGCCTTTGCACTCCCCCCCCCCCCCGCCAGGACTGGTTATGGATGTCTGGGGGCATTGCTGAGGCCCCCAGCCCTCCCCCTTTCTGGCTTGGTAGCCTAGGGGACTTCTGGTCCTTCTAGGTGTTATAGGAGTTCTTTGGTGAAATGAGACCTTTACTACTTAATATCAAACTTTGTCTTTGGAGAAAAAAACCAAAACCAAAAAACTGTCTCTGGTCTGTGAGTATTTTGTTTTTCTTTCAGTTCTTTGTATTATTTGCTGTTCCCACCACTTAAACTCTGCACTGAAACTAATTTGTTGTCCTTTGCTTACTTCTAAAATGGGGGAACTTCCTGTGGGGACCAGCACCTGAGCCCTGTCGTTGAGCTAAATTGCTGCTTTGCTGCTGATTCCCTAGGGAAGGCTTTTTGTGCAGCTCAGGTTTTAATGGTTGACTTTATAGGTACTTTCGGGTCTAGTGAAATCTGGTGCACCTGGGTTGTGTAGAAACTCTGGTCTGGTCCTTGTCTTTTCATCAAACTCTACCCCTTGCAATTCTATATTCCTGACCATTCTCCTCTGAGTGGTCCTTCACTGATTGGGGGGCAGATCAGCTGTCTTTGCTGTGCCCCAGTGTTCCCCCGGTGGGCCAGTCTCCCCCACCACCCATGCTCCAAACACTTCCAATGAGACGGGCTGTGTGCCAGTCCCTTGCAATGACTCACCAGCCTCTGACTGGCTCCTTTTTTTCAGTTGTTGTGGCTCTTTGGTCCTGTGTGGGTTCACAGGAATGCTATTAGTGGTCTTGCTGGCCTGGGGGCCACCAAGGCCCTCTTCTCCCCTGCCACCTCCAAGCAACTTGATCCAAAGGGCACAGCAGTGGCTTTTGGCAGCTCCTGCTCCAAGAGCTCAACAGCTCCAGCCTGGAAGTGGCTGGGGCTTGAAATGGTTGGAGCGGTTCTTTCTCTCTCTCATGGTGGCTGCTCCTGCCTTCATGCACTCTGTAGATCTCTCCTTCTCTTCACCTGAGCTCTAGTGGCCCCAGGTTGGCTGTCACTGCATTTTTATAGTTATAAATTGGTTGATTTGTGGGAGAGAGTGATACTGGGGACCGTCTATTCTACCATCTTTCCCAGAAGCCCATAATAACTCCTTAATATCATAAAATAGCCAATCAATGTTCCCATCTCCCCAATTGTCTTATAATTACTTTAAGTTTTGTTTGGATCAGTATCCAAATAATTACACATATTACAATCAATTGATACATTTCTTAAGATTATTTTCTTGTAATTATTTTGTTGCAAGTGTCATTGGTCCTGTAGAAGTTTCCCATGTCTAGATTTTCCATATTGCATCCTTGTGGTGTCATTTAATGTTTTTCTCCCCCTTTATTTCCCATAAATCAATGGCTAAATCTAAGTGTTTGATCAGATTCAAATTACGGTTTTTTCTTGCAAGACTACTTCAAATGTGGTCCTGGGTACTTCTATCAGTGAGTACACAATATATAGTTGTCTCTCCATTGGGTATGTTATCAGCCACTGATGACCATTTCCTAGATTCATAAACTAATCAGGGATTGCATAATAGTAATATTCTAATTCCATAATTCTTTCTTTATTTGCTGTCATACTTCTATAAACAGAAACTTCCCTTACTAAATTATTTGGTTACTCTGGTACATATTATATAGGAAGGGAATGACAAATACTTGATTCTTTCCCCATATTTTTACCTTTTCAAATTAATAGCTCTCAATAATTTTTCTTTTTAAGAAGTATTGAGAACTCATGGATATAAGCATATTTGGTGAGTTTCCATTCATTGCCATTATCTTTATCGATGTTCAAAGTATCCTTCACTCCTTCACTGGAGAATTTGTTCAGGGTGACTGCTTCATTTTCTTTTTTTTTTTTTTTTAAACTTTGAGTATTTATTTATTTTTGTCCTTTTGTGACCAGCCGCACAGCGCTCAGCCAGCCTTATATAGGATCCGAACCCGCGGCGGGAGTACTGCCGCGCTCCCAGCGCCGCACTCTCCCGAGTGCTCCACGGGGTCGGCCCGACTGCTTCATTTTCACATGACTTTAGCAGTCTTTAAGCTTATTTACTTTCTAGTAAAACAAGATATTTTAGGCTTGTCTTGAACATTTTCTAAGCCAGACCTGGAATCAGCTATTTCTCCCAAACAGTCCTGGTTGTTTTCGGTAAGAAATTATTTTTAGAACCACAATCTGACCTCTCAAGGTGCTCATTGCTATTGGGTTAATCATTGTTTCTAGGCCCTCTCAGTGAGCAGAAATGGAAAAAAAAATTTTAAGATAAATTCATCATGATTTCATACTGACACTTTATATTCAAATTTGGGCCTACAGATTTTTTTGTTTGTTATTAACCTTGTTGATCTTACAATTTTATCTCCCTTAAACTGCACTGAAAGATCTGATTTTTCAGTGACACCAACATAAATATTGTCTTCATTCATCCCACAATATACACACAACGGTTTCAGAATCACTACAACCAACAACATGGTTCCTGAAAACAGTTTAAGGTTTGTTTGACACTCTTTTTGTCCTTAGAGCAGATCTCTCTAGGAATGTTAGTCAAATTACATATGTAAAGCCATTTGGAGTAGTTCTTCTCTGCATAGTTTTGCCACGCAGTGTATAGACAAGTTTATTTAATTCACGTTACTTCTCTTTTGTAGGAATTGGTTTTAAAACTGTAATATTATTTTATAATTATGTGAAATATTTACATGACCACAACATCAAATCTGGAAAAAGAGGTATATTCAAAGATACCTAGCTTCCATCCCTCTCCTCTCACATATTCCCTCCCTCCTCACTATAGGTAACTTTTTCTTTTTACTTTAACTTTATTCTTCCATTTGTTAAATAAACAAATGTGTGTGTATTCATATTCTTGCTTTTTTTCACTTAACATAATCTGAAAGTCGCTTCATAGTAATATCTGAAGATTTTCCTCATTCCTTTTTATAGTACATATTACTCTATTGTGACAACATGGTACAGTTTATACAACCCACCCCTTATTTGACAGGTGTTTGGGTTGTTTCCAGTCTTTGCTTTTACAAATACAAAACAATGGATAGACTCGTTCATATGTCTTTGTATTTTTGTCAGCATACCTTTACAATAAATTCCTAGAAGTTGTATTGATGGGACAAATGATAAATGCATGTATAATTTTGCTAGATAGTGCCAAATTCCCCTCTATAAGAGTTGTACCATTTTGTATTCTCATCAAATTATCTGTTTTTCCACAGCCTCATTACAAAGCATATTGTCAAATTCGGGGATTTTGCCAATCTGATAAAAGATAAACAGTATCTCTGGAATTTTAATTTGTGTTGCTCAATTATTAGAAGTTGAGCATCATTTCTAATGGTTGAGAACCATTTTCAATTCTTTTATGTGAAATGTTCATATTTCTAGCCCATTTTTCTATGTTATTTTTCTTCACTGATTAGAAGCTCTTTATATATTAGAAATAGAAACCCGTTGTCTGAGATATTGGTTGCAAATATTTTTTCTTAGTCTGTCATTTGCCCTTATGTTTTGCATAAGTATTGTTGTTTGCCATGCAAAATTTGTTATCATCTCTTCCTTTATTTATTGTTTATGGATTTTTGTGTCATAGTTAATAAAGTTTTCCTAACTCCCAGGTTATAAAGAAATTTACCCATACTTCCTTCTAGTACTTGCATGGTTCCATTTTTCATATTTAACTCTCTGTTCCATTTAAAATTTATTGTGGTGTACAGTGGAGGAGTGGATCAAACTTAACTTTTTCTATATGGTTATCCAGTTATTTTAACATCAGCTATTAAAAAGCCAAACTTTACTCCACTGATTAAAATGCTGTCTTTATCATATACTAAAATTTTCTGCACAGTTGGATCTATTTCTGAATTTTCTCTTCTGTTCCTTTGGTCTCTATCTATTCATGCACCAGTACCATACTATTTTAATTATAGAGCCTTTGTAATATGTTTCAATGACTAATAACTATATCTCATTGCTCTTCTTTTTCATCATTTTAGAGGCAATTTTTGCTTACTTATTTTTCTAATGAACCAACCTTATAAAAACTTATCTGGATCCAGAAGAAAGGTCTGATAGTGTTTTATTGGGATCATCTCAAATATACAAACTAAATTAGGAAGAATTGACATCATTATGCGGTTGAGTCACCCTACACAAGAACATATGTCTTTCCATTTGTTCGAGTCTACTTTTGTGTTTTTCAGGAGTATTTTACAGATCCTCTTATATAGGTTTTGGATATTTTTTCTTAAGTTTATGCCTACATATTTTATTTTCATCTGGCTGTTGTAAATGTTTACACAATCATTTAACATTTTTAAATATATAACTGAAAAACATGGTTTTCTTTGTTTTTGCATTCCTATTGTTTTAAATCTTGTGCTTACCTTGGGAAGGAATAGGTACTTTCACACATCTTTCTTCCAACCTTCACAACAACCCAAGAGGCTAAGTATTGTCATCCTCATTTTTGCAAAAAGGGAACTAATACGCAATGAATTGAGATTTAAAATGAGTTTTACCCTCTACATATTTCACCATCTTAATTTTATAAATGAAAGAACCACAACACAGGAAGGTCTACAGAGGCATTAGAAGTCCTTCTCCAGCTTTTTCAGTTACTAGCCACGTGGGTTCAAATTGGTTATTTTAGTATTTCTTGTGCCTATGTAAATCATCTGTAAATGGAGACAATAACTGCCCCACTGAATCATTTGATGGACTGGATTCTTTCCTGTTGAAAGAAACAAATGAAATGAATACAGGTGAAAGCCCTGAGTAAGGTAAACATATTAAACCAACAAGGAATGGTTACCTTGTCTAATCACATACAACACAATGTGAGGCCAATCAACTTCTAAAGCGAGACCCTGACCTACATGACTATTCTTTTTTAAAAAAATATTATTTTAATACAGAGGTATTTCATGGACATTATAGAATTAAGAATATGTATGGAAGTAAAAGAAGAAAATAGTATCTCAAAGTGATTTTGATTTGCATTTCCCGAATGCTGGGTGATGTTGAGCATTGTTTTCATGTGTCTGTTGGCCATTTGTATATCTTCCTTTGAGAAATGCCTATTCAGCTCCTTTACCCATTTTTTAATTGGGTTATTTGGGTTTTTTGCTGTAAAGTTGTTTGAGTTTCTTGTATACTCTGGATATTGATTCTTTGTCAGACGTATATTTTGCAAATATTTTCTCCCACTCTGCTGGTTGTCTTTTCACTTTGTTAATTGTTTCTTTTGCTGTGCAGAAGCTTTTTAGTTTGATATAATCCCATTTGTTTATTTTTCCTTTGGTTGCCTGTGCTTTGGGGGTTGTATTCATGTCACAAAAAAAGGATCCCATTGTATATACTGTTTGCAATTTGCTTCATACACTTAACAATATTATGAATATCCTTGTCATTAAAAAATCCTCCACAGCCTTATTTTGAATGACCGCAAAATACTTCATATGAATGTATCATAAATTATTTAGCCAAATCCCTATTTTTAAACATTTAGATGCTCTTTATTAGCAATTTTTTTTTGTCTTTTTTTTTTTTTTTTTTTTTGTGACCGGTTATGGGATCGCAACCCTTGGCTTGGTGTCGTCCGCACCATGCTCAGCCAGTGAGCGCACCGGCCATCCCTATATAGGATCCGAACCCGCAGCAGGAGCGCTGCTGCGCTCCCAGCGCCGCACTCTCCCGAGTGCACCACGAGGTCGGACCTTTATTAGCAATGTTTAATTTTGTTGCATTATAATTGGAAAATGTAACCTGCCAATTTTTCATTCAAGTTTTCTCTGTACATAAGTTACATAAGCGGTTACAGCATTATAGCAGTCCCTGTTGGAATCCTTAAACATCTGAAAATGTCTTTTGTTGTTCTTACCTTGGTATTGAATTTTTGTATCATCATCTTTTCCTCGAAAAGGTAAATGCAGCTCCATCTTCTTCTGACATTTACGGTACTAGATAACTCCAATGTCAACCTGACTTTTTCCTTTCATGATAAAATCTATTTTAAAAATAGATTGTTGTAGAAATTTTAATTCTGAAGTTAATAAATTTTACCTGGAAAGTTTTAGGTATTGATCTCTATTATTTTTGTCTTGTTTACAGTGAAACTTTTAAATCTGAATACTACTCATATAGTCTTTTCCCTTTATGGTGGTGAATATTTCCACTATTACTCTTTATGATTGTGTGTCCTCCTTTTCTAACTTCTCTCTTTCTAAAATTACTATGTATATTTCATTTTTGAATCTTTGCTTATTTATAGGTTTCTTTAGATCATCTTCATCATTAATTCAGTTCTCTAGAGGATCCAGTCTTCAGGTCTCTGCCTTAGTTGGATTTTTCCAATTTGATAATCATGTTTTTCATCTGCAGAATAATTTCAAAGAAACAACATGCAATAATCTCTAAGGCTTTCTCTACTTTGAGGGAGTAACTTATTCTCAGAGGCTCATTTGCTTTGATTCCTCAGACTAATTGATTTTTTCTGGGTGACCGAATCATTTTATAGACCTGATAGCATTTCTGCTTCTTTATTTTTTATCAGGGGCAGGGAGAAAGGGTGAGAATGTTTGTCCAGATGGCTGGAGATTGGGCGAATCCCTGTTCCAGTTCACTGGCAGATGATTTCCTCACTTACGATTACTCCTCTCTTAATCAGCTTCCACCCAGCTCTCTCTGCCTTACAGGAATTCTTCGCATTTTCAGCAATGGGGATGGCACATTCCCCGATTTCCAGCACAGGCACATACCTCTTCTCCCCCAATTTTAACGATGTTTTCAGTGGTTTCAATTGGTATGGGTAATGTGGGCAGGAAGGCAGGGAGAAGAGAGTCAGAACTTTTAGACGCAGAGGGAAGCTCAGATTATCATTGTATTCATTTGTCTTGGTGTTGCTTTAACAGAATACCTGAGATTGGGTAATGTATAAAGAAAAGAGATTTATGTGGCTTGTGATTCTGGGGCAGCTGCATCTGGCGAGGGTCTCAGACTCCTTCTACTTATGGCAGAAAGTGAAAGGAGATCACAGGGCAAGACCGGAAGCAAGAGAGAGGGTGGGGAGGTGTCAGGCTCTTTTTAACAACCAGCCCTCATGAAAATAAATCCATTCCCATGACAGCTCACTCAGTCTCAAGGGAGGCTGTTAATCTATTCATGAGGAATCTGCCTCCATCTCAGTGATCCAGGACCCTCCCTCTAAACCCCACCTCCCATCACTGCCATATTGGGAATCAGATTTCAACATGAGTTTTGGAGGGCCAAACATATCCAAACTGTAGCAACCATACTGAGCCATAAAATCGCTAAGCAGATACCAGTGAAAACTCTGGTGGTCAACTAGCATATTTCAGGAGTCCTCGTTTGCAAAGAGGAACAGAAACTTCTGTTCTCATTCCTTCCTTTAGCTTATTTTTGCACAAATAGTGTTGTGTACATGGAAGTCTTCTGCTATACTCATTGTGTCTACCCCTCCTCATTCTTGTTTTGATTTACAGAAAGATGTAGACAAGGAGTTCTATTTATTTCCCACGGTATTTGATGAGAATGAGAGTTTACTCCTGGATGACAATATTAGAATGTTTACAACTGCACCTGATCAGGTGGATAAGGAAGATGAGGATTTTCAGGAATCTAATAAGATGCACTGTGAGTAGGGTATCATCCACCAACCTATCCAGTTATTTCAGTATTACGTAAGCAATGCTTTTAATTAAACCAAAATGCAAATAGCTTTGCTAATTGATTAATTTTCAATAAATGATTAAATACAATAGTGCTCTGAGGGAACGATCATTGGTTATTTACTGTCAATTACTCATTATTTTATTTAATTCAGAATAAGTAGACATACAAGATATGTCAATTAGATGAATGGTCCTTAAAGTGTGGTCCCTGGATCAGCAGCCTCAGTATCACCGGGGGACTTGTTCAAAATGCAAATCTTGGGCCCCAACCATAACCTACTTAATCAGAAAATTTGGGGACAGGTCCCAGCAATCTGTTTTACAAACCCTCCAGGCGATTCTGATGTATGCTCAAGTTTGAGAACTACTGGCTTAGATGCTTTTCTCATCTGTGGCTCTGTAATGATAGGCTCACTTCATTATTCAATGTGAAGAAAGTTATGATCTCTGCCCTCAGTGATTCTCACCTTTGACTGCACATTAGAATCACCTGGGAGCTTTTACAAACTTCCAATGCCCAGGACAACCGCAGAGATTTTTATTTAATTAAGGCCTAGCATCAGATTTATTTTTTAGCTCCCAGTGTAATTCTAAAACATGATTAGGATTTACAGACAGTGAGCTAATTGTTCAAAAGGCCCATACCACTAGTAGGCAACATTAAAAATTATTGTATCTGGTAGATGAAAAAAATGTAAAATTCTGTTCCAAACTGATGCTGTTTTTTGAGCTGGACTGGTACTAGTCACACCACCCACAATCTTCGAAATATTTCTTTTGAGTCTGCATTTTGGCATTTTGAAGGTGTGAAGAACATTATCCGTTAGACATATCAGTGAGAGAAAATTTCCTGTATATAACCTTTCCTGTTATTCAGGATGAATCATGTAGAACAGCAAACACATTTCCAATATATGGTGCCCAGGAAAAGCTGTTATTATTCATAGACTTGGATATTTATAAATATGACCACTAAAAGAACCGAGAATGACAGCTAGAATCTCACTGGTCCAGCTAGGAAGAACAGTGACATTCCCAGGATGCTAGGGACACTGGCACAGAACTTCAAGGCCCATGTATTCAGCTCTGCTCTTTTCAGCCAGGGGCTACTGTGGGAGTGGTGGGGACAGCAGTGTTGCAGAGACACTCATGACACATAAGGGTGGGCAGGCCTGAATGGGTCTTTTAAAGATTAAAGAAAAAAAAAAAAAAAAAAAGTTGGCTCCGTAAAGGCTGGTAGGTTATCATGTAGTAGGACATAAAATAAACTACTTTCATGATGTTATTTCCCAACTTTTACAGCCATGAATGGATTCATGTATGGGAATCAGCCTGGTCTCAATATGTGCCAAGGAGATTCGGTCGTGTGGTACTTATTCAGTGCTGGAAATGAAGCTGATGTGCACGGGATATACTTTTCCGGAAACACGTATCTGTCAAGAGGAGAAAGGAGAGACACGGCAAACCTCTTCCCTCACACAAGCCTTACCCTCCACATGAGGCCTGACACAGAAGGTACATATTTTTAAATCCAAGTCAAGTCTCTATTGGATTGATTTGTGTGTGGTTTTGATTTAAAATCTTGTAGCAGAACCTGTTGGGTGATAAACTCATCACTTCCTCAAGCCTCCCAAATGCCCTTTCTTCCCTTGGAAGAGCAAGTCTAGGCCACAATCAGCTGAAATGTGTCATTTTGACATACTAGACTCCTCAAGATGATCCCCTCTTAAAGTATGGTCCTTTTAAAGATAGCTGAAAAATCAGACTGGAAGGGGAATGATTCCCATAAAGGATCTGCATCTAAATCTTTCATGTCTCTGTAGCCTAAATGTAGTATTGGCTTGTTGGCTGCTTGCAATCGAATATTCTACACTAGAACTACAGTCATGCAAATTCAGAGACACCTGCAGAATTGGGTCTGAATGAGCAAAACAACTAAAACAAAAAAGAAGGAATTTTAATCAAAATGTGAAAATACACTAACTTGCTTCAGGTTTATTTGATTCATTATGTGCCACTAAAACTTAAGACAGACGCTGTGTCCATTTTTCTTCATTCATTTGAATGTAAATATGAACAAAAGAGATAAAGTGTCTTATGGAGCTGGAATTCTAATGCAAGGAGACAGACAAGTGTATTAATACATACATGTCAAGTGGTTATAAGTACATGAAGAAAAATAGGACAAAGGGAGGAGATGGAGACTATGGCGAAAGGGGTCAAGACTCTCAGGAGGTGATAATTAAGAGAGCTGAATCAAGTGGGCATGAGCTGTGTGGATATTTGGAGAGCAGTGTTCCAGGCAGAGGAGGAAGCAAGTGCAAAGGTCCTGAGGCCAGCACACACTTGCCTGTTCTAAGACCAGCAAAGAGGCCTATGTGGCTGGAGGGGGGCGGGTGGGTGATGAGATCAGAAGTGTGGGAAACCAGATCATCTAACTGAGGCCATGATAAGGGCTTTGGTACTGATTTTGAGTGAGGTGGGAAGTCACAGAGGATACTGAGCAAAGGAGTGACAGACTTTCTTATTTACCACTCCAGGGACTTTTGATGTTGAGTGCCTCACAACCGATCACTACACAGGGGGCATGAAGCAAAAATACACTGTGAGACAATGCAGGCAGCTGTCTGAGGAGTCCACCTTCTACCTGGGAAAGAGGACCTACTATATTGCAGCGGTGGAGGTGGAATGGGATTACTCCCCACGCAGGGAATGGGAAAAGGAGCTGCATCATTTCCAAGAGCAAAAGTAATTCTCCCGACTGATTCCCAATTTGTTCAGCAGTAATTCTAGGTTTCCCTTTCAGAGAAGTACGAATTATGCTAAATTTTCAAAAAACAGTTACATTAAACAATAATGACAAAAACTTCATTCATTTCTACTTTTCTCAATTTTCTCACAGGAAAATTTCCATTCATCTCATTTGATTCTTTGGAATCACCCATCTTGCTTTCTTTTCTATTGGACTGTCTTCTCCCATTTGTGTGCCCTTATCTTGTTATTTATTTTCACACTTAACTAAAATTAATGCCCAAATTCAGAGCTAAAATATTATTTTTCTTACCAACTATTTGCTGCTTGTCTGATCTTTCTTCTGAAGATTTTATTATCAGTCTAATAATCAGTTATTTCACATTCCTAAAACTGTTATGCATAAAATAATATTTTAATGCTTGAGGGCAGTATAGCAGGTATGACCTCTGCCCTCCGAGAACTTACAGGAACATATAGTTCAAAAGCACCAATAACATGTGCATTATGGAAAAGTAAAAAATAAATCTGGTGTGAATAAATGTGAGTAAAGGATGGTCACAGGAGCTTCAGGAACATGAATTTGGAGCAGCATCCCCTGATGCTTCTGGTTAGCCCTGTCACACTTTTCCAAGCACTTTCCCTCTATTGTCTCACTTACGTCACACAGTGACCCTGCATGCATAGGATCTGAGAGATCGATTGGGACAAGCAGGTGTTCAGACCCAGGGTGTACAGCATGACCTATAGCTGAGCAGGGGTTAGCTGATTAGTTTCACTGTAGTGTAAAGGGGTAAAAGGTTATTTTGGTGATTAGGTAAAATGCTTAAAAGGCTATGGAAGTCCCTAGAGTCAATGAAATGTTCAGGAAAAGGATATGACTGGAAAAAACAGCCATTTCGGTTCACACAGGCCGGCAACACTGCAGTAACCACAGAACACTTAATCAGTGAAATCGTCTCATAAAATTTGAGTTATAGAGAAACCTTAGAGATGATCTCTTCTAATACCTCATTTTAGGGGTGAAGAAACTGAGGCTCCAACAGACATTGACTAGCTGGAGGTTATTTTAGCTGGTGGCAGAGTTAGGGCCAAGACTCAGATGGCCCCGCTCAGACGGGTAGGTGTACTTTCTACCACACCTGTCTATTTTTAAAGTCTTTTCTTTGTCACTGGGATGGGAGAGTGATGATTAAAAACTACTATAATTGGGGCTGGCCAGTTAGCTGAGTTGGTTAGAGTGTGGTGTTGATAAAACCAAGGTGAAGGGTTCTGATCCCAGCACTAGCCAGTCACCAAAAAAATTAAAAAATTAAAAAAAAAAAAAACTATCATAATTATGTCAATAGAAACTATATTTTTATTCAAAATTTAAAACTTAAAACCTAACTTCCACTTTCAGAAGACAAATACTAATCTTAGTTGTTTTTGTTTTTGTTTTTTAAGTGTTTCAAATGCATTTTTAGATAAGGAAGAGTTTTACATTGGCTCAAAGTACAAGAAAGTTGTGTACCGGCAGTACACTGACAGCACATTCAGAGTTCCAGTGGAGAGAAAAGCTGAAGAAGAACATCTGGGAATTCTAGGTACATTGACAGCTCCAGCTCATCAAGTGTGGGTTAGTGATGTGGTGCTACATGCAGTGACAGTCAATCCACATCTATGGGTTTCACTTTCTCGGTTCATATATCAAAGTTATTCAAATAAAAAGAAAAATCAGTTACTCAATAAAAGTGAAAAGCCCATGCTTACTAAAGAATATGGATAATAAAATATTACTTCTGTCAGAAACAATGTATATCCTACATACTGATGAAATTGTATATATGTGGTGCTTATCAAATTGATGACTATAGTTTAGGTGAAGTTCCGAGAAACTACTTTCTAATGAAATTTTTAACCAAATTTTCCCCATTATCTTATCCTGGCAAAAAAAAAAAAATCATTTTTTACTTTTAAAAGTAAGATATAAATGATTAATTACAAGAAATACACATACAGACAAGGAAATAAGGAAAATAAAAAGTTTTACCGTACACAAGGCAGGGGAAAAGTTGCCTTCAATTTTTCAGGAATCACTTTAAGACAGAACTCTACCAACACTAGCCACACTAGTCTTAGGAATTGTCCTGGAAACCATCAAGTGCAGAGGACACCCCCAACACACACAACCCGACTGTGGTCCACACTGTCATTGTTTCCCGGACTTGGTTATCCTCAGCCCCTGAAGTAAGACATGAAGGGGAAAATGGCATTGTTGCTAGATCACAGAAATTCTACCAGGCAGGAGACAAGTTAAGATTGGCTAGAGAGTTGACACGGGAGGGATAGCCCTACCCTTTCACAGATGATACTGTCCTAAATGAATACTCAGGAAGGGTTGGAAGTCCAAACACTGAGAAACAGCAGCAAGCGCTGCAAAATGACTCCTGGCAGGGACCCAACTCACCATAATTAGGTCATTACTCTGCAGGGGACTTTCAGGCCAAAACCTCCCTTAGAACTCCTGGTAAGTGATACACCATGATCTCCATCTTTAGAGGCAACCAATTCTCGTGTTTTTTTTTTTTTTAAATCACAAATCTTCTGGGACCTGTTATAAATCCAAGACTATTACAGCATGAAACCACAGGGAAAAAAACAGAGGCTTCAGCCTTCATGCTGAGAAAGTTACCTGATCTTTGCTTTTATCACCAAGTTAGAACTTTCAGTCTGACAGGTAAATAAGCCACTCTTTCTTTTCACTCTTGCCAGGTCCACTACTTCATGCAGATGTTGGAGACGAAGTTAAAATTATCTTTAAAAACATGGCCACTAGGCCTTACTCAATACATGCCCATGGGGTGAAAACAGAGAGTTCTACAGTTACTCCAACATTACCAGGTACTAATGGTGGGGGAGGAATTTTATTTTATTTTTTATTTTTAAATTTTTATTGAATCAAAATTGATCATACATATTTTTGGGGTTCAACATTGAGATATGTTGATCAAATCAGTATTACTAGCATATATATTGTTACAAATTGTAATTATGCTTTATGCCCCTTGTCTAATCTCACCCCATCCCCTTCTCCCTCCCCTCTCTAATTATCCTAGATTTCTTCTCTCCTTCTGAAAGAGTAATGGTTACTCTGTTGATTTGTTGCCTAGATGATCTGTCCAATGCTGAGCAGTGTGGTCAGGTCCCCCAATATTATCATAGAGCAGATGTTTCTTCTGTCACTCTGGAATGGGCTTTGTGAAGAGAGACATCCTCTTCTTCACTTTGGTCTCTGCTGGTGACTCTCCTTGTGTCAGTGCACTCCAGTGGCTGGCGTACCATCTGCATGGTGGTTGTGGCATCTAGCCACTTTTGCAGCAGCCATGGTTATGGTGGTGGCTGTAGTGGGCCACCCACATGGAGGTGATGTTTTTGGTATGCTCCTTGGGGCTGGTGGTGTGCCTGGTTGTGGGAAGGGGGTCTGGTCTACAGCTCCATGCCCTGTGCCCCCAGGTGGGCCCCAAGGTGCTGGTGGTGTGCCTATGCCAGAACTAATTTTTTATCCTTTGCTTACTTCTAAAGTGGGGGAACTTCCTGTGGGAACCAATATTTGTACTGTGTGGTTGAGCTAAATTGCTGTTTTGCTGCTGTTTCCCTAGGGAAGGCTTTTTGTGCAGTTCAGTGTTAATGGTTGACCTTATAGGTATTTCTGGCTCTGCAGAGACCTGGTGCACCTGGGTTGTGTAGAAACTCTGATCTGGGCCTGAGTTTTTTCACCAAACTGCACCCCATGCAATTCTGCATTCCCGACCAGTCTCCTCTGAGTGGTCCTGTGCTGATTGGGGGGTGGATTGGCTGTTCTCACTGTGCTCCAGTGTTCTCCTGGTGGGCCCATCTCTACCACTGCCTGTGCTCTAAACACTTCCCATGGGACAGGTCTGAGCCGGTCCTTGCGATGACTCACCAGCCTCTGAATGGCTCCCCTTTTACAGCTGTCCTGGCTCCTTGCTCCTGCGTGGGTCCACAGGAACCCTATTAGTGGTCTTGCTGTCCTGTGGGCCACCAAGACCCTTTTTTCCCTGCTGCCTCCAAGTAACTCCATCGGAAGGGCACAGCTGTGGCTTCTGCCAGCTCCTGCTCCATGTGCTTAGTAGCTCCAGCCTTAAAGCAGCCATGGCATGAAATGCTCAGAGCAGCTTTTTCTTTCTCTCACTGTGGTTTCTCCCGCCTTCGTGAACTCCGTAGGTCTCTCCTCTTCCCCTGAGCTCCAGCAGCCCCAGCTTGGCTGATGTTACATTTCTATAGTTGTAAATTGGTTGATTTGTGGGAGAAAGTGATTCTGGGGACAGTCTATTTTGCCATCTTGACCAGAAATCCCTGGGGGATGCATTTTAATAGACTTTACAGCCTTTTCACAAATGACTATTATCATAGAGGTATTCCTTCCAAACGTGTGGGCTGAGGAAGTGAAAAGGGAGTTGGTTGTTGTGGGTATGTAGGGAGGTGTCTGCGTGTGTGCATGTGCATGTGCACACACTCATACCAAAAAAACCCACAGGAGCACTGTAAAGAAAAAAACAGAAGGTACTGGACATCTACAAATGTTCAAGGGTGAGTCAAAGAGATGCTATCTCCACATTCAGCTGGAACACACCTCCGATGGCACCTACCATACTGGGTGTGGTTGCATATTTCCATGCTGGTCTCTTGCAGGTGGAGTCCAAAGGGCCAGAGGCTGTCACTTAGAGTTTTAAATCCCCTGTTTGGTCCTAGGAGCTAACAAATGTTTCTTTAATTAATACAGAGTAAAAGCTGAAATAGATTATATACTCAGGTGTGTATTTTCTTTCATAAGAACTGTATTTTTCTTATATTAGTTGCAAAGTAGTCTTTTAGGGAAAGATCATTTCTCAATAATTTAGCAGTTCCCAAATGATCTTTTCGTTGATATCAAGTGAGAAAAAATAAATTGCTCTATAGAGTTGCGCTTGTCAACTTAGGTGACTAGAAATAAAAATCCTTCCCCTTGTGGCCCTCATATTCTTCTGAGGGAGATAAACAAATATATTCACAATGTCAAGTAGTAAAAAATGCAATGGAAAAGATCCAGCAGAGTGAGAGAGAGTAGCAAGGGTGTTATTTTAGGTAAGGTAGTCAGGAGGGCTTCTTTGAGGAGGTGACATTGGTGAAGACACCTAAATGATAAGTAGTAAAGGTCAGGTAATTGTGGGGGAAGAGATTCCGGGCCCCTGAGATGGGAGTGTGCTTGGTGTTCTAAGGAACAGCAAGGAGGCCAGAGGCTGGAGCAGAGCAGACATAGGACAGAGGTTTAGGAGATACGATCCAGGTAGAGCAGGGGGCCAGATGGAATAGGGAGGATCCAGGAGGCCAAAATTAGGACTTGAGATTTTACTCTAAAAACCCATGTGAGGGTCTGAGCTGAAGAGTGATTTGGTGAGCACTTTTGAAAGGGCGATTCTGGCTGATGTGCGGATAAGTGACTACGGGTGGGAATAGAAGCAGGGACTAGAAGCAGGGGATCAAAGTTAGGGAACTATCACAATAATCTGGGTAAAAAAAAATCACTGAGATTTGGAACAGGGCGGAAGCAGCTGAAGTGTTGAGAAGCTATATTCTGGTTCTATTTCAAAGGTGGTGCTAAAAGGACATGGTGATAATTGGGCATTAGGGAGTGTTGGGGAAGAGAGGAGTGGCTGAAGGTTTTGGGCACTGACCACTGGTGGAAGAGCAGGTTGGGAAGGGGAGTGGAGAAGAGAAGGAAATGGTATTTTGCAGCTTACAGAAGTAAATAAAAGTAGAGATGGAGAGAGAGTAGTATGTCCAGGTGGTGAATCAATACTTCTATGTTCTCAGTGAAACTTTCTGCTTAGAAACAGGGTGAGGACATAGGAACAGCTAAGATTGAGGGCTTGAGGAAAAAGGGAAAAGTCTACCACATCCCTTGAGACCATCCCTCATGTCTTGCTTGATTTCCTAGTACAGGTCTGTGGGACCATGGCAAGTTAGAGTCTGACAGCATGAATACGTAATAGTGAGGTCCACGTAGATGGAGTGGACAGTGAGTATGGTCAGGATTGGTGCGTGGGCCTGGCTCAAAGTCAAGGTCTATTAGCAGTTGTACAGGGAGCCCTGAGATGACTGGAAATGGAGATCAGACTTCAGAAGAGCCTGGAGCACATACAAAGAGGGTAAGAGCCTCAGCAAGGTAGGAGCAACCGGCCGTCTTTAAAGTGTCAAGGTCCAGGGTGTGGTTATGTCCTGTATGTGACAGAGTAGCGTATGCTATCACAGAATGGGATGGACTAGAGAGGAGATAAGCAGAATTGTGACAAGTCAGTAACCCATGAGATCAAGAGGTCTAATGGCTCCTCACCAGGAATCCTGAGCTCCCCGAGGATGATGGTGAGAGAGGAGTGGGGGAAGGCCACGGCGAGGCTGAGGGAATTACACAGGAGTGTCCAGACACACAGATGCAGAGAAGACTAGGGCGAAGTGCTAGCCACTGCAGAAAATCACTCAGTGTTAGAAGAGAAAAGAGCGTATTAGGAAAATATACTTTAAGCTAAGAAAAGATAGGTTACAAAGTTTCCTCAAATTATGATATTGGAATTGCCACCTCTTAACTTTGTGGTATGGCAAGTGTGTCACAGCTACTTAATTCATAATTGACAAAAAAAGACATAAAAGTATGTCTCATAGTTTGTATTAAAATGAAATTCCTGTGAAGATTCTGAGTACTACTATGTTTTAAAACTAATTACCCTGGCACTTTCACATATCAAATATAAACCAGAAATAACCAGAAACATTAATATTTGATTAATTTAGGTGAAACTCGCACTTACATATGGAAAATCCCAGAAAGATCTGGAGCTGGAACAGAGGATTTGGCTTGTATTCCATGGGCTTACTATTCAAATGTGGATCAAGTTAAGGTAAACTAAATCATTTGTGTTTTGTTGCAATTCGCCAAACAGTCACACAATTGAAGGAAGAAGAGGTTGGAGTTTTCCTGTGGTCTAATTCTGTTTTAAAATCCCAGGAAAATAATGGGTTCTGTAGTCTACTTTAGTTTCATTTTCTTGATTTGCTTGTTTTTAAGGATACAGTTATAACTACCCTGACTACTGATTATGGATAACACTTATAGAAATTAAATATCCATCAGTGTAGTATTTTATTTCCCTTTTGATGTGAAAATACATTAAACTCAAAGAACTGAGGTACATGGTTTCAGAGCTCTATTTTTACCTGATCTCAGCCATCAATTACAGCACAACTAAAGCTGTTGAGTGAAATATTTCAAAACCAAAAAACGCTCAACAACCAAAAATTAGGCAAAATTTCCAGACCGCTTTGTAGAATTAAATGTCTAGTCCAAATGTCTCTTCTGAGTTCCCATCCTGTCCATCCACCTACCTACTGGACGGTACCACCAGCGGTTCCCACAAGCACTTAAAACTCAGCGATTGTAACATGGACACTGAGACCTTCCTCTACCTCCTTCTGTATTTCCTGTTGTAACAAATAGCACCACAAGTACCAATGTACCCTCTGTTCAAGCCAGAACTCCAAATTATCAAGCACCACTTCCCCTGGCTCACCAGGCCATTCGCCCACCTGCACATGGCTCCATCCATTCCTTCTCTCCTCCCTGTAGTTCAGGTCCTTGAAACTGGCCTCAACTACTGCAATGGCCTCCCAGCCTTGCCTCTTCCCACTCCAAGCCTTCCTTCACTCCACCAGGATGATTGGTTTAAAATGCAAATATGCTGCCATTCTCTGTTCAGTTTTCCAATGCTACCTATGACACACATGACAAAATCTAAAATTCCCTAAAATGATACAGCTCAAAGGCCCTTCAAAACTTAATCTGCCATTACTGATGCCCAGCCAAACCAAGCTTAGATTTGAATCAATTGCGGTCTTCCTCCTCTGTGCTCATTAGCACTCTGAGTACCTCCAATGGAGCTGACAGTTTCTTCTATTTCTATTTTTTATTTCTCATTTCTTCTATTATTGTATTTTCCCTACTAGACTGAGTACCTGAGGGGCAGGCTTAGTTTCACTTATCTCTGGATTTTCAGTGCCTGATACAGTGCTTGGCTCATACTCATGAGTTCATGAGCTTATGAAATAAATAAACTGTTCATTTGGGGTTCTTTTAAATTGCTGCTCATTAGCTGAACCAATGTTTGGCCTCTGCACACATCCCTGTTACCCTAGCATGACGCGTGACCTACCTACTACTCACCATTGTTACAATTTAACTACTTCAAATGAAAAGTTACTGAGTTGGCAAGTACCACATTGGGCAAAGTGTACTACTTAAATCAAAATTGCTGAGGTCATGGGTGATAAAGTCCCAGTTCTCTGAAATCTCGATCAACATCGCAAGGATGACTGATGTTTTCTCTTGTTTTCAGGATCTCTTCAGTGGATTAATTGGCCCACTAATTGTTTGTCGGAGACATTATGTGAAAGTATACAATCCCATAAAGAAGAAGGAATTCGTCCTTCTGTTTCTAGTTTTTGACGAGAATGAATCTTGGTACTTAGATGACAACATCAAAACATATTCTGATCACCCTGAGAAAGTAAACAAAGACAATGATGAATTCATAGAAAGCAATAAAATGCACGGTATGGTCATTATTCTAAAACCATTTTTTTCCTTTTCTTCCTTTAAATAAAATTACTTTGGAGACTGTTCATTTGTTTCATTTTAAGTTAAAACACTGCTGTCTCACTTTGTATGTGAGGTAGAATTCTGTTCAAAGCAAAAGGGGACTATGTTCAAAATCATTTACTAATATCTGTCCCAATTCCAAAATCTCATTCCCTTTTAAATAAATAAATCCAAAATTAGAGTTAAGGCTTTTGGTGCAAAGTGACTAGAAAAGCACTGTGTGACATTGACCTTAAAGTAACCATTTTCCCCATTGTAGTGAAATAAGTCCTATTACATCAAAATGATTTCTTACATTAACCTAATAATCATATTTCCAGCCATTAGTTTAAACTATCCTGAAAGTAATATAAAATCATGTGCTTTCCCCAGCTATTAATGGAAGAATGTTTGGAAACCTACAAGGCCTCACAATGCATGTGGGAGATGAAGTCAACTGGTATCTGCTGGGAATGGGCAATGAAATAGACTTGCACACTGTACATTTCCACGGCCACAGCTTCCGATACAAGGTAAGAGCCACCCACAGCAGTTATTCTTGCTCTGTTTGAAAATGTTTTAATACAAAAGAAGAAAATATTTCCTCTGAGGGATTTATGAAAAATTGAAAGTTTGAGAGTGTAGGCACACAAATCTCAACTGGCATGCCAGCCTCCGTTCTGTTATATACCCTGGGCTCTTCCTTGGATTTGCACTTTTTACTGGATTTTCATGGAGTTCTCCTCACACATTTCTGAGTAAGGCATTTGACTGTAATTTTTAGCTGAAAGGGTAGGAGTGTTCACATAATGATGGATAAGAAAGTAGGGACCAGTACAAGATTTTATTATATCCTTGTCCTGCCTATGTTTTATATCTTAAATGGCCTGAGGTGAGAAAGATCATCAGTTAGGAATCAAGCAACTGACAGACTGGTCCCTGATCTCAATCCTACTTCTATTCCTTTCCCAGTGCTGATTTTGGCAGAAACCAATGGCCCTCTGGAAATGCTTTTCTCTTACCTTTGAGTTAATGTATAAAATGCAGAAGCTACCAAAAAGTACATTGCAGGAGGTCCACTTTATGGTGTGCATTTTGTTTTACATAGATATATAATATAATATATATATATAATATATATATATAATATAATATATATATATAATATAATATATATATATATTATATGGACTTTGAATTCTATCTCTGCAGAAATATGCCCAACTATTATCTCTAGTCCAGTCTCTGCCTGAACTGCCCCTGGTTTTTGGCTTCTTTTTTGCTCCCTTTATTACTCTCCTTCCCCTAAAATTTCAAAAACAAGCTAGTCTAAGATAGGTTCAGGCAAAAGTGAGGTTAAAGCTGAAATGGGGCCATGGCTAAACTCCTTTGTGTAGCTCGAGTGCCCTGACAAAGAGTCAAAGCAGAGTCCTCACTCATGAACTCACTTCCATCACATCTTCTCTCCTTCATACCCACCTGATGGCCCACAGTGCCAAGGGCTTAGTAGGAATACAAGGACCACATATCTCACTGTTTGTATCCAACACAGAAATGAGCAGGGACTCATTTTTAAAAAATAGACATCCATTTTTCTAATATCCCTGAGTGGGCCAATGAAAGATTATTGGAGTGAACTCTCACATACAATGTTATATATAATATCTGTCATTTTTCTAATTAAGCACAGGGGCATTTATAGTTCCGATGTCTTTGACATTTTCCCTGGGACATACCAAGCCCTAGAAATGTTTCCAAGAACACCTGGAATCTGGTTACTCCACTGCCATGTGACCGACCACATTCACGCTGGAATGGAAACGACTTACACAGTTCTACCAAGTGAAGGTGAATATCCAGTTAGTAATTCCCAAAGTCATATATCATGAATATAATTAAGATACACTAGTTTACATAAATAATTCCCCAATATGAAGCATTTGTTAATTTTCTGCCCTGATTTCTTCATTCTCTACCTCCAAAGAGGAATTTTAACTGCTAAATGGTATGGAATACTGCTTATTTCCTAACAGCTGGTACTTAAAACAACTGGCACTTAAAAATTGACACTAATTTGAGGCAGTGTAATACCACAAGCTGATATAAGGGAGTCATGTTAGTTATTCACCAAGAAACAAACTATGACTTACAAAAGACATGTTCAGGATTTAATTTTTTAAAAGAAAACATCAACTTTTTTCTAGGTAGCATCTTGTACCTAAGAGAAGCCCAGGACAGCCTCAGATAATTGATATATAATTTCTGTCAATCAGGCAAGGATTGTCCTTCTGTGCTTCAAAGAAAAGAGGAGAAATTATTGATTATGGTTTGTAAAGATGTAGAAAAGAAATACAATTTAAATTTCCTGCTCCCTAACCTCTGCAACACCCCTCTCCCCTACGTAGGTACACACACATACTTTCTCTAAAAATGCAGGAAAACAAACTGCCTTTTTGTTGATACACACCAGCAAAATTTGTCAAGAGTGAAACTCCTGTGCTGTGGTTGCAGCCTCTGGTCTTTCCTGGGTCTTTTGAATTGAGAATTGTTGGACCAGGAAATGGCAAACCCAACAAGGGGAAATTATACAAAGAAAACAACTCCTTATGTTTCCTCCTCAAAATGAGGATAAAAAGGAACATATAAATGGAAGAAAATAGAGAAGTAAATATATTTCAAGATTAAAAATCACTGAAAGATTAACACTTAATGCAAATGAAAAGCTTTAATTTCTGCTCGTAGGTCTTACACGAACACCTTGTGTCTTGAAAAACTATTTCCATTAACAGTTTTTATGATAAAAAGTGGTTACTGATAAAACCAGAACACCAAAGACTTGAACAGACAAATAAAAAACTGAGTTTAATGCCAGTAACTTGAACAAGGTGAAAAGAGTCAAAGATTATGAGAAAGAAGATTTTATAGTCTGTAAAAAACACTAGCTTGCAGGTAAACCACACAAAAGAATGGTCGTGCTCAGAAAAATAACGGAGAGTAAGGGAACACTGCAGCATTCAGGGAATTCTTGTGAGCAAATACTCAGCATGCACAGGATGATACTCTAGGCTAATCCTACAAGCAGATACTGAGAAGATTCCCACTGTACAACAGGCCTGGAAGGAGGAGAGACAGATGACCACATGGCTAAGAAAGGGGAGATTGCTCTTAAAGCTGTAGGGAAAACTGCAGAATAGTAAATATGAAGGAAAAACACGCACTGGAAAAAAGATGAAAGAGAAATTTGACTTTTATAAAGAGAAAAGGTATTGTATGGGACTGAAAGAAGCAGTAACAAGTGAAAAACATAGTTTGCACTATATGCGGAAAAATGGGGAGCCATATTTATCAGTTTGAATATCTCTAAATAAAAGTTTGATAAAGCTTTGGGCAAGTTTATATTAATTATGAGTCTTAGAAAAATATCTGCCTACCATTGCACAGACAAGAGAGCACATGAGTTTAGACCGAAATTTTTTCAGTATCCTGTGCCAAGGAGACAATTGCCTCCACAAAGAAAAAAATCATTAGAAAAGAACGGTGGATATCCCATCAGACTTAATGTAATGCCTCATTTCCCCTACCAGGAGAAGCATGTAAAGACCTCCTAGGACAAACGTAAAAGGTACTTATTTTAGACTGTGACATTTCTATTATAGTCAGATAACCTCTGGATGCAATTTGTAGAAAAAGAAGCTTGTATAAGCTTTAAATTCCTTATAAGCAGGGACTATGTATTCTGTATTTCTACCTAAGTAATCAAACCCAATACAATACTGTGCTTGGTGAATATCCAACAATATATTTATTCATTTAAAACTTTAAAAAATAAATTCCTTTAAAAAAAACTTTAAAATAACTTTTTGGACATAATTTCAGACTTATAGAAAAGTTACAGTAGTAGTACAAAAAATCCCATATACCTTCACCCGGATTCCCCAAATGCAAACGTTTTTACACAGCCACATTTGCTGTCTTATTCTCTATTTCCTGCTCTCTCCCCTTACACATACACACACACAGACATGTGTGTGTAAATATATATATCCGTATTTCCTAAAAACAATATTCTTGTGCTTAACCATAATTTCCTGATTTTGATAATTGTATTAACAATGATTAAAAACTACAGATCTTTTAAAAACTTCACCAATTAATATTAAAAATTCTTTAGAGAAAAAGAAAATCCCCGATCATGCATTGCATTGTTGGCATGTCTTTTTAAAAGTCTCTCTTACTCTGGAACAGTTCCTCGGTCTTTGTCTTTCACAGCTTTGACATTTTTGAAGAATACTGGGCATCACCTTGTAGAATGTCCATCAGTTTGGGTTTGTCTAATATTTCCTCATGATGAGACTTAGGCTATGCATTTTTGGCAAGACTATCATGAAATGCTGTTGTGTTTTTCTCAGTACTCCATCACAAGAGGCATAAGATATTGACTTGTTCTCTTATTGACTATGTTAACTTTGAGCATTTGGTTAAGGTGGTGTCTGCCAGGTTTCTCCACTGCAAAATTACTATTTTTCCCTTTATGATTTATAAAGATCTTGTAGGGAGAAAAGTAATTTTTCTTTAAATAGAGTAGTACTAAAATGAGAGATTTATAAACAGATGAAAAGTAGAAAAATATAAATGAATCAACAATGATTAAATAACATTTTAAAAAGTAGAATACATTTAAAGCACCATCTACTAATTTTTTTAACCAAATAATATATATTATTTTTAATAATGGTCATAAAATTTCTTTTTCTATAGAGACCAAGTCTGACTGAAAAAAATAAATTGGTGATAAATGGAAAAAAAAGAAAGAACAATTCACAACAACGCATGTGAAAAAGTACTGAATAGAATGTTTACTTTGAAATGAATATATTTTTAAAAAGACTGAAAACATATAATTTTGTGCATTTGTATTAACCGTGTTACCTTACTGCAGATGGAAAAATGAACAGACTGTATTATGATATATGACTGACACTTGTACACTAGGTAATAGAATTGATTCATACATGCCACTCCTACCACTACTATTAGGGCTTTACAAAACTACATCAAAAAAAAAAAAAATCTATAATCAGACATTCTTCTGGGTGGTCTTCAAAGGATCACTATTAACCTTCATTGAAATGCTTCCAACCATTACCCTCCCATCAATCCCTCTAAAATGCTGCTGACTTTCTTAATGAACTGGTGGGCAGGGGGCATAAGGTGTGGAGAAAAAATAAATGAATAAATAAAATGTATTAGTCCATGTGTGTTGCTATAACAGAAATACCTGAGACTGGGTAATTTATAAAGAACAGAGGTTTATTTGGCTTACGATTCTGGGACGGCTGCATCTGGCATGGGCCTCAGGCTGCTTCTACTCATGGCGGAAAGTGGCAGGCAGCCAGTGGGTACAAGCAGATCACATGGCATGAGGAAGCAAGAGAGAGACAGAGGAGGTGCCAGGGTCTCTTAAACAACAAGCTCTCACAGGAACTAATAGAGTGAGAACTCACTCATTAATCCCCCCTGCCCCAAGGAGAGCATTAATCCATTCATGAGGGATCTGCCCCCATGACTCAATCAGATTCCAACACTGCCACATCGGAGATCAAATTTCCACATGAGTTTTGGAGGGGACAACACATCCAAACTCCATCATAAAATAACATGAAATAAAGTAAAAATAAAATAATGCCAATCGTAGTTTTGTAAACCCTTGAAGAGATAGTCAAAAGGAAGTTATCTGGAACTGGAGAAAGGCAGAGTTGAGGAGCAATTCTACATATTAAACCCTGGTAAGGATGAATGCTGCCATCTGGAGAAAAGCTTCAAAATACAGTTGTGGCACAATTACAATTCCTTGAAGTTGATATGACAAGCGAACAGAAAGGACATCGTTGGGAGGGAGGGGGGAGAGGAAGGTGGGAGGGAGGGTTCGGCAATGGGCCACAATAATCAACCACATTGTATATTGACAAAATAAAATAAAATAAAACGTTAAAAAAATAAAATAAAATAATAAAAAATAAAAAGCAAGCCTATCTAGCATAAGCATGCAACAAATATAGTAAAAATGTTCCATAATGCTTAGGAGATTTCAATCAGTCTCCAATTGAGGAATAACAATTGATATCTTCATTAGCAATAGAATGAAATAAGAAGTAATCAAAAGAAAAGTATGTACTGACATTCTACTATATGGAGATACATTATTAGTTTCCACTATTTTGCAACATTAGACAAAAAATATAAAATTATTCCCATATGTAATGTGAAATTTTATTCTAGCCATATTTCAGGCTAACCAAATAGATGTTTCTCTTGTGTACACAATGCTTGCTATATGTTCACAGTATATATCTTTACCCATAAAATGATCCTTATTTACAAAAAAAAAAAAAATACAGTTGTGGCAGACTCTGGATGGGTAGAATTTTTGCCCAGCCTTAACTGCATTCAAAGGACACCATCGATGAGTTGAACTTGGACTCAAAATTCTTCATAAAGAGGTTAAAAAAGAGGACACAGTTGTGAATACAATGATATATTTCTTTATTTTCATATATGCTCTAGCTAAAAGAGCAAGAGTATACATCAATAAAAAATGAAAACAAGGCTTTGGCTGAAAAAACATGCATTCAACAAATTGTGATAATAGCCAGACAAGAAGAAAGTTAGTTTTGCAAACTTCTAACTCCATTTGATTCAAAGAGAAACACAGCATAAATTTTTAAATTAAAAAGAAATTAAAGTTTGAAATCTTTCACTGTGGCAAAACATTAACCTCTCTTTCAAAGGCAATTTTTTTTTTAAAAGTGACCCAATAGAGAAATCTGGAAATATCAAGAAAAATTCTGAACCACTTTCAGAATGACGTTCTTTCAAGCATACTTGTAAAATGTTTCCTTAAAGTGCTCCTGGGATGATGAAGATTGTCATGTCTGCAACAGTGAACTGATGCTGTCTTATATCTTGAAGATTTTTTATATTCTGGACAATTAAATGGATTCAGGTCATAAATTAAGAAACTAATAGTTACCACAACATGGTAAGCAGCCTGAAAGCATTTAATATGTATATATCCTACGAAAACATATCATTTGATATACACATAATATAAAAACTCCTTTACTTTTACTGGCATTCCAGTTTTTAAAATTCAGTCCCATATGCTACTGTGATGTTTTTTAAATGATACCTTCAAGTCACTGATTTCTTTCGGCTGCAGTAAAGAAGATATGGCAAGAAAAATGCTGCAGTGCCATCTCCTGGGAGAACATTCAAGAAATCCCTCAGTTCTAGTTCCATGGCAACAATTGACAATGTTTCTGTTTGTGGGAAAGAATATTTGAGTTAGAACTGAAAGTGTGTCTTTCACCCAGTTCTCTTCTTAACCAATCAATTAGAAGCTAGTTCAGGTAAAAAAAAATGTTATAACTACAAAGAAAAAAACATCAGTCTCAAATCCACAGACAACTTTACGGTTTTAACAACTTTTTATCTTTTCCAGAATCCTTTGAATTTATTATACTAACCCCATGCAATTTGGATTTACTATTTCATTCCTGAATTACTACACTACTTTTCAATAGATTTCTACTATGCTCTAAAGAAAAATACAATCATTTGAACACTGTTCTTAATGCTAGGACTATACTGCAGCTAATTTATGAAGATTGCTTGCTAGGACAGGAAATACCATGAATTGTTGGATAACATTTTCCTAAATACAGTTCCCATTATGAGATTTTCATGTTATTAATAAGCACAAATCTGTTTTCATGACCATTTTACCTTTTTTTCCAAACTGCAAAGTAAGGTGCTCTAGCAATCATTTTCACTATTAAGGAATTTATCGAACATTATGTGTACGGATAATTATACAATTTTATGATTCTATGTCTTTTTAATAGATATATGCTGCCCACTCTAAGGAAGAGAAGGGTGACACGTAAGACCAACGTTCACAATAAACATCCATTTGGCCTTACAGCTCTCTCCGCACTTCAGTGCCATTCTCCGTGTGGTCCTTGCATGCCCACCACTTAACTCTATTTGCAGAGTGAACAAAACACAAAATCTATCTAAAGTCTTCTGTCCAATATTCAGCAACCTAAATCATCCTTTACATAATGGAATGACCTGCACTTGTTGCTAAAGAGTTAATGAATGGAGCAGTAGTGGTGTATAGAAAAGATACCTAGCTCTGGAATTCAACAGACTTGGGAAGGGAATCAGATTCTTCTACCTACTCACTGAGTGACCTTAAGAAAGTCAGTTAACCTCCCAAGTCCTACTTTCCTAATCTATGATTTAGTGGTACCATCTACTGGCTTCCAGAGTTCCAGTAAGAATTAAATTAAAACACAATAATGCACGTGGACATATAATATGACGTTAATAAACAGCAACTACTAACTAGTTTGCAAAACCCATGCAAAAACAGGAATTATTGATGTTTTCCTATCGAACTATTTACTTGCCTAAATGTGGAACCTGTATGTAGTAATCCAAACACTAGTCATTACAGAACCAACAAAAATCTTGCCACTGCCCAATTCTCCCCTTCTGCCAACCAACGAGGGGCTAATACAGGTTATTAACTCCAAAAACAAGGTCAATATCTTAAATCTATAGTGTTACTTTAAAAATTGGCATAACACTTCTGAATATAACTTCTCATTTAATTCCTTCTATAATCCTCTGAGGTTTTTATTTAATCTAAGAATATACTAGTAGGTATCATGCCTGATTTACAGTTGGGAAAACTGAGGCTAAGAAAAGATTAAAATAACTTGCTCTACTCCACTCACCAGCCACTCAAATCTAAAAGTTTTCTAAGAATGACCTACCTAAATGTAAACCAGCTTGCTTAAAATACTAAAGCATATTTAGAAAATATTCATCAAATGTTGAAAATAGTTATTTCTGGCTAGAGGGATTTTAAATGACTTTTTAAACTTTATTTTTGTAATTTACTACAGTACTAGAATTTTAAAAAATAAGCATAGTTCATTATTACAAAAACAGTAACAAATATTTTCTTAAAGAAGCCATCCAGTAAGCCTAGTTTTAATGGCTCTGCAACAGTGCAGTGGTTCTCAACCAGGACAATTCTGTACCCCAGAGGACATCCGGCAATGTCTGGAGACATTTTTGTTTGTTATAACCAGGGTAGTGCTACTAGAACCTAGTGGGTAGAAGCCAGGGATGCTCTTTAACATCCTAAAATGCACAGGGGAAACCCCCATGCACAAGGACAATTATCTGGCCCAAAATGTCAACATACCAAGGTTAAGAAACACTGCATTACAGAAATAACAAATCCAAGCTCTTAAACATATTAAGTCCCTGACCTGTCTCCAACCTTACGCTCTTGCAATTTTGCCTAACATTTTACTCAAGTCAGTCCTGAACTTCTCATTATTCCCAGGATGTTAAAAACCAGCTTCCTCCAGGTCACTCAGTAAGTGACAGACCTGGAACTCAGTTGCAATTCTGCAGACTTCAATCCTGGGCCCTTCTTAGTGTAATACAGCTGCTAACAGAAAGACCTGTGAAATGCCCCTGAAGTTCTTCAGGTGTCTCCCCTTCCTATCAACAGTTACAGAATGTTTCCTATGGAAAAGGCACATTGCTGTGAGGAAGACGCAACATGAAAAATCAATAAAACACTATGCAATCTCTAGAAGCATCACAGTTTAATAAAGGTAAACCGCACACAGAACTAAGCCACACACACGTGCACCTGTGTGTGCACACACAAACATATTTTGAAGATAGAGAAAAATGAAACATTTGGAGGAAAGACTACAGGTAAGTTAGGGCTGAATAGAAAGAGTGTGGACATGGATTAGAAAAGGATGAAGAAAGTATTTTGACTAAGATGCTGCTGCTAAGGTGTACAGATGTGGGACATCTGCACCGGTAAGAGATCCACCAACACAAATACTCAGTGATAAATTATATGAAAAATTTGATGCAAGTGGGGCAAAGCAATCAAACACCTAACACTTCCATCTTCTGGAAACTAAAAGCACTCAGGGAGATGGGTAGGAGAGTTAGTAGGGAGTCACCTACTGCTCTTCCCAATCACAACACGTAACTTTAATTAAATGTGGATCTTCACAAAAATAATCTCCCATGGCCTCTGGCACTGCCTAACATTTTAAAAATGAATTACCTCAGCTGGAAAATAAAATTCCAACACTGTCAATTTGTAGTAGTTTATGTGCAAGCAACATAACTGTACCCTTTGTCATCAGGCCAACAATTAACTAGTGATACTAACACAACAGTAAAAATACGGCTAATCATGTATCTATTAAGAGTTATGGGCTGGCTGGTTAGCTCAGTTGGTTAGAGCACAGCCTTATAACACCAAGGTCAAGGGTTCAGATCCCCATGCCAGCCAGCTGCTCACCCCCCGCTAAAAAAAAAAAAAAAAAAAAAAAAGAGGAAAAATAATAATAATAATTAGGGAAAAAAATTGGAAAAGCAATCATATAGGCAATTTCTTAAAAAAAAGATTGTGAACTATGAAAATTCAAGTAACTACCTATGCTGTGAAATACTGTACAATTTAGAAACACTCAACTTTCAAATCCCTGAGAAACTTGTCATTCCTCAATGATTGCTTACAATTATGTCTAATAATAATAACCTTAACTTCTACATGTAGGAAATTAAGTAGATTAAGCACACAGATCATTAATAAAAGATGTAATTGTCTTAATGGCTACTCAAGTTTTCAAAATATTGAAGTTGTGAGTTTCTATCACGGTGATATGTTTGAAAAGATTGACTTAGAACATCTGATCTGTGACTACGAGAGATAAATGAGTATCACACGTGATGGGGGCATGTGAATGTTGAAAATAAGCATTCCAGATGGTTCTATACATCAGCAAATTTAAAACAGAGACTCTTAAATTTATTATCAAGCAAAAAAGATCATTCTACCTTTTAATGATGGCAGGTAAAGTTGGTATTTCTCTCCACCACATTTTATTCTCTGACAAAGTTCAGGCAGCAGTTTTTTCCACCACAGAGTCTATCTTAGGAAAAAGTATATAAATTTTACTTTGATGTATTTTATATTTAGTTTCCAATGAGAATAAGAAGATTGTGCAAGAAAGCAAAGGGCAAAGATGTACCATTTTGGTTAAGGCACCCAACTTTGATATAACACAAATTATATCAGCAGCCAGTCTTATGCTTAAACTGTAACCTAAAAGTCAGGTTTGTAACTTGAAAATCCAATAATACATGTATTGTACATATGAACAAAGATATTTTCAAGAAGAAATACAAACATGTCCCGTTATCTCTTAGGTGGCAAAAAGGAAAGAAGGAAGAAAAGAAAAAGTACTAAAATCTAAAACTCTTCTAATTTCTAAACTAAAGACCATATGGCACCGAATATATTTTCTCATCATATATTACGATTCCCAAATCTTCAAGTAATCACCCACTTCATCTCCAAAGAAGAGATTTTTAATGATATGATGGGATGATAACATACCATCACCATACCTTTTAATAGCATCTAACAGTAGTCAAAACACCTCATGTATATGAGGGAGGTCAAGAGTTCGGATCCCCACAGCAGCCAGCCACCAAAATGAATAAGTAAATAAAATAAACATATACAAAGGTACTTCAAAAAGTTCATGGAAAGATTGTATTATCATTTAATTCTATTTTTCCATAAACATTTTCAAGTATTCTCATGTGCTTTTTGGATTCACACAGCTCTGTGAGGTTGGACCCATTTCACAGATAATGCAAAAAGATTATCAAATCTGATTATCACTGACAAGTCTAAAAATGTAATATGAAAAGCATACCCGGTTCTCTTCTTTCAGTTCATGATTAGCGTATGGAATGACTGCCTCTGGGCATCTCTCTAACAGTGTGTCTATGCACTGTTCATACTCTTTCAAGCGCGTATGACACAGAACATGAACACTGAGGCCAGCAATAGTGTCTTCTGAGAGTGGCTCCAAGAATGGAATAATGCAAGCTATGTCAAATGAAGGACCACATACAAGAGACTATGAACAGAAAAGTGAAATGTTATGGAATGAGGCACCCAAAAAACTAAAACCAACTATAGAATACAATTTTTTAAAAAAGACCAAACTTCACTTGCCAAAAGAGAAAAAGAATGCAATTGTAGAGCACATGCATATGGTCCTTATTTAATAAATCTAAGTGGACCGAAGTATTAAATAATCTTGAAACCACTTCTACTTTAAAGAATAAAGATCTGTTTAACAGAAAGCAAACATTTTTCAAATAACATGATTTTATTTGCTTTGGATGAATTGCAAATTAAAACTAATAAGAATTCTTTAGGCTTCTATCCTAAGTAAATAATCAACATGTAGTTAAAGACTTACATTCCACAAGAGTATTCACAATATTGAAAAATTACAAGTAATCTAAATGTTCAATGGTAAGAAAAGAGCAAATAAATTATGGTTCATTCATATGATAGAATATAGCCATCAAGATAATGTTTTCAAAGTCCAGTTAATGAGAAAATGCTCATGATAAAAAGCTGAATAAAAAGACCTTAACACAGAATTATACAGTAGTCCTCCCTCATCTGCAGGGGATATGTTCCAAAACTCACAATGGATGTCTGAAACCCTCCATATACTGTGTTTTTTTCCTACATATACATATAAAGTTTAATTTATAAATTAGGCACAGTAAGAGATTAACAACTAGTAATAATATAGAACAATATGCCAGCATCTCTACTCTTGCACTTTGGGGCCATTACTAAGTAAAATAAGGATTACTTGAACACAAACATGGTGGTAACAGAATGGTGGATCTCATAAAGAGACGGCTATTAAGTGACTAATGGGCATGGACAGCATGGATACACCAAACAAAGGGCTGATTCACATTTTGGGTGGGATGGAGTAGCTCAGAATCGCACACAACTTAAAACTTAAGAGTTATTCAGTTGGTTAGAGCATGGTGTTATGACACCAAGGTCAAGAGTTCTGATCCCCACTGTGGCCAGCCGCCAAAAAAAAAAAACACCACCAAAAAACCCAAAAAACTTATGAATTGTGCATTTCTGGAATTTTCTGTTTAATATTTTCAGACCATGGTTGACCGCAGGTGACTGAAAAAAACCGTGGAAGTAAAACCATGGCAAAGGGGGAGACTACTATATTCACAGCATTATCAGTTTTGTAAAATCTACATAGGTATACGCATATATGGAAATACCTTTGGAAGAGTATCACAGTTTGAAACAGAGATTAGCTCACTGGATGAGAAGACAAAGCCTGTTTTTTTTTGTTTTTTTTTTTCTTTTCACATTTCACTGTATTTTCCAAATTTTCCATAATAAGCATGTGCTACATATATAATCAAAATTAAAATTTAACATTTAAGAAAACTAAAGTGATTGTTTAGAACCTAATCATCTGTATCAATACCACTTACCACAAGCTGAATGACAGGGAACAGGTATTATTTCAGTATCTCAAACTTAACCAGTTTTTAACTTTTAGGCATTTAACTTGAAAGTATTTTACATGCTACTTTTGATTCTATCACCAAAATAATCTTGCTTTCCCTTTCTCCTGAATAAAGATGAGATGATCACGTCCTGATTTTCTTCTCTTGTATCCTTTTTGCTACAGCATCTTCTCAGACTTACAGAGGGATATGGAACATGAACTATCCATTCGCAGTCAGTGTGATTATTTTATTCCAAATATCTAGCAAGGATTGGCTAGGAAAATAAGGTTGGTCCCTTTTCTTTCTGTAACTTTAATAAATTATTCATCTGAATAATTTTCTTACAATAAGATGGCAAAGAGGAGATAAGGTGATAATCTCCCATTCACACATCTTCCAACATGGAACACAGATAATTTCTATATTCAATTCTTGGTTAATCGGGATAATGGGTGGTGCAGGAAGGGGACAGTCATGGGTAACAAACCATGGTTAAAATGAAAGTAGTCAAAACTTGGTATAAAATGGATTACTTATAAAATTTTACTTAGTTTTATCCATGTCATTAAGAAGTTTGAAATAAGTACGATAGTTAAGAAACACTAAACAACACATATATAATATCACTCGTTTGAAAAATGATCCATAGGCTACTGTTATTAAAGTACTGTTAATGTCTGCTTCTTAGCAGAGTGCTCCATTTTTTTTTTCAATATTGGAAATGGACCCCTCGCCACCCTCAACACCTGTGTTATCCCTTTCCTTCTCCAATAAGGATCCCTCACCCGCTGCTCTGACTCTGCAGGGCTGGAATCCACAGACTCCTTGTCTTCTCCACCTAGACCATCACAACTGTCATTCTAAGGACAGATGGCTGTCGAGGAGGTCGGGGGGAGGAGAACCACAACAATTTTGGCAAAAGGCAGGACATTTACTTGTTAGTGTTTTATTCCAAACAGCAGCTTTTTGACATACGAGTGATTTATAGACTGTTCTTACTTTTAGTATTGCACAAATACACTATTATGGTGATTGAGGACAATAGCTACTCATATGAAATCGGTGGCAGGGGAGGGGAGACAAGTGTTATACAATCCTGGAAAAGCTCTCCAGGTGATTCCAAGCCACCCCTAATTCCTCTAGCTGAGAACCGATAAAATCTTTTGTTTCTTGATGGTTTTTTTCTTAATGTCTAACACTAATTGACCCACAGATAATCTAGAAAAAGCTATAACTAGGAAAAGTATTTTCAAAAGTTTAGGCCAACTACATTTCTGTCCTTTAATAGCAAAGATTCCCAGAAAAAAAATGTATCCTTTTAAAATACTTTAAAATGTATTTTAAAAGATCACTGAATTACACTTGGCCAAGCAGTGACTATAAATATGCTTTGAAACTTTATCAGGGGAAATTTAATAGCACTTACTACTATTAGGATTTAAATATGTAATTAGTACGCATGTTCTGGGAGGACAAGGGCCTGCCTATCCTGTGCTATGCTGTCTATCACAGGTACAAGGTAAATGTTCAAGCAATATTCATGAAATGAACACATCTGAGGCTAAGGCCTCAGAAGCCTCTGTGTCATAAGGGTACTAGTGACAAAAGACAAGAATCTTCTTTGGTGATTTTTTTTTAGAAAAATGTAAATGACTCCATCTCTAGAGACTACACAATCCTGTCTAAACGCTGAGTCTAAGAAATATGGCCCCTTGAGCTTCCTTCTCCAAACTCCATCCTCAATTTGACATTTTGGTTTTTTAGGCAATAACTACACTTACACCAGTTCCCAGAGTGTAAAGCAAAGACTGCAGATTCAAAAGCCTAAAGGGGCTAAATAGAAAATGAAAATGCATGAAGGCAACAGGGTATAAGGAAAATGAACATGGGGATCAGGAAGACATGGAGGTGAGAAGTGTGCAGAAAGGACAGCATGAGCACTGCCCAAGGAGGGCGGCCACCAGTCTGCACCGGCTCTCAGGGCCTGGAAGCAGTGAGAGTCCAGGGTCACCAGTCCTGCTGAATTTTTCAAGAGTAACTGGAAATTCAATTCTTATATGAACTCTTAATTTTTACATGTTGGCAGCTATACTGGGCAGACCAAACAAAACATGTGGAGATTATATCTGGGCACTGAGCTACATTAAATAAAATCACATGCATATCTAGTAGATCCAGTCTGATCTACCAAGTCAAATGAAGATTATTTCTCATTTTCAGTCAAAACACTGGCATGGCCAGAATTCTTGCAGGATGATCTATGCCCTCTAATCTTTCCTTTCTTATTTTTTAAAAATCCTTTTATAGGAGCTGGATAAACTGGCTACTTTGACTTGTTTCTTATAAGACAAACAGTAGTGGTTGGCTTGAGTTGGAGGCCTAAAATATATAAATCAACACCAAAAAAAAAATGGATTACATCAATAAAAACACCACTAAACATTTGCCACATTTTCATTTCACAAAGTGTTTTCAAGCACATCCTCAAAATGAGGAAGGTAGTCACGTGACTTGGTGATGCTCGCTGAAACGAGCCTCTCAGCATAGATGGCCCACTTGTCAGCAGTTTTAGGCAGAGGCAGGAATCCCCTCCAAAGCTCCTGAGTATGCCTAACTATGGATTTTCCTACCCAAATTATACATTCTAGATTAACAGGACACGAGGGCTTACCAAATTTAATTCTTACACTATATTATAATATGCATATTCCTAAGAAAAAGAGGCATTTTTATTTACCTGTAATTTTGAAAGGTCTTCTGTGTAGTTTTTATCAGCTGAGGAATCAGACGATATTAAGACATGAACCCATGGGTAAATTAAGCCATAATGACTACAGGAGTTTATCTAAAACATAGAAGAAATTTACCATAAACAAAACATAACAAAAAAACCCTTTATCCATTCCACAAAAAGCAAGCAATCATTAATCCTCTGCCATATCACAGAATTAGGTATACACTTTCCTGAAAATGGGGAAGGAAAGTCTTTTAGAATGTATTCCTCTGGAAAATGTTTCAGCCTTTCTGCTTTTGCTCTAAATATTTCTTTATACTTTAAAATCTAAAATATTCCAAAGATGCATTTCCTAGCAAAAAGAACGATACAGCTTTTAAGTTAATTATACTCAAAAAGAGTTAACAGTAATACTGGAAATAATTTTTACTTATACTACTTTCTTTGGGAAGCAAAATATCTCCCATAAGTTCTCAATTCCCAAGAAGCCTTACTCAAGAAGCTGGTGACATGGGCTGGATGATTAGCTCAGTGCATTAGAGCATGGTGCTGATAACACCAAGGTCCAGGGTTTGATCTCTGTACCAGTTAGCCACCAAAAAAAGAAAGAACACTAGCTACATCATCCCTGAGAGACAAAGGCACTGGGAGAAAAGACGGGACCAAAAAAGACAGAAAGAGCTGTTATTACTGCCTTGAATGCTACGGAATGGTTCTCGTGTGTGCAGCTGACAGGAAATGGGATCCCAGTAAGGAAGTCCCCCTCCCACAAGCTGTCTGCAGTTCCTCTCCCACTAGGGAGGTCTGCAGATGTCTCTTCTCTCATATTCTACTTAATGGTCCTCTGCTGAGGAGGGACAGACGTGGTGAAGTTCTGGGGAAAGCCCCTTTCCACATGCTTCAGTTACTGAGGTACCACTGCAAGTAAGTAATAGAGGAGCAGTAGGGACATTCTTTAGAATATAAAATTATTTAAAGTACGGGCAACTTTAGTCATAGACAAGTTTTAAGTGTATTTTTAAATCCTGCTTAAGTAAGATATCTGGTAATAGAAAACCGGGTTCAATTCTAAGTCATTAAAAATAAGAAGGTACGTAATTGTAATGTGCAATGTGTGAGTTTTATTTAATGTATTATATTCCATTTTCTTACCAGATCCTCTGACGTTCGCAATGGTGTGGTATCAGGAGGCTGCCTCTTAGATAACCTCCAGATGTACTGGGATGTGAGCTTGAAAAAGAGCTCCTCAATTACCACATCTGGGAGACATGCCACTAGCTGAGCTTCCCAAAAGTCTACCAAGAGCTGAGGAATCACATCTTCATCCTTACCACAGAGCACCTTGAAAACAATGAAACAAGCCTGTGAATGCCAGATAAATATAGCACTGATTAAGTTATAGCTGGGTTGAATATCACTCCATCACGTGGGCCATGCAATTAATAATTTACCATTAGCACTGGTGCCATGGCAAAAGCAAGTTTAGACATTTTCAGCAGGAAACAGATTCTAGGTTGCATGAATGAAGTTTTCTCCAGATACCTTCTTTTAATTTGTACTTTTATCTTATCAAATTGATGATGTATAAGTCTGTTTTTTCAATAAACAAACGAAAAACTCATTTCTCTTATTCTGCTCCTCCCTCTCCACTGATTTTATCAGGCCACCCAGAAAAATTACATTTTCAAGGTGACACACCTTAAAGAAGGAATCTGCTTCTTCAATTCCAATTTTGTTGTTCTTCTGCAAGCCCAGGACTGAAGCCACAAGCAAGCCAGGTTGAGTCTCCTTCAAGTAAACTGCAAGCTCAGTGGGAACAATCTGTCCCTTCCTCCGTTGAATCAATAGCCGAGGTTCCAGAATGAAGCCACATACCAACTTCATCTTCAGATAAAAAAATGTAGGAAGAAAATGTAGATTGCATTCAGATTGTTCATCTTGGAAACACATACTAGTACATTCACAATTCATGGCTAAGCTATTACTAATTTACTTTTGTCACAATTTTTTCTTTAACTATAAAAACTAGTTCTTACACAAAGAAGGACATCATTAACTGTCTTACAGAAATTATTAATATTTAACTAGGCATCAGGATGTCCTATTTTTGTAGAGAGCTTTATATTTAAGTTCCTATTATATTTCTACTTGATTAGAAAATAAAAAAATCAAAATTACGGAAAGAAAATTCATTTTTCTAGAATTCTACTCTTCAAAGCAGAGGACACCCTGATGTTGACTTTCCCTCCTCATCCTAACAAAACGTGTCATTTGTACAGTGATAAAGCACTTCTGTTCTTCTCGTTTTAGAAACCAAGTCATACTGTTGCATTTGACCACAGTCAGGGAGCGAAAACAACAGTGTAGGAGCAGAGATTCTGAAGTCGGGCCGCTTGGTTCACTTCTGGCTCTACCAGTCACCAGCTGTGTGATCCTGGTGTCTTAATTCCCACATCTGTATAATAGCCATAACAGCATCTTCCTTGTAGTATTATTATAAGAATTAAATCAGATAACATATGCAGGGACTTAGAATAGGTCTGAGACATAGTAAGTGCTCAATTAACATTACCTCTAATTTTCTTCCCCTAAATGATCAACGTCTTTGGCTCATGTCCCTAAATGACCTCTTTCCCTCGGGAAATAACCTCTCTTCCTTTGAAACACCATTCAAATGTCCAATCCTCCATAAAGTCATCTGTGATTTTCCCAAGTATGGGCTATTTCTGCAACTACTAGACTCCTAAGGCTCAGTGCTAATATTCCCCTGCTGTACTTAAATACACATCACTCCTCTATTTTCAGTGCATACACCATATCCTTCATGCTAGATTAGACTGTCTGGCTAGGGGCAGAGCCTGTATATTCTTCAGTACCAAGCACAGTGCTCTGAACTCACCTGACACTAAGGTGAAAGGTCTTTGCATGCCCATTGCTGTCATTTATCAGTCTTATTTCTTTTTCATTTATCAGATCCAAAGTCCCACTTGGATCACTTCCCTTTTAATAGTAAGTCTGTTTTCCATTACGACTAAGAAAATATGAGTTAGAAAGAAGCCAGAGGAAAGCTAAACACCTCAGGACTACCAGGTCCAATTTCAGCCTGCTTTCAACACCAGGGAGGGCATCATACCTCTGGATGGCTTTTCATTTCATTTCTGTACATGTCAAGATCTCCCATTTTAAGAGCCACTGTTGCCTTGGTCAACGTCACTAAAATCGATGAAAACCCAGAACTATCCAGCTTCCTTAAATAGCTCATGGCAGTTAAAGGATTAACATTCTTCATAGAAGGACTACAGAGAATATGGGGCAGTTGCTTCGGCTCAGCCACATGAAACATCTGAACCACTTTTGCTGCTAATTCCTTTGGTGAGAATGAACAAGGAATAAAAGATCAGTCAGCCAATAGAAAGCAACAAAATCAGTACACACACAAAAGTGTGTGTGTGTGTGTGTGTGTGTATACACACATATATATGAAGCCAAGATACAAAGACTGTCAACATAAAATTATATTATGTTTTGATTAAAAAAGACAGAGTTGATACTAATGTATTGGAGACCTGAGATGACCTAAAGTGATCTCTTTGCTGAGTTATAATGAAGAAAAAGCAGTGAAAATATGTGCTAGGTTGTGACAAACATTTCCAACTTTACTAAGAATTCACAAGAAGAAAAATATTTCATTAAGTTAAGCTTAAAAGTCCACCATTAAAAAACTATAACTTTGTTCAAAATATACTCAATGTAGTAGCTTATATGAGAAAATTTCATTTCACTCAAAACCTTAAATCATTTGGTATCACAATTTCCAACTTGTCATATTTGCATTCAACTATGTTTAAAATACCTGAGGGACTAAAAATAATCCTTAATAATGTCTTAAAGTCACTGGGCCAGGTTTCATAAGTGAAGTTTTGGGCACAGAGAATGGGGCAACTAATGTTGTGGGAAGGACTGCAGATGAGGAGGAGGAAGGCAAGGCCCACATCTGTCACTCTTCTAAAGACATGCTGCTGTCATTGGGCAGGTCACTCAACCACAATGGACCACATCTACCTGTCTATATAATGAGAAAGTATGGGATGACCCACAATTCTTTCCCCAGCTGTAATTCTATGATCATTAATGAAGAAAAGGGCACACTACCTTCTTAGAAAAAGAATATCAAAGAAGAAACATATATGGAACCTGACTTCTAAATAGCATTACATAGATTACTAAAATGAAAAGTTAAAAGTATTAGCAATAACTAAATAGAAAACTATATTCACTTCACTTAATTCTTCATCCAGGTCTTCATAAAGTGAATGATTGATATAGAAGATTAATCCCTTCTCATATTTCTGTGATCCATCCTCTACAGTCCAGTCCACACGTGCCAAAACTTCAGCCATAGACAAACCAGACATCTTATAGTAAGGCAAAGCAAGGTGGGAATGCTGGGTGTCAAGCCTAAAGAGAAGGAAATAAAAATCCTCAAATTTGTAATTTTTAAGCCTGATACCTAACACATTCAATAATAAAACAGATCATGCTTTCCAGAAGACATAAATCTCAAAATACTCTTCTACTGCCCTTAGTAATTAGAACAAATGGCTAAGGTTTATTTTATAATGTCATTCTAATTAATGCAGGGTTTTTTTGTCTGCTCATAATAAAAATAGAAAAGCAATTAATTAAGTGAATTTTAATATTCATGATGGCAAATATTCTAAAGTCATGGTGTTTATAGTTAGGAAAAGTCTTTTACTAATTTATAATCATTCATATAAGTCAAGTAAGCCTCTAAAACAATCACACAAAAAAATTTTATAAACATTCTTAAAAGTAAAACTCACAATTCATTCTAGTGTTCCTTTCTGACATCATAAAAGCACTGACTACTAAGATTAAAATCACAGGCGGCCCAACTTATGCTAACTGACAATAAACTAGTAATACGGCTATCTCAGAGATTTTCACTGGTCATTAGCCCCTCGAGGCCTGAAAAATACTTCAAATTCCTAAATTAAGTGGTGAGAGACTTATGAACTTGAGACTTTCTGCTCATCTAGTAAACTGTGACTCCATGAAGGTAGGGATAGGTCACGTTCATCTTTGCATTTCTAAGGTTAGCACAGCTCTTGGCACACAGTATGTGCTCACAGAAGCTTGTGGACTAAGTGAATAAATGAACTGCTTGTACTTATGTGTTCCTCCATTTACCAGGTAACTACCAGAGATGGAAAAACTAATCAGTATGCCCCAAGTTCTAGATGGCTTCCGTAGCATGGTTCCAAGAAGTGTCACCAACCTGCTGTAACAGTCTCCAAGGTGCCCACAACTTTCTTTAAATGCTTCTAAAAGCTCTGTTTTCTCCCCAGGTTCCAGCTGACTGGCATCCATCAGGGCAGCTCTCACCAACAGATGAGCCTCGCTGAGAAGGTGGATGCAGCTCTGGGTTTTTACAGTCTTGTAGGTATTACTATAATCTACCTAAAACAAAAAAGACAAACAGCTAACATTGCTGAAGACTCCCCAAAGTTCTCCAGTTCTTAAGAACATCTATTTATTTTGTTAATACTTGGAGATGTTAAATCCTAAAAATAAATAAATAAGTGGTTATTTATCATTCTGACAGGGACTTAGCCGAAGTACTTTTGTCCCCACAATCTATGAGCCAGTTTCATACATACATGATTGTAAACACTACCTTGTTAAGCAGCTCTAATCATTAGAGAAGGTCCAAATAATACTATAATACTAATAATACTGTTAATTTACCAATAATTTGATCCCAATTGGATAAGGGTAATGAACATATTTGAAACAGTTAACTTATTTTGTTTTAAATGTTCTGTGATTTAACTCTGTCTCAAATTGAGACTGAGTATCCCCTGCTTAATTTTAGTTTCAAATGGTGAGTTTAGGTTCTACTACATCTATTTCCATAACTCACAGTAGGCTCATAAAAATGATCATTAGCAAATCTGAGTCAATCAGTATATTCAGACTCCAGTAGTCGAATCATCTAGACGCAGTCGAAGACTTTCAATTAAGCAAGACTAAAAAGACAGGGCAAAGCTGATATAATGATCATCATTAAAATGCCAGGCAAAAATCAGGCAACACCTTGACCTGATGATAAAAACAAACATCACCAACAAGGGGCAGATGGACATCACATGCCTCCCGATGTGATACCCTAAAAGTACACAACATCACCTACGCAATATTCTGGCTAAAAATGCATAACCTGAATCTAATCAAGGGGTGGGGGGAAATAAATCAAACACACCCCAAATCAGGAACACTCTCAGGAAAACAAAAAAAAAGGTAGAAGGGAAAATTGTATTTTTCAAAAATGTCAATGACATAATATTAAAAAAAGGCTACAGAAATATCCCAGATTTAAGGAGGCTAAGGAAATGTAATAGTTAAATACGCTACCTGATCCTAGACTGGATCCTGGACTAGAGAGGAGGAAAATGCTAAGCCATGACTAAGTCAAATGACAAAACTGGAGTATGAACTGTAGAACTAAAGTATGTAAATGTTAAATTTACTGAAGCATATGACCATACTGTGGTTATGCTGACTTTTAGAAATACACACTGAGGTATTTAGGGGCAAAAGGCTATGGTGTACACAATTTACCTTCCAAGGGATCAGACAAAAAAAGTATGTGTCTGTGTGTGTGTTTAGAAAGGACAAGAGTGCAAAAAAAGAAAGAGAAAAGCAAATGAAGTAAAATATGCAAATATACAGGTTTTCTCTGTACTATTTTTATTCTTGCAACTCTTCTGTAAGCTTGAAATTATTTCAAAATAAAGAGTTAAAATAATTGCCAAGGATGAGTAGGAAGCCAAGGATGACTAGAAGTAAGGATGCCCACTCCAGGCCCCTACCCACAGGACAATGCTGCACAGGCTGCAGTGCGCTGGGACAATCCACTAATATTTCAAAGAAAGAAGAGTGAGATGGGGTAAATAATCTTAGATTTCTTTCATTTTCACTTCCTGGTTCTCTTTGTTAGGGGTCAAAGACTACTTATGTTTGGCCTGGATAACCAAGGGAGTCTTATTTTACTGAAGGGAATTTCTACTGGCTCCTCAAATGTTAGAAGCTATAAAAATGAGAAGAAGGAGAAAGATATACACTCCACTGTCAGAGCCTAGAATCTGGTTGGCTGTGGCATCCTGAATGTATGATGATTAGAATCAATTTCTGATCGTCAATTTCACTCTATATTTCTACAAATATGAATCAGATATCTGAAAAGAGTACCATTTCTTTGTACAGTTGCATTGGTGAGGTCGTATTCACAATATACAAATTCCACCCAGCCTCAGCTACAGGAGGTATTTTGATCTTAACACTGGTATCTTTTTTAGAACTAAAAGCAAAACAAAGGACAAGATTTGTAAGATAAGACATATTATTAACAAATGGCAGTTTTAAGTGGTAAATATTGAATACCATAAAATAATATAACTATGAAATCACCTTCATTTAGTAATTTTTTCAGTGATTAGTTTTGCAGTCGATTTTTATAAAACATTAGTTCACAATACTACATACGCCTACAGCATTTAATATTCTATAACTATCATGTATTGATAAACCTATCCCTTCCAATTACTCCACAAGTATTCTCAAATAAGCAATAAGCTCAGAGAAGAGGCAAGACCCCTGAAAGGGAAGAGAGATTTGGCCTCTCTCCTGCATGTGGCTTTCATGAATTCAGCATTCCCTATGCCACAAATCTAAGTAGAAGCAACGTGCAAAATGCAAAACACTCATGGCTGCTGGGAAAATGCAGAAGACACAAAGTCATAAGTCTGCTTAAAGTACATCTTATCTCCTGCTTTCCATATGTGATGCATTTTCTTTAGTACACAATCTTTTAAATTTCTTGATTAAGTGAATTTTCAAATAATTAGAATTTTAAAAAATCATTTAAAAAATACTATATTTTAAAAGTGCCAAATATGCAAGATTATAAATTATTTTCCTCTTGCCAGCTTTTAGGGTCAGTCAGTCTCAGATCACTCTGTGTACACTCTAAGTGATCAGTCACGAACTCAACCTCTGATTCCTGTTGGCGGAACAGAGAACAGGCAAAAACAATTCAAAAAAGCAAAAACTTATTTTAAAAATAAAAACATGTTGGACTTGAAATACACTATATGCTTTTCTCCTCCAAATAGATTTCCTTCTTGATTAAGTTTTCCTTAGAGGAATGCTCGAATTGGATTGCACTCCCTACCACCAAGTTAACAGTACAGAAAACATCAAATAGAAGCATAAGTAGTCTGGAATTAAGCATTCTATTCTAAACAACATGAAAGCAGACCTAAGAGTTAACCAGAGGTTAATGTTATCAAAATACAATTTTATTTTAAGGCAGATCATCAGCACATATCTGAAGATTATGAATGTGCTTTAAGGTAAAAAATGCATTATTAATTTTTTTGCAATACCAGGAAATAATCTTTGGATAAAAATGTAACTACTGAAAGGTCAAAGAAGAAAAGTAGTAAATAGCCTTGTAGATTGGATTAGTATTGCAGGTTCTGTCTTTCCTATTCATTACACAGAAAAGCATGTCCTTTAGCTTATATAAAACACCACTGATTTTTACTGCAACTATTTTATGATTCATTTTCTTCTAAAAGTTCCAAGGTCAATTATGAAGGATATTATAGAGATTGTTAAAACCTTTTCTTCCACTGGAAAAAGAACACCATATAAAATCCATCTGATCACTCCAAGTTTTGATTTTAAAAAAGGTAAACTAAGACATACAAAATATACAAGTTACAATTTACTCCTGCACCTTTGGCAGGAATGTTTGGAGGCCAGAGGATACTTACAGAAGCCTCTTGGGTGACTCTCTTCTCTCTGGAATGGCCTCGGGGTCTGCCTTGGTCAAGAGTATAATGTGGTTTTTAAAGTGACAGATAGCTTTCAAGCCTATGAAAAGCTGTATTCTTAAAGCACAGACATCCATACTGACTTGTGGGCAAGCCTAGTAAAGGAAAAATCAAAGTTAACCAAGGACTAAGGTACATAAGCTTTAATCTTCAAAATCAGTCTGTTTATTTGATATCTATTCTACCCCCCACTCCCTCCTCCAAAAAAAAAAAAAAAAACCACCACCAAAAAAAAAAAAAAATTCAAATTCCTACTCTTAACAGAGTGAGGAGGTTACCTAAACATTCTGTAACTAACCATCTATTTTATAAACCTACTCAGTCAACAAACTCAATATTTGTTGACTGCATCAATGCAGAAAGAGTGTCCCACAGCTGTGGGAACTCCTGCATGTGCCCTACACAGTGGTTCCAGCAGATCCCTCTGGAGAGCAGCCTGGGATGGTAACCTGCCACCCAGGGAAATCCCTACTCATAGTGGGCTGGCTCAGAGGTATGCCCAAATGGAGCTTCTAAGCAAAATCAGACACTCTAAAAGGGTATTCTATTGCATGTAGATAGAGTACACAAAATGGTTTCCCTGTGGATGGGTATGTGTAAGAAATGCTTATATGTTTGGATGGCCCCCAACTGTTAGCCCCTTAGGTGTGAACAGTGCCTGGACTAGGGCATGTCAGGTAAACTGGGGCTCATGTTCTTGTAAGGGACCATTAATTCAAGTAGAATGGATAAGAAAGATTAATGGAAGAGCTCTTTCTGGGAGCTCACAAAATACTGCCGCCAGGTCCCTGTCCTCTCCTCCATTAACGCTGTTTTGATTCTGAGGTCATCTTCATTGTCTCCTTGTACAAAGTATTTGGAGAAACACCTCCACCTATATTTTCATTCCTAAAAGTAGTTAAGGTGGCCTTGGCTAGCGCTGAGAAGGCTGAGAACAAAGGCAGATAAAGACCATGTGCACTTTGGACCAGGCTCTGGGGTTACGAAACTTTTTCAGACCCACAGCTCCCAAAGCCTGAGTCAGCGAGTGCTCATGCAAGTGGTACCTAGGGTTTCAGAACTGGTGGAGTCTCCGGGAAGGGGGAGCCATGAAGTGTGATCATCACTGCCCTCCCTCTCCCTCGTCCAGTGGCCTCGAGGGTAGCACCCCCCATCAGCTGCCCACCTCTCCTCTTCCCTCCCCTTCATCTCTTCCTTGTTCTTTCCCTTTGGTTTTATGACTCTGAGGAGACAATTAATTCTGATTTTTTTCCAAATGGAGACTGATCTTACTTCAATCTATTATGTACCCCCAAGCTGTACCTTCACCCCTGTGTAAGACTGTATCTTTCTGAAAACTAAAAAGGCAAAGTGGAGAAAAAAGAGAGGGACAAAGAATCAAAGTTTTGTTTGTTTGTTTTTATCTCTGTCACCTTTCCATTTCTACTAAGGAAATAACCCTTATTTTTAAAATAATCTCTTGAAAAGTCTCTGTGTAGATCTCATACACGGAAAGGCATGGGGAATCTATGATTCTGGTTTTCCAAGAGATTGAAGGCAGGCAACAGACCTGGTCAGCAACAGAAAATCACAGGCGAGCTATGGCAAAAAAAAGAGTTACTGAGAACTCAGAGACCACGCTTTCCATAAAATGCTATCACATATCACAATTTGGGCAATAGTGACTGTGGAAAAGTATCTCAGATACATTTAGCACTACACAGGGGCTGGTTTGTTACGGTAACCATTATTACTGAACACTTATTTTTCTGGGAAAAGGCACTCCAGGTAGCAGGTTTCAAGTAGACATAAACTAACTTTTGAAATATAGGCCATCATAATTTGGAGGTTTCTTGCAGCATGTTCATGCATAACAAATATCCATTCAAATAGCTTATACTTCAGAGGTGAAAAAGCATAGATAAATATAATGCAAATGAATAGTATATTGCTGAGAACAGAAATTCAAGGTCAGGAAATACAGGAAATATAGAATTTCATCATAAAATTGCCTATGTTTATTTTGTAGTCAAGCTTTTCAGAGACTACATTACTTCTCACTAAAAATGAGGTTATTGATCTAGCATACCCATTAATTCTTAGATTAAGTATGGAAGGTTGTTGAAGGTTTGTAAAATGATGAAATAATTATAGTCATATCTGATAACAGTATAAATCATTTTACTGCATTTTATTCAATTTTGTGCTTTTGAGTATACTGATTTCTATACTGCTTTCTTAATAGCTTTGTTTAATTGCCACCAATATTTCTGTTAAAAAAAATTGGAGTATACTATAGTCGTGAACTGCTCTCTTTCAAGTTACACCATACAGATTCTTTACCAAACTTTAAAAACTAAACAAACCTGCATGAAATGTTTTCAAAGCAATGTTATTTTTAAGATTGTCAACCAAAGTGTGAATAACAAAATGCTTACTATTTTACATCCAAAAGTTCTAATTCAATAAATAAGACAAGATGTTTAGTTCTTGCCAAACTTAGGTCCAAGAGAGAATATGCAAGCATTCACGTACTCCTTTCTGATCTTAAGGTCTCACTGAAATCACAAGCCAGTTCTAACCTTCAGGGTGTTGTCCATGTACGGGTCCTCCTCACGGGCTGCCGCTGCGCTGCACCGCACTGTGAAACACTGCAGGTTGTTACTGAGGAAGAGGAGAGGCCACTGAGTGACATGGAGGCCAATAACCAACATGCCCACAGTGTGGAGGGTTTCAAGACAAACAGAGCAGGGGGCGGGAGAAGACTCAAATATTTGTCAAATGTTCAGTGAGTTAAACTGCTTCCCAACAAGCAGAATGCCTCAGAACTCCTGTGGACTATTTTAAAAATATACTGGTCCCACCTCACCTCTACTGAATCAGACTCTCTAGGGGCTGAACCTAGACATGTATATTTCCACAAAGCTCCATGTGTGACTCTGATATTCATCCCTAGTTGAGAACTATGGATCTGGGTCAATGTCCTCATCTCACAGATAAAATGATGCCCCCAAAGTCTCCCCAAAGGTTCTATTTAAAGGCAAGACTAGAATCCACTCCTGACTGTTGGTCTACCCTACTCATCTCAGGATGGAATGCAGCCTGGATTACGGTGGCAACACATAGACTATGCAAACACAAATCCAATGGTAGACTGAAAATGAGAGACTCTCTGAAGGAATCTTCAGAATTACCTAGTCTAGCTGTTCGTTTTAAAGATCAGAGCATGGAAAGTTCATGACTGGTTCAAGGTTTCTCTGGAGAGGGGAGCGAATTAGATCCCCGGTCTCTTGACTCCTCTCACTCCTCTCTTTCCATAGCCCCAGGCTGCCTGTGCACAGTAAAAGGACCTAAGGACCCCACAGTAATTACATAATACATGCCTGCTTGTCATCTGTCATTATTATCTAAGTTAACTGTTTTTAATGTCAATATCAGAGTGTTAACAATTAACTTAGAAATTACCACAAAACCCATCTTGCAGCGTGTTCACAAGAATGATTCTTAAAAGCAGACTATAAAGCGGAAGAAGTAAAAGTGTACTTTTTGAAATAAAAATAAAGGACTAAAGCAAACCTAACAGCAATATTAAAGTAGAAGAAATACTTCTTCCATAAGAAAGGCATCCTGACACGTTCAGTTGGGAGCCTTTGTACAACGTAGGAAAGAGGTTTTCAGTCAGGACTCTCTCCATCTGTTGCTGCTGCCACTTCAGCCTCAGTCCACTGCCATCTCTGCCCAATTCCACAAAGTTCTGGGAAATAACCGTTGGAATCATGACAATAACGAGGACAGCAGGATCACCATTTACAAATCTGGAGTACGGTTAGCAACCTTGGGAAGTAAACCAAGGGAGTGGGGAGCAAAACAGGCACCTGCAGTGGGGCCAGAACGACAACTGAGAGTAGCTCTGACCACAAAGATAAATGACCTTTAGGTTCTAGAGATAAAAAGGCAGGGTGCTCTGACTCACCTCCACCTACAGTAACCTAGCTTGTTGGCTACTGCTAGAATACTAAGCAGATGTATAAGAGAAGAATAAAGTAAACTGCAACGTGCTGGCATGAAAAGAGTTGCTGAATAGTGGGCATAGTATGATCCACTTCTGTAAAAAATAAGTTATAGTAGTAAACGTAATGTATAAAAAAATAGTTGGATGAATATGCATACACCAATTGTTGACGTGGTTGGTTCTGGAGAGCAGGATTATGGGGAAATGGGGGGTTTCCTATTTATATATTTCTATAAGGTTAGCATTTTACATGATTTTATATTGTTCTTTGATCCTTAAAAAAACAATCTCTTGCTTTTTTTAGGTATATGAACATACCAATCTTCAAGAAACTTTTCAAGACAAACATATGGGACAAGATAGTTCTAAAATATATATTTATTGGAAGTGAAAATGTAAGCATCCATTCACTCATCAGACATTCATGGGTGTCAGTCATTGTGCTGGGTAGCGGGGAGGTAAAGATGAATAAGGCATCTTCCCTTACCCGGTAGAGCCCCAGTCTATTGGGGGAGATAGGCAAATAAAGAATTTGAATTCAATGTCATAAATAAATAAATAATAAAATATATATCTATTGGGTAAAATAAAAAACATGTAAAAAATTAGTTCAACAATATATGATTTTAAAAGCAGAGGTGGGGAGCCTTATCTGAATTTACATATAACTACTGCTAAACTAATGTCTAATGGTCCCACAGTCAATTTAATAATGTCAGAGTATTTTTAATACTTATACTAAGAAAAGCTCCTTTCCTACCTGGAGGCAGTCAAAACCCACAAATTTTAAGTACCTTCAAACCCTCATAATAATATGTTTTCAGGAGTTTACACTTAAAATTAGTTCATGACTTATTCATAACAGAAATGGAGGAAAAATCTAACGGTTCCACTCACTAAATTCTCAGTGTCCTGTACATGTATGCAATCAAATGGATAAAAGATGGACAGTATTTTGCATCAATATTTTGGGACAGAAATTAATATTTTTATTCCTTTCTTCTCCCTCTCCTTTTCCCTAAATTCCAAAATGCTATCATTTCCTAGGTTCTTCTGCAACCTTAACGATCCTTCTCTTCTTCCTCTTGCTTACTAAACACAACATTTACCAGAGATTAGTTCTCCAATTATTTGTCTCTGTCTATACACTCTTGGGGCCAGACTCACTACTTTGATAATCAGTTCTTTTTTGACGGTAATAAAACTTCTCAGCTTCTCTCTTTACCCTAATTTATAGTCCTATGTGTCCAAAAGCCTACTTAGCATTCCCTCTTGATATTCCACAAGCAGCTCAAACACACACGTCTAAACCAAACTTCCCCTTCGCCTCACAATACACCAGCCTCCATTCTTTAATAAAAGCGGCTCAAAACTCTAGTGGGGTTTTTCATGCCTCCTCCATCCCCCTTATCCCATCAGTCACCAAATCTTGTAACTCTCCTGCTGAAGCCTCTCCGATCCATCCTTCTTTTTCCTCTCATTGGCATTGCCCTGCCTGAATACAGCTCCTCAATATCCTTGCCTGGGCCATTCTAGTAGCTTATCACTCTGTGTTCAATCCATCCTCCCTAATGGCCACAATTAATTTTCCTAAAGCAATGCTCTAATCACATCCATTTCTCTGGTCAAAACCTTAAAAACTTCCTTAGTTTAATTTCCAAAGCCTTAAGCTATCTCTCAAGCATTATTCCCACTACTTTTCAGCTTCTTCATATTTAAAGAACATCACTACACGACACTTTGAAAATTGGGAAAACCAACCACCTCCACACCGTTTACTTAAGAAGAACATTCCCATCAGTAACATTTGTCCTTACACCAGAAATCAGGAGAGGGGAGCACCTTCACTAGGGGTGAGCATCAGAATCTCCACGGGGCTTTGATGCAGGGGGAAATACACTCCAGTGCCTGGAGACTCTGATACTCGCTCAGTTGAAAAAAGAAGTCACTGTCCTGTGCAATTCATTATTAGATGTTCCTGAAAAACTGGATATAGCCTTTGTTTATAGTATTCCCTCCAGCAATAATGCCCATTTCTCCCAATCTCCATCAGTCAAAATTCTAACTAGCTTTCAGGCCTCATTTTGAACACAACTGCCTATCTGAAACTTCCCCACATGGACTCAGCCAGAAGTAATTTCTCTCTTCACAGTGCCTACAGCACCTTCTTGAAGTCCTAAGACATTTTTCAAAAATCTCCTAGTGTCTGTGCCTCTTGTACGTATCTCTGGCCTTCTCTTATACTGTTGCTTTAGAAAGCAGATGGCATATCTTATTATTAGTTTCTTGGCCCAAGGCAGTAACTTGAACATAATCTAAGCCCAAAAAATAGGAAATAAAACCAAAAGCATCACTTACTCATGGGATAAAAGGAAATGAGATCAAACTGCTCAGGAACCCAGTTCACATGCCAGCATACTAGGGTAAAGCAACTTAGAAGGCCTCTGCCAACTAATTAGTCACATAACTTGCGCCAATCCCAGCGTCTCTGTGACTATTTTCCCATGTGTATACTAATCAAGGGATAGAACCAGATCATCTTTCTGGCCCTTTCATAGTTCTAAACCATTATGTAATAACTCAATTCATACTGAAAGAATATAGCAGCATTGAGAAAAAATTTTAGGAAATCTAAAAAAGAATCTAAGAAGATACCCTGACTGGCCCTGCTGACTCTTCATTAGAACTCCCTACAAAAATCTTCTTTCATGAAGAATCTTATACTTCCTTATAAGGATCCCCATCCAATCTAAAGAAACAAAACAAGGATGAAACCAGAGACTAATTCTTTGATATTGAAAATGGAGGTATGGGCCATCAAAAGATGGATTTGAAAAGACAGATGTAACTCATTAATTTACAGTGCTCTATACTAGTTCACACAATTCTCAGTTAAAGACTTTGGCAGCATCTCAAGAACTTACAGAAATATACGTGACTCAAAGGCCAGCAAGTGACACTGAAACAGTACCTTGTGATGACGTGCAAAAATTGTGGTGTGAGCACTGCCTGCTGAGACTTCTCAGGATATTGGTAGACTGACATTAATTCAACAGATTTGACAACCATGTAGAGATAGCCCACGTGTGGTAATGAGAAAAAACAAAAGAGACTCAGCAACTCTTTTTCCTGAGACAAATTTTTTCCATCAGAAGTAAGAAAACCTGCATGTAAAAATAAAAGAAATAAATATTGTAAAAGCCAATAATTAAAGGAAAAACATCAGTATCTTGACTTTTTTATGCAAACTGCATCAGTAGGTAACTAAAGAGTTGCTAAGTGGAAGTTGCTCTTTATAGAAGAATGCCAGTAAGAAATGAAAAAGGAATAATATAATTAAAATATCACCATTTTGCCACCCCTAATAAATTAACAGATCTAGGTAATGATATCAATGGTTATTAACATCAAAAAGAGCCAACCAGATACCATGTGCCTTCCAGCAGAACTCAATACTACTTGTGGTGCCAAAAAAAAAAAAAGAAAAATCTGATCACACCTGAGTCTGGACAAGCACTGTTAATATGTGAGCCACATTTGTAATTTAAAGTTTTCTAATAATCACATTTTAAAAAGTAAAAAGAAACAAGTTGAATTTTAATAATACTGTATTAACACAACATATTCAAAATATTACCATTTCAAAAAATAAACAAAAGAATTTATGAGATGTTTTATATATATTTTGTACAAAGCCTTCACAGTCTAATACGTATTTCATACTTACAGCATATCTCAATTTATACTAGTCACATTTCAAGTGCTCAATAGCAACATCTGGCTAATGGCTACCATACTGGACAGTGAGAATCTAGATCTAGCTACTTAGCTCTAACTACCAACTAACCCAGAAATACAGTGGGTACGGGAACATGTTAAATGGCACTGTGAGGATTCAATCAGTAAGATTCGAATCATAGAAAATTTTACAGTAAGAGTCCAATTTCTTGCTAAATAAATAGCAAAGAGAGAAAGGGAGAGCCTATATTAAAAGAGACTTAAAAGACATAGCAACCAATTGCAGTGTATGAGCTTTATTTGGAATGTGATTCAAACAAATGAGTTGTAGAAAAAATTTTTTAGACAATCAGGGAAATTTGAACACTTGCTAAATATTTGCTATCACAGAATTTTTTTTAAATGTGTAATGGTATTTTGGGTTTAAGTAAAAGAATCCTTTTATTTTAGAGACATATGCTAAAATACTTATGGATGAAATGGTATAAACCCTGGGATTGCCACTAAAATAATCTGGTATGGAGCAGGGAATGGTCATAAGCAACACTGCTGAAGCCATGTGAAGGGTTCACAGGGTGAGTTCAGTATATTATTTTCTACCTATATGTGTTTGACATTTTTTGCAGCCAGTTTTTTTTTTTTTTTTTTTTGTGATGGATTGGAAATTTATTTTTTTTTATTTTTTATTTTTTTTTAATTTTATTTTGTCGATATACATTGTGGCTGATTATTGCTCCCCATCACCAAAACCTCCCTCCCTTCTCCCTCCCCCCCTCCCCCCCAACAATGTCCTTTCTGTTTGCTTGTCGTATCAACTTCAAATAATTGTGGTTGTTATATCTTCTTCCCCCCCCCCGGTTTGTGTGTGTGTGTGAGTGTGTGTGTGTGAATTTATATATTAATTTTTAGCTCCCACCAATAAGTGAGAACATGTGGTATTTCTCTTTCTGTGCCTGACTTGTTTCACTTAATATAATTCTCTCAAGGTCCATCCATGTTGTTGCAAATGGCAGTATTTCATTCGTTTTTATAGCTGAGTAGTATTCCATTGTGTAGATGTACCACATTTTCCGTATCCACTCATCCGATGATGGACATTTGGGCTGGTTCCAACTCTTGGCTATTGTAAAGAGTGCTGCGATAAACACTGGGAAACAGGTATACCTTCGACTTGATGATTTCCATTCCTCTGGGTATATACCCAACAGTGGGATAGCTGGGTCGTATGGTAGATCTATCTGCAATTGTTTGAGGAACCTCCATACCGTTTTCCATAGAGGCTGCACCATTTTGCAGTCCCACCAACAATGTATGAGAGTTCTTTTTTCTCCGCAGCCTCGCCAGCATTTATCGTTCAGAGTCTTTTAGATTTTAGCCATCCTAACTGGGGTTAGATGGTATCTCAATGTGGTTTTGATTTGCATTTCCCGGATGCTGAGTGATGTTTGCAGCCAGTTTTAAAATAAAGTACTCCTCTGATTGACACTCTTCAAGGACACCCATTAATATCAGAAGTACAATTTCGTACTCTCCACAACTGGCACAAAGCCAATTGTCCAGTTTTTTTTCCTTCTTTTCTTTCCTACTCTTGACTGTGCTCTAGCCACAAAGAAACTCTCACTAATCTCCAAACACACATGATAATTTTATACATTGTATACGGTGGTTCCTTTTACGTAGTATCTTACCAAAATCTCCATCTTCTAAAAATTCTACTCATCCATCAGGGACTAGCACAGATACACACTGCTCATTCATTCGTTTGTCTATTCAGTAAATATTCATCAGGTGCCTTCTAAGTGCAGCTGTTTTAGGGATACAACAGTGCACAAAACAAGGCTTTTGAGATAAGGCTTTCACAGACCTGTCTTTCTAGTGATGGGGATTGGGATGAAGAATAAACAAGTAAACCCCACAGTGTGTGGAGAAGAGAGATTTTACATTGAGAGGTCAGGGAAGTCCTTTGTGGTGAGGTCACACTTGAGCTGTGAGTTGAATGACATGAATGCGACAGTCATACAAGATCTGAGGGAAGAACGTTCTAAGCACAGAAAGAGCAACTAACAGGTCTCAGACAAGAGCATAGCCGGCACATCTGGGGAACAGAGTAAGGCCACTGTGGATGGAGAATAGTGAGCAGGTGAGAGTGGCACAAGATGAGGTCAGAGGTAGGGTCATGTAGGCCATGGAATGGATTTGGGGTTTTTATTCCAAGTGCTACAGGAAGCTCACTGGATGAAGAGCTCACTCTCTAACATGGCTACTGGCCCTGTCAGATCTCCAGCCTTGTCTCCCTGGCTCCACTCTCCACAGTCTTGCTTCTCTCAGTTCCTCAAACATAAGATTCTCCCCTCACCACGGAGCCTTTTCTGCTTCCTCCGCCTGGAATGCTCTCAGCCTGCACAAACTCCCATCCCCAAGTCAGCCGAATTAGCCCTTCAGATCTTCCTCAGGAAGCCTTCCCTGACCCCAAGATGGGGTCAGGAACTTTGGTTATAGGATCTCACAGTGGGGTTCCTTTCTCACAGAGCACTCATTTCAGTGTGTAATCGTGATTTTGTGACTATTCAATTAATGTCTGCCTCCCCCAATTAGATGATTAGCTCTGTAAGTGAAAGTACTTTGCCTACTTTTTTTCATTGTTGATTCCCTAGTATTTAGCACAACGCTCAACATGGTAGGTACTCAATGTTTACTAAAAGGAAGGGAAAAAAATGAAGTTATAAAGACATTTAATCAGAATAATATTTATCTTTTTCTAGACATCTAAGTGCAGAGCCTATTGGTAATTCTCAATCTTGGTGTCAATTAAACTCCCGGGGAGCTTTTAAAAAATACTGATATCCAGGCCCCATAACTGACCAATTAAGTCAGAATCTCCAGTATGTACAGCCTGGGTGTCAGCATTTTTAAAAGTATTCCCAGGTAAGCCCAATGTGCAGCAGGGTTGAAAACCACTGCTCTAAATGAATTTCCATTCAGTTCACAATTTCCCACCTTGCTACCAGGCCGTTATAAGAAGCTTTGTCAAATACTTAGCTGGAACCCAGATAAAACTCAGCTCTAATAGGGCTCTGATTTCCCTTTCTGGGCCTAGAGACCATTTCAGAAAGGGAAATATCATTTCAGAAAGGGTCTGTCATGCCCTATGACTTCTCCTAGCAGACATGACTTCCCTTTCTAGTGCTTGCAGGTATTTGCTAAGGAACTTGTCCAGGGACACAGAGGGACTCAGTGGAAGAACCAAACCTATTACTGACACTGGTCTTCTCTCCCAGCCCAGAGCCTTCCCTGTCACTGCACTATACAGCACTGTCATACTCACCAGTTTTGTAAATGGGTAGCAGCTGAAGGGAATGCAACCTGATGTCGTCAGGTGAGACATAGGATGAAATATCAGGAGTAAAACGTCTGTGGGTTGAAAAAAACAGAAAGATGGAGAAATCTAATTTTTAGGTACTTTAAGCATGTTCACATATATTAAATGCTACTGAATAAAAAGCTCTCTAATACCTATAGAGCAGATGCTGAATGTGGAAATATTTTGTTTTTTCATCAGCTAATCCTGTAGACTCCAGTGTAACAGATACTCCAGACTGTTCACTTTTTTCTCCAAGAAGTTCCATGGGCTTTTGGCAAATAACAAAGTCATCTGACTCAAACTGTGAAGTTTCATTACTGATGCCTTAAAAAATAAAATTTAAGAGTTTAACAACTTCAAATACTATTATCTGCTTGAATAAGAATTACATTTCACATCCTCCCAACAATTAAACAGAAATATAAGAATTTTATTTCTTATAAATAAATATAAAATCCTTATATTTATTTATACACACATATTTCATGCATTTACAAGAAAACAGTTTTGAAAAATCTTAGCACTTGCTCATTTATTCCTCACAACAATTGATAAAATACAACAAAATAGGTATTATTATTCCCATTTACACATGAGGAAATTGAAACTCAGATGGTATTACTAACCCAAGGTCATGCAACTAATAAATATGAGAACTAGGACCTGAAACTTCTCATCCAGCAGTGGCTGTTCCATTACTTCTATTAAAAATATATGTAGAAATATATTTACATGCTACAGAATAAGATATGGACAGCCAGATCATAAACCCAAATCACATGTAATAGGAATAACTAAATCTATAATGTGGCTTGGCACCATATATATTAGTGCCCTTCTAGATTGCCAGTGGTGAAGGTTTTGTCTATGCCTAAAACAAGAAAACAAATTAAATTCATTATTTACCATCTTCTGTCTGTTTCATTGGATTGTTCGTCTTATGTGGATGGTGATTAACTCTCTCTCCATTTTTAGGGTCCAACTCCAGTTTTAGGATTAAGACTTCTAATTCCGACATGACAGCGAAATATCCAACACAAAAAGAAATTTCAACAGGAGTGATATTATCTATGTGTATAATTAAAGAACGTTCAAAGTCCAATACTGAGAATTCCTCATTAATGATCTGATACTTCAAACTAAATAAGACTAACTTATTTGTGCAGCCAACAAGAAGGTCTCCTTTCACAGGGCAACAGGAAATGCATAAGGGGGGCTCAGAAAGTGGCATTTCAATAATAAACATCTGGTCTCTCAAGGTTTCACTGAAGGGTGCCTCCACCTTATGCCCAACCATTCGGATACACACACGAGAGTTTTCAGTCCTTTTACTTCTCCAGTTCACATAAGCACGTAGAAACGTGGCTTTGTTCTTCTCTTCAATTGCTACCAAATAGTCTCCTGAGAAGGAAATAAGATACTCAGAATTTGCAACTAGAAACAACCACAAAATGGAACTATTAATGAACCCTAACACAAATGGCTGAATTAATGCCTGAGCAGAACAAAACCCTAAGTAACGATATCTTGCATTTATTTTTAACTGCCATTAGGCATTGAGGTTTTGAAATACAATCTTCATCTTAGTATCTTAAGATAACTTATCAATTATTCATATAACTTACAGGAATTTTCCTTTTTATTCCTCATATGAGCTATAAGTGTTTACTGTAGCTCTACACTTACAGCTCCGACAAAGCTCACTGGCACACAGGGTTCAGCAGTATTAGTGTGACTGATTACAATCAGGAGTGATTTACAGAACTCGGGGTTAGCAGAAGTTACACTTCAACCCCTCCTCTTACCACAAGTCACAACTCTGAGAAATAGGACAAAGTTGGAAATATTAAACAAAATATAAATCCAAGTTTTCTTTTAATTGTTAATTGTATGAGATTTTTAACTTATAAAAGTAACATATATTTGTTGTGATAAGTCAAAATGGTAGAGGTACACTGTAGTCCTGTCCCCAAAGACCCAATGTTAACATGCAGCCTGGGGTGTGCCCTTCAACACCTCTCATGTAAACACAGATTGCAGAGTGGCATTTTGTCATCTTTTTTTTTTTTCTTAATCAAAATGGAATCACACTAAATTCATTTAAGAATCTGCAACTTAAAAATTATCAATAAATCTTTCCCTCCAGGTCTACATATGGACATATCCTTTTCAATATCTGTAAAAGAGCCTACATATACATGTGCCATAGTTTACTCAACAATTCTCCTACTGATATATATTCAAATATTTCATTTTTTTTTTGCCACTATATTTTATACTGTACTAAATAGGCCTATACCTATACATTTATTTACTGAGGAGGGTTGTTTTAATGACCTCGATTCCCAAAAGTGAGAATGTTGTGCCAAAGGGCAGGTGCACTTAAAATTTTAATAAATACTGCCAGATTACTATAATTAGATAACAGAAATTCATATTGCCAGCAGCACTGTTTGAACATGACTGATTTTCCCACATCCTCACTAGCATGAACTCTACATGAGGGGGGAAAAACATGGACTCTCATGGTTATTATAATTTACATCTCCCAGATCTCTTATAATGCTGGCCATTTATCAGCCATGTATAGTTACTCTTCTGTAAGTTTCCATTTTTTATTAGGTTGTTGATTTGTTTTTCTCATCAAGGAATTGCAGCTCTCTAGGTAAAAGGAATATTAACCCTTTGTCAGCCATGCATAGTATAGTTTTTGGTAGTTTATTATCTGACTTTTGACGTAGTTCCTGGCATCTTTTACTGTACAATTTTGGTGTAGTCAGAGATGTATCTTTTCCTCCTTGGGTTCTGAGTGTCCTACCTTGCTTAAACAGTCTCCCATACTTTCCAGATTCTGTAAATATACTCCTATATATTCTTTTAGTGGAGGTTTTTCTTTTTGTTGTTGTTTTTGTTTTTTAATCTAAATTTTTAATCTTTAGAATTTTGTGGGTGAGGAGGGGGGATAAGTCAGGGATCTAACTTCAGTTTTTCCAAATGTATAACCTATTAAACTCTGCTGCTATAGTGACTTCTCACAGACATATGCAGCAAAGAAGCAGGTGCTACCCCTCTCTGCAGACATTCACTGGGCTGACCAGGCACCCCCTTCCTCCAAAATGATCCAGCCTTCAAGAGGAGGATGGCTTTCTCCTGATGCTCATTCCTTTGATGCCACAGAAATGGAGGCTGAACCTGTTCTGTCCCTGGAGATATTGGTAGAATGCCTAAATATACTCTGCAGGTGCCATAAGTTTGCTCACTGTTCCAGAGAAGTAGTTTATATAGTATTTTTCCATACGGTATTTGCCCCTTTGTGTCTGACTTATTTCTGAGCATAATGTCTTCACGGTTCATCCATGTTGCGGCATGTGTCAGAGTTTCATTCCTTCTCAAGGCTGACTAATATTCAGTCATATACATTTATCCATTCACCTGTCAAGGGACTCTTAGATTGCTTCCACCTTTTGCCTATTGGGAATAATGCTGCTGTGAACATTGGTATACAAATATCCGTTCAAGTCTCTGGTTTCAGTGCTTTTGGGTTTATACCCAGAAGTGGAATTGCTGGATCATATGGTAATTCCATATTAATTTTTGAGGAACCACTATACTGTTTTCCACAGCAGCTGCGCTATTTTACATTCCTGCCAGCAGTGCAGAAGGGTTCCAATTTCTCCACATCCTCCCCAACACTTGCTATTTTCTGTTTTTGCTTTGTTTTGATAACAGCCATCCCAATGGATGTGAAGTGGTATCTCATTGTGGTTTGATTTGCATTTCCCTAATGACTAGTGATGCTGAGCATCTTTTCATGTGCATTTGGCCATTTAAGTACCTTCTTTGGAGAAAGGTCTATTCAAGTCCTTTACGCATTTTTCAATCAAGTTGTTTTGTTGTTGAGTTATAGCAGAATTCCTTATATATTCTGGATATTAATTCCTTATCAAATATATAGTTGCAAACATTTTCTCCCTTTCCATGGGTTGACCTTTCAATCTGTTGATAGGGTCCTTTGATGTAAAAAAAGCCTTTAATTTGGATGAAGTCCAATTTATATATTTTTCTTTTGTTTGCCTATACTTTTGGTGTCATATTCAGGTTAGTAAATGAATCAAAACTAAGAATACTTGTTTAGTTATAATAAAAACTTTTTACTCATGTACCTATAAATATGTGCCTATATCAACTATGCTTATGTTCTGCAAATTAGTTTATATTCTGCAAAAATAGTGCCCGTATGGAGTTATGTGAGGGATCTTCAAAAAGCTCATGGAAAGAGTCATATGCTTTTAATTCTATTTTTCCATAAACTTTTTGAAATACCCTCATATGTCTTTGGATTAATGGCTTGTTCTGTAAATGATGAACTAGCACTTGCTAAGTGTCTACCTGACAGGACTTACAATGAGAGCTTTAAAGTTCTCTCAGTTAATCCTCACAACAGCCCCTCAAGATATATATCTTTCCCCCTTTTATAGATCAGGAATCTGAGGGTCAGACAAGCTAAGTAACTTGCCTAAGGCAACAGAGCCAACAAATCATTAAGCTGGGACTTAAACCTGGATCTGGTTAACTCAAAAGCCTATGCTCATTCCCCAAGAATGCTACCTCTCAAACTGTCAGAAGAGATATATAAGTCTACAGGATTGTGTGGAGGTTGTAACCCTTTATAAGAAAACTAAAATGTTGTAAGGAATATATGCCTAGTGCTTTATTTTACTTCTTTTACAACAGTTTCTGTCTTCATTAAGTAAATTAAAAAAATCATTTTCATTTTTACTCTTAAACTGAGAGTTACTGATTTTTAAAATAAGTAAACTTCTCTTTTTATGTAGCAAAATCACAAACCCAGTAAACAGTAATATATCAGATTAAGGAAAAGGCTGCACTCTATGACAAAACTGATACCAGAAGGCAGAAATACAATAATACATGAGGCATCAAATTATGTTTTAAGACTTCAGAAAAGTTGAAGGGCAGTAGGGCTGGGGTGGGGGGTGGGGGGGGACGTGGTGTGAATGTGCTAGGGCTGGTTTAGTACCCTGGTGTTAAAGGAAAGGTGATGCCATGTGGTTTTGTCCTCCCTGCCCCACCACCCTGACACTCCCAAAACAGTGATCCAGCACCAGAGGTCCTCACAGAACATTTGACCCTGGCCACCAGGTCTTTCTGTCTCAGGAGCAGGGAGTTCTCTCATCTCCCCTCTTCTTCGCTTCACACACAAAATCTAAATTAACTTTCCCTTACCGATGATGTACTGTCCTTCAAAATATCTCCCTAATGCCCTCAAATTTTATAAAAGGAGAACAGCTTTCAGCTAATTAGAGATTTAAAAAAACCAAAAAAACAAAACACCTGAAAACGTTTTCTGCTTGGGTAAGGGATCTGCAAAACATTTACAGTGAATATAAACGGCTGATAAAAGATTCTTTCCATTCTGACAGGGAGAAATTTGCTACAGAGGAAGACACTGGGCAGTGAGAGCAAGAATAACATGTCCCAGTTACTGTGAATGGGAGGAAGGGGCCAAAGGCAAAAGCAATTTCCAGTGGGAAACAAATTATCTGGATATCAGCACAGCCAGGAGTCAGCCCTACTTATGTGATTATGTGTGATTAATAGGAACTGAACCCAGGAAATGAAGTTCAAGCCATGAACTAAAAGTCACCCTTGAGCTATATGAGCCATGATGTTAATGCCATCCCACATGACTCCTGAACTTTCTCTAAGGCAGCCAATGGATTACAAAAACACCTTTGTTCTTCAAGGCTCATGAATGAGGTTACCATGATACTCACGGCCTCCTGAGGCCAGTGTGGCTCTAGGTCAGTGGTTCTCAATCCTGGCTAAACATCTGACTCCCTCAATGCTGGCCTCACCCCAGCAGAGAAACTAACACTCTATCCCTGAGAGTGTGGACAGAGATTTTTTTTAAAGCTCCCCAGGTAATTCTTATGCACAAGAAGTAGCAATCCAAGGATCCCAGAAATCACCACTACTGAAAGGCAAGAAAGCAAGAGGTTTACAAAATGCCTGCCATTTCAAATTCTAGCATAAAGGTCTATTTGGAAGAATGGAGCAAATCACGTAAACATACTGTCTGTCTCTGTGTATGAGTCTGTCTCTTTCTCTCTCTCTCTCTCTCTCTCACACAAGTTGCAACTGGTAAGTTCACCAATTAACAGAAATCTTGAAGGTGAGAACTCATGCCTGAAAGGGGACAGAGTAGGAAAAACTACCAACATTGTAAAGGGTATAACCATGAGAGATGGATTTCAAAAGAAATACCAAATCACAATCTTCCTGCTTACTAAAGGGAACTTTCAGAGCTAATGAGTGGTTTTCAAACAGGTCTGTCAACCAGTGCAAGCTCCTGTTGTTATTGTCATTAGTCAAAAACAAAAAATGACTGCATAGTAAGTTGCTCATAAAGCTAAAGGTATACAATGTTAGGTGCTAAGTGCTTTTTCTGTCATAAATAATGGTGACAGTAAATAGCAGGACTTTTCATTTTTAAGAAATATATATATTTACTTGACAAAATACTCAGATACTATGTAAGTAGCTCCACAGTTTTTAACTGGTTCACAAAACCCCAATGTCTGAAAATTACTGATCTAATAATTCAACTTACTTTTTTAAAAACAGGAACTGAGACCCAAAGGTTTCTGTAAATTCACACCGAACCAGCTGCAGAGCAGGGATTAGAGGGAGATCTCCAACCCTCCAGGTTCATGCTCACCACTCTGTTAGTACCACAGCCATCGGCTTTTCCACTGTCAATACTGCACTTTACACCCCTCTCGGAAACTACGAATCAAAGCTTAAGTGTATTTGACAGTGAAAAGAATCCTATGGTGAATCTTTCTGTAATCTGAAAAGCATCTATTTTTAAATGCTAGATTTTTCTAAAATAGAGATACACACCCACACAGTACGCCTTGATATTGCTTCACACTTCTGGTGTAGTGGATGCTCCTGCAGCTGTTTAAGGGGCATTGGGGGCGGGGCAGTTTAAGACCTGACTTCCACTTGCATACATTGAAAAACCAGCGCACAATGTGAGCTTTCAAAACCGACAGGAAGTGGGTGGAGGTAGATGTAAAAGGACTTACTGGCTATGAGCGGCGACAACTGTTGAAACTGGGAGTACCTGGAGATTCAGGATACTACTCTCCCTTCTACTCTGCTATGTGCTCGAACTTGTATGTATTTGTTTGGAGGGTCTGGGTTGAGTCTAACACAGGCCTTTCTGGCAAGGACGCAACGTGAGAAGCAGCATTCGGCATCTGCCCCCGCCCCGCGCGGGCTCCCGGCTACGGTTGCCACGACAACGCAAAGCTCACAGCTCTTTCAGCAATCAGCGGCCCTGCCCGGCGAGACCACAGACCCTTCCCCACTCAGGAAGGCTGCCTACACGCTGGGTCCGCTAGGGAGGAGGCCCCACGCCCATACCCAATTGCCCCTTGGCCCCGCCGCTCCTCACCCGCCTCGCTGTAGGCCAGTCGCAGCACTCGACCCAGCGTGGAGAAGGCGCACCTCGGCTGGCACAGCTCCTGGCCGGCCACCGCGAACGCCTCCACCTTGCAGCCAGCCGCCACGAACAGCGCGTCACGCCCCCCGCCGCAGAACCGCTCGGGCTCCAGCTTGCAGGGCACCACCTGCTGCGACCCGAACGGGTGCAGGTTGTACAGCTGCACCATCCCGGCGCCGGGCTGCGGACCGGCTCGGCCTGCCCGCCCGCGGGGCGCCCCGAGACCCCGGCCGGCCGCAGAGGAAGGACCGCTTCCGCGAGCAAGCTGGCGGCGCTGAGTCACGTGAGCGCCAGCTGCCCCGCCTGCCGCTCTGGTTCTTAAAGGAGCCGCCGCCGGGCGTGGGAGGAGAGACGCGGTACCGCTCGCCCCTCAGGCCCTGGGTCTCCGCGCCTTCGACCACACGGCCCACGGCTCTCCGAGGCTCCACTTTCAGCGATTGGCGGGTGCAGAGACCGCTGTGTCTTTCCTTCGTCTTTTTACGTTACTGCTTTGGGCCAGGCGGCATGTTTTTGATCCCTGAGTACGTTTTAGTACTTTATCATTTGCTGTCTTGTACCATTTGGTACTTGCTTCAGGGGCATTACGCCTTGTCTTCCCAGTAGCCTGTGAGCTTCTGGAGAATGGGGCTGCAAAAACCAAAAGGGGTGCACATGGCTCAACTCAGGGCTAACCACACTGAAGAGGTGCTCAGAAATATTGGAAATTCTAGAATGGTCTAGAATTCTAGATTCTAGAATGCAAGAATCAGCGTCTTGAACATGCTTGGCAAAAAGATATTTGTTGAATGAAAGGATACGTGGACATCATCTTGTAAGCATTTGACAGAAGGTTAGTTTGAGACCCAGAGGATGAAAGAGCTAGAAAGGAAATCCCCTGGCTCTCATCCAGGCTCCTAAGACTATCCGGTAACCCATGTCCTCCATATTTGATCTGATATCTCCTGACATCTCCACCTGGAGGTCGTGGTCACGTTCCCCACTCCCCTCCGTTTTTAACAGATTTAGATGAAGTGGGTATTACAGCTACTGTTTCCAGTTCATCTAGAAAATATGTAGGTATGGATGGATTGAAGAAGGATGCTGTCTTATTTTGGCACACAGGGACAGAACTGAAAAGAGTAAAATTTCCTTCAGTCAGTTTCCAGTTCAGTCATCCTCATGAGCACTTTATTTCAAGAATTTGTAAATTAGGTTCAGTGGGATTGAAATTAAATTTACCTCCATTTCTTATGCCCTCCAGGTGAATAAAGTACCTCTAAGTAATAGCCTTCGCTCCCCCAACCAATAGGGACTCTCCGGGAGACAGGTTCATCAAGCTCAGTGAGGCAGAGAAATGGGCAAGGAGGAGGTAGGTCAGGTCAGGAGCAAAACTCATAGAAGGCTCCTACAGAAAATCACCAGACTAACAGTCCACAACTCATCTGTTCTAGATACAACACTCATGAACACTCTTTTTCCTTTCCACAAATAGCTGCCATATTGCCCTTTTTTGACTAACTGGTTTCCCTGCTGAACCCTGCCCTATATTCGGTTCTCCATAGAGCAGCCAGAGACCATTTATAAAAGTACAACCCTTCCTCTTCCTTCCTCTTCTCTTCCCTTTCCAGCACCCAACAATTCATCTTGAAACTATTAGGTGGGGCAGAGTGAGGTAAGGCCACCATAGCTGGTGGGGGGGGGGGGCTGGGAGGAGAAAGCTGTGGAAAGTGTAAAAGTCAGCCCAAGTGGGGTCAAAGGGGCATCCATGAGGGCGTGGTACAGCCTGTGTGAGGAGTCAGAGCCCAAGAAGGGTAAAGAGGATATCCTATAAAGAGGCAACCAAGCTTGGTGTGTGAGAGCCTGATTATAGTAAGGAGAGCACCCAGACAGATGAGTAGGGCATGCACAGATGGGGTGAGCTGACGTGAGATGTCAGAACCTGAGCAAGGTGAAGAGCGTGTTCATGCAGGGTAAAGGGTGGCCCAGTGTGGGATGTCAGCGCCAGGGCAGGGTGAGGAGGGTGTTCATGTGAGAAGGGCAGCCTGGCATGGAGGATCAATCTATTCAGTATATATGCACGTACTTCGAAAAGTTCTTGGAGAAACAGGATTGAAAGATAATATGAATCTTTCCATGAACTTTTTTTTTTTTTTTTTTGACCGGTAAGGGGATCGTGACCCTTGGCTCAGTGCCGTCTGCACCACTCTCAGCCAGTGAGCGCACCGGCCATCCCTATATAGGATCCGAACCCGCGGCCTCGGCGCTACCAGCACCGCACTCTCCTGAGTGAGCCACGGGGCCGGCCCTTTACATGAAATTTTGAAGTGCCCTCATATATTGAGAAGAGTGGTCAGTGAGTTTCTCATTGCTGGCAAAGGAAAGTACACTATAATCACAAAAAGGAAAAAAACAGAATTAGTTAATAATGGGAAAAATTAAAACTGTGTGTCATGTGATAGAATGCGGTAAGAAACACACGGCATCATGTCTGTGATATTCCTACCAAAATTGCATAAATTGAATTTAATCGTGAGGAAAACATCAGACAAATGAAAATTGAGGAAGATGCTCAAAGAAACTGGCCTATAATTTTCAAAAGTGCCAAGATCAAAAATGTCAAGAAAAGACTGGAGAAATTCCAGACTGAAAGAATCTAATGGAACATGACAACTAAATACAATATATAATTCTTTTGCTATTAAGGGCATTATTAAGACAATTGGCAAAATTTGAACAGGCTCTGAGGATTAGAGGGTAGCAACATAGTAGTGTTAATTTCCTGATTTTGATGGTTATATTGTGGTTATGTAGGACAACATCCTCATTTGTAGGAATACTTATACACTTTATCCGTATGTATACATACAGTTTACATATTTAAGTTATCAGCAGTAATAGGGCCATCAGGTCAGCATCTGACTCTCAAATGGTTAAGGGAAAAAATGTTCTCAGTTCTATACTTGAAACTTTTTTATAATTTTGTGATTATATGTAGATATAATATTTATTATAAGGGAATGAACAATTTTATGCTAATATAAAATTAGATATATAAATGGACAAAAACTCTTGAAAGACACAAACTATCAAAGTTCACTCAAGAAAAAATAGATAATCTGAATTGTCATACATCTATTAAGGAAATTGCATTTGTAGTTAAGAGCAGTCTCACAAAGAAAACTCCAGGTACAGAGGGCCTAATTTGTACATTTAGCAAACATTTAATGAAGAAAAAGAAATATCAATTCTACAGAACCTCTTCCAGAAACTCTAAAAAACATGAATACTTCCCAACTTATTCTATGAGGCCAGCATCATTGATAACAAAGCCAGGAAAAAGACATCACAAACAAACAAACAAACAAACAAACAAAAACTACAAACCACTCATGAATACAGATGCAGAAATTTTACACAAATATTATCAAATTGGATTTAACAATATATATTTTAAAAATCAACCAAGAGGAGTTTACCACAGAAATGCAAAGTTAGCTTAACATTTGAAAATCAATCAGTGTAATTCACTATATTAATAGAACATTTATGGGCAAATGATTTTTGACAAAGGTGCAAAGGTAACTCAGTATGATAAGAATAGTCTTTTCACCAAATAGTGGATGAAACAACTGAGCAAAAAAATAAACTTTGACTCAAACTTTGCACCATGTATAAAAACTAACTCAAAATAGGTTATAAATAGTGTAAAACCTAAAACTTACAGATGAAAACATAGGAGAAGATCTTTGTGACTTTTGTGAGGCAAAGATTCCTTAGATACAACACCAAAAATACAATGCAGAGAAAAAAAATTGATATTGAATTTCAATAAAATTAATAACTTTGTTCTTCAAAAAACACTGCTAAAGGAATGAAAAACAAGTTATGGGCTGAAAAAAAATATTTGCTTGTATTCAGAAATTCATAAAACTCTCAAAACACTATAATAAGGAAACAACCCAATTAACAAAAGTGGGCAAAGGAGTTGAACAAACACTTCATCAAAGATATATAGATGGCAAATAAGCACATAAAAGGATACTCAGCATATTAGTCATTTTACGAATGCAAGTCAAAGCCACCGTCAGAAACCACTACACACTTATTACAATGACAAAAATTAAAAGAACTTACCATAACAAGTGTTGATGAGGATGAGGAGCAACTAGAGCTCTCTCATACACTACTGGTAGGGATATAAAATGGTACATCAAATTTTTAAAACAGTTTGGTAATTTCTCATAAAGTTAAACATATACCTACTGTATGATCCAACCATCCCACCTCCTAGGTATAAGGAGAAATGAAAGCATATGTCTTTATAAATACTTTGGCACACATTTTCAAATCAGCTTTATGTATAATAGAAAAAAACTGGAAACAACTCAAATTTTGATCAACAGATGAAGAAATTGTGCTTCATCCATACAATGAAATACCATTCAGCGATAAAAAGGAATGAATTGTTGATACATACTACAACATGGAAGGATCCCAAAATAATGATGCTAAGTGAAAGAAGCCAGACAAAAAAGAGTACATACTGTAAGATTCCATTTATATAAAATTCTAGAAAATACAAAATAATCTATAGTGACAGAAAGCAGTGGTTGCCTGGGTCTGAATGGGGGGCACAGGTGTAAGGGAGAGGGAGAGATTATAGAGGAGCAGGAGGAAACTTCTGGGAGTGAAGGATATATTCATTATCTTGATTTTGGTGATGGGTTTATGGGTATATACATGTGCCCAAACTTATCATATTATATACTTTAAATATTTGGGATTTTTTAAAAGTCACAAGACATATAATGGCTAAGAGATTTCCTCCAACTCATATTACTACTTAGAGGTAAAGATCATTGTATATACCTCAACTACATAGGAGGTATTTAATAAATATTTGTTCAAGAATTTAAAATGTGTGGGCTGGCAGGTTAGCTCACTTGGTTAGAGCTTGGTGCTGATAACATCAAAGTCAAGGGTTTGGATCCGTGTACAGGCTGACATCCAAAAAAAAAAAGAATTTAAAATGTGAGAGAGAGTGTCATTTTCCTACTCAAAACACTCCAATGGCTTCCCATGATACTCAGATAAAAACTAAAATTTCTTAGCTTGGCCTGCAAGCCCCTGCATTACCTACCTGGCCTGTTTGTCTGTCTCCAACCTCATTTCCTACTACTCTCCTTCACTGCACCCTAGACACAGAAGCCCTCGCTCTGTTCCCAGAATATCCCCTGCTCATTCCCTCCTCAGGCCTTAGTACTTGCTATTCCCCGTGCCTGGAACTTGTTCCCAGATCTTCCCATAACTTACATCCTTGCTTTCCAGGCCCCCTCTAATGCTGCTACCCTCAGGTCGCACGTAACATACCCTCCACCCCAGACTCTTGGCACTCCCTATTGCCTCACCCTATCTTCTTTTTCTTATTTAGCTTTTACCATTACCTGACTATTATATAGTTATTTGCTTGGTTTCTTGTCTTTCACCTCCACTAGAAAAGAAGCAATCTGAGAGTAGAGACTGTGTCTTCTTCACAAATGCATCCCCAGTACCTAGAACATTGCCTGACACATAATAGGTGCTTGATAAGTATTTGCTGAATGAATGAGCTTAGACCCAGTTGAATGGGACCCTTACAGTCATGCAATTATAGTTATTTAATCTCTCACAGCCTCAGTTTCTTTATTTCCTACTTTAAGGGCTGTTGTGAGGATTCAATGAGATAATGCATTTAAAGCATTTAGTGCGATGCACAGCACATGGTAGGTGGCTCACATGTCCTCTTATTCTATTTTGATATATTAACCATTACATCTGCCATTTTTCTATGACCCATGACTCTTCACCCCAATTTAGGCAGCATCAGCTAGGGAATTATATACTCACTGTCCTCAAGGAAAGGATGGCACAGCAGAAATAGAGGTAGTGTCCTCTACCTGGCTAAATTATTGCTGAAATTGTTTGAGAAATTACTTAATTAGGCACAGAGCTCTCAGATTCAAATATGCTAAGCACATATTCTTTCTTTTTTTCTAACACTGGTAGACATATATAAATTAACTATACCTAGTTTAAATATATCTACGAGTTAACATTATCTTTCTGTAAACTATGAACTAGCAGAATTTTCTATGACCTATATTAAATTTTTAGAAATAAGAATGTGCCTGTTAAACACATACTTGCAATTACTGGCTTTGTATTGCTCTTATCGTGACAGTCGAATCCTGAATCTTTTAAGAAAGGATTTATTCTAGAGAATATTATATGGTAAAAATCAGGTTGGGCTGGCCGGTTAGCTCAGTTAGTTAGAATGTGGTGTTAACACCGAGGTCAAGGGTTTGGATCCCTTACCAGCCAGCCAACACCCCATGCCCCACCAAAAAAAATATATATATATATATTTTATATTTATATATATATATTATATATATTTTATATTTATATATATATTATATATTTATATATATTATATATTTATATATATATTATATATTTATATATTATATATTTATATATATTATATATTTATATATATATATATTTATATATAATATATATATATATATATATATATGACGTTCACAAAATATTTTAAATGATATTTCCATGTTACTGGGTCAGATAAGTCCTAGCCAAGATGATATATAAACAGGATATCTAATTTTTTCAAAAATCACATATAAAATCTTTCAAAGGAGTCTTTTCATTATAGTTACATTTTATTTAAGCAATTAAATAAACAGACACTTTACCCTAAACCAGTGGTTTGCAAACTTGAGTGTGCATCGGAATCTCCCAGCAGGCTTGTTAAAATACATTTTGCTGTGTCCTTACCAACAGAGTTTCTGATTCAGTAAATCTAGAGTGGGAGTCAGAGAAACTGCATTTCTAACAAATTCCCAGGGGATGTTAATGCTGCTGATCTCCAGACCAAATTTTGAAAACCATTCACTAAACTATTTGGCTGGATGAATCTCAAATCTTATTAAGGCCAAAAATTATTTACAATGGTAACTATCTATGAAAGAAAATTTTAAGATTCCTTATGTACAATGTATTGTACCAACCACAATACAGGTTATTTTGACATTTAAATAAATCAATGCACAAATCGACATTTACTGAGTTCATAGGAGTAGAAAGAGCATTGAGCTGATTCTCAAGATGACCTGCTTTCTAGTTCTATCCCTACAACTATCTGTGATTATGGTACAAATACTCTCCCTAGACCCAAGTTTCCACATCTGTAGACTGAGGAAAGAGAGCAAGATAATCTCTAAGTCATCCTCCATCTCTGTAACCACCCAATGATTCTTTGATAGTACTATGTACAAGCCAATGTGCTAAGTGAAGTGAGGGAGAGGTAAAACACAAAGTTTGCTCTTTATGTGGGAACACAAGCCACTCCCTGAAAAAGATACAAGCGCAAGCCAAAGGGAAATCCCAAATAATAGTGCTTCAGAATTGCATCTTAGCAGTACGTTAGGAAAACCACTTCTTCACTCAGTCTCAGACTGAGGGAATTTGGACCTGTTCTATAATATCAATGTTTATAACAGTAAAAACCCTTACCCCTTCTATTTTTTCTTTCTTTCCTTTCTCTTCCCCTTTTGATAAATATTTACTGGAACCTGGTAAGAAATAAGGAAATACTATGAGTGAAGCCAGGGCAAAGCGCCTGAGCTCAAATCATATCAGCTTAACAAGTTACTTTATCTCACCAAGACTGTTTCATCACCTGTGATACTGTTATTGTGAGACTCATATGAGATAATACATATAAAGTTTTTAATGAAAGCCTGCCACAGAATGAGAAAATAAATGTTATTATATTTCTGAATCTCCTCAGAGCACACAGAGATATATGCTGCTAGAAACTTGAGTAACTTAAAGATGAACAATGGCCAGAAATGTAGGCTTCAGAGATGAGAGAGTGAAGGAATAATGAAAATGAATGTGATCACTAATGGAGGGAATGCAGAACAAGTGGAGAGTAAGGGGGATTTCACTGTTTATGGATTAAGAAGTAGACTAGCATAGTGATTAAGAGTGTGGGCTCTTGGAGACGACTGCCTGGATTTGAACCCTGGCTCTGCAATTTAGTACCTGTATTTGGCAAATTGTTTAACTTTTCTGTGCCTCATTGCTCATGTGTAAGATGGGAATAATGATGGTATTTAACCTCTTATTCTGAAGATTTTCTTTTTCTTTTTACTTTTTTCTCTTTAAAATTTTTTTTATTTATTCTTATTTTGTTATTTTGAAGGTTAAATGAACTCAGTAAGTGAAAGCTGCTATTATCACGATCTCTTGATTAAATTCACTAGTCACTCTAGTGAAGCTCTTGTTTCTAGAATGACTAAGTGCCACAGAGGGGCAGTTATTGTTTACTCTTGTTCGAGCTGCATTCAAACATGTTCCTAGAAATGCTTCCCTGAGGACTCGTGCTTCTCCTTTGAAGTTTATCCACATAACGTTTATTTTATTTTATTTTTTTATTTTATTTTATTTTTTTTAAAAGATGCCGGGTAAAGGGATTTTAACCCTTGGCTTGTTGTTGTCAGCACCACACTCAGCCAGTGAGTGAACCAGCCTTCCCTGTATAGGATCTGAACCCATGGCCTTGGTGTTATCAGCACCACACTCTCCTGAGTGAGCCACAGGCCGGCCCCCACATAAAGTTTAGATTAGGTTCACAACCCTTTCTTAAAACAGAGAAGGGCTTAAGCCTATGGTTCCCAAATTTTGTTGCACATTAGACTCACTGGGGAGGTTTTAAAAATACTGTTGCCCACATTTTACCCCTTATCAATGAAATTTAGAATGCCTGGAGAGAGAAGTCCAGGCATCAGGAATATTTTTTAGAGTCCAATATTCAACAAAATGTGGGAACCGCTAGCTTAACGGACTCCTTTTCCTTCTGTGCTTAGGATGCTGAATAAATCTAAACCCTTGCCCTGAGATATTGTTTTTTTTTTTCTAAGTAATGTGTATAAAATTTGGAAAGTATGTCCTCAAGTTCTAAACTAAATTGCTCTTCCAATACTGTTAGTCAATAGTGACCTCTGGTGGTCTGATAATAAACTAAATCTGATTTTCTTGGTGCAGGAAAACTCTTAACAGGAAAAAGGTGTAATGACCACTCTCTCCACCTATACACATATTATCTAGAAGACAAAACTGTGACCTAAAGAGTAAGTTGAGCAAGGTCAAATAAGAATCATTGATGGGGAGAGTGGGGATCCTTGCACCTGGATGGGTGGAACTGGAACCTGACTGGCCCACCCACTTCCCTTTCCTCTCAAGGGCATCCTCCCCCAGTGTGGCCTCCTTTTCACACCTTCCCAGTATGAGCAACAGCAGTGTTCATCAACAGCTTCTAGGTTCTTTCTAACTCCCAAGCATTACCCTGATTCCTGTAACTGCCAAACACAGCCATAGCTGACCTGAACAAGAAGTATTTGGAGAGAAGTAGTGATCCCTCTCCTCTATGCTCTAGGGTTTTAATTTCCCCTGTGCGGTAGAAGGCACTGTTAGCTATGGAAATCTGATGGATTGAGCCAAGAAGTGGAGGCCCATTCTTCTCTACGAATAACTGTCCCCATCTTACAAATTAGGGAAATAGGGCCCAATGAAGGTAATTACCCAGACCACTCATCTTATCACACCCTTTCTCTCTGTCCTGAATCTAAGGGGCTTCATATCTAGTGGGAAAACCGAGGCTCAAGTACAGAACTCTCCTCTCCAAGTGGGCTTCTGAAAGCTCCTGGCTGACCTGAAGTTGGAGGGTAGAGATTTAAGATTTAAGGGGGAAGGAGGCGGGGAGGGGAGGAGGATCCTTGCACCTAGACCGGTGGAGTTGAGGACCTGAAGCAGGAATTAAGTGGAATGTGAGGACTGAAGACCAGGAGCAAGAGAGGAGAGAAGGCTGGGCCCCACATACGTGGCTTCTCTAGAGACTGAGACTAGCCAGCGGCTCCACCGCCCCTACCTCACCTTCCGCAGCGGATGTCCGATGGCCCCCATGGCGTGGCACTAAGGGCACTGGAACCCCTAAAGACCAAGACACCTTCCAAGTCAGTGTGAGCAGGAGAGGACCTGGGAGCTAAGGACCCACTGGTTTTCTAGCCGCCTGCTTCTGCTTGACACAAGCAAGGTCAGGCGGCAGCTGTGGAGATTCCTGCCCCTTCCACGCCCTCCAATGTTTCTATCTTTCAGAACTTTTAATGACATCATGAGCTGACAAACCGATAAGTCTAATCGAGACTTTCCAGATACTGTCCCGGGGAGGAAGCCAGGGATTTCCTCGGTTCGGGTGGCAAAGGGAAAGACACGCATCACCCCACCCTCTGCACTCCGGGGCGAAAGTAAAGCTTTCAAACCCAGCGTGAGGACCTGCCTTAGGCTGCTGGGAGTTGTAGTCCTGGATGGAGGGGATTCTGGGAGTAGTAGTTTGGGGGCTCTGACACGCACGCTCAGCTCGATTTCTGCTGCTCTCTGGAGCCTGGGCCTGACCTCACGCGAAGTGCGCACGTGCGGCCGTCCCTTGAGGCTTGGACTGGTGCAGCCTGTGGCGGGCTATTGTCCGTCCCTTTGTCTCTCGGTCTTCCTGGGGGATGGGATTTATTCCTTCCAGAGCTCATGATCTGGAAAGGGCTAACATGCAAACTGGCAGGTGTTATAATTGCTGCCTTAGGCGGAAGCACGTGGGTGGGAAGGTTTCCTGGAGAGAGTGAGGTTGGGGTGGAAACCTACGGGACCAATAGGCAGGAAGCTGTCAAGGGGTACGACCAGGTCCAAGGTCCCTGGGAGAGGGATCAACAAAAGGCCAGCAACCAGAACGGAATTAGTTGATAGAACTTCACCATTGGGTGCGGAGAGAAAGAGGGGATAAGGGGTAGAGAGATAGGTGGAGTATGGAGAGGGACCACCAGAAGCAGGAATAATCAACTCGGGCGTTATTCCTAGGGCAGTGTGGAGACAGAGCTCTATGTGAAAGGTCTTTCCTGCTCGGAATTGGATTTTAGAAAAATACTGCTCCATTGTGGAGGGTAGAGTGGAGGGATTGAAGTTAGAGCCAGGGATTCGTTCATGTGAAGAAATGATGGTGGTCTGGGCTAGAAAAAGAGCGGAGATGGAGAGGGGATGATCTTGTGGCAATAAGGTATATTTAGGAGATAGCCTAGAAAAGGAATGGTCATTGATTGGGTAGGTGATGAGAAATTATTTTGGGCCACCCTGGTGTATGGTGGTGCCATTTATTAGATAGGGAAATTCACACACGTGTACCCAAACATTCATACACAAGATGCCCTTATTTATAAATGATCTCATTCAAAAATAAACTGAAGGTTCGTTTTCAGCCATTTGCACAAACATGGACACGTGGACACACATATGCTATGCACTGATAGACACAAATGCACGTGATGTGTTAGACTTGGAAGGGCACATAGAATCAGTTTAGGTACCTGCCCCTCACCTCTCCTCTTACACACCCCAAGATATGTTGCTCTTCACTGTGTGTCCTTGAGCAAGTGACTTAACCTCTTTTGGATTAGTTTCCAAAGGGCAACTGCTTAGGGAGAGAACAGTCGATTGTAATGATGATGTGACACTGTACATGATCCTTAAATACTAAAGGATTTCTAGTTTGTGTCCATGGATGATGGCACCTGTAGAAGACATAACTGCTCAAAAGAAAGGAACCCATGACAATTCAAAGAGAAGTGGAGAGAAGGATTGAACTAAAACACATCTTCTAGTCTTTAGAAATGCCATCATGGAAGTTGGGGGATCAGGATTCACTTGTGTTGATGATTTAACCAGATGGAATTTATGATGGAGAAATTAACAGCCTCCTTCTGACCACAGAACTATCAACATATGTATTTGTGTTGTCGGTGAGCAAAATGGGAAGTGGCAGAGAAACTTGAAAAGCTGTTTTCTTCTGGGGCTCTCTTAGAGGCAGGATTGAGCCACAGCCAGTGCTGGGCTGAGCCAGGCAGGTGAGTGACTTCCCCATTAGATAGATTCTTATCCGGGCTGAGGAGAGGCTCTGCAGGGTCTGCAGCATGTGTTCTTAGCAAGAGGAAGAGAAGAGGGACCTAGTTTTGCCCACAGGGAGAGAGAAGTGGCAACTAGGCTCTCTTTTCTCCATGTGATCGGGAAGTACATCTAGGAAGGAACTAAAAATTCACACAATTGTGCTAATGGTTTTACTCCAATCAAAAGTGGAGAAGAATACAGAGGAGATCCCAAGTTGAGCAGAGAGGAGGGACCTCCATTTCAGAAGCCATAAGTCTCCAGCGTTAAACAAAAATTACAGGAGGCCATAGTTTGGGAGCCTGCACTAGGCCCCAATAGACCAGATTTTTTAAAAAATGGAGTCAGTCATGCTGAGGTTCCACATCACCGAGATAAAACTAAGTTGTTATCTGACCCTGTGAGAAATCAGGAGAGAGATAACAGAGATTTCTCAAACAGGCCAATTTCAATCTTCAATTGGCATGATAATGAAGTTCCTTCTGTTTTAATCTTTAACCTGAAGCAACTTGTTAACCAATCAGTATTTTTCTGTTATCCTGTCTCCCTGTTCCCACCTTATGTGAAACTTTGAAATGACTGCTATGCATTGAATGTGACCCCAAAGTTTCACATATTAGAAACTTAATCCCCACAGTGACAGTGTTAAGGATTGACCCATTCATGGAGTAATAAGTTGATGGTTTAATAGGTGGTAATGGGTGTGATTCTGATGGCTTTAAAAGGTTAGCTCTCTCTTGCTCAGCCATTCACCATGTGACACCCTCTGTCAGACAACACAGGAACACCCGGGCAAATGTGCATAATTACATTAGACTATAACCAAGGAACACCTGGGTGCAAGTGCATATTTACATCAAATGTTCAGCAAGATTCTGAATATCTGAGGGACTCTTACATTTACCTTCGATTTCTTTACACACCGGTGACTCAACTCCCTCTGGCCAGCTCCCAGGTATGGGGTAACTGTAGGGAGCCTGTAGCAGGGCAAATCTCAGCTTCTTGGTATGGAGGAGAAGGTGGTAGAGGAATGGTCTTTCCCTGGGGATTGTATGTGGTTTCAGATACCCTAGATATTTTCACACCTGGAGGAAATCATCCTAAATAGAGAAGGCCTTTGTTACTGGGGTAACTTTTGTTAAACTGACAAGTTTAAATTTTGACTGAATTTAATTGAGCAAAAAAAAAAAAAAAAGAAAAACAAAATGATCAAAGAAAAAACAAAAACCATTCCCAAATTGGGTAGTCCTCTGAACCAGAACAAGTTGAGAGAACTCCAACTAATAACATGATCTGACAGCATTTATAGGAAATGGAAGTAAAATGTAGAGACTGCTTAATTGGTTACAGAGTCTAATGCAATTAACTAAAGCTCAGCTACCTCAGTTAAACTTCATATTAGTTTGGTCTCTTAGGCTTAGTGCAGGAGCCTAGTCCAAATCAATGGCCTCCCACAAATTTTATTTAACACTTCCTGGAGATATCCCAGGGGCCCAAGTGTACAAGTATCAGGGGTGTCAGGGTGTGAGGAAAATAGAATAGTTTAGTCAGACTGCCTCCCCTCAGGTCTGGTTGGGGGTGGTGCAGCACATTCTTTGTAAACAAGTTGTGTGTGGGTGGAGTTAGTGCACATGCTCACCAATGTATCTTTTAGTTTGTTGCTATTGTGTGTTCTTCAGAGTGTGTGCAGCAGTGGCTGGCCAGCAGAGAGCTCACATCTAAAAATAGAGCATGTTTGCTGGCAGCTGCTCAGTTTTTCTTTGGACTTTGCCTGTAGCAGATGAGTTTCTGAGTTTCTCTTCAGACTGTCCAGCTTTTAGATGTGTGTGTGCTGAATAAAGCTTACTATTCCTTCAACTAAGGCTCCTAGGACGTTTTTTCCAGTTACCTAGCTTATAGACCTGTGTGAAGGGTTTGTGTCCCTGTCTGGACAATGGGCTTGAGGAGTCTGTGAGCTCCAGACCCAGCCCTAGCTCTACACAGGGGAAGGACATATAGCAGCTGCATTGGGCAATGAAGGAAAAGGAGGCTATCACTCAGCAGAACTTTCCCCTATGCAGCTAATGCTTCAGAGACCCTTACAGTTCCTGAACGTTTATTCTTCTGAAGTGCCCTCTTCCCCGTGACTCATTAATAAGGTGATCCAATCTATTTTTTTGCAACAAGCAGACAGGAACTGAATCAGTCTGAGACTGTGCTTTGGCCTACACAGATAAGTTAGATTGTCAGCTACTTGTCACCCCGTATCTCTAGTGTCCAAAGAAAGTTCTGTCGTATAGGAGGTAACCAACAAATATTTTTCAAATAACTAAATATTAAGTGCTATCTTAGCTAATGCAATAAAATAAAGGACCCTGGAGGAAAAAAAGTATGGTCTTGCCTGGAGAGAAAAGAGCTCCCTAATTTGCTAAGTCCTAAAGAGTCACACTTCAGTCAATTATCATGCCTCTGGCTTAATTTGGGGGGTGGGGGATAGTGTTGGGCTAGGGCTCAGACCATTCAAACCCATTGTAGAGAGACTGGGTTGCAGACCCCTCATATGCAGGTCATGAGCTAGATAACTGGAAAAGATCTTGGGAACCGTCGGCAAAGTTGACATGCTTCATTCAGATACAAGCTCAGTCCCCGGCCTCCTCAGCAGCAGTAGCAACAGCCTCTGGCAGATCCAGCAGCAGTGGGGCCAGGTGGCAGCCTGGTGGTGGCCTGGGGTCCTCCCAGGGGCATACTGGGGGAAGGGGGCCATGTGGATCAGAGCCGTTTGTCCTTTATATTCAAGTCCGATAACCCAGGAGCACCTGTATTTGGGTCAGACAACCAAAGAACACCTGAGTGCACATGTGCAATTACATCAGACAATAACCAAGGAACACCTGGGTGCGTGTGTGCAATTAACATATTTACATTAAACAGGATAGGTCATGTTTGGCGAATTTCCGAACATCTGAGGAATCTGACCATTTACTTTCACTGTCCTTACAGCTATTAAAAGATAAGCCTTATTTCTTATTAGTTCTTTCTTTAGCCTATATTCTCAGGTTTTCCTGCCTCCAGCTTTAGAGAATAAAAGTGCAGTATGACCCAATGCCCATTTTAAGAGTTGTATAAATTTTGAATTAGAAGGCAAATAGAATTTTATATCTAAATTCCAAAAACCATCTCACAACTTCCTTCACCCAAAAGATAATATGAAACCTTTTAAGTTTCAAAACTTAATGCTAGGGCTGGCCCGTGGCTCACTTGGGAGAGTGTGGTGTTAACACCAAGGCCACAGGTTCGGATCCCTATATAGGGATGGCCGGTTAGCTCACTTGGGAGAGTGTGGTGCTGACACCACCAACTCAAGGGTTAAGATCCCCTTATCGGCCATCTTTAAAAAACAACAACAAAACTTAATGCTAATTACACAGTCATTTTCTATTCAAAAATCTGTTATATAAGTGGTTTAATTCCAGGAACACTTTGAGGCATACTAAAAATGCTTCTAAGGGGTGCTCATGATGGTTTTACATTTCTTATAAAAGCATCAGTAGCACCTACCACAGAAACTACTTAATGAGTAGAGAGCTGATTACAGTTGTTCTATGCAAGAAATGTACAAATTCTAAGTGGTAAAGCCCAAAGAATGGAAGAAAGAGTAAAGCTAGAGCTTACAGACCCCTCGACTCTGTTGCACAGATGGGTCACAAACCCTCCACACGCAGGTCTGTGAGCTAGGTAATAGAAAAAAAGGTCCTGGGAGCCATGGGTATAGAAAAATGAATGGGTTTTATTCAGATCTAGGAGCAACTGTCCTAGTGGCTTCTCTGAGGGTTCTGAGAAGCAGTATGGATCAGAGCTGTAAGTCTTTTATACTTAAGTCCATAACCCTGGACACCTGGGTGCCCTTACATAATTACATTAAGTAGTAAACAAGGAACACCTGAGCATATTTACCGCAAATACTTGGCAAGATTCTAAGGGGCCCTGACCATTTTTCTATTTTTTCCCCAACAATCCACCCCTTCAGGGCCCCTCGCCGTACAATGTAAGCATTCAGAATTTTCCACGATGTTGCCTTAGCGAGGATAAATGACCCTTACATTCATATAACCTATTGTCTGTCCAATATGCCTTAAGGCTTGTCCTGTCGTTCTGTTCTTTCAACTATTAGCCGCACATGTCTGGTTAGTAGTCATCATTGGTGTAAAGTTCAGTGTATATTCAATAAGTATATTCAATAAGCCAACACATTGGTCACACGAACGTCTGTCTGTATCCAGTTGACTCTGGTGCCTGCAGCCAGAACACTATGGGTGAAAAGACAGAAGGGTTATTGGTACCAATAGGGGGAGTTCTCGCCTCTCTGGTAAGATCCATGCTAGTTTGCCATCCTGGGAAAGGATGGTTGCAGGAATAGGTATCTTACCCGGTTTATGATACCATACATTATCTGCTAGTACTGTTGGATCTGTAGGTTCTATACGTAACAGTATAGGGGAACTCATAATCAGCCATAATAGTACAAATGTGCCCTTTGGAATAGAGCGCTTATCTGTTCCAGGCCATGTTACCTTTACTCGAGGAGGCCCTTGTCACCCAAGGTGAAATTTGTAAGTCTTCTTCTAATTCTTTCCCCCAAGGCCCTATTAGACCTACCCAGCGTATATGAGGGGCGTCTATTCTCCAAGGCCATTCCCATTGTACTGTTTGTCACTATTGTAAACAGGTTGGGGCTGGTAAGAGAATATTTCCATTCTTGCCATATCCTGGCTTCAAAAGCTCATCTCTAGTAGTGACTTGCAGTTGTATAGGTGCTGCAATCCTATGCAACAGAGCTTTCACTGGAGAGGGCCCACCCTTGCAGGGTCTCTCATTTAGAATTCTGACTGTTAGCCATAACTGCTGTGTTCACCCCTTTAGGGATGGGGGTTGGGAAGATAGCCTTAGCCCCTTTTAAATTTTTTTTTATTTTTCCTTGATATACAATGTGGTTGATTATTGTGGCCCATTACCGAAACCGCCCTCCCTCCTCCCTCTCCCCCCTCCCTCCCAACAATGTCCTTTCTGTTTGCTTGTCGTATCAACTTCAAGTAATTGTAGTTGTTATGTCTTCTTCCCCGCCCCTCCCCGGTTTTTCTGTCTGTGTGTGTGTGAATTTATTTATTTATTTTTAGCTCCCACCAATAAGTGAGAACATGTGGTATTTCTCTTTCTGTGCCTGACTCGTTTCACTTAATATAATTCTCTCAAGGTCCATCCATGTTGTTGCAAATGGCAGTATTTCATTCGTTTTTATAGCTGAGTAGTATTCCATTGTGTAGATGTACCACATTTTCCGTAGCCACTCATCCGATGATGGACATTTGGGCTGGTTCCAACTCTTGGCTATTGTAAAGAGTGCTGCGATGAACATTGGGGAACAGGTATACCTTCGAATTGATGATTTCCATTCCTCTGGGTGTATTCCCAACAGTGGGATAGCTGGGTCGTATGGTAGATCTATCTGCAGTTGTTTGAGAAACCTCCATACCATTTTCCATAGAGGCTGCACCATTTTGCAGTCCCACCAACAATGTATGAGAGTTCCTTTTTCTCTGCAACCTCGCCAGCATTTATCGTTCAGAGTCTTTTGGATTTTAGCCGTCCTCACTGGGATGAGATGGTATCTCAGTGTGGTTTTGATTTGCATTTCCCGAATGCTGAGTGATGTTGAGCATTTTTTCATGTGTCTCTTGGCCATTTGTATATCTTCCTTAGAGAAATGCCTATTTAGCTCTTGTGCCCATTTTTAAAATTGGGTTGCTTGTTTTTTTCTTGTAAAGTTGTTTGACTTCCTTGTATATTCTGGATATTAATCCTTTGTCAGATGTATATTTTGCAAATGTTTTCTCCCACTCTGTTGGTTGTCTTTTAACTCTGTTAATTGTTTCTTTTGCTGTGCAGAAGCTTCTTAGTTTGATATAATCCCATTTGTTTATTTTTCCTTTGGTTGCCCGTGCTTTTGGGGTCATATTCATGAAGTCTGTGTCCAGTCCTACTTCCTGAAGTGTTTCTCCTGTTTTCTTTAAGAAGTTTTGTTTCAGGGTGTATATTTAATTCTTTAATCCATTTTGAGTTGACTTTAGTGTATGGTGAAAGGTAAGGGTCTAGTTTCATTCTCCTACATATTGATATCCTGTTCTCCCAGCACCATTTGCTAAAGAGGCTGTCTCTTCCCCAGTGTATAGGCTTGGTGCCTTTGTCAAAGATCAGATGGCTGTAGGTGTGTGGGTTGATTTCTGGATTCTCTATTCCATTGATCAGTGTGTCTGTTTTTATGCCAGTACCATACGGTTTTGGTTATTATAGCTTTGTAGTATAGCTTAAAGTCAGGTAGTGTTATGCCTCCAGCTTTATTTTTTTCTTAGCCCCTTTTTAAAAAGACCATTGTATCGTTCAATCATCCCTACTGCCTTTGGATGATATGGCATATGTAACTTCCACTGAATAGACAACTGGGAAGGCCACTTCTGAACCTCATGTCCAGTGAAGTGGGTTCCATTGTCACTCTCTCTGACTATAGGCTGGCCATAGGTGGCCCTAGGCTATTCAATGCCTTCAGTGTTTACCTGGTGTGAGGCCTTATAAGGCCATACAAACAGAAGACCAGTAGCTGTATCAACAGCAGTGAAGACGTATCTGAAATTCTGACCTTGGCAGTGGTCTGACAAAGTCCACTTGCCATCAAGTCAGGGGCACCCTTCCTCGAGTTATTTGCCCATCTATATGGGGTACTTGGCGGGGATTTGGACTCTCCTGAGCTCATACTGGACAAGCATGACAGGCATTCACTACATCTTCCCATTTGTATTCCATTGTGTAGATATACCACATTTTCAAAGATGGCAGGGCCCATCTTTGAGCTGCCGTCCACATGGTTTTGCTGCCAGCATGCTGCATTCGTCAATGTAACCATTGGACTACATCAGTAGCTGGGTCCTTCTCCAGCCATCTTACCAAGGCATGGGCTTCATCATTTCCTGCAATGGCTAGGGGGAAATGTCCTGTGACATGAAAAAGGGTTACTTCTTTCTCATGCCCCAATTCCTATAACTCTTCCCACATGGCTTGTCCCCACAGGGGTTGGTGGCCTACCATCCACCGTTGATATTTCCAAGTAGAAATCCACAGGGTTAAACCTTTGTGCACAGCCCAGCTGTCAGTATGGATGGTTAATGGTCCAGGCTCATTTTTTATCACCATCCAAACTGCTCTCAGTTCAGTCCACTGACTGCTTTGCCCTGTGCCATTTTCATACCACACGGTATCTGTTAAGGGCTGGACAGCAACAGCTGTCCACGATGCTGAGGGTCCCATGCTAGAGCCATCTGTATACCAAGCTTGCTCTGCGATAGGTCTCTGTCCCTCATGGAAAGGTGTAGTCTCCACCTCCATGGGTAAGGGTTGTGTCAAAGTTTCCTCCATAACCTCTACTGGACCTAGCACAGCTTGCAACCCTTTGGACAGAGGACTTATTGACACAGTGCTTCTTTGTTCTATATATGGTTCCCATTTAGACAGAGTGGGAGTCTGGCCTACACCTGTTTTAGGGCTGGTTGCCCACATGCGCAGCCGATCTAGTATGGGGTATGTTGTCCTTACCAGGACTTTGGCAGTTCTTGTGATAGCTTCAGTGGCCATCAAGGCAGAATAAACAGCTGCTAACTGTTTTTCTATTAGAGAATAGTATACTTCAGCACCCTTCCAGAGCTGAGACCAGAATCTTACAGGTGTTTGGAATTGGTCTTGTCTTTGCCACAAACCCCATGCTAACCCCTCTTGGGTGATATTTACATCTAAATCAAAAGGCTTAGTGGGATCAGCCACTTGTAAAGCCTGTTCTTGCTGTATTGCCCTTTTCGTAGCCCAGTAAGCCTGTTCTACTTCCTCAGTCCAATCCCACAGGGCTCCTTTCTTTGTTAATGCATACAGTGAGCATGCCATTTGGGCCATATGGGGTACAAAAGCTCTTCAATACCCCAGAAGTCCCAAATATGTCTGTAGCTGAGCTACAGTTGTGGGTCAAGGGTATGCCTGTACCTTGTCTACAATAGCTTCTGGGATGACTCTTGTCTTACCTGACCAGACCACTCCTAAGAATTTGACTGACAGCCCAGGTCCTTGTACTTTGGCTGTGTTCACAGCTGACCCATATTGTTCCAAATGGCTTAGCAGCGTTGGAGCTGCCTGGGTTAAATCTGTAAGAGAATCAGAGGTTAACAACACATCATCAATGTAGTGAAACATCATAACCATGCTGGGCTTTGTCCACTTGGCTTGGTCCCCAGCCACCAAATCATGACAGATGGTTGGGCTATGCAGATAACCTTGGGGCAATACTTGAAAGGTCAACTGTCTTCCTTCCCAGCTGAAGGTGAACTGATCTTGGCTATCAGCTGAGATTGGAATAGAGAAGAAAGCATTTGCAAGGTCCAGTACATAATGATAAGTTCCCAGCTGAGCTGTCAGCTGATCTATCCAGTCATGAACTGAAGGCATGACTGCATGCAAAGGAGGCACTACTATTTTTAATTCTTGATAGACTACAGTCATTCTCCAGGTACCATCAGGTTTTTTCACTGGCCATATCAGAGCATTAAATGGGCTATGAGCTGGACGAGTAATGCCAACTTTTTCTAACTCCAATAAAGTGGCACCTATCTCTGCATGTCCTCCCAGTAGGTGATATTGCTTTACATTAACTACACATCTCGGCTGAGGTAACACCTATGGGTCATGCTTAGCATATCTCTGTAACACAGGCTTTATTGTCCATATTTGCAGCCAAAATTCTCCAACTGTTGTTTGCAAGTGCAAACCATAAAGTACATCCATACCCAAGATGTATTCAGCTACTGGGGATATATATACAGTATACACACAAGGGGGCAATTGTCCTATACTTATTGACAGTGACATAGCTTTGACTTCAATAGCATGTCCTCCATATCCATCTATACAAACTGTGGCCCTTGGAAACTTATCAGGATTGCCATATACCAGGCTACATTCTGCACCTGTATCTACCAATGCCAAAACACACTGCACATTTGTCCCTGACCAGTGTATTGCCAATTAAACGTGAGGCCTCTGGTCCTCACCCGCCCTCAAAAGACGAGTACCTTGGCCCACTCCCTGGTTGAACTGGAACGTTTCGTCCGCCTCCTTGGAAGCAATCAAAAAATCCTTTAAGTCCACTGAGTGCACTTTGCTACGTGTTTCCAGATGTTTGGTGAAACGCTGTTCAGGGCACAATTGCTGCCACAAAGCAAACAGAACTGCATTTGACTGCCGGTCAGTTTTTGTTTTATCAACCCCTGCTGCAAGCAAGCCAAGCCACATCTGCTTACAGCTAGTCTCACTTCGTCCCTTTGGGATAAGATCCTGAGCATTTCTTGGGGGTTTGGTCTTAGCCACCTTCTGGACCGCTTTTGCTTGTCTCCTATCCTCTACTTCACCCAGGCTGGCTATCGTGGTCATTACTTCATGTATAGGATGACCAATGTACGGGGCCAGTATGGCCATCAGTGACCCAAAGGATGTTGATGGGGCATTCTGCAGCACTATGTCTCTCATGCTGCCTGTAAAACTTTCATCGTCTGGGCCACAGGTGTTCACATTAGACAGACTGCCTCATCCCCAGCTCCCAAATTATTTGAACTAAGTCAGTATATGTTTGCCATTTATTCACAGTCTTGGGCAGTTCTCCAGCATTTGCCCACACTATTCAGGCAGCTGCACTCACGCATTCCATTAAGGAGTGATTACCTGGCCCTTGTGCATATCTGCAGCTATTCTGTAGCCGCTGCCTCAGGGATGGGTGCATGGTGATGGAGGCCAATTTTTCCATCTCCTCACCAGAGCACATCACACTATCCATACCTAGATCCCATAACCACAGCAGCCAAGCAGCCAGGGGATCCCCCTGTTTCTGCTGGAACCATCTCCCTAAATCAACTAATTCAACCTGGGTATACAGGACATAGGTAGTGAATTCAGTCACCTGTGGATCACCCACCAGTTGTCCACCTGGTCCTATAGGCTGCTCATGTTTCAGTTTCTGGTGCACAACAGGTCGTGCCTGGAGACGCATGGTCTCCAACTCACCAATGCGTTTGTCGTTCTTCCAGGTGTGAGAGGCAGGGGTACCCAGTTGCAGCACGTCATCCTCCAGACAAATTATCCGTGCTTCCAAAAACTCTGCTTTCTTCTTTAAATCTCAATTTGTTTGTATCATAGTGAGCAGTAGCCAGGCTCCGGTCAGCAGAAAAGTGGCCACTGGGCACCACATACTCAAGGATAGCCACATTTCCTCCCCCTCCCAAGGGGCTTTCCGAGGTCGCACTGCTTCATGGAGTGCCTGGTCTATGCTGACTTGTAGTATAGTAAGCAGCAACCAGATCCCAGTCAACAGGAAAGTGGCCAGAGGGCACAACATATTCAGGAGTAGCCACATTTCCTCCCTCTCCAAGGGACTTTTGGCTCCTGTACCTGCTGAAATATCCTGCTAACTATGCCAATTATAAAGCTAGGGCTTACAGACCCCTCAAGTCTATTACACAGACTGGGTCACAAACCATCCACACACAGGTCTTTGAGCTAGGTAACAGGAAAGAAAGGTCCTGGGAGCCGTGGGTATAGAAAAATGAATGGTTTTTTTCAGATCTAGGAGCAACTATCCTAGTGGCTTCTCTGAGGTTCTGAGAAGGACTGTGGATCAGAGCTATTAGTCTCTTATACTTAAGTCCATAACCCTGGACACCTGGGTGCCCATACACAATTACATTAAGTAGTAACAAGGAACACCTGAGGATATTTACAGCCAATGCTTGGCAAGATTCTGAACATCTGAGGGGCCCTGACCATTTCCCTATTTTTTCCCAACAAAGAGGATTTTAAAAAGGGATACAAATTGGCAGACTAATTGGTGATGGATTGAAAAGGGAACATGACTTATCTCAAATGTTCTTTGGTGAAGGAGACTTCCTATACTCTCCTCTAGGATTATGATTTTTACCAAGAATGTCAGATTTGTATGACTTTATTTTATTTAAAAGTAAAAATGTAGATGTTATTTTATGTAACTTACAGCAAATGATCTGACTGGAAGCAAGACTGATTTGAATAAAATGTCTAAGATATCTAAAGTTTGGGGAAAGAAATTTCCTTATGAGAAGTTTTATGGGGGATTATCAATTATCTTCTTTCAACTAATAATTTAAGAATCTACAGGAGAAAGCATCTTTCATGGTAGAATAGAATTTGATTTTTAAATGATTATTTTCCTAAACTCCCTTCAGATGCAAAGAAAGGTGATTTACTTGATTTATTTAATCAACAAATATTTACTGAACACCTAGACTCTCTTGTAGAGCTATGGAATCAGTTGTTAATATAAGAACCTTGCTTTGGTGGGGAGGAGACAGTTGGTAATCAAGAAAACAAACAAAATAATTTCATTTAGTTGTGACTTCTATGAAGATGATATGGCAGAAATGTGATAGAGAAGACTGGGCAAACTGGCCTGTTGTCTGTTTTATAAATAAAGTTTTATTGGAATGCAGCCACTCCTACTAAGTATTGTTATGGCTGATTTTGTGCTACTCGGACAATAGTTGCCACAGAGACTTTATGGCCCATAAAGCTGAACATATTTGCTGTCTGGCCTTTTGCAGAAAATAATTTTGCTGATCCCTGGGATAGAAAGTAACCGGGGGATAAGTACTTTAGATCAGGAAGGAAGATCTTTCTGTGGATGTGGCTTTTGAGTTAAGACCTGAAGCATGAAAGGGAGCCAGGCATGGAAAGATCTGGGAGTGCACACAATGGAAACAAATTTCAGAAGCCTGGAGGCCTGAACAAGCTGGGTGGCACTTATGCTGTAAACAGAAAGAGGGCCTGTGTGGCTGGAGCATGGAGAGCCTGGGGAAGTGTGGGATAAAGTAGGATAAAAGAGACAGGCAGGGGCTAGATAATGTGGAAGAATTTGGATGTCATTTTAAGGCAGAGATAATTCATTGGAACATTTTAAGCAAGGTGATCAGATGATATAATTTACATTATAGAAAGATATCTCTGGTTGCTGAATGAAGAATGAAACTAGGAGTAGGTTTGTGTTTTAGTCTGTTTTGTGTTGCTATAACAGAAATACCTGAGACTGGGTAATTTATAAAGAACAGAGGTTTATTTTGCTTACAATTCTGGGACAGCTGCGTCTGGCACAGGCCTCAGGTTGCTTCTACTCATGGTGGAAAGTGGCAGGCAGCCAGTGGGTACAAGCAAATTATGTAGTGAGAGGAAGTGAGTGAGCAAGAGAGAGAGAGGGAGAGAGAGCTCCAGGGACCTATAAACAACCAGCTCTCATGGGAACTAATAGAGCGAGATCTGACTGAGGACCCCCACCCTTCAGAGAGAGCATTAATCCATTCATGAGGAATCTGCCCCATGACTCAAACAGCTTCTAGTACTGCCACATTAGGGATCAGATTTCCACATGAGTTTTGGAGGGACAACACATCCAAACTCTATCAGTCTGGAAGAGAAAAAGGACAGGAGTCCTGTCAAGAGACCATTATAATACTTCAGGTGAGAAATCATGGTGGCTTAGATGGTGTGATAACAGTCAAGATGGAGAGAACTAGTAAAATTGTGATATATTTTGGAGGTAGAGCTAACAGGAGGATAAAATGTGTGATTTGAGAGGAAGTAAAGAATCAAGGACGACTGACTGCAAGTTTTTTAGCATTCTGTTTACTGAAATGGGGGAAACTGGGAGAAAAATAAGCATGTTGAGGAGGGGAACTGAAAGTCCTGTTTTAGATCTGTAAGTTCAAGATGTCTATTGGATATGAAGCTGGAGCTCAGAGAAGAAGTCAGTGTTAGAGATACACATTTGGAAATGATCAGCATAAAGCATGTATGATTGAGATCATGTATGGCTGTGGTTCTTAATGAAGTGTGATTTTGCCCCCCGCCCCCAGGGGTCACTTGACAATATCCAAAGACATTTTTGACCATTAGGAGGTGGGAGGAGGGGGAGTGGTGATATTAGTATCTAGTGGGTAGAGGACAGGGATGCTACTGAGCAACCTGCAATGCAAAGGAAATACCCCACAACAAAGAATTTTCTCTTCTAAAATGTCTACAGTGCAGGTTGAGAAACCCTGACGTAGAGTGGAGGTGTTTTATGTTAGAGAAACTTGTACATTTATTGATGAAGTTATAATGGGTTATATATTCCTTCCTCCATCATTTCTAAAGATCATTGAATACATGAGCTGATATATTACAGTGAACCTGCAAATTTTGACTGGATCTGCTGAAACAAAAATTATAAAAATGAGGAAGAAAGAAAAAATTCGCAAGAGTTTGTGGTTTTTCTTTTTAAGGTGTTTCAAGTTGTAGGTTCCAGATTTGTACTTTCCAGTATAGTAGCCACCAGCTACATGTGGTTAATTATATTTAAACTTAAATTAAATTAAAAATTCAATTCCTTAGTTGTACTAGCCATATTTCAAGTGCTCAGCAGCCACATATGGTCTGTAGCTACCGTATTGAGAGCATAGATATAGAATATGTCTATAATTATAGTAAGTTCTACTGAACAATGCTGTTTTAGACATTCAGATAACAGTTGACATTGAATTATACTTTTTTTATTTCTTGTATTTGTGTAGAAATTAAATTATTTTGTATGACAGCATTAAGATTCTCAAATGTTTATGTCTGAAAACTTTTTTGTGTTACAACTCTTCTGCATTGTAAGTACTATCTAGCCTCCACTAATACCTTTTATGCATTTAAAAATAATACTTTGTAAAAATCCACAAAAGGAAATAGAGACAACCATTGAGTACCCATATGTATTTGTCATCTTGGTTTGCATAACAGAATACCATAGACAGGTGGCTTAAACAACAGAAACGTATTATCTCATAGTTCTGGAGGCTAGAAGTAGGACATCAGTGTATTAACCCAGTTGGATTCTGGTGAGGGGTCTCTTCCTGGCTTGCAGACAGCTGCCTTCTTGATGTGTGCTCATATGGACTTTCCTCTGTGAGTGCATGTGAAGTGAGGGTAGAGCACAAGCTCTCTGGTGTCTCTTCTTATAAGGGCACTAATTTTATCATGAGGGCTTCACCCTGATGACCTCATCTAAACCTCATTACTTCCCAAAGGTTCCATCTCCAATGTCATGACATTGGGGGTTAGGGCTTCGATGTATGAATTGTGGGGGTGGGGAGATGGGGAAAAAACATTCAGTTGATAACACCGTAATTCTACTATCCAGAGGCAACCACTGTAAGCATTTGGAAATATTTCTTTCTAGTCTTTGTTGTACACACAAACACACATGCACACACACCCACAGAGTTATGCGTTGCTTAATGATGGGGATATGTTCTAAGAAATGTGTCATTAGGCAATTCTGTCATTGTGTGAACATCGTAGAGTGTGCTTACACAAACCTAGATAGTGTAGCCTACTACAACCTGCTATGTGGTATATCCTATCGCTGCTAGGCTACAAACCTGTACAGCATGTTACTGTACTATCCTGTAGGCAATTGTAACACAATGGTAAGTATTTGTATATATAAACATATCCAAGAATAGAATAGGTATAGTAAAAATATGGCATAAAAGATAAAAAAACATACGGCACACCTACATGGGCAGTTACAACGAATGGATCTTGTAGGACTGGAAGTTGCTTTGGGTGAGTCAGTGAGTGAATGCAAAAGCCTAGGATGTTACCATACACTACTGTAGAATTTATAAACACTGTACACTGATGCCACACTAAATTTATTTTTAAAAAGTCCTTTCTTCAGCAATCAATTAATCCTAGCCTATGGTAACTTTTTTACTTTATAGACTTTAATTTTTTAAAACTTTTTAACTCTTTTGTAATAACTTAGATTGAAACACAAACACACTGTATAACTATACAAAGATATTTTCTTTCTTTATATGTTATTCTATAAGCTTTTTTCTATTTTTAAAATTTTTATTTTATGTTTTTACTTTTTAAACTTTTTGTTAAAAACTAAGACACAAACACACACATTAGCCTAGGCCTACACAGGTTCAGGGTCAACAATATCACTGTTTTCCACCTCCACATCTTGTCTTTAGGGGCAATAATACACACGGAGCTCTCATATCCTATGATAACAATGCCTTCTTCTGCAATATCTCCCAAAGGACTTGCCTGAGGCTCTTCTTGAGGAGGTGTCTCTCTTTTCAGAAATATGTCCATGGTTTGTTTGTTTTTTTCATCATAGGTTTCCTTGTAAGCAAATAATGTACCTCTTTATTAATGAAAACCTTTTGATGTTGGGGTTCATGTTTTCAGACTTTCAAAGGGCTTGTTCACGTCTGCAAAAGCTTCTGCTAACCCTTCACTGTGACTTTTCTTGGCAGTTCTTCTTTTTCTTGTCCTGCAGTTTTCTTTTCTCTTGCCTCTTCTTTAGCTATTGTTTCCTGTTCCAATCCAACAACTCCTAATTAGTCAATTCCTCAGGAACCACCTCTAGGAGCCCCTCAATATCATCCTCATCCACACCCAGCTTAAAATTGTTTGCCATCTCAACCACAGCCCTGTTGATTTTTGCAACCTTTTCATCTTTGGCAAATCCTTTGAAGTTATGGATAAACCTCTTGAGTGTCTTCTTCCAGATTCCATTTATACACCCCTTGGTGACACTACTCCAAGCCCAAGAAAGGCTCTTAATGCAGTCATACATGTTGTCATCCTTCCAGAATTGCATCAGTGTCTTCTCAGTTGCAGCAGTAAAGTTAAGGTCCTCCTCAGGCCTTAAAAACTGCTATAACTCCTTGATCCATTGGTTGGATCAAACAGGTAGTGTTAGAAGGAAGAAACACCACTTTGATACTGGGATGAAGATTATCAATAAAAGGAGGATGTGCAGGCACATTATTGACAATAAGCAAAATCTTGAAAGGTATGTTATGCTCCAAACAGTACTTCTCCGTTTCACTGGCATAGCACTTAGAAGGGCATCTTGGAAAGGAGCTGGGCCATCCATAACTCCTTGTTGCTCCTGCAGGTCACTTGCAGTGTGTGCTCACTGATGTGCTTGAAGGCCTAGGGGTTCTCACTAAACCAGATCACAAAGGATTTCAGTTTGTAGCCTGGAACATTGCCCCAAATAAGATGGTTTTCCTGTCCTTAGTAATCGTGAAACTTGGCACTGACTTGCTTTTCTTATGGATGAAAGTCCTTTCAGGCATCTGTATCCAGAATAAGAAGACTTCATACATATTGAAGATTTGCTCTGGCAAGTAATATTCCTCCACAATCAGCTTATCTAGAATTTACAAAAATTCTTCAGCTGCCCTCACATCTGCACTTGCAGACTCACTACTCACTTTCACATCGTGTAATGAATAATGATTCTTGAATTGCTTAAACCATCTAGAGCTAGCAGTAAATTCAGCATCAGAGTTGGGTCCAGCCTTTCCTTTCAGCATCTCAAACAAACTTTTTGCTTTGGCTGTGATTGTCATGAAAGGCGCTGAGAGGGATGTGCTTCTGTGTCTGGTCTTCAATCCAGGTCATTAGGAGTTTTCTCCATATCTGATATAGGCTCTTCTTGAACTTTTGCTAGCTTCATGGCCTTCGATAAAGCAGATCCTTCAACAGCTTCTGTCACTTTGTTCCTGTTCTTCAAGTGTGTAGCTGTGGTGAAATGGGACATGCCTGACAGGTGAGCAGTAACCACTGATTTTCCACCTTAGTAGTCCTTAACCACTTTTAATTTTGTTTCCAGGTCAATCACTGGACATGGCCTCTTACTGGCAGCACTAGCAGTGGATGGATCCTATACACTGGATGCCATGATTAACAAAATAACGTGAGGTTGCATCATTTTCTCTTGTGCTTGATTTAACCAAGAGATGTGAACACAAAATGCGTGAGACAGCCACTGGTGCAACCCCACATACTGTTTCACAGTAAGTTTTTTAAATATATATAAGTAAAAAGAGTACACTCTAAAATAATGATAAAAGTATAATATAGTAAATACATAAACCAGTAACATAGTCGTTTATTATCATCAGGTATTATGTACTGTACATAATTCTTACTTTTATAAGACCAGCAGTGCAGTGGGTTTATTTACACCAGCAGCACCACAGACACATGAGTATTGTGTTGTGCTGCAACGTTTAGAAGGCTACTACTGTGATGGGTGAGAGGAATTTTTCAGCTCTGTTATAATGTTATTGGGCCACTATCATATACATTGCTGACCAAAATGTTATGAGGTGCATGATTGTGTATGTATGTATGTGTGTGTATGTATATATTTATGTCACAGTCGAGCTAATACTGACTCTCTAATTTTGCATTTTTTCTACTACCTTTATGCAATAACATCAGCATGGTACCATAAAAAAACTTTTAGCATATATCTTTTCTAATGATTGAACAACATTTCATCTTGTATGCTGTCATAATTTATGTTATTGAGCAGTTAGGGTTTGTAGCAGATCACTAGTTGTGCCCCCAAATCTGTTCTCTCCTTCTTCCATGGTAATAAACTTTTAGCTGGGCACATCATTACCTATGTAATGGCTGTATTTTCTGGCCTCCCTTGATGCAGGAATGGCCACACTGACTATGGAATATAAAACATAGTGATGTGTGCAACTTCCATGTCATTTGCTTAAAATGATGTTACTTGCTTTGGACTAATTTTTTCCCCTTGCTGGGTATTAGAGCATGGAAGTCACAGAGACTCAGCATCAGCCAGGAGATGCAAACTATATTCTAGGGAAAGATAGAGCAACAAGGAACCTGGATTTCTGACTTTGTGGAGCTGAGCCACTTCATCAGACCGGACTTCCCTGGCTTGTTACGTAGGAGAAAAATAAATCTCTCTCTTACTGAAGTTCTCTTTATTATAGCAGCTTGTACCTTAATACATAATTTCCAGCTTTTCACCATTACAAATAATGCTGTAGTTACTATGCATAAAGCTTTTTTCTCTGTTTCAAAGTATTGTATTAGAATAGACTCAAAATTAGATTTACTAGGAAATCTAATTTTTATACCTTTAATACTTTTCATGCCTGTAATTTCATATTTTCAAAAGGTATAAAAATGTTGAAACTTTGTATATTTCTTTAATAAAGTCGTTTTCTCAAAAGTGCATATTAACTTTTTTTTCTAGGCTGCCACTGAGGCCCCCACTACCCTCCACTGGGAGCCCTGGGCCCTGGGACCTCCAGACCAGGCTTCACTTCTTTGGGCTGTGCCAGGGTTTTGAGGACCTCTAACAGTATCTTGGTTGAAAATTGGCATCATCTTCCTTGGTCTGCTTTGTTTCTCTGGTGAATCAGGACTGTGAATGGCTTTAATCAGGAAGAAATTCAAATTAGTGTTAATCAGTGTATCCTGATTCAAAAGTTCCTGGATATTGCAAGACAGACAGAATGTTTTTTTCCCTACAAAAAATGTTACAATTATCTCTCAGGAAACCAGAGCAAGTTATCAGAGAGGATGTCTTGGAACTAAGGAATGAATTACAATGGAAAGATGCTCTGGTTAAGAAATATTTGGTAAAAAAAAGGGCACTGGCAGCAGGTGCTGGAAGCCATCATAGGCAGCCCAAAAAAGCCTGCAGAAATTTTTCAAAAGTACTTGGCGTACCTGGCTCAGGCTTCTGCTAATATCCCTGCACGTATAAGGCAAGCACAAAGAAAAGAGCAAAGGGAATTGGCTTAAAAATTATCTCGTGTATCTTGCATGATTCAACTTAAGAACAGGGTTTCATAAGACATTAATTCTTGTGGACACAACAATTTACAAGACTTTGCCCAAGGATGAGATGATTTTAGTTTTCTGCTCCCAACCTAAAATTCTTACCCTATTTTTACAAACTGTTAATTTCTCAGTACTTTCTAAAATAGCTTCAGTAGAATAGCTTTAGTAAAAAAGTAAATTTTTGATCTTTAGTCTGTTACTGTGTTACTTATAGATTCCTTTTCACTGAATTTTTAATTTTTAATTTTTTTGTTTTTATTTTATTTATTAATTTTGTTGGTGGTTGGCTGGTAGGGAGATCCAAACCCTTAGTGTTGTGACACTGTGCTCTAAATGACTGAGCTAACTGGCCAGCCCATTTTTTGCTTTTTATTAACTTGTGTTTTTTTGTGTGACTTTTGATCTCTCTGTATGTATTTTCAGTTGTTAGATTAAATTATATCATCTGAGGAAGAACATTATACTAATATAGGTATCAGAAAATGAGGATTTTGGGCTGGTCCGTGGCTCACTCCGGAGAGTGTGGTGCTGATAGCACTGGGGCCACAGGTTTGGATCCTATGTAGGGATGGCTGGTTGGCTCACTGGCTGAGCATTCTGCTGACAACACCAAGCTAAGGGTTAAGATCCCCTTACCAGTCATCTTAAAAAAAAAAGAAAGAAAGAAAATGAGGATTTTGATTGCAGGCCTTTTGGGATAATTACTCTTATCCCAAAGTGGTGGTGTTGAAAAGTATGTAATTTTGCTGTGTTTATTTCAGGACTTTGAACTACCTCAGGGATAGAAATCTAAACCAGAAATAATTGTGATGATTCTCTCTCAGAATGAAAGTATTTTGTAAATAGCAGGAGGATAATAACATCCTTGTTATGCACTAGTGTTACAGTAGGATCCTTAGGTTGATATGAATTCATTAGTTTTTGGTGGCTGGCCAGTATAGGGATCCGAACCTGTGACCTTGGTATGATAGAGCTGCACTCTAACCAACTGAGCTAACGGCCTGAACTTTTATTTTATTCTTTAAGTGGTGTTTAATGATTTCAGGTGGTCAGTAGGAGAGGAAATATGTTGGGAGCATAATTATGAGAGGTTAAAGCTTGCTGTGATAGTCTCTTTCAGTTTTGTTGTGGATTCTGTTTGTTCTATTTTTGTTTTATTTTGTTTCTGAAATAAATTTCCATTAAGGAAGATTTTTGCTAACAGACAGCATTGATTGTAAAGGACTCCTGGGGTGAGTGGGGGCCAGCAGGACAGTCCCTCAGCTAATTAACCTAAAAAAAAAAAAAAATGAAACCTCAGTGTTTAGGAAAATATTTACCCTCTTTTTATTTTCACTGGTCACCTCAATGCCTATGCTCACTTGATACTGAGAACTACAAAACTGCATTGTTTCTGGCTTTAGTTGGATGAGGTTTTCGTTTCCCTGTTTTATACAGTCTCTCATTAGACATCCTTCTACTCAAAACAAACCCTCCATGTATTATTTTTTGAATGGGCTGCTTCTCTGTGATTTGGTGCCTTTTTTCTTCAGCTTTGAAGACCCCTTTGAAAAGCACACATTGAAATTCACTCTCCATTCCTACTACCTAGTCCTTGAAGCCTCTGAACACTCTTTCCCTTGTTCCCAGAGCACAATACTTTTTATCTCTATTGTGGTACTTTGTTAACTTCCCTTGTAGTTTAGTGATTTGTGTCACTTTTTGTGCCACTTGCTTATGAAAGACAAGCATTATTTCCCTTTGTATATTTAGGGGCCATTCGTTACCTATGTTTTACACTTAATGACCATGTAGTATTCATTTTTGTTTGTGTGTATATATACCATGTCCTCTGTAATTCCCAGTCTAAGGCCAGGTACCTCTGTTAAAAGGTAATAATTATTCACCTGTTTTTTATGTTAGAAATATACATATCCCATCAATGAGAGTATATAAGTTAAAAAAATCTTTTAAAATTTCTACTCAAATTATATCATTCAAGTTTGTTAGTGCTAATTAGAAGATCTGTTTGACTCTATGTTTCTTTATTAAAAACCTAAATATCCTGATTAAATTTTAGACAATCTCTCAGAAATAAAGAGGTACTTGGTGAAAAGATCGAGAACTCTTTTATTTGGTACTTAGTAAAAAAAAAGCAATGTTATCATCAGTTCTTCTTTGAATTTAAATGTTCTTTCAAATAAATAGCCAATTTTAAACAAGTACATAGTCATTTATCTACCAGAAATATCCCAAAGAACTCCTGTTAGAACACCAGGCTAGCTGTATTTCTCATCCTTTTAAAAAACCTATACTAATTTTATGGCTAAAAATACTTATCTTGTCCTTCTTTTGATTATTTTTCCCCTGACAAATTTCTAGTTTAACCAACTATTGATCTTCCCTGATAAGCTGAATTTTCTGAATATTTACAATCTGTTGTGCTGACTTTAATATGTTAACCTAGGTCATCAATGCTGTAATGTTTATCTTGGGGGACATCCCAACTTATTTCTCTTTATCCGAACACCTTACCTAAAAATATTTGAGAAATGGAAATTTTATTTGTAAATGTAACAAAAGTAGGAATTCAATATCAAACTGATTAATATGTATTTGCTAATTTAATATATACAGGTATTAATCAATTACAGCAATAGGTATTAATATATTCTAACACTAAAACTTTATTAACTTGAGTCTGTTGGAATTTCTAATGCTATTAGATCAGGAGATTAAATTCCTCTACAAATCTACTGGAATACTTTCTCTTTTCCTTCAAATTTAAGAAATATGTTTGATTTTTTGCAATTTTTGTTTTATTTTTTATTTTTTAAAAGACTATTTGAAATGGCAAGTTAAACCTTAATTTTAAGTTTAGCATATGTATGGCTGTAGAATGCAATAGTTTGGTGAATTGTGATGATGATTAAAAACAGTGATGTACGAATACAGTATAGTTTCCCACATTAAGAAAATCAGTATTTTTTTTTATTATATCAAAAGTGCATTTAGAGTTGAAATTTTAGTCTTTTAATTTTCTATCCATAAAAGAGACAGAAAATGTTCACCACTCTTTGCAGTATTCATTACAATAAAAAGATAACTTTGGCCATAGCCATGACAGGAACCCTAAATCATTCCATGGCCTAGAATGGTGCTTCCCTGAAGCTGGAGAATGGATCCTGCACAGGAAGCAAAGGAGGGGACACATCCCAGGCAGACCTAGTGCCTCAGCAACCCTGGGCTTGGGCCACGTAAGAGCATTTAGTGAGCCAAGGTCTGAAAAAGGAGGAAACAATTATCTCCCGGGAAAGGGTTATGTAATCTGGAACACCGCAGATTTCTCAGGGTGGGAGTTGAGATTGAAATGTCTCCTAATCCTTGATGAAACAATTCAGTCTGTTTCAAGGACATGCACCTAGGAACATGACTGGCTTCCGAAAACAGTGTTATTCTGGTATTTAGGAACACCCCTGCTGATTGAGCCTGAATCAGGAAATAGGCCTTAATCAATCATATTTCTTGTTAAGGGCTGGAGAACTCATTATACAATAACTCTATTACAACAACAATAGTAATGATAATAAGAGCATTTATTGAGTGCTTACTTCAGTGCAGACACTTAAAATTCATTATATTATTTAATTAAGAAGAATTTTGCTTGACATTAATTTTATGTCACTTCTTCTACCCTGTCAGCTGTGGTTTTACCCAGGATTCTGTCCCAGAATCTGTAGGGGCCTGGATAAGTGTAAGAAAACTCACTTGTAAATAACTAAGTCACAAAAGATTTTATTTTCTATCATTTCCTCTGCATTGTCTTCTTTGGTTACTTTTAAAAATGGTTCAGAAATAGTGTACCCATGTTCATTTCCTGGTTTTGATCATTGTATCACGGTTATGTATGGTGTTAAAATAAGTGAGGTAAGGGGTAGGAGGAAACAATTTGTACTAATTTTGCAAATTTTCTGTAAGTCTAAAATTAGTTAAAAAACAAAGTTGAAAAGAGTTCATAATTTTTTTACTATGAAAATTTTTTTAAATAAAATTTTTAAAAATTTTGTGTCTTACTTTTTATGGCACAAAAGCAATACATGTTCAATATAGAGAACATTTTACATTCATATATGTAAAGAGAAGAAAATGAAAATCCCCTCATTCAACCAGCTAGATGTAGCTGCTATAAATATTTAGATGTAAATTCATTGAGATGTGTGTGTATACAGATATACAGCATGTATGAATTTCAATCACTGACTCCATCTGCAAAGGTAAAACTTTGTTTTTTATTGAACTTATTTTGTCTTAAATCTTCAGTCTGCTTAATGAGAGGTAACTTAATTTATTCACTTCGGGGTACGTCAGTCATTTTAAGTTTAAAGTCATTTAAATTTAGGTTTTAAATTGAATTCCCTTCCTCTTACTCTCTAGAGAGGTTATGTTTGGTCCCCATTTATCTTCTTTTTTAAAAAAATTTATTTTATTTATTGAATCAAAATCGATTATACATTTTTGGGGTTGAACATTGAGCTATGTTGATTAAATCAATATTACTAGCATATATATTGTTACAAATCATAATTATTCTTTATGCCCCTTGTCCAACCTCTCAAAAATATGGAACGCTTCATGAATTTGCGTGTCATCCTTGTGCAGGGGCCATGCTAATCTTCTCTGTATTGTTCCAATTTTAGTATGTGTGCTGCCGAAGTGAGCATAACAATCTCTTTTTTTTTTTTTTTTTTTGACCGGTAAGGGGATCGCAACCCTCGGCATGGTGTGGTTCACATCACACTCAGCCAGTGAGTGCACCAGCCATCCCTATATAGGATCTGAACCCAAGGCCTCGGCGCTACCAGCACAGCACTCTCCCGAGTGAGCCATGGGGCTGGCCCATGGACCCTATTTATCTTCTTCAGGCATCCACTGCTGATATAACTCATCCCACCTCATCAGTGGGGACCAGACTTCTGCTTCTGCTTGCTAGAACCATAATCTGATGCAGGCCTCTGATCTTTACAGTGCTGGAGACTCAGTGGGGACTCTCAAAGGTGTCCCTAAGGCTGTCCATGGGCTTCTTGACAGAGCCACCAAACTCACTGTTACTCCTTTAATGCCCTGGCACGTTTCTGGTTTCTGAAGCTCTCTCTAAGATCTGTAGAATCCTGATGCTACTTTCTAGGAAATGTGGCATAACTTCCTTTTCTTATGGGTTCTCCAGAAACTTTTATAGGCTTTCTATCATCCCTCCCTTTGTAGAGCTTGGCCTAGTGTGATGGCATTCCAGGCCCTTTCTCTGAGAACCACTTAAGGGATTTACTCTGCAAACCCTCCTACCTGTCATTCCTGAAAATTCTCCTCTCCTCCATTGAACTTTATCTCTATCTCCTTTTGGGTGAAAGAAGTAAACAAACAAGTTCTACATCTTCATACTTTCTTCCAGATACTATTAGTTATAACATAAACTTGGAAGTTCTTATATTAAAGCCAGACTTTTGGATATTCAGATTCTTAAAGTTGTTTTTTGTTTGTTTTTGGTTTTTTGCCAAAGGCTTTAAAGTTCTCTTTTGCAAACAAAGTATAAAAAGAATTTCTGAGACAATTGTGAAAATTTGATTATGAATGTTATTAGAAGACACTAAGGATTGATTTGTTATTAATTTTGTTAGATTTGATAATGGCCTTCTAGTTATATACTAACATATCCAGAGTTTTTAAATAAATTAGTGGAGGCCATCATAGGCAGGATGGGTTGGGTAGTGACAGGTGATGTGAGGCTGGAAAGAAGGAGGAAGGGGACAGATCATGAAGAGTCACACATGTTATTCTTGGATTTCATGTTCACCAGATGGAACAGGGGAGTGACATTAATTTGCATAAAGGGGGGCAGATGAGAAAGTGTATTTGTGACTGGGAAGTAGGTGGCTGGAGGAATTTTGGATTCCTTCCCCTTCCTCATTACCCATACCCAAATCTATCAGCACACCCTGTTGACTCTCTTAGTTTCATCACTTTCCCACTCCAAGCTACCATCATCTCTTACCTGAACACAATAGTTTCTTAATTAGCGATTATTTCTGTTCTTGTTCTCTATAATCCGTTCTCCACAGAGCTGCCAGAGTGAATTTTTTAAAGCCTAAATCAGATTGTTATCCTCCTGCTTAAAACATTCAGAGGCTTTCCATTACAGTTAAAATAAAATACAAATTCTACCATAGACCATAAATTGTTATGTAATCTGGTCCTTATCTTCCCTAAAATCCTCTTTGTGCCACTCTTCTCCTTACTCAGCAGTCCAACCACACAAGCCACCCTGCAGTTCTTTTTCTAGTTACAAATATTCATTTTTCAGAAAACATTATCTAGTGTAATAGTTCTCAACTTGTAATTGTTATAACATTTTAATCAAACTAGTACAAATTGCACTTGGTTTTTTAAAAGAAAAAGAATAAAGAATGATTAAAAGAGCGTTAAAATTCAACTGCTGGTCCTGACAATGTGAAGTGTTGACTTTAGTCAATTTCACTTCATTCAATCTACCTTCTTTAACCATTGGACAGTCTTTATTCACAGATCTGAAGTCTTGAAAGAGCCACGTTCTCACATCTTGAATTTTATCTTTCAGTCTAAGAGCTTGGCATCATTAATTTTATACAGAAAATATTATCAATCTGGACATTTTTCTGGCATATTCTCTAAGATCTTATTTAGAATCTGGCACACCCAAAATTGAACTGCATTGTTATTTGCCTTATAATACTTCAAGAAGAAAGTGAAATAATTAAAATAATTTGAAATGCCATTGTCTTCATCTTCCTCCTCAACTTCCTTCTGTTTAGTGAAATGAAGTAATAAATTGCTTCAAATTCTAGTGCTCAATCCACTGCTGGTTCATGGTCACAGATCACCATAATTTATTTAAGATAATAAACAAATTGCCTCTTGAAAATCTGTTTTATTGACCACCTTTCCTACTCTGTTGGTGGGAGTGTAAACCGGACCATTCCAATGTGACATTCATCACATTTACACATTTCCTCTCTGAGCCAGCAATTCTTTCCGAGCTCTGGCGCCACCACCGGCTTCCTAGCCTGGTGCAGCTGCTGTAGCAGGGTTTTTTTTTTTTTCTTTTTCTTTTTATTGAAACGATTGTACATATCTGTGGGATACAGCGTTGAATATCAATGCCTGTATGAGGTATGAGATGCTCAAATCAGGATAATTACTATAGTTATCAAAATACGGAACGCTTGTGTCATTCTTGCACGGGCCAGCTAATCTCTGTATGGACTATACAGTTTTAGTACACGTGCTGCCTAAGCGAGCAGCACCACAGCAGATAAAAGGCCTGCTTCCTGGGCTGCAGCTGCAGCGTCCCAGAGGCCCACGGTCCTGAGGCCCAATTCCCCCTCCAGTCACCTCCGACTCCGGAGAGCCCGCCTCGGAGCGCCCCCTGCATTTCCCCGAGGAAAACAAGCTCCTTCCCGCCTTTGCTGGGTCAGCCACGTGCCTACGGGGAAGCTGGTCCCGCCCACTATTGCCAGCAATTGCCAAAGAAGTTAGTTATGCTGCAATATTTTATGGCTTTCCTGTGCTAAGAAATTAAAATTTTCCCTAAACACAACAAAAGAGGTAGAGGGGGGATTCTGCAATCTGAATTCCAGTTAAGATTTTCTGCACTCTGTGTCTAACAGATAACGCTAATGAGGCTTAAAATGAAACATTTAAGCGTAGGGCCTCAGGGCTCACCACAGGGAATGAAGGAAAGTATCTCGCTGCTAGTGGAAGACCCTAAGACATATGATGAAAAAATGAGAGGCAGGATGAGAAAGGGGTGAAGAATGGGGCTGAGTCTCAGGACGCGAAGGAAATAGCAGAAAGGAGAGCAGAAAGGAGAGGTGTCTCTCTTCGTTGAGGCAGGGAATCAAACAGAGAACGCCAGCACCGTGAGCACAACAGTGATCGCACTCCTGGGGCCGCGTGGCTTTCCCGCGCGCCCGCTTTGGGGGCGGGGAAGAACCCGGATGGGATCTTCCTTTCAGCCGGGACCTCCCCCCACGGGCTTTGAATCGCAGCGCGGGGCGGAGTTGCCCTCCCTTCTGTACCCTGATTGGTTTGTCTCCGCAGGCTCCTCCTCGCGATTGGACGTTCCCAGTGCCATTTACAGAGCGACGCTAGTCTCGCAGATCGTTGCAAGAAGGAGACGGCGTCGACGTCTGACTACACTCGCGGCGTCTTACCTTTCGGTCATACGGTCTTGAGCCGGCGGTCGGAACCTGTCCCAGGCTTGTGGGTAGCGGGACCTTGAAGGAGGCGTCTCGAGAACTGTCCGGGCGCGCCCAGGCGTTCCTCTCATCATCCCATTCAGCGCCATGTCCTGGATGTTCAAGAGGTGAAGGGGGCGGAGGGGGTGGGGCTCTTGGGCTAACCGCCTGGCGGCGTCTGCAAATGAACCTGACCTTCCCCGCCTTCCCCCCGCGTTCCCAGTGCGATTTGTGCAGCTTGTATTCGTTCTGCTTGTCTCTCATGTGGCCGCGGGAGAAATAAATGCATTGTCTTGAGAGGCGAGGAGAGGTTCCTTGGGCTGGTCTCGTGCCAGGGCTTTGGGAAATCTTTGTCACGGACTGTGGGGGGCCTGGGGCTCAAAGCTTTCTGTCCCGTGCTTTATTCAGCAAATCATCCATTAGATGCGTACTGTGCGCTAGGCTTTTTGGTGGAATAGGGGGTTGAGTAAGACAGCTCTTGTCCCCGAGTAGCTCACAGTTTATGTGCATGCACGGAGGTGCAAATATTTGCACAGGATCTAAAAAGAGGTATGTGCGACCTGCGAGGAAAACGCAGGGCAAATAGCGAGCGTTTGTCCTTAGGAGAATAAAAACTTCCTAGAAGCCTCCAAAAGACTTCCCCTTACTTTTCATTGTCCAAATTGGTTTTCATGCCCATTCCTGAGACAGTTATCCGTAAAGGGATTGGAGTTATCCTTAAACCAACAAGGGGGCGGGCTAGGAGTGGCTTGAGGTCAGCTTCCCATGATGGCATGGTTTGGATACCTAATAAGTGTTCTGTTCGGAGGGTATTAAAGTAGTGGATGTTGGTTGTATTACCTGGAAAGTTATAAACAGCTTTATCTGTAAAATAGTTCTATTTTTGCAAGTCTCTTCTAGCTCAAACCCCATTGAAATTTTGTCATGTAATTTTAGTTACAGACATTAACATACATTTCAATTTAAATAGATTTTCATTAGGAAAGAGACTTTTCAATCCTTACTAGGTTTTACATTTTCATTACCCGTGAGGGTAGAAAAGCCAATATTGAACAAGTAGCGTTCCTCCTGAAAGCCTTCCCCACTCATTCCGATTCCTGCTTTATCCAGAGTAACTGTTAATCTGTTTATGGTGATTCCCACATAGGATTTCATTTGCTGAAATAAAGCTTGAGAAAACTATTGGCCTATAAATACTGGTAAGGTCTTTGATAAATACTTGGTTAAATATTGCATTGTTGTCCCTTGTCTTTTTTTTTTTTTAAATAGAGATCCTGTTTGGAAGTACTTGCAGACGGTTCAGTATGGAGTTCATGGAAATTTTCCACGCCTCTCTTATCCAACTTTCTTTCCACGTTTTGAATTCCAAGATATTATCCCTCCAGACGACTTCCTAACTAGTGATGAAGAGCTAGATTCAGTTTTATTTGGAACTTTGAGAGGTCATGTGGTCGGACTACGCTATTACACTGGAGTAGTGAGTATAACAGTAGATATTAAGTTAAATTGTGATATGTGTCTGGTATTAACCTGGAAAATAAGAGAATTAGAACGTGATTTGTGTAATTAATATTTATTTTAAATACTTGAAATTTATGTAGGCAAGAGATAACAAATAAATGCCTGAGCAGTTTTGACTAATTTTCTTTTACATTTTTAACGTGCTTGCAATAAAAAGCACTTTTGCCTGCAGTTTCATCCGATCCCTACAATAACTCTGAGATAGGCCATGTATTATCTCTTTTCTGTAGCTGAGGGACTGAAGCTCTGGAAGGTTAAAAAATTTGCCCAAAATGTACAGATACTATGGATAGATTTGGGAAATGACTTCTAAGTCTAGAATTTTCTCCTCTTCTGCCCCTCAGCACATTTCTGCACTTTAATATTTTTAATTTAGGAAGATCAGCCTCCTACTAGATAAAGGAATTGTATTAGAGGTATAATAGACATCTCTATTATTTTTAGGTTCTTTTATTTTTAGGTTCCTCCCCCCCTTTTTTTGGTAATAAGATTGTCTCCCACCTTTTCTTTCTTGTCTATCATTCTGTATCTATTTTCTGCGTTGTGTGTGAGAAAGAGAAATAAACAGATTGAGAGTATATATAAATTCCTGTTGTTGGTAGTTGCCTTGTTATGGTCATCTAGCATGTCTCTGTGTTATTTGGATATATACCTCACATTTTATTTATTATGAAAAGTTTCAAATATGCATGAAAATAGAGAGAACAGTGCCATGAACTTTCATATATTCATGATCCAGATTCAAGTTAACAAGTTTCCACATTTGCTTTATCCCTTTTCTTTCTTTCTTTTGTCCTTTTGTACTAAAGCAGATCTTATCGTTTTACATTCATGTAATTCAGTATGTATCTCTAGAAAAATTTCTTACATGTCATTTTCATACTTAACAAAATTAATAATAATTCCTTATTGCATCTAATAACTAATCTATAATTGGATTTCTTTGGTTATTTTAAACATGTCTTTATAGTTTTTGTTTTTTGAATCAGTATCAAAATAAGGCTCATTCAGTATCTTTGGTTGTTACAGGTCATAATACTACCCCCTCCCCGCCCGAAACCCACTCCTTGCCTTGTTTCATGTTTCATGTTATTGATTTGTTGCAAAAACCAGGTCTGTTTTATGGACTCTTCTAGATTTGTTAGTTGTACCATTCCCCCGTACTTTTTTTTTTAATGTTGAAACTTGTCAAGTCATTTTTTTGGTTGTCTGAAGCATGTTCTGCAGGAGGTTCCTTGGGAAACATTTCCATGTTCTGAGTTTTTCTAGTTTTTAATTCTCCCATGTTTTCTTTACATTGGAGTTTCTCACGTTGTTTTGCTTGCCCTGGAATGTGTTGTCTAAGAGATTCCTTAGGAAGGAACAATATTTCCTAAGTTCTTTTATGTTCATAATTGTGATGTTTTATACTTGAAGGTTAGTTTGGCTGAATATAAAATCCTTGGACCGTATCCTCCATATCTTAATATTGCATAAAATGTTGTTGATGAGAATTCTGATGTTGATATGATTTTCTCTCCCACTTAAGTGAATTGGAATTTATTTTGCCTGGATAACTAATGATATTTTTCCTTATCTTGAAAGTCTGGCAGTTTCATTAGCATATTGTCTTAGTGTTGACTGTTCTGTAAATTCATTTTCTTCTATTTTAGAAAATTTTCTGTAATTATAGTTTTGCATGTTTGCTTTTTACCAAAGCTTGTTTTTCTTTTTCAGGGACTTCATTCTTTCCATTGCTATATTAGATCTCCTCTGCTTTTATGTCTATTACTTCCTCTGAAATTCTTTTTATCGTAATTTTTCGCTTTTCTATGCTTCATCATTTATTTCACTTGCCATATTTTTCACAAGGTCTGTTCACTTTTGTGTTCTTTCTACTGTAGTCTTTAATTTTGAAATGTTTTTTCTTTTTTTTCCTAAATCTTTCTTGAAATCAGTTCTTATTTCATTTCTATCTGTTCTTTAACCCTTATATCCATTTTGACTTTCCTACTTCAGATTTGTGCTGTTTTTTCAAAGCTTACATTGTTTTCAAAATTATTTTATTCCACTGTGAAATGTTAGGTTATGGTTTTTACTGAACGTGGAACAATCACTATTTGTTCATCTTAGAATAATCTCTGTGACACTGGTAAACTAATAGAAATGTGTGCTGATTAAAAGTAATTTTCACAGTATTTTTATTTTTCAAAATGTATATTACTCATTTTATAAATAATACGTGTTTATTATTTTAAAATTGCTAAAAAGCACTAAATCCTTGTAAAGTCTACCATCCAGAGCCATAACTTATTTATTTTGTATCTTCTACACTTATTTCCATGAACATATGCATGTAAATTGAAATAATATTATGCCTATTCTGATCACTTTTCTTTTCCTCTTAGCAAAATATTAGGAATATGTTTTCATGTCAATACAAGTCTGTATTCTACTTTTAATTTCCTTATTGATGGACATTTTGGAGTTGATTGCTATTATGAAAAAATATTGTAATAAAAATTGAGTTATTATCATTGCATACTTCTCTCATTTTAACTATTTTCAACTTCATTAAGATTTGGTTTACGTATGCTAAAATGCACATATTTTAATTGTACAGTTCCTAGAGTTTTGACAAAAATGTATACCTGATAATCACCACCCCAATCAAGATATAGATCACCCTGAAAATATTCATCACCCTGAAAGTTCTCTTGTGTACTATTGTGGTCTTTTTTCCCTGCTCTTGCCTTATTCAACCATCAGTCTGATTTTTATCACTGTAGATTAGTTTTGTATGTTCTAGAACTTTACATACATTGAATCATACAGTATGTACTAATTTAAGTCTGGCTTCTTTCACTCAGCATGATTCAGGTACTTTTGGTGTCAGTTTTAGTTATTTATATTTTTAAAGGAAAGCATCCATTGTATTTAGATTTTCAGATTTATTCCCATAGAATACAATCTATGTACATAGTAATCATTTATACTTAAAAATATTTTATTTGTGTTTAGGGATATATTCCTGTTTTCATTAAATGTGTTATGTATTTGTTTCTATTATTTTTTATTGATTAATCTTGATAGAGATTTATCCGTTCCATTTATTCTCAAGTAATATCTCGGATTTTAAAAAATTCTTAATTCAGTAATTTCTCTTTTATATTCTGTTATTCTTCTTTCCTTAGGTTCATTTTTTGTTTGTTTTTAAATTCATGATTGGAGCACTTCATTTTAATCATATTCAATAATAAATTCTTTTAATGCTTCAAATGTTCTATAAAGTATTACTTTGGTTATATCTCCTAAGTGTTGTTATATAGTATTTGCATTGCTCATTTTTAACTATTTGGTGGTTTTTTTTTTTAAGTGTTGCATAGTATTTGCATTGCTCATTTTTAACTATTTGGTGGGGTTTTTTTGGTGTTTTAAAAAACACCAAAGCTTATGGTGAAATTTTTTATTTCTTGACCCGTCAAAGACTTTATTTTATAAAAGGTAGTTTGTTTCTTTTTCTACTGTAAAATACTATTATGGTTAGTTTTAATTCTGTCTTTGTTATTGTCTTCATCTTTTTGTTTTTCTTAATGTGTCCTCCTTTTGTCTTGCTGCTTGGACCATGTTTTCTTTATTATAGTTGTCAGTATTTTGGTCCATATGTATTCTATTTAAAATTATTCTAGTAATTAGCTGTTATTTGTAGTAAATGACAATTACCTAATTTTTTTAGTTGACAAATCCGTTTTATGACAGATACCTAATTTTAATTAATGATACTTTATTATAGTAAATGACCATTATCTAATTATATTATTTGAGATGAAATTCTCAAAAAAGGTTAGTTTTTTGCCATGCTTTGTTTGGCCATATATTTTCTAGGATTTGCATAATCTAGTTTAAAGATGATCATGCTGTATGCAGTGGCAGAGGAAAGGTGGACTGGAAGAGAACAGAGATATGCCTCACAGAATATCTCCATAGGGCTAGAGGGGATATCTGTGTGATACTCTGGTTGGTTCAGGCTGTAGTCTCAAGTCAGTAGACAGATGCTGGAAGAGGTTAGAATCAGCTTTCCTGTATCTTTTCAGGAAATTTTAAAGATTGAGATATTTCACATATCATAAAATTCACCATTTTTAAAGTGTACAGTTGGGTGGTTTTTAGAATATTTATAAGGTTGTGCAACCATCCACACTGTCTAGTTCAAGAACATTTTCATCACTACTAAAAGAAACTCCATACCCATTTGTAGTCACTTCCCTTTACCCCTTTCCCTAAGTCCCTGGAAACCACTATTCTATTTTCTGTTTGTATGGATTTGCCTGCTCTAGACATTTAATATAAATGAAATTGTAAAATATGTGGCCTGTGGGTCTGGCCTCCAGTATTGCCTTCTATTGTGTTACAGGTGTTTCCTAGTGTACCATTTTAATTCCTTTTTTTTTTACTATATATTTTGGATTGTTTTCTTAGTGGTTGCCTTAGGGATTACAATTAGCATCTTCATTTATAAGAATCTGGTTTGTTTTAGTGCCAATTTAATTTCAATAGTATATAAAAACTTTACTTCTCGATAGCTCCATCCTGCTCCCCTCCTTTGTGCTGTTCCCATATAAATTACATCTTTATATGTATTGTATGCTCATCAGAGATTTATAACTTGTTTTATGTACTTTTAAATCAGAAAAAAATTACAAAAAATACATTTATACTGCCATTTATATTTACCTATGTAATATTTACCTTTACCTGTGCTCTTAATTTCTTCATGTGAATTCAAGTTACTGTCCAGCGTCCTTTGATTTCAGCCTGAAAACCTTCTTTTAGTCTTTCATATAGGTCAGGTCTGCTACTGATGGATTCTCTCAGATTTTTTTTCCCTGGGAATATCTTAATTTCTCCTTCATTTTTGGAGAGTATTTTTGCCAGATATAGAATTCTTGGTTGAATTTTTTTCTTTTGAGCACCTTGCCTTTTGGCTTCTATGGTTTCTGATGAGAAATCAGCTGTTAATCTTATTGAGGATCCCTTGTATGGGATAAATTGCTTCTCTTGTTCCTTCCAAGATTCATTCTTTCAACAGTTTGATTATGATGTATCTGGGTGTGGGTCTCTTTTGAGTTTATTTTACTTGGAGTTTGTTGAGCTGCTTATATGTGCAGATTAGCAGATTAATGTTTTTCATCAAATTTGGGAAGTTCTTGGCCTTTATTTCTTCGAATATTTTTTCTCCTCCTTGCTCTCTTCTCCTTCTGGTACTCTCACTATGTGTGTGTTGGTGTGCTTCATGTTACGGATCTCTGAGGCTCTGTTTATGTTTTTCTATTTGTTTTCTGTTCCTCAGATTTTGTATTCTCAATTGACTTATCTTCAGTTTTGCTGATTTTTTTCCTTCTGTGTACTCAAATCTGTGGTTGAGCTTCTCTGGTGAATTTTTCACTTCAATTACTGTAGTTTTTGACTCCAGAATTTCTATTTGGTAAGCCATGATACTCATGTCTTTAGTCATGAATTCTTGTGTATAAAGAAATGGTTTGCTTTAGGCCTTTGGACATATTTAAAATAGTTGGCTTAAATTATTTTTCTAGTATGTGAATATCTGTACTTCCTTAGGGACAATTGATAGTTGCTTTCTAGAAACCATACTTTCTAGTTGCTTTGCATGGCCTATGTTTTTTTCTTGAAAAATGAACATTTTGAATACTGTGGCAACTCTGGGAATCAGATTTTCTTCTCTTCCCTGGGTCATTGTTGCTGATTTTGGTAATTGGTGTTTTTTAGTGACTTTTCTGAATTAGTTCTATTCAGTTTATTCTTTATTGTATATGGTCACTGAAGCTTGTACTTGGTTAGATTAGTGGTCAGCTAATGATTGTACCAGAACCTGTAACTCTTGCAGTCTTTGCTGTATGTGTTGGGGCACTCCTTCATTACTATAAGGCAGTTGATAACTGTGCCTTAGCCTTTACTTCCTGCTTGTTAAATGTCTCAAGTTTGGCCAGAGTTGAGAGCTTAGGGCCCTCTCAGGTCTTTACTGAGAATGTGCACAGTTGTTGTCGTGCGTACAGCTCTATGCTTGCATATGGCCTTCTAGATTTCCAGAAATAAGTTGGAGCTTTTCAGAGCCTTATGGACATCTTATTCCCCAGCTTTTTCTTTTAAGCCTTTTTGTTATTCTGTTGTTAGCTCCAACTAGTATTTGTCACCTTAGGCAACCATGAAGTTACACTTGTCTGTAAAATTGTTTTTGACCAATATCTGTGCAAGGGACAAGGTTTTTTGTTTTTTAAATTTAATAAGTACATTCTAAGATGATGTTGTGGGTGGGGAGGTGGGGGGGGGAGGGAGGATTGGCCCATGGCTGGCACCTTTGCTAGCCTGGTTGCGGGGTGAAGGCCCATGGCCTGCTGTTGTCTTCAGGGCCCCCTGAGGGGTGGGGGAGCTTCTGCTCCCCAGCTGTCTGTCTCTGGCCTGGTTGTGATTGGTGATTAGTGACGATGTTTTTTGTAACAAGTGAGCAAACAGATCAAATACAGCCATCTTTGCAAGTGAGGCCTTCTAGGGAACCATTGGACAAGTCACATAATGACAGTTCTTTGGGAATCAATCTTTGAGAGACTTGAGACTCCATTCTTCTCCCTCTGGTGACTCCCAGGCTACCCTGAAAATCCCAGCATGCTGTTGTTTTTAAATGGTATCCTGTAGCTGGAGAGCTGGGGATGTGACTAGGGCATTGATATCCAGCTGTTTTTCTTGAATGAACACTCCCCGATTTTTGTAAGCCTTTGGTTAGTTTCCAGGGTTCTGAAAAAGTTGATTCTGACAATCTTTGCCAGTTTTTTTGTTGCTTTTATGGAGGAGAGAATTTTTGGATGTCCTTCCTCTGCCATTTTTGATGGTACACCCTCACACAGTTTTTAATCAAGTAGAATCAGAGAATGGCATGAGTTGAAGGCTGGGTATATTTTTCTTATTCCAGTTCCATTGTGACTTATAAATGCCTTTTTTTTTCTCCTTTTAGATTCAGGAGAATTCAGGTTCAGGAACCAGTCTGCGTGGGTTCAAAATCTAGCTCTGTTACTTATTAGCTTTGTGACTTTGGGCAAGTTTCTTAACTTTTTTGTGCTTTAGTTTCTTTATCTGTAAAATGGGGATAATAATAGTACCTACCGCTAAGGGTTATGAGGATTTAAAAAAGTCAGCCCGTGCAATGTATTTAGAACAATCCTTGGCACATTGTGAGCGCTCAGTAAACGTTTGTTATTTTTCAGAAGGTATGAGGTTAAAAAGTTTAGATAGTGTGAATCTGCTAGTTTAGATTTGATTGTATCTTTTAGATAACAAGGATTTAACTTCCCAATGAATATAAATGAACATAAATTAGAATATAAATTAGAAAAGTAGTATGAAAGAATCATTATAAGATATATTCTTTAGTATTTCTATAGTTTTAAGTCCAAGAAAATATATTTTTCTTATATGCATTGTGTAGGAGTAGCATTAAAAAATGAATGGAAATCCCGACTAAAGTATGGTAAAGTAAAGCTATTATATTTATTGTGTATAATATAACATTATCTGTTCATTCTTTCTTTTTAGGTTAATAATAACGAAATGGTTGCGTTACAACGAGAGCCTGATAACCCCTATGATAAGAATGCAGTTAAAGTAAACAATGTGAATGGAAATCAGGTTGGCCATTTAAAGAAAGATCTGGCAGCTGCTTTGGCCTATATCATGGACAACAAATTGGCACAAATTGAAGGGTAATGTACATTCAGAGTTTAGCTTTAATAATTGTGAGTTGTAGTCATCTTTGAATGTGTTAGCGTTTCTTGTTAGAGCCTATACAGGTATGTTGACAGCTTTCATCACTATACCTTAGTATGTGTTTAATTATCCTCTCATCTCCCTTCACTACCCCAGCTATCAAACAGCTATTATGTCATTTTCCTATTGAATTATTACCATGGAGGAAAATAGACTTTGGTTCAAATAAAAGGAAATACACTCCATCTTTCCAGGCCTTTTGGTACATAGGTTTAAGAGTTTAGAAATGTGTGATTAAATCAAAGGTTGTAAATAGTAGCCTGTGATGAGATGTGGGTGAGTTTCATTTTGCCATCATGGTGATTTAGAAATGTGTTCATTTATTTTCCAGTAGTCAAATATCTAGGTACTTTATATTTTATAAGTATCATTTTTTTTTCTTACATATTAAACTTATTTACTAAGGTTTTTCTCTTGACAAGTGGAAGATTTGACAATACTGGACCCTCATTTCCATATGGTGTCAGCTAACTGGAACTAAGTAGTAGTTGTTCCTTTAGCTAGGGTATACACTCTTCCAGTTCTCCCACCACTTTTTTTTGTAAACTCTCAGTCTCCTCTTGGTTATCTTTTCTAAGCATTTGTGTTTGTGATCTCAGTTGAAGTATTTGGGATGTTTAGGATATTCATACCCTAATCCTAGGTGAGTTTGAAAGATAAAATAAATACTAAGTAATGTCTTTGTTTTCTTCTTTTTCAATTGATCAGGTTTTTCAGGTATTGAGAAATTAGAAATAGTTCTTGCAAATCATTACCCATCCTCCCAGTAGAAGGAGTTGCCACTCTCAGTAGTTCTGTTAGTCAAAGCCCTACCCTCTTCAATTAAACTTACTGCTTTACTTATCTTACAGTCTTGTTATAGGCCGTCCTTGTATTTTAAAGCTGCTTTATCCCATCTTCTCAGAATCTTCTGGCATTCTCTTCGTAAAACCTACCCTTTTCTTCTGATTGTTGCTGATTCTATTCTCTCTCCTTTTTCTTTTTCTCCAAGTTTGCCCAACTAGTTTCTTTCTATTTTACTTCCATGCAAAATTTGAATGGCACACTTAGAACATTTAGTAGATTCTTAATGGGGTTAAAAAATAACACTTCTAATTTTGATTTTTTCCCTCTCCTAAATAGGGTAGTTCCTTTTGGTGCAAACAATGCTTTTACCATGCCTCTGCACATGACTTTTTGGGGAAAAGAAGAAAATAGAAAAGCAGTTTTAGATCAGTTGAAGAAACATGGATTTAAATTGGGTCCTGCACCAAAAAGTAAGTTCAGGGTTTAACTTAATAATATTTCGGTGTTTTAAGCTGCACAGCTTGTAAAACATTTATTCTCTTGTTGAGTTTGGTTGGCCAACCTAATTTGTGCTGAAGGCTTCAAGTAACAACTTTTTCCTGGAGTTTTTTTGAGGAAATTTCTGATTTTCTCCTTTCATCTTTATTTTGAAATAACTACAGATTCACATATTCACACACACAAAATTATACAAGGAGGTCCTACATACCCTCTCCTAATTTCCCCCAGTGGTAATATCTGTAAATCCCTGATTTTAAACATTTCTTTTTGATAAATTTTAGACAGAAAGAATCTCACCTAATAAAGAATGAAAAAGGATTGTTTGTTTTGCAAGAGTTTGTTCAAATAATGTGGAATTATTTTAATATTATGTTTTTTGAATAATTTATAATTCAGCTTTTAAAAAATCTTTATATTATGGAATTTTGTTTTAAAAATTTTAATATGTTTTAGGGCCAGACCGTGGCTCACTTGGGAGAGTGTGGTGCTGATAACACCAAGGCTACGGGTTTGGATCCCTATATAGGGATGGCCGGTTAGCTCACTTGGGAGAGCATGGTGCTGACAATACCAAGTCAAGGGTTAAGATCCCCTTACCGGTCGTCCTTTTTTTTTTTTTTTTAATTTAATAAGTTTTAAAAGATACTTATTAAAGAAAAACCTATTGGTGATATTTTTCTTTTTATTTTGTGAATTATAGCTTTAGGATTCAGTTTGGAAAGTGGTTGGGGCTCGGAAAGAGCTGGGCCAAGCTATAGTATGCCAGTTCATGCTGCAGTACAAATGACAACCGAACAGGTGTGCTTCTCTTTTATTTTGTAATCTAAAAATGAATTTTAAATGTTGAACGTTCATGTTTAAAAGAGTAGGATAAATATGAATGTGCTGATATTAGTGATCTTCAGATATATTCTTAAGTTATAGTGAAACATGTAGAATAAATAGAATGTATATATTTGCAAACATTTATTTAAAAAGCAGTGATAAGGAATATATCTATACATAAACATTCATACATACATAAAAATACACACAACTACATAGGCATAGTATATTTTTGTATCTGAAATTTTTTAAATGTCCAAGTAGTAATTAAAAATAACATTGAAGCCTGAAACTTCTCCTTTCAGGGTTGCAAATGCAGTGCTAAAACATTAACTCCAAATCTTTGGCATTCCTGTAGTTCTTTGTCTAATTTGTAATCTAGGATACTATTATGATGAGTTTGAAGAAATGTATATAATATAAACTAATGGTGGTCAATTTAAAAATAACATTAAAACTTTTTTGATGTTTCTATCACCACTGTTAGCCCATTTATCTACTAATTGTAGTTATATTTTCTCTGCTTATTGTTAGAAGGTCCTGAACCTATGTCTGGTAGGCAAACCACAGGTTAACTCTCCATTTTTAGAGCTGGCCTGATTTCTTCTGGGCTGCTTTTATGTATTTGTGTGTTAATTTGCAAGATTATCTAAAACACATATATGTTGCTATAAAATTGGACTAGATCAGTTTAAATAGCCAATTAAATTAGCATAATAATGAAATCATCCTAATATTTTGTAGCACATAGCTAGTTCCTTATTCTAGTAATAATAAATGAAATGTCATTGACATGAAAAAGAGTTAGATGCCCTGGTGTGACTGCTGAAATAGTTTTAATACAATTAATAGAATCATAGCATTTCAGTGACAGAAGAACTTAGAGACAATCTAAGTTTAGTTCATCCCTTTCATTTTACAGGAATAAAATACAGGCCCATAAAGGTTAAGTGTCTTGTCCAAACTTATATATTGCTTATTTGTGATAGAATTATGACTGAAACCGAGGACATATAACTCTCTTTTCTGTATTCTTTCAAATGTAATCGTTACCTCTTACACCTAAAACACTTGTTCATTCCACCTTCAGCGAGCAGTGTAGTATTTCAAAGAGTTAATTTGTTTTATGTGCCTTTTGGCATTTAACTCTTTTAGTTAATTAAATGATCTGAACTCTCTGAACTAAGTGCAATTATTATTTTAATTGGTTCATTTCACGATGTTTCTTGTTGCTGTTTATTGTAGCTTAAAACAGAATTTGACAAATTATTTGAAGATTTAAAAGAAGATGATAAAACTCATGAAATGGAACCAGCTAAGGTATTGAGCCAATATTTTCTATTTAAAACTGTTTGGAATTTTAAAATATGCTGATAATCTGTACATTTTCCATTATAAGATCAACTCTTTTACAGTACTAAATGTGAAAAAAGACAGGACTTACTGATTTCTCTTTATATTTTATTTTTAGGCTGTTGAAACACCATTGCTTCCACATCAAAAACAAGCTCTAGCTTGGATGGTTTCACGGGAAAACAGTAAAGAACTTCCACCATTCTGGGAACAGCGAAATGAGTTATACTATAACACAATAACAAATTTTTCCGAGAAGGACAGACCGGAAAATGTCCATGGAGGGATTTTAGCTGATGATATGGGTTTGGTAACTATTTTTTTCTTCAGTTAATAAAATCTTATTTTGTGGTTATGACTTTGTAGAAAGTAATTTTGAAGTAGAAAGGGATAGGAATCTGTTGCTGCCAGTTTGGGATTTTTACTTTCAGTGTAGAACAGTTTTTCGTATGGTTTTTACTTAAGATAATACTAAGCTTTTTGTTTGGTTAAAGTACACTTGAAACAATTAGGTAACAGTAATGGTATAAACATGTATTTCTCATTTTCTTTGACCTGTGAAATTCAGGGTACCTGACTTTCATTGATTTTTTTAAAAAAAGTAAAAGGACAGAAGAATGTTACATGAAATTTTATTCTTTCACAAATATTGTGATATACAGAGTATAAAGTATTTGTGATTCCTTTTACTAGCAGTTTTTATACTTTCTGGTCTCAGTAATCCTTTTTACTCTCAAAAATCATAGAGGATCTCAAAGAGCTTTTGTTTTGCAACAAAAATATCTGTTAAAATTTGTAGTATTAGTCATTAAGATAAATATTTTTAACATTAATTGATTTAAAAATAATTGACAAACTCATCATTTCTTAACATAAATAGCATATTTTAAAATGAAAATAACTATTTTAAAGCAATAGCAGTTTTGGTGAGAAGAGAGGCGTTTTACATTTTGGCAAATCTCTGACGTTTGGCAGCATAGGTGACAACTGAATTCTCATTATCTGCTCCTTTCAGTCTGTTGTGATATGTTGTTTTGATTGAAATATATGAAGAAAATTTGTTCTCACACAGATATAGTTGTAAAGGAAAGAATATTTTAATTGCCTTTTAGATAATTATAGATTTCTTCTTTGATATTATACTAAAATTCAGTATTGGTTTATTAAAAGTTAATGGTTATAATATAGAACTTAAAATCATATCAGTGAAATTTTTATACTCTGTTCTATTAAAATTCATTTGTGTATCTTGCACACTGAATGGATGTTTTACCCATGCATGATTTTATAACATCAGGCATTGCTCATTTAGAAAATATTGGTTCACTGAGTTATGCTAATCTGCCAAATGTTGATGCATTTCATTGTACATTTTAAAAAATTATATTTATTAATGTTACCACTGACTTTATTAGAAAAGTGTTTACATTTTGGGAAGCTGCTATGTTCATAGTGTCAGATACAAGTTTTCCAACATTCTAATTTATGATGGAAAACTAAAATTTTATTACTGACAACAATATGCTTGGTTGGTTCCCTTTAATATGGTGGCCTCACTTTGTTCATTTTCAAGAAAATACCTTCCAGACACTCAATCATGAGTAATGATAGTTGTCCATCGTTCTTTTAAGTAAAAATTCTTTAAAAAAAAAGTGGCTTGTTGAGCTTGCAACTCAGTCTCAAGTGATTTTTCTCTAGACAACCCTCATTTGGTGTGCAACAGAGGTATTTTATATGTACTTCCCATTTCATTACATAGAATATTAAAAAGATGTGTACTTAAGAGGTAAGATGTAATAAAATTAGTGTGTACTGCTTCCTTAGAAACATTCTAAAGTAAAACTAGCTTTTCTTTTATTAGCTGTATGTGGTAGTTAAGAATATGATGACTGCTAGTATAGTGCCAACTGCTTGTTATGCTAAGGTATCAGCACGTTTTTCACCATTGCTTTTGTAGCATTAGTGCAGATGTCAACACAAATAAGGTCTTAGTAGTATTATAAAAATAGTTTTTACCTCTCATTCTCCCGAAAGGGTCCTGGGAACTCCGCAGGTACCCGTGGACCACACTTTGAAAACTGCTGTTTTACATTGCTTTAAAATGGCTAGAGATGTATTTCTGTATTGCTAACTATAAATTCAGCTCCACTAAATATTGAAAAATTACATGTTTTTACTTAATAAAAATGCACAAGAAATATTATGTCCTTTATGCTTTATTGATAGATTGTGGCTTTTCAGTCTTGGTATCTTATCTTTAAATCAAAATTAATAAAATGATGATCTCTTCATATGCATTACTGGAGTTACTAATCATTTTAAATTAGCTCTGAACATCATGGCAAATGAGTTGTTGTAAGTAGTTTCATGATAAAATTAATATTTCAGTGTTAAATGTAGAATCTTAGGAGAACAGTCATTCAGTATAATGACATTTTTCAGGGATGCTTTTAGTATTTTATAGTGTAAATTACTTAATAATTCTTAATGCAGTGGGGAAGACATTTTATAATTAAATACTCATTTTATTTAATGTAATTATCAGTACACTTTTGTGTCCTTGAATGATATTTGGTTACTTGATTTTAAAATTTGTTTTGGAATATTTTCTGGTTAACTGGGTTTCATAATCTGATCATTTGTCTTTTTAAAACATTTTAAGGGTAAAACACTTACAGCCATTGCAGTTATTCTTACCAACTTCCATGATGGCAAACCTCTTCCTGTTGAAAGACTTAAAAAGAATCAACTGAAGAAGGTAAAGAATTATTAAGTGCACTTTCTGTAAAGTGTCTGGCTTACTGTGAAACCTTTTGATGTCATCATTAAAAAATAATTCTCAAGAAATTGGTAACATATGGTGTTTTGAGAGATGTGATGAATGGCCTTTCTTGCATTGTTGATAAGAGTGAAACTTGGTATCACGTTGCTGAGAACAACTGGTAATATGTATTAAGAGCCTTAAAAGTGTTCATAATCTTTGACCCAGGTCAGTAATGCCATTTCTAAAAGCTGTCTAAAGAAATGATCAGAAATCCATTTTTTCTAAAGATAGAAGTGCAAGTTTTTCCCCCAACATTGTTTTAAAGATAGATAATTTAAAATATCTCTTGATAAGGAAGTAGTTAAATTATGATGTAGCCATAAAATTTAATATTATGCAACCATAAAATCTTATTTTTGAAGAATACTCACTTTAATGATATATTTTGGTTTAAAAAAAAAAAAATACCAGGTACAAATGTGTATATGGAGTTTGAGTCCTCATTTTGTAAATACATATATAGGTCTGTCTTAAGTGTATTCACCCACACTATATGTACCAAAATGTTAATAGTGATAATTTATGTCCTAGTGACAAGAATATGGGTGACTTTTCTTGATATTTCAGGTATATATATATTTATGTATACAAAATACCTTTTTTAAACTCTTCTGACCTGCCATTTTTCTTACGTTTTAGTTTTCAGAGAGGCTGCACATCATGTTCCTGCCACCTGCTTTTTGAGATTCTATTAATTTCTGCATTTAATTGCATTTCCTTTTTTTCTTTTTTTGGGAGTTTAACCTCTTAAGAGTCTCAGATTCAGTTGTCTATCCTGAATAGTCTAATGATTTATGTCTTGTTCTTCCTACATTTATTTATTAAAACTGAAGTTCTAGTAGAAGCACATAACACTACTTATAGCTTCTCTCAGTTTTCAGTTGAAAACAGATGAACTGTCAATTAGGATTTCCCTTATTTTTCCCAAGATTAGCTATATGTTTAAGCTGTGAGGACATTTAGTTTGCTGCATTGGAAATGTAAATGGAAGCTGAAGATGTGATTTTCAGCCAAGAATTTATTGCAACAAAGATTTCTCTATTTCAAATAGGTATTCCACAGAAACAGAGTGAAATGTTTATTTAAATTCCTTTAGTTTATCTAGGTTGGACTTGGTAGAAAGTTTATCTTTGAATTCTATGAAGGAAAACCTTGCTGAGCACAATCATTTAATATAAACAATAAAGAATACACTTTATGTGTGGCTAAACTTTTAGATTATTTTTTGCATATTGTTAATATAAATAGTTATGCTAATTATTGAAGATTTGATAGAACATTTGATGAAAAGCATTTTTAACATTATTTCTTGGAGCTAATGCTTTAAAAGTTAACTATCTAAAGTAACTTCTAGTTACATATTCATAAAAATGTTTTATTTTGGATTTTTAAATTTATTTAGATTGGTACCATTAGGAGATAAATCTTTTCAGTGACTTTAGTAAAACTTAACTCTAATGGGATTTTGTAAAGTGTTTAAAATTCTACTTTTACAGATTTTTGGGGGGCTCATGTTTACATTTTGAAACAGAGGCGGGGTACACATGAAAAGAAAAGGGTTGGCAGGAAAATTCCTAGTAGCGTGAGACGAGAGGGCACTCTGGGACCTGTGTGTACTATTGCATCTGTCTGCCCTGGGAATTCAGAGAAAAAGATGGCTATGGCAGCCTCATTAAATATCCTAAATAGGGAATCTTGATTTGAAAAGTTTGTCATATGGGAATTTTTAATTCTAAAGTAAATCTCATTTCATGAAGTTTTCCACAGTAATTCATATGCCATTTATAATTGAGGTTTGCTTTTATTATTTCTTTTGAAAAGGTAAAGACTTACTAGTTTTCTTTGTTTTGAGATACCTGCGAAAAAAATTTTGATCATTTGTATGTTTTTCTTCTTCGCTTACTCATCTCTCCTCCCACAGTTGCTCTAGAATTGTGTAGCAATTTAAGTAGTCTTTATTATGTAAAAGTAAAGCAATATAAAATGGGGTGAATTTTAACTTTAAAACTGATAGCAGTACCTTTTAAGAAATATGCCTTTTCACCCAGGAATGTAATGTTAATGATGAATCTATGAAACTTGGAGGAAACAATACCAGTGAAAAGGCAGATGGACTAAGCAAAGGTAAACTTTAATTTTGAATATGACACAGTATTTGATTTATATTTTTCCAACCTGATAGTGTAATTCCAGTTTCGGCTTTGTACTATGTAAAAATTGAGGATCTCTTTTTTTTCTGAAGAACCACATGAGGACTGCTAACCAGGAAAGTTTTCATCATGGAGGTTATTGAATTGGGTGGGAGTATATCAGACAGAAGCTGGGAAAAAGCATCTTTGGTTGAGGAAAAAAACATCTCATGAAAGGACAATTGAAAAAAAACCAACAAAACAGCATATTTTATTCTGGGACCTCAAGTGTATTTTACGGTATTTGTGATGTGCATGGATCTGTGGATTTAACATTTATGTGACCTTCACAAAATTAATTTCTGAAGATAGAGCAGAGCAAGACTGAAAATATTTTAAGTTTAGGATAGGAGAGAGAAATAGAAAAATAGTTGGAGAGCGAGGTAGAGTTGAGGTTTTTTCTCTTTTTTTTGGTAAGAAATCCATGGATAGGAAGAAATTTTGGATAAAGTGGAAGAATAATTAGTAGGCTTGTGGGAAGAAATGGGATTAGGAGAATATGCAGTAGATGAGTTAGCATTAGAAGGAAAGGAGTAAGGTTAAGGGAAAATATAGAAAAATGAAGGGACAAAAGGGTAGGAAAATAGGGATTTTATAGAAGATGGCATTTGATTTTCTTTGCAAAGTGAACTAGGTCATGTGGGAGTAAAAGGAGTTAGAGTCTAGGCAGAGGATCCAGTTTAATATAGATCATTCTAGTGAATGGGTAAGGGGGCAACAGTGATGAGAAGGTTTCTCAGTGATATATTATGACAGCTGAGACTTGAAAATGTAAGTTTATAATAGCACCTATCTGTGGTTCTGTTTATTTTTTTCCAGCAGCTCTTAGCTGCCTTTGTATAGAAGGAAGTTCAGCCAGTCTACGTAGAGATTGGCTGGATGACTACAGGGGAAAGAGGGGGTCATAAAAAAATTGAGAGTACTTTCTAATGAGAAAATACTAGATTAGGGAAAAAGGAGAAAGAGTAGCTGGCTGATTTGTGAGAACAGGGGACTTGAAAGGAATGATGATGTTCAGAAAATTGACAATCAGTAATTGGAAAACCAGGGCTGGCTGGTTAGCTCTGTTGGTTAGAGCTGGTGTTAGAACACCAAAGTCAAGGGTTCGGATTCCTGTTCCAGCCAGTGGCCAAAAAAACAAACACAAAAAATAATTGGAAAAACAGGGTTTTAAGAGGAATACAGTAGTTGAAGACAATTTACTAATACGATGTATGTTTGTCTTTTTCTTTGAAATAGAAGGATCCAGATGTAGTGAAGAACCTAGTATTTCAGATATCAAGGAGAAGAATAAGTATTCCATGTCAGAATTATCTACCTCCCGCCCCAAAAGGTAAACTTTGTTGTGGTCTGATTGTATGTGATATGTTTATTTAAACTCTGTTTTTTTGTATATAGGAAAGAGAGATGAACATTATATCTCAGTTACGTAGTTCTTCCAAGTACATTCTTTTATTTGAATCACCAAAGTCACTATGACTTAGGCAGGTAGGGTGTTCTCATTTTACAGGTGAAGAAAAGTAATATTGATCTATAAGAGAAGTGAATTGGTAATTTTTAATAATTACCTTTCTACTGCTTTTCTTCTTATTTCTTTCATCTAGGAACTAAGATCTAGCTCCTGGGATTTTTGTTTCTGTTGAAACTTTAGAAGAGTTTTCTTCATGGATTTGAGGGGATGAAAACTGAAGAATATTTATTGGATGGCTTGATAAAAGCATTCTTTCCTCATCTGACGTCTTTGTCACTTTGCCTCTAGTGGAAATAAGATGTAATAAAGTTATTTATAGAGAGAGTATTACATACATTGACTAGAAGGGCTGGAGGCAAGTCAGCTCAGTTGCTTAGAGCACAGCCTTTTAACACTAAGGTCACAGGTTCAGATCCCTGTACTGGCCAGCTGCCGCCCCCCCCCCCCCCCAAAAAAAACCTGGAAATTTGAATAAAACACATAATCCCCCTCTGATTTTACCTTAAATCTGTTAGCTTTTTAAACTTCATTTACCCTCCGAAGTAAGTCTAAATACTAGGCTTTTGTTGTATTGTCTGCTGTCAATATCTACAGATGTGATCTCAGATCTGAATCTTTGCTAGCTATTCTACCAACAGAGACCTCAGAACTGTGGCTTTGTTAATTGTTCTAGCAATACTAATCTGAACTGAGCGCAAAACCAGCACTCATTAGTTTCCCTCTTATGTAAATCTCAAATATTACAACTTTGAGCTGACCATAAACCTGGGTAACAGAGCACTCTTAGGTGGATCAGATTAAATTACAAGGAAATAATAATGATGAGGACATGGGAAAAACTAATAACAATAACTAACACATTATATTATAGTGAATACAGATATGTTGCTGTGTAACAGGTGCTATTTTAGAGGCTTTTGCATGTAGTCACATTTTATCCTATAACGTGGATTGTATTTTTATTTCCATTTTCCAAATGAGGGAGATAAAGGCATAGAAGAATTTAATGTGACTTACCTGAAGTCACATAGCAAAGTAGCAGCAGAATGGAGATTTGAATCTAGGTAGTCTAAATCCATTGTTCTTAGCTGCTTAACCACTGTGTTATATACTGTTTCTACACAAAATTTATGAAATTTTTCATTGTGAAGGAATTATATTTTTGTCTTTTGGCTGCTTGTATTAGAAGTATTTTCTTTGGTAAGAGTCAGTTCTTTTTGTTCTAATTTTATATAATTTTTTTTTTGTTTTGTATTGTTTTTTTTTGTCTTTTTTTTTTTTTTTGACAGCTGGCTGGTATGCGGATCTGAACCCTTGACCTTGGTGTTATCAACACTGGTCTGACCAATTGAGCTAACTAGCAAGCCGTAATTTTATACAGATGTTTTAATTAAACTATCAAACATTGAATTCAGTATTGAAATTATTACTTTTTTAGAGTGACTTAATTTTTCAAATTTATTTTAATAATGGTACAACATTTTGCATAGTAAATGCATATATCTAGTTATGAAAACAATGCTTTTAGCAGATTTAGTTTTCATTTGTAAAATAAGATCTTTCTCTTGAAAAATTAAAAAAAAATAAACAGTGGTAAGACAAAAGCATTTGTATTGCATTTATTAAACATGTTTTTATATCCTGTTTAGTTTTCAGTTGGTAAAAAAATTTCTTTGTGTAAAATTACTTTTAGAAGAAAAACTGCTATCCAGTACATTGAAAGTAGTGATTCAGAGGAAATTGAAACAAGTGAATTGCCACAGAAAATGAAAGGTAATATGTAATGGATTTGATTTGATAATGTGTCCTATATTCTAATCTCCTAAGTGTACTTATTTTTATGTTTATTTTGGTTTTGTTTTTAGGCAAACAGAAAAATGTACAGTCAGAGACTAAAAGCAGGGTAAAAGGTATGTGTAAATGCTGTCTTCTCAGTACCCATAATCTAAATTTAAAGATTATTAAAGTGCCATCCATTTGTATCTCTCTAACTTGGGATTTTTTTGTAATTGTTCTTAAACTTGGGTGTTGTTTACGTTTGAACTCTTCATGGAATTTACCATGGGTGTTAAATGAATTAAACGAATGAGGCAAATTTGAATGAATAGTTTCAAATTAAAATCTAAGGGATAATATTTAAACCAGCTTTAAACAAAATAAAGTAATTTTCTTCCATTTATAAAATGACTTCAATAAAACTGTATATGTATGTATAAAGAGTTATTACTAAGGTTCAGAGTGCCTTCTTGTCAATACTATTATTAATTCATGGTATTATACAGATCTAAAAATAATCAGTGGGTATCTATTTTTTCCTTTATCTTTAAAACATGCTTTACTTTTCCTCTAATTCAGATCATATTGTATTTCTAATTAGTTGAGAAATTGTATTGCTTTTGGAAAATAACTGATCACTACTTGATGTACCTGAAAATTTGGCAGCCTCATCATTAGGAATCAAATACTTGTTTTCCTGAAAAATATCTCCTTCCATCTGAGAGCTGAATCACTTTGCATTTGGCTGCTCTTACCTTCACTTCTATTTCTCAAGAGAAGCGAGTGTCTTACCATGAATGACTGTGTCACTTCTCTGAACTGGAGAGGTGGCAATTTTGGTTACTAAATATTTTATTTTTACTTAATAATATAAGCTCTTAAGATAGTGTAAAAAGTGGTATTCTAATTCCTATCCTCAGAAAGTATTTGTATCTAAGCACAGGAGAGAATTAATTTAAAATATCTTAATGACTTTGTGGTTTTTCTTCAGCAGGATCTTCTAAAGTTAAAGAAGATGTAGCATTTGCATGTGCACTTACTTCATCTACCCCTGCAACAAAAAAGAAAATGCTGAAAAAGGGTCAGTAAATTTCTTGGTTTTCTAACCTTTATTTTGTTTTTTTCTATTTTTCAATGAAAAAAATTAAATTACAAAAGTTATAAAATCATATTACAAGAATTTTAAAAATTGAGAAAAGAAGAAAATACACAATCTCATTTAAAAAGCTGCATCTTCATGTTTTTTCCTTCTGGTGCATTTTCTATTGTATTTGTTTTAGTTAGGCCAAAATATGATTGTGGGGGGATGATCCTTCCTCTGAATAGCAGAGGTGTTTCTTCTAGTGAAGGCACAATGCAATTTATGGTTGCTTTAATGCTTAATTTAATTAGGATTAATTTAAATTATCTTAAAGATTTAATTTTTGATATGATTAGAATTTGCTTTTCATTTAAGAATGTTAGTGGTCTTTACTATAATTTCATATTCTGTAATTCATAGGAAAACAACACTGCTTAAGATCGAAAGAGATCAAAGTAAGGTTAAGGAGACTGGGACAATTTATTTCTCTGTACCTTGTTTTCCTCTGTTTTACATGTTGGGGATATAGCAGACAAGGTCTATTTTTATGGAGTTCTTATAATCTTGTAATGGGGGAAACATAATAAACAAGTAAACACATTTTGAGTAATAAGTGATGTGAAGAAAATAAAGGAGGATAATGAAATAAAAGATTGAAATAAAGATTGATCTGAAGGGGCCTGTTTAAGAAGGTGATATTTGAGCTAATACAGAATCATGGGAAAGAGCCAACATTTGGTCTAAGAATCAAATTAGGAATAGAAAATATAGGCATTTCAGATGGATTACTCTTGACCTTAACTTCAGAAATTTAAAGAAATGTGGAGCTTTCAGTTGAGATAAAATTAATTTTACACACAGAAGCCCCTTTCTGTTGCATATTAAAAAGTCATTTGGCTTTGTTAAAGCCAAAATAAACATATCTCTGGAAGAGAAGCAGGATAAAAACAAAAATCAGTGAGTAGAGATGGAAACCATAGTAATGCTGGGCCTTGTGGTAGATAGTGGTTTCTTTCGTAAGACACAATAAAGTCATAACTTAAAGATTGCTTAAATTCTAAATTTTAAATTTCCATGCATCAAAAGATACCATAAAGTGAAAAATGACATGGCTGAAGAAGATACGTGTAATAAGCATTAACGGACAGGATTAGAATCCAAACCATGTAAGAACTCCTTGTAAGTCAATTAGAAAAAACCAACCTAATGAGAGAGTAGTCCAAAGATGTAAGCATGCAGTCCATAGAAAGAAAATCCAAATAACCAATAAACAGCAAAAGATATGCATTAATCATTGGGAAAATGCAAATTAAGGGAATGGTAAAATGCAGTCTCACCCATCAAATATTTTCAGACATTTAAAAATCTCACATGCCAGGTATAGGCAAGGTTGTGCAGCAGTAGGAACTCTCACACACTGTGTGTGGGAGTGTTAGTTACCATGGAGAGCACCTAGGCAAAAATATAATGAAGCTGAAGGTAAACCACCTAGAACCTACAGATGTACAAGGAAACATAAAAAAAAGGGTTTTTATTGTAGCTTTCTTTTAGTGAAATACTGGAAATAATGTAGTTACTGTTCAGTAGGAGAATGGAAATTAAATCGTAGCTACTTATGCAATGTAATGCTATATATTGGTTAAAATGAATGCACGAGAGCTACAAATGTTAAGGATAAATCTTAAATATACAGCATTGAGAGAAAACAAGTTGTGGAATGATACATAGATCCAGAATGTATATACATTACGTATGGCTTAAAATCACTTACACGTATATGTTGTGTATGGATATAGTTGACAGTAAATCTATAAAAACATCCAGAGGAAGGATACACAGCTTCAGTTTGACAAAATGCTCTCTTACGAAAAGAAATCTGAAGCAAATATAGGAAAATGTTTATATGGGTGGTTAGTAAGTACATGGATGTTCATTGTCAGTGTTCTCCAGTTTTTTTTTTTTGTTTGTTTGACTTGTTTTATTACAAATTAAAAGTTTGTGCATAATTATAAATAATAAATGTATCTCCAGAAAAGTCATAGTCCATCTTTCCATTGATTTTTATCTCTTAAAATTTTAGTAACAAGCTTCCTTCTGTCTCTTCTGCTTTGGGCTGATGAAGAGATAGCATTGACTATAAAAACATTTTAGGCTGTAGAAAAGAGGCATATCAGATACTGAGGGGAGTACATATGGGTTCAGGTTACATTTACCTCTCTGTTGAACTCCCCAAAAGATGGAAGTGTTTTTATTTTACAGAATTTCTTATCCAAATGAAATAAAAAAGAGCTCTGAATTTAAGTGATTAGTTAGTTAAGTCATTAACTACTGAGCAACAGAATCCTCAATTTATTGTACTTGAAGAGCCTTATACTATGCTGGAGTTTTTGACTGTTCCCATTTGGCGTGATATGGCCAAATCAGAGGAAATCAGCTGTCTGTTGAATGAAAAAAATGTTAGATTGTAAGAATAATAGCATAAGCATAGTGTCCCAGTTCATGATGATTACATAATAACATGTCTCCATTGCTAAAATTAGCCTTCATATTAAGCAACAACTAAACATTTTTTTAGAAATAACAACCTGAAAGATAGTACTGAGTGAAGATTTCTAGAAAGAAAGCTTTATGTTTAGGTGATGAAAAACTGAAAATAAGAATTTCCAAGCTCCTAGCAACTGTTTGTTGAAGGACCGCTGTATCCAACCCACTTTCCTGGATCTTTGCTTGGCTTGCTTTCTCACTTGATTTAGGTTTCTGATCATTTGTCATCTCGGAGAGCAATACTTTCCCTGTCCCTTCCTCCTAAACCTACTCCCCTGTCCCACAGTTTCTGTACTCATATCATACTTGATTATTTCTTCTTACTATTTATCAGTATTTAACATTACTGTCTATCTGTATATATAGCCTACCTCCCCCGTTAGAATGTAAGCTGTATAGATGTAGGGACTTTTTATTCACTGCTATATCCCCAGCCCCTACCACAGTGTTTGATATGGACCATGAGTTCAATAAATTGTTGAATAAATAGGCATGTAGTATATCTTTACAATTTTCTAAAAATTGCAGTGAGAGCTATCTTATCAGGTAACCACATACCAAGGATATAAGTATAATACTTTATATATTCCTTTTCAGTATATTTTTTAGACTTTGAGTAGAACACGGTATTAGTAATATTTTAGTAGTTGATTTATATTCTCGTTAAAATCAGGGAAACATGTATCTCTGAGCTAGCCTTTATTTTTATTTTAAAATAAATAATTGAGCTGAAATTTCAGCACACCAGTTATTCTTTGTAATTTTTGTTTTTGTAAATAGCATCTAAATGTTATTCACAATGGTTTTATTCCTTTGCTTTTGAGACTTCCATTTCTCCCTTCTACTATTGCCATACAAGCAATTCTGGACCCTTTTCAGAAGAGTGTAGACACAGAAGGATCTGCTTGTAATCTAGAATCAAGTTCTGTCACCCCACCAAGCAGCTCTTTCAAAGCAAGGAGTTGTTCTGTGACTTTTTTGGTTCACCTTGGTCAGAAAGGAAGGATAGTGGTAATATCCAATCATAGTTCTATTATTTCATTGGGAACAGCTTCAGTGGATGGTGTGTCTCTATCTAATTTAATAGCAATATTAGGACAGTAGATAACTGATTTGGGGGGATAGATTTCTCAGAAGAATTTGCGAGTATTACATATTCCACTTTATTCAATGATAATTTATCTTTTTGGGAAACACTGGCATAGAATTTGTTGTGACTTGCTTAATAAACATAGTTTATTAATTTTATATATTTTTTTCAAGAGAGAACAAAACAATCCTTTGGTAAGATGCAGGAGTTGTCTTATGAAGTGTTTTATCTCTCTCTAAATATAATATTGTTAGTGTTTTGACTTGAAGTTATTTTCTTCTTATATCAATTAAATATTTTATATGGGCTGGCTGGTTAGCTCAGTTGGTTAGAGTGCAGTGTTGTGACACCAAGGTCAAGGGTTGGATCCCTGTACTGGCTAGCTGCCAATATATATATATATTTTATGATCTTTGGAAATTGAATTTTGTTTGTAACCAAGGACCAATTTTACCTTTGGTCACCATCAATTTTAATTTTGACATTAGTGTGAAAATAGAATTTTTTGCATTTTAACTAAGTTTACTGGGGAAGATACTCCTTGTAGACTTGTAGAGTATACTGGCAAGGGATACCAGCTCTAGAATTTATCTAAAAAATTTTTGTTGTAAGCATATTAGTTACCTATTACTGTATAACAAATTACCTTGAAATTTAGCAATTTAAAATCAGACATTTATTATCTTACACATTTTATGAAGGTTAGGAATCTGGAAGTGGCTTAGCTGAATGATTATGGCTATTGGTCTTATGAGGTTGCAGTCAAACTGTCCTTCAGGGCTGCAGTCATCTGAATATTCGACATAGGGAGGATCCAATTCCAATTCTGTGTGTCGACTCACGTGGTTGTCGACAGACCTTGTTCCTTGCTGGCTATTAACTGTGGTCCTCAGGGATGTGTGTCCTTCCATAAACTGCCTGAGTGTCCTCACAGCATCGCATCTGGCTTCCTTCAGAGCAAATGATACATGAGATAGACAGGGAAGAAGAGGGAAAGAGTACACCCGACATGGAAACTTCATCTTTTATAACCTAATCTTAGAAGTGACGTGCTATCATTTCCGCCATATACTGTTGGTCACACAGAGCAACACTGGTGAGTGTGGGAGGGGACTACATCAGATGTGAAGATGAAGAAGTGGAGATCATGAGGGCCATCTTGGAGTCTGGCAACCACATTAAGTATAATACAAATTCAGAAAACTGCAAAAACATGTACATCTTAATGAATGACTATAAATATGAGGAGATACTATAGACTTCCTACTTGTATCCCCTCGCAATCAAAATCCTCTGGTTCTTCCCATAAATAATCACTATCTGGACTCTTGTTTTTTTTAAGTGACAAAATAAAATTGAGTTCCTGTTATTTCATCATGGCTGGAAACAGTCCATCTGCTTCATTTTAATTCTTCCTAATTTCTCTTTTCATGGAGGTACATTATTGTCATCTTATTGAAACGTTTTATTTCAGAAGAACAAAAAAAACAGCTAAGGGCTGTGTCAATGATTCATTCTTTTAGGAGCATCTGCAGTGGAGGGTTCAAAGAAAACTGTTGAAGAGAGACCAAGAACAACACTGATCATCTGCCCACTTTCTGTGTTAAGCAACTGGATTGTAAGTCTTTAAAGCCCTTTAAAAATGTGATATAATTTATGTTTACCTTATAAAAAGTATTATTCTGTTAAAGAGTCATTCATAAGGAGAAATATGCCTGATCATCATTTTATATCTAAGTTCAAATAATTTTAGGTGAGTTGGGGTTATATTTGCAGAATTGAAGTAATTTTTCTTTGAAGATCTGTACTGGAGAAAGTAAAGAAAACCATCAATTGCTAACATAAGATTTGGTTTGTGTTTCTGCCTATACCATTTTTGTTGCCCAAAGTGGGAAAAGTGTATAGTTTAACACTCTAATATTTACAAACTGACTCATGGAATTCCTTTTTCTAAGAAGTCCACTATCAGTAACTTATTTTTATGACAGTATGTAACATTTAGCTCCTATATGCTTGGTTTCGTGGATTTTCCTCACTTAATCCTCACAACCATTCTCATTTTACGGGTGATCCAGTTGAAACACAGAGAGGTTAAATAACTTGCCTAAGGTCATCCAGCTAATAAATGATGGAGCTTGGAAATAGTGTCCAGCATTTTGACTGTAGAATCTATGCTTTTGAGGCTACCCACTAGAAAATACTCCTGTCCCCAGAAGATTACTTTTGTGTTCTGAAATATTACTTTTGTAATTGAACCTCTTTATGTGTTACGTGTGTAAGGAGCAGAATGGTTCTGTTTCCTTTCCAGTTTGCATTTCAAGCTTCATGTTATAATGAAATAATAACTCTTGGAAGCACTGTGAACATAAGGACCACTACATGTGGACTTCCATTCTTGCCACCTCCAAGGTTATCTTTATCCTTCCCGGCCTTTCCTCCTCTTATTTCAAAGGAGGAAGAAGTCCTACTTTTTGTAAGATTATTAGTCAATACATTTGATTTCATCTTTTCCTGCCTTTGTTTTTAATCTGTTCTTTATTCCCTCACCTGGTTATTCAGTCTCTTCTCACTGTTTCTTTCATGAAACATACTCGGGTCTTTTTCATTTAAAATATGTTCTCTTGATTACGTCTCACCTTTAAGTTGCTTCTCTTCTGCTTTCCTTCAGCGTCTTAAGGGTTAATTTCTACTTTGTGCTTTTACTTACTAATTTCTTAACTCATTGTAATCTGGCTTCTGACATCAGTTCTCTAAATTGCATTGGAAAAGATTACTAGTGATTGTCTAATTATGAAATTCAGTGGCCTTTTCTTGACTTTATATAGCCTTTTCTTCTTTACTCTATGTAGCCTTGCCTTCCATGACATGACTTATCTTTTCACAGTAAGTTTCTGGTTTATTTATTTTTTAAAAAAAGAAATCACATCTTTTCATGGCTACTCTATCACTTTTCCTCTTTGGACCAGAATGAGTTTTAGTCGTCTCTTGCTCTTTTTTGTTGTTGTTGTTCCATCGTAACTGTACTCTTGATGTGTGGTTTGTCCTGAGAAGGGCAATACCTGGGTACTTGAAAGGCAGTTTTCAGGGTGAGGTTTAATGGAGATATAAAGAATAGAATTGTGATTCTTTAAGGGCTTTGGGTGTGTTGATATATTTTAAAAATGGGTAATCATTATTTCATTATAACTTAATTGGGAAAACAATAAAGGTTTGGATAGTGTAAGCTTTAGAAAGGAATCTTGTGAATTTAAAGGAATGATGGATGGTTGGGCGTATAGGAGTTCATGGTCAAGAATTAGATTTTACAATTTCTCGCAAGCTGCTCTCTTCCTAACTCCCAAGTAAATGACCTAGCATTTTAAAAACAGGTTGGAACTAATTTATCTTTATCTTTATATTTATCTCTTTTTGTCTTCAAGTAAGGAAAAGAATCCAGTTAAGTGAGTAAGACTTGTGTATCAATTTCACTTCCACCACACAATAGTTCTGGATGTTTAGACAAGTCACTTAACCTTTCTTGAGATAATACCTGTCTTATTTCCTGTTGAGAGAATATATGTACACACACACACACACACACACACACACACACAGCCTAGTACAGTGTCTAGAAACACAGTAACTATAGTTCTTTTACTTTTTTCTCTAGAAAAGTTCTTTTTCTTCTATTCCAAGTATAATCCATTTACAAATATCCTCTGTTCCATTTCAAGGCCATCTATTGATCTGTTTTCTTATATTAGATTCTGTTTCATACTGGATCCTATCCTACCTCCTTTTCTTCTTTATCAGATTTCTTGAAAAAATTCTCTGTTTTCACTTTTACTATTTCATGTTTAATTCTCTCTTTAGCCCACAGTAGTCTGGGTTTTGCTCCAACCCTTTATAGAAACTCTCTCTGCAGAGACCTACAGATCTCATTGTTGCCATGTCCAGTGAGCTCCCCTTTTCTTTTCCTCTGCCTTATGTTACTCATATACTACTATTTTTTTTAAGCCATCTCTAAACCTTGTAAAGAGAGGGTATGAACATAAGTCACAAATTAAAAATCTGCCTTCTTTTCCTTCTTGGAACTTTAATATTCTTTGGCCTCTAGACCATATCTTTTGTGTTTGCTACCTTAACTTTCTGACCATTGTTTCTCTTTGTTCTAATTTTTATTAAATCTGCCTCCCCCCAGGTGTGGGTTTTTTTTTAAGTATTATAAGAAATTTTAATGAGAACTTCATTTACTCATCAAGATTCAAGAATTACCATAAGTCTGCAACATTTGCTTTCTTTTGTCTTTTGCTGGAATATTTTTAATCATATACCAGCCATCATGTCATTTCTCCCAATGATAAGTTTGCTCTTTAAGTAAGTATTGCATTTTGTAGGGTCTGTCCCTAACCCTTTTCTTTTCTCATTGTACCTGTTCTCCTTAAGAAGTCTCATTTGTTTCTATGACTTCACATACTGTTTGCTGTTAACTTTAAAATTGATATCTGTACCTTTTACTTTTGCACATATAGGTCAATGTTTACATTTTCCTAGTATCCTTCTGTGCTCAGGTATTTTATAATGACCAGAAATACTAATAAATGCTTAAAATACTCATCTCTTTCTCACCTTTATGCCTGCTTTCCCCTTGTTTTAAACTTTTCTGTCTTTATCATGCAGTTCTTCTAGGCAGTCGTTTGAAATATCAGGCAGGCCATCTTCTCCTCCCAACCCCCCCTTTTTTTTTTTGTCTTTTCCCTTTTTTTCATATATTTAATTAGTCCCTCTTTTTTAGTATCTTCTTTTCACACCCATCCTTTCCATTTTGTTCCTACTTCTGCCATTCTGGTTTAGGGCTTTTATTATCTCTCACCAAATAGTTTCCAAGCTATGTCTCCCTGGTGTCTTCTCTTTGCAATCTAATGATTTTTTTTCCTACTCAAAATCTCCCAGATTTGATGTTTTCATGATCAAAAAACCCACAAAAACCTCAAGTTTTAAAAACTGATTATGTTCTCAAGAAGGGCAGGGATGACTAAGTTTTCCTTTTTAGTTACGCCACCCTTGTAGTTGATACCTGGCAAATAGAAGGCCTATAGTAAGTGAATGAAAAGTGGGTACTGTGCTAGAATCTCTGCCTACATTGTTAGAACTAGTAGTTGCTGTTCTTTTACTGTTTAGTCTTGATAATTACCAAGTCCACTAACTAACTGGGAGCATTAGAGAGTCTTTTATTAAAGTATTACAGTTTTAAAAATCTAATTACTGTTTTAAAGAAGGTTGGTGTTTTTTTCCTCCTAAAAAATAAGTGGCTGATTATTGGTAGGGCCAAACAAAATTTATATAATTTATTATTATTATTATTATTATTTATGTGTCAGTTTTCCTGACAGTATAAAAATAATCAGTACTGTTATTATCATTGTTGTTAGTTTAGATTGTAGGAAGCTTTATATCATGCAATTTTAGTAGTTTGATTTGTGACACTACTGCCAGGACGGGACTTCCTATATATTAAACCTGATACTAATCTGTTTATTATTTAAAATATTTTAAATTTTCTTTTAGGACCAATTTGGACAACATATAAAATCAGATGTACACTTGAATTTTTATGTTTATTATGGTCCTGATCGTATTAGAGACCCAGCCTTGCTTTCAGAACAGAATATTGTTTTGACTACGTACAATATTTTAACTCATGACTATGGAGTAAGTATGCTGATACGTAAGATATTTTTAAAGATTGAATTTAAGAAATATGTTTCAGGTTTCTAACATGTTCTAAAATTCAGGCCTTATACTCTTTTTCTTTTTATATAATTAAAAATATATAGAAAATAAATAGGAAATCATTTTAACACTGTAAAAAAAAGATTGTACCTTCTTTAGATACTAGTTTAGGAATGTTTTATATTCAGAACATTTTATGTTAAAATTTCATGTTTTGATTGTAACTAAGTATATATAGCAATTTGTAAATGAATATTTTCTTTTTTAATATTCTAGAAAATTAATATCTTAGTCTAAAAATGAGCTTTTTTGTAGCTGCAATTCACGAGTTTCCCGATTCTTCTAGGAGTCTAATTGTTGTTTACGTGTATAATTCCAGTTGTTCAGTAAAAACTTTTTGAAAGTACCTGATTGTCAAAATGTCAATCTTTTGGTAAGAACATTACCTTTTGTATAAAAGAAAATAATGCTGTTTGTTTAAGTAATTCTTACAGCTGACAATTTTATTATCATTGCTATGTTTTAATTTAAGGCAGAATAGTTCAGTGTTTTGAATAGTTACTCAGAGCTAGACTGCTTGGGTTTGAATGCTAGCTCTGCCACTTCCTAGCTGTGGTACTTTGGGCAACATACTTAGCACCTTGTGCTTCGATTTTCTCATCTAAAATAGGGGTAATAATAATACTCACTTCATAATATAGTATTTAATAATGTATGTAGTTCTTAAAGTAGTGGCTGGCACATAGTGTTGATATTAGCAACTATTATTATTTAGCAAGTTACGTTAAGTACTGTTTTACTTTCCTGTGTTTTTAAATTCATGTGAAACATTTATTTCAGACTAAAGGTGACAGTCCATTACACAGCATAAGGTGGTTAAGAGTGATCTTGGATGAAGGACATGCCATACGAAATCCAAATGCCCAACAGACAAAAGCTGTACTTGATTTAGAAGCAGAAAGAAGATGGGTCTTGACAGGTAATTATAACATTAAACTTCTTAAAAAATTAATTCTCCAAAATGTGTCATAAAGTAAGTTAGTGAGGTAACTTTGTAAACTGCAAGTGGATATAAAATCTGTCCCAAAATTAATCATAGACATCATTAAATAAGATGTTTTGATTTATTTGTCATAATTGACCACGATATAACAACATTTGAATTATAGTTAATTTATGGAACAATCACTAGCGTTATTCTTGAACATTGGAGATTGAATAGACTCTCTAGTCCTCCAGTCAGAATCTTGATTTCTTAGTTGCTTATCTTGGATGCTCTGTGCTACTCATGATAGCTTTACTAGAAGGTGGGAAAGAGAAGTTACTTGCTTTTTCCTTCTTGCTAGTGCTGCTGATTTATAAACCAAATAGGCAGATGTACTTGATAAGGAGAAAGTTGAATTTACTGGGTCTGTCATCTTTTTCTTTGTTAGTATGGCAATGAGAGCTAAAAATTAGAGCAAAACTGTTATTTTTAAATGTATATATGTTTAACAAAGGATTATAGTCACTGCTTGATAGTCAGCGGTGTGCCTGGTACACCGCCCATTTTCAACTATTGTCTTCTCTGATTAGGCTAGATGGATATTCTTATTGGATATTGTAGTTAAAGATTTATATGTTTTCTGTTATTTTTAGGTACTCCAATCCAGAATTCTTTAAAGGACTTGTGGTCTCTTCTTTCTTTTTTAAAACTTAAACCATTTCTTGATAGAGAATGGTGGCATAGGACAATACAGCGTCCTGTCACGATGGGAGATGAAGGAGGACTTAGGTAAGTAATTACATGACAGCTGATTAATATTAGCTAGAAATAACTGTTAGCAGTTTAAACCAGTTGTCACTTTCATTACTATTTTAACCTGACTCTTGACTTTTCTCTCCAAAAAGTGTATATGTCTGAATGCCTTTGACTCTCAGAACCTAGTGATTCTTATTTGGGGAGACACAGATTACTAATTACCAATAAGTCTTCTTCCCCTGATTTTAGTCAAACTGAAAGGGAAGGTGGAACTCTGTGGTCTTTATGTGCTGCTATTACCCTCAAAACCACCATTAATAGTGATTCAGCAGTGATAGGAAAAGCTTCATATCCTTTGAGGATCCAGTATGCATTAAATTTTCATAACTTATCGTATGTAGCTTTGTATAGTGGTGATTGATGTGCTGTACAGTGGCATCAATAAAAATTTTATAAGAAAGTTTTATATGGTTGTATCTGGTGGTGGCTAATAAAAGTTGAGAATATAAATAAAAGCTCAACTTGGCAGTAGCCATTTTGCAAGCTGCTAGGCTAATGTGGTTCAAGTTTTTTGTGTAGAACAGTAGTTTTTAAACTGAGGCTTTTGGGATCCATTAGTTGTGAAATCATTGTAAAGGTGGTAGCCAGCATTAAAGAAGAAAATTAGAGTTGAAGAGATGAGAAAATAATCAGTGCATCATACATAGTACGTAGTATTTATTGTATTGTGAAATGTTTGTTTCTGTTATATGTGTATGTGATGTTTGCTGGATGGAGTAAAATGTATTTCTCACTCTGGGTTATAGTGAAAAAGTTTCAAGAGCCACTAACCTAGTTGGCAGTACAGTTCACTTGATTCCTTAGAATTGTTTAAAGTCTAAGTTAAGAAATTGAATTTTTATTTCAGTTAGGAGAAACATTTTCTTAAAGAATTGATATGCTTCCTTTTTTTCTGATACTGAGAAGAAAATGTAAAGATTGCAGAAACTAGAAGGCATTTCTCTCTCTCTTCTGAATTCTCATATCATGTTTTTATTTTGGGGGCACCCATTACTTTATAACAATTACTTATTTACTCATATTACGGAAGGTGGGATCTTAATCATATTTGCGTTACAACATTTAGTTATAGTGCCATGCACTTACTAGGTGTTTAGTAAGAATTTGAGTGTTGACTGTTGGATGATATAGTTAACAAGATAGTTGAGAAGCTAAGGGTTAATGATTAGAACAAAAATGGGGAGAAGAGCTTAAGAAAAAAAGTAAGAATAGAATATAAGAAGATTAAACTGGTATTCAGTTGAGGGGACATTTCAGTGCATTTGTTGCTATAATTTTCTTATTAGTAAAATGCTTCTTTGTTTATCAGATTGGATAAAACTCCGATCCTTATTTAAGGGATTTTTTTTTTTTTTTTTTTTTTACAGCTGGCTGGTACAGGGATTGAACCCTAAGCCTTGGTGTTATCAGCACCATGCTATAACCAACTGAGTTAACTGGCCAGCCCTCCAAATATGGGAATTATAAAAAACCTTTACTAAGGTTATAAAACAGTAATAAATTCATATATTCTTTCTTTGTTCTGAATGGATCAAGTTCTATAAAAATTAAAAGTTTTGTAATTATTTGTTTTATTTTGACTAGGCGTTTACAGTCCCTAATTAAAAATATTACACTTAGAAGAACAAAGACAAGCAAAATTAAAGGAAAACCTGTTTTGGAGTTACCAGAACGTAAAGTATTTATTCAGCACATTACGCTTTCAGATGAAGAAAGAAAGATTTATCAGTCTGTGAAAAATGAAGGCAGAGCTACTATTGGAAGGTATTGAGAAAGAAAGCCATATAAGAGAAGAATTTTTGTTTTCTTTCTTTGTTTCCCATGAGCTGAATAGCATTTTTTAGACATGTTAGTTATAAAGTCTGAAGTATACTGAAAGATAATTTGCTTCTGTGATTTACTCTGGTTTTTACAAATTAATAGTTGAGTGAAATGAATGAAATGACAGTATAATTCACCAGGTAAGTTATTCTTTAAGTTAGGAAAAATATTAAAAGTTTTCATAAAATAGCAAGTTCTGAGTTGCCAGTCAAGAGAACTTGCTTGCTTCTATTTCTGACTTTGTGCCATGGGAGTAGCTAAAAGACATTGAAAAAAGTAGAGAAATGGTTACAGAACCCCAGGAAAGATAGCATGGTAGAATTTGCTTTTCTGTTTTTCATTCTTGCTTTAGACTGATTTCCATAGAAGAAGAGAACAATGGCATTTTACTCCACTGTTTTAGAACAGGAAATTATTGTTGTTCAGAGGACTTCATAATATTTGACATTTTCATCTCTAGGTATTTTAATGAAGGGACTGTCCTTGCACACTATGCAGATGTCTTGGGTCTTTTGCTTAGATTGCGGCAGATTTGTTGTCATACTCATCTTCTTACAAATGCGGCATCTTCTAGTGATCCCTCAGGTAAGTAAATGTGATTAGTTCATACTGTTATACTTGTTAGAGATATTTAAGTCAGAATGAGAAATTTTCTGTATGGCCTAAATTTGGTTTGTTATTTTATTCTCTCAAATGGACATTGTTCTTAGTATAAGACTCAACTGGGAATATACTCATGAATTTTTTACCAACAAAATGGAATTACAGACAGTCCCTGACTTCTGATTTTTTGACTTTATGATGGATTTATTGGGATATTAGATGAATTTTCAACTTAAATATTTTTGACTTACAATGGGTTTATCAGGACATAACCCATCTGTATAATGAGAATTTGTCTATATAATTAGGCCTTTCCAGGATTTCCAGTGATAGATACTCTCAGACAAAAGGTTGAATTCAAGCTGCCTTTTGTTCTGTGCAAGTGGATGCAGATCATCTTATGATGATGCTTCTGTATGAGATATATTATGTGAGTTGGCTATTATTTTGGCTTCTGAGTTTTTCTTAAAATTTCAAGTTTAAACCATGGTTTTTCCTATGACAGAAAAAAGATGAAAGACTTCCATACTGGCAAGCAAAATTTTTCTTTACATAAGGTAGATTAACTTGTCTAGTCCTATTACAAATCTTGCTCTGAAATTAATTTTTCAGCCTTTTCTCTAGGAAATGATACACCTGAAGAATTGCAAAAGAAGTTAATAAGGAAGATGAAGTTAATTCTGAGCTCAGGTTCAGATGAAGAATGTGCAATTTGCTTGGATTCTTTAACAGTTCCTGTGATAACACACTGTGCACATGTATTTTGTAAACCCTGTATTTGCCAAGTTATTCAAAATGAGCAGGTTAGTTTTTTGCCCAGGATATGTTCAGTGTTTATTAGAGTGGTGCACCTGTCTTTACTTTAATGAAAACCTAAGTGCAGGAGAGTAATAGGAGTTTTGCACTTAGATGTAATAAGGAAACTTTTGTGGTTAATGATTCCAGTATTTTAATAGGTGATATATTTCTCATAATCTCTTTTAACATAAAAAGATGTTAATTCTCGGAGGCTCTGTTTCTGAGTCAGTATCCTAGTTTCACTAACTGTTTAGATCATTGGTGTTTAATGAATAGAATAATAATGTGAGAGACAAAGTAATTTTGAATTTTCTAGTAGCCATATTTTTAAAAAGTAAAAAGTGTGAAGTTAATTTTAGTAATATATTTTTATTTAACCAAATATCTAAAATATAAAAAGTATTAATGTAATATATTACATGCTCTTTTTTAAAACTAAGTATTCAAAATCTGGTGTTATTGTACACTTATAGCACACCTCAGTTTGGCTTAGCCACATTACAAGGGCTCTACTGCCCCAAGGGACTATTGGCTATTGTATCAAATGAGGTAGGTCTAGATTCTTTTGTGTGGTAGAATTTTTTGGAAGTGGAATAATGCTTTAAGCAGTCCTTCAGTTAGGGTAGAATATTTTTTTTAACATTTTTAATTGATATATAACATACATGTAGAAAAAATACACAGATCATGATAGTACAGCTTAGTGAAGTGAATGCATCCATTTACCTAATACCCAGGTCTCCTTGTATCCCCTCCCAGTCATTTTTACACTCTCCCACCTCCTACTGAACTGATTTCTAACATAGTTTTAGTTTCAGAATTTTTTTTTTTGTAATGATGTTTGGTATCTAGTTATTTAAAAGATAATGTTACTTTATTAGCAGGTCTTGGTATCAGTGGATACAACAGATGTTCTTTTGAATGAACGTTATAGGATTTAACAGATCTGGATAGCTTTTCAAGCTATCATAAACTTTATAAGATAATTGCTTTATAAGCTATTAAGAAGGAGTTTTTTTTTTTTTTTTTTTTAAAGAATAGTTCCAAATAGTGTGTTATATTGTAGTTAGGTTCAAGAAATTGTTATTCATGATTTCTTTACTTGCCTGAAAATGGTATAATATTTAGTGTTTCAGGCTCTTGCTGCTGCTAGTCAAGGTCACATACTTTTGCTTCCTCCTTTATCCATTCCACTTATCACATTAGAACACTGTATGTCTAGAGCTGAACATGTACAGATTTATCTCAAATGGATGCACTTAATAAAAGGTTTAATAAAAAATTATAGCTATAAGAGATACAGAATTTACCATACATTTAAAAAATTTTAGGCAAATTTATATTTCTTTTCCTCTGATAAATGTCACTCATACTTTGTTCTTATATAGCCACGTGCTAAATGCCCTTTATGCAGAAATGATATACATGGAGACAATTTATTAGAGTGTCCTCCAGAAGAATTGGCATGTGACAGTGAGAAAAAGTCTAATATGGAATGGACATCCAGTTCAAAGGTAAAATATGTCTGCAAATATTTGAGTATTTTACATTTATATAAGGAAATACATGCTTTGTATCAAAACAGTAGTTCTTTTAATCCTGTCATTTGAATATTACGTTATACTCGTGGCTTCTGACTTTTTGTTTATTTTTAGTGGTGAATTTGAGAGGAAAGAGAAAGGGTTCAGATTATTATAGTGTTCTTTCAAGTCTTAATTTTTTAAAAAAAGTCTTTAGTATTTTAGGGAAATAACATGATGGGATCTTTCTCTTCATAATAAGACAGTTTTGGGACTTATTTTACCAATTGAAAATGGAATCTAATAGGTGTCTTAATCTTTTTCAGATTAATGCTCTAATGCATGCATTGATTGACTTAAGAAAGAAGAATCCCAACATAAAAAGTTTAGTTGTTTCTCAGTTTACAACATTCTTGTCTTTAATAGAAACACCACTTAAGTAAGTTCAACAGTGTTTTTCACTTTGAATTAAAAGGATTTTATATAAGTTTATTGATTCAGATAGCAAAACAAAACAAAACTGTTTAATACTTTACCAGTTTTAGTCAATTCATTTATCTAAAATAATATTCAGAGTCACAGTAGAAAGTATTTCCTGGCAACATAGGATTTTACAGATTAAGTCCTGAATTTATTGGAAAAAAAATTGACTGCAGTGCCTAGCATATTAGCAGGTGCTCAATAAATATTTGTTAAAATAAGTGAGTGAAAGCATTGATTGATTGAAAAGATTTGTAATTAACATTTAAAAAATAATGAAGTAAGTGTTATTTCTACCCCTCATTAGAGCATCTGGATTTTTATTTACTCGTTTGGATGGTTCCATGGCCCAAAAGAAGAGAGTTGAATCAATTCAGTGTTTCCAAAACACTGAAGCAGGATCTCCAACTATAATGCTTCTGTCATTAAAAGCAGGTGGAGTTGGTTTGAATCTTTCTGCGGCTTCTCGAGTGTTTTTAATGGATCCAGTAAGTACTTTGTAGACCTTTCAGAATGTTATTACTTCCTTCAAAACAAAAAAACAAAAAGAAAAAACCTTCATAATTATAATTGACTGTGAAAGTTCATAGGCAAACTTTAGACATAGATAATAACTTTAGTTAAGTGGGATTGAGGACTAAGTGCTTTACATATGTCAGCTGACATCCTCAAGCATCTCTGTGAGGTTGATACCATTATCCCTATTTTATAAATGAGGAAACTGAAGCACAGAAAAGTAACGTCACATCTAGTAATATGTAAAACCAGAATCAGAGTCCATGTTCTTAAGTACTGTTATGTTGTGCTATTCTACTTCTATATACAGAATAGGTCTCTGTTAACTGTAATGCTTTAGGGTAAGTAGTTCATTCAACCAACAAATAATGAGATCATGCCAAGTGTTACAAGCACTGGGAATCTGACTGTAAACAAGATAATGTGGCTGCTGTCATGGTGCTAGTGGTCTCAAGTTTTAATATATGTAAGAATTAGGTAAAATGCAGTTTGTAACCTCTGTCCTCAGAGACTTAAGAGTTCTTGGATGAGACCCAGGAAGCTGAATTTTTTAACTTATTATAGGTGATTGAGGTACAGGTGGTCCAGGATCACAGTTTGAGAAATAAATATCATTAATAGACGTTCTGGGTAAATTTTAGTGCCTAATATAGCACAGTCACTTATGGCTGTGCAGTACAGGCCTAGTGGTAGAATGGGAGCTAAAATTTACTCTGAAATTTACTCACCAAGCTGTGTGACCTGGAACTACATCCACATAGGAGCTTGTTTTTTTAAATGCACAAAGGGGCTGTGTGGGCTGAAACGACCCTGGACTAACTCAATTTCTAATTTGCACTGGGTACTCTATGGGCTAGAGGCAACCATGTGCTATTTCTGTGCATTCACAGATTTAAAATTTGTGGTTTTAGCTTGTTGAAACCCAGAAGATTCATAACATGTAGAAATTTTACTGAGATATAAATTTTAATTTTTCTAGTGAGGCTACCTAGTTGATGCATGTACATGTTATGTTTATTACCAAGGCTGCTTTCTTTTCCTGCCTCATCTGAGGGGAACCTTCCCAGTAAGATTACAACCAGAGTCATATATAGGCATTCATAGGTGAATGTCAAGGATGGCAATGGTCTGTTGTATTTTCTCGCCTTAGTGCTGTGGATGAAGTTTTAAATCTTCGTTAGTTTTAGTATTTTATGATTATTATAAAAAAAATTCGTTATAACTATGTTTCATATCAGCTAACCCAATGATAATCCTAGAAGCTGATTTTTAGAACACATTCCTAAATTTTCTTTCTCTTGCCCATATAATCTTCGTACTTGATAAGGAAGAGATTGTTAATATCAAAATAGAATAATTTGTATTATGAAGTTGATCAGAGACTAAGCTCTTCAATAGTTATAGTTTAAAAAAACTTATAGAATGTTTTAGTAGTTTTATAGTAAGTTGATTGTTTTTCATTGAACATGTCAAACTTTCCAATGTTTCTAATTTAAATGTCAGGTCCAGAAAAATAAGAATTCAGTCAAAAAAATTGGCTCATGTAATTTTTTTTTTACTTTTTCATGGAGCATTGTATGAGAGGGTGATGTTTTGATGTCCATTATGAGCTTCTCATGAAATTAATTGCTTCCTTAATCACTGTACGTGAGCATGGGAACTATCAGTTTTATACTCATATTATCACGAGATAAATTGGATATCTGGTAGTCATAGTAGGTGTCTATTGCCAGCTTGTCATTAGGCTCCTGGTTAAAATACAGGCAACAGAAAGAAACATTTACCTGGTCTCTTGGTATAATGATTTTAAAATGTGTCTAATTGTGAAATACAAAATATTCACAAAAGATACCTGTCAGTTTTAGAAAACTAAAAGCTAAATATATTCTTAAATCTAACGTCCATACTGAAAACCCAAAACTCAAATTACAGCAAGTTAATAGCAAAACCTTCTCTCCCTAGATTCCAAGGGAACTTAAAAAAGAAGAAAATAAGTTAGTCTAAGTATAAATCACACTAAAACCTGTCATGTACATATGCATCTGTGATTTTATTTCTATATTCAACTGGTACACTATGCGTTGTAAATATTCCTTTTCCCCAAAATACTGTTTTCACCTTCAAGAATCATTCAGTAGTTTACATTTAAAATTTAATGATCCTTATCTCAACAATTATTGATATTATTAACCACTTGACTATTATCTTTCTAGACTAAAGAACTCTGTCTTTTTGGTTATTCTTTGCTTTTTATTGATTCATCATTTTATTCTTCAGCCTAAGACAGTTCTCACGATAATGTCTAAATTAGCTAATTTTTTTTTTTAGCTCAGTTTTGAAGACAAATTGATTTCAAATGCAGATACAGAAAATTATATCAACAAGGTCTTAAACAATTTTCAGAACTTCTGACTACTCTGAAACCTTTTTTTGTCTTTATTTCATGAATGGAGGAAAGTGAAAAGTAAAGAACCAAAGACCAGCAAAAGAGGAGAAAACTTTTTCAGAAATGGGCCCAAGAATTGAATATCTTTTCTGATGTAAATTAAGTCATTTAAGAGGATGTGTAAACTTTTTTTCCTCTTAAGTATTCATAGATTCACTTTAAAGTGGAAAAAAAACACACAAAAACCAGCAAATTGATTAACAAATATGAGGGGTCTGCAAAAGCTCATGGAAGGATTTGTATTATCTTTCCATTTCATGTTTCCACAGACTTTTTGAAGTACTCTTGTACTTATATTGGGTGGTGACACATATGTCTGGCCCTGTGTTAGGTACTAGAAGCAGTGAAGTGACAAGAATGCTTATCATAGTGATTGGAGAGAAGGATTTTTTCCCCCGGTTCATTTGTAATGTCCGTAATATGAATTCAGTCACCAGTCAGAAAAAGATGAGTGAATAATACTGAAATGAAAGGGCTAATGCAGAACACTCATTAGAACACTCACAGATCAAGGCAGTAATAAAGCAACTCGTGTTCTTGTTAGGCTTGGAATCCTGCTGCTGAAGATCAGTGTTTTGACAGATGCCATAGACTTGGCCAGAAGCAAGAAGTTATCATCACAAAAGTGAGTTTTTAAACCATCTATTTTAAGATTAGGTTGATATGGTTGTTTAAATTATACAAGTAATGCATGAATATATTGTAATGATTGAAGTAGAATTATTCAGACAATATAAAAGTCACTTTTTTTCTCCTCCATCAGTAGTTTAACATATGCTGTTAAAGGGCTCTTTTTCTATAGGTACATAATTCACATGTATGTATACTCTCCTTACAAAAATGTCTCTTAAAGATAAATGGGATTATACTTTATTATTCTGAAGCATGTTTTTTTTCCTCAAAAGTATACATTTTAGACTACAAGTACATTTAGATCAACTTTTTGTTGTTGTTGTTGTGGTAAAATAAACAATATTTACCATTTTAGCCATTTTTTGTTCTTTTTTGTTTTTTGTTTTTGGCAGCTGGCCGTTGTGGGAATCTAAACCTATCACCTTGGTGTTACCAGCACTATGCTCTAACCAAGTGAGCTACCTGGCCAGCCCCCCTTCTTAGCCATTTTTAAGTGTGTAGTTCAGTTGCATTAAGTACATTCACACTGTTGTGCAGCCATCACCATCATCTATCTCCAGAACTCTTTCATCATCTCAAACTGAAATGCTGTACCCATGAAACGATTATTCTCCACTTCTCCCTCCCTCCAGCCCAACAGCCACCATTCCTTCTGTCTCTGAATTTGACTACTCCACAAACCCATTCTTTTTAACACTTGCATATAGATACATCATAATTTATTTAACCAGTCCAACTTTTTGCTAATAAAAACAGTGCCATAATGAACATTATAGTACATATATCTTTGTGCATATATACAAGTATTTCTTTAGCATAAGAAAACTAGAATTTTAAATTTAGGATTTTTATTAGAGAATATCAAGTTGCTTTCAAAATAGGCTTTATAATGTATGAAAGTGATGTAAATTTATGCTTACGTGATGATTTTTAAAAAAGTACCCTTCTAGTTTGCATTTACCTAAGACCTTGAGTATTGTTCATGTCTGTTGTTCATCAGTGGTTTTTTTCTGTGAATTGCTTGTTTACATATTTTGCCCAGTTTTCATAGTTACAGTACAAATATAGTTTTCTAATATAAAGGACTCCTTTATACATTCTGATTTTAAATCTTTTTTTTGTTATGTAAGTTGGAAATGGTTGATTCCGGGCTCTTGCTCTCTTGCTTGTGTTTAAACTTTGAGCTTTCGGTTATGGAAAAAAATTTTTATGACTTAAAATGTGTCAGCCTTTTTTATAGCTTCTATGTTTTAAGGTTTTGCTTAGGACACAAGGCTTTATCTTCATATTTTTAAAACTATTCTACTTCTGATTCTTTTGGAAGATTTTATTTTGTGTTTTGTTTTATGATTTGTGATATGGAAGAACCATTGTTTTGTCACCTTTTTTTTTTGACAAGTCTATCTTTTTTTCCTACTAATGTGAAATGTCACTTGTATTATAAATATTCAATATATGTATCACATGGGTCACTTTCTAGACTATTTTGTTCCAGTGAACTCTTTTCTTGTTCTCAGGACAATATTAATCTTATAATAACTATGGTTTTATAAAGTATTTTGATATCTGATAGGGCAAAGTATTCTTATTACCCTTTTTGAAAATTGTATTGGTTATTACTATTATTACTCTGGAACTTAACTTTGGATTTAGGTTATCAAATCCCATTTAAGAAATCTTGTTTGGGATTTATTGAATTTATGATTACTTCGAGAACTGTCTTCTTTAAGGAATATTTCCATACAGGAACACAGATAGTACCTCTCCATTTATTTAGAGCTTTTATGTATTTCAGTGAAGTTTTATAGTAAAACTTCTTTAGTTATTGCAGTACCTGGGCCTTCTTATGCAGTGTTGAATAGCAGTAGTGATACCAATCATTCTTAACTTGTTCCTATTTTTCTTGGCAATACTTTTATTGCTTTACATTGTTCTTGGTAAGTTTTTAATAGATATTCTTAGTAAGGTTGAGGACATTTATTCCTAAGTTAATGAGGATTTTTCTTAAATCAAGGTGTTTTAATCAGGAATAAATGTTGAATTTTTAAAATGCTTCTAAAGCATCTGTTGAGATTATCACATTTTTTTCTCTTTAATTTGTTAATGTTATGAATTATACTGGATAAAGACTAATTCTTACATTTCTGGGAATTTCTCATTTGGCTTTAATATAATGCTAAAGTCATTCTCCCAAAGTTGCCCTATATAGTTTGCTTTTTTTGTGCTGTTCTTAACTGGGCATTGGGTTAATGTAACTTCTGTCCTACAGCATATTCTTTACATAAGAAAACCATATTTGGTGACAAAGGAAAGCAGTGCCCAGCTGTCGTTATAATATCATGTTCTAAATATTTTCACTGTGTATTGAGAAATAAAGAGGATCTAAATGGTTCATAATAGATTATTATTGAACATTCTTGAAAACTATGGAATACTTATAAGAATATAAATTCTTTTATAGTAGACCAACATTCTCACTATATCTCAAAGTTTCATTTTTTGTTTTTTATTGGGCAATGTTGTTAGCATATTTATCCGTCATGTTGCTAATAGTTCATTTAGTTTTCTTAGTAAGGCTTTTTTTTTTTTAATTGAAGATTTTCAATATTGTAATCTAAAAAGTACTTAACGAATTAAATTTTTTTTTCTTTTTAAAGTTCATTGTGAAGGATTCTGTTGAAGAAAACATGCTGAAAATACAAAACACAAAGAGAGAACTTGCAGCTGGAGCCTTTGGAACTAAAAGAACAAATGCTAATGAAATGAAACAAGCTAAAATTAATGAAATCAGAACTTTAATTGATTTATAATTTGTGGGATTTTAGTAAGGTCAGTTTGATCAGATACATAAGTTTTGGAAATAAAAGTAGTTTTAGAAGTGAGCGCTAGAGAGTATCTTCTAAAAGGGGCATATTTTATATTACTGAAGAGGTATTACTGATGCAGTCTCTTCTATATATGAACCTATTTTTAATGATACTACAGATAGCAATAAGTTTGGTAATATACTGTGGCCTAAGATAATTTTTTGAGAAAAAAAGTTACTATTCAACTGTTCATAGTGTCAATGCCTAGTATTTTCATGTATCTTCCAAGTACTCAGCTTTTTCATATTTCAAATAAGGTCAAACTTTATGCTTTTGACCAGATAGTTATTTTCTGTGTTGGACGCGTTCAGTTATTCACCAAAGCCTCTGATTTGTGGATACAGTGGATTCACATTCCTTGTAAACGATTAATATATATATACAGACTATACAAGAGGTTGATTTTTGTTGGACTTTCGAAAACCATATTTACATTCCAGAACCAAACCTTAAATGAGAGACCAAAGTCCAGGTTATTAGCAAGTTACTTGACTTTTTTTTTTTTTTACTTTACAGCTTCATTGGATATATAATTCAGATAAGTGACTTAACATTTGATGTTTATGAAAAAATTAGGGACTGTGTTAGAGCACTATTTTCTCCATTTTAGTCATGTATTATATTCATTGTTTAAATGTAACTTGATGTGTGTGTAGGGTGTAAATCCTAAACAGTCTGTGGGGGTGAGAGGAAACCAATTCTACTCAATTTGGTCTGAATATTTAAATTATGGTATTGCTAAATAGATATTTCTATAAATAGATAACTTTTATTTATGTAGCTTTTTTTTTTTTGGAAATAACTTTATAAATTTTTATAATTCAGAAGACTACTATATATGTGAGAGGCGTGATATCTGGATGGAAGTTGGGCTGGATGACCTCCAAAGTCGTTTCAACTCTTAAAGACATCTTAATCTTGAATGTAAAAATTTCATTGTTATGTGTGTTTTGGAATTTGATTTTGAAACTTATGTAAATTCATCCTTACATCTGTCTCTAGAATTATAGTCATCTTTTTTCTTATATTTTTGTTAATATTCAAACACACAGTAGTTGCCACAAAATTCTATATGACTCTGAGTCATATTTAAAACAACTAGAAATTTAGCAATCAGGTTAGAGAGTAAGTGGTTTTATTTCCTTAAGAAAAAAATTTTTTTTTGATCCAAAGAAAGAGGAGATTAATCACTGTAACAAGAGAAGCTTCGTGTTTGATAATACAGACTTAAGAACACCTTAAATTTTACTTAAAGTATTAGAAGTGAATTGAATGAAAGATCAGAGCATATTGGAGTCAATATTGTGATATAGAGCACACAAGTAAGGTATGTGCCAAATTTCTCACCAGCTAAGTCCTCCCCTCCCTGTGCCCTGGCTTTTGCTCCAAGGGAACAGTGGATTAGCCAGCAAAAATCTTCCCAGTCCCTTTTCTTTGGAGTAGCAGGTAAGGCAGAGGGTTGATTTTCATCAAGACCAAGACATTTCTGCAGGGATGAGAGTGACATCGTAATTTGAGGTGGGTCCGCTAGCATTAGGAACAGTAGTGAAGTTCTTTACCTTGTAGGTGTAGCATTACACAAAGAATGAGGTTGATCAGAATCTCATGAAAATGTGGTATATGGGTTCTCTATATACCAACACTCCACTGAGATTATAAAGAGTTTTTGGCAAAACATACAATCCACTCTTGCTTACAAAGGCAAAGCTTTACAAACTCACTGTAAAGGTGAAGACAGCTTGTTTCTTTACCCAAACATTTACAGAGTTGTGTTTTAAAACACATTCATAAAGTGATAAGTTTGGCAAATCATTTAAAAAGTACCTTTGTTTTTGTACAGTTCAATTAAATGGTGTTAAATAGAAAAATTTGATTTGTCCTGAGAAAATATGAGTATAAACCACTGGAATGAAAACTTCACATTATGCTATACTATTGTTTTATAATTATGTAGAATAATAGCTTTAGAAATATATTGAAGACGTATTACTGCTTGTGGTTCAAACTGAATTTTGTGTTTCAAACTGGATAGTTTTAAATTTAAAATCAATAAAAATTTCAAAAATTTAGTAGCTTCCTCAGTGCCATAATTTTAATGATGCTCTTCAAAGAAAATAAATCACTAAATCTCACATTTCTGTGGAAATGTTTGTATTTCATTGACAGTACACAAAAACATACTGTAACTGAGAGTTACTCATATCGCCACCTTTATTATTTTGTTCAGTTTAACTGGTTGAATTTCTTGTAAAGTTATATATTTAAAGTTTATTTTAAATGCCTTGATCTAAAACATTCGTTCCAATTTCATAATTGTAAGAAAAAAGGAGTTGTGATAATACCAATATATTATCAGCACTCTGGATCAACGTAGATTTTGCCCTTAAAATTGCAGCTCTAGGACTGGAAATTGTTCATCAAGAAAATGATCCTGTGTAGTTTATTACCAATGAGTATTAATGAAGTTATCCTCGGGCAGGGTAACCTTTGTGTTGGGGAATGTCAAAAATTTTGGTGTGTTTTTCCTCATTTTATTTATAGTACTTGCCAAGTTTTATTCATTAACATTTACATGAGATTCATTAGAAAGATGAGAACAGATTTGATGTTGGCTAATACTGAACTCAAATGTTTAACCTTAAGTTCTTAACACACTTAAATTATTTAAATTATTTGCAAAAGGTATAATACAAAAGGGAAATACAATGTAAGGATAACTAAGATAAACATTTCACTTTATGCATGAATCAGAGACCTTGATCAAGCATGGAACTAATCCCCAAAGGCATGGATTTGACCTTTGCTTGGGCAGGTCTGTCTTAAGGCCAGTGGCTTCATGTCCACCACTGTTCACAAGAGGATAAAAAGGTAAGGATATCACCTCTGCAAATAACATACCTTGTAATTTGAGTTATTGTTGCCTTTTTATACATCTAAGTAACCCTTGGTATTTTGGGCTCCCTGGAAAAGATTTTGCAGTATAATTGTGCAGCTTTGCATGGAAAAGTAAAGTTAATACTTCACCTTAATTAACACATATCCTTAAAAGATCAGGGACGGGAAAGAAGTCTGTTGGCCCAGTTCAGTGACTTCCCAGCCATATAACTTGACACCCTAATGCATGTTATATGCTATTTTCTATTGTAAACTTGTCACTATTTCTGATTCCAAAAGTTAATAGCCTTCATTATATGCTTATTTAAAATTTAAAAATTATGTAATAAACCTTTTCACTTTAGAGGTCTCTTGCTACTGTGTAAAAAATAAGAAATAAAAGATAATACAAAAAAATAAGTGATACAATGTTTGTCCCCCCCCCCCAATTTGTGGCTTTTACATATTTTCTCAATTTATAAAAAATCTTTGAATCTTGTGACTAATACATTCAATGATTTGGATTGCATATTGCATGGCCACAAAAATAAGGTATTTATCTGATGACTAGGTTTCAGCCAGGGACCCAGAAGCCAAAAAGGCTTCTAATTGAAATTATTTTGAGAGGTCTTTATACCACAACACCAGACATATGGATGAGCTTCAATAAATCTTCGGTAAATCCTTCATGTCCTTAAAGATCATAGCAACTCATTCTCCACCAGTTCAAATAACTTAAGTTTTATATTCAGAGCCCATTTAATATTTAATAATTTTAGGTAAATCTTCAGGTTCTTGAGCTTTTGTGGTAGCTGCAAGCCTCCAAGGTGGCTCCCAACCATTCTTGCTTCCAGATATCCATACCCCTGTACTCATTCACAGCCATGGTGAATAGGGATGACCCATTATTGTAGAAATGAAGGAGGGGACCTTGAAGGCTACGTCCCTAAAGCCATTGCAGCTTCTATCCAATTAAACCTCTAAAATTTCCTGTCATAGCCCACTCTCCTGTTTTCTTTAATAGAATCATTTTTGATTACTCACATTTTAGTTTTAAAAGGTTGTTTTTGGATCTTACCCTTCCCTAGCTTGCTATCCCTTGTAACCTAAAAACATCTTTAAATTTAATAAATATGCTTCATACTTCCATTTTATCATTTTAAATTATAAATAAAAACACTAGAAGGCACTGGGTCCAGTACTGATTCTCAGTCTTGAAAGTATTGAGTGTGTTCAGAGACTGACAAAGAACCTATGATGATTTTAAGGTTAAAATATTTTAAATACCTGAATACCCACTTAATGTGGAGATCCAGCGTGGGTGACTAGATAGATTTGTTCTCATTTTCCTCCATCTGTCAGATCCATCACCATTATTAGAGAACATTAGATTTAAATTTCTTGGATACCAGTTTTCAAGGCATATATCCCAGTATCAAGCTTTACACTATTTTTTTAAATTGACAAATTCCACAAATTATGGAAAATTCCCTAATACATTTTTTCAAGGGTGGTTGGGTAGAAATTGTTAATTTAATTGAACAATAAAGATATGGCAATATGTCTTTATTTTTCACACAGGGTACCACTGCAGGTAGCCATCAGAGAACACACTGCTATTTTCAAATATATAGAACTGAACAAAAGCATTTTAGCATGCTGCCTTACTATACATAGAAAACTGGTGAACATCTTCAGACACAAAACAAGGAAATAAAATGGGTTTATGCCATTTGTTGATATGTTTATGAATCAGCAGTATTAATATGGGCTATCTTTCCCTGAAAGTAGAATTACATTCACTCTGGCAGCCTCTGGGCAATTCTAAAATGCAGGTGAAGGGAACAGCAAGCAAGCAAGGGACAAATGCCATGTTCTATTCTGAAGGAGACTGATTTGGAGCCTGGCTCTGCACATTTTAAGAGTTGATATAGCCATCTAAATAGCTTAATATTGAGTTTTCCTTATCATGTAAGCTGGCAATCAGCATAATTATTTCTGAAACATTGGCTATACGAGACGGGTTAAAGAGCAGAACACTGTCCATATAACAAAACTGCTACTTTACAACTTTTGCCCAGTTCTCACCTGTTGTCCTGAAAAAATCCCTCATCTGATGAGTTTTAGCAAAAGCCTCTAGCAACTGTAACAGACTTTTCTCAACCCAGCTCTAGGTACTAAGGATCAGGTACAAGTGCCTGTAAAGTGGATGTGTCCTCGGGAAAACGGGAGTGTTTCTACTGGAGGTAAGTATCGAGTTTCCTCTTGATGTTGTCAAAGGAGTCTGCTCCCATGTAATCAGCCTGGCCTTGCTCCCACCGCTCCTTCCGTTCTTCTGAGGATACGAAAGGCTGTGCTGCAGCTGGGATCTCCCCGAGGGACAAGTGTGACACAGCTCCTGAGACGTCTTCCTAGAAAGGGGCGCATAATCAGAGACTCCATGAGAGCTGAAAATCAGATCACTTTAAGAATGCAACAAATTGAAGAAGGTGGGAAAAGCCAGGATGAATTATCATGCAAAATAACAAGAACTGAAAAGTATTACATAAAACAAACAAACAAAGACACAAAAATATAAAGGTCATATGACTATATGACTTTTTTTTTCCTAACAAAATGAAGACTTCTTGACTTAGTGAAAACATTGGGAGAACAAAGTAATTAGGGTTAATGTTTAAGTTCTGCATACCTTTCTACAGAAGCCACAAGAGAAAGCCAGTGTATAGACCAAGTCTGAAAGCTGCAAACAGTTCATCAGAAAGTGTAAGATAGATGGAGATAAGGGAGCACAGGTCTTACGATAAATTCTCAATCTGTGTGGGCTCAGAAAGGTTGAGAACTTAAACAAAACAATACCTCAGAGGCTACCCTTTGGAAATAACCAGAGAGCCACAACACATACGCAAATTGTCACGTTACAAGAAGGAAAGCTAAATGGTTTTGAGACTAGGGACCAATCTTTTCTGCCTGTTCAAGCTTTCATTTGGATTACCGAGTAGCATCTATTCTTGTAGCTTCTGTTAATTTAATTTGTTTAGTTAGGAACAACTGTTTCAATTCCCATCTTCATCTTGTCTTGGTTCATAATGCTCAGTCCTTGTGTTGCAGAACAGGGTGAATGTACAGCAAATAGAGAAAACTTACTCTACGTTAAATTTGATTCTCATTACATGTAGATAGGCAATCAACTTCCAATGTACTATAAAAGAATACCAATGCTATTCTTCAAGAAGATCTAATATGAGAAGATACTGGAAATCTTAGCAGAGAAAAAGGAAAGCGAATGAACAGGTATTGCAGAAAATGGTAGAAAAAAATTTTGACTACCTGTTTTTGTTGCTATGTATATGTAAGTGTATATATATATGTATTTAAATATACTGGAACTCTAAGGTGTTTGGGTATAGGATTGTGTTATAGCTGAGGCAAAATAAGGAAGTCCTTCTACTGGATTAGTCTTGCCTTCCCCTTGCAACAGGAATGATATAGGGAAGCTCTTCCAGAGTCTCCTACTTTATAACATGGGTGCTGTGAATTTACAGTGAACTTTTCTAGGAGAGAGGCCCTTGAGGTCAAGCCAACTATACTGGATCCACCTTAAAATTGTTCAGCATTTAAAGTGTAACTCTCCCTTCCCTCACCATAAAAAGGGCTATACTTAATTCTGGGCTGTAGAGGAACATCTTAAGATCCATCTCAAATTTTCATAAAGATAATAGTCTCAGACCTGGATTTTGAGTTTCAGTTCTACTAATTAGCCTGTTACAAAATGATGACAAGTTATGTAACTTCTTAAAGCCTCAGTTAATTTATGTATAAAAAGATATTAACAATAATAGCACACACTTGATAGAGTGGTTGTAAGGATTATATAAGAATATCTAACTTTTATTAAGCATTTACTATGTGCCAGGCACTGTTCCAAATACTGTACAAGTATTATTTCATGATCCATAAAAAACACTTAAGAGTGCAACTGTTAGTTGTTTCTTCCTTTGTCCTTTATTTTGACAGAAATGCTAATAAGTGAAATGGCTAAAATCTGCCATAGACAAGAGAAGAATTTCTTATATTATTATCTCATAATTATAGCCAGGTAATTAACTGATTACCTGATTATAATTCACCCATTCAGTTCTATTCTTTATATCTTAATATGTAACATAACAGTTTAACTCCTCATCCTCTTCTAATTCTTCCAAAAGAACAAACTTCAGAGGAGGACTTTTAAGTAAGAAAAGATGCTAAAGAGGATTGTTATTGTAAATTTTAATGCGTCATCTCCCTCCTACAAAGAAATTTCTTTTTCAAGATACTATATAATCATATGAGTACAAACATAGGAAATCAAAATAATCATAGAAAAGTATTTATTGTATGTTCATGTGATTTTCTTCTAAACAGATGGCAAATATAAAAATATTTAAATGTTTGCGGTTTCTGAAATATTAAGTGGGGTGTCCTTTACTTTTATAGACCACTATTTTGGGAATAATCTCAGAATCTTTTCATAGGACAATGGGCTAAGAATTTTATAGTTACAATGTATGGATATACTGTATATAAAAAAACTCTAAAAACCTTTCTTATACTCTCAGATCTAATGAAATTTGTCACACAATCTACTTCTGCTACTTCTTTGCTGGTAGTACTTCGCCCCTCTAAGATGGTCATTGTTTTCTTTCCACAAAATCTTATTTATCTCTTTGCTTAAAATACCACTAAATATTCCCCATTTCTATTGATATAACAAGTTCTTTAACATCCAGTGTTAGTACCTGAAAGGAAAAAAAAAACAAAAAACTGAACCTACCACAGTTATGTATGAGCAGGTATCTTTGACAAGGCCGAACTGTTGAAGCAGAGGTAAAATGTTGGTGGTAAAGATGTCCCACCACAGGTTGAGAAACTCTGGATGAGTTATGGTGGGATCATGGGACTCACTTTTGACACTTTTTGTTTTGGGATTATAAGTAAAATTCCATGGTTTGATTCGTCCCAGGAAATGCACAACTTTGGCATTTGCACCAAACCTGCCAAGTGAACACAAGTCGACACAGTTAGTGGATTCTAAGCACTGACAAAAAGATAAGCAGCACTTTGTTCTGGAGCCTCAACAGTGTACCTTCTATCCTGCAATAGTGTTTGGAAAAGTAATTGACTTCACTGTGAAATTGTGAGATAGATACTTTTTCAATTATTCAATTGTGTGTTAATTACATAAAAATGCAAAAGTAGTAGTGGTTCAGTGCTACAACCAAAATGCTAATCGATTACAGACAGGAAAGGCACAACCTCTTTAAAACATTTGGTATTACCTAGCAAGGTTGAAAATGCTCATGCTCTACAACCCAGAAGCTCAACTCCTAGGCAAATACCCTAAAGAAACTCTTGCACATGTGCAAGAGGAAACATAATCAAAATGTTCACAGCAGCAGCATTGCTTGAAATAGTCATAAATTGGAAACAACCCAAATGTCCATATGTTAGATTATTGTTCAGCAAGTATACACTTCTTCTCCCAGCCCCCACAGGGAAGTACACTTTCCCATCTGATGTTGGACGTGGTCATAAGGCTTGATATGGCCCGTGGAATGTAGGCAGAAGTGACAGTGTGCCTTATAGAGGCACTGCTAATTTCTGTTCACTTTGAGAAGTTAAAACTTCTGCCCGAAGAACACGCCTTGAGTATCCTGCTGGTTCCAGAAGAATGAACGATGGGATAGATCTGGCTCACACCTGTAGCCTGGCTCCAAACCCAGGCGAGATTATCAGAGCTGTCCCAGCTGACCACCAAGACATAAGTAAGAAATACAAGGGTACTTCAAAAAGTTTGTGGAAAAATAGAATTAAAAGGTAATACAAATCTTTCCATGAACTTTTTGAAGACCCCCTCCTACTTGCTTACTGTCAAATATCACTGAGCTTTTATATAATTATATATCCATTCTATTTTTTTTTTGAAGGAAAATTTCTGTTATATTCATACCATGGAATACTATATATCAGAAAATGAATGAACTGTAGCTATACTCAATATACAGCAAATGGATGAGTTTTAAGAACATTTGTGTTGAAAAAAAGATGAGTCAAATAGAATTACATACATATGATTCTACTTACATAAGGCAAAAACCACGAAAGAGGTACTGTTTTAACATTAGGAACGGTAATCAAGCTAAATTTCATAATACTGGTTACCTCTGGGGGAGAGAGGAAGCCATGATTGGAAGGAGACAAAAAGGGACTTCTAAGACACGGTTGTGTTCCATTTCTTAACTTGGGTGGTGGGTATTTTAAAACACTGCACATTTTTTTTTTTTTTTGTATTATAATCTTTTGTATGTACTCTATATTTCGCAATAAATAATATCTTAAAAAGAGTAGGAATTAAGCGCGGTCCTGTTCTGGCTAGGAGGAAATCTATGCAAATGACAATAAAGTGAAAACAATGAGAGTCAAAGGGAAAACAGGAACAGTGAGTGCTTAAGAATTCAGAGGCAGAAGGGCCCCACAGGCCACCTTCAGGAGGGCAGACGTGCTGAGATAGTGGGATGTGACCACAAGCTTGTACAGCAGATGGGATCTGGGTAGCTGGTGATGACACGGAATTCCAGGCAGGCAGATGGCGGGTATCAGGTGAGCACCTGTCTGCTCCAATTAGAGCCAGAGAGATAGCTTTGAGTAGAGAAAGAAGGTTAAAATGGGACAGATCCTTGGGTATTGGGCTGAAGTGTTTGACTGCGACAGATTTATCCTGTAGGCAACCAAAGTATTTGAGCATGATGTTCAGATCAAAATAATGCAAACTCTAGTCACATAACTTTTCCTACCTCTTAAAGTTTATTTTTTAAAAAAATGCTAGAGACCTGTTAAATAGCTGTCATTATCTGAGAGTTTACTATGTTTGGGGCCCAAATGCTTTAAGGACATGATTGGGAAAAAAAAAAAAAAATTCCTATAAGGTAAATTTTAAAAATGTGTTAACAAAAAAACAATCTTACCTTTCATATGGAACAACAAAAGACCCCGAATAGCCAAAGCCATCCTGAGCAAAAATAAAAAAAAATAAAGCCAGAGACATAACACTACCTGACTTCAAATTATACTACAAAGCTATTATAACCAAAACAGCATGGTACTGGTATAAAAATGACGTTCAGACCAGTGGAGTAGAATTGAGAACCCAGAAATCACCACTCAGGCTTACAGTCATCTGATATTGGACAAAGGCAACAAAAATCTACACTGGGGAAAAGACTGCCTCTTCAACAAGTGGTGCTGGGAAAACTGAATATCCATATGCAGAATGAAACTAGATATGCATATCTCACCATACACTAAAATCAACTCAAAATGGATTAAAGACTTAAGTATAAGACCTGAAACTGTAAAATCATTAGGGGAAAATATAGGTTAAACACTTCAGCAACTAGGTCTGGGCACAGGCTTTATGAACATGAGCCTGAAAGCACAAGCAGTGAAAGAAAAAATAAACAAATGGGACTATATCAAACTAAAAAGCTTCTGCACAGCAAAGGAAACAATCAACAGAGTGAAACGACAACCTACAGAGTGGGAGAAAATTTTTGCTAACTATTCATCTGACAAGGGATTAATGTCTAGAATATACAAAGAACTCAAGCAATTATACAGTAAAAAACCAAATAACCCAATTAAAAAATAGACAAAGGAGCTTAATAGACATTTTTCAAAGGAAGACATACAAATGGCCAACGGGTACATGAAAAAATGCTCAACATCACTAGTCATCAGGGAAATGCAAATTGAAACCACATTGAGATACCACCTCACCCTAGTTAGACTGGCTATAATGAAAAAGATGGTGAATAACAAATGCTGGCAAGGGTGTGAAGGGAACACTCTTACACTGTTGGTGGGACTGTAAATTATTACAACTGCTATGGAAAACAGTATGGAAGTTTCTTAAACAACTGCAGATAAATCTTCCATATGATCCAGCAATCCCACTTCTGGGTATATACCCATACGAATGGAAATCATCATGTCAAAGGGATACCTGTACTCCCATGTTCATCGCAGCTCTGTTTACAATAGCCAAGACATGGAACCAACCTAAATGTCCATTGATGGATGATTGGATAAGGAAACTGTGGTATATATACACCATGGAATACTGTGCCATAAAAAAGAATGAAATACTCCCACTTGCAACAACATGGATGAGCCTGGAAAAAGTTATGTTGCGTGAAATAAGCAAAGCACAGAGGGATAAATACTACATGTACTCACTCATATGTGGGAGCTAAGAGAAAGAAAGAAGGAAAGAAAGATCACAGTAGTGAGTTGCTCTTGCAGAGGGAGAGAACATTCCTTGGGCTACAAAGTGGAGTTGGGGGGAAAGGGAGAGGGGGAGAGGGGTTGGAGATAGTTGAGTGGGGGACACAGGGTACAAATGCAATTTGTGGTAATGGGTATGCTGCCAGTATGATTCTGGCCCTCACATCATGGGCCTGTGGGGTGGAAACCATCTTTGTATCTCATGAATACTCATAATAAAAAATAAATTTTTAAAAAATGTGTTAGAGTCTTAAAGAGACTGAGTGAGTTTCTCAGGGCCACAGCTATTAAGTGGCAGAGATGAGATTTGCCACACTTTTGTCTCACCCTATGGCCTGAGCTTTTACCATCCTAAGATGCTGCCACTCCAAAAATACGCAAGAAAAATGAGCCTATTTGTAAAGTTCTTTCCTCTTATGGGTGATTATTCCATAGTGTAGTTTTTCTGAGAATGAAGGGGATACCTGATTTCCCAAGCTTACTCTTTATTTTATATACATAGGATATTTTACACAAAGACACACACACACACAAAAGGATAGAAATCATAATACCCAAATTTGTGCACAAGATTAGCTATCAATTAAATAAACAACTGTCATGCATAAGGGACTATGCACAGTGTGTGGCCCAAGAGGCTTTGATCCAACTAGGGAGACATCGTGTACATAATAATAAGTAATAATAGCACAAGGAAGGCAACGATCAGTGATAAGAGAGACGTGCTGACCTTAAGGGCTATGGGAATTCCAAAGCAATGACCACAGATGGGATTTTCAGGGGAGGATTTGTGCAGGAAGTGGGGCCAGGCCAATGCTTGGGAAAGATGGGCAGGATTTAGATAACTGCCTTCAACAAAACATTCTAACGATGATGGGGGAACCCATCCCAGAGATCTGACACTTGCGTGTGTGTATGGTGGAGGAGGGAGAAGAGGCATTGCCTCATTCTAGCAATGCAAACCCTTAAGCCTAAAACCATAATAGAACACTTAGGGACAAGCAGGAGTTCCTTCCACCTTCTCAGACATTCACCCCTCCTGACTCAACTTCCCTGCTGGAGCCATAGCACTTGTTTGCTCCTCCTGTATTAACTGACCACTAAGCCTCAACCCATAATTTGCCTAGACATACGCAGTCATGACATGGTAGCAATACTAGTTAAAACTGAGTGTGGTATAAACTCTATCCCTTTCTAACTTCCTCTCCTGACAGCTCACAAATGATGGAGCAGTGGTAACAGTGATAGTGATGTGTACTGAGTACTCACATGTGCCACACTCTAGTTGGCATTTGCATGGTTTACCTCAGTTAAATCTCCAAAACAACTGTAGGAGGATACCGAGGTGCAAAGAAGTTAGACAGCTTGCAGAGGATCCATGCTGGTGAGGAACAGGGCTTAGATTCCACGCAGGCAGTCTTGCTCCACAGTCAAGGCTCTTAACCACGACTAGGCTATTGTTCTAAGACACTCCCAGAATGATGAGGGCGTTGTTTGAGAGTGACGTTTGTTAATCCATGGATTAACGCCCCACCTATGGAGAGTCAGTCTAAAGTGGAAAGGGTATGCCTAAAATCCCTGGAAATACCCCAAGGACTGAGCAATAGAAAGTAAACAAGAGGAAAGAAAGTTACAAAGCAAACAATTTGGCACTAATAATCTGAAGAAAGACTGTTCTTGGCAGTTTGCACAAATCCTAGGGAAAAAAGAACAAGAAACGAGTGCTACTTCTTAGGGCCAGCACGTGTCCCACAAGTGGACTGTGCTGGACAGTGTTTAAGGGCTTCCCCAGCACCTCATTTGGTGAATTAGGGCTTCGGAGCTCATATGGAGGAAGAGCTCAGTGGTCATCCATCTGCATGCTGAGACTGCCCAATCTGCACTCTGCTGCTAGCAGGAAAGTATACATTAGCCTTGGGCTCTTTCTGTGTCCCACCATGGCTCAGGTCCTTTCCACAACTGGTTCAGGGGCCTCTGAAACCTCCCTGGGTACTGGCTTCAGGCTGGTTAGAAACCTCTTGTGTGGCCCATGGCCTCCTCTTGAATGTCAACAGGAACACCATTCAGAGACGTCCATACCTTGCATTTCACTGTGGCTCAGGCCTTGGGCTCCACTTTCATGAATCCGTATTTCCAAGTGTCTTTTTACAGCTAAATCTCTGTTACCCTCTGTGACAGGGAAGTATCCTTCCTCAAAATTCTTTTTTTTTTTTTTTTAACCTATTCTACCCTAGGAAGGTGAAAACCTGTATCCAATGGCTAGTCCATTCACAGCTAGGGCAGTCTCAGTTTTAAGAAATTTCTTGATAAACCTGTCTGAGTAGAAACTGAGATCTGAAGGGGTCCTAAATGTGGGTGGCACTGCCCCTTCTGCTGTAAGCCACAGAACTGCTCAGGGGCCGGTAAGATAGCGGGAGGGAGAGAAAGGGATAAAAGAGGTGAGCTGGACTGTGGAAGGCAGCGCAGCACAGGGCCATGTAACTTTCCAATGAGCTACCCAGATTTCCGCAACAAAACAAGTAATCAATAGGATGTGAGTAGGTTTCTTCAAAAGCCAAGAGGCAGGCTATGGAGGCGCAGGTGAGGAAATACCTCATGAGGATCCAGGAGTGTGAAGGCTGAGAGAAGCTGAGACAGGAGGTGGACAGAGGCGGGGCCTGCAGAAACCCTGCAGAGACTGCAGATGTCATCGCTAAGGCTGTGGCCAGCCCTATTTCTGTATTTATGTCTAGTAAGAAACGAAAGACTTTTTGAAAAAAAATTTTTTTAGGTACTCCAGGTGTTGAGATTACCTTACTCTAACTGCCACAAACTAACATCTGTGAAAATGGGCAGTGGTCGGGTGTGGTAGGAGGAAAACAAGTTTTCGGGCAAGGGCTCTTGACGAGGAGAACAGGTCTGGGAGAGTCACTGAACAGGGAAGGTTTGGGCAGCCCAAGGGCCCTGTGTGGGTGGGAGGTGGGTAGAGGGGGTGGGAAGCAAGGCAGCTGCTGAGTGGGAACGAGGAGCTCAGCATGGTGGGAGGAGAGTGGAGACAGACTTTGCTGTTTTGTACAAGGCAGTCATCAAAGTGTGTTCCTGGAAATCATCTAAGGCTGTCCATGGCTCGATATAAGGGGGCTGTCTAGTTCAACACTGGCCACCTTGCACGAAGGTTTAGGAGTCTTTTTTTTTTTTTAAGTGAAAGAGGCACTTTATTGGCTCATACAATTGACAAGTCCATCAGCCATAAGTAGATCTGGAAACACAAATAATATGATTCTTCCTTGGGTCTAGAAGTCCTTTTAACTCTATATAACTATGTTCTAACTATACAACAAAACAGTTTATTTACACAGCAAAGGAAGCTAAAGGACTTGCTTTCTTTGCTTTCATAAGGCACACTGTACACAACAAAGATGAGCAAGAGGTCTGCATTTTATTTTTGTATCTAGAGTTTCAATTAATCTAGATATATATTTCAAATAATTATGTTGCAATCATGTTCCCTGAGGAACGTTTTTAAAAATCACCATCTATCATCTTAATCAATTTACCCTTCAGTCACTTAGAAAAATCTGAAATAACCATATCAAAATGAAATAAATAAGAGCAAAGGTCATAAGAAAAAGAAGAAATTACTTCTTGCTTAAAAAATTATTTTAGCCTAAATGCAAATTAGGGGGTTCACCTTACAAAAGGGTAACACAGGATATTTTTCTAATGTTATATCTGTCCCACAAAAGGCAACAATCAGAATTTATATTACTTGGCTAAAGCAAAATAGCCAATAAATAAGAAGGGGAGATATTGATGTCAGTAGCTAAGGTTCAACTGACCTCAACCCAGAACAAGGATAACCAGAAGATTCACTGACTCACTCCCTGATTTATCCACCAAATTAACAGCCAGGAACAACAACAACAACAAAAAAGTTGGGTACATACCACAATTGTCTCTAAATTACAGAGAGCCATTCATTCTGACCCGGTAATGGGGATCTGTCTCAGCTTGCATACATCTCTTAAAATAAATGTTCTAATTTTAACTTGATAGAATCTCAAAAGAGTTGTCCAGATCACAAGACATAGTTTGAACCTGAGCCAGCAATAATACTGCTTATGTTAGCCATTAAAATAATCCCTGTGACCTGATGTTACCAAAAGACCAGATAGAATTTTCATGACTGGTTTAAGTAGTTGAGAAACACAGCTGGTACCATGCGATGAAACTATGGAACTGTTTGGAATGGAAAAGGAACTAATCCATGACAGTACACACAGGAGCAATTTTAGTTCTCACTAAGCTCTTTATGTGCAATGTTCAATTAGATACCAGGAAAGAGAAAGACAGCACTGCTATGTGACACTTCACTGGGAAATGTGGCATTACTGCCAAGCATCTCTTGCCCACTTCACTGACTCATGTTCTCTGTTACGTCGCCACTCACTCGTGCACCTTCTCAGACTCGCTCGTACACAAGAGTGCACCGCACACAAGCCCCTCCCCGCACAGCCAGTTAGCCACCTCTCCTCTCTCACCAAAAATTCCTGCTCTTACCCACTCACCATGTAAATCAATAGTCACAAACCCAAGTGCCCAAGAAGTGTGGCTGACCATGCAGAGGAGGAGTGGGCCTGGTGAGGAGGGGACTGTGGAGCACAAGAGAGAGCATGTCCCGTCATCAGAAGACAGGTGCTACACAGGAGCAAAGAACTGGGGCCACCAAAAACCCACCCGATTCTTCCTTGCCTTGCAAGTGAATCCTCCCAACACTGCCCGGGAAATCAGAACAATGTCAGTACTCAAACCCAAACTTTAATAATTTAGGCTAGGACCTACTCAACTACACTATCTACCAGGATGGCCTCTCTTCACAAACTAGGTAAGAGAAAGGTTCACAATGCCAAGCCACTAGAGAGACTCTTCTGAGGGTAGCATGTCATTCTTAGTCTCTACTGGCTGATTGCTCATTCATTTATTAAACTAAAACATACACCCACTTACCAGCATCTGTGCTCACATACTCTGCTTCTTTCACGTTACTAAGGAGGAACTGTCCTGCCTCTTATCTGAAGCCAACCTCTCCACTTGTGCATCAGGTCCCACCCTCTTTCACCTATTCAAGGACATCAGTCCAGAGTTTCCCCCTCAGTCTTCTGCATCGTTAATGTTGCCCTAACCCTCATCATCCCCATTGATATAAAAACATGCTGTAGCATCTCCTGTCTTTACAAAACAATCACCACCACCCAGGACTCTAGATCCCCATCAGCTACCACTCCATTGCTCCTCTTTAAAGCAATGCCTCAGAAAACCTGTGTACTTTCACTGCCTCCAATTCTCCTCCTCCATTCTCCTGGACCCACTTCAAGCAGTCTTTCACCCCCACCACCCTACCAGGTGTGCTCGTGCCAAAGTTGACCACCATGTTCCACATCCAGTGCCAATTCTCAGTTGTCCTCCTGCTAACCTATCACAGCATCTGACATAGATGGATCACTCCTTCCTCCCTGAGACCTTGTTCTTGCTTGGCTTCCACAACACCACACTTTCCTGCGATTCCTCCTGCCTTGCTATTCTCGGTCTCTTGTCTTTATTCCTCTTTTTATTTTCCTGTCTCGGGGCTCAATCTTCAGCATTCTTTTCTATTGATAATCACTCCCTTGATTACAACATCTTGTCTCTTGGCTATAAATATCATTTACATGCTGACAGCTCTCACAGCTATGTTTTGCCCAGACCTCTATCCTGAACTCCTGACTTTAATATCTACTTACCTATTCCACATCTTCACCAGGATGTTAACTTGCACCTCAAACTTCATATATCCAAAACCTAATACATTTGATACTTCCCTGATCAATCTCTTCCCCCATGGTCTTCCCATTTCTGGAAATGGCAACTCAGTATCATTCCAGGTGCTTAAGAGTCATATCTGACATATCCCACAAAATATTTGATTTTTCAAAAGAAGTTGGAAACCCAGGTTTTATGTGAAATTCCCTAATTTTAAAACATTGACAACTGCGTTAAAAAAAAATTATACATAGCGGAAATAAAACATACCTGTGGAACAAATATAGTCTACAGGCCACCAGTTCAAGACCTCTGAGGAAGGTATGCCTTTTACTCAATCCCCACACTTTTCCCCTCCCGTGAGCCCCTCGCCCCTTGAGATGGCATTTCTCCCTCAGATTTCTGCCCATGAGATCTCACTCCTTGTGCCCTTTTTGTCTATCATTAGAGCAGCTTTTAAAGACTGACTGGGTCTGATATGGAAGGTTTTTCCCCTGGTGATGAAGACTCAGGCAGGGGAGCAGAACAGGCAGCAGCAAGATCTGAGGACAGATCATCTGAAAAAGCTTAGAGATGAGGTCAGAATGACCAGCTGGCCACACTGAGAAATGGGGCACTTGGGGTCGAAAAGACATCACTAACACCCAGAAAGGAGGAACAAGACATCTGTGCAACCACCGCTTTATTCTACCTCAAAACTCAAACCATGATGGGCTGTGCCACGCAGAGCGCAGGAACTGCACACCTAAGCAGGTGCCAAAGGGATCAGACCATGAGCTCCCCCACTCGCCTCGAGGCCTTCAGTGAGCTGAGCATGTGGTACACTGCACGTGCCCTAGGTCGGTCACCTGAATGAATGGTGTGTAGGCCAACAGATAGCTGGGGGGCAGGGGGGTGCAGGGGGTGCAGGGAAAGAGCGACCCAAACTACAGCAGCTCAGGGTTTGGGATGAAGATGTAGAAGTGTGAAAATAAATAAAAATAGAACGGCCATGGCTTCAATGACCATAATCCTGGGGAGGTCTGGAGCCAAGGGGGTCTCAGGAATCAAGGAAAAACAATCAAATCAGAAATACACAATAAAATTTAGGACACTAAATGTTCAATTTCTTTTGGGAAAATATTGATTTTAGGTAGATTTTATAAAGTCTTAGAGAATGAGCTACATTCTTGGATAAAAAAAAAAGAATATAAATATCCTCAGAAAAGTTTAAAGCAGTAAAATAAATGGGAACTTTTTAAAAATTCTCATTAGGTTAGGTCTCAGATTATATCTAAACTCAAGTAACAGGGTAAAATAAAATACTTATATGAAAATTATCTTGTAAATCATGCTTCGTAGTCAATCAATTTGACCAATTAATTTGTGTGATGGCTTGAAGTAATACCTGTTTAATACAGAATGATATGACCTAAAGAGTTTTTAGTCAGTGGATATACTAGAAAGCTAAAATGAAATTAAATGACTGATTTTAAAAAGACTAATCATTTTTTTCCTAGCACTATGTACAAACCAAATTCTATGCAATATGGATAAAATAGGCCCTTCATTTGGACAAAACTAAAAAAAAAGTGAAAGAATACTAATATTGATTAAAAAACCTACTATATACCAAGCATTTTGCTAGACACTTTCAAAAATATTATTTCACTAACAAATACATTTATGAACTGTTTCCCAATGTGTACACTACAGATTAACTTAAAAATTACTAAAACAAGCATTTTAGTTTTCAAATTATGGTATGTTAAAGAGGATCTTCCATTACAAAAAATGTTACCACTTTTGTTTTTCCAAAGTTATGTTTGAGCAGTCATTTAAAGTGATCAAACTTGGGCTGGCCCGTGGCTCATTCGAGAGAGTGCGGTGCTGATAACACCAAGGCCCCGGGTTCGGATCCCATATAGGGATGGCCGGTTCGCTCACTGGCTGAGCGTGGTGCTGACAACACCAAGTCAAGGGTCAAGATCCCCTTACTGGTCATCTTTTAAATAAATAAATAAATAAATAAATAAAGTGATAAAACTATTAAAGTTTGTTTCCTTTATGTTTTGTTTTATCCAAATGGTATGTAGAGACATGCTATTTCATGGCTGAAATTCACATTAAATTTGATTCAAATCAGCAAAAACTTCAAAGCCACATTGTTCTAGATATCCAAGGCTCTAAGATTTTGGAGAATGTAAATACTGCCTTAGTAACCTCATGATTCATGGTTTGAGTTGATGAAACAAATTCTCAACTACTTCTTCCATGAAGCCCAGGTTACTCTGAATCACTCCACAGTCTTCCATTCTACCTGCCACCGCTTATGCTGTCCTAGGGAAGGCCAGCACACTGCAGAGCTGCTTGGTCCTGGAGACCACCACAGTTATTCTGAACCCACGGTGGGGCTTCAACTTCACAGCACTCTCTGAGGAGTAGCTATGGCAGCCCAAACATTCAATAGGCTGCTTCAGCTTAAAAAAGATTTGGACCACAATTTTACATTAACTTAAAACAAAAAAGAAATGTAACTCCCTATGCCTTTTCAGCCCTCCCCAAATATATGGGAATGTAAGCAAAAATGACTCTGGAAATGGGTCTCTTCAAGAAAAAAAAAAAAAGTTCCTGGCAGAAGGAAAGGAAAGTGGGTTCTCTGATCTGGCCTCAACGTTCCTAAAGGGGCTGCAGTGGGGTGAGACAAGGCACGGCTTTGAGCAGTCTTATCACAGAAATAAGAGCTGACACCCAAGGGTGAGCAGCACACAAGCAGCAACCACTGCTGTCAGCCCACAGCCAATCCACGTCTGCCTAATGGACAGAGTTGCTCCCAGCTTCCCACGTGCGTCATATACTCTATGGTTATGGCAATAAACCAAGGAGATTTCCAAAATTAGCACTCATTCATTGAGCCAGGAAGAAGAAACCATCCTAACCATTTTGGTAATTTAGATCTCAAACTGTTTTTCTGGGAAATTCATTTAGAAGATAAAAAAAAAAAACTGGGTTCTTGAGAGAGGGAGGGGCCAAGGTTCTAGCAAATAAGTATCTTCTCCCCCAAAACTTAACTCTGCCCCATGTGCTTCCTGTTCTGTATTAAAATAAAATTACATGAGCAGTACCTGTGCAAACCAGGCTATCCCTGAAAAGTACAGTGTGTTCAGTGCTGGCAAGTATGAGGAAAGTCACAGGGAGTCAAAGTGGACATAGTGCTAGGTATGGGTGCTGCGCTCCACTAGGAAACATAACTCAGGTTCACCGTTTGGGGTGAAACCAACTGTAGGGATGTCAGACTCACATCTCCCTGAGATGTTGATCCCAAGACATGTTCACTGTGCACAACTGAGTGGAATGGTCACACTCTTAAAATTCTTTCTCTGCACTCTCAACTTTTTGCTTGCTAAGCTAAATTTAGTCAATTAAATTATAAGCCACTGACCTATTACAGACAAATTCAGCTCTAGAGGGTCAAGCTATAACGGTGTGCAGGAACACTGTTCAAATGGACAGGGTTAGTTATGAGGCCATAAGGATTAAAACGAGTCAGATCCATAATCCCATGCAAGGCACAGGTGTATTTTACAAGGCCAAGGACTGAGAGGCAAAAATAATGCTTCTCCTATCTCTCCCTTGATAATTAATGCTATTCTGTTTGTTTTACTCAGAACATAGTTGGTACGTTTAAGTGTTTGCCTGTTTCACTGTAGAAAGGAGAGAGAATCAAGAGGCTGTAATATGTCAGAGACATATGCCAAGAGAACAATTAGGGAGTAAAGAACACAAGATACTTGTAATCCTTATGTGGGGGATGCTGACAGAGTCTGACCAGAAAAGAACAGAAAAGGAAACACTTCTGCCACAAACAGCCAGATATGCTCATTACTGTGGTGCAAGACTTCTGGAGAGGACTTCGGAGACTGAAATATGAGCAGTGAAAGGCCCTTTGTTTTCTGCTCATTCAGGAATGCCCATGCGGAATGGAGATTGGAGAGACAAGCCCAGCGCACCGAAGGGCTTTGCTGCTCACGGCTGTGTTTCAGGATCAACCTGATAGCTAGGCCCCGGTTCAAGAAATATGAATCATCTTCCTAGTTCAACACAAATGAGTCAGAGGTTAAAAGCACAGAGCCCAGGCTCTCACAGTGAGATAAACTCTGCAACAAGGCTGTATTAGATGCTGTGTCAGAACTGCACCGGGGACAGTGCAGTCCCATGCCAAACAAGCATGTTACCACAAACAGCAACAATGACGACAAATGTCCACTGAATTCTGTGTATAAACTCATTTCATCTTCTTGACAACCATATGAGGTAGGTGCTGTTTTCCTCCTCATTTTACATATGGGGGAACTGAGACTGACGTCATGTAGCAGAGAAATAACAGAGTGGGGACATATGCCCTGCTTTTCTGGCTACAGGAATTACTCTTAGCACTATACTGCCTTTCAAACAAAAATGACTAATAACCTAACATCTACTGAGCACTAAGTTTAGACCAAGGTCTCTTCTAACCACTTTCCATGACTACCTCCTGTGATGCTCACCATAGCCCTATGAAGACACTCAGGCAGAGAGAAGTCAGTAACACCCAAGGTCACCATCCAGTAAGTGGTTACTCCAGGTGAGAACTGAGGTCATCTAGTGCCAGAGTCCCCACTCTCAACCACGAGACCACACCATGCATGCACTTGCTTGAGCCCCACACCACCACAAGGAAGCTGAGAACACCCTCTTTTTGCAGGTGAGGGCGACTGAAGCTGGCATACAGCAGGAGGCAGAAGCTGGGTCTGGGCCCGTGTGCGGACCTCACAGCCTGTTTTCCTGACCATGACATATGGATGGTTTGTCAGAGGGCCAGGCACCCCAGGAACGGAGGGGAGCCTTGTCCTGTAAGGCAGCTAAGGGCCCTCTGGGTTACTCCAAGCATAATGCAATCAATAACATCAAAGCCTCTCCCGACTGCAGCCATGTTTCTTATGAGACAGACCTTTCTCAAAGTCCCCACCAGTTATTTCTTTCAGAATGACAATGAGCCACCCGAAATATTTTAAACCCCACTCCCCTGCCCTCATTATCCCCGACAATAGTTAAACCATTGCACTTACGCTTTAAATGCTGGGAGGTAGGAGTATATAGAAATGCTGCTTAGGTTATAAATAAATGGCAGGTGTTTTCTGATGTCTGTTGTTGCCCAGCTGCTAAAAAACGTGTTCAGTAAACCCTGGTCCCCACCTGAAAGAAAACCAAATGAATTACAGTCAACAGACCTCTAGGACAGTTCAATAATTTTATAGGAGTCTATAACTGGACCTTTGAAAAAAGGTACTAATTCCATTTTAAAACAATCAATTCCATGTCACACCCATTGAGGACATTTTAGGGGTGAACATTTCCCTGATTTAATTCATTAATTCAACAATTATTTGTTGAACAGCTGCCATGTGCCAGACACTGTAGCAGGAGCTGCAGAGTCAACGGTGAACACCAGACATGGTCGTCATCTTCATGAAGGCCTGGGGTGGGGATGGGAGACACTGAAAGCAGCAGATCAAGAGTCAATGTACATCCCACACATGGGGATGGGGGCAGTCAAGGAATATACAGGGCGCTATGAGCACACAGGGAAGTGGCTTAGCCTTATCTGATGGTTCAAGGAAGGCTTCCATGAGGAAGTGTGTTTAAGCCAAGATCTGAGGGGTGCACAGGACTACTTGACAAATGCAGGTGGAGGGAAGGAGGGTAGATGGTGTTCCAGGAAGAACAAAAACAGCACGCACCACAGACCTGCGATGGGCAGAAACATGAAGCTACGGAAAGAAGACCTCAAAAATGGCCTGTGTGAGTGGACTACAGAGCGGGAACAGCTGCACAGCACCTGGTGAGTCTCAGAGCTCACCTCAGGGTCAGGTTTTAGACTTTATCCCAGTTAAAGATTTTAGGCTTTTCCCCAAGAGCAAGGGTAGAGAAAAAGAAGTAACAATAAAAGAGAGCAAGCTGGGATGATAGCATTGTTTTCTGGGCTCTCAACTGCTGGCTCATCTTGCAGGAGAACCACAGCTTCGAGGGCCCAGAGACCACATCACCCTTGTGGGGCACTGTCCTGTGCTGACCGAGTCTCAGGGCAGGTCCCAGTCAGTCATCATTGTGGCCAAGGTCAGCCACAATTACACAGCAAAGTGCTTGCTCAGCACTTGGGATTCCTAAACTTTATGCCTTCCTCAGAAAGTGAGGACCACTGTCATTCATTCAAAAGAAATAAAAACAATAACATCTAAATAGCTAAGTGTCTGACCTAAACCATAAACATGTAAGTAACCATACAGGTCACTAAGCTACTTCAAAACACATTCCTTCGTGTGGTCCAGGTGTTTTCATTAAAAAAAATTTTTTTTGGTGGCTAGCCAGTACAGGGATCCAACTCTGGACCCTGGTGTTATCAGCACCACATTCTAACTGGCCAGCCCCTACTTCCTATTTTAAACTATTGAAATTTCAGAGAATACACTCAGAAGCAGTCTCCTGTGCAGCAGAACGGTAACTCAGGATGTAAATGTGTGTGCATGTGCTCACAGGGAACGACAGACAGGCAGAATCCTGCACCACGTGCAAGGCCATCATGCTGCATTGTCACTCCCTCGTCGGTCTGCTCTGTCCCAAGCTTGTTTCCTCTCTCCACATACAGCAAGTCCAACTGCCTGCCATTACTATTTGGTTTTTCTTGGTTTTGAAGGAGACTTTGAAAATCTGGATTTAATTAATTTTTGGAGTTAAGTAGTAAGATGAGGGCTTTAAGTTTAAAGCGCAAATGTACCTTATCCACCCTCTGTGTATCCCATCCTTTCCAAATACTGTCAGTCAAATCTATGTCAATCAAATCTAAAGATCAGAAGCACTGACTGAATGTCTATGGAGCAATCTCTTTGTGCAAGGAGGCTCTGACAGGTTCCCATTCCTCAAAGGACAAACAGCTTAACAGAAAATCAGAGTTTTTTGCAACAACATGGATGGACCTCGAGAGAATTATATTAAGTGAAACAAGTCAGGCACAGAAAGAGAAATACCACATGTTCTCACTTATTGGTGGGAGCTAAAAATTAATATATAAATTCACACACACACATACACACACAAACCGGGGGGGGGGGGGAAGAAGATATAATAACCACAATTATTTGAAGTTGATACAACAAACAAACAGAAAGGACATGGTTGGGGGGGAGGGGGGGAGGGAGAAGGGAGGGAGGTTTTGGTGATGGGGAGCATTAATCAGCTACAATGTATATCGACAAAATAAAATTTAAAAAAAAAAAAAAAACAAAAAAACAAAAAAGAAAATCAGAGTTTTCACCCTCTAAGTTCTAAAGAACCATAAAGATGGCAACAGGATATGCTTCCCTGTTACCAAGATGCAATGGACTGAAGGTTTATGTCCCCCCAAATTCATAAAGTGAAATCCCAACTCCCAAGGTGATGGTAGCAAAAGGCGAAGCCTTAGGATGTTAATTAGGTCATGAATGGGACTGGCACCCTCATAAGAGAGACCCAGGAGAGGTTCCCTCACCCCTTATGCCATGTAAAGTTATAGCAGAAAAGCTGTCCATGAACAAGGAAGTGGGACTTCTCTAGATACTGAATTTTCCGACTCCTTGATCTTGGACTTCCTAGCTTTCAGAACTGTGAGAAAGAAATTTCTACTGTTTGTAAGCCACCCAATCTATGGTGTTTTGTTATAGCAGCCAAAACGGACTAAGACAGCAAACAAAGAGATATGAGAACAAAAGATAATTTTAGCTATATAGACAAATTAATGTATTTTGAGGTACAAAATATTAAAGTCCAAACACCTGCCATTCATCACAGGCTCATTTTGAGTTCTACAAAGATGCCTCGAATGTGGGAACAGACACTGGTGGCTAAGATACAGCGGTCTGAAGTCTAATTTCCTTTTATGTATAGTCATCAAAATAAAGGCTAAGGAAATGTTCACAGTAGCTTTATTCATAACAGGGCAAGGGCTGGCCAGTTAGCTCATTTGGTTAGAGTCCACTTGGTAACATCAAAGTCAAGGGTTCAGATCCCCATGCCGGCCAGCTGCCAAAAACAAACAAACAAAACATAATAGGGCAAAACTGGAAACAGCCCAAATGTCCTTCAACAGGTGTATGAATGTGGTACATCCATACTACAGAATATTAGTCAGCAATAAAAAGGAATGCACTATTTATATGCATAACAACTTGATGGATCTCAAGGGAATTATGCTGAGTGAAAAAGTCCAATCCCCCAAGGTTACATACTGTGTGATTCCATTTATATATCTGCCTTCAAGTGATAAAACTACAGCAATAGAGAAGGTTCATGGTTGCCAGCGATAAGGGAGGGGGAGGGGAGTAGTACCTATGGCTGTAAAAGGGCAGCGTGCAGATCCTTGTGATGGAACTGCTCTGTATGTTGACTATGGTGGTGGTCACACCAATCCACACATGTAATAAAACTGCATAGAAAACACATCCACACAGACATACATACATACGAACGAATCACGTAAAACTGGTGAAATGTGAATAAGGTTGGTGGATTGCATCAATGCCAATGTCCTGGTTATGTTATTATATTATGGTTATGCAAGATATTACCATCGAGAGAAACTGGGTGAAGGGTACATGACATTTCTTTGTATTATTTCTTACAACTGGATGTAAATCTACAATTCTCTCAAAACAAAAGTTTTTTAAAAGTCCAAGGATTAAAGTGGTTAAAATGCAAAATTCAGTCAGGAACTGTTATTCATTAGATTCTAAATTCCACAAGAACAGGAATTGTGGTTTTTCTTTTGCATTCCATTATAATTGTAGCATGTAGCAGAATACCTTACACATGGGCAAATTATTTGTGGAATGAATGCAAGAACCTTGAAGATATTCTGTAACAGCAGAAAAGTTGAAACAACTTAAAAATTCCACCACAGAGAAATAGTTAGTATACAATGTGATACTAAGTACTTATGGAAATATTATTCAGCCACTAAAATAATACCTATAAAGACCATCAATCTACTGTGTACTATAAAAATATAGTTATATACATTGTAATTATAATTAAGAACATAAACATTAATAAGCATTCATATTGGAAGAAAATAAGTGAAATAACAGTAATTATGTTAAGGGACTAATGTTAGAGATGGTCTTTCTCCCTACTTTTCCTTATTATTACATTATTTTTGTAATTTAAAAATATTAACAATACAATTAGGGGCAAGAACGAGAATTGTGCTAAGGCTTTTCTTTCTAAACATTCTTTACTAATTAATTTTTATTATGAAGTATGATGCTATCAAAATATATGTGTAGTTTATAAAGCATATCAATAATAAAACTCTATACGTTCACTATCCAATTTAGGAACTTGAACATTACCAATACAAGGGGTCTTCAAAAAGTTCATGGAAAGATTCATACTCTTTTAATTCTATTTTTCCACAAACATTTTGAAGTACTCTCATACTATTCTCTGTGTGGGCTCCCCAGTCCAATCTCACTGACCCTCCCACCCAGAGGTAACTATTAATCATGAATTTGTAATTGTCTTGCTTTCCTTTATTTTAATGTATTATAAATAGTGTGTATCCGCAGACAACAGAAGCAGTTTTTCAACTTTGTAAAATTGGATGTAATACTTGATTTTTTTTTTTTTTACTACTTTTTTATGGCACATTATAAGACCTTTTTTAAATTAAGCAATTCACTAAAATGACTATTGGCTACAAGTCTGTCTGGGAAACAGGAGGTGGAAAGCCTGATCCCTCAGAGCCCCTGGCTGCTTGCCTCTGGCCAGTTTCCATTTACCCTCAGGTACCCTAGAAACATCATCAGCCCATCAGCTGTGTGCCCCAGAAAGGCTGAGCAGCACTAGTGGAATAGGAAACAAGCAAGGAGAAAAGGCAGTGAAGTAGACATGGTGAATCAGTGTCCATTAAATTGGCAAATCCTGAAACACTCAGCAACAAGAAACTGTCCACCAGAGGAGACAATACAAATCATGAAATTTCTGTGGCCACTGACCTCATTAGGTGACTATAAAAGGTCACCTTTTAGCCCAAAATTGCGGTTTAAAAGTAGAATTAAGTACCATCTGAAAGTCTGCATCTTTTTAAATAATTTTTTAATTCAGCAGTCTAGAGATCCTAACCACCTTTTTCCAAATGCACAGTCCAACATTTCAAGCTTAGGCAAATGTTTAACCTCATCAGAAAAATCTGTGTGTTGTGTTATCAATACCTCTGTTTAGAAGTCTAAATGAGAGTGCAATTCAAAGCAGAATGCAAACTGTGTTACATGATGCACAAGGATGCCATGAAGACTGCTGAATTTCCACTGCAAAAACCCTAGGACTTTTGTCGGTACATTCTAGTCAGACCTCCAGGGGCAGCTTTATTTAATATGATAGGTTAGTACACTTTTAATTTCAATCCTCTCAGAACCAGCAAACATGATTAGCAGGCATCACTGGCAGCTGTGATCTGGCAGGCCAGGGTGTGGCAACACAGGTGAGAGACAGGGAGAAAGGAAATGGAACAAGGGACACGTGATACCTGTTTTGCAAACAAAAGCAAATATCTGCTTCTGTATCATTCTTCCACCAGGTTGCCCAAATGCTAGTAAGAACCTTACAACTACTGGGCATTTCCTAGGTCTTTTGAGCAGGGTCATGGACCTGATAACAATGGACACGCCGCAGCATTTACCAGAAACTGGGCCTATCAGTTACATAAGAGAAATGGAGCTGTTTGAGTGCAGTCTTTTAAATTTGTGCACTGTTCACTGCTTGTATAGTTTGTGTGCTCTTCTACAGTTTGTTGGCAGCTAGCCTGTCTACTATGGATAGCAAGAGTGGATGAGTCGGTTCTAGTTAAACACAAAGCCCAGTACCTGAGCCACAGAAATGTTCCCAAAAGAATCATGGTTGAGTACAAAACGTGGTCCAGTTTCCAGCAGCACGGGTATCACCTGGTAGCCTAACAGAAATGCACAATGTCGAGCCAAAGCCTAGACTCATAGAATCAGAATCTATATTTAATCCCCAGGTGATCTGTTTGCATATTCAAATTTGAGAAGCACTGGTCTAGAGCCTTTGGGCCTTTGGAGAATGACTCGTTTTTTATTTTATCAGGGAATGCAATTCTTAAAAATATCGTTTCTATAGAAAACATCTAAAATTATTTAAATTTGGTATAGGCATAATAGATATGAAGATGAACAAGATAGGTTCCAGCTCTCCAATGGTTCTCAAGGCAGTGAGGGGGCAGAGGAACAGATATCAAGCAAATAACTGAAAGTAAAATATGCTTTATACTGTAATCGAGCTGGAGGCAAGAACTGAGATGAACATGTGACTCACTCCATAAAACGGACTTCCTATATTTGGTGGATATCATCATTACTGCCTATAGAGAGCATGCCAAGGGTTACTAAATTACAGTTTATGAACGGCCCAGCTCTTAGGGATATTTCTATGAGGTTTACTGAGGATCAGCGGATTAACCCTGGGTGGCTTATGGAAATCCAGGCACTTGGAGCGTGGGTCCCAGCATCACTGCATCTCACTGGCCTCAAGCAATTTAAGCCAAGAAAAATAGATTTATTTTACTACTTCACGTTATAGCTTTTGTTTTTCATTGTTTTTTACAAAAGAGGTTCTTAATAACCAAACTGTTAATTATTACATAAATACAAGGAAACATTTATTCTTGGCTTAAATTTTACTTTCTCAGTTTAAGGAAGGTCCTCCTGGTCTAGATTCTCTCAGCATTCTGAACTTATCAGAATCATGATTACATTATTGTGTAATTAGTTGTTAAATGTCTGTAAGATTCCACAGAATATGGCTTTATAGAGGCTGGGGTAAAATCTGCATTATTTACCAGTCTATTCCTGGCCCTTAACATCATGCCCAAATTAGGAGCTAGAATGATTTTTGATATATTGAATGAATGAACCTACTACAGCAATTTAGGCAAGAGTAATACTTCCAAGAATACTTCCAGACCCCATAAAACAATGTGAGTCTATTGACTGTGCCACTGATTTAAAATGACGAAGTATTTTCAGGTATTGTGGATCAGAGGGGAGGAACAGTAGCTGTAGAGATAGAAGACTTGAGCCTCTATATCTTCATCTGTAAAATGAGGAATATACCAGCTGCTCTGCCTACTCAGAGAAATAAATTTTAAGTAATTAATGTGTAATGAGGCCAGGGTATCTCTCTCTCTCTCTCTCTCTCTCTCTCTCAGTTGAGAAAGACTCTGGCCTCTGGCTCAGCTCTGGCTCAGGGCTGGCTTTTCTACCAGCTCAGGGACATTGGGCAAGCTGCTCTCCTGAACTGGAACAGCAGAAGTTTCCCTGTACTAGTTACATAGCAAGCCCTCAATAAATATTAGTTAAATGAATGAATGCATAAATGCCTACATTACAGGTTTGTGGAGAAAGAAGTGAAAAATAAGTAAAATGACTACCATAATAACCTGCACACACATAACACATTAGTCCCTTCTTCCCTCTCTGTTTCTCACAGGGTTCATGACCTCTGCTGGTTACAAAGCTAGAGACAAACAAGTTAAAAAAAAAAAAACAACTCAAGGGTACAATGAGATAAAAATAGCTCGAGAAAACTTATGTGTGCTCATTTATTTTGCCATTACACATAACTCTTGCTTTTTATCTTTACTTCTTTAAGATGATTGAAACTATCAACGATGTAAGTGCAAGAGAACAATCATTTTCAAAGCAACTGATAAAACACTCCAAGGTCACCAGGTCCAGTGCGTGGGCAGGTGGGGAAGGCCTACCTCGGAAAGTAGCTGTCAGGGCAGGACCTATCGAGTCAGGGAACCGAGGAGGCACACCTGAACTTTTAAGCTTATTTGGTTTGGACAAGACAAGTAGTATCTTGAAACACCTCGGTCCTTCATTCCTTTTTTGGGCAGGTCCAGCATGAAGCCTAATTAACTACAAAGATTAGGGAAGATGGGTCAATTTTACACTTTAATAGAATTTAGCACCAAAACTTTTCTGCTAAAAACCATTTGAAAACACTATTGTGTTCTGTTTAAGGGTCTCAATAACCACTTAGAAAATATGAATTCCTCTGACTTGTGTTTTTGAAACTAACACAGAGATGAAATTTAATAGACAGCAATTTTCAAACACTAAACTCTTGTCTTCAGCTGTATAAGCATCCTTGATATACAATACTTCAGAGTCACAGGGAAAAGAAAACCTCAACTTGTGTTCAGATTGATTTCTTCAAATGAAGAGTCAAGTATATCAGTTTCATTTCACATGAGTATGCAGAAGAGACAAAATTATTATAATATCATTACGTCTCTCTTCCCTTCTTACTGTTAACAAGTTTTGAAGTTAACCTTATTTTGTCATATCTTATAAAATGCTAGTGTATAACTATTTCACAACAGCTATTGTTCAACTTTTCAGGAAACATGTAACTTCAGTGATGAAGTAAGTGCCAAGACAGCTTGAAAAATACAAACAACAGTATAAGAACTCAGAATCTTCACTACGGAAAATTAGATACCAGCCATGAATTAGATATGTAGTCACTAGTTCTAAATTCTAATGAAAGAAGTGTTTTCCAAGCTAGCCGCAGTAACGCCATTCCGCAAGGCCAAGAAATTCATAAAGGGGTGTGCGAGGTAGACTGATTTAGCTTATGCCATTTTTACTGTTTGAAAAGTGTTCTTGTTTAAAAGCCCCCCCAACACCTGTGGTGAAAATTGAAGGTTAAAAATTGTGCTGTACTTAGAAAAATTTTAAGTTCTGCCTGCCTTTGCTGTTTCCCACCTATGCTGTCTCTGACTGATAACACCAAGAGCTGTATCTGGATGTATCTAGACAACCTAAGGAAGAAACCGCCCTGTGAAAGTTTTTGCTGTCCCTAAGTGATTAACTCGCTTCTTTCAGCTTCTGTTATCAGCTTGCACTAGGCCTCCCAGAGCAGTTTCCAGGGCGCCCTTCAGCTGTTTCAAGAACTCCCACATGACCCGCGCTTTTTCCCTGGCTTTGTTTAAACCGACCAATTACCTTGCTTCTCGCTTCTGTACCCGCGCTTTTTGCTATAAAACAAGCTCAAAAACTCTGCTCGGCGCGCCAGTCCACCGAGAGACTGAGCCGCCCGGGTACCCGTGTATTCAATAAAACCTCTTGCTAATTGCATCCGAAGCCGTGGTCTCGTTGTTCCTTGGGAGGGTCTCTCCTGACTGAGTGATTGCCCAAATCAGGCGTCTCTCATTTGGGGGCTCGTCCGGGATCAGACCCCCACCCAGGGACCACCGACCCACCAACGGGAGGTAAGCTGGCCAGCGATCGCTCCGTGTCTCGTTTCTGTGTCTGACTCCGTAACTCTGACTGTCCCTCTGAGTGCGCGCATTTTGGTTTCAGTTTGTTCCGGGCTGATCGCTCTGGGAGCGACGTGTGAGTAGCGAACAGACGTGTTCGGGGGCTCACCGCCCGGTAATCCTGGGAGACGTCCCAGGATCAGGGGAGGACCAGGGACGCCTGGTGGACCCCTCAGGAGAGGATCATTATGTTCTGATCCCACTGCCGCGTCTAGAGAGGCGCGCTCTGCCATCTGACTCCTTCTTTTGTCTCTACGCTACTCGATCTCGCCGCCGTTTCTGGTTTCTTTTTGTTTTGTTCCTGATAGGCCTCTGTGTCGTGGTCCCTCTTTTCGAAATGGGACAAAATAACTCTACCCCTCTCTCCCTCACTCTAGATCACTGGAGGGACGTGAGAGCAAGGGCTCACAATCTGTCCGTGGAAATCAGAAAGGGAAAATGGCGGACCTTTTGTTCCTCCGAGTGGCCCACGTTCGGTGTCGGGTGGCCGCCGGAAGGAACTTTTAATGTTTCTGTTATTTCCGCAGTTAAAAGGATTGTCTTTCAGGAAATCGGGGGACACCCGGACCAAGTTCCATATATCGTGGTGTGGCAAGACCTCGCCCAGAGTCCCCCACCATGGATGCCGCCCTCCGTCAAGGTCGCTGTCGTCTCCAGTCCAGAGAGGCCATCCGCTCCTCCCCGACCCCCCATCTACCCGGCAACAGACGACTTGCTCCTTCTCTCTGAGCCCCCGCCCTATCCGGCAGCCCTGCCACCTCCTCTGGCCCCTCAGGCGGTCGGACCGGCGCCGGGCCAGGCGCCCGATATTTCCGATCCTGAGGGACCAGCCGCGGGGACCAGGAGTCGCCGTGCCCGCAGTCCGGCAGACGACTCGGGTCCTGACTCCACTGTGATTTTACCCCTCCGAGCCATAGGACCCCCAGCCGAGCCCAACGGCCTAGTCCCTCTGCAATATTGGCCTTTCTCTTCAGCAGATCTTTATAATTGGAAATCTAATCATCCTTCTTTTTCTGAAAATCCAGCAGGACTCACGGGGCTCCTTGAGTCTCTTATGTTTTCTCATCAGCCCACCTGGGACGATTGCCAACAGCTCCTACAGATTCTCTTCACCACGGAGGAACGAGAAAGGATTCTCCTTGAGGCCCGCAAGAATGTCCTGGGAGACAACGGGGCCCCTACTCAACTCGACAACCTCATTAATGAGGCCTTCCCCCTCAATCGACCTCAGTGGGACTACAACACAGCCGCAGGTAGGGAGCGTCTCCTGGTCTACCGCCGGACTCTAGTGGCAGGTCTCAAAGGGGCAGCTCGGCGCCCCACCAATTTGGCTAAGGTAAGAGAGGTCTTACAAGGACCGGCAGAACCCCCTTCGGTTTTCTTAGAACGCCTAATGGAGGCCTATAGGAGATACACTCCGTTTGAGCCCTCTTCTGAGGGGCAGCAGGCTGCAGTTGCCATGGCCTTCATCGGACAGTCAGCCCCAGATATTAAAAAAAAGTTACAGAGGCTAGAGGGGCTCCAAGATTATTCCTTGCAAGATTTAGTGAGGGAGGCAGAAAAAGTGTACCACAAAAGGGAGACAGAAGAAGAAAGACAAGAAAGAGAAAAAAAAGAGGCAGAAGAGAGAGAAAGGCGGCGCGATAAGCGCCAAGAAAAAAAACTTGACTAGGATTTTTGGCCGCAGTGATAAGTGAAAAAGGTTCTAGAGATAGGCAGACAGGGAATTTGAGCAACCAGGCAAGAAAGACACCTAGGGATAAAAGATCTCCTCTGGACAAAGACCAGTGCGCATACTGTAAAGAAAAGGGTCACTGGGCAAGAGAATGTCCCCGAAAGAAAAACGTCAGAGAAGCCAAAGTTCTGTCCCTAGATGACTAGGGGAGTCAAGGTTCGGACCCCCTCCCCGAACCCAGGATAACGCTGACTGTGGAGGGGACTCCCATTGAGTTCCTGGTCGATACCGGGGCTGAACATTCAGTTTTGACCCAACCCCTGGGAAGGGTAGGGTCCAGACGGACAGTCGTACAAGGAGCAACAGGGAGCAAAGTCTACCCCTGGACCACAAAGAGACTTTTAAAGGCTGGACATAAACAGGTGACCCACTCCTTTCTGGTCATACCCGAGTGCCCCGCCCCTTTGTTGGGTAGGGACCTCTTAACCAAACTAAAGGCCCAGATCCAGTTTTCTGCTGAGGGCCCACAAGTAACATGGGAAGACCGCCCTACACTGTGCCTGACCCTGAACCTAGAAGAAGAATACCGGCTACATGAAAAGCCAGGTCCCTCCTCTATCGACCCATCCTGGCTCCAACTTTTTCCCACTGTATGGGCAGAGAGGGCAGGCATGGGACTGGCCAATCAAGTCCCACCAGTGGTAGTGGAACTAAGATCAGGTGCCTCACCGGTGGCTGTTCGACAATATCCAATGAGCAAGGAAGCCCGGGAAGGTATCAGACCCCACATCCAGAGGTTCTTAGACCTAGGGGTCTTGGTGCCCTGTCAATCGCCCTGGAATACCCCTCTACTACCTGTAAAAAAGCCAGGGACCAATGACTATCGGCCAGTCCAAGACCTGAGAGAAATTAATAAAAGGGTACAGGATATTCATCCCACCGTCCCAAACCCTTACAGCCTTCTGAGTTCCCTTCCGCCCAGCCACACTTGGTATTCAGTCTTAGATCTCAAGGATGCCTTTTTCTGCCTCAAGCTACACCCCAGCAGCCAGCCGCTATTCGCGTTCGAGTGGAAAGACCCAGAAAAAGGTAACACAGGTCAGTTGACCTGGACACGGCTGCCCCAAGGGTTCAAGAACTCTCCCACTCTCTTCGACGAGGCCCTCCACCGAGATTTGGCCCCCTTTAGGGCCCTCAACCCTCAGGTAGTGCTACTCCAATATGTAGACGACCTCTTGGTGGCAGCCCCCACATATAGAGACTGCAAAGAAGGGACACAGAAGCTCCTACAGGAATTGAGTAAATTAGGGTACCGGGTATCGGCTAAAAAGGCCCAGCTCTGCCAAAGAGAGGTCACCTATCTGGGGTACCTACTCAGGGGGGGAAAAAGATGGCTGACCCCGGCCCGAAAGGCTACTGTTATGAAGATCCCCGCTCCCACGACCCCCAGACAGGTCCGTGAATTTCTGGGCACTGCAGGATTCTGCAGGCTCTGGATCCCTGGGTTTGCTTCCATAGCTGCACCCCTGTATCCCTTAACAAAGGAAAGCATCCCTTTTACCTGGACTGAGGAACATCAGAAAGCTTTTGACCACATAAAAAAAGCCTTGCTGTCAGCCCCCGCTTTGGCCCTCCCAGACCTCACCAAACCATTTACTCTATACGTAGATGAGAGGGCCGGTGTGGCCCGGGGAGTGCTTACTCAGACTTTAGGACCCTGGCGGCGGCCAGTAGCTTACCTATCAAAAAAATTGGATCCGGTGGCTAGCGGGTGGCCAACCTGCCTGAAAGCGGTTGCAGCCGTGGCACTCCTTCTCAAGGACGCTGATAAGTTAACCTTGGGACAGAATGTGACTGTGATTGCTTCCCATAGCCTCGAAAGCATTGTGCGGCAGCCCCCCGACCGGTGGATGACCAATGCCAGGATGACTCATTACCAGAGCCTGCTGCTAAATGAAAGGATATCGTTTGCACCCCCTGCCGTCCTGAACCCAGCTACCCTCCTACCAGTCGAGTCGGAAGCCACCCCAGTACACAGGTGCTCAGAGATCCTCGCCGAAGAAACTGGAACTCGACGAGACCTGAAGGACCAGCCATTGCCCGGGGTGCCAGCCTGGTATACGGACGGTAGCAGTTTCATCGCGGAGGGTAAACGGAGAGCAGGGGCCGCCATCGTAGATGGCAAGCGGACGGTGTGGACAAGCAGCCTGCCAGAAGGTACGTCAGCCCAGAAGGCCGAACTAGTGGCTTTGACGCAGGCATTACGCCTGGCCGAAGGAAAAAACATCAACATCTACACCGACAGCAGGTATGCTTTTGCCACTGCTCACATTCATGGGGCAATATATAAACAGAGGGGGTTGCTCACTTCTGCGGGAAAAGACATTAAAAACAAGGAAGAAATTTTGGCCCTGCTAGAGGCCATTCACCTCCCTAAGCGGGTCGCCATTATCCACTGCCCCGGCCACCAGAGGGGAAATGACCCTGTGGCCACCGGGAACCGGAGGGCCGACGAGGCTGCAAAACAAGCCGCCCTGTCGACCAGAGTGCTGGCAGAAACTACAAAACCTCAAGAGCTAATCGAACCCGCCCAGGTTAAGGCCGAGCCAAGAGAGCTCACCCCTGACCGGGGGAAAGAATTTATTCAGCGGTTGCATCAGTTGACACACTTAGGACCAGAAAAGCTTCTCCAATTAGTAAACCGCACCAGCCTCCTCATCCCGAACCTCCAGTCTGTAGTTCGCGAGGTCACCAGTCGGTGTCAGGCTTGTGTCATGACTAATGCGGTCCCAACCTACCGAGAGATCGGAAAGAGACAACGAGGAGATCGACCCGGCGTGTACTGGGAGGTAGACTTCACAGAGGTAAAGCCTGGCCGGTATGGAAACAGGTATCTGCTGGTATTCATAGACACTTTTTCCGGATGGGTAGAAGCTTTTCCTACCAAAACTGAAACGGCCCTGACCGTCTGCAAAAAGATATTAGAGGAAATTCTACCCCGCTTCGGGATCCCTAAGGTACTCGGGTCAGACAATGGCCCAGCCTTTGTTGCTCAGATAAGTCAGGGACTGGCCACTCAACTGGGGATAAATTGGAAGTTACACTGTGCGTATAGACCCCAGAGCTCAGGTCAGGTAGAAAGAATGAACAGGACAATCAAAGAGACCTTAACCAAATTAGCCTTAGAGACCGGTGGAAAAGACTGGGTGGCCCTCCTTCCCTTAGCGCTGCTCAGAGCCAGAAATACCCCTGGCCAGTTTGGTCTAACCCCTTATGAAATTCTCTATGGGGGACCGCCCCCCATACTCGAGTCTGGAGGGACATTGGGTCCCAATGATAATTTTCTCCCTGTCTTATTTACTCATTTAAAGGCTTTAGAAGTTGTGAGGACCCAGATCTGGGACCAGATCAAGGAGGTGTACAAGCCCGGTACCGTGACAATCCCCCACCCGTTCCAGGTCGGAGACCGAGTGCTTGTCAGACGCCACCGACCCAGCAGCCTTGAGCCTCGGTGGAAAGGCCCGTACCTGGTGTTGCTGACCACCCCGACCGCAGTAAAAGTCGACGGTATTGCTGCCTGGGTCCATGCTTCTCACCTCAAGCCTGCACCACCCTCGGCACCAGATGAGTCTTGGGAGCTGGAAAAGACTGATCATCCTCTTAAGCTGCGTTTTCGGCGGCGGCAGAACGAGTTGGAGTGAAAACCCTCACCAGCCTGTGACCCTCACCTGGCAGGTACTGTCCCAAACTGGGAACGTTGTCTGGAAGACAGAGAAAGTCCAGCCCCCTTGGACTTGGTGGCCCATTCTTACACCTGATGTATGTGCCCTGGCGGCCGGTCTTGAGTCCTGGGATATCCCAGAAACCGATGTATCAACCTCTAAGAGAGTCAGACCCCCTGACTCAAACTATGAGAGCGCTTATAGACAGATCACCTGGGGAGCCATAGGATGCAGCTACCCTAAGGCTAGGACCAGAATGGCAAGTTCCACCTTCTACGTGTGTCCCCGGGATGGCCGGTCCCGTTCAGAAGCTAGAAGGTGTGGAGGGCTAGAATCCCTGTATTGTAAAGAATGGAGTTGTGAAACCACGGGGACTGTTTATTGGCAACCTACGTCCTCCTGGGACCTCATAACTGTAAAATGGAATGGCACAGAGCGATCATGGGGTGCCCTACTGGCAACCTGTGAAAAAACCGGCTGGTGTAACCCCCTTAAAATAAATTTCACAGAACAAGGACGGCAATCCAAAGAGTGGATAATAGGAAAAACCTGGGGATTGGGATTCTATGTGTCTGGATATCCAGGCGTACAGTTGACCATTCGGTTAGAGATCACCAGCAAGCCAGCTGAGACAGTGGGCCCCAACTCCGTCCTTGCGAAACAAGGACCCCCTAACAAAAACCCCCCTTCCCCAACGAGGGAAGCGCCGCCCATCTCTCAACCCTCGGCGGCTCCTAGCCAAGTCCCCACGGTACTGGAGGAAAGTGTTGTCCTGAACACTCTGTCTCCAACCACGGGCGACAGACTCTTTGGCCTTGTGAGGGGGGCCTTCCTAGCCTTAAATGCTACCGACCCAGACGCCACGAAGTCTTGCTGGCTCTGTTTGGCCTTGGGTCCCCCTTATTATGAAGGAGTTGCCTCCTTAGGAGGGGCCTTCACTTATACCTCCAACTATACCCAGTGCCGCTGGGAGGGCCAAGGAAAGCTTACCCTCACTGAGGTCTCAGGACACGGGTCGTGCATAGGAACGGTGCCCTCTACCCATCAGCATCTTTGCAATCAGACCCTATCCATCAACTCCTCCACGAACCATCAGTACTTGCTCCCCACCAACCATAGCTGGTGGGCCTGCAGCACCGGCCTCACCCCCTGCCTCTCCACCTCAGTTTTTAATCAGTCTAAAGATTTCTGTATCCTGATCCAGCTGGTCCCTCGCATCTATTACCATTCTGAAGAAACTTTGTTGCAGGCCTATGACGATCCTCACCCCAGGGTTAAAAGAGAGCCTGTCTCACTTACCCTAGCTGTTCTTCTGGGGTTGGGGGTCGCAGCAGGTATAGGTACTGGCGCATCCGCCCTAGTTAAAGGGCCCATAGACCTCCAACAAGGCCTAGCCAGCCTCCAGACCGCCATGGATACTGACCTCCGGGTCCTCCAGGACTCAATCAGCAAGCTGGAGGACTCGCTGACTTCCCTATCGGAGGTAGTACTCCAAAATAGAAGAGGCCTTGACCTACTGTTTCTAAAAGAAGGAGGCCTCTGCGCGGCCCTAAAAGAAGAGTGCTGTTTTTATGTAGACCACTCAGGTGTGGTGCGAGACTCCATGAGAAAACTCAAAGAGAGACTAGATAAAAGACAGATGGAGCGCCAGAAAAACCAAAACTGGTATGAAGGGTGGTTCAATAGCTCCCCTTGGTTCACTACCCTCCTATCAACCCTCGCCGGGCCCCTATTGCTCCTCCTTCTGTTGCTCACCCTCGGGCCCTGCATCATCAATAGGTTAGTCCAGTTCATCAATGACAGGGTAAGTGCAGTAAAAATTCTGGTCCTTAGACAAAAGTATCAGACCCTAGACAACGAAGACAACCTCTAAATTCGCTCTAAGATTAGAGCTTCCCACAAGAGAAATGGGGGAATGAAAGAAGTGTTTTCCAAGCTAGCCGCAGTAACGCCATTCCGCAAGGCCAAGAAATTCATAAAGGGGTGTGCGAGGTAGACTGATTTAGCTTATGCCATTTTTACTGTTTGAAAAGTGTTCTTGTTTAAAAGCCCCCCCAACACCTGTGGTGAAAATTGAAGGTTAAAAATTGTGCTGTACTTAGAAAAATTTTAAGTTCTGCCTGCCTTTGCTGTTTCCCACCTATGCTGTCTCTGACTGATAACACCAAGAGCTGTATCTGGATGTATCTAGACAACCTAAGGAAGAAACCGCCCTGTGAAAGTTTTTGCTGTCCCTAAGTGATTAACTCGCTTCTTTCAGCTTCTGTTATCAGCTTGCACTAGGCCTCCCAGAGCAGTTTCCAGGGCGCCCTTCAGCTGTTTCAAGAACTCCCACATGACCCGCGCTTTTTCCCTGGCTTTGTTTAAACCGACCAATTACCTTGCTTCTCGCTTCTGTACCCGCGCTTTTTGCTATAAAACAAGCTCAAAAACTCTGCTCGGCGCGCCAGTCCACCGAGAGACTGAGCCGCCCGGGTACCCGTGTATTCAATAAAACCTCTTGCTAATTGCATCCGAAGCCGTGGTCTCGTTGTTCCTTGGGAGGGTCTCTCCTGACTGAGTGATTGCCCAAATCAGGCGTCTCTCACTAATACCTCCAGATATTTGGAAATGAAAGAGAAGTCAGGCTACCAAGCATGGTTTGCCATATTAGGATTATTTTCTTGGCCAGAGGTACTGGGTGGGGTGGGGTGGGGTGGGATAGGGTGAGACGTGATTAGAGGGCTGGTGATCTTCTGAAGAATGACAAGCACATTTTTTTGCATTAGAAGGGCTGTGAAAGCAGCTGCAAATACTCAGCCATCAGCAACCTGTGTGGCATGTCAGTGGACACTACACCCCATCAGTTTCTGTTGAACACAGGCAAGAGATTAAGCAGGACTTGTAAGATACTGAGATAGTCATTTGCAAAGCTGGCCTTCCGTAATACAGATCTAAAAATTGAGTCCCTGCTCATAAAATTGAGGGGGGTCGAGGAAACCTGTGGATATTAGAAACGTCCTTAACGTTGAAAGAAACAGCTGAAAATGTCTGCCTGAGTGCCTATGACATGACACCTAAACAAACTTATTTTTTATATAATTCTTACTATGAATTTTTAAAATTATTTTTATTACATTTATGATTTTTATGTAATATAATGAATTGAAACCTCGATGCAAAGCAAGGTTACTGCCATTAGACAAGGATGTTGTTCATAAAAGAAATATTTATTGCTATCAAGTGTAAGTTCTCTAGGTCCTTATGTCACACGGGGACTAATTCAAGTGGACAGTAAACCCCTCAAGAAAGGAACGGGCTCCCAAGGTACAGAGTGAGCTTTCTTTGTTGAGTAAATTTAGTAAACACACTGAAAGTGAAAACAAACTTTCATTTAAGAGCTGCTAGTTTATTCTTCCACTGAATTTAAACATACTGAGAACTAACTATAGTTAGTTCTCATCTGCAGAGCTGACTTTTTACCTCTTTGAATTGAGCATTTCTATTAACACAGAAAATTCAATCCTTCACCACCAGTGAGCCAGTAAGTGGAACACCTCAGAGGAAGCCCGTGCCTGAAAACTCTGCTGCTGAATCATGAGATGGGCTAGAGGCACAGGCGATCTCACAGTGGCTCTAGATTCTGGTTGCAAAAGCAGAAAGTGCTTTGCAGTTGAACACTTTGCACACATTTAGCCTTCTTAATAACAAATTCATCAATTCCTCCAGTGCCTCTCTCTAGATTCTAGAACAGAGTAGATGGCACAGGTTGGTCCCTGCTAGTTAATTAGTTTCATATTCTAAAACTGTAACCTGGATAATTTACTATGACACACCACTGCTTGGAATCCAAACTCTTATCTCTCAACAACAATATCTAACACTATTGTAGGTTAGAAACTGGATTCTCTTTACATGATCAAAATCATGAGTATTTCAGACCACTGCAGGCCATAAGATCTTCTTTAGAATGTGACTCACTTACTGAAGTTCAGAATAATTACACTGAATTTCTGGCAGGATTCCACTCACTTCCTTCAAATTAGAGGAGAGGAAGTGAAGAAACCTACCCTCTGGTGGGAAGGTTCAGACAGACAATTGGACTTCTCCTAAAAATACTCTCATCTTCTTCTTATGCAAAGGTAACTGTTTTAGTATAAGTGATAGAAATAAGGAATACATGTTTTGAACGTGAATGCTAATACAGCTTTCATTCCTCATACAAAAGGAAAATAGTAGGCTCTAAAACACATCAGTAAAAGGAAGAAGTTTCATTTTGCTTTGACCAAGGTGAACATTTAGCACCTTATTTTCTTAAGTTTGCATAAAATGACATGGCATTTCTTGTCAGATACTGCCACAACTCAGACGTTCTTGCTCTGTTTTAAAGCATGTAATACCTTAGCACAGAGCAGAGTTTCTCAACTTCAGCACTACTGACATTGTGGGCTAGATAACTCTTTTGTTGTGGGAGGCTGTCCTGTTTGCTGTAGGATGTATATCCATATCCCCTAGCCTTTACTCAGTAGCACCCTCCCCCTCAGCTGTGACAATCAAAAACATCTCAAGACATTGCCAAGTGTCCCTTGGGGGGGGGAGGGGCAATATAGTCCCTGGTTGAGAATTACAGCCAGTGAAACAAGATTGAGACTTAAACTTCCTTATTCTTTTCAATGACATTTCAAATAGCTGCAAATCCCAAATCCTCAGGCAAATAACTCAACAATTCAATTTCTGTGAACAGCAACAACAAAAACCCAATCTCAATTTTGAAATGTTCCCATATCTTAACTTCAGCAACTAACAAACTTTTACATTTAATGTTTTAATTTAAAAAGTTTAAGATTTTATATTTAACTTAAATATAACTAGTTAATAAAAATGAACCCTCATATCTGTACTCAGGACTAAATCTTATGTCAATTAAGAAAGGCTCTTTCTGTTAATTCCAAAAGATCTAGTCACTGCAAATCCTATATCTGCTCTTGGAAAGGGGAGGAGGAGGAAATAAGCCCCTGGTGTAAGCATGTGCTGCAGAGACCATCCCTGCATTTCCTGCCTGAGCTTTGGCCACAATGTCAACTATCTGACAGTCAGTCACTGCTGGAGGGCTTCTTAGAGCATGTCCTTCTTCCTGTTCATACTGGGTCTTGTCTTATATGGAAAAGAACCATCAACAATAATTTTAAAAAGAACTGTTTTGGCATATTAGCTATTGGTTTTGTCTTGTGTTTTTCTTGTTGTTGTCTTAAAAAAAAAATGGCTTACTATTAATTATTTTAGAGGCTGGCCTAAAACTGAAGCGTACCTACTAATTCATTTGATCAAAATTCTCTAAAGGATGCGAAGCCTTATATCACAGATCGTCAGAACATTTATATACATAACACAGCTGCAGGTGCACTTATACATTATAGAAAATGGATGCTGACTTTGTCAATGTTCTGTTCTTTGGCCTTGCAGATACTATTCTAACTGATGCACAGCCTTATAGAAAATGAGTGCTTGGTAGCATAGATTATTCACATAAACTTTGTATCTTCTTTTTAATGTTTCCTGAGAGAATGAGAGCCAAATCATCAGGCTTATTCCTTGAGTTTCCACAGACACAATGCTTGGTACTACTGTTAGCAACAACCGTCAAACCCTCTTCAGCTTAAATTTACTCAGGTTTAAAGACAGATGCTAAATTTTTTACTCATTGGCCAGTCTTTTCTTATTTTTGAATAATCATAGTATATTTATCAAATTCTAATTTAGATACAGGAAGGCCATTTAAAGGTAGGCCTGTAAAACTGCCTACCTTAGTTTGAGTTAATCTTATGCATCTATAGAGAAAAAAGATGCATGTACACACACAAACATACAATAGTATTTCCCCAAACAGCACAAATTAAAATGCTTGCTACATCTCATGTATCTTCCATGCACAAGAAACCACAGCAATTATATCCCTGAGAAGAGCGGCCCCTAGAAGTTACTTACAGTTTATCACATATGAAGACAGCATATACATACCATCAAAACTACCTTGCTCGGAAGCAAGGTGCAACAGCTGATTATATGTTTCAACTGAAGGCTGATAAACAAAGACTCCGGAATTGAAGCAGTCAGGCCACCCTGGGTCTGGTGCTGCGGACAATTCTTCTCTCTCAAAAAGATCATCAATATTTGCTAGGACCTGATTTAAAGGGGAGAAAAAGCATTACAGAAATGTTTTACTGCACATACCTTTCTTAAGTTCTCCCTCTGTTATCCAACACAAAAGATGACGACAGCCTAAGGCAGCATGGGCCCACTCTCCATCACCTGACACTTTGCAACAGTGGTTTTATCTGAATTTCACTATCAAGTCTTGACAGTGTTCCTCAAATGCCTAGCACGTCTTCATACATCTTTTCAGCCCTTGAAGCCACACTTACCAGAGTATCTGCATCCATGAACACACATTTTGAATACTGTGTAAGTGACCAGCAGTGGAGTTTTGTCAGTGTGACACCCAACTCAGGCCTCTTCATTAAGGTTAGATGAGCAGAATCGCCACTGTCCAAGACGTCTACCATGATGACTTCATCAAAGACTGTCTCTAAAACTTTTCTATCAAAATAAAATTCAGAAAACACTACTTGGCATCTTTTCAGAACAAGTGAGCCCCGTAAATCTGTCTTAATTTACTTCAGTACAAATTGTGTATACTTGAATGTGCAGTTAGCTCATTAAGGTAATAAGAACTGCTTATGGTGAGGATGAAATGCTTGTCTTAAAAACATTATAGAAGTGGTTTTCTATTTTTTTTTTTTAATTGTATCATTGAATACCAGGCAGGCTATGGAAATAGCTTGTAAAAATATGACTAACATTTAGCAAAAGAGTACATCTTTGCAAAATCCTATGTATTTGACAATGATATTTTATTAGAATTGACTCTTGTTGACTACTGCATATTTTTATAAACAATGCCTAGTAATGTGCATATAACATCTGCAGTGAAGCTTATAACGAATCTTTTGCTAAAGCAATTGACTGAGAGCTTTTGGAAGCTCTGTGTCCCAAAAGAAGTTAAGGGGCTTATACCATTATAAGCACATTATAACCATTATGTGCTTAGCACTCTATTTGGGCATAACGACTCACTTTGGTTTGTGAGGTACAACACCTCTCCATGCCCAAAATGACCTTATGTTTTATTTTAGAAAGCTCTTAAGGTAGGTTAGTGGAGCAGACTTGAGTAAGACACTGAACTCAATATAAGGAAAAACATGTTAAAAATGTATCATCATTAAAAGTTTATAACAATGTCAGCCATGCAGAACAAAACTGGTATTGTTTTTGTCTCTAAAGCTGTACAAAAATATGTTCTAATTCACACAGTAAACATGATATTTTTTGGAAAAAATGGTCAGGGGAGCTACTGACCATAATAAATTGGTGGTGGTGGTGGTGGGTGGGAGAATCTAAGACTAAAACTAGTTTCTTACACACATCCTCACTAATAGACTATAAATTAGGACATATACATTAGAAAACAGCCTTTTTGGCATCTTCCTAAATTACCACTGAGGAATAACGTTGTTAGTGTGATAGATAAATGTGTATGTACTACCCACTTTTCAGAGGCTCTTGGTCTGTGCTTATGCTATTTGAAAAGTCACAAAAAAGGTGTTTTCAATTTCTAAGAGGACTAGGAGACTGCACAAATAAACACAACACAAAGCTTCCAGTATGTCCAGATATTTTTAAAGTTAGTATTAGGAAGTAGGTAATTCATTCTGATACTTCAAAATTTAATTCCAACAAATCAAAGCAAACTAACCCAATCCATAGGTAGCTTGTGCCCCTCAGGGTGCTTTCCCTAGCAAAACACTGGTTTAGAAAGCCCTTTAGTAAAGATTCTAGTGAATTATATCGTAAATAAATACCCTTAAGTTACAAATATGGATAAAATAGCTGCTTTTATTTCAAAGTCACCTGACGGTTTCCCTGGTTTGAAACAGGAAACAATGTATTGCTGTATTCTGGGAAAGAAGTGCAAGTGAACCGTGAATACATGAAGGTGTATTTAAGCAGGGAATGCCTGGACTGAAACACTCAGATCGCCCAGAGAGGACTTGGAAAAAAGAGAGTCCTTCTTCCACTCCTAGTTGGAATCAGGAAGAGTGTGGGCCAGAGCTTCCCCGAAGCTTAGCTGAAATATCTTCCAAAAGCTAGGAAGAGGTTTTAGACCCATGAATCCTTCACTCAGCAACTCTTTATCTTTCTCTAGCCAGTTCTCAACTCCTGAAAAAAGTGTAGCATTCACGCCCACTAATGCCAGAAACAGGGGAATGACGTCACAGTCCCATGGACAAACGCTGTCCTCACCTCATAGAGTCCGACACCTGAGGGGTGGTGAGCACGACCAGCTTTCTGGTGGTCCTGTGCTGTTTCAGAGATGAGCCCAGGACCAGGGCACCTTTGGCGTAGGCATCGTTTGTGGTCAGTGTCACAAAGGCCTGATCTTAATGCAAAGAAGAAAAAAAAAAAAAAAAAACACACTCAGTACAACATCTGGAAAAGGTCTTTTCCCCAGAATCCCTTTCAAACAGTAATTTGGCAAAATCAGTTCCTCTGAGATAAACCTGTGCTATTAATAAAAGTAGCAGCCTCTTTGGGGGGAAAACCCAAGTACCCACTTCAAGAATGGTTTAAGACTACAGCTGAGCAGGAATGTCTGGCAACTCTCAAGAGGCTGACTGAGTTATCAAAATTAAATCCCATTTACAGGTTGGACACCTAAATTCTCAGACCAAAAGATAGCTTAAAATCCAGAGGGTGGACCTCTGGCAATTAACAGGTGGCAATGAAGAAATCACGAAGTGCATTTCCTGTTCCTTCTACAAGGTACTGAAAACAGTATTTTCAGCCAGGTACAAGTTCAACTGCCAACCTCAATGAAGACAGCCTGATATCAGAGGCCATATTCTTCACCCTGGTGCTTATGTTTATGGCATGCCTCAGGCTTTCTGTACTTCTATTTCCTCAACCTGTAGCAAAAGCTCTCCTGCCCTATCAACCTTGAGTCTCTGCTCAAATATCTCCTCCTCAGAGACAACCTCCCTCCTGATGCTTCTATCTAAATAGTGACCGATCACCGTTAAATGAATTTAGAGAGCACCTCACAAGCTCTAACAAACCTGTGCCTCCTCTTCTTTGGGAAGCAAGCAGTGCCCTGTATCCTGCCCCTGGGCCCCCCCAACAGACAATGACCCACAGACACATACACACCAATGTCTAATAAGCACTTAGCTGCCATAACAGAAGGCAAACACATGGATTATTCTTCCTACTGGACCATCCCCAGGCTCCCAAGACCACCAGCCTATCCTTTAGGATTTCTCCAGTCCTTCCCTGGAACAATTCTGGGGCACACTCTATCTCCAAGGGGATTTTAAGATTAGGAAGTTGGTGGGCATCCAAATGTATAGGACACTTAGGATCAACCTCTGGCAGGGGTCACTTGGGACACTGTTGCCCAACCAAGAAGTTAGGACATTTTGTCATGAATTCACATTCTGTCCTGGGTTTCCTCATTGTCCCCTACCCACTTTCCAACATGGAGGCAGGAGGCAACGGAAATTCCACTGAGAAGTGAGAGGAGTTGTAGGTTGTCGAATGGGCCAACACAGGCCCTAGCTGCTGACCTGAGAGCCGCCACCATATGTTTTGTTGGGCTCTCTTCCAGGGCAGGCCATTTACTAAGTTGTAAAACACCGGTGTGCCCCACCCCTGGAGGGCCACAGCTTCCCAGTCACACTCCACGGAAGCTCAGAACAATGACACCTGTCACTTGACATGCCCATCAACCTCTGCCCTTACTTGCTTCTACTTGTATTATCTTCAACCCTCATGAGGCATTTCAAAGTTAATCTGCACCAAGGGTACTTAATCTGGGCATAATGAATGTTTTACCACAAAAGCAGTCCAGGGGGTGATGAAGAAAAGTTTAATAAGGTGAGTCGGATTCAGGGATTTCAGGAAGCAAGGAATGGATGATCTCAAGATGAATAAGGGACAGGACAAATGCTTAGGAGCACAGACTAGAACATCAGACCGGGCAAACATTACAAATGACCAGGACAGACCGACGACAGCGGGGCAGGAGTTCAGTCTTGCTGAAGAAGAGCTCCGGGTTGCACCTATAGTCTAGCTGCAGTTCAACCACTGTCATAACCCTGGCTCCTGGCCTCAGCAACAGGGAAGGACCAGTCACCTCGGAGGTTCCCAGGCTCCAGGCAGGTTCGTGGAGCGTCCCGGAGGCCTCCCACCTCGCAGGGACGCCAGCCCGGCTCGGGCTTCCCCGACACCCGGCCCCACAGGCCTAAAAATAGGCTCTGCGCGGCGGCCAGGGCCGGGGCGGGCGGCCGAGGAGCCGGGCCGGGGGTCCCCGGGGTCCCCGGGGCTGCTGCGGCGGAGGCGGCCGGTCCCCGCGATCGGGCCCCACTCCGGACCCCAGCTCCGCGTCCCCGCCCCGACCCCGCCGCCGCCCGCCCGCCCTTCACGGTGACAGCAGGAGGAGGCGACGATACGGAAGCGGGGACGGGGGCTCAGCGGGGTCCAGATGGCTCCCGGCCGCCCCGCTCCCGAGCCCCGGGCCCCGTCCCCGCCCCGCGGCGGGTACCTGTCATGGTGCTGCCGGGCGGGCGCCAACGGGACGCGCAGGCCGAGGGAGCACAGCCGGCGAGCAGCGCAGCACGGCCGCCCGGGCCTCTTATAGCCGCCGTCACGTGGCTGCCGCGCCCGGGCCTGGGCCTGCCCTGCGGGCCCTTCCCGTCCCCCTGAGCCCTGAGCCAAGAGCTGCCGGGGACCTCGGGTGGACAGTGGCATCTAACTCCAAAGAAGCCGAGGGTCGCACCCAGATCACTGTAGTTATAACTCGCCTGAGCTGCTTGAATTGAACTTAAACTTTAACTCCACTTTTTCACCTGGAATTTCACATCAGCCTCTGGAATCATTCCTGTGTGCTCACAGTGGTTTTGTAGACTTAACCGAAAGGTACAATGAATAGCTGGTAAGAATTGTTTAGATTCTCGGAGCCATCTGTATCAATTGGATATTTAAGTGCTTCGTTTAATTCTCTGTTGGGAAAATATGGAAAAAAATGGTCAGGGTCCCTCGTATGTTCGGAGTCTTGCCGAGCGTCTGAGGTGGGTATGCGCGTGCGCACGGGCGTCCCTTGTTATTGTGTGGTGTGATTGCGCATGTGCATCCGGGTTTTTTTTTTTTTTTTTTTTGGACCAGGGACTTGAGTATAAAGGACTCTAGGGGCAGATGCGCGAAGCTTCTAGAGGATGCTCCAAGAAGCCATGTTAGCTCGGTAGCTCCTATCTCTGAGTAAGGCTTATTATTTCTTCACCCATGGCTCCCAGGACCTTTTCCTATTACCTAGCTCGTAGACCTGCCTGTGGAGGGTTTCTGACCCAGTCTGGACAACGGGCTCGAGGGTTCTTTGAGCCCAAATACTAGCTCTGCACCCTTGTACCAACTCAGTGAGGTAGGTGTTCTATTACTTTTCTGTTCTCATTTAACGGAGGATTTGAACCTTGGCAGTTTGGTTACAGAATGAACTCTTTCACCCAGATAGCCTTGGTGCCTTTGACACACTGGTGCTCCAAAAAGGCTAGTAAATGATCGTAACTCTAGTTAGGTAATACAGTTCTGGTTGATCTATTTCACAAATCTGGAAATGGTCAATTTGTCATTTTTCTAGGAAGTTGAGAAATAGTTCTCTAACGTGATCACACTCTTCGCTGCTCCCCATCCCTCCCACCTAGCCAAACCACAGCAAAAGCCTCAGGTAGCACAGTGCTCTGCAAACAATAGTTGCTCAGAAAATGCTGAATGAGTACTGCAGAGCTATTTGGAAACCAGTCAGGAAGTTGACAGCGTCATTGACAACATAACTTCAAAACATGAAATAGATGCTTAAGAATAATTGATTTATTGGCAAAGATAGTACTGCTGTTTCCTCATGTGTGGGCCTGGACCTCCTACATCAGAATCACTTAGGGGCACTTGTTAAAATGCAATTTTGAGGAATTCCAATCAAGATGGCAGAATAGATGGTACCCAGTGTCACCCTTTCCCACGATCAACCAATTAAAAAAAAGTCGTTTTGTATTAAAAAGTAACAACTGCTAAGCTGGGGCTCCTAGAGCTCAGGGGAAGAGGAGGAGAGACCTAGTAGTGCAGGAAGGCAGGAGAAGCCACGATGAGACAAAGGACCGCTCCGACAGTTTTGAACCCTGACCACTTCAAGGCTGGCCCTGGTGAGCACACGGAACAGGCTGGCAAAAGTTGCAGCTGTGCCTTTTGTATGAAGTTGCTTGGAGGAGGCAGGGGAGAAGAGGGCCTTGGTGGCCCCCAGGTCCCAAGACCACTCACAGGGTTCCTGTGGACCTACATACGAGCAAGGAGCCACAACAAGTGGAAAAAAGAAGCCACTCAGAGGCTGGTGAATCATCCCAAGCTACTGGTGCATGGCCTGTCCCATGGGAAGTGTTTGGAATGTGGGTGGTGGGGGGAGACAGGCCCACCAGGGGAACACTGGGGCACGGCATGGACAACTGATCTGCCCCACAGTCAGCACAGGGCCACTCAGTGTAGACTGGTCAGGAATATAGAACTGCAGGGGTGTGGTTTGCTGAAAAGACTCAGGTGCAGACCAGAGTTTCCACACAACCCAGGTGTTACAAAATCTCACAAGACCTAGAAGTCCTTACAAGGTCAACAGTTAAAACCTGAGCTACAAGAAAAGCCTTTCTCAGAGAACCAGCAGCAAAGCAGCAATTTAGCTCAACCATAGGGCTCAAGTGCTGGTCCCCACAGGGGGTTCCCCCATTTTTGAAGTAAGCAAAGGACAACAAATTAGTTCCAGTGCAGAGTTTAAGTGGTGGGAACAGCAAATAATCCAATACAGAACTGAAAGAAAAAACAAAAAACCCACAAATCAGAGGTAAAGTTCTCATATTAACTGGTAAGGTCTAACACCATCAAAGAACACCTAAAACCTAGAACTGGAGGAAGCCCCTCGGGCCCCGAGCTGGGGTGGTGGGGGACTAAGGGCCTCAGCCACATCCCCCCAACATCTGTATCCAGCCAGCCCAGTGGTGACCACTGAGTTGCCACCAGAAGCCCCCTGGGCTCCCCTGCCAGAATGAGAGGGGTGCCACGGGCCTTGACCATGCCCCCCCCTTCTCTGTCTCCCTTCCCTTTCCCCTCTCCTACCCCCGCACCTGTTCCACAATGACATCTTAGAATGTAAAAAAAATAATAATAATAAATTAAATAAAAAGAAAAAAAAGTGCAATTTTCTATAATTAAACCCAGATCTCTTGAGCCGGAATCTTAAGGATAGAACCTGAGAATTAACATTTTAACTATCACCCTCCAGGAACCTCTCTTGAGTCCTTCCAAGTTCCACCCCCACCATGATCTGGATACCACCCATCCAACCTGAGAGGACCTCCCAGTTACTTGGCATTGTACACTTCCTTTGCAGGAAATGGAGATGTGGGGTTGAAGGGGCAATGGATGGGTTTCCACTTCTTCACACCCTGTAGGCATAAGAGAGTTGGAGCTCTTTAAGTACAAAGGCTATACTTGAATTGTGCATAAGTGAGGAGACGAAAAACAGAGAGAGGTGTTTTTGGGTCTGAATCGCTCTTTTCCAGACTGATAGGTAGACCTGGAAAAGTGAGGTCTCCATCTTTCACCCAGGAGCCCTTCTGCCATAAGTGGCCTTTAACCACCTGCCGCTCGCAGCTTAAGTGTCTCAGGCTGGACTTCCCCAGGTACATGGTGCTGAGCAGAAAGGGCAAAGCCAGTAGGAAGAACTGGGTACAACAGGAAAAGCAGGAAAGCTTCCCTTAGGACCAAGCTCCTCTGTACTCCTCCTCCCAGGGTGTTTAAGTAAAAGGAGTCACCACAGTCTTCTTTCCTGAGTTTCATGTGTATTTGCATAAACAAAGTTTAAGGCTTTTACCATCTTCAATACAGTGGGGATATTTTGAGGTTGCTACAATCCGCTCTTACCGGTCTTAACCAAGATTACCAACAATGACCCAGTGCCTAATTTTCTTGAGGCAGCTCTGCATTGAGCTTCAGTTGGGTGTGTGAGCAAGGCCTCCCAAACTTTAGTGTGCACAGGAATGCCTGGGGAGCTTGTTAAAATGCACATTCTGATTCAGTAGTTTGGTGTGGGTCTCCTAGGTGGTGCCCAGGCTGTGGGCCAACTAAATAGTGAAGTGGTTGGACATTTCGGATTATAAGGTGTTGGAGGTAGTGGAGGCAAATGTTTGAAACTTTTCTTGTGAAATTTGAACTAGCAGAATTACTGAATCCTAAAAGAAAATGAGTTAAAAAATCAAAGTTGCACTCTACATGAGTATGCATAACTATTAACCACTCAAAGCTATGTTAAATGGGTGTGTATTCAGCATGGCTGGTCCAAAATTCATTTTTAATTGGCTTTGGAATGTGTTATGTAATGTTTTGGCAGAATACCTAACTTCCTAATTATGTTTTGTTTAAGATAATGCTGAAATCAGTTTGCATTCCCTTGAGCACACACGCTAATTGATGGTGGGGGCAACTGACCTGGAATTATATTTCAGAACAGAGGGCAATCTACCAGCCTGAGATTCAAACAGTTCCCATGGATAGTCGGTGAAATAGATATGCCACATCTGGCCAGACACAGAAACTAACTAGTTAACTAACTACTTAAAATTTTGCCCTTAAAGAAAATCTGGACCCAGAATTGTTGACCGTTATCACAGCTCTGTCCAATTCCAATTAAAAGCTTAGTTTCAAGAAATAATATCCTTGGAGCCTCAAAGTAGTACATTCTTCATTCAAGAGCTGGAGTCTCAAACTCCACAAGTTGCAGTGGCCTGGTAACTAGTTACATTGCTTTTTCTAAAAAACATACTTATTGAGATATAATTTGTATACTGTAAAAATCCAGCCATTTATGCTGAATTAAATTTAAAGTGCACAACTAAATGGTTTTTAGTATATACACAGAATTGTACAACCATCACCACAATCTACGTTAAGAACATTTTCATCACCCAGAAAGAAGCCTCTATACCCATTAGCAGTCACTGCTAATTCTCTCCTTCCCTCAGTCCTAGGCAGCTACTCATCTGCTTTCTGTTTCTATACACTTGTCTATTGAGATTTGCCTGTGTGTGGTTTTTTGTGACTGCCTTCTTTCACTTAACATAGTGTTTTCAGGGTTTTTCCATATTGTGGCACATATCTGTATTTCATTCCTTTTTATTGCCAGATAATAGTTTGTTATGGATATACCATATTTTGTTTATCCATTCAGCATGGATAAACATGTCGATAGACATTTGGGTAGTTTCCACTTTTTGGCTGTTATGAATAATGCTGCTACGTACATTTGTGTCCAAGTTTTTGCATGGACATATGTTTTTCTTATAAATATATAACAAAAGTAGAATTGCTAGATCATATGGTAAATTTATATTTAACATTTCAGGAACTGCCAGACTGTTTTCCAAAATGTCTGTGTCATTTTTTTCCCATCAGCAATGCATGAGGGTTCCAATTTCTTTCAATATAGTTGAATCTATTTGTCTTTTGTGGCTTGTGCTTTTGGTGTCATATCTAAGAAATCATTGCCTATTTAAAGATCATGAAAATTTACTGCTATGTTTTCTCCTAAGAGTTCTGTAGTTTTAGCTCTTGAATTTAGTTTTATCATCCATTTTGAGTTGTTTTTTGTCAAGTTTTTGTATAATGTGAAGTAGGATTTCAGCTTCCTTCAGAATATTGAGTTTTCCGAGTACCATTTGTTGAAACTGCTATTCTTTCCCCATTGAATTGTCTTGGCACTCTTACAGAAAATCAGTTGACCATAAATGTTACTAAATTCTATTTCTGGACTCAGTTCTATTCTCTTGATCTAATGCTAGTTCCACACTGTCTTGATTTCTGTAGCTTTGTAGTAAGTTTGAAATTGGGAAGTGTTAGTTTTCCAATTTTGTTCTTTTTTCAAAATTGTTTTGGCTCTGCCAGGTCCCTTGCATTTTCATATGAATTTTAGGGTGAGTTTATCAATTTCTGGGATAAAGCAAGCTGGACTTCTGATAGAGGTTGTGTTGAATTTGTAGATTAGTTTGGGGAGTATTCTCAACTTGACATCTTAAGCCTTCTGATCCACAAGGATGGGATGTCTTATTGCTTTCGAAATATTCTTTAATTTCTTCCAACAATACTTTGTAGTTCATTGCCTTTTAAAACACATGACAAAACCCAGACAAATTGGGTCTGTCAGCTGCATAAACCCCACAGGCATGGCAGCTGATTTTTATGTCTGCCACATACTCGAAATTTATACTCTTAACTAAAATCTGATTATCATTGAACTTTATATATGGAACAACATTGTTTTGGCTTTTCACAAGACAACCTTTACAAAACTGCACTTTGGCATTATCATTAATAATAGTTAACCCTTACCTGATGCCAAGCTTCTTATGCATATTAACTCATTTAACCTTCCCAACAATCTAATAGGCAGATATTCTCTAATCCCCACTTTAGTGGCGAGGCACAGAGCTTGTAATTTGTAGAGCTGGGATTAGAACCAGGCAGCTGTCTCCCCAGTCTGTACTCTTAACCACTGCTTGGTGACATGTGTATGTTGTGCACTACTCAAAAGCTGAAAAAGGGTATGTGTACAGTGAAAAGTAACTCTCCCCTGCTACCTTTGTTTCTAGCCACCATGTTTCCCTCCATAGAGTGGCGTTATGTTCTTAGGTTATTCTGTGGCTTAAAGGATGCCACATTGTGGCTTTTCCAATGTGCTGTTAAAGACATTTGCTATGCCATGCAATTTCCTCTTTTGGAGGGTCCACGGGTAAATTTTCACACTGGTCTTGGTATCAGAAAGAATGTTGCATTTACTTAGTCGGTTTTTTTTTTCTTTTATTTTGTAGACATTTTGAAAGTTATATCAATACATATTTCTCTCTTTTTCTGGCCACTAGAAACTTAGAGCGAAATTTGCAGCCACTTCTGGCAGTTATTTAGGCTGGCCACCCTGCACTTACCTGTGCTTTAACTTTCTCCCCATTATTACCTTTGCCTGAATTATGAAGTTACTTGAGATCCTTTGGAAGTGAGGGAGAAATGAGGAATTAATTAGCAAGTAATTAAACGATAAGAGAGTTTCAAGTGCGACTAGAACAAGGAAGATGAAATTTCAGCTCAATTTGGGTGACTCTAGAGGTTTTTGTAGTGATTTGTCAGTAAAATGAAGATTCCATAAATCAGAGAGGCATGGGTACTGATCCAGACATGGGAATAGCCTTCTGTAATTAGTTAATCTTAAAAAGCAAAAATGATTGATCTTTCAATAATTCTTTTATCATGTATTCTACCAGTAACATAATAGCAACATGATAGTGGTTAAAAAAAGAAGGATAAGGTTGCCCAGGGTCTCTAACTCTGAACACTTCAAATATATTTCACCTTTCAAACTTTCGTTACCATGTTGGTGATCTTTTAGTTGCTGTATGACATTATTTAAATGAGTTATAAGACTAAAAATTAAGAGAATCTCTTTGGCAGTTACCTTTTTTAAAAAATCAGCTTTACTGAGGTGAAATTCATATACAATAAAATTCACCATCTTTCTTTATTTATTTATTGACTGGTAAGGGGATTGCAACCCTCGGCACGGTGTTGTCTGCGCCACGCTCAGCCAGTGAGTGCACTGGCCATCCCTATATAGGATCCAAACCCGCGGCCTCGGCGCTACCAGCACCACACTCTCCCGAGTGAGCCACGGGGCCGGCCCAAAATTCACTTGCTTTAAAATCAGCTTTACTGAGGTGAAATTTATATACAATAAAATTCACTTTCTAAAAGTATACAATTCATTGAACTTGATACATAGTCATATAACCATTATCACAATCATCCCCAAAACTTATCATGTCTTTATGGTCAATCACATTTTCCTACCCTGGCAAATATAGCTCTCTTATTTCTGTCCATAAAATTTGCCTTTTCTAGAATTTCATACAAATGCAGTCATAGAGTATATAATCTTTTGTGTCTGGCTTTTACGTAGCATAATGCTTTTGAGATTTATTCATGTTGTTTAGTGTATTGATGATTTGTTCCTTTTTATTGCTGAGTAGGATTCTTTTACATGCATATATTACAGTGTATTTATCCATTCACCATCAGATGGACATTGGAGTTGCTTTTATTTTGGGGGTTTATAAATAAAGCTGACATGAATATTCAAGCACAAGGAGTGGGATTGCTGGGTCACATAATATGGTATATTTAACTTCATAAGAATGCAGTTAATTTTCAAGTTCATTGCCAAATTTGTATGAGATCATTAAGAATAAAAGTTATTTTTATACATAATCAATTATGACCAAAGATGATCTGATATCCATTCACAGTACACAAGTGTATTCCTGGAGAATTACTTTCCTTTAGTATTCCAGTGCCATCTGCTTCTGCTTATGTCCAGCACATGTACTCTCAGGGCTTTATTTGAGAGGGATTAGAAAAAATGACCCCAAGGTTCATTACAATCCAGAATCTTCGTGATTCTATCAACTGCAGGGGTTAAGCCTGAAGAGCAGAAAATGTGGAGAGAGAGAATATCTTTGCAACCAAACCTCTAGGTCACAATACATAGTATGGAATGTACGGTCCTGTGGGTTGTCTCATTTGATCCTCAAAACAACCTATTAAATAGTCCACCTGGGTACATAATATTTTCACAAAGTCATTAGGAGTCTACCAACAATTTTATTCTGCTTTAAGACAAATCATTCACTTCGAGTTTAAAAAATATATATATCTGGGGCTGGCCGGTTCACTCAGTTGGTTACAGCGGGGTATTATAACACCAAGGTCAAGGGTTCAGATCCCCATACTACCCAGCTGCAAAAAAAAAAAAAGCTGTAACAGGTACCTCTCCTCCCCAACATCTTCACATCCCCGAACTACATCCTGTATGTACCTTGAGCTCACATCCTCTCTGAGTTCAGTCCAAGCCCTGAGACTCCAAGCTGAGGAATGTCCATCGCACATAAAGCTTGGAAATAAAAAGAAGCATTTTGTTTTGTTCTTTTTTTCCTCCAGGTGGAAATGGCTTTCTTTAGTACAAGCAGAATTATTGCCCCTATGTTATAGATGATGTAACTGAGACTTAGAGAACGTAGAAAATTGTTCAAGGTCATTTTAGTGGTGTGTCTGGATCTTCTTAAACTCTGCTGCTTCACTGAAATTTGAGTAGAATGCTGAAAAATTCACAGAATTTAGGACCTCAGAAATATTCATTGTCAGTACAAACAGTGAATATGTCAATAAGCTCCCACCATCTGCTTTTCCTTTTGCTATGGAGGAAATGGAGGAATGAATGGGGCCTTGAATATTTGAGAAAGGATGTGTAAGCAGAGGAAAAGTGGCAGAACGTAGGAGATGGATGAATGTTAGAGGGATCCTGAGAGAAGCTCCAGCCCATTGGCAGGCAGAGGAGGAGTGAGGGTGGGAGGAAAACAAAGAGCAACGGCTCCACAGTTGGAAAAAGTTGTTCTCAAAGGAAATATGTTACTTCACTTGTCACAGCAATTCCTTAGCAGCTCCTAGAATAGATCCTACCACTTACTCCTGCTACCAGGGAGGGGTCATCTGAATGAAGGCTTAATGATTTATTGGAATGTCCTAAACCCTGAAATATCTTCATCTGTCTGGAATTCCTTTTACAGAGGACAAACAAATTTCATCTACAGTTAGAGAGCAGCATAAGTTCTGGTTGAAGGAAAAGAGACACTAGTATCAGTCCATAGTAAGGAATAAGTATTATATATGATCTCATTTAATCTTTCTAACAATCCTGTGCAGTAGGTATGATTAGCTGCATTTTGTACACAAGATGATAAAACAGAGAGGTTAAGAAACTGTTTACTTTCAATGTGACTATGTCCTTTATGAGCCAGTAAATACTCTATTTTCAGAGGTTTTGTCAGACATAAATATATATAGTTTTGCTTGAAATGATTATTGAAGATTTTCAAAAACAAGCTTCTTAATACATGTTTTTATAAGATACATTGAGGCACCACTATTTTGCACATAGGGTAATTATAGTAACATGTAATTCTTGGAACCATGAATATTTAGTGGTGTTGTGGTCATTCATAAGGTGTTTATGTAGAAGTGGAAATTTATTCAGTCCTGGTACTTAAGTTTTTTAAGGGGTATTTAAGATTTTTTCCCAAATGTATTTTAAACATTTTCTTAAAGTAAGGTGAGAACAAGTGACTTTTTATTATTCCATATAGATCAATATGGTCCTTGAGGTATAAAATACTTCCTCACTTCTATTTTGTATTACATGGCTCTTAAATATATGCTTCTGGTTGTTTTCCCTTTTGCTTGTAAGGATGTTTCAAATTCTTTATTCTTGGAGTTTCTTGTGATGATAAGATAAATGTTCAGTTCTCAAAATATTTCAGGTTTTGTTCTGTTGAATGATTGAGATATAGATCTAGATTTAGACTTAAATCTAGATCTGTTTTAGATTTAGACTTAAACAGCTTAAAGAATTTACTGAAGTATCTACCACGTTAACCTTCATCAACAAGACTAGGAATCAAAGTCTGCTAATATCTATCCTGGAAACAGATTTACAGTCAGTAGTTGAAGGGCTTGTGGGTAGACTGACTCTATGCAGCACGGACTGACCTTGAGTTGAAGATTTTTCTGTGCCAGTTTGCATCAGGAAAATCCCTCCTGCAGACCAGGATCTTCCTTGAATACTACAGAGCCGAAAGCTGTCATCAGAATTTGATACTATACCATTCTATTGCCAAACAGGGAGCTGCAGCTAAAACTCTTTGGCCATGTTGATCATTAGGAGGCACCTAGCTTTTGGAGTAGCCAGCAGCTTAGGAGGAGGGATAGTATCTAACCTCGTTAGGCCTATCAAAAAAATCAGCATGTGAACTCTTTGGCAAGTTCTGTTGGCAGTAGCAGAAGGCAGCCCTTTCTGGAAGCTAGTAAATTCTACCAAAGAGAGGTGAAGCAGAGCTGCCCAGCCACCAGTCCTAAAGGAGTCTCACTTAAAATTCTGCTATGTTAGGCTAGAAGCGGATTCACCAAAAAAGTTTGAGACCACTGTGTGTGGAACTCAGATGGGGAAGTCTGTAAGAAAGGCACTAAACATCCCCAGAACATGTGGAAGCACAGCTTTTATCAAAGATATCACTTTCAACAATTTGTCCAACAGACTTCCTGGACAAGTAAGTTTTAAAAGAAATAGCATTTGTCTAGAAAAGGTAGCTGCTTTTTGAGGTCAGGAGAAAAAATGCTTCAAAGAACCAAATGCCCTGCAGCTAGCAATTCCCAAGGACTGTGATCAGCTGGCAAGGAGAGCTGGGTGCGTGCTGGCTGTTTCCAACATACCCATGACACAGACAGACAATATGTTCCCAGCCTAAAGAACCTTCTGGATTGGAGGCTTAAAAGTTAAGGTCTTAAATGGCAGATAAATAATCAAGCCTGATGGCTGAGTTTAAGGTGAAGTTTTAAATAAGGAAAAAATGGAAGACAGAGATTAATAGAGGAATGCATATTCTTTTAGGATATGATTTTTCTTTTTTGGAGATTTTATAAGATTTTTTTTATATTCTTTTTAAAAGGTTTCAAGAAGATGGAAAATTTGATCCAAACTTTGAGGGCTAGAATCAATAAACTATTGTGTAATTGTCTCAGTTTAAAAAAATATACAAAAGGTTAACTATTTGGGGCAATGTTTCAATACAGAAATAGGCTTTTTAACTGTAAGAAAAGGATAGAACAGGCTATTTTTCATGTACTTTAATTTATTTAATTCTTAAATAGGAAATATTTTTAATAGTTCAAGAATAGATATAAAAAGGTCTATAGTGAGAAGTCTTCCTTCAACCCCTGTCCTACTCTCCATGGGTAACTATTTCATGCATATTTCAGAAAAATGAATATACATGTAATCCCATTCTCCCTCATTTTTATACAAATCACAGTATCCTATACATCTTGTTATGTGGTACCTTGCTTTTTTAAAATTAATAAACTTAATTTTTTAGAGCAGTTTTAGGTTCACAGCAAAACTGAGTGGAAATTACAGAGTTCCCATATACCCTGTGTCCCTCACATGCTTAGCCTCGCCTACTGTGGACATCCTGCACCAGAGTGGCCCATGTTACAATTGCTGAGCCTACACTGACACATCATTATCAGCCAAAGTCCATAGTTTTCATTAGGGTTTACTCTTGACGTTGTACATTCTATGTGGTTTTGATAAATGTATGATGACATATATTCATTGTTATAGGATCATGCAGAATAATTTCACTGCCCTAAAAATCCTGTATACTCTGCCTGTTCATCACTTTCTCCCCCCAACCCCTGGTAACCACTGATCTTTTTACTGTCTTCATAGTCTTGCCTTTTCCAGAATGTCATATAGTTAGCATCCTACAATATGTAGCCTTTTCAGATTGGCTTCTTTCACTTAGTAATATGCATTTAAGTTTCCTCCATATCTTTTCATGGCTTCTTAAATCATTTCTTTTTCTTTTTTAATTGACCTTATTTTTTCAGGGCAGTTTTAGGTTCACAGCAAAATTTAGAGGAAGGTGCAGAGATTTCCCATATACCCCTTGATACCACACATGCAAAGCCTCCACCATTATCAATATTGCCTACCAGAGTGGTCCATTTGTTACAACTGATGCACCTACGTTCACACATCATCATCACCCAAAGTCCATAATTTACATTAGGGCGTACTCTTTTTTTTTTTTTTAAGATGATCAGTAAGGGTATCTTAACCCTTGACTTGGTGTTGTCAGCATCACACTCTCCCAGGTGAGCTAACCAGCCATCCCTATATCGGGATCTGAACCTGTGGTGTTATCAGCACCACAGTCTCCCAAGTGAGCCACGGGCCGGCCCTACATTAGGGTTTACTCTTGGTGTTGTACATTTTCTGAGTTTGGACAAATGTATCATGATAGGTATCCACCATTATAATATTACACAGAATAATTTCACTGTCCTAAAAATCCTCTGTGCTCCATCTGTTTACTATCTCCTTTCTAATCTCTGGCAACCTTTGAATCCATATCCTTTTATGATTAGGTTTTTCTTCTTTGGAGCTTTTGAAAAGTTTTCTTCATACTTTTATTAATTTCAGGAGAATGAAAAATTACTACCACTGATCTTTTTTACTATTTCCATATGTTTTCCAGGATGCCATATAGTTGTACTTATACGTTATGTGGCCTTTTCAGACTGGCTTCCTTTGCTTAGTAATATGCATTTAAGTTTCCTCCATGTCTTTTCATAGCTTAATAGCTTGTTTCTTTTTAGCACTGAATAATATTCCGTAGTCTGGATGTAATATTCCATGGTCTAGATGTTTATTTATCCATTCATCACTGAAGGACATCTTGGTTACTTCCAAGTTTGGAGTTATGAAAAAAGCTGGTATAAACATCTGTGTGCAGGTTTTTGTGTAGCATAAGTTGCAACTTTTGGGGGTAAATACCAAGAAGCACGTTTGCTGGATTATATATTAATTTTGTGAGAAACTACCAAACTGTCTTCCAAAGTTGCTGTATCATTTTGCATTTCCACCAGTAATAAATGAGTGTTCCTATTGGTCTACGTCTTTGTCAGCATTTGGTGTTATGAGTGTTCTGGATTTTAGCCATCCTAATAGGTGTATAGTGGTATCTCATTGTTGTTTTAATTTTCATTTCCCTGATGTAGTGGGATCGAATTATGTCCCCCCAAAACTCCCTGAAACTTGAATTGTGCCCCCAAGTTTTATGTATTAGAAACTTAGCCCCCACTATGACTGTTAAGAGGGTGGGAAGTCCTGTTATGGTAGTTGAAAGGTGGAGCCTTAAGAGGTGATTGGATTGTAGGACTGTGCAGTATGGATTAAAAATGGTGGTCAAGGGCATGGATTAAAAATGGTAGTCAAGGGCGTGGTTCTGAGGGCTTTAAAAGAAGAGGAGAGTCTGTCTTTCTCTCTCTCTGCTTCCAACATCTTGCAGTGTGAGACCCCTGAGTTACCATTGCCACCACCAGATGGACTTTGGATTTCCCAGCCTCAGAAACTGTAAGTAATCAATTTCATTTTCTTTATAAATCATGCAGTTCCATGTATTCTGTTATAATCAACACAAACGGACTAATACACCTGATGATATATGATGTGGAGCATTTTTTCATATGCTTATTTGCCATCTTTATATCTTCTTTGGTGAGGAGTCTGTTCATGTCTTTAGCCCATTTTAAAAATTGGGTTGTATTGTTATTGTTAAGTTGTAAGTGTTCTTTGTATATTTTGGATACAGTCCTTTATGAGATTTGTCTTTCACAAATGTTTCCCAGTTTGTGGTCTGTCTTTTCATTCTCCTGACAGTGTCTTTTGTGGAGCAAAATTTTTTAATTTTAGTGAAGCCCAGCTTATCAGTTCTTCCTCTCATGGATTGTATACCCTTTGGTTGATATCTAAAAGATCATCATCAAACCCAAGGTCATCTAGATTTTCTCTTATCTTCTAGGAGTTTTGTAGTTTCACATTTTAAATTTCAGTCTGTGATCCATTTTGAGTTAGTTTCTGTCAAGGGTATAAGATCTATGTCTAGATTTTTTTTTTTTTTTTAATGTGGATGTTTAATTGTTCCAACACCATTTATTTAAAAAAAACTTATATTTTCTCCATTGTATTGCCTTTGCCCCTTTGTGAAAGATCAGTTGACTATATTTATGTGTGTGTATGTCTGGGCTCTTTATTCTCTTTCATTGATCTATTTGTTTTTTCACCAGTACCACACTGTCATGATTACTGCAGCTTTATAGTAGGTCTTGAAGTTGGGTAGTGTGAGTCCTACAACTCTGTTCTCCTTCAGTATTGAGTTGGCTATTCTGGGTCTTTTGCCTCTCCATATAAACTTTAGAATCAGTTTGTTGATATCCTCAAAATAATCTTCTGGGATTTTGATTGGGATTGCATTGAACTTATAGATCAAGTTGGGAAAAATTGACATCTTGACAATCTTGAAATTTCCTATCTGCTATGGTTGAATGTTTGTGGCCCCCCTGTCCCCGAATTCAAGTGTTGAAATCTTAACCCCCCCGGGTGGTGGTATTAGGAAGTGGGGCCTTTGTGGAGGTGATTGGGTCATGAGGGTGGAGTCCTCATGAATGGGATTAGTGCCCTTATCAAATAGGCCCAAGGGAGCTAGCTCATTCATCCCTTCCAACCAGGAAATGAGCCCTCACCAAACACCATCTCTGTTGACATAGTAATCTTGGAATTCAGAGTCTCTAAACTGTGAGAAATAAATTTTTGTTGTTTATAAGCTACCCTGTTTATGGTATTTTGTCATATCAGTCTGAACAGACTGAGACACTATCTATAAATATGGAATATCTGTCCGTGTATTTAATTCTTCTTTGATATTTTTCATCAGATTCTGTAGTTTTTAAAATATAGATATGGGGGCCGGCACCAAGGCCACGGGTTCGGATCCCATATAGGGATGGCCGGTTAGCTCACTGGGTGAGCGTGGTGCTGACAATACCAAGTCAAGGGTTAAGATCCCCTTACCAGTCATCTTTAAAAAAAATAAATAATAAAAATAAATAAAAATAAAATATAGATATTATACATATTCTGTGAAATTTATACTTAAGTATTTCATTTTTAAAGTCATTAATTTTAATAGTACTATGGTTTTAATGTCAAATTCCAGTTCTTCGTTGCTGATATATAGGAAAGTGATTGACTTTTATATATTAGTCTTATATCCTGCAACCTTGCTATATTCACTTATTAGTTCCAGAAGGTTTTTTTTTTTGGTGAGTTCTTTTGGATTTTCTACATGGATGATCATATCATCTTTGAAAAAATACAGTTTTAGTTCTTCTTTCCTCCCTAGACTCTTTGCCCCAGAAATGTTCAAACATGATTACTTGGTAGAGGTAATATAGGAAGGATTTATGGATCAGATCTCTGGACCATATGATTTTTAAAGTAAGTTTTCAGTCTCAGCTGTTATGATTTATTGATTGAAAATTGCTTTATTATAGATCAGAAAACCTAAGCCTGGTTAACTATGCAAACTCTCCACATAAAGCAGCCTGCTTTAACAGTCTACTTAACATTTTCTTAGAAGGCAGAGCTTGAGCACTTGGCAATCACATGTTTGTTGAGTATCCAATGATCTGCACCTTTTTTTCCAGGAAGAAGAAGCGTCTGTGGTCTATCACTTTTGAGTATTTTGGCCAACAACTTGGCATCTTGGGAATTTATCCAGCATGCTTTTCAGAAGTATTCAGAGACCCTTCTAGAAGAAAGCAAAGTCAAGAATATTAAAGATTTATGCCTCTTGTGTAATTTGGCTGCAAGAAACAAAGCCAGTTTCTGCTCAGCACCTAAGATGAACTGAAAACTGAAAATAAACACATGGATAATTAATAAATATGTATACTTTTGTCAAATTGCTCACATCACACATTTTACAGGAAGCTTGAAAACATTTTCACACTAGAAAGATGAAAGAATAATATTTGCTTCTTGGAGGTGGAGGGACAAGGAGAGTCCTGAATTCTAGAAGTCCCTAGAAGACAGTTCTGCATGTATTTGCACATAGTTACAAACTGCTTGAAATCAGCAAGGTCTCATTTGGGACTACAGACATGTCAAGAAACAGTATGTGGCTGATTGAAGTGAATGGCTTAGAAAAACAGGGCAATAAAAGGTCAGCAATTGCTGGAGATTTTTGTTAAATTGTTTTTTTTTTAACTTTTCAATTTTAAGAGCTAGACTTCACTAAGAGTATTTAAAGGCAGAAATTTTTTTAAATGGGATAAAGTTAGTTTAGATTCTATCAGTTCGTTGTATCAATTTTCTGTTTTTCTTTATTTTTGAAGTTCTCCTCCTCTCAACTCTTTCTAATTAGCTTTCTGATGCCTATAATTCTATTCCTCATTTTTACCCCCTTCAAAGTCTATTATTTCCTATCTTCAGCAAGTCCAATCAAAGGCATATATAATTTGCATTTTTTTGTCTTTTCCTCAAAAAAGACCTTATGTTTATGAATCACCTGATGTTGCTCAAGCAAGATGAGTTCTAGATCTAAAAAAGGTGCCATATACAGCAAAATGCACAATTTTGATCACAATCCCTGATTTAGAGGTGGTGTCAGGGAGGCAGGAATGAACTCAGTTACTCTGGGGATTTTCATGTGGCTGTTTGGGAGCCTGATGAGGTTATAGATAGAAGCTGATGCTCTGGGAAACTGAAAAAGTCAGCCCTGCCCAGATTCATGTAAGTCAAATAATTGGTGGGCCCACTATGTTTGGTCAGCCATGGAGAACAGCTGAAGACATCCCACCTGTTAAGCACAAGGCAGGAACAGTCAATCTTCTCTGTCAGTTAAAAAAAAAAAAAAAAAAAAAGAGGGGGTAGGAAAGAAGGGGGGGGGGGATTAAAAATGCCCCTAAAGAAGAGTGTTTCATTTCTTACCAAAGCTGCAAGACCTCCACATTGAATTCAATACTGACAGGGAGGAGTAAGTTCCGGTAGATACAGCGCATGCATGTTGTTAAAAATGGAGCTAGAGATATTGCAAACAGCACATCGAATGCAGAACTGAGGTGGAGGCAAAGCGCAGGCTCTGGGGTAAGAAATAAGCTTGTGCTGAGTAACCATCTGGGAAAACTCTGATTAATTTCAATCGAACCAAGCTGAGACCTTGAGTATTTCTTTCCAATGAGATCCAATCTGAACAACGACACAATCTGAAGGCTGATGTTCAGTTGAGATAGCCACGTGTCCTCGCCTAACAGCTGTGGCGTAAGTCCATGCTGTTCCTGAAAGTGAGATAATTAACTGCCCTTTGCTTTGAAGTCCATGGAAAGCTGCTTCCTACTGTGGTACATTTACAACTTCTACAACTGCCACGTCAAATGTTCAGTGCCTTAACCACATCAGTCCCACTAACTCCTTTAGATGTTCAGGTTTCTCAAAGGTATTCAAATCCCTGAAACTGCTGTTTAAGGTCTTTCAAGACAGGTGTTAAAAAAATATGACTTTTTAAATCATTAGATTATTAAATAAGTTTGCCAAAAACGTGGCTATAAGTCATGGATGTTTATAGCTTTTTTTTCTTTCTTTTTTTTAAAAGAGGGGCTATTTCCAGAGGGATCACATTTGGAAGGAGTGGATATAGAATTGTTAAAGAAAATATATATAAAATTGTCCAGATAGTGTCATCATACTGAGAAACGAGAATAAGAATGTTAGTTTATTTTTTAAATAGCATAATAAGGTGGTCAATTTCACTTCTCTCTACCTCAGAAGTTTCAAAATAGGCCATATATTTTTTGGTCTGCTGGCCTGTATGGGGATTTGAACTCTTGACCTTGTTATAACACTGTACTCTAACCAACCGAACTAACCAGCCAGCCTGGAAGAAATATATCTATAAAAAGTTTCAGACTTAACAGTTCAGAACAAATGTAAGCTTAAACTAGTAGATGTGTGTGTTGAAATTTTCTGGGAATAAAGTATGACTGAATGAACAATATGATTTGTGTGCCATACATCTCTGTGGCAGTGTGACAGTTGGATCTCAGTAAAGGACTTTGATTTCTAGATCTCAGTCATTCAAGACAAAATGAATGTAATTTCACTTTGAGGCTGTTATAAAGGGAAAAGAATTAACATGATATTTTTAAAGATGATGTTTCACAGCATAATTCTGAAATGGATTACTAAGATTCTTTCTGAAATTCCATTAGTTAATTCTATACACATTACATGGTAGTAAGAAGAATGCCAGTGTTTTCATGCTGAGATTGTTTGTTAGGGTCAGTAAGGGGTAATTGCCAGTTTGGGTTTATCTTTGTAGTAAAAGTCAAATATGGGCTGCACTGAGACAAAAATTCAGGACTTAACCTGTTCTATGGAAATCACTTGCACTTAGTGAAGCTTCATAGTTATTTTTCTTTTAAATTTATGCTGTTTTGCCTTTAGGGAGTCAATGGAAGGGAACTGAGTGTTTTGTGGATAAAGTTAAAATTGTTTCATTAAATGTTAATGGACTTAATAGTCCAGTTAAAAAGAGACAATATATTAACCTGTATTAAAGCATTCAGTGCTGATGTGGCTTATGTTCAAGAGCTGCATTTGGGCCCAGAAAGTTGAACATTATATTTGAGCATAGGTTAGGAATGGGTTTTGTTCTTTTGCTATAAGGAAATAACCATTCTGCTTATAAATTACTCCAATTTTTAACAAAGCAGCTATTTTAGATGCAACCAATTGGTTTATTTTGTCCCAAAGAAAGATATGGACATCTATTGGAACATTAGGGACACAGCATGGCTCACTGGACTCAATAACAGGATAGAACTTGAGTTATATAAAATTCCATAATATGCTTCTTTCTCTAGCACCTTTGTTGTAAAATGGGCTAACCATGTTATTGGGAGGAATTAGTGATTTTACACTATTTTGCAAATGTTGTGAGTTTTGCTGATTTTTTTTTTTTTTTTTTTTTTTGGAAAGAGACATGCTATAGTAACTGTGTCTTGAAAAAAATGCATTTGATCTTGGCTGATGTAAAAGATTTAAAGTTGTGCCATGTCCTCCTGACTAGATGAGTATTTTTTTTTTTTGCAATTTTGAGCAGTTAAAATGCATTATATAGTGACGGCAAGGAACACAGACTCAGCTTAGCCAGCATTTCCACATAGCCTCTCTTATTCTTCAGGAATCTGCAAATCATGTGGCTTCGGATACATTTTCCTCAGGTTTTTTTGAAATCAAATACTCTCATTTTAATATAATCTTTTAAACATTTGGAAATAGAATTACTTCATACCTTCACAACATGTGAACCATATGTAGTTGTGAACCATATGGACTATATGCAGGTGCAAAGCTATGGCTAATGTTGAAATCCTGCCTATATAGCCAATAGTCAAGCTACACAACTGCGCCAGTTGTCCAGTAAGGCAAATCATAACTAAAGCCAAAATGTTTCATTATTTTAGTTATATTAAATTTCCGTTTGTATTGTCAGGGCTATGGCTCAGACCCTTCAAACCCAATGTACAGATTGGGTCCCAACACCCTTCATGTTGTGAAAATATAGGAATAATGGTCAGGGCCCCTCAGATGTTCAGAATCTTGCTGAGCATTTGACGTAAATAGGCATATGTGCTCAGGTGTTTTGTGGTTATCTAGTGTAATTGCGCATGTGCACCCAGGTGTCCTGGGTTATGACTTAAGTATAAGGATGAGTGGCTCTGATCCACAGCGCCTCCCATCCTTGGGATGCCCGCCCCCGTGGGGGGAGGGGGCAGCATGGGAGGCCACTGCTGCTGCTAGTGCCCCCAGGACCCTCTACAAGGCCACTGCCGGACCTGTAAGCTGCTGCTGCTGCTGAGGACTGAGCTCATGTTATGTACCAACAGCTCCTGGAATCTTTCCCAATTACGTAGCATGGACCTGCGTGTGAGGGATCTGGGGACCCAGTCTGTACAATGGATTTGGAGGGTCTGAGCCCTAACTCTGACAATATAAATGGAAACTTACTATAACTAAAATAATGAAACACTTTGGCTTTAGCTATGATTTGCCTTACTTTACACCTCACATGCCAGGCTGGGTCCCCAGACCCCTCACACGCAGGTCCATGTTAGGTAATAGGAAAAGATCCTGGGAGCTGTTGGCAGATGACACGAACTCAGTCCTCAGCAGCAGCTTACAGGTCTAGTAATTTACAGGTCCAGCAGTGGCCTCACAGAGGGTCCTGGTGGCACTAGCAGCAGCAGTAGTGGCCTCCTCATGGAGCCCCCGCATCCCGGGGTGGGGGGCCGCGTGGATTAGAGCCACTCATTCTTTATCCTTAAGTCCATAACCCAGGACACCTGGGTGCACATGCGCAGTTACATTAGTCAATAACCAGGAACACCTGGGTGCACGTGCATATTTACATCAAATGCTCAGCAAGATTCTGAACATCTGAGGGGCCCTGACCACTTTCCTATATTTTCCTAACAGTAGGCTAAGAACATGGTGGTGCATGAAGGTCTCCCATTTCCTCCTCCTGCTTTGTAAAATGGTAAGGAATTCAACAATGAGATCGTAACATGGGGTGAAATGAAATCTTAACTTTCATTTATTCAACAAGTATTTCTGAGCACCAGCTATTTCCTTTTTCCACCAAATAAATAAAATCTGCACAAAAGTCTATAACCATCTTTAGCTGCAACAATTCTAGCATTAGAGATATGGATTAGGTTAGAAAGAACTAAGTATAAACAATGTAAACAAAGTGCTGACAGAGGTGGCTGGGCAGATATAGAGGGAAAAAACACAAGGCTAATCAACATGACCTCAAGGAAACAATTGGATTCTCTTGGCTTCCTCTCCTCAGCAGATGAGAGCCATCTGAGAGGCTCTTTCTTGCTCTACAAGTATGTGGATCATAACATTGTTGATGATCATTCCAGATATAACAGGAAAGACTGACAGACAGTCCGGGATTTCCAGTGGCATGATGTTTTCTAAAATTCTCTTGTTTTGAGGTGCTTTGGGTGTATGTCATCTGATTGTATAAATTGTAAGTGTTCTGAAAGTTTCTAGGCAATTTATCAATGAGTGCAAAGTGCACATTTATTGAAAGATCACACCTCTTCAAAATTTATGGGTAAGTTTCAAAGCTCGTCTCCACTTTGAATTTCTTTTACAAAGGGGGGAACATCAGAAAGCTGATCAAAGGAACATAAGATATAATTAAAAACTAGCCAGGGCAAGCCTGAATAGATATTAATCTATTTCTTGAATTTTGTACAGTTTAAGTTACATTTAGGAAGTCATGATAAGGTTATTGACTTCATTACCTCAGAATGTTTGTATATTGCTACCAGACAATTGTATTGTTAGGGCTAGGGCTCACAGACCCTACAAACCTGTTGTACAGACTGGGTCACAAACCCCTCACCTGCAGCTCCATGAGCTGGGTAATAGGAAAAGATCTGAGAACCATGGGTAAAAATTGATAGGCTTTATTTAGATGCAAGCTCAGGTAGCTAGAAGCAGCCACCCTAGTGGCCTCCTGGGGCATTCCCAGGGCACTGTGGATCAGAGCGATTTGTCCTTTATACTTAAGTCTGATAACCCAAGACACCTGGGTGCACATATGCAATTATATTAGGCAATAACCAAGAAACACCTGGGCACACGTGCATATTTACATCAAATACTCGGCAATACTCCAAACCTTTTGAGGGACCTGACCATTCATATTTACTTTCCTTACAGTTTGGCTCTTCAAAAACACTTACATGTTAACTTCATAATTTTATCAATATCAAGAACCATCAAGTTAGTAGGGACACTACAGAACAAAGTGGTGGTAATAGCTAACAATATTTCTTACTATTTCCAGGTACTGTTCTAAGCTTTTACATGTATTAACTCATTTAGTCTTCACAGCAATCCTCAAAGTAGGTACTATCATTATTTCTGTTTCATGGATGAGGAAATCAAGCCACAGAGAGGTTAAATGATTGCCTAAAGTAACTTATGTTGTAAATAGCAGAACTGGTATTTGAACTTAGGCAGTCTTTCTGCCCATGCTATACCTACAATATGATAGCCACCTCCCAATGTGGTGATTGATTTGTCATATCTAACAGTGATATCCACCAGTAGCTAGTAACTGAGAGTTTTCACCCAGTTTTTAAGCCAAGCATTGTTGAGCTGGAGGGAGGGCCAACTTTATCCTTTAGGCACAGTAGGCCACGGTCTAAGGCCCATGATACATTTAGGGGCCCAAGAAAATAATTTATTTTAAAATCAGAAGAATGAATCTTATTTGTCTTTATAAAGCACAACCATATGATATTATTTCCCTATCTATATATCTACCTATTTGATATAGTTTGGATATGTTTGTCCTGCCAAAGCTCATATTGAAATTTGATCCCCAATGTGGCAGTGCTGGGAGGTGTTTGGATCATCAGGGATCCACCCCTGCTGTACGGGGTATAGTGAGTTCATTTTTGCACTATTAGCTCCCATGAGACCTGGTTGTTAAAAGGATCCTGGCACCTCCTCTCCCCCTCTCTCCCTTGCTCAAGCCATGCACCATGAGACCCTGCATTGCTATGGAGTCACCACCAAGAAAAAAGCCCTCACAAGATGTGTTCCATGGACTTTGGACTTCCCAGCCTCTGAAACTGTAAGCAATAAATGTTTTCTTTACAAATTACCTAGTTTCAGGTATTTTTTAAATAAGCAACAGAAAACGGACTAATACTCTAACAAGGTGCCTACAAAGGCAAAAGTGCCCAGGGCCCATGAAAGTCACACTGTGGGCCTGGTAGTAGGGCAGAGCAGAAATGGGTGGATGACACTGCTGCCTGGAGGTCCTTCCAGGGTCTTGTTGTGTGGTGCTTTCCTTCACTTTGCATGTCGGTACCCAGGCAAGCTGCTGCAGAGCTCATCTTTGGCAAAGTTACTCAACTCACTATCAGACCTTTGGCTTCTCCCTGAAGTGCCTGCACGCCCCCACCTTCCTGCCTTTGCTACCATGTGGGTGGCAGCTCTTTCCCTCTCTTTCATGCTCTGTATTGAGCATGATTGCAAACATGTTTCACTGCTGGCCTACAGGTTGTTTTGGTTTGTCTGTACATTGTCTTAATGAATCAAAGGTAGTTGTCATCTAAAAAAATTTGGGAGGTTTCACACAAAAAACTGGAGTTCTGGCTTCTCTTGAATAGTCTGAAGGCTTAGTGTTGGGCCCATGTTGCATGGATATATTTGCTGGAGCTGAGTTGGGCTGTTTGCTCTAGTCCCTTTGCACTGAGATATAAGTGACAGCTTAAGTATTATCTTTCCCCAAATCCTTGCAGGTTCACAGAGAACAAAGGAAGCTGTAGATATTACACTCTCATAATGGAATTCTAGGCTTCAGCCAGCAGGAGGACCTGGAAGATAGATATCAGGGCTTCTGAATATTATGTCATGTAATGCCTGTGTGTACTTTCACTATGAGCAGGACTCGTCCTGAGCCTTCACATGAATGGTTACCAGGGCAGCCTGGCTCTCCAGGGATGAAGGTAGGTGGAAAGTGAGACAGGAGAGCCAGCTAGAAGTTGCTGATTCACCACCCAACCTTGCCTACTGCATTCCCTTCAAGTGCTGCATCCTGCTAAAAGCAGACGAAATGAGTTAAAGACAATTCCTGCATCTGTTGTTTTTAACTTCATTATAATTATTTTGAAAGATAAGACTTCAAAAAAAGTGACAGGTGCTAACTTCAAAGAACCCACATAAAACACTGTTGACAGTTCAGTTCTGTTGGGCAACTCCACAAGGCCATCAGGCATCCCAAGCTGAAAGGGTTTTAACTTTAGCTTCTTCTTGGACATCTTTCTACTTAAGAGTGAGATTTTATATTTTCTCCATGACAACGCAGGCTTTATAAGCCATGCCTATGTTTTTATTGGCACCCATGTGAGATTTATGTGTGGGCAAAATATTGCTATTGCCCAGATTTTGACAGCAGTTTAAAAGACTGAAGAAATGTACCTTCTTGTTCTCACTTTTATGCGGCTCTTCAGATCTTTTAACATTATCTGTTAGAAGCCCATGTAAGTGTACACATTTTTCACATTTGGTCCTACCATGTTGATAGTGTTTCTCTACAGAGTTTGTAGTTATATACACTGAGTGCTTATTAACACAAATATGTAAGATATCTGATTACTTAGCCTACTAGTTACTGAACATATGGGGTGAACAAGATAAGATTTTCTTGACCATGCTGCTGACCTTACCCTCTGTCTGATTAGGGGGAAGATGACCTTGCCCTGAATAGCCCCTTTTGCTTGCAGAAAAGGGAGGACTTTAAAGATACAATATGATCATTTTATTTATTTTTTCTTACCCAATTCAATGCCTGACAACCCAAAAGTCTTTGTTAATATTTATCATCCATAAATTATATACGTTATGGCATGTACATATGTGGCACTCAAATGATGCACAGGATGCATAAGACGTAGTTTCTGCTCTCCATGCATTTATTCTACTTGGTGAACCAGGACTAGAGAAGGAAGCAGGGCCTTATATGCTGCTGTATGTTTCGTGTTAAACTGGATTTATGTATATAGTAGTGTCCCCCACAAATGCACTGAAGCTTGAATCATGTTCCCAAAGATTTATGTATTAAGAGGGTGGGAAATCCTATTATGGTAACTGAAAGGTGGGGCCTTGAAGAGGTGATTAGATTGTAGGGCCTGCAGTAGTGAATGGATTAAAAATGGTGGTCAGGGGCGTGGTTCTGAGGGCTTTAAAAGGAGAGGAGAGTCTTTCTCGCTCTCTCTACTTCCACTGTCTTGCAATGTGAGATTCCTGGGTCACTGTCGCCACCACCAGATGGACTTTGGATTTCCCAGACTCAGAAACTGTAAGCAATAGATTTCATTTTCTTGTAAATTACCCAGTTCCAGGTATTTTGTTATAAGCAATGGAAAGAGACTAATAAACACATACATAGTGCCCCAGCTGTTCAAGAAGACAGGCAGTGTGTTTTGGGCTGGGCGCTCGAGCAGGCTAACATGGGTCTTAGGCTAGGCTTCCAGGGTTGAGAGCGATCAGGCAGAATGTGGCACAAGGGGTGGAGGCTGCTGGAGTTGGAACAGAGTTACAAAGCGATGATGTCTGGGCCAGGTTGCGTGGGGCAGGCTAGAGAGCTTCTGCTCTGCCTGTAGCTAATGCTAAGCCATTTTTATGCGAGGGAGGAAAAGATGCGATGGAGGAAAAGATGCGATGGAAGCTGTGTGTTAGGAAGATTAACACGGAAGCTTAGAGTGAAGTGATTAGAGCAGCTGAAGATGCAAGAGGCTGGAAGGCTAGTTAGGAGGCACTTGAATAATCCAGGTGAAAAGTGAATGGAGCCTGAGTTAAGGTGAGAGAGGAAGGAGAGGCGGGGAAGGGATGATTTTAGGGAATCATCCTTGTATTAGGGTTCTCCAGAGAGACAGAATCAATAGGATATGTTATAATTATATGAGAGGGATTTATTAGGGGAATTAGCTCACATGGCTATGAAGAAAAGTCCCACGATAGGCCGTCTATAAACCGGATGCCGGTAGTGTGACAGTCCAAGTCCAAAGGCCTCAAAACCAGGGAAGCTGATGGTGTCCTTGGTGTAAGTTCTGGAACCCAAAAGCTGAAGTCTCAAGCTCTGATGTCCATGGACAGGAGAGAAGAGTATATCCCAGCTCCAGCGGATCGAGAGAGAACTTCACCTCTTTCCTCTGTCTTTTGTTCTCTCTGGACCCCCAGTGGATTGGATGGTTCCCACCCACACTGAGGGTGGGTCTTTCACACCCAGGCCACTCAGACTCTCATACCAATTTCTGCTGGAAACACCCTCATGGACACACCTGAAAAGATTGCTTTACCAGGTTTCTCAGCATTCCTTCATCTAACCAAGTTGACACCTAGAATTAACCTTCACAAGTCCACCCCTTGTCAACTTGGTGTCCATACTATCTTCTTAAATCACAATTTTCAAATGGTACAATAACAATAGTTTTGCCTAACATGATACATTATCCTGCATACAACCGGAAACACATTAATCCCTTTCCAAGAAGAAAAAGGTAAAGTCCTTAAATGATATTTACCTTTCTCCCAATATCCCATAACTTAAAATTGCAAATACTATGAAGTAAGGTTAACAACATTTAAATGCTGGTATAAAGTCAGTAAGTCTTATGGTACATGATAGAGAACAAGAGGAACAAAAACAAAGATAACTGCTTAATACGTGTACAGTATATCTACATAGAGACATTCTTAACACAACAGGGAGAACAATTACAATCCTCGTTTCTGTAACTGGTCACGTATATACCATTTCCATTTGATGACGGAGTGCTGCTGTGCACGCCCAACCTTATGACTTGCTGGGTCAGATAACACCCAGTTCATGATGGGCAGCTCAGGTTGCATGGTAACTTGGTGGCCCGTAGTCACGCATTCAGTTTCTACTAAGGCCCAATAGCAGGCCAAGAGCTGTCTCTCAAAGGGAGAGTAGTTATCTGTGGATGATGGCAGTGCCTTGCTCCAAAATCTTAAGGGTCTGCACTGTGATTCACCTATAGGGGTCTAACAAAAGCTCCATACTGCATTCCTATCTGCCACTGACACTTCAAGGACCATTGGGTCTACTGGATCATATGGCCCAAGGGGCAGAGCAGCTTGCATAGCAGCCCTCCATCATCAAATGGAACGGGCCAAATAGAGTTGAATGGGGATGTGGTGGGAATCACCACCCCTGCCTCTTTCAATCCTTTAAATAATAACTGCATGTGGCTGGATGAAGGAAAGGAGGGGAGAAGTAAAAAATGCCGTTGTCTACCTGCAGTTTCTGACCTGGAGAGGAGTAAGAATTGAGAGGTGGGCCCTGCCCCCATCCCACTGTGCTCACATTTCTCCAGCCACACAGGTCTCTTTCCTGTGCACATCTGTGAAAAGATCACTTGCTCCAAAAGTTACTGCAGGTTCACAATCTTTTGTTTGGTTATTTGCCAGTCACCATCTAAAATGCTATTTCTTCTAGGATGATCCAAGTTTGAAGCTAAGTCATCTTCCTCCTCCTCTTCTCCCTAAATTTGCCTCTTTTTTGAACTTGCCTGTTTCATGTAATTGATGTATTTATTGAGAACCTACTATGTGCCAGGCACTGTATTATGGCTATATATAGCCATAAATAAAAGAGACAAAGTCCCTCTCATATGCCCTTACATTCTAGTACAAAAAACGAAAATAACCAGACGAATGAGGAGTACATGGTATATTGTCAGCTGCGGAGGCAGCTCTGGAGAAAAATCAAGCAGAGGAAGGGGATGGGGGGACGGGGCAGTCAGGGAGGTCTGGGTGCAGCTGTGTGCTTCGCAGGTCTACCTTCTTTACAAGCAACAGAGCAGCCCCGTGTGATACAGTCCCCCTCCTGAAGGCTCTATCAGCTTTTCACTTCATTTTGGGAGTCCATTTCTTTGTGTGATTTGCCTTTTCCCAAGGAGACAGGAGGGGAGAACAGCCCCAGAGCAGAGGGATGTACTAGGAAGCTGTTGAGTCTCTGCCAGGACAACTTTGGAACCAGGTTTTCTCTCGTAAGCTGTCCGTCATATAAAAATTCAGTGCTTCCTGGAAACTCCAAATATAATTATTGGGATGATCTCCTACAAACTTTTAGAAATATATTTGACATAGCCTGTAATAACCTAAACAAGACCCAAAACAAAACAAGGCACACCTGTAGCTCATTTGTTTTCACTGTTTCAATTGCTCTAATTCCCCCTTTTGCCAGGAGCGAATTAGGATCACCTGCCAAACCGACTTATGATTTAATGAAGTAGCTCACGTACATTCATTTGGTTTTCTAAAATAATCTCTTTAAGAAAACACAGTGCTCCTCTTCAAATGTAGTTCAGCGTTTTTTTGATACGAACCACTTTCTAACATCACTACTGACTACTGAAATGAATGAATACGTTATAAAGCACTTTATTTTTATTGCTGCCTGAAGTGATCTGTAGAGAATGTAATTGCCAGCTGTATATCCTAGGCACATAATTTCATTACTAGGTTCTTATGGAGCCATCCGTCCCGTGGATGGTCTTTTGCTTGACAAACCAACCATCCAATTCCAAATCTGCCATAACGGAAGAACCATCTCCAGGTCAGGTCATCCCAGCCTGAATCCAGCAAATGTTACCAGAAGCCTGGGGTGTCCACACTGTTCTTAAAGTCTGCTCAAAAAACCTGTCATGCCTCTGATAACCTAGGGTCATAGTTTCTGGTCAAAGGGTCTCTCCAGGATAAAGATAACCTATGTTTTTTTGGACTGTCCATCAACATTCTGAACAGCTGTTAGCCCTAATTTTAATTCTCTAGCCATATTTGTGTGTGGGGCAGGGGCCAGCTCCTATTCAAAAGTGGGGTGATGAGTTTAATACTGTTCTGGCCTTTGTGTGTGGGCTGGGAGTTTCCCCAGCTTCCTCAAATATCTTTAAATATCATACAGTCTACCAAATAGAGATTAGTTGGAGTGGGATGAGGGGAGAGGATAGTTAAAAAAAACTCTCCTGCCAGCATGCAAATAAACCCTGGGCTCACACTTTGCTATGAATTTCTGTGGAATCCCAGGATTTTAGAGGTGACTCTGTCCAAATCTCTCATTTTGCACATGAGGGACAACAACTCACATTTACTGGGGCCTCCTGAGGCTTAGTGCAATTGGGAGCTTTTCATTTACTGTCTAGCTGGCTGATGAGGGAAGTGATGGTGCTTTTTCATGGCACATAAAGAATATCACAATCCTGAAGGAAAAAGAGTTTTGATTAAGGAGGAGAGGGTGGGAAGAGAAGTCACTCTGGGGTAGGACAGAGGATGTCACACATCAATGGGTTTGTTGGAAGGAGGAGGAGGACTCAGGTGATGTAAAGAGGGAGCTTGCCCAGGACATACTGAGCACCCTTCTGTACCTCCGTGGAAGACACTGGAAGTACACTGTCTGAGCCAATTCCTGAGCTGCATTTGTCATGATATTCCAGGTTTCTGATGTCTCCTTTCAAGGAAGTTTGTCTGATTAATAGAGTCTAGAGAGGTGAGAAGGCTACAAGGGGTGGAAATGTTATTATTATTTTAATGGTAGTACTAGTTACCACTTGTCAAAAGCTTAATATATGTGCTAAAAACTATGTGTATGATGTATCTTATGTAAATTAATTTTTACAAAAATCTTGGGGTTTGTTTTTCTTACCCTTTTTTTAGAGATGAAATTTCTTGGCCAGGTGCACCTGGCAAAAGGCAGATCTGGGATTTGAACCCAGGTTTGTCTGGCTCCTTATGTGATAGAATAACACATCAATTTAATCTCTGCTTGTAAAACATGAATCCATGTCCCTTTCCCCCCATTTTTATGCAAACAAGAGCAATAAGATAAACTGCCCCTTTACTTATTTCCAAATTTGGCGCAGTCCACGCCATGGCAGGATCCTAAAGGAGTCAGCTTGGGCTGCCCTCTCCGAGTTGGCAAGGCCGCTGGAGGGAGAGCTGCTGGCAAGGCCGCAGCTACGAGCACTTGCTACAACCATAAGGGTTCCTGCCTCGGCTTCGTGGCTTTTGCCTTCTCTTTCGATATTTTGGTTAGTGTGGCAGTTCTCTGAATTCCCAAAAGATTCTAAATATAACACAAATAATTATGTGGTCATTGAACTAAACATTCCCACAGAGGATCCGAGTAAATTGGACAGTTCAAAATCATGCCCTTATGATAAATTGACCACACCAACATATGTTCCAAAAGCACCGCTCATGACTAAATATGAGCTGCAGCCTAATGTAAGTTGGCAAACATCATTTACTGGAGGTTATATTAATGGCAAGAGAATGGTTGGCATTAATGAAATTATATGATTTGGGACATATTAAGTATATGGGAACGAAACTGTAGAACCCCCTTTACTTGGTGGTATCCAGTTTTAAATAAATCATTAAGAATTAGATATTGGGATAAAAATATATGCTGTAAAATTATTAAACCTGCAAAATTAGATCTTAAAAAAATAAGAGAGTACACCTAGTTTTGTGAGGGATGGTGCTGTGCACAATGACACTTTAACATTTAGATCAAGATTATAGGGCCACAGCGAATGCATGACCTCAAGATGTGCATGATAATGCTGCTCAAATATCCACTGTTCTTTTTCCATGTGAACAGTAGGTTCATTCCATTAGAACATAAAATCATTACACCCCCATTAGAATTTAAATGTTAGCATTTTTCCTTTTAACAAATTTGTACTTACATTTAGCAATAGACATAGTTCATATGATAGTACTGTCTATCACTTTGCAACTGCAATAGTCCCACCCTGTTAATAGGGTAGATATTAACCACAGCTTGCCAACCGGAAAAGGTCACAGGTTAACTTCAGGACAATGAGAAGATCTGATCTGATAAGCTGATACCAAAAGGAGGAAGCACGAGCTAATCACCTGAGATGTGCTAATGAAGAAAAAAAAACTGGCTTCCCCTGTCCTTTTTAAATTATTAATTCAAACTTGCTGATGTAATATAAATAATACCCAAAACCCCCCTGCAGAGAAAAATCTAAATAAAAGGCATTGTCTCATGCTCTACTGGGCTCCAGCTGCAACACGCTGACAGCCCGCAGAGAGAGAACGTGCATACTGATGCATTGAGGTCTCTCTGTCTGTGTTTTTTATTTTCGCCGGCTTCCTCATCCCTCTTTCAAGGACCCACAAACTCGACTGGAGCTGGTCTCCGCCACAAATTCATGGTCTCAATTAAGCCTTCATGTGTTTCAGTCTTTCTAATTTCTGGGGCACTTGTTCCTGATTCCAGATGTCCAATAACAATTTATGACCTGCCATTAAATGGGGTACCCTCCCCTTATCATACCCTTCAGATACAATCCCATCACGTGAAACAAAGCAAAACACTTCTTTTTGATTTAATGTTGACAATTATTCTTATCCTTATTAATTAATAACTAATAATATTAAAATATGATACTGAGGATCTTTAAAAGTCCAACAAGTAGAAAAATATAATTAGGCAATATCAGGGCAAAGAAATAAATCTTAAGTGGTAGAAAGGGGAAGAGAGAGGAGAGCAAGATCAAGCAAATAAACTAACCAGGTGGACATTTCACCTGCTTGAAGGGGGATGTTAGGGCGCGTGTTTTTCTGAAACCCACCTGCTCAGTGGAAACCCTCCAAATTCCTTCCTGTGAGTTATGTGGCAGTGGGCATTTTTAAACAGAAGAATAAGGCCATATCATTGAGGTTGGAAATCCTAGACAGGAGTGTGGCTGTGAGGAAACAGGATCACTTAGGCTGTTTTGGGTTTGATTAGCCTTCTCCGTGGGGGTTCCTGGCAAAAAGGAATCAGTAGAGGTGGAGGGTCTAAGAACAGGAGGGCTCTGGAGGCTGAGCCAGGAAAAGGGGCACAGAGGAGATATCTAAGACTTGAGTTTCTCAGGCTTAGAGCTCCATAGACAAAAGCTCTCCCCCACTCTTCTTCAATTTAGAACGTTAAGAGAATGCGAGTCACCACAGAGGCCACTAGGAAACGCCCAGCTGTCCTGGGAGGGCAGCCTGACTCTGCACTTCTTAAGAAACAGGTTGGTTATTTGCTTATGCATATCTGTTTATTTCTCATATCTTCCTCACCCTCCTCATTTACTGGAGAAAACTCACCTTTCTTGGTGTGGAACTAGGAAGTGTGCCATGGGAAAAATGTGGCTGTTTATGGCCTCTGGCCTTGAATACATTACCAAAGTAATTTGGTTTCAGTCACTTCCTGAATGAAACATTGTATTCTTCATTGAAAAACATCACATCATCATCTTCACATACAAATAAAAGCCTTTCCTTTACCATATGGCTCATTCTTTCATTGTTAATAACCTTTTCTATCAGGGGGAAGATGATAAATGCACAAAATAACTTTTTCTATTTTAAGGGTCCATTCAAATACAAGTCCTTACAAATTCCTATGTCAGAGAAAGAAACATAGAATCCCCCAGGCTGCCCTAGGAATCTACTTTGCTCTGTTCTCAGCAGAAAGAACAACTCCTTACTGTCCTAGGCATGAGCGTTTTATATACTTGAAATCGGTTGCTAGCTCACCCTGTAACCTTCTCTCCACAGAATTGCTATTGTTCCCTTCGCCTCTCCTGTTCCGTATTTTTCAGACCGCCAATCACTTATGGTTTTCCCCAATTTCTCTCCCTCCTGTTAATTGCAGACCTCAGAACTAGACCCTACTCTCGGGGAGGGTCAGCTTGGGTTTGTGTGGCTGGGGAGGTGGGCACAGAGAGGACGGACGTGACAGTATACTTGTTAGCAGACAAGACGGGAAAGAGGGCAGTGGGCAGTCTGTGTAACAGTTAGAAGTCAGGATTTTTCTCCCGCCTCATCGTTTTCATTTCAGAGTTCCTCAAACAGTGGGGCACATACACCGGTGATCTTCTTCCTCACGAGGCATCTGACGGCACTGCCATGGCCCAGTACTTCCACTGGAATTCAAACACTGCCAGCTCTTGGTTCCCAGGCTGAATCCTACCTGTGGACGGGGTTTGCTTTACTGACACAGTCAAAAATAAGTTTTAGTTAGTTACTGCCATTTTAAAATGAGACATTTGACCTAAGAATCATCCAGATTTCCAGCTTCTTTCAAACCCTGACGGTTTGTGAATCCTGAGGCTTGCACTGCAGGTCTGGAACACTGGGCTGGAGCTGTGCAGCAGCTCCCCCTGGTGGATGGGGGACTAGCCTTTAGTGCCCCTAAGTCCCACCTTGCCCGTTGTTATGCACTGAATTGTGTCCCCCTCAGCCCCCCATTATTTAAAAAATTTTTAAAAAATTATTTTAAAATTTAATTGCATATATTTGTGGGGTACATTGTATTGTTTCAATATATGCATATATTGTACAATGATTTACGTAGGGTGGATAGCATATCCATCACCTAAACATTTATCTTTTCTTTGCGGTGATTATGGTAAAGATCTTCTTTTCTTGCTATTTAGAAATATACAGTATAATACTAGGAAAACAGTATGGAGTTTCCTCAAAAAACTAAAAATTAGAACTACATTATGATCCAGCAATCCCAATTCTTATTTTGAAGCCCTCACCCCTGCTGTGACTATGTTTGGAGATAGCACCTTTATGGAGGCTATGAGGTCTTAAGGGTGGGGCCCTAATCTTATAGGACTGATGTCTTTATAAGAGGAAGAGTCACCACAGATCTCTCCCTCTGCTTGTGCACAGAGGAAAGACCTGGTAAGGACACAGAAGGCAGCTGTCTATAAGCCAGGAAGGGAAACCTCACTAGAAACCAACCATGATGGCACCTTGAACTTGGACTGCCAGCCTCCAGAACAGTGAGAGAATAAATATCTGTTGTTTAAGCCACCCAGTTTGTGGCATTTTGTTACGACAGCCCGAGCAGACTAAGACATCCATGTTCCTCACTTACTTTGTGCCTCGCTTCTGTGGGCATTTGGGTCTGAGATCACTGCTCTATACACTTGGGAATTAAAAGAGTGAATATCCCATTCATATACTTTGTCTACTGGCAGAGAAAGTTAAAAGGAGAAATAATTTGTAACACAGGACATCGTATAAGAGATGTACAAACTGGTATTGGGAGACAGAAGAACTGTCAATGGCTGGGACAAGGGGAGAGTAGAGAAGTTTCTACTGTGAGGAGTGAGTATGTCAGATGGGTTTTAAGAGATTAGGAGGATTTCAACAAGTGGTGATGGGTGGCAGGCAGGAGCAAAGGTGCGTGGGCATGGACTTGGATGGTATATGCCCAGGTTTGACTGGAGTTCAGGGTATGTTGCAGATGGGGGGTGTGTGATAGGAGATAAGGCCAGAAAAGGAGGAGAGCGGGAGATCACAAGCTGTAGGATTTGGTTTAATTATGGAGTGAAAAAGGAGTGCCTGAGAGGCTGGAAGAAGTATCTGAATGGATGAAAGGTATGTTATAATTAATTAATTAAATGTTTATTGGGAACATCTGATGTGCCAGGTGCAGCAGATACAGTTGTGGACAAGAGAGAAGTAACAGCTCTGTGGAGCTGACAGAAAAATGATCAGATGTATGACATAACATCAGGCAGTGATGAGTGCTTTGGGGACAAAGCAGTGTATAGGGACAGAGTGTAACATGGCAGGTGCTAGTGCAGAGGTGCGTGGTCAGGGAGGTGTTATATATGGGCATAACCCTGAATGAAAGTGAGAGAGTGGACTGTGTGGGTGTGGGGGAGGATGTGATTCTAGACAGCAGAACAGCAGGTGCAATGGCCCCAAGGCAGAAGCACAGAGTGTTGAAGGAACAACATAGAGGCTGGTCTGGCTGGCGTAAGCAATGGGAAGATATGTGGGCAGTGAGATGGAAGTATTCAGGGGTCAAATCTTTTTCAGGAAGGAAACTCCTGTGTAGGGGCTAGGAGTGGAGCAAGAATACCAGTAGGAGCCTATGGAATGATGAGGGCCTGAGCCAGGGCAGGAGCAATAGAATTGTAATCGTAATGTCATATTGTGGGGAAAACAGGATAATTTAGTCAGGCTCCCTTGGCTCAGGTCTGGTTGGGGGTTAAGCAGCACATTTCTTGGAAAAAAAAAAAAAGAAAGTTGTGTGTGGGTGGAGTTAGTGCACATGTGCACCAATGTATTTTTTTAGTTTTGTTGCTATTGTGTGTTTTTCAGTTTGTGAAGCAGAGCTGGTGGCAGAACTTGAGTCTAAAAATAGAGCCTGTTTACTCTGCGGGCAGCTGCTCAGTTTTTCTTTGGACTTTGCCAGTAGCAGTTGAGTTTCTGAGTTTTTCTTTGTACTGCCTAGGTATTAGATGTGTGTGTGCTGAATAAAGACTATTTCTTCACCTACGGCTCCAAGGACCTTTTTGCTGTTACCTAGCTCATAGACCTGTGTGTGAAGGGTTTGTGAATGGGATAGAGGGGTCTGTGAGCTTCAGACCCTAGCCCTAACTCTAAACATATACAGGATGGTACAAGAAGGGCACATTTTGGACCAGTACACAAATGCAGTCCCCAAACAGAGCTGGGCCTTGGAGAAGACAGGGCTTTGGGGTTGGGATGAGATGGGGTACTTATCTCCCAATCTCTGTATCAATTGTGTATGATGGCTGCCCTCACAGGAGGAGAAGAACCAAGGATCTATCTCCCAAAGCTCAGACCATCAGTCTGTCACTGTCCCAAAGAAGGGTGAAGGCAGAAACAGGGCTCATCTGCTTCCACAGCTCAGAAGCTCAGGGAGTCCCCACGGGGCATTGGGAGAACTCAAATGCTCTTCCTTTAAGAAGTACAATGCTGCCACATAATGTCACAGACCTCTGACAAATGTCCCCCCACCTGGTTTGGTCTAGCCCTAGAATGAAATGACCTGTGCTAGCAAGTAGAAATAGAGTGGAAAGGCAGCACAAACGCAACTCTGGTGGGTTGCAGACCAGAGTGTGGGCAGCTTGGCACTGTTCAGCTTTTTTTTCTTTTTCTTTTTAAGCTGCAGTGAGGAGGATGTAGACAATGCTTTGAGAACCATATAAAGCTCTGTCTCCAGAGCATGGCCGTCGCCTTTGGAGTTCTTCTCTAATTTTTCACCCTTGGTGTTTTCCTTTTCCTTCTTGCTTGGCTGGGAGCGTCATGATCTCCTTAGGAAAGAATGTGGTGCTTCCTGCGCCGGCCCGGCTGAGGGCAACATTGAGAAACACTGCCGCGGCTGTCGGGTCAGCGCGCCCTCTGCTGGCGCACCGGATTTGTGTCCAGCTGCCATTTCCCGGACTGTATTATGCTTTTAGGTTTCGGTATCTTTTTAAGTAAACTGACAAAGTGAAAAAGCAGAAAGTATTGTTGAGGATAAATTAGTTTTACCCAACGTTTCTAAAACCTTCTTCCACAGTTCTAAGCCCTACCTGTAGTCTCCAAATCTTCTGACCCAGCCTTTCTTAGAATTTACACTTAACCTTTTACTAATCCAGAAAAAAGTAAAAATAGCAGCAGTTCAGCGCTTGTGAGGGGTGTTGTTCTTCTGGACATTTTTCTGCCTCGGCTTCTATGCTATTTATTAAGTGTCTACTCAGTTTATTGAATGCTTGAGGCTCACACATTCTCCTCGGCCCTTCAGGACCCTGAATGAATAGGACACACAGTTTTGCCTTCACTGAGTTTGGAGTGTGGTGGGAGAGACGGATGAGTGAATAGAAAAATGTGACACCAGGTGACAAATAACCGAGATGTGAACAACGAAGGGGGAAGTCATGGGGGTATGAAAGAGGTTTTTTTTGGTTATTGAGGCCTAAGGGTGAAAAAACGAATGCCTCGGCTACCTGAATTATTCCGTCTGATGGTTGCATCTCAGTGTTCCAGAGCTCAAGATTCTTTGAGTAAACCATGATGAATTTAATATATTTCTGTTGCTAAACCCGCAATGTGATTTTAGCCTGAAATGGATATATAAACATATCTGTTAGTTTTCTCCTAATTTTTTCTTCTGTGTCAAGGGAAAATTTTTCTTTTATGACTTGAACATTTTCAGAGATTCTATATTTCTAGCTTTCACTAATTAAAATTGCTTTTAATGGCAGAATACCAATGTATAATGAAAAGTTTGGGTTTTGCTAGAAATCACAGCTTTGATAGAAACAATTTTCCTCCATATAAAGAGAGAGTTGTATTTAATGTGACCCTCCAAAAATGATTCTTCACAAGGGTGTGGCTCGCCCCCTCCCAGTCTCTTGTGGCATTTATCCACTGGCTCTAACTCATGGTCTTGTATGTGTGTAGATCTGAATGTTACTTAGCGTCCCACTGACCTTTAAACTTCTGTTTTCTTTAATTTTGTAAAATTTATTAGTGCAGTTTTCTGAGTCTTCTTCTATGCCCTGGATCTTTTGCATAAGAAAGGCTTAAATTAAAATTGGGAGAAAGAGGTGGGTGACAGAGAGAGAAAGAGAGAATGTATTGTAAGCTATGTCCAGTTCTCAGCTACACATTCAGATAAAATATGTTGGTGACATTTTAGGGGATGCCTCTTCTCACCAGACATACATGGTGTTGCTTATTATTTTATTCTGTTCATTTAAAATACTTTACTTTTAACCACTGAGGATTCCATTGGCATCTGAGTACATTCAATCACCTTTTTTCATTTGTTTTTCCAATACTGATTTTAACTCTCAATTGTGCACCGAGGATAATGTTTTTGTCTTTTGAAGTGGAGCTGATAACCTTTCTTTCCTAGGACAGCCATCCTTAGGTTCCCAGCGGGTTTGCTTTACCTCTATCGCTCATACTACACCTTATCCAGAGATATCTCCTCAATTCAAGACTTTCTAAAAGGACCAGAGAAGTATATACAGAGTTCTTAGATTACACACTGAGAAATGCTGGTTTAGTCACTGTCTTGCTTGTTTGAAATAAAAATCTCTAGTAGACTTGGAGCAACACAGAGGCTCTATGTTGCTTTGAACTTGCTCAGTTCTGAGCCGGTCCCAGTGGCCAGCTGTGATGGGAGGCACCAAGGCTGTCCACATACACAGATGGTGGCCAGCTGAGCCTTTCAGTTCGGCTTCCGTGCTTTGATAGGAGTAGAGTTGCTAAATCAGGAATATTAGTGATGGAGTTTGGATGTGTCGTCCCCTCCAAAACTCATGTGGAAATTTGATCTCCAATGCGGCAGTGTTGGAAACTGATTGAGTCATGGGGGCAGATCCCTCATGAATGGATTAATGCTCTCCCTGGGGGAGGGGGGATTAATGAGTGAGTTCTCGCTCTGTTAGTTCCCACAGAGCTCGTTGCTTAAAAAGACCCTGGCACCTTCTCTTTCTCTCTTGCTTCCTCTCGCCATGTGATCTGCTTGTACCCACCGGCTCCCTGCCACTTTCCGCCCTGAGTAGAAGCAGCCTGAGGCCCGTGCCAGATGCAGCTGGCCCAGAATCGTAAGCCAAATAAACCTCTATTCTTTATAAATTACCCAGTCTCAGGTATTCTGTTATAGCAACAGAAAACGGACTAAAACAGTTAGTTAAACACAATACTCAGAATGGCAGTGAGGAGCGGGCAGAGGTGAGGAAAACAGCAAGACTGAGAGCCAGGGTGAACGTTCCTGAGATCTGCTGGCTCTGTCGTTCAGGGGCCATGTGTCCTCGACGAAGCCACGTATGTGCTCTGGGCCTCAGTTTCCCTATCACTAAGGTGATCAGTTGTGTGCTTCCTGGAAGTGCCTCAGGGAGGCTGAGGAGGGGGCTAGGGATGCCCTCCGCTATTTTAACTTGAACATCTCAGTTTTAATTCTACTTTATGTATTTGACTTCATCATAAGATCTTGTTTAAAGGAAGAGTTACCCAGCAAAACAAAACACAATGAAAAGACATTTGAAAATTATTAGATTATGTGATTTCTAAATTTCCTACTAAGTGCTAGAACTCTTTGAGAGACAGAATGGAGGCGTTTGTTTCTTTCCTGTCCTGTATCCATGATGACTTCCTCTGATTCTCCCACAGCTGTCTTGGGACTATTGTGTCAAAGGCGGACATTGCCAGAGCCTGGAACGGAGAGTTTAGGCATCAAGATTGTCCAAAGGCAGCCAGTCAGAGGTGGGCCCTGGTGGCAGCCTTTAATTTCAGAATGAAACCTCACCTGTGGCTACCCTGTCTCACAGCATTTTCGGTTACATGAGTCAATAAATCCCCCACCCCCCATCTTTTTTTTTTTTTGCTTTATCTACTTAGAATTGAGTTTCTATCACTTGCAACCAAGAGATTTCAAATCGAATCAGATAGTATTTAATAGGTAATCAACAGATGTTTATTGAGATGTCATGGAATACAAAATAGAGTATTAAATGCTTGAGATAAAAACCAAGGAACTATTTCTATCAGAGAAACAACTTTACGATGTCCTTTGTGTTTGGAAATGACAGTCCTGATTTACTATCAATAGGACATTACCTTAGATTTGTTTATTCAACTACTGATGAAAACTCACCTACTGAAGACGTTAAACTTGTAGTCTTAGTGCTGTTGTTTGAATGTCCCCCCCAAGCTCAGGTTGGAACTTAATCCCCAGTTGGTATCTGAAATGTGGGGCCTTTAAGAGGTGATTGGATTGTGAGGACTGTGCCCTTTGTGAATGGATTAATCTATTCATGGATTAATGGGTAAATGGTTTAATGGGTTATCAAGGAGTAGACAGGTGGCTTTATTAGGAAAGCAAGTGAGCACATAAAAACACTCTTGCCATTCTCACCATGTGACACCGTGCACTGCCTTAGGACTCTGCAGAGAGTTTTCACCAAGAAGGCCCTCACCAGATGCACCCCCTGGACCTTGGACTTTCCAGCCTCCAAAACTAAGTAATTTGTTTCTTATAAATGACTCAGTTTCAGGTATTCTGTTATAAGCAACAGAGAGCAGACTAATATACTTGGTCTCACTAACATGTTTGGACCATCTGAACTCAAGCAGAGATAGACAAGTCTGCCAAATATGAAATCAGTAAAAATAGATAATTGCACAATTACAAAGCACGATGAAGGAAACATAGGCTAAAGTCACTTTCTTGTGGAGCCTGGTGAGTGTACATTGGGACAACTTTTCAAGGGCAATGTGACAGTATTACCAAGACTCCTAAAACTGTGATTTCACCTTGACTTAGCAATCCCACCTCTAGAAATTTATGCTGAGGAAATAACTATGGATGTACACAAAATTGTAGGTAAGAGATGTTCATTACACCATTGACTATAAAAGTTTGTATATGTGCACACACACACCATTATGGAGTGAACTGTTCAAAATTTGTATGTTGAAGTCCTAACCACCAGCAATGCAGAATGTGACTGTATTTGGAGATAGGGCCTCTAAAGAAGAAATTAAGGTAAGTTGAGGTCATATGGGTGGGCACTACTCCAATTATGACAGGTGTGCTTATAAGAAGAGGTAATCAGGACACGGACACACACAGAGGGAAGACCACATGCAGACGCTGGAGGAAGATAGCTACCTGCAGATCAAGGAGAGGGGCCTCAGCATGAAACCAACCCTGGCGATATCTTGATCTCGGCCTTCTAGCCTCTAGAATTGAGAGAAAATAAATTTCTGTCATTTAAGCCATGTAGTCTGTGGTACTTTGTTATGGCAGCCCTAGTAAACTAACACACACACACACACACACACACACACACACACGCACGCGCGCACACAAATGCACACACAAAGGAAAACATCCTAAATGTCAAGCAGTAGGGAGTTAAATATATTTTGGCTCGCATGCACAGTGGAACCCCATTCATCCGTTTAAAGTGATGTAGATTATTATTGTCATGGAAAGCTGTTGATATACCATTAGGTAAAATAGATTACTGAATAGCATGTATAATACAATCTTATTTATAAAAAAAATGTATTTGTGTCTATGTGTAATGGATATTAATTAGATCTAAGAGATGATACATTCCTTTACTTGTTTAGGAAAGTAAAAAGTAGTGCTGTTGGCAGCTGGATCATGAAGTTCCCAAGTGATCATGAACGAGGCTCACAGAACATAAACAGTGCTCAGGCAAGGCCACTCTGTGACCATGTTTGGAACAAGATAAAGACAAGGCCACTCTGTAACCACAAAAATGACTGAATATCTTCCTCGAACACAAGTGACTGCTACTTTCTTTTTAAACTAATGACAACTCACTTTAGTTCTTTTCCTTGCTACGTAAAAATTTTGTAATTCATCATCAAATTGTCCCTTCTTCTTGACAGAATCCAATCCAGATTTGATCCCTGCTTCCCTAATTTTTCCTTAAAATTATCTATAAAAAACCCTCCCAACTCCTTAGCAAGAGGCTCCAGAGGTGTGTTTCTGGTGGTTTTGGCGAATGGGCTTTAACAATTCTAAATTATCTAAATTAGACAAATCCCCTCTCACCCTCAGAAACTGGCTGGAAATTCCATCTCAGTTAAGTTTTGGGAGGCTCTTCTTGATTCGTAAAGTTGTTGAGAATTTTAGGGGTTTACATGGTGCTCATTGCCCTTTCTAAGCAGGTGGCTTCCTTTCCTCTTTGCCGAGCTGGGTACAGGGATCTTTTGCTCAGGACAGGGCCCAAGATCTTGGGTTCAGTCCCTCTTCCCCAGGAGCCAGGTCACTACTCCAGGGCTGTCTAGGAGAGCGGCATGAATCGTCCCATTCCTGGAACCCAGTGACACTGGTCTCCCCAGCCACACTTCTGTCCTCCTGGTTCAGGCCTCCACTCTCCCCACCAGCTTGCTTCTGGGTGGATGGCCTTCTAGCGCCTCCTGGCTTCTGTCTCTAGCTCTGCAACTGAGGTGTATTAAGCTGCTGAGGCTGGGAAGTTCAGACTCAGCACCAGGTCGACTTCGGAATAAGGGAGGAAGAAGTCTCCGTTTACAGTAGTGGATTCAGCAGCATCGGTCTCTAAATAACACGCTGGCTCACATTCTAGAAAGAGTTTTGATGTATATCCAAAAGTGTTAAAAGTGGTTGTCTCTCCATGGTAGTATTATGGACCTTTAAAAATGTTTGCTTATATTACTTATTTTTATTTTCTAATTTTTCTTACATTGAACATTTGCTTTCAACGTAAGAATAGTACGTCATGTATTTTTCACTAATAAAAGGAGAACTCAGAATAAGAAGAAAGGAAGAGTGAAAGGGAGAATGCAAGGCCTTCCACCGTGGACGTTCAGACCTATCGATGTAGTGTCAGTTGAGGACAGCCCCGGAGACTGGCTTTCCCTGGGATTCTTGAGTCAAGGCATCACTTTTTTGGTGGGGGGAGGGCTCTGATCAGCACCTGTGAGAGTGTGTCAACAAGCTGGCAGCTTTTCTTTAATCCTCTATCAGTGAATAAAGGCTGGTCCCGTGGAAGTGGTGGGGGGAATAGAGGTTCGTAATTGGGGAGAAATCCTTTTGAAAGGGAAATGACATAGTGGTCTTTACCCCTGGCTCATATTAGAATTACTGGATATGAGGCTGCATTTTCACTGTTTTAGCTGATTTTTAAATTACTGATTAATGGTAAGGAGGGAGTGTGTGAAGAATGAAATGCTCAATTTTTGTGCTGAGGAGCCCTCAGTTCAAAATCCCCCTATTCACAACTTCCCTTCGGGCCGTCTTTGGAATGAAAGGTGGGGTCAGAGATTATTTCCTTTGGTTAGTGTTTTCTCAAGTTTTGTAGGTGTACCCCATTGGTACAAAAACTGTGTTTATTGCTTCAGGGAAGAGCATTTAAAAGGTTTTTAAGGGTGTATCTTATTGTATTGTATATTAGAAAAAATATACAACGATGTCATGATTTCATGGTAGTGATACAGTTTTTTAAAAAAATTCATTTATGTAAAAATACAAGCTAATCGATATGCACATTTAGGTAAATTGCAGGAGGGATGAACATATGGCAGAAATTGAGGTGATAGTCATTGACACGCATGATGTTAGTTTGGGAAACACTGGCAGAAGTAGCCTTGTCAGACCTTTCTGAAAGAGGTAAGGTTTCAGCTGCAATTCAGAGCAGTGCTTCCAAACACTGGACTGAAAAATATGTGGGGCTGGCTGAGAGCTTGTGGAAAATAAAGATTCTAAGTCCCTGCCTTGAAACTTTAGTTCAGATCTGGAATGGGGCCGAGGAATGTGTCCTTTTATGAAACTTAACGAGTGATTATGGTGCAGCCAGGTTTGGGAACCTTGAAGAAGGGATCGATACCTCCTTGGGCCTCAAAGACCAGTAGTTCTTGATAATTAAACTTATTTTAGGTATTTTCTGGCTGTTAACTGTTATTGACTGTCATCAGCATGGCACTGAAAACTTTTAATTTTAAAACTGCCTCTGGGTCTCAGCACTGGGTGCATGTGTGTAAATTAAAATACACACAAGTGGGCACACTACACCCTGCCCCAAAACACATTTTAGTTTGATTTAACCATTTAAACAAACATGAGTGATTTATGCCATCAGGCTTGACAGGGCTGCCAGAGCAAACCAGCCACGTGGTGCCAACCAGGCACGGGAGTGACGAAGCGTGAGCTTTGAGTGGAGCAGGGTGCTTGAGTGGGAGCCGTTTCATGGCAAATTGATGTTTCCTCAGTGAGTTTCAGAGGGATCATTGTGCGGCAGCTGGAAGGGAGGCCCTGGGTGGCCACACTTCGGGTTGGGAACCCTGAGTTGGAGCCTCGGGAGTCTGTGAGACGGCAAGTTAGAGGAGTGCAGGTGAGAAGGATGTGAGAAACCAGACAGCTGTGGTCCAGCCAGGCAGGGAAGAGAGATGAAGAAAAAGCTGCTGGCCCCAGGGCCCCAGGCAGCGTAGTGAGGGGCTGGCAAAGTCCTCCTCCTGAGTAACAGCAAATGGTTGTTCCTGCAGAAAAAAAGCAAAATGTTATCCCAGAGGACATGTAGGAAGCAGAATGAATTCTTTATGAAAATCAGAAAAGGGCAAACACACATCTATGTAGTTACAGCAGGTGAATTTCTTGAATTTTCCAGGGCAGTCCTTAGTCCAATGGCTCTGTTTTGTGGTTTGACTAGTTAGGTGTTAGGTCATATATGTCCTGATTTTAGGGTCAGAAAAAATGTGAGAGCATGTGGGATGAGAAGCCCATGGTGGCATCCAGATGACCCTGCTCAGTGTAAGCTGGGATATGTGAGCTGCAGAACTTGGGGGATTCTAGACAAGAGCAGATTCCTAGACCCTACAAGGCAGTGGGGCCATCTGCCCCAGGCCAAGCTACTCCGCAGGGTTTCCAGTGTGCTAGCAACTGTTGATAACAGATTCCTAGTCAAATTCTCATGGCTCTCCCTCCCTCTGGTGGAAAATTTAACCGTGCTGGAGAAGCTGGGCAAAGCTTCGTCTTATTCTTTAACTGTTTCCTTTCCTTATCAATTTCTTCATACACATACACATACACATTTTCTGGCTTGTTTTAAAACTAGTTCCAGTCTGCCAGTTCCCTTCTGCTGTTAAGAAGTGATTGAAGTCATTGGGTTTTGGGTGCAATATTCACAGGCATTGGTTTGTAACAACTTGGTTATACTGTGGAATAATTTTATAAACTAAATTACTATAATTTGATTTTTGGGGGGCAGAAAATAGAGTTTGGCAAAGTTTTTCCACTAGGTGTCACTATTGATCCAATGAAATCTGGCTAGCAGCATTCACAACTAGAAGCGCATCTATAAAATATTCATTACCTTGGTTACGTAAACATGAATAGCAATCTGTGTGTTCATAAGCCCTTTCCTGGTGATCTCTGTCATAAAAGGCAACCATAGATCAATTCTCTGGAGGACTAATTCCTATCACAGAGACGCTTTTGTTATAAGACCTTATCAGCAGTGCAGGCAGGCCGGCCCAAGTAGAAACCTTGCTAATTCATGGATTGCTTTATGATTATATATATATATATTGTATTTATATTACTTTGGAGATCACATTTGACTCTCCTGTGATTAGAGCTAATGTTTTCAAAATGTCCCATTTCTGGTTGATACTTCCTGAAGTGCTTGCCACCTGGTCTTTCCAGGCAGCGCTTTTCCTGGCCTCCACCTGTCTGTCATTGCCATGTGCTCCTGTCTGTGAGCTGCAGGCCCAGGAGCCACTTCCACCTTACAGAGTGAGCAGGGACGAAAGGTGATGTTCAGGGAACTCTCAGCCCTGGGGAGTCCTCCTGTCTACCCCCAGAGTGGCAGGGAGCACCGACCACTTTGAGGCAATGTGGAATTATTTAGATTAGCTACGAGTATTGGCCAAATACTGTTTGTTTCCCTTTTGCACTGTGTTTAAGGATAAAAATGGAAGTGAAATTTTGAGTTTATAAGAAAGCAGCTGATCTGATCAATCTGATTCAGAGGGATTGTTTGGAGTTCTAATTAAAAATATATCTCATTACTATTTAAAATTTATTCTTTCTCCAAAATATAAGGAGTTCACTTTCAGAGGAGAATTAGAGCACTAATAACTAATATTTATATAGAACTTGCCAATTCAGGAGGTTGGCTAAAATCTATTACCTCGTGTAATCTTCAGCACAACCCTAGGGGGTGGGTATTATTATTACCATGATACTGACTAGGCCTAGAGCTATCCTGTCACATGCCTGTTAAGTTGGAATTTTAATCCAGACCTTATGACTCCAAAAGTTTTAATAGCCATTAAACCAGTGGTTCTTAACCAGGGTGTGCATGGGAATCTCCTGGTGAGATTTTCCACGTATGTGCTGCCAGACCCACCCTGCACCTCCTGGGTCAGAATCCCTGGAGTGATATTGGGTTTATTCAATAAAGAAACACACAGTAGGTATATAATATCATGTCAGCTAATGACAAATGTTTTGGGAAGAAAAAGCAGAGTGAGGGTGCAAGAATGACAGGAGGTGCTATTTTAAAATGGTCAGCTGGGGAAGACCAGCCCTCTCTGAAGAGGGGACATTTGAACAGAGACCCTACTGAAAAGGAGCAGTAAGCTGCATGGATTTAGGTGGGAAGGGTGTTCTAGCTGAGAAAACAGCAGGTGCAAAGGCCCTGAGGCAGCAGTGTGCTTGGTGTGGGGAGACCAGTGTGGCTGGAGTGGAGCTGGGGAGGGGAGAGTGCTAGAGACAGGCCAGGAGGGCAGCCTGGAGGCAGAGGGTCTTCACCTGGTGTTGTGCAGCCTCTAACACTGGTGGAGGAACACACTCTCCTAATGCTCCCCATCCTCTTTTCTCCCTCTACCTTGCCAAACAACAAAAGGGAAAAGCAGGGAAGATGAGAGCACAGCTAAAATACAGCCCTGATGAGCTGCCACTATTGCAATCACCATGAAGCTGCAGTTCAGGCTGTTAGGGAGACCGAGAAGAGTGAAAATGGTTAGTGGTGAATGAGTAGCTGCTAATTTGATAATCACCGTGAATTCGAGTGAAACAGATTTGTTCGCCTCACTGTCTACAATTTACTTTTATTTGTGATTGAATTGTAATTTCCATTTAAAATCATTATAAGGAAACAATACGTTCCCATCACGCTCACTTAAGTACCACCCTGGAGTTTTTAGTTTTGCTTTAACATTAAATCTGGTCATGCTGTCTTTCGTTCCTACCATCAGGGCTTCCCTGAAGTAGATGCTGTTTTTTTGTTGTGTTTGCAGCATGGGGATAAACCACACATGCCTGGAGAAATAGACAACTGCAGATTGGTTATATTTGACATTTTCTCTCAAGAGAATTAAATATCTCCCATAATTTTTTGGGGAAAAACCCATCCATATAGATGTAATTAAAAAATATTTATTAAAGCAGGAATAGAGTACCATATCCACAGAGTTTAGATTCAGTCCTATAGTGGATATTAACAATTAAGCAATTCATCATGATAAATACAGCTACATTAGACAATATTTAATTTATTTTCCATATGCTCAGATTGATATTTTTAATTACAATATAAAAAATAAAATAATATGCTCTGACTGGTCACTTGTTTAGCCAGGTGGAAAAGTCGGTAAGAGTGGGCCCCAGGTAACTTGCCTGTCATAGCACCCACAGAGCCCACACTCTGAGTGGTTGAAAATAGATAAAAATAACTTCAGAAAACAGGTATCCTCTCGGCCTCAGAATATTGCTGTAAAGAAGCAGGTGGTGAAACAGGATGCAAAGTGTGATCCTATATTTGTTAAAACAAAATCATGTGTTTACATTTGCATTAAATAATGTCTAAAATAATGTACTTTCAGTATTTCCAGTGGTATTCCTTTCATAGAGGGTGGTTTAATTTTTATTTTGTTACTTACCTGTACTTCCTAAGATGAACATATACTTATGGAATAAAGAAAAACTTGTACAATAAAGTTTATATACTTTCATGATAGAAAAGCCAACAAATTAAAGTTATTTTTTAAAAATGCTATTTTTTTTGGCATGGTGTAAAAATCACATCCTAGTTCTTCCCAGCGTCATTTAAAAATATTTTTTATGTCCCACCAGTGAATCGTTGACTCCTGCCTATTGTACTTCAACACAAAATTTGCTTTTCATAATGGAAAACCTATAGCTTGATTTCTCCGTAATTTGTAATGTTTTAATCATGTCACTCCAACACCATAACCACAGAGGCAGGGAAGATTTTTCTCTGTGACTGTTAACCATCTTCTGAAGGTTGGTTTTAGGGTCTGGATTCTGGACCACACTGTCTGCTATATCCCTTTTTATCCCGTAGAGGGCAGCAGATGACAGAAGGACTCAGTCATTAAGGTTAACTTCCTGTGTTGATAGCTTTCTGGGAGACAGGTGAGAAATAGTCGAGGAGCAGTTGGGTGTCACAGTGACTCAGTCATTCAGAAAGTCATACGGTTTATTTGTATTTGTGCAAATTAACAACAGAATGTTTCTTTTTCCTCCGACTATGGGGATGCAGAAAATTAACTTCTGCCCCATTGTTAGGAGTTCTGAAGATGCCAATGACACAAATCTACGTACTTAGGAATAGAACTTGCACCATGTAAGAGTTCTTTTATGAGACTTGTATACATCCTTGCATTTTCTGGTTAACTAAATTTGAGGCAGGGACTAATTAAAGTTGTGATGTAAAGCATAGATAAACTGTTCTTGCTCTTATGGTACATAATATACAAAAGGCAGGTAATACAGGTACAGATTATATATAATCGGCCCTCCATATCTGGGTTTTACCAACTGTAGATAAAAAATGTTAGAAAAAAAACAATAAGATAATACAATAATAAAAAATACAAACTTAAAAAGAATACAGCATAACAACTATTTGCATAGCATTTACATTGTATTAGGTATTGTAAGTAATCCAGAGATGACTTAAAGTATACAAAAGGATGTACATAGGTTGTATGCAAATACTACACCACTTTATGTCAGGGACTTGAGAATTGTGGGTTTTGGTTTTGGGGGTCTTGGAACCAATCTACAGAGAATACTGAGGGATGTCTGTATACGATTAAGATGAGAAAGAGTGGTGATTAGTTAAGAAAATATTAGGGAAATAAGTTTGACTTTGAGTCCAGATTTGAAGAAAGTAATCCCTACAGATTAGAGTAGGGACCCAACAACATTGAAAATGGGTGCCACTGAATCCAGACTGCTTTTTGTTTGGCCGGCAGAAGTCTTTCATTTCAGAATTTGGATTTCTGTGGATGGGCTGCACTGTCTAGTTTGCTACCTTCCCCCATTACCTATCACTGCACACCAGCGCTTCACACGTTTCTCCCACCCTCAGCCCCCAAAGGCCTTGGTGCTGCAGCCCCTGACTTAGAGGAACTAAGGATGGGTGCAGGGGCAAGGAGGCAGGCGTCCAGGAGCTGTGGCATGAGCATCTGGCCAGAACTGGGAGCAGGTAAGTCACCTGTAGAGGGTATGTGGGGTGTCTGTAGACTGGCTGAGGCCAAGTGGCCATGTTAGAAAACAGGTAACGAGGAATTGAGGGTGGTGGTGATCTGAAGAGAAGTGTAGACCTGGTGCTGCCACAGAAAGCACTGTAAGAGATGAGGGAACCAGAGGTCTTAGAAGAAGATGGAAGAATTGACCCAGAAAAAGTGCTGGAAAACCTATTTCTGTTTATTCTAATATCTGTTTTCTCTCTGGCTTTGACGATTAGAATTGCTCTGCTGAAAAGAAACGGTGAGTCCCAGAGTCACACACAGCTGACGTGTGGAGATGCTGCCCGTCACTGCCGCCCCAGAACTTCCCACTCACCTGCCCGCCTCAGAAGAGCTTGAGAGAACCGGCTCGTCACATCAGGACATGGGTCTCTCCTTGCACGACTGGACAGCGCTGTGAGGTGCCAGCAAGTCAGGGCAGGAGTCAGTGCCGGTCCTGGTGCTGGCGCCGACTCAGTGGCTCACTAGGGGCACAGCCACTTGATCTACTGCGGTTTTGTTTTCTCATCATAAATTAAAGGGATTGCACGAGGCAGCGTCAGAAGACCCCTTCAGCATCAGCTTTCTATGATCAGAGCTCAGAAAAGAAAGGCCAAGCCCTGGCTCTTATGAATAAACCAAGCTGCCAACCAGGCACGTGTGCTCTTGAGAAGAGTGTTGGTCACGTTGCATTCGGGGAGGAAACAGTTAGGGGTGAACAGGGACAGAGTGTGAAGTCTGATACGGTTGACATGGGTTTCACCTTTCCCTCACGGAGTGACCTTCAGAGAGCCACGTAACTTCTCTGAGCCTCAATTTTATTTGCAAAATGGTGACACTGGGATGTGTCTGGCAGGGCTCTGAAAAATTAAGTGAGACAGTGTTTGTAAGTGCCTGGCTCATCTCATTCCTGTCTTCACCCTCAGCCTCGCTGGGTGTGGAAGTCACTCCTGTGAATCCCAAAGTCCTGTCTGGGAGAGGGACTGTAAGTGAGGAGAGAAGTCTCAGGACACCGCATCAAGCTTTCATCTGTGTGAGATGAACACGGACAGCATCTGGGCTGGCGGCTCCTGATTAACTCAATTAAAACTCTGAATGGCCGATCTGCTGTTTCAGGCGGTTTTGATGCCACAGCATTTTGCTGTTTCTCTGTCATCAAAAGAATGAAATGAAGAATTGTGTGTAGGATCCAGAGGCTGCTTCTGGGGGAGGTAGGGAAAGTGCTGACATCCCTCTGTGGTGAATTGGGGGAGGGGGGTGGGCTGAAGAAGAAAGACCCTCAGATAAAGAAACGGCTCTGCCTGCCGCTGCCGCTGCTGCGGGTCTTCACTGGAGCCCTGGTGCTTCCACATGGGCTTCTTGTCCTCCTCAGAGACATCTTGCCATCTGCAGCAAAAGCCATGCCTTCAGCACACCTGAGGGCATGACACACGCCTCTCCTTGGGGAGGCCCGATACAGTGCAATCACCTGTAGAGAAGGAAGAAAGTTGAGTGTGGAGAAGGGATGGTCTGGGCGATCGAAGCGAGCCCCAGTAGGCGCCTCTGCAGCATCGCAAGTTGCTCTAGAAAACCTTTGTCAAGATCCAAACTAACAATAAACTAATGTAATCAATAACTAAGTAGAAAGGCTCTTCTTGTTAGGCTTTATCTCATCCTTAGATAAAAATCTGATTTGGGTAGAACTTTGGATGGTTTTTTTATAAGGCATTGATGTCACAATATGGTTTCATAGTTTCATGGGGTATCAAAGAAAATTTCTTAACTAAATTTTTTTTTCTTGAAATGAGGCCCAGGAACTACTTGCTAACTTATAAAATTCTTGGTGACCTGTTTAAAATCCAGCCAAAGATTCTATAGCACAGAATAGGTTGTGGGAGGTGAGAATAAGGCTTGGGATGGTGTGGGAAGGAGCCGAGCAGGAGGAGATTCAGAAGGGAAAGGAGCGACTGGCGCTTAGCTGGAAGGGAGAGAAAGAGCACCCAGATTACTGCCAGGGCGCCAGAGCACTGTCATGGGAGCTGGTGGCAGGGCCGGGACAGGGTGGTGTGAGAGGCACCCACGTGCTACATTTAAGGGGACACTCACTGCCAGGTTCGGGTGAGTGCAGGCTGGTGCCTGAGAGTGAGCACTTCCTTAAATTTTGCACCCTACATGCTTGGCTTGCTCATGCTGGTACAGGCCCTGGGAGTAGAGTAAGATGGGGGACATGCTGATTTTTCCAAGACAGTTTCAAACTTACCTCCAATGTTGGTTACCCAGAGGTTCTGATAAAAAATCTAATAAACACGACTTGGGGAGAGAAAGTCTCAGATGAACATAGGGAATATTTTATAGTAAAAATAGGGATCACAGCCTCCCAAGACATAAACATTTGTCATTTAAAGTAGAAAAGGTAAACAAAAACAAAAAAACTTCCTCCAAACAAGGGTCTATTTACATTCCAGGTTTATGGATAGAGAACTAAGTTTTTTCCTTCTTTTCTTTCCTCTTTTCTTCTACTGTCCTCTTTTCTCTTTCATCTTTCCTTCCATTCTGTCTCCCCTTCTCCTTCCTGCTCTGCTTGACACTACTGAAGTGACTGCCCTTCCTTTTTTTTCTTCCTCCTTCCTTTGCTTCCGTTGCTTATAACAGATTCAGAGGGAGAAAAAGGAATCCAATATCTGTTTCACAGCCATTTCATAAACAATACTGGCTCTTTTCTTTTGGTACCACTAGGCAATGAAAAGCACTGTAGGAGGACATTTGTGACAGTATAGTGATGAATTCATGACGACTCGGCAGCGTACACTTGAAACGGGTCCACTGTGTCTCTCTGCATTTAGTCAAGACCAAACCAGAATGAATGCCCGTGAGTGCTCAGCTGGATACATGAAACAAAGAGGTTTTCTATTTTGTGGTGAAAGGAAAATAATTTGAGGCAAAAAAATAAACTCTACCCAAACCAGAAGTTTAGTTTGTGTTTGTTTCAGCCAAAATGCTTCAAGCCCTGTTCTATATTTCTGTGGACCTCAATTGTTGCAGAAATGTTTTCAAAACCTTTCAGGTTTTGTTAAACCTCTCCAGAAGTTAATTTCAAAATAAAGGAGTTACTAACACAGCTTTTCCAACATTAGGTCATGTTCAATGTTCTTTGCTTTTAAACAGCTTAAATTTTTCAAACTAAGTTCCTTTTCTCAAAATTACATTTTGAAGTAGTCACATCTTATGTGAAATGAATTTTCAGAAACTTATTTTAAAATATGATAAGGATTAAAATTTTTCAGCCTCCTGCAACAGGAAGGAGAATAAGCATGGCTCACGCCAGTCTCCTTTTTCTTGTTGTTTAAGACATTTCATGATAAAGGATATACAGTGTATTGCATAAAGATAGGAAAAGAGACTTTCAGCTGGAGCTGGAATGCTGATGTACGTGGTTGTGTAGAATGCACACTGTCTGATGCTGGGAACATCAGAGCCATTGGACATTTGTGCATTTATTAAAATGCTTTCTGATAAATGGCTGAAAATGTCTTGAGGAAGGGGCTTCCCCAACATCCCCCCTGCCCCCAACCTTCAAAAATGCCTTGTCTGGGAAAGCACTGGTCCTGATGCTTAGTTAATAAAGGTTTCCTTTTTGCTCCTTTGCTCCTAGGCCTCTAGCTGAATTGAATTAGTCTGGATTGGTTGTATCCTGTTGTGCTTAGGACCTTTCTCCCAACTTGCTGATCATTTCAAAACTAGCCACAAATCAAAAAACAGAACATGGGGTAGGTGCATTCTTCAATTGCCCTGGTTTCCGTTTACTTTGTCCTGAGCCTAAAGTGCTTCTCTCTGGGTTCCTCTCCTTAGTTTTTGCTTTATGCCACATGCTGCTCTAAGTGCTTGATATATGCTAACTCACTGAGTCCTACATCGTTAACCTCATTTTAAGGATGAGAAAACTAAGGCTCAGAGAGAATTGGTCACACAGCAGTTAGTGGCAGAATCAGAATTCAAACCCAGGTAATGTGGCTCCAAAGTGCCTAATTTGGATCAATTCTCTTAGCCCAGGTCCCCTTCAATCCCAATTTTCTCTCCTTTTATCCTGACCTACAATTGAGGTCCTTCTGCTGGGCCCCACCCACCTTGTGACAGATGAGAGCAGGACGGGGCAATTGCCATTGGGGATTCTGTGATTCCTGGGCCTTGACGTGCTGCTGAAGCCAGAGGTTCCTCCTTTCCTTCCCTGTTCACTTTTTCCTCCAGCCTCCAGCCTCACCTTGGCAGTCTCTTCTGTTTCAAGGGACTTTATATTCTCAGCACTTTACATGCCAGCCCAATATTCCTGGTACATGGACGGAACTTATTTCTTTACACTTATTTTTTACCATGTTCCGGAAAGGATTTAAAAGGGGAACCTGAAATATATGCATGTATAAATTCAAAATAATGAGATAAATAACATTAAAAATAAGTGGAGGAGGAGAACAGGACAAAAGGAAAATGAGAGAGTTTGCAAAAGTCAAATGAAATCAAGATTAAGATTGGCACACAATACTACATGCTCTAAGGCCCTGTGTACTTGCTGGTGACAGGCGTGGGTGGGTGGGGTGGGGCAGGATGATGTGGAAAAGGAAAGCAGGCAATAGAATGTTTTCCAGGAACACAGCTCTTGATGGACTGACTCTGGAATAGATTTTAGAATATTTAATGCATCATTTTCTAAACTATGTTCTGTGTAAAACCAGTTCCATGGAATTTAATAGATAATAAAAAGACAGTGAGGGTGATGGTGGTGGTTTGTCGTTCACGAAGTTTGGGAGACATTTTTCTTTACTGAAAGTCTTTTCCTAATACACTCAAGTGCATCGCAAGCCTCTAGGAAGGGTATAGGGTTACAGCTATTTGTAGTCATTTTGACCACAGAGGTCTTTCTTTTGGAAACTTAGAGGACCACTGTTCTCTGAACAGACTTTGGGAAAGGGAGGTTAGCCAGACAAGAAATACTTTCCTAGCACAGTTATTCTAAAAGAAGAGATCAGTAATTTTAAGTATATAAAGATTAAAAATGTCTACATGAGAAAATATAGGAAAAGTAAAGGAGAAATGACAAACTGAGAAATGATGACAGATAAAACAGAAAGCTAAGTTTCTTAATGTATGAAAAGTTCTCACAAATCAATTTTAAGATCACCAGCTAGAAACATGGACATAGGACATGAACAGGTAAAAACAAATACAAATGGTTTATAAATGTGTGAAAAATATCTACTCTTACAAATGGAAAAACAAATTAAAAAACTACTTGCTGCTTTTTTACCCCCCAGTGGGCGGAGCCTCAGGAGTTGACAGGAGGCTGCACTGCCAGGAGGGGTGAGCAGGGAGCCCCCTCTGCTGGTGGGAAGAGGAACTGGTGCAACCACTTCGGAGGGCTACCTGGCAACCTCGTCACACAGGTCCCAAACATAGCTGGACTGAACATGTTTTGCGCCTCCTCCACGACCATCCAGGCCTGGGCCACCACTTCTCTCACCTGCACTGCTGCCTTAATCCCCTTTCTTGCTCCCTTCCTCCACCCTTGCCTCCCAAGGTCAACACATAATCAGAGTATTTGAAAGCAAAGTCTAGATCACATCCATGTCTTGTTAATATCTCTAATGTCATTGGCTTCCCATCTCACTGGCAGCAAAAGCCCAGATTCCTACAGTGGGCCACAAGGCCCTGGGGAAGCTGGCCCAGCACTTCTTTGATGGCACCTCTTATTCTACACTTGCCCCTCTGATGAGGCCACACTGGCTTCCTTGCTTTTCCTTGAACATGTCAGCCATCCTTCCATTTTCGAGACTTTGCATTGGATGTCCCCTCTGCCTGGAAGAGGCTTCCCTAGATAGCTGCAGGGCCACATCCCTCACCTCTTTCAGGCCTTTGCTCATATGTCATCTTCTGGCTTCTGGTCAAGACAGCAGAATAGATGGTTCCCAGCATCACTCTCCCACAAATCAACCAATTTATAACTATTAAAAAGCAATGACTGCCAAACTGGGGCTGCTAGAGCTCAGGCGAAGAGGAGGAGAGACCTATGGAGTTCATGAAGGCACGAGAAGCCACGATGAGAGAAAGAAAGAACCACTGACCATTTGTGCTGTGGCCACTTCCAGGCTGGAGCTGTTGAGTACACAAAGCAGGAGCTGTCAAAAGCTGCAGCTGTGCCCTTTGGATGGAGTTGCTTGAAGGTGGCAGGGGAGAAGAGGGTCTTGGTGACCCCCAGGCCAGCAGGACCACTAACAGGGTTCCTGTGGACCCACACAGGAGTGAGAAGCTACAGCAATAGGAAAAGGGAGCAGCTTTCAGGCTGGTGAGTCATCGCAAGGGACCAGCGCATGTCCTGTCCCATGGGAAGTGTTCGGAGTGTGGGTGGTGGGGGAGATGGGCCCACTGGGAGAACACTGGGGCATAGTAAGGACAGCCGATCTGCCCCCCCAGTCAGCACAGGCCCACTCAGTGGAGACTAGTCAGGAATATAGAACTGCAGGGGTGCAGTTTGATGAAAAGACTCAGGCCAAGATCAAAGTTTGCACACAACCCAGGTGTACCAGACCTCACAATACCCAGAAGTACTTACAAAATCAACCTTTAAAGCCTGTGCTGCACAAAAAGCCTTCCCCAGAGAATCAGCAGCAAAGCATCAGTTTAGCTCAACCACAGGGCTCAAGTGCTGGTCCCCACAGGAAGTTCCCCCATTTTAGAAGTAAGCAAAGGACAACAAATTAGTTTCAGTGCAGAGTTTATGTGGTAGGAACAGCAAATAATCCAACACAGAGCTGAAAGAAAAAAACAAAATATCCACAGACCAGAGACAAAGTTTGATTTTAACTGGTAAAGGCCTCATATCACCAAAGAACACCTATAAAATCTAGAAGGACCTAGAAGGCAGGGGGAGGGTGGGGGCCTCAGCCATGCCCCCTGACGATCACACCCAGCCCAGCAATGACCACCAAGCTGCTGCAGGAAGCGCCTTGAGCTCTCCTGAGCCTGGTTGGTGGGGGGCCGAGGGCCTTGGCCATGCCCCCTTGGCACCTGCACCCAGATGAGCAATGACCAAGATACCACTAGAAGCCCTCTGGTCTCCCCTGCAGGAATGAGGGGGGTGCCACACGCCTCGACCCTGCCCCTCCTCCTCCTTCCTTCTCCCACCCTATTTCCTTCCCCTCTCCTGTCTCCCCCTCCCTGAGCTGCTCTGCAACAAAATCATAGAATGTAAAAAATAATGTTAATAAATAAACTTAAAAAAAAAAAAAAATCATCATCTCAATGAGGCCTTCCCTGATCACTCTGTTTAAAATTGCAGCCTTCTGGTCCCATTCCCTCTTACTTTTCTCATTTATTTCTGTAGTAATGATCATCTTCTGACATACTACATGACTGACTTATTTATTGTGTTTTTGTCTGTTTCACTCCATGAGAATGTAAGTACAAGAGCAGAAATTTATTTTTCTGTTTTGTTCACTGATGCATCTCTGTACAGTGCTTGGCAAGCAGAAAAATAAATACCTATTTATAAATAAATTTAATAAAAATTTAATAGTTTAAGATGTATGATGGCATTTAATCCTGAAATTCCACTTCTAGGGATTTATTTTATGTACACTTATACTTCTTGGGATTTATTCTTTCTACACGTATACTTGTACACAAAGTGACATGAACACTGATAGTTATTGAATGTTGTTTATTGTAGTAAAATACTGAGTGGTTTTCCTTAGAGATTGAGCATTACCTGCAGGCACTATTTAAATTAGGAATTGGACAAAGTTTCAAACCAGATAGGACTAAAAAGTGATTTGTATTCCACTAGCTAGGAGGAAAAAGTGGATTCTTCAGAGCTCAGATGAACATGGTAAGTGAAAAAATAAAGCTATGTCAATTTAAATTTCACCAGGTTGGTACATCTCAATTAACTGAATATCTATTTCTCTTTATAAGCAAAGGAGCATGTCCTGGAAAATGTAACAAATTGATTTTAGGCGTTATTTCTGGGGAAGAGGTGTTAGGGATAGAGATTAGTGTGAGAAGAAAATATACCTTTTACTCTATACCATTTTGAACTTAAAAAAAAACATGTGGATGCATTACTCAAAAAAACCTCATTCAATTTAAAACTAAAGTAATTAAAACTGTATGATACTAGTGGAGACTGAGCTGAGAAACAGACTTGAAAGATACATGTCAATTTCACATATGTTAAGGGAGTTTCTTACCAGTGTTTCTGTAATTGTTATAATAATTGTTGTAGGATGAACCAGGGAAACCTGTAATGGAAAGAAGGTGGGGTTTCCTGGGATTGAGGTGGAAACCTGTTCTTTAGATTTGGAAGAAGACCTGTAGAAGGTGGAGTGGGAGGGAGTTGGACCAGACAGAGCTGATATGTAAGAAACCATTGTGAGCGGCTGGTGCTGTTGCTTGAAGGGGGATAAATGTTGTGACAGATGCCTGCAAAGCTTTTGGCAAGGAATGGAGTTCCATTTGGTAAGGTGTATTTCAAGGTTAAGCTCTTCTGTGTCATGTAGATGTGGCATGTTTTTGGCTTAGTGCTGATCTGTGGGGTTTGGGGTTTATATAACTGTGTGGAAGGCATTAGTCAAGAGGCAATACACAATGGGTTGGCTGGTGGCATTTGAAATTATTCCTCACACATGTATTTAAGCAATAGAAATCATCCCCAAAATACCAGAAAGGATTCCAGAAAAATAGGAAGAAGAGAGAGAGGTCTTTAAAGTTTATGCGTATGTTAAGTTTATACATGTATCATTCATTCCCCTATACACAATTAATTCTATTTTTGGGTGTGTTGAGTCAATAAAAATTATGAAATCATCACAAAAGGATTCTGCGTATACAAACAATGACTTGTGAGGGGGACTATAGCCCTATCTTGTTTCTGTAACTAAATTACACTTGCAGGGAAAGAATTCTGATGACCTGAGGTGCAAAGCTGGACAGCAGGCTGGATTCCAGGAAGGAGGCCAGTCCACACTAATGCCTGCTACAATTCTTTTCTTTGATATTTAAAAGATGCAAGGGAGAAAATTATAAAATGTTAGGATAGTAAAAAATGTGGTCTCTGCCTTGTTTTAGGAGGAGTCTATGCAGTTGAGGAGCATACTCCAGGGAGTCTACTGGATCTAAAAACTCACTGTTGGCTTTATCTTGATGCTTGTTACTCATTTGAGCTACTGGATCTGAGGTCAGGCCAGTGGTGTGCATAGGGTGGCGTTTCCCCAAGGAAGGGCTCATAGGTCAAGCCCTCTTGGCTTGTATACACTCTATTTTCATTGGGCTTTTATTTATTTGTTGATATTTATTTTTATTGTAACATAGTTAATTGTACATATCAGGGGTACAGAGTAGAATATTAATACCTGTGTGCAATGTGTGATGCTCAAATTAGAGTAATTAGTATATTCAATATTAGACAATGTAATGTTTTTTGGTGGCCCTTTACCAATTCCCTCCTACCTCCCCCCCACCCCTGATAACCTTAATTCTGTTCTCTCCTTTTGAAAGTTCAGCATATTATTGTGATTTTGTATATTTTATTTATTTATATTTTAGCTCCCCCTTATGAATGAGAACATGCAGTATTTCTCTTTCTGTGTCTGGTTTATTTCACTTAACATGATTTTTTCTAAGTTCATCCATGTTGCTGCAAATGTCAGAATTTCATTCTTTTTTATGTCAGAGTAGTATTCCATTGTGTAAATATACCACATTTTCCTTATCCAGTCATTTGATGATGGACATTTAGGTTGGTTCCAACTCTTGGCTATGGTAGATAGAGCTGCAGTAAACATGGGAGTTCAGGAAACCTTCAACATGATGATTTCCATTCCTTTGGGTATATACCCAGCAGTGGAATTGCTGTATTGTGTGGTAGATCTATCTGTAGCTGTTTGAGAAACCTCGATACCATTTTCCATAAAGGCTGCGCCAATTTACAGTCCCACCAACAGTGTAGGAGGGTTCCCCTTTGTCTGCATCCTCACCAGCATTTGTTATTTTCTGTCTTTTTGATAATAGTGTAACTGGGGTGAGATGATATCTCAGTGTGGTTTTAACATGGATTTCCCTGATGACTAGTGATGTTGAGCATTTTTTCATATGTCTGTTGGTCATTTGTATATCTTCCTTTGAGAAATGCCTGTTCAGCTCCTGTGCCCATTTTTAAGTTAGGTTATTTGTTTTTTTACTGTTGAGTTGTTTGAGATCTTTGTATATTCTGGATATTAATCCTTTGTCAGATGCATAGTTTGCAAATATCTTCTCCCACTCTGTTGGTTTTCTTTTTGCTTTGTTAATTATTTCTTTTGTTGTGCAAAAAAGAAGCTTTTTAGTTTGATATGATACTATTTATTTTTCCTTTTATTGCCTGTGCTTTGGGTGTCATATTCTTATAGTTTCAGTTCTTATATTTAAGTCTTTAATCCATTTTGAATTGATTTTGGTATACGGTGAAAGGTGCAGGTCTAGTTTCGTTCTTCTACATATGGATGTCCAGTTTTCCCAGCACCATTTAATGAAGAGGCTGTCTTCTCTCCAGTGTATGTTCTTGTTGCCTTTGTTGAAGATCAGGTGGCTGTAAGTCTGTGGGTTGATTTCTGGGTTCTCTATTCTGTTGCATTGGTCTGAGTGTCTATTTTTATGCCAGTATCATGCTGTATTTTCAGGGTTCATTTCTGTAGTTCGTTGGATTTTTAGATGGAAGCTTTTTTGGTTTGCTTATTTGAAGCCTGTGTGGTAAGAGATATCAGGAAGCTACTCTTTTGCTGTAAACTTAACATGTCAACTTTTGAGTGAGACTCATGATTTTGGAAAGTATTTGTTTTTGTAGAATCATCTGCAGAAAGGGTAGAGAACCCATTGTGGGAAGCTGGAGAAGAGGCTGCTTAGAAAGAGGAAAGAAACAAGGTCTCCAGCCCGCTCTGATGTGATGTGGGTTCATTTGACTATTCTGAGGTCCAGCATCCTGCTGAGCATTTAAAAACGGTATAAAACAATGGAGGTTAGGTGTAGTAGTTTGGTTATCTTTTGCCCACCCACCATCCTGTCTCTCATTTTGGGGAATCTTCCTCCTCTATTTTCAATCAAGGTGCTCTGAGACTGACCCACCCTCACCTCCAGGAGTAGACTGACTTGACATAAGTATAAATCAGTTAATGACACCTCCACCCCCCAACAACGATCACTTCAGACTTCAGGAAGAGAGGCGTCTCAATTAGAGCTAGTCAGAATGAATCCTGGTCCTGGGTAGGACTGATGGAGAAGGAGAGCTGCCTCTCTCTCTTCTGAGGAACTTGAATGGGGAAGGATGCGGTAGGCTGAAACTGTTGTGGACCTCTCGCCACCCTGGGGGTAGCACTGGAGCAGCCTGTCCAGTATACGGTGCCACAGAGAGAACGGGAGTCCATGAAAGTTTCTGAAACTTTTAATATAGCCTGAAGGCAAGCCTGATACAACCCTTTTGTGTCAATACATGTAGATATTTTTGGTGAGAAATATGTGGAGCATATGCCAGCAATAATTTACTCTACGCTTCCCCCAATCCTTTATTTTGTTCTGCCATTTTGAGTGAGGGCTTCTGACATAGAAGGACTCCTACCTGCTACTGTAAGTTGTTATAAGAAGATTATAACAATATTTTGAGATGCAGGAAGAAATTAAAAGAAAAAATATCTTAGTATGATAATTAAATCTCAAAAAGGACAAAAGATTAGGAACTGAAATTATAGAGAAAGTAGGTGATTTAAAATAAAGATATAAAAAAATCAAAAATTAAAAATATAACAAGGAGATGAGAAGTTAATGTAAAAGACTAAAATCCATGATATAAAGATTTAGAATATAAAAGTAGAGGGGATTAAGAAAAGGAATTGAAAACTATAAAGGTAAAAAAGGTGAAACTGAGCATTAAAAAGTTTAGAAGAATAAAAATGGCTATAGAGAAATATCTCAAAAAATAATAACAAAAATTTTAATGATTAGAGAGAGAGAAAAAAGAAAATCAGTTCAAAGTAAACCAGTGAGAATCCACGCAAAGTTCAAGGCAATGGCTGAAAAAACTTCTGTGGATGGGATATCATGCAGTAGGGCCAAGAGCTAAGAAGGCAGAAAGCCTTTAGCCTGAGCAGTTACCTGTTTGCTTAATACTGACATACAGCGGAATGGTTGGGAGAAAAACAGCCTTCTCATCCTTGGGAAACTTGAAAGTAAGTGTCACTCACCACTTTGCAGCACCACCACACAACAGGGTCTCATCCAATTCATAATTGGCTGGTCTGAAAATTTGGCACAGTATGCGCAGAGCTAATAAAGCATAGTTACAGTCAATTAGACAATTGGCAAGAAAAGCAGGGAGTCACTGAATATATCTTTTCAAACTATTTCCTGTTAAAGAAGAAATATGTGGAGACTACACCAGCACAATAAAACAGATCAGCTAAAATTGCCAAACGTCAGTAAAACTATTTAGGATTCCATTTGATTTTTTGTGGTTATGGGATGGCTGATTCTAGCTTGCGATCAATAGTTATTCAGTTCTTGAAATACTAGACAAGAAAGAGATTACATATTCAATAGAAATAAAAAATCTATATGGTATTTTTACATAGTCAATATTTTCCCCTTGAGATTCAGATATACAAGGTTTAATTCAAAGTGAAAAAAAATTGGATAAAGTATTGGTATGGATGACCTTTTCAACCTCTTAGCGAGGTTAGAAATGGTGAAAAGTCCAACTCTTGGCTATCGTAAATAGTGCTGCAATAAACACTGGAGTACAGGTATCCCTTCAACAAATGGTGGCAGAGGGGAGGAGGGCAGGGAAGAAGACAAAACAATCACAACAATTCCTTGAACTTGTTAAGACAAATGAACAGATATGATGTTGATGGTGGGGAGGGGGGAGAAGGAGGGGAGAAAGAGAAATTGGTAAAGGAACACGAAAATCAACTACAATGTATACTGATAAATTTTTTAAAAAATTGTGAAAAGTTGATTCTCATGTCACTCAAACCTCAGGAGACAAAACCCCAGCTCAATGTTGAGATGCTAGAACAATATGAAATATGAAATGTCATCATTTTCTTCCTTTTTGCATTTAATCCAAAATGTTCAGAAAACATGTTCATTTGCAAGAACTATTTTTTTTTTTCTACTTGCATATACTACAGAATTTATCCTGTTACATTTAGTGTCAGGTTTTTTTTTTTTTCCTAGCTGGAAGTGTTTCCTAAAATATTTTACTACAGTTTCATATATTTTATGAAGCCTATTCAGAATGTCTGTGATGGTTAGTTTTAAATGTCACCTTGGCTAGGCCCAAAACCCCAGATATTTGGTTAAAAATATCTGGATGTGGCTGCCATGGGCCTCGTCCAATCAGTTGAAGGCCTTAAGAAAAAAAAAAAAAAAAAAAGACTGACCTACCTTGAAGAAGAGGGAATGTTGCCAGCAGATTGCCTCTGGAGTTGAATTGCAACATTAATTTTTCTCGGGGACTCTGGACTGCTGGCCTACCCTGCAGATTTTGGATTTGCCAGCCTCCACAATTGTGTGAGCCAGTTCCTTAAAATAAATCACTGTCTATATACACATCCTGTGCTTGTGTTTCTTTGGAGAACCCTGACTAATAAATTATATAAATTCTTTCAATGGTAGAGAATTGAAGTAAGTTTATTTTATTTTGCATTTGGCTCAGAAAAACAAAAATAAGCTCGATCAATAGAGTATATTAACAAAGTGCTATCTGTAGAATCCCAGAGGATCCAAAATAGCTTACTTCTTTACCTCCATTAAAAAATTCTTTAGAATGAAACACACTAGTTTGATAATTTGAATAATATCGACTTCTTCATAGGTTGCTAATCTTTGGGATTCAAAAAACATGAAGTCATATCTACTATTCTCAACACAGCAGTCCCGTATACCCTACAAGAACTTCAAGTCGAAGGAATACCTGATGTTCTGATAAATTCAGCCACGTATTTAATAACATAAGCCATTGTTTTAAAATTTTTTATGTGTTAATTTTTTAGTGTTCTTTATACTGCTGATTTAAAAAGATAATTGTATGGGAGAAAATTTTGTTTGTCCTGTAAATATTAAAAAGTCTTTTGAAGTTATCATATTTAAAATCCTCTGGTCCAGTCCTTTGTCCTAGGGGAAATGTAATTCAAAATAATACTTGTTAGATTAATTAAAAACCAAATGAGCTTTGCTCATTATTGTCTGACTGAACACAGGACTGTATCTAACCTTAGGTTTGTTATTGATTAACATCTACCAAGAGCAAGTTTGGTCACTTAGTAATAGTCATTTTTAGAAATAAACCAATGATTTTTGACACTATTGTTACTATTGAGCCATTAGAAGATAGAATCACACAAATGGCATAATACATAAGTCATATATATATTTTAATTTTAGAATTTGAAGAATGTCTTAGGATGGAGAGTAAACAAAATAATTGAGTATAATTATTACAAAAACTAGTAGTGTGCTCAGATATTTTATTTTGTGGATGTAAAACTTCTGTATATTCAGGAAATGTTTTTTTCATTTTTAATTTGTGTGACTGCTATGGGAAATGCAATGTTAATGAAAAGTCCTTGGTAGGGCCATTTCTACTGCCAATTTTGATGACTTCTCATGACTGAATATTGCAAAACAGCCCTTTGACATATAGGAATTAAGATACTATCATTTTCTTTTGGTAATTTATTTTTACTTGTCAGTCTTTTTCTGATTGTAACCTATTGTTTATATTATTATTTTATGAAAAATAATGAAAATCCTAAAAAAACCACCCCCCCAAAAAAACCTCCAAACAAAAAGGGGGTAATCATAATAATCTGTTACTTGATCATGTCTCTTACGCCAATTTCATCTTCTAGGTGATTTCCTTTTACGAATTTATCCATAAATTTTGGTATGGTAAAGAAACAAGAGTGTGTCCTGTGGATGGTGACAAGGTACATTCATGCCTTCGGGAAAATTAGTGGAAGCAACTAGAGTTACTTAGGCTCAAAAAGAAAAATATTTTGGGGTATGAGTAACTACCCCAAAATATTTGTAGATTTTTCTTTTCTTTTTTTTTTTTATTTCTAGATTTTTCATTTGGAATTTGTTATTTCTAGCTCTAGAGGACGGGACTAAGACTAACATCTTGTTATAGGATGACAAAATTCAGTTTAACTATAAGAAAGGAATCTAATAATTGGAGCTCCTCAAAAGTGGAAGGTGCTGTCTTTAAAAAGAGAAGGACCAGAACACCTCTATCATACATAACTTCTTTCACAGAATAGAAAAAAGAGAAAGCTATCAAAATTTATTATGAAGCTATTATAGCCTTGATATAAAAAATGAACAGGGACAATATGAGACAGAAGTGTAGACCAAGCTCATTTATGAACACAGGTGTAAAAATTGTAAAAATAAAAACCTAGCAAATTAAATCCGGCAGTGTGTTTAGACAATTAATATATATCAAGAACAAATAGGACTTATTCTAGGAGAGCAATGATGATTCAAAATCAGAAAAAACATGGCAAACTGAATAAATTAATATATTAAAGGAGAAAAACATTATACAACTACTTCAGTGGGTAAAGAAAAAGCACTTGACAATACCTGATAAAGTGTATTACCGAAAAACCCAACAGTATTCTTAATAACGAAGTACAGTCATGAACTGCAAAATGACATTTTGGTCAACCGTGGACCACATATATGAAGGTAGTCCCATAAAATTATAATGAAGCTGAAAAATTCCTATCACCTAGTGATGTCATAGCCATTGTGATGTCTTTGAGGAGGGGTGCCGAGGAGGGGTGCCTAGCATACTCATGGGGTGACCCTCCCAAAGGTAGCACAGACCTTTAAGATAGAAAGCCAAGCATTTGACACATTAGGTCTCACCCTCAAGTGGAAGGATTGTTGTGTACTTTATATTTCTTGCATTTAAAAAAATGATTCCTACCCATCCCGATAACAAAATATTAGTTAATAACAGTTAGTTGACACTGAGTGCTGACTGCAAGGCACAATTCCTACCAATAAGTTAATTTTTATAGCCTTGTGTGTGGGGGGCTGTTATTCTCATCCCTATTTAACAGATGAGAAAAGTGAGACTCAGAGGCACTTAATAACGTAATTAGAGGGCCCAGGCTCATGCAACTAGCGGCCAGTGTAGATAACAGAATTCATTGCTGTTCCTTTCATAGTATGCTTTCACACAATGACGAAATCACCTAACAGTGCATTTCTTAGAACTTGTCCCTGTGGTTAAGTGATGTGTGACTGTAATAGAAACATACTCATTAAAATCGGGGGTAACAAAAGTATGACTCTCATCTCTGCTTCTATTTAAATTATACCAAGGTTGTTGCCAATAAAATAAAATAATTTTTATTGTTTGGGACAACATAATTGTCTACAAAAGAAAAAAATCTAATAAAATTTTTGTTAAAATATTAAGTTTAATATTTTTAATAAAAGAGTAAGTTAATGCTTTATCAGTTGATAAGAGAGATGGCAATAGCTTTTTAAAAGATAGCAGTAGCAGTCTAAAACATGAATGGAAAATACCTGTTTTAGTTACCTATTGCTGCATAACCAACCATCCCAAAATTCAGTGGCTACAAACAAAAGCCATTCTCTCTCACGCAGGGCTCAGGTGAGTATTCATGTGCCCCACATCTTGTAAGTAGAGGGGGAGGGTTCAGTTATCTAGAGGCTCGACTGGGCTGTGCTATGGTCTGAATATTTTGTGCTCCCCATCCCCACAATTCATGTGTTGAAACCTAACCCCCAATGTGATATTAGAAGGTGGGGCCTTCAGGTGGTGATTAGATCATGAAAATGGAGCCCTCATAAATGGGATTAGTTCCCTTATAAAAGAGACCCAGAGAGCTGCCTTGGCTCCTTCTGCCATGTGAGGATGGAGAGAGAAGAAACAGGAGCTTCTATGAACTGGAAAGTGGACCCTCACCAGACACTGAATCTGCTGGTGTCTTGATCTTGGACAAGCCTTCAGAACTGTGAGAAATAAATTTCTGTTGCTTACAAGCTATCCAGTTTATGGTATTTTTTAAGTAGTGGCCTGAACAGACTAAGACAAGCTATAACGTTCATGATGGTTCGTTCATGTGGCTGGCAAATTGGTGTGGGCCATTGGCTGGAAGTTCAACTGGGACTGTTTTATGAAACACCTTCTTGTTGCCTCTCTCTATGCCTTGGGCTTCTTGTGTCATCTGAGAGAGTGTTCTAAGAGCAAGTGTTCCAACATAGCAAGCAGAATCTACAAGACTTCTTATGACCCAGCCTCAGAAGTCACATAGCAACATTTCCACTGTATTCTATTGACTATTGAGAACTAGCCCAAAATCAGTGTGGAAGAAGACTGCATAAGGGCACCAATAGCAGAAGATACATTTGACTGGAAAGCTATCTTTAAAGACTAGCTACCATAATACCATTCATTATAGTAAAAAAAAAAGGTGCCTAGGAACAATCTAAAAACTATGCAAGACTTTTAAAGGAGAAAATTAAGAAACGTGATGAAAGAATGTAAGAGAAAATATCAGTAAAGAGACAAACAATAATTTGTGGATGGGAAGATGATCTTAAATGCATTCTGTATTAGGTAGGGTTCTCCAGAGAAACAGACCAATAGGAGATATGTAATTGGAGACTTATTATGTGAACTGGCTCACACAATTATGGAGGCTAACAAGTCCCACAATACTCTGTCTGCAAGCTGGAGAACCAGGGCCTTCTGATGGTGGAAGACCACCCAGCAGCACTGATGTCCAAGTGCAGGAGAAGGTGGATGGTCCATTTCTAGCAGAGAGAGCAAATTCACTCTTCGTCTGCCTTTTTGTTCTGTCCAGGCCCTCAACAGATTGGCTGATGACCACCCATGGTGGGGAGGGTCATCTGCTTTTTTGGTTCACCACTTCAAATGCTGATCTCCAGAAACACCCTCACAAACATTCTCAGAAATAATGTTTTTCTGGCTATCTGGGGATCCCTTAGCCCAGTCAAGTTGACACATAAAATTAGTCATCATACAAGCCAATCCTATGAATCCTTCTGCAACTTATTTTTTCATTTGACATTACGTTTCTTATATTTATTCATGTTGATAGTTATAGCTCTTGGCCTCCATAATCACATGAACCAATTCTGTCCTGTCTGGGATGTAAATTGTCCCTTTGTCCAGTGTATTCATGCTGTATACATTAGCCACCATTGTTAGACACTTAGTAGCTGTCTAGGTTATCAGATAGACTGTCACAGTATCACAGTGCTTGTGTTCATGTAACCCTTATTTTACTTAATAATGGTCCCAAAGTGCAAGAGTAGTGATGCTGGCATATTATTATAATTATTCGATTTGATTATTAGCTATTGTTGTTAACCTCTTACCATGCCTACTTTATAAATTAAACTTTATCATAAGAACATATAGGAAAAAACAGTACAGTTGGCTCTCCATATCAGTGGGTCATGCATCTGTGGATTCAACAAACTGTGGATCAAAAATATTCAGGAGGAAACATTTTACAAAGTTCCAAAAACCAAAATTTGAATTTACCAAGTGCCAAGTACTATGTTAAATCTACGCAAATGAAGTGATGTGTATTATAAGTGATGTGATTTAAAGTATATGGGAGGATATGAATAGGTTATATGCAAATAGTATGCCATTTTATATCAGGGACTTGAGCATCTGTGGATTTTGGTATCTGCAGGGGTCCTGGAACAAATACCCCATGGATACCAAAAGAGGACTGTATATATCATTTCGGGCCGGCACTAGGGGTCTTGGAACATATCCCCCATGGATAAGGGGGGATCACTATAAATCTTTTAATATGCCCTACACTATTATGTATTACTTTGGGACAAATACACATGTGGTAAAAATATAAAAATATGGACAGAAACAATAGGCACCGTATTCACAGCAGGGTGATAAGGTAGGATGAAGAATTTGGGAAGGTTACAAAGGGAGTTTCAAATATGTCTCTGCAGTGGGTTGAATTATGCCCCCCCAAACTCACTGAAGATTGAATTGTGTGTCCCAAGTTTTACGTATTAGAAAATTGGCCCCCACTGTGACTGTTAAGAGGTGGGAAACCCTATTATGGTAACTGAAAGGTGGAGCCTTGAAGAGGTGATTGTTGGACCATGCAGGAGTGAATGGGTTAATAATGGTGGTCAGGGGCATGGTTCTGAGGGCTTTAAAAGAAGAGAGAAGAGAGTCTGTCTCTCTTGCTCTCTCTCTGCTCTCTCTCTGCTTCCATCATTTTGCAATGTGAGACCCCTGGGTCACTGTTGCCACCACCAGATGAACTTTTGACTTCCCAGCCTCAGAAACTGTAAGCAATAAATTTCATTTTCTTTGTAAATCACCCATTTTCAGGTGTTTTGTTATAAGCAACATAAACAAACTAATACAATCTCTAGTACTCTTTTACTTAAAGAAAAATACATCTGGTGAAGATGGAATGGAGGTGGAGGAGGAGGGAACAACACTGGTTGAAAGCAGTTTTGAAAGCAGCACTGTAAAAGTGGAAGAATAGCTGTTCCATTTTTCAGTTGGCAGTGACTTTGCATTTCTGAGCCAGGGCAGACAGCGGGGAGGGGCAAAGCATCTTTCTACCTTCTTTTTGGCCATCAGGTTCGCTGCAACCCAGTGCCAGCTTTTTCATGGATCACCAATTAGATTTCTCAATCCAATTCTGAGGGCTTTGCAAATAGTGGCCATTTCTCCCAGATTTTGGCAATTATTGCCAGTTATAGTCTTCATTATTGTGAGTTCTTATCATTTTGGGGGGACTTTTGAAAGCATCTGTATTAGTCAGGGTAGGCCAGACTATGCAGTAATAATAAATAAGATCCCAAATTGCAGTGGCTCAATCTAATGAAGATGTGTTTTTTAGCTCCTGCAAAGGTCAGTGCAGATATTCCTGGTTGGGAGGATTTCCTAGGTGGTTATCCTCAAAGCAGTAAACTCATTTATCTGGGCTTCTCACATTATACAGCTCTGCTACCTTCTTAGACATAGTGATGGGAAAAAGGGTGCGGCAGATTGTAAAGGATGTTTAATGGCTAGTTCTGAAAGTGATGTACTTAATTATGTAGCTGGAGACTGTTCTGTGAGCATTTGAGAAAAATGTGTATTCTGCTGCTGTTGGGTGGAATGTCCTATATGTGTCTATTTGGTCTGTAGTGTTGAAGTTCACCATTTCCTTATTGATTTTCTGTCTAGATGTTCTATTCATTATTGAAAGTATTTAAGCCTCCTACAATTATTGTATTGCTGTCTATTTCTCCTTGAGTTTTGTCAATGTTTGCTATATATATTGAGGTGTTTTTTTTTTTCTTTTGATATCAGATCCATATATATTTATAATTGTTATATCTTCCTGGTGAATTGACCTTTTTATCATTAACTAATATATACTTCCTTGTCTCTGTGACAGTTTTTGATTTAAAGTCTGTTTTGTCTAACAAGTTTAGCCATCACTCCTTTCTTTTGGTTGCCATTTGTGTGGAATAACTTTTTTCATACCCTTGCTTTCATCCTATGTGTGGCTTTAAATATAAACTGAGTTTCTCATACACGGCATGTCATTGGATCTCCTTTTTTTTTTTTTTTTAATCCATTCGGTTATTCTTTGTCTTTTGATAGTGGAGTTTAATCTATTCACATTTAGAGTAATTATTGGTAGGGAAGAATGTATTGTTGCCATTTTGTTAATTGTTTTCTGGCTTGTAGTTCTTTTGTCCCTCTTTTTCTCTCACTGTGTTTTCTTGTATTTTATTGATTTTTTGTATTAATATGCTCTGATTTCTCTCCTTTTTCTTTAGAGTATCTTCTATCAGTATTTTCTTTGTGGTTATCATGAAGCTTACATAAAACCACTATGGTTACAACAGTCTACACTGTTACAAATGCTACACTTTTACTCCTCCTGCAACATTATTCTATTAATGGCACAACTTACATCTTTTTATATTGTGTATCCATTAATGTGTTTTATAGTTATAGTTATTTTTTAGTACTTTTGTCTTTTATCTTTTGTACTAGAATTAAAAGTGATTTAACCACCACTGTTACAGTATTATAGTATTCTGTATTTGTCTATATATTTATCTTTGCAAGCGAGTTTTATACTTTTATATGCTTTTGAGCTGCTGTTTAGCATCCTTTTCATTTCAACTTAAAGAACACACTTTAACGTTTCTTGTAAGTTAGGTCTAATGGTGAGGAACTTCCTCAGCTTTTGTTTGTCTGGGAAAGTGTATCTCTCTTTCATTTTTGAAGGACAGTTTTGCTGGGTATAACAATCTTGGTTGTAGTTTTTTTCTTTCAGGGCTTTGAATGCATCATACCACTACCTTCTTGTCTGCAATATTTCTGATAAGAAATATATGATAGTCTTATTAAGATTCCCTTGTACATGACAAGTTGCATTTCCACATGCTGCTTTTGAAATTCTCTGTGTCTGTGACTTTTGATGATTTGATTATAATGTGTCTCAGTGTGAATTTCTTTGGGTTAATCTTACTGAAGTCATTGGGCTTCCTTCATATTCATGTCAATTTTCTTCCCCAGTTTTGGACCATTATTTCTTTGAATAATTTTTCTCATATTTCTCTTTTCCTTTTCTTTCTGGCATTAACACAATGTGTATCTTCTTGTACTTGATGGTGTTCTATAAGCACCTTTATCTTTCTTCACTTTTTTATATTCTTTTTTCTATTTGCTCCTTTCACTGTGTAATTTTCAATAACCTATCTTTGAGTCCACTAATCCTTTCTGCTGCTTTATCTAATCTGCTGTTGATCCCCTTTAGTGGATTTTTCAACTCACAAGAATTTTTGTATTCTTTAGCTCCATGATATCTGTTGGAATTTTTTTTTTTTAATTTTACCATTACACAATGTAAACATTTTTTGTGGCCATTTATCATTTTCTCCCTAGCCCTCTTTCCCTCTCCCTTTCCCACCCTTGGTGTTGTCAGTTCCAATCTTTCCCTTTGAAAGTTCAGAGAATTATTGTGATTATTGTATCTTTCTTTCTTTTTTTTTGATTATTTTTTTGGTTCTGACAAGTGAGTGAAGATATGCTGTATTTCTTCTTCGGTGCCTGGCTTACTTCACTTAACATAATGTTCTTGAAATTCAAACATGTTGTTGCAAATGGCAGAATTTCATTCCTTTTTTATGGCAGAGTAGTATTCCATTGTGTATATATAACCACATTTTCCTTATCCAGTAAACTTTTGATGGACATTTATGTTGGCTCCAACTCTTAACTATTGTAAGTAGAGCTGTGATAAATATGAGACTGCACGTAACCCTTCGAAATTATGATTTCCATTTCTTTGGGTATACACAAAGCAGCGAGATTGCTGGATTGTACAGAAGTTCTATCTGTGGTTGTTAGAGGAAAGCTTATACTGTTTTTCATAATGGCTTCACTAATTTACAGTCCCACCAACAGTGTAGGAGGGGTCCCCTTTTTCCACATCCTTGCCATCATTTGTTATTCTCTGTCTTTTTGATACTGGCCAGTCTAACTAGCAAGAGATGATATTCTCAATGTTGTTTTGATCTGCATTTATCTGATGTTTAGTGATATTGAGTGTTTTTTCTTGCACCTGTTGGCCATTTGTATATCTTCCTTTGAAAATGCCTGTACAGCTCCTTTGCCCATTTTTTAATTGAGTTACTTGTTTTTTTACTGTTAAGTTTTTTGAGTTCCATGTCTATCCTGGATATTAATCTATTGTTGAATGCATAGTTTGTGAATATTTTCTCCCATTTTGTAGGTTGCCTTTTTTGCTCTGTTAACTGTTTCTTTTGCTGTGTAGGAGCTTTTTAGTTTGATATAATGCCATTTGTTTACTTTTTCTTTTGTTTCCGTGCTTTTGGGGTTTTGTTCATAAAGTCACTGCCCAGTCCTACTTCCTGAAGTGTTTCCCCTATGTTTTCTTTTAATGCTTTATATTTTCAGGTCTTATATATAAATCTTTATCCATTTTGAGTTATTTTGGTATATGGTGAGAGATATGAGTCTAGTTTCATTCTTCTACATATGGATGTTCAGTTTTCCCCCCACCACTTATTGAAGAGGCACTCCTTTCCCCAATATATTTTCTTGTAAAAAACAGTTGGATGTAAGTATGTGGGTTGATTTCAGGGTTCTCTATTCCATTCTGTTGGTCTAAGTGTCTGTTTTTTTCACCAGTACCATGCTGTTTTGGTTACTATAGCTTTGAAGTATAACCTGAAGTCAGGTAGTGTAATGCCTCTGGCTTTATTTCTTTGCTCAAGATTGCTTTGGCTATTTGAGGTCTTTCATTCCATATGAATGTTAGGATTGTATTTTCTATTTCTGTGAAAAATGTCATTGGTATATTGATGGGAATTGCATTGAACCTGTAGATCGCTTTGGGTAGTATGGACATTTTCACAATGTTAATTATTCTAATCCAAGAGCATAGGATGTCTTTCTATCTTTTAGCATCCTCTTTAATTTCTTTTAGTGGTGATTGCTTGTTCTCATTGTAGAGATGTCTAACCTCCTTTGTTAAATTTATTCCTAGGTATTTTATTTTTTGGTGAATATTGTAAATGGGCTTGCTTTCTTGATTTATTTTTCTGCTAGTTTGTTGGTGGAGTATAAAAGCATTACTGATTTTGGGGTGTTGATTTCGTATCTTGCAAATTTGATCAAATCATTTATCAGCTCTAAGAGTTTTTTGGTAGAATCTTTAGGTTTTTCTATGTATAGGATCATGTCACCTGTAAATAGGGACAGTTTGACTTCATCTTTTCCTACCTGGATGCCCTTTATTTCGTTCTCTTGCCTGATTTCTCTGGCTAGTACTTCCAATATTATGTTAAATAGCAGTGGTAAGAGTGGACATCCTTATCTGTTCACATTCTTGAGGGAAAAGCTTTCAGCTTTTCTCCATTCAGTATGATAGTGGCAGTGGGTTTGTCATATATGGCTTTTATTGTGTTGAGATTCTTTACTTCTGTATCTAATTTATAAGAGTCTTTATCATAAAGTGATGTTGAATTTGTCAAATGCTTTATCTGCATCTTTTTAGATAATCATATGATTTTTGTCCTTGATTTTGTTGATGTGATGTATCACATTTGTTGACTCACATATGTTGAACCCTCCTTGCAACCCTGAGATGAATTCTACTTGATCATGCTGTATAATTTTTTTTTATATGTAGCTATATTCTGATAGCTAATATTTTGTTAGGATTTTTTGCATCTATGTTCATCAGAGATATTGGCCTGTAGTTTTCTTTTTTTGTTGTATCTTTGTCTGCTTTTGATATCATGGTGATGCTGGCCTCATAGAATAAGTTTGGGAGAATGGCCTCTGTTTCAAATTTCTTCCAAATTGAAGAGAATTGGTATTTATTCTTCTTTAAAGTCTGGTGGAATTCAGCAGTAATGTCATCCTTGGTTTTTCTTTGTCGGGAGACTGCTGATTACTGCTTCAATCTCATTGCTTGTTATTGGTTTGTTCAGGTTTTCTATTTCTTCTTGTATCATTCTTGGTAGTTTGTATGGGTCCAAAAATTTATCCATTTCCTCCAGGTTTTCAAATTTGTTGGCATATAGTTGTTTATAATAATCTCTAATGATTCTTTGTCTTTCTGTGGCATTGGGTGTAATGTCTCCTTTTTCATTTCTGATTTTGTTATTTGGATCTTCTCTCTTTTAGTCAGCTTAGATAATGGCTTGTCTATTTTGTTTATTTTCTCAAAAAACTAACCTTTTGTTCCATTAATCTTTGTTTCATTTTGTTCTCTGTTTCATTTAGTTGTGTTCTGATCTTAATTTTTTCTTTCTGTAAACAAATTTTGGGATTGGATGTTTTTTGTTTTTCTAGTTCTTTGAGGTGTAGCATCAGGTTGTTTATTTGAAATCTTTCTATTTTTCTGATGTAAGTATTTATTGCAATAAACTTCTCTTTTAGTACTGCTTTTTCAGTATCCTGCAGGTTTTGGTATGATGTGTCTTTATTTTCATTAGTTTCAAGACATTTTTGGATTTTCTCTTTAATTTCTTCTTAGATTGTTCAGGGTTATGTTGTTTAATTTCCATGTGATTGTATAGTTTCTTGAGTTTTGCTTGTTATTGATTTCTAGTTTTTATGTGTTGTGGTCTGAAAAAAAGTTGAAATGATTTCAATTTTTAAAAATTATTTGAGACTTGATTTATGACCTGACATATGGTCTATCCTGGAGAATGTTTCACGTGCTGATGAGAATAATCTATTTTCTGTATTTGTTGGATCAAATGTTCTGGAGATATCTGCGATATCCAGTTGGTCTAAAGTGTAGTTTAAGTCCTGTATTTCTCTGTTCATTTGTTGTTTAGATGATCTGTCCAGTGCTGAGAGAAGAGTGTGTAGGTCCCCTACTATTCTAGTATTGGTGCCTATCTCTTTCTTTAGGCCTAATAGTGTTTGCTTTATATATCTGGGTGCTCCAGTATTGGGAGCATATATATTTATGATTGTTATATCTTTCTGCTTGATAGATCCCGTTATCATTATATAGTGACCTTCTTTGTCTCTTTTTATGGTTTTTTGTTTAATGTCAATTCTATCCAATATAAGAATAGCTGCTCCTGCTTGTTTTTGGTTTTCATTTATGTGGTATATCTTTTTCCATCCATTTACTATTAGTCTGTGTGTGTCTTTACAGGAGAGGTGAGTCTCTTGAAGAGAACACATAATTGGGTCTAGATTTTTAATCCAATCTATCAGTGTGTGTCTTTTGAGTGGGAAATTTAATCCATTTACATTTAATGTTATTGACAGGTATTGTCTTACTTCTGGCATTTTATTGATTTTTTCTTCGATTTTAACTTCTCAAAATACATTATAGTCAATTTTCATGACCCCTTACGCATTCCTCTTCCCCCTCCTTCTCTCCCCTCCCCGCCTACATCATTTGTCTTAAATATTTAAGGAATTGTTGTGATTCTTGTGTCTTCTTCCCGCCACCCTTTTTTTGTTTGTGTCTTTATTTATTTATTTTTAGCTTCCACAAATAAGTGAGAAGATGTTGTATTTCTCTTTCTGTGCCTGACTTGTTTCACTTAATATAATATTATCTAAGTCCATCCATGTTGTCACAAATGGTGCTACTACTTCATTTTTCTTTATGGCAGAGTAGTATTTCATTGTGTATATATGCCACAGTGTCCTTATCCACTCATCTGATGATGGATATTTTGGCTGGTACCAACTCTTGGCTTTGTACATAGAGCTGCAATAAACATTGGAGTACAGGTATATCTTCAGCATGATGTTTTCCATTCCTTTGGGTATATTCCCAGCAGTGGAATAGCTGGGTCATATGGTAGATCTATCTGTAATTGTTTGCGGAAACTCCATACCATTTTCCATGAGGGCTGAACCATTTTGCAGCTCCACCAACAATGTATAAGAGTTCCTTTTCTCCATAACCGTTCCAGCACTTATCATTCTCAGTTTTTGGTATATTAGCCTTCCTGAGTGGAGTGAGATGGTATCTTAAAATGGTCTTGATTTGCACTTCCTGGATGCTGAGTGATGTTGAGCATTTTTTCTTGTCTGTTGGCCATTCGTATATCTTCCATTGAGAAATGCCTATTCAGCTCCTTTGCCCATTTCTTAACTGGGTTATTGGGTTATTTTTGCCATAACGTTGTTTGAGTTCCTTGTATATTCTGGATATTAACCCTTTGTCAGATGTATATTTTGCAAATATTTTCTCCCACTCTGTTGGTTGTCTTTTCACTCTGTTGATTGTTTCTTTTGCTGTGCAGAAGCTTTTTAGTTTGATATAATCCCATTTGTTTATTTTACCTTTAGGTGCCTGTGCTTTTGGGGTCCTATTCATGAAGTCTGTACCCACTCCTACTTCCTGGAGTGTTTCCCCTAAATTTTCTTTAAGGAGCTTTATTGTTTCAGGATGTATATTTAATTCTTTAATTGATTTTGAGTTGATTTTGGTGTATGGTGACAGGTACGGGTCTAGTTTCATTCTATTTCATATGAATATCCGATTTTCCCAGCACCATTTGATGAAGAGGCAGTCTCTTTCCCAGTGTGTGGACTTGCTGCATTTGTCAAAGATCAGATGGTTGTAGGTGTATGGGTTGATATCTGGGTTCTCTTCTATTCCATTGATCCATGTGTCTGTTTTTATGCAAGTACCATGCTGTTTTTGTTATTATAGCTTTGTAATATAGTTTAAAGTCAGGTAGTATTATACCTCCAACTTTATTTTTTTTGCTCAGGATTGCTTTGTCTATGCGTGGCCTTTTGTTATTTCATATAAATGTCTTGATAATTTTTCCCATTTCTGAGAAAAATGTCGTTGGAATTTTGATGGGGATTGCATTGAATCTGTAGTTCACTTTGGGTTGTATGGACATTTCACAATGTTACTTCTTCCAATCCAAGAACATGGGATGTCTTTCCATCTTCTGTGTCCTCTTTAATTTCTCTCAACTGTGGTTTGTAGTTCTCTTTGTAGAAATTTTTCACATCCTTGGTTAACTCAATTCCTAAGTATTTTATTTTTTTGGTGGCTATTGTAAATGGGCTAGCTTTCTTGATTTCTTTTTCTGCATGTTCACCGTTGGAGTATAGAAATGCTACTGATTTTTGTGTGTTAATTTTGTGTCCTGAAACTTTGCTGAAATCATTTATCAACTCTAAGAGTTTTTTTGTGGAGTTGTTAGGCTGTCCAATATATAGGATCATATCATCCACAAACAAGGACAGTTTGACTTCATCTTTTCCAGTCTGGATGCCTGTCATTTCCTTCTCTTCTCTGATTGCTCTGGCTAGTATTTCCAACACTATGCTGAAGAGTAGTGGTGAGAGTGGGTATCCTTGTCTAATTCCTGTTGTAATTAGCCTAATACCTAACTTGTAAAGAGTCTTTATCATGAACGAATGTTGAATTTTGTCAAATGCTTTTTCAGCATCTGTAGAGATGATCATATGGGTTTTGTCTTTGCTTTTATTGATGTGGTATATCACATTTATTGATTTGTGTATGTTGAACCAACCTTGCATTCCTGGGATGAATCCTACTTGATCATGGTGTATAATTTTGTGTATGTGTTGCTGTATTTTGTTAGCTAGTATTTTGTTCAGGAGGTTTGCATCTATGTTCATCTAGGATATTGGCCTATAGTTTTCTATTTTTGTTGTATCTTTGTCTGGTTTTGGTGTCAGGGTGATGTTTGCCTCATAAAATGAGTTTGGGAGAGTGGCCTTTGTTTCAAACTTTTGGAATAGTTTATAGAGAATTGGTGTCAGTTTCTCTTTGAAGGTTTGGTAGAACTCTGCAGTGAATCCATCTGGTCCTGGGCTTTTCCTGTTTGGAGCCTTCTGAAAACAACTTCAATCTCTTTTATTGTTATTGGTCTGTTCAGATTTTCTGTATCGTCTTGGCTCAGTTTTGGTAGTTTGTATGTGTTCAGAAATTTATCCATTTCTTCCAGATTTTCTAATTTGTTGGTATATAGTTGCTTATAGTAGTCTCTAATGATTTCTTGTGTTTCTGAGGTGTCAGTTGTAATTTCACCTTTTTTATTTCTATTTTTGTTATTCGGGTCTGCTGGTTTTTATTTTGCCCCCCTTTTATCTGTCACCCCACTTCCCCTGGGTGATGGAGCCACAAAGGATTATTCAAAGGCCATCTCTTCTGAGCAGTGAGAAGCCCCAAAGTGGTTAATCTCCCCAAGAACCCTCAAGTGAGGGGCATTCTTTTCTTGGGAAATTAACCTCCAATTGGGGTTCTCTTCCTGCATTTATTCTCCAGACCAGGAAGTTACAGGAAGAGACATAGTTTTAACAAGTTTTGACAATAGAAGCTGGAAACATTCAGTAAAAACATGTCAGATGACATTCCATTAGACAATTAAGTGATCTACCAACAATGGCTTGATTTAGCAAACATTCTTTCTCCCTTCAGCATCTTCCCAGTAACTTTACATATCAATCAGTAACTACTCTGTCTTTGCACCAGCAACCTTGCTGTTTTACAAATTTTATCTTATACCAGAGACTTTACAGCCTGAGGAATATTTCTTGTCCTTTGCAAGGTCAATATTTGAAACTGGAAGGCTTTGGAAAAACCAGGCCCTGTGGAGTACATTTGCTTTATGAATCCTCTACATTAGTTACCCTTGCTTAAGGTTTGTCAATTTTATTTATCTTTTCAAAAAAACTACTTTTTGTTTCATTGATGTTTTGTATTGTTTTGGGGGGTTTCTATTTCATTTAGTTCTGCTCTGATCTTAATTATTTCTTTCTGTCTACTAACTTTGGGTTTGGATTGTTCTTGTTCTAGATCTTCAAGGTGAAGCATTAGGTTTATGTGCCATCCTTCCATTCTTCTGTAGTAAGCATTTGATGCGATAAATTTCCCCCTTAGTACTACTTTTGCAGTATCCCACAAATTTTGGTATGATTTGTCATTATTTTCACTAGTTTCAAGAAATTTTTTGATGTCCTGTTTAATTTCTTCTTGGACCCATATGTCATTAAGTTGACTGTTTTTTAATTTCCATGTGTTTGTACAGTTTCCAGAGTTTCATTTGTTATTGATTTCCAATTTTAATCCATCATGATTGAAAAAAAACACATGGAATAATTCCAATGTTTTTGAATTTGTTGAGACTTGCTTTGTGACCTAACATGTGGTCTATCCGGGAGAATGTTCCATGTGCTGATGAGAAGAATGAATATTCTGAGGCTGTTCGGTGGAATGTTCTATAGATATCTCCTGAGTCCAAATAGTCTAAAGTGTTGTGTAGATCTTGTGTTTCTCTATTGATTTTTTGCCTAGATGATCTGTCTAATGTTGAGAGTGGGGTGTTCAGGTCCCCTGCTATTATGGTGTTAAAGTCTATCTCCTTCTTCAGATCTAATAGTGTTTGATTTGTAAATCTGGCTGGTCTGACATTGGGTGCATATATATTTATGATTGTTATGTCTTCTTGATGGATAGATCATTTTATCATTATATAGTGGCCTTCTTTATCTCTTTTTATGGTTTTTGCTTTAAAGTCTATTTTATCTGATATGAGAATAGCTACTCCATCTTGATTTTCATTTCTATTTGCATGATATATCTTTTTCCATCCTTTTTCACTCTTAATTTATGTGTGTCTGTACAGGTCAGGTGAGTCTCTTTAAGACAGCATATTGTTGGGTCCATCTTTTTAATCCAGTCAATCAGTCTGTGTCTTTTGAGTGAGGAATTTAATCCCTTTACATTTAGAGTTATTATTGAAAGGTGTTGATTTACTGCCAGCATTTTATTGACTTTTGTTTAGATGTCTTAAGTACCTTTTGCTCCTTTCTTCCTAAATTTTCTGTTTGTCTTCTGTATTTGTTGGTTTCTTGGGGTGGTAGATAAACTATGTTTTTTCTTTCTTATTAAGATTTTCAGTTTGTTGGTAGGTTTTGTTTTTTCTTGAGTATTCATGGCAGTGAAGGTTGTTTATGAAGTATCAAACTATTACTTCCTTAAGAATTTCTTGTAAGGCTGGTTGTGTGGTAGTGAACTCCTGAAGTTTTTGTTTGTGTAAGAAATATACTATTTGTCCTTCTTTTCGGAAGGATAGCTTTGCTGGGTAAAGTATTCTTGGCTGGCAATTTTTGCCCTTTAGTGTTTTGAATATATCATCTCATTCTTTTCTGGCTTTTAGGGTTTCTGATGAAAAGTCTGATGTTATTCTGATTGGGGATCCCTTATAGGTGACTTGCTGCTTCTCTCTTGCAGCTTTTAAGATTCTTTCTTTGTCTTTGAGTTTTGCCAGTTTGACCATCACATGTCTTGGAGAGGACCTTTTTGGGTTGAATATGTTAGGGGATCTTTGGGCTTCCCGAATCTGGAGGCCTGTGGCTTTCCGTATACTTGGGAAGTTTTCTGCTATGTCATTGAATATGATTTCAAAGCCATTTCCTTTGTCCTCCCCTTCTGGAATACCCATGATTTGAATATTTGGGTGCTTAAGATTGTCTGTTATCTCTCTTAGATTTTCTTCAATTTTTAAAATTCTGTTTCATGGTCCACCTGTATTAATTCAGCCTGTCTTCAAGATCAGAAAATCTCCCTTCTGCTTCTTCTAGTTTGCTGGTTAGACTCTCTGTTGTGTTTTTTTTTTTTTTTTATTTCATTGAATGAATCTTTCAGCTCCACAAGCTCTGCTACATTCTTTTTCAAGGCATTGATTTCTTTGTACATTTCTTCTTTCAGATCCTGTATATTTTTTTCTCATTTCATTGTGTTGTCTAACTGAGTTTTCTTGTATATCATTTAGTTTCCTTAGAATTGTTGCTGTAAATTCCTTGTCAGTCATTTCAAAGACTTCCGGTTTTATAGGATCTAGAGCTTGAGCACTGTTTTCCTTTGGTGGTGATGTACTTTCTTGATTTTTCACATTTCTGTTATCTTTCATTTGGTGTTTTGTCATTGCAGCAGGGGGTATCACAGTCCACTCATTTCACTCTGATGTCTGGCTTGGATCCTGATGGGACTGCCAATTCTGGGCAGCAGGAACTAGCCTGGGCTGGGAGTCCCATGATGCCTGTCTATTCCAGTGTGGCTGTCTTGGGGTGTATGGGCCCCAAGGCTCTTAAGTCTCTATAAGTGGTGGGGACCAACCTGGGCTCAAGGTCTTGCAGCACCTGCCTTTTCCAGTGTGACTGTCTTGGAGCACATGGGCCCCAAGGCTTTTAAGTCTTTCTAAGCAGTTGGGATCAACCTGGGCTGAAGGTACCTACAGCCCCTCCCTTTTCTGGCATGACTGTCTTGGAGCATATGGGCCCCAAGGCTCTTAAGTCTCTGTAAGTGGCAGGTACTGACTTGGGCTGAAGGTCCTGCAGTGCCTGCCTTTTCCTGTGCAGCTGGCCTGGGGCATATGTACCCTGAGTCTCTCAGGCCTCTCTGGGTGGTGGACATTGGCCTGGACTGGGGTCCTGCAGCATGCAGCTCTCAGCTGTCCTGGTGCAGATCTTGTGTCTCCTGTTGTTCCTTTTTAATAGTTGCTACTTGGTCATTTTGTGAGAGCGAGCGGCACTTGGAACCATCTGCTGCACCATCTTGACCAGAACTGCATTTTATTGATTTTGATTGGATGTTTTAAATAACTTTTGTTCCTTTCTTTCTCTTTTTTTGTTTGTCTTTGATGTTTGCTGTTTTTTTGAGGTGGTAAGATTTATTTTCTTTCTCTTTCTTGTTTGCATTTTTGTTCTACCACTGGTTTTTGTTCTTTCTTGTGTATTTGTGGTAGTGATTATCATTTTTCAGATTCCAGATACAGGACTTCCTTGAGGATTTCCTGCACACCTGGTCATTTGGTAGTGTACTCCCACTGATATTTTTTGTGTCAAAAATACACTATTTCCCCTTCATTTCTGAAGGATAGCCTTGTTGGGTATAGTATTCTTGACTGGCAGTTTTTTCTTTAGTATTTTGAATATACCATCCCATTTTCTTCTGGCTTTTAGAGTTTCTGTTGAGAGGTCTGTTGTTAGTCTGATAGGGACTCCCTTATAGGTGACTTGATGTTTTTCTCTTGCTTCTTTTAAAATTCTCTCTTTGTCTTTGAGTTTGCTAGTTGGACTATAATGTATCTTGGAAAGGATGATTTTGGATTGAATCTGTATGGGGAACTTTGAGTATACTGGATCTGAAGGTCCATGTCTCTATACCTGGGAAGTTTTCCATTATTATTTCATTGAATAGTTTTTCAATGCCTTTTCCTCTTTCCTCCCCTTCTGGAACACCCATGATTTGAATGTTTGTGTCCTTAAGGTTGTTTGCTTGCTCTCAGATTTTCTTTATTTTTTACTTAGATTTTTGTCATTTTTTAAAATTCATTTTTATTTTTTTTTGTCCACCTGTGTTATTTCAAAAAGACTATCTTCAAGATCAGAAATTCTTTCTTCTGCTTGTTCTAGCCTGATGCTTAAGCTCTAGATTGTGTTTTGTATTTCATTGAACGAATCTTTCAGCTCCATGAATTCTGCTACATTCTTTTTTAAGGTATTAATCTCTTTGTAAGTTTCCCCCTTCATATCCTGGATTTTTTTTCTCATTTCATTATATTGTCTAATGGAGTCTTCTTGTATCTCACTGAGTTTCCTTAAGGTTGTTGCTTGGAATTCCTTTTCAGTCATTTCAAGAATTTCCCACTGTATAGGGTCTGGTATTTAAGAATTACTGTATTCTTTTAGTGGTGTCATATTTTCTTGGATTCTTGTATTTTAGTACCTCTATGTTCATGTCTGGTCATCTGGTAGAGCAGTTGCTTTTTCTATTACTTTAGAGTTGTCTTTGAAGAAAGAGATTTTCTCTTCTTTTTATGGACTCTGCTGGTGACTCTCCTTGTGCCAATGCAGTGAAATGTCTGGCATGCCACCTGTAGGGTAGCAATGGCTGCTAATTTGGTGGTGAGCCAATTTTTTAGGAGCCATGGCTGTGGTGGTGTCTGTGTTGAGCCACCTACATGGAAGTGGTATTTTTGGCATGCTTCTTCCTTCTGCCAGATGGTGGGCACTGCCCTTGACTCCTGCCTAGGATGCTGTGCATCCTTCTGCCTTGTGCCAGGCAGTGGGGGTTGCCTGCAGCTTTTGCCTAGGACCCTGCATGTCTCTATTGGTAATTTTTTATATTTTCTGTTTCTTTGTTGAAATTACTACTTTGCTTATGCATTGTTCTCCTGATCTTATTGAGAATCTTTATAATTATTGTTTTAAATTATCTGTCAGGAAAATTATACATCTCCATTTTATTAAGGTCAATTTCTTTAGATTTCTCTTGTTCCTTTGTTTGGAACATATCTTCCTGTCTCTTCATTTTCCTTTGCTCTTTGTGTTGGTGTCTGTGCATTAGACAAAACAAACATGTCTCTGTCTTTGTGAATTGGCCTTGTACAGAAGACCTTCACCAGCCAGCCAGAGATTCTGCAGGTCTCTAAAATCTTTGTGCTAGTTCAAATTGCCATCTTTGCTCTCAGTGGTCACCATGCATGTAGAATATGCTGTATCCATTCAGTGCTCTCAGACAGGTAAGACAAAAGGCATTGTCTTGGGTAGCCTCCAGGAAAATCAGAACGTTAAATGTATGGTACAGTCCTTCTCTTCTCTCACCAGGGAGAAGGTGGAAGCTGTTTTTTGATTTTTCTCCCTGTTTGCTTTGCACTGATCCGGGGAGTGGGGCTGTGGCATGTGGTAGTTAGCTAGTTCAATCTACAGTCTTTGTTCCCAATGACCTTCAGGTGACTAGAGTAGGACCATTCCCATCAGTGCTCTGAGATAGGTGAGATGGAAGCTAGTACCTTGGGTAGCCCCCAGAGAGATCAGAACATTGGATGTATGATCCAATTCTTTCCTTCTTTCCTCAGGGAGAAGCTGCAAGCTGAAGGCTTTCTCCTACTCATTTAGCACCTGTGACAGCTGTAGGGCTTATGGCTAGAGGGTGTCTTAAATATTCCTACTGGTTCAGTGTGGATTTCTTGCTTGCCCAGGATTCAGGAGCCTCTTAATTAGTTTTTGAATTTCTCATAGAAAGAATTATTCTGGGTATTGTTGAATTAGGGTGTTTATTGGGGAAAGGGGGCTGCAGTGCTTTCTATTCTGCCATCTTGTTGACATAGCCTCTGAATTATGTATTTCAGCTATTTTAGTTCCCTTGCATTTCATATAAACTTTAGAATGATCCAGTCTATACCTATAAAAATATTGCTGGGAATTTGATAGAAATTGTATTAAACGTGTGTGTCAGTTTGGAGAGAATTGACAACTTTACTGAGTCTTCCCATCTGTGAACATGATGTGTCTCTCCATTTATTTAGGTTTTCTTTGATTTATTTCATCAGTGTTTTGTAGTTTTCCACATAGAAGTACTGCAGACATTTTCTTAGTCTTACACCTAAGTATTTATTTTTTTTCTGTGTGTAATAGAAAATATTATAGTTTCAATTTTAGTGTCCACAAGTGTTCATTGATAGTATATAAAAATAAAATTGATGCAGTCGTGATTTTTCTTCTGTAGTTTGTTAAACTCCACTTGGTCATGTCCTTCCTTTGTTCCCAGTGTTCTTAGCCAGTCTGCTTTAGTCTCTCCACCTTTCCCAGTGTTTTGATGTTTGTTTTATGTATTACTCAGGGTTGTTAGTTGTACTTAGTGAGAGAAATAGGGAAAAATACATCTATTCCATTTTCTTGAAAGTGAAACTGCTTTCTTTTTTACATGGATTAATTGCATTTTTATTTATTCCTAATTGCTTTTATTTTACTTATTTTTTTAATTTACAAAATGAGTATCACACTAAAAGTATTCTTTAGAGAGTTTCTTTTTTCAAATTAGTATCATATTGCTACAAGCATTAATATGGCAGCATGTAATGTATGCTGTATAGTTCATTGATTTTGCCTGCTATGGATATATACCGTGCTTTATTCATCCACTGTCCTGTGGATGGAGATTGGTGATGTCCCCAAGTTTTTGCTATTGTTAACAATGCTGGTGTGAATAATCTTGTACATGTATCCTGCTGTACATGTTTAAGAGCTTCTCTTGATATATACCTAGGAGTGTAATTGCTAGGTTATAGGCTGTATACATCTTCAACTATAGCAGGTAACATGAAGTTCTTTTTCAAAGTGGTTGCAGTAATTTATATTCCTACTAGCAACGTGTTAGAGATTCTGCAGATCCTTACTAAGGTGCAGCTTGAAAATTCTCTCCATGCAGTAGGCTGGGGTAATTGCAGGGCTTCTCTCATTTGCTTCTTCTTTCTTAGGCATCACTGTCAAGTGTTGCCTTATGATGAATATCTTAAAAGTTCTGTTTCTGTTTCATGTTTTTTTTTTTTTTTTTTTTTTTTTTAGTTTTATTTGTTTTTAGTTGCTCTTGGCAGAAGGGTCAATCTGATCTTTGATTCTCCATCTTGTTTGGAAGCAGTATTTTTATTTTTTAATTAATTAAATTAAATTTATTTTATTTTTTTATGATTTTTTTAAAAAAAATTTTATTTTGTCGATCTACATTGTGGCTGATTATTGTTGCCCATCACCAAAACCTCCCTCCCTAATTTATTTTATTTTATTTTTATCATTTTAACCCTTTATTTTTCTGTATTTTCTGTTTTTATTTATAAAATAGTTTGACTTCTCTCTTCTTATCATGATTAATTTTGTTAAAGTATGTTCCTTTAAAAATTTTTCCAAACAGCTATTTTTTGCCTTTATTTGTCTACTCTATTTTATCTTTGTTTCCTTTTATCCCTTTCTTTGTGTTTTCTTTAGTTTTATCCTATTGTTCTTTTTCTAAACTTTTATGATGGAAAACTAGTTCGTTAACTTTGAGGCTTTCTTTTTTTTCCATAATAGTTATATTTAAGGCTATAAATTTCTCTCAGATACTCTTGCTGCAGCATACAAACTTTGGTATATATTTTTAAAAAATTTAAACCTGTTTTAGGTATTTTTATGTTTCCATTATGACTTTATTTTTAACTCATCAGTTATTTATTGGAGTGTTTTAAAAATGTTTCAAGTAAATGGAAATTAAAATTATGTTTGTATTATTAACGTCTAACTTAATTGTAGGCTTATTTTTGTAAAATTGTTGAGGCTTTCTTTATGGCTTCATTCATGATACACTTTTATAAATAGTCATATGTACTTGTGAAAAATATATATTATTTTAATTGTTAAATTCAATATATGTTCTTTAGGTTAATTTTTTAGTTGTTGTTAAGATCTTGTATATCTTTGCTTTTTTTTGGTCAATTTAAGTTATCAATAATTGAGAGAAGTGTGCTGAATTCTCTCACTACAATGATGGATTTATTACTCTGTCTCTGCAGTTTCAATAAAATCTGCTTAATTCTTCAAGGCAATTTTATTAGGTAACTACGTATTTAAAATTATATTCTCGAAGAATTGAATTAGGTAGTGAATTGAATTTTAACATTTATTTGTATGTTATTAGTATAGCTACAACAACTTTCTTTTAGTTGTATTTCCTTGATATTTCATTTTCTATCCCTTTTCTTTTAACCTTTTTTTTCTTATGCTCTGAGAAAGTGAGTCTTTTATAAACAGCATATTTTAGATTTTAATAAAATCTAAACTGTGAATTTTATCTTTTAAAGTTTAGGCTATATTTATGTATGCTAATTATTAATATAATAATTAGGACCACTTTAAAATAACTTACTATTTCTGTTTTTCCCCTGTACTCATATTTTTATTTCTTTTTACTCACTTCACCTCTTTCCCCCTTTTAAATGGATATTATATTTACCGAAAATGCTGATCCAGGAATTTTTTGCTACAGAGCCACAATGAGATAAGCACCTTACACCAGAACGTATGTTAAAGTATTGCTCCCTTCATTGAGAAAGTCTGTATGTGAAAATAAAGTCAACAGAACAAAGCAGCGTGTTTACTGAGGTAGTTAATATGCATTCTGGTGTGAGATCGTTTTCTCGTCAAGAACTGATAAAAAGTGCACAGTCCAGCTTGGCAGACTACACTTTGAGAAATACTGTTTTAGCATATTCTTACATCCCTTGTGAGAACTCAACCTTTAACATACTGATAGTATCTTAACTTTTAGTGGGGTTATTATATTTCCTGTTTTATTTTGATAATAGCTCTCTCTCTCTCTCGAATAGCAACCAATTTTGTCAAGGTATTTGATCTTTTTTATTCATATGTCACTTGAAGTGTCTTTTGTATTTGTTTCTGTATTTAAGAATTTTATGCCCACACTCATCATCATGGGTGTTTGCATGGCAAACCTTCTGAAGTCTTATATGCCTGAAAATGTACTTATCAGGCCTTTAGATTTGACTGGTATTTGAGCTGGATATAAAATTCTAAATTCCAAGTTCTTTTTCTTCAATATTTAAAAAAATTCTACTTCCTTAGTCTTTTTGCAGTCAGCTTTACTTTTGACTAATATAATTCTTATTTCTTTGATGTGATATGCTTTCTCTTTTTGTGAGATTTTAGAATTTTCTTTTCATCTTTTAAACTAAAATTTATTCTTAAAATTTAGCATGGTGTGGTGTGTGTTCTTTCTTTCTATTCTGGCACTCTGTAGGCTTTTTTGATATAGAGCCTTTTATTTTTTTTTAAATCTGGGACACATCTACATTATTTCTTAATCCTCTTTTAAGTAATGCGTACTCCTTTTTTAAAATTTTCTTCTTTTTCTGTGATTCTTATTATTTGAATTTTAATACTTTGATTCCTATCCTTATACCTATTGACTTATCTTTCATATTTCTCACTTCTTTGTCCCTCTTCCTTCCTCAGTGTTGTTCTTTTATAAATGTATCTTTGTGTGTTTTTTTAAATTTTTTTATTTGAACTATTATAATCTTACCTTTAAAATATCTTCTTGGCTTTTCTTAATGTATTTTTTCTTTTATCATTTTGATACATCCTTTCCTTTTTAAAATTTTTGTTCATTAAACTTATTTAAAATTATTGGTTTAAATGTTTCTGCTTCTGATAGAATCTGAAGTCCAGATAGTCGTGTTCCTCAAATATTTTACCCTTTGGGTTTGTGAGGGCTGTTTTTCCTGGGGGTATTTTCAACCCTGTCAAACAATGGTACAGAGGAAGGCTAGACCCCGGTCTCTGTCACCACAACCAGCTGAGGAGATGAGGGTGGGGTGCAAGTATGAGTCCTAGTAAGGAGAGGCCCAGGCAGTGAAAGACCAGAGTTTATCATTCCTCACCCTTTAAAAAACCAAGTCAAGGAAGTGCTTTGCTCTTTGCCATGCAGAAGAGAGCAGCGTTATGTTGGATCTTCTTTAAGCATAGCAGCTTCCTAAAGTCATTACCTCATTTTCTTACCATTTCACTGTGGCTCTTGTCACTGATTTTTTTTTTTATTTTTGAGATCCTTCAGTCCAGAGGTCTGAGTTGCTATAAGTATGGGGTGGGTGCTGTTTGCCCCAACTTTTTAATTTTATCCTCTCTATATTCTACTGGTCTTTCTCTTGTGCTGGACAAAGCCATTCCCCGTCTCCCACATCAATTCGAAGCAACCCTCTACCTTTACCTCAGGGATTTCTCGTACCTTTTCGGCTGTCTTTGGTTGATCTTGGGGTAAAAGCCTGTTCACCTTCCTAGTGGGGTCTGGAAATGGATCCACCCCCTTTGCTACCATTTTTAGGAACCAACTTTTTTTTTCCATTATAAAGTAACACATAGTTTTGTCTGACAATTTTAATTTTACAAAAGGTGTTAGAATATAACTGTAAAATATAAAATGCTATACCTGAGCTTTTTGTCTGTGTTCCATTTTCAATCTTTAGCTACATGCAATCATATTTTTTTACACTGAGTTCTTCACCTCACATTATTTTGAAAATACTTCTTTTGGTTTGTTCTTTCTATTTACTTTTATGATTCTTCAGTGTTTATTTGTAATATATTACATAACATTAAAAAAAATTATATACCCAAACTTAACAAAATTCTCTTATTGTAGAGTGTTTAGATTATTTTTATTTTTCACTATTAGTGATGAGTATAACATTTTTGTAAATATGTCCTTTTTTCTTTTGATTTATTGGTTTATATTTATTCCTAAGAATGAGATTACAAGGTCCATGGACATAAACACTTCATTGCTCTTGATAAGTATGCCAAATTGCCCTTCAAAGAATGATGCTGTCCTTTGAATGGTTTTCTATACACTTATTCTACGCATACTTAATTGCATATGCACAAACTTGTATATCACTTAAGACAAATCCTGGTGTCTTTTTACACTACTCTGATTACATTTTTAAAGGATACATTAAATTAAAATGGTGATAGACCATCTCCTTTTTTAAAACCACTATAACTTCCAAATAGCCCTGTAAAATCCTCTTAATTCTAATTCTAATTTAAGTAATTAGGAATATAAGCATAAATTAAGACAATGGGCGACATTTACTTCCTCACATTTTAAAGAGCATGTGTTAGTCATATATTTTGAGGTCTTAGGTCTCCCAGAAAGGTACGAAATATTTTTTGAGATCAGTGTTACTTCCATAAGTTATCTGAAAGTCTGGCCCTTCCATCTGTTTGGAACCATCTAAATTCCAGTGTTTTGTATTATGCAAGAAATGGATGGACCTGGAAAAAGGACAGGTATTAGACTTCTTGCCAACCATAATGCCTGGAGCTCAAACTAGATTTAATTTGACCTAGAAAAATAAAATAGGTAACAATTTTTACAGATTGAGAGCCGCGCAGCACTGTATATCTTTGGTCAAAGACTCTGAATGTGTTATGTTTTTATACTGTAATATAGATTACAAGATTCTTGAAATAATTATGGTTAATGTGCCAAGCACTGTTTTAGATATTATACATTTAATCCTTGTATTAATTTTTGCTACATAATAAACAATGTCAAAGTCTTGGGAGTTTTCAGTAGTCAACATACATTTTCTGCCTCTCAGGTCTGTGGTTGTCTGTGGCTTAACTGGGCTCCAGGATTGGCTAGGCTTGGCTGCAGGCCGTGGGTTGGGTATTTATGTTTTTATGTTACATCAGTGCCAGTAGCTACGTGGGCATGCTCTTCTTATCAAAGACCACAGAAATACAACCAGGCAGGCCAGACCACACGAGCATGTTTCAGACCTCTGCTTGGCTCACATCTGCTAAGATTTCACGGGCCCAGCAGGTGACCTGGGCAAGCACAACAGCCCTGGGCTGGGACGTACGCTCCGCCCACAGTCCCACAGTGCCCGCCCACAGTCCCACAGTGGGAGGCTCTCAGTTGGAAGCACTGCAAAATCACGTGGGAAAGACTGTGAGTGTGTAAGTCTATTTAGGAGTGAGTGAAAGATTGAGAACAATAATCCTATGTATCATAATTCTCAAAGCAGTCGCGCGGATTGTCTATTGTTAACACACACCATCATCCTGTCCCCTGCGTTATATTAAAGGAACCAAGATAATAGTACATCTTAGGAGAAAAGCCTAGGAACAACGTTTCCCAGAATCTCTTGTCAATAGAGTGGGTCAGATTCTGTTAGTAAGAAACACTTATTGAATATATTGAAAGTGGAAAATTAGGAGAAGGCATTATTCTCAGTCAGCAGGTGGGCAGATAAAAGGCATTTGTCAGTCATGAGGCTTATTTGACTCCTGGTTTTCTTTTGCAAATTGCTTGCTTGGTGCTGCAGGCAGCTGAGATCATCAGCCCAGGTTTGCTGTGATTCCTTAGGTCTTCTGACCTCTGAAAGCCAGTGGTTTTCTCTGACCTTTGCTCCTCCAGATCTTCCCATAATTTTGTAAGTACTTGTCATATTTTATTGAAATTAATATGCTGTTGGTTGTGTCAGTAAGAAAGAAAAAAATGCTACTGATTATATTAATATTTTTGTACCTAATATATTTTTATTCTATATTTTTGGGGAAAGCTCTTTCATGTTTAGACAAATTTTTAAAAGCCTACGTTACAGTTATACTTACATAAAAATGTAAATGTGAGCACACTAAATTTGTTATTCCTGAAATAGCTTCAGATTCAGAATTGTGCTCTTGTGAATTATTTTCCACTTACAGGCATCAGTGTCTACATTTTCCACTCATCAGGAGGCATCAGGAGCGTTGGTGAAAAATTATTTCTTAGAAGATTGCTCCACCATTATCTTCTGTCTTTTCTTCCAAGCTGCTAACAACTATTTTGGAAGTTTTGTTGATATTATCTTGATTTTATGTAAGCTCATATTCCATCCTCAAGGAGTCTTTAAATGGTTGTGGGTTCAAAGTGTAAGGATGGTTTAGTTGTGGTTTAGTTGTGCAATGCAATGGGTTAGTTGTGCCACCAGGAATGACCATGAGATTCTGTACTTCTCATGAGAATGAGTTTATTCTTTACCTTCTTAATACACATCCCTGTGATGCATTGAGAACTAACCTAATTGATAGGTTTTATAGGGCTCCTGGATATCTATTCTGGAAGACTTTCAGCTAGACAAATGGAAATCCACCTGTTGGCTTTGAGCACATATGGTAACATCTTTGGTGGAAGATCTCATTTTTGGGTACCATTTTGCAATTTAAAATTAAATATAAAACCCATAGAAGTATAACATCAAGAGTGAGCCCTGATGTAAACTGTGGACTTTGAGTGATAACGATGTGATGATGTGTCAGTGCTGGTTCACTGATTATAATGCACGCACTACCGATGCAAGATGTTGATGGTGGGGGAGGCCGTGTATGTGTGTGTGTGTGTGTGTGTGTGAGGGAAGAAGGGATCAGGTTAGGAATTCTGTACTTTTTACTCAATTTTGCTATAAACCTAAAACTGCCCTAAAAATTAAAGTATTAAAAAATTAAATATGACAACACTGTTATTGTCAATTATTCATACTTTTGTAGGTTTAGGCTTGTTTTCATTACCTGTGTCATCTCAATCTCTTCAGCACCTTTAGTAAAATCATTAGTTTCTTGAGCATTTCTATATGACTAAACAAATTGTTTTATTAATTTCCTCAGCTGAATTTTGTGTTGCTGGAAATTAACTTCCATTCACAGTCAACAAAATGTTTGTGACAAATTGATACTTAGAGCCTTAACAATCCTGGATGATGTGTAAATAAACCACACAAGCCTCTTTCATCTCTTCTGGGTGATTTGACAATTGCTCCTGCCTTCATTTCCCTCTTAGTTTGGGTTCCACTGAAAGCAGAGCCTGAAACAAGGATGTGGCTACAGAGAGAGCATACTTAGGAAGTGATCTCTGTAAGTAGCTGACCCTCTAGGGGCATTTTCACTTCTGGGGACATTTACTGTTCCCCACCCTCCAACTTCCAGGCTTCCTGAGGTATAAAAGTAGAGACACCTTTATTGTTTTGAACAGAAAGAACAGGGATGGAGAGAAAGTGACAGCCACTGGAACACAGTATACTGGTCTTGTTTTGTTCATGTTACTTGCCAGATCAAAGTGCATGGAACTGAGCCTTAGCACGATCTTACATCATTTATTCTCCCCACCTGTTTGAATTTCTGCCTCTTTAATAACTGCTTGGGATGGATGCTGTCTGTCTATTCCAAGTGTTTCTACTCTACATTCTTTGATTCACTCCAAATCCCTGTCAGCACATAATAAATCAATAATTTGGCAATCTCTTATAGAAGTCAGTCCTCCTGAGTCTGGTTGTCATACATTCATTAGGCACCAGGAATGTATGACTTCTAGGAGTTTAGATGTGTGCTTGGGAATAACTGTACACAAAGGGCAGTTTACCAAAGTCAGCAACTCAAACTCTAGGGTCAGTTGAGAGAAAGGAGAGTGTGTATGGACTGGAACCTTTTGGAAAGGCCCCATGAGGAGGCCAGGTCTGAGCACTAGCTTGAAGGGGTAGAATTCGAATTGGGGGAGCTGTGTGGATAAGTACCCTCAAAGACACATTCTCTTTTAGAGCCTGAGACTTTCAAGGAAGTGCAATTTAAAAATCTGACCTTATTCCTCTTTGGTGACCAAGCTGTCTAATAAGTTAGTTAAAACCTATAGGTCCAAATGCTATTTGCCAAGTAAGAGAGTGACTGACATTTAGCAATTTCCTTGGAGAGGATTGATGGGTCAATAGGTGTCAAGCTAGGGCTCAGACCCTTCAAATCCATTGTACTGAGTGGGTCACGGACCTCTCACATGCCCGGCTGGGTCACCAGGCCCCTCACGTGTCATGCTGGGCCACAGACCCCTCATGTATGGGTCACAGACCCTTCATGTGCAAGTCCATGAAGTAGGTAATTGGGAAAAGATCCTGGGAGCCATTGGCAGAGTTGACAGGTCCATTCTGACACGAGATCAGTCCTCAGTGTCCTCAGCAGTAGCAGCAGCTTACAGCAACCTTCAGCATATCTTGCAGCAGCAGCAGTGGCGTTCTGGAGCATCTCGGGAGCCTTGGCAGGAACAGCTTGCAGCAGCAGCCTCCAGCAGCAGTAGTGGCCTCCCTGTGACCCCTGAGGGTATCCTGGAGGTGGGGAGCACTGTGAATCAGAGCCACTCATCCTTTATACTTAAGTCTGATAACCCAGGAATACCTGGGTAGAGTCAGAAAACTCAGGAACACTTGGGTGCTCACAAGCATCTACATCAGACAATAACCGAGGAACTCCTGGGTGCACATGCAGTTATCATATTTACATCAAATGCTCGGCAAGATTCTGAACATCTGAGGGACCCTGACCATTTACTTTCACTTTCCCTACACTAGGGCATGGGAAGCTCAGTTTCTGAATGCTCGGAATCTCTGGATAAGAGCCCTAGACATAGAGGGATCTATAAAGAGGAAAACCTGGTGGCTGGCTTGCCGGGGCAGCCAGATGTAATACAGTCCATGCACTCGGGTCCTAGCTGCTGTGTCACATGTGCTGGAACTGGTGTAGGGAATTGTTGTCCCCACCCTGTTGCATGAGGCTGACCAGCTCTTGGGTGGACCTGCACCCAGTGGAGCCATGGCTTCCTCTTCTTCATCACTAGGGGAGAGCTGGAACCATGTGTTTTCCCTTGGGCTGTGGTGGGATGAATGTGGGGGGTCTATGGGTGGGTGGAAAGGGCATTAAACCTTCCTTTTACTTAACGCTTTCTTTATGAGTCTGTGTTGTCTGCAATCTCCTACTTGTTAGAGGGGAAACAGTTCACTTTCAGCTCCAGGGGCTTTAAATGATTTATGGTCACTTTTGGAAGGTTATTGTGCTTATGTCTTAGCCCTGGGTTCAGTTCCTAATGCTGCCAATAGGTGATCCTCTTAGGTGCTTAATTATACCTGTTTCATAGCATTGTTGGAAGATTAAAATTATGATGTAAAGCACCTGCTGCAGAGCTCCGGAAATGTCAGTTTTCTTCAAATGTAGCTTAGTATGTCAGTTGTGATACCTGATGCTGAAGCCTTAAAAATTCAATTCAGATTTAATGAAAAAAAGAGATACTTAGGCACCATTTTAAAAAAAAAACACTCTGAGAAAAAACTTTATATTTAAGCTGAGAAAATTTGAAGGTGGTATTATAGTTTTATTTCCCAAATTCAGTTGTTTCTAGTGACTATTTTATTGACTTTATATGGAAAAAATATGTCATAGAAGCGATAGCCTTGGTATAAAGTCATCTGATGAAATGCAGCTAATTAAACACATAATTTGGTACAGACTGTATACTCAACATATTTTGGCACATAAAATATTTACTCTGATAGACTGAAGCTGTTCCTCTGAACTGGGTCTGAGTTGTTATTGAGACTGAGTGTTTTTAATCTAGCAAATGATAATGACTTCATCCTTTTTGACTTTGTGTGTCTGGTTTCAGCCTGGAATGAGATTTTATTGCTGTGATTTCAGCTTTTGGTAAGAGTGCTAGATAGATATTGCTGCTAAGATTCTGTTTTTGAAAAGAACATTAAGTACTTGTTAATTTATATTTATATTTAAAATTCTAAATCCATGCTAACCATAAGCAAGTCTTCTAATTATGAATTTTCCTCATATTTTCAGTTTTATGTGAAAGCCCCAAACTTGAACAGCACAAAAAGATTAGCTTAAAGTTTCTTTTCAAAGTGCTTTAATGTTTTGGTCTCTGTCTTTCCCTGCTTTCTCACGGATTTGTATTAGAGAAAAAGGTATAGTTTGGGTCATGCTTTAAGAAGTTATAATTTGAAGAAGAAAACAAAGTCTGTGCTTTAAGATAGCACTGTTTGAGTTTATTTCAGTTTCAGGTTTACTTAGGGTATTTAAGTCTACTTCTTGATTGAAGGTTTGGCTAGATTTTAGGAGACACGAGTTCTACTTTAGTTCAATTTTAGTTTCCTTCACTAAGTCTCTGTGTGGTGTTTTAGAGATTCTGGGTTTTAGATTTGTGACCTTTTAAATTAGGGGCATGGAATGAGAGTTTGCTATAGTTCTCCATATCTCAAGATTCTGAATTATTTCCAACTGTAGAGTCTCAGGTGATGGAGCATTGTGCTTTAGCACAGATTCTGGTTGGGTTTGTCTGAGGTGGGTGTGGTGCTGAGATTCTGCATTTCGAGCAGTCTCCCAGGTGATGCACAGTGTATGGTCTGAGTGACCACAATTTAAGTAGAATGAGTTTAGTGCCCAGATTCTAAAATTTGACTGCTTGGGTTTGAATTTCTGTTCTACCATTTATTAACTGTGTAGGACATTTAGTAGGACATTTAGCTGCTCTGTGCCTCCATTGTGGGATCTGTCAAAATGGGAATAATTCAAGTAGCATTCAGCTCTTAGGGTTTATTTAAAGAGTAATTGGTATAATCTGTATAAAGTATTTAATACATAATAACAAAGTGATAGTTACTAATAAATATTAGTATATATCTTATATGATGAAAATAACTTTTAGAAAATTGTGAGGGGAGAGGAAGGAGTCCTGATATTTATTATTTTTGTTTGAGAAATATTTCAGTGCAACTTGGTGACCAAACTGTCCCAGTTTGCCACTTGTTTTAGCACTGAAAGGCTTGCATGCTAAGAAACCCCTCACTTCTGAGCAAACTGAGACAATTGATCTCCCATATGTTTTATATACTTCTTTTCTAGTCTTCACAGTGATCTCTAGACATAGGTACCATTACCTGAATTTCACATGTGGGTCAATGAACCACAGCTGGGAAGTGGTGGAGCCCGAGTTCAAACCTGCCTTTGTGTGACTTCCATGTCCTCGTATGCTCCACTCCATCTGTGGAACATGTTCTTCCCATGTTTTCACTTAGTCTTTCAAAATTTGTATTAGGAACATTTTGTTTAGAATAAGATAAAGAAATAAAAGACCTTTAACCTCCCCAAGGTTATTTTATTAGAAAGTAATTACATAAACAGAGAATACACTGGATGTGCCAGAATCATAAACTGCCCTAGTCCAAAGCCTGAGGAAAGGCGGCTGTCAGGCTAGGACTCAGACCCTTCAAACCCGTTGTACAGACTGGGTTACAGACCCCTCATGAGCCAGGCTGGGTCACAGACTCCTCACAGGTCACATGCTAGGTAATTAGGAAAGATCCTGGGAGCCATTGGCAGGGTTGACAGGTTCATTCCAAAGTGAGCTCAGTCCTCAGCTTCCTCAGAAGCAGCAGCAGCTTACAGCAACCTCCAGCAGCAGCGGTGGTGGCCTCCTGGGGCACTGGCAGCAACACTTGTAGCAACAGCCTCCAGCAGCAATAGTGGCCTCCCATGGCCACCCCCCCGGGGGCACCCCAGGGGTGGGGGTTGCTGTGGATCAGAGCCATTCCTTCTTTATACTCAAGTCTGATAACCAAGGAACACCTGGGTGCGAGTCAGACAACCAGAGAACACCTGGGTGCACATGCACAGTTATCATTTACATCCAGTGCTCGGCAAGATTCTGAACATCCCTGAGGGAGCCTGACCATTTATCCATTTCATTTTCCCGACAGCAGCTCATCTCCAGGATGTGCTTTCTGCAGGCCACATGAAGTGGATGGTTGGGTTATGCTCAGCCTTAAAGGCAGAATGTTTAGGTAATCTGGGGAAGGGTGGAGGTTTGGAGAGGGGCTAGGGAAAATTGGATTTTATTACTTTCTCTTTTCGATTCTTTTCTTTCCAGTCTTCTGCCAAAATGACTAAACGCGTGTTCCTTACTTTTTCTTCATTTCTCTGTCTCTGTAAAAGATCATTTGGAGCAGGCACCATTGAGCTTTGTCAAGTGGCAACATCAGGGATGCCCGCACATGCGAGAGTCCTCAGATTATCCTGTTCCCCTGTCTGCATGACAGCCGAAGGAATCGTATCGGCTGGAATCTGCCCCTTACTCTTCATGGAACAAATGCAGTTAACTCCAAAAATACTTCTGCAAACATTTCTCACAGAATTAGCCCAGTTCTACTATTAAGAAAGCTACTGCTCACTGCCAAAGAAATTTTTACAATGGTTTTCAAACCAGAGGTTCCTCAGTTGAACATAGCCATAGTGAACCCAGGCCTTGAAAGTCACATTTTTTATGTCCCCAAAATGGATTTGGATATGACATTTAACATAAAAGATTAAAACATTTAAAAATTCAATACATCAATGCATATAAATATAAAATGTAAATAATAAAATACTAGCTAATGCCAGTTATCTTTTTATGTTTGTATAACACCTTTCTTTCTGATTTTTCTAAACCATTGTGAACGTATTTGACTCCAAGAATAAATCTATACGCAAGGTGCAGTTGATTATTCCCATGATTCTAACAATAGGACAACAGAGATACAGTGGTAAAATGGCTTGCACTAAGTTGCAGAGAGAGTAATAGAAGCAGTGTGGAGATACTAGTGACAATTACAGAGCTGTGAGAACCCAGGCTGTCTGACTTCTCTGTTAGGCTTCTTTCTGTTATACCACTTAGCAAAGGCAGGTATGTCAGGCTATGATGTGATGATAGGAGACAGTATGGCGTAATAGTAATGAACATTTCTGAGTGCTTAATCTGTGGCTGGTCATTGTGCTAGGAACCTTAACTAAGTTATGTCATTTATTCCTCTTGTCAGTTATATGAGATAGGTATTGCTATCATTTCCATCTTTCAGAGAAAAATAATTAAGCCATAAAGGTTAAATAAGTTGCACGGGGATATACAACTGAGGTGCAGCAGAGCTGGAATGGGAAACTAGATCACTATAATGCTAGCATCTGTGTTCATGGGCACTGTATAAAACTTGACAAAGTCTGGAATCTGGATGCAGACACCCTTGACTTGGAATCCTGTAATGCCAGTTATTTTAAAATCTGTAGAATCAACACAATTTCAAAGTAAAGACATTTTATTATACTTAATTATTTGTGTATATTTCTAAACTATTTTAATTTGCAATGGATTTGAAATATGTCAACCTGTGTTTAAACACCTGTTTGTTTTTTTTTTTAAATAGGAGATAGGAATTGAAATGGAAATATTATCCTTATTTCATCTATTTGACTTATCCATAATTTTAATTGAATGTAAAATTTGAGTAAATTGTTTTTGGCAATAAACTGCACAGTTCAATAAGGATCACTAAAATTATTGAAAAAATAATCATTAAAAATATAGAAGGAAATTCTGGAATTACTTTGTATCAGTGGTTCTCAAAGTGTGGTTCCTGGACAAGCAGCACCAGAATTTCCTGAGAACAGGTGAAAAATGAAGATTTTTGTCTCACTTCAGAACTACCATATCAGAAACTCTGGGGGTGGGGCCCAGCAATCTCTGCTTTGGTAAGCCTCCCATGTGATTCCAGTGCACACTCAAGTGGGAGAATCCCTGGTCTAGACCATCCAGTAGAGTGTCTGATGGGTCATTATGATAATGTACCTTTAGCATGGCTTGGATATTAGAACCTAAATTGATGACTCACAAATTAGGTAATCTTTTAATCTCTCTCTCTCTCTCTGCCTTCTAGAGAAGTGGTGACCACTGGACAGTGTGGTGTACTGGAAAGAATTTGTATTTTGAAGTGGGATGATCTAGTTTTTAATTTGTGACTTTATATGAGAGTACTTAAAAAATTGAATTAAAGATAATATGAATCTTTCCATGAACCTTTTGAAGACCCCTTGTAGATGCAAGTCACTGAAGTGCTTTGATACATAAAATGGAGATAGTATTAACCCCCCCCCCACTCTCACAGACTGGTGATCAAATACAGATGTGTGTGAGGGCAATTTTTAAATTATCCAGCACTATGCAAATGTTACTTTTCATATGCTCATTACTGCTAGTATGATTGCAATTCTCAAAACTTGCCCTTCTTACCTCCCCCCTCTTGCCCCATTAAAATTTAATTACCTCTTGAATTTTAAATTTTGTGAAGCAGAGATTTTTAAAAAAGAAATTGAAGACTTTTTAAATAAGACCAGAGTTTTTGCAAATTATTTTATATATGAAAAGATACATATGGATTTCCTTTGTTTCATGAATGGTCCTTTGAGCTTTTAATCCACAATGTGAAATGAATCAATAGCACTTCAGTGACACTGTGGCAATACTAATGCATTTGGAACGTTAAGTGTCAAATTTCCCTCACGTATTTCAAAAATTGTTTTACATTTTTCTGGTTTAACCTCTCTTGACATCAGTGAACTTAAGGCTTGTAATTGAAGGATAAATGAGCAAAAAAGCAGCTGAAGTGATAATTTATCCATTTCAATCCCTATTTTCTGGACAAAGATCTTTTATGCTAAGTTCATGCGAGAGTAAATTTTTATGACAAAATTATAACTCTCAGATAGATAGCTCTCAGGCAGGCTGAGATCTGTCCTGATATAATAGATTTGTGACAATGAAATGCAAGAGAGTCTCCCAAAAGCTTTGCCTAAGGAAATTCTGACAGTAGCCTATATGCTGCCGAAATTTTCAAGATGCTATTTTGACTCATTACAGAAAAATGGCTTGGTGTTTTAATCATGAAATACAACTGTGTTAAGAAGAGAAAGAAGTGTAAAGGCATCATCTTTGAAATATCGTCATGTATTCATATTAGCCTCACTATTTAGAAAATGTTGCTTTTAATGTGATTTATACAATAAAACCTTTTAGGGCCCATGTATTTGTTTTCCCTAATTTGAGTTCAATTCATAATTTTCTGTATGTCACCAGCTGAATGAAAAGGAGGCATTCTCCACAACCAGAGGTAATCCAAACTTCATATTATTCCTGTAAGTTTGTTCTTCCCTAAGTGGTAGTATACAGCTTCTTTTCCTATTTCAATGGGTTCATTTTATTGAAATATATAAAGTTGCCTCAAAATATTGTACCATCACAGTTAAAAATAAAACATCATTTATAAGGTCCACAGTATTACAACAAATGCATTGGCAGAATTTAGTCATTTTGTAAAATTTTATGATTTTTTTTTGGGGGGGGGCTGCTGGCCGGTATGGGGATCTGAACTCTTGACCTGGTGTTATAACACCACACTCTAACCAGCTGAGCTGACCAGCCAGCCCAATTTTAGGATATTTAATTTTCCTGTTTTTGATCATTGGAACTGTTCTATATTTTCCAGACATCTAATGGACAGCAAATAATCAATAGCAACAAATAATCACAACAACAAAGGAAGCAAATGACTATACATACTGTAAGGTCCCCAGAATTGGAGTTAATTTTTACTTTTATGTGTGAAAATATTATTTCAAATTATGTTTGATTTTGTATCAATTGTGATTAAACTTTTTGGTCAACACTCCCATATTGTAAGAATCTGGTGAAAACTCTGCATGCGAGAAAATGTACACAGGCACGTGCACCCATTGCTTTGCATCCCATCATAGCAGAGCCGGGAGAAGAACCTCTCTTGAGATAAACAATTGTACTAATTGTTTCTACCACCCAATACTTACCTCAAATAGGGATCACCTGAGCCAAGTCCTTCTAAGACAAGCATACTTTGTCCCAAATGTAAACACAATGGAAATCAGTGGGTTAAGTTGGTGAGCATCTATTATCTCAAATTCTAGCAATAATCTAGGAGATAAGCAGGACAGACAGATGGTGTCGTATTGAATATCATTCAGTGGCTGATTCAGGATTCCAACCCAAAGCTACTGATTTCCAGTTCCGTGATTTTCCATAACACTGCGTCATCCTCCCAGGATTTCCATCCAAGACACATCTGGCTGTTATAGAAATTGTCCCTGGCCTGCTGTATCAGTTAGGATTAGGTTTGATTAGGAGGATCAGAAATCCAAATCAACAGTGGCTTAACTAAGGAGGACCTTCATTTCTTTCTCACATTTAAGTCCTCAGGTAGGTGGTCCAAACCTTGTAGCATCTCTGCTTGGTGAAGCACTAAGAGACAAGGCTCCTTTCATCATTTTCTCTGATTTAGTTTTTAAGATTATGTCATGATTCAAGATGGCTGTTCAGCATCATTCATCATAATTTTATTGCCATCCAAGACAAGAGATGAAAAAGAAGGGCCAAAGTTTTTTTTTGTCGTTTTTTCGTGACCGGCACTCAGCCAGTGAGTGCACCGGCCATTCCTATATAGGATCCGAACCCGCGGCGGGAGCGTCGCCGTGCTCCCAGCGCAGCACTCTACTGAGTGCGCCACGGGCTCGGCCCAGAAGGGCCAAAGTTTATGTTCCAGAGGTCTTTGAAGTTAGCTTCCAACTTTGCAACATGATGCTTCCTTTTACAACTCATAGGCCAGGAGAGTCCAATATCCACCCCTTTTTGAAAGGGAGTTTTGGAAATAGAGCTTTTACCCTGATGACCATGTGCTTAGTTCAAAATAGGGAGACCTATTACCAGGGAGAATAGAGTGGAGAAAGAGGGAAAGAGAAAGAGGGGAGAATAGTTTTTAGGGGACAACATGCAGTCTCTAAAGTCCCGGTGGTCAGGCACAGTTTCTGGACTCTATTGCTTCTTATAGATGCTCAAATAAATGAGTATTCATCTAAGATTGCTTACTGTAGCTGCTTTGATTTATTTGTATCTGAGTAAATTCAACATTAATTTAATACTACAATACTTCGTTGTAGACCAATGCATATTCTCTTTTAGGAAAACTCACGTTTACATTTTCTATAGTAAAGATAAAAGGTTAGTTCATCGTACTAAGAAATACATGGTGGGATCAAGAAGAGTTCTGTGTCCTTCACCTTTTCCCAAGGAAGGCCTGATGTTCATCCACTTGGAACAGTCAAAATAATTTAAACATTTTTTTCTGTGAGGATAAGGAGGCCATGGAAGAATGTAAGAGCATAAAAAACTTGCATGTTTTCAGTGACATGTTCTAAGTTTTCCTGGGGAATATTACTTCATTTTTTCATTGAGAAAATCAGTTGTAGATATTTATGTTGAATGAGAAACAGAAACTCTTGTCAATAAGCCTAATGTTTACTTAGCCAATGAGCACTTCTGTGATCTAAAATGTGTTCAGTATGTAGGATGTGGGGAGGGTACTTCTGCTAATACATTTAAAAATTGGGTTGGAGTTATAATGCTTACTGAAAACTCATTTATTTGCATTAGTAAAAATAATCAGCAAGATGTTTCATTTTCTCATATAATAGAGGTGTGAGTCTCAGATACTAGAGATCATTGCCATAAAATAACAAATTTTCAAAATATGAAGCAATGCCCCTTGAGTGAATTTGGTAGTAAGAAAATTGAAAAAGAAGTGATGATTTAGAAGATTTTTTTTTTTTTTTTTTTTTTTGTAGGATATCCTGTCAAGAATATTGTAAGAGACAGCATAACTTTTAACTTGGGTACAAAGCCCTTTCACTGATAAATGAGAAATGGCAAAAGAAGAATTGTAGCAGACTACCCAAACTTTCTCATTAATAAAATGAAATTTTAGTTTTTTCGCTGTAGTGTAGATATTTTTCTTCACATATTTATTTTCACAACATTAAATTTTTATTTTGATGTTTATACATATTTGTGGGGTACAGTGTGTTGTTTCAGTACATGCATATACTACACAATGATTCACTTAGGGTACATAGCATAGCTTAGCCCACCATTTCTCCTGCCCCCACACCCCCATGCCCCTCCCCTCCTGGCTTCTGGTAACTATGATTTTATTTTCTACTTCTATGAGAACCACTTATTTATTTATTTTTTTTAGATTCCATGTATGAGTGAGATTGTGTGGTATTTGTCTTTCTGTGCTTAAGCAAAATAACCTGGGATGCCATTCAAGAACTATTCACTTATGATAAGGGATGGTCTTGTTAGGATTTTTGACTTTTAGCCACTCAGGTAATTTTTTTTCTGATTGAGAAAAGAAATATTAAACTGCACAATGGCTCAAGTAAATTGTGCATAAAACTTTTGTGTCTTTTACAAAACGAATAATGGATGGACACAGGACAATACTGAACAATTGAGATTATCTCTCTCACCTCCTCTACTAAAATCCCAATGGAATTAGAGATTTATGTGAGTTGTAGGGTTAAACTTTATCTCAGTCCTTTCTGTGTTGAGTGAGTGTGAGTGAGTGCGTAATTCCCATATGGCATGTTTAATGGAACGAATTTATATTCCCACATTTGAAGCCAGTTAGGGATGCTAAACATTTAGATATAGATATTTATAGATTTTTTTTATGAGACAGTGTAATCTCATAGCCCCAGGTTTGTCTTTTATTTTCTTGATTCTGTCACCTATTGCTTCTCCATGGGTAAAACAATTTTGTTAGTTTATATTTGTTTCACCAAGACATGTGAAACTTTTACCTACCTCATGACTGTTAGAAACACCATCACTTTGTAGATTTGATGGCATCCTTTCTTTTATGGGTCCCTACAGGATTCATGAGGAATAACCCAAGTTATTTGTTGACTTGATTTCTCAGGACATTTCAAGGTCCTTGAAAATTGTATCCAGAGTGTTCTGAGAAGCAAGTTAATGGGAAGTCAAGGAACTCTCTACTTGTCCCTCAAATTCTGGTCAGTCTGTGGTGGGCATCTGTATTCTGGATTTCTGGAGTGTAGATGGCACCACCATTGTCTCTTGATCAAGCATCGAGGGATCAATGTTGGGGAGAAGGTATTTTGTAACACCATCTTAAACAATAGGATTATAGACAGTATAAATGTAATGAGCTACTCAGACTGCCTGTGGTCAGCATGACTTTCTCTTCTGAACTTGTGATACATTTCCAGGCTTTCTTTCTGTCCATTAGGAGGGCAGGAGTTACAGCTGACCAGACTGTCTTGGCTGTATCTGTTACTGCCAAGAGATGTTCTGGCATGTAATTTCCTCTGATTACAGCAAGTTATATTCAACTATTTTGAATTTACTGTACATTATGTTGATGAAAACTGGACTGGTTGTGTAAAGCACTGAGATTCATCTCTATATGAACCATTTTATTTCCTGATAGGACATCTTTTTGATATCTTAAAGATATAAACAATGTCTATTTCTATCAGAAAAATAATATATAGTTATGTTGATATGTTATATATAATTATGTTTTTGAAAACAAATTTTTTCTGTATTAACAGACCGAATAAGAAGCATTAATTTTGACTATTAATGCTAATAGAGAAATGCAAAGAATATAGTTTATCAAAAACAGAAGATGTATTTTTAAAGCGCTGGAATGCATTTTATTTTTTATTATATTAGCACATGAAATGATGAAACCACATGGTGAAAATCTGATTCTAGAGAAAGTGAAGGTTTTCACTTCTTTTTTGTGCCCCCTGTATACCACTTTTCAAAGTACTCAGAATAATGGTTTCTGCTGAGTTCAAACTTATTTGGAGCAAAGAAAGCTAGTTAAAAGGCTTCACTTAAAGCTACTTTGTTAGGGTGCTACTGAGAGTAAATAAAAAGAAATAACACAGGACTTAAGTGAGCAAGAGGAGAACCTATTCAGGTGGTGTGAAAGCTGCATCTAGGATATTTGAAGATTGACTTTCTGGTGAAGGGCACACACAAAAAAGATTAACTGGCTTATTCCTAACGGAGGACAATTCTTTAGGAAGCATGCTTGAGGATATACTTGGCAATAAATTTGACAGCTAGCATGGTCTCTTTACAGGTTGGCTTTATCTGAGATTCTGGAAGGAGAAAACCAAAATAGCCTTTATCTCGGAGGTCAAAGGCAAATGTGTGTTTGATTCCCAGGTTGTAAGCCCAGTCTAAAGAAGAACCTGATGTTGGGTCTGCAAAACATAAGCAGTAAATATTTAATTAGAGATAAATGCTAATGTTTTTCTTGAAATGAAAGTCACTGGTGTAAAATTAGCAATAAAAAACAATTATGTGTACAGTTAATTGCAGTAATGAATAAGAGTAGTGGTCTTAATAGTACAGAGTGTGTAGTAAAACATAATCATGACTTTGGAATACACCATACATTTAAAATACATGCTGCATTTTAAAAATTACGTTTTGGTTGGGCCAGTACTAAACTGATTTCATCTCCTGGGCTCACATTGTTGCAGATGGAAGTGTTCCAAGCAAGTGCAAGCAGCTGAGGAAACCAGCTAAGAAGTCATTGCTGGTCATTGAAAACCACCGAGGAAAACTACAGACACAAGCTCTACAAAGCTGCGTTCTTTCTAATAGTTTAAGCCTCTTGCTATTCATGTTACTAGAGTAAACTATTTTATAGTTAGAAGACCAAGAGAGCTTAAATCCATTATTTTAAGGACATTTCATCCCCTAATCCAAATTTTCCATGTCAATTTTACACTATTTTGCTAGATATGTTATTATTTGGTAAAAAGATTAGAAATATAAACATACATCTGGAGGTTATATACATATAAGACATCTATATGTATGCACACTTCTAGTGGTTATATACACATACAAGGGCATATACTTACTATAAATGCATTTATGTATATTTTACTTTATGTAGCAAAATATTTTTTTGTACATAAAATCATTTATGTTCTAGGACAAGTAATGAGTTTAATTGATATTAACATTTTTAGGTTTAAAAGATAAGAATTCAAAACTGATGAAAAAAGAAAGAGAGAAGGAATATTTTGGTGGAAGGAGATAGGGTTATTTAACAAATATTATTAAAACCTTTAATATGCACAATATACTTTACTTGGCACTGGAGGGGGTGGGGGTACAGGGTATGAGGTGAAGAAGATGCTACTAGCGTCTTTGGGAACTTACAATGTAGGGGAGAGAAGTCAAGGTGCAAATCAATAGAGACAATGCAAAATATGCGCAGTACTGTAGGAAAGATACACTATATGACAATTTAAAGGAAAAGAGAGATTATGCTTGGTGAAGAGAATGGCATTTCACGCCCAACACCTGCTCCAATACTGCATTCATAATGGAGGTGGCATTTGAGGACAGCCTTTAAAAAAGGCTAGTATTTTTCCAGGTGAAGATGGAAGGAAGGCTTTCTAGCCAGAGAACTACAGGGATGGAAAAGCATGGAGGCATTTTTAGGGACCAGTGCCATCCAGTTGGACTGCAGCAGAGGGAGTAGTGAAATGGTGTGGGCAAACCTTGTAAGTCAGGACCAGGTGTTTAGATTTTGTCTGGGAGTCAATAAGCCATTTTAGCACTTTAGGACAGTGAATCTGGATTGGAAAGAGTAGAGACCAGCTAGGAGGTATTGTGAAGTGGAGCCTGAACTTGGGTAGGGTCACCACACTGGGAACAGGACTGAGGGGCTCTAAGAAACATTGGAATGGAAGAATCACAGAATGTGATAAAAATGATTGAAGTTTCAGTCTCCGTGGCCAGAAAAAGCAGCCCATTGTTAACAGAAACAGGAACTCAGAGAGTTGGGAGAGGGAGAAGAAAGGGCAAAAGAAGACAAAGATTGATGTTTGTCATCAATCAGACACTCAGGAAGGAGCATGGGAAAATGAGTTTTGAAATTACTGACAGAAGCATCATGGGTGAAACTGGTGTGCACACATTTACGATCATGATTTTCTTGATAAATTGATCATTATATCATTATTAATGTCTCTTTGTCACTTGTAATTCCTTTGCTCTAAAATTTATTTTATCTGACAGTTAATTTAGCCACTCTTCCTTTCTTTTTGTTAATGTTTGCATATATTTTCTATCCTTTTCATTTCACCCTATGTTGATATATTTGAAATGAGTTTCTGATAGGTAGCATATTGATGAATCATGATTTGATCCACTTTGCCAATCCGTCTTTTAATTAGTGTATTTAGGTAAATTATCGATATAACTTAAGTCTGCCATTACTTAATTTTTGTTCTCTCTGATTTTCATTCCTTTATTTGTCGTTTTTGCCTTCCTCTTGGTTGCATAAACATTTTTAGAATTCCATTTTGATTTATTTTTGGTTTCTTTGAGTATATCACTTGTATAGTTTTCTTGGTGGTTGCTCCAGGTACTATAATATACATATGTAACTTATCACAGTCTACTGGTGTAGATGTTTTACCACGTCAAGTGTGGTAAAGAAAACTCACTTCCATTTAGGTCCTTTTTCCCTAACAACTTCTTAAAAGCAATTGTCTCTATATACATTGAGCATCAAATCAAATGGAGTTATAATTTTTGATTCAATCATCATGAGAGGATAGTCTATTAATCAATTAGTTAATACTTAATACATTCTTCTTTTCTGCAGTTCCTAGCCTTCTATTGTTATTATTTCCTTCTTGTTCAGAGAGCTTTCTCTAGCCATTGTTTAATGGTAGGTCTGCAGGTGACAAATTCCCATAGTTTACCTTTGTCTGAGAATGTCATTTCCCCTTCATTTCTGAAGGTATTTTTGCTGGGTATAGGATTTGGGGTTGGTAGATCTTTCCTTTCAGCACTTGAAAAAATACCACTTCCCTTTGACTGCCATGGTTTCAAGTGAGAAATCTGCTGTCATTTGAATAGTTTTTGTCCTCCAGGTGGTTTCTCTGTGGTTGCTTTCAAGATTTATTTCTTAGTCTTTGGTTTTTAGAAGTTTAATTATGATGTGTCTTGATGTGAGTTTCTTTGGGTTTATCCTGTTTGGGTTTCACTCAGCTTCTTGAGTATGTTGGTTTATGTCTTTGCCAAATTTAGGAAATTTCAGATTTTATTTCTTCAAACATTTCTTTTTTCCCCAGCTCCACTCTCTTTATCCTCTCCTTCTTGGACCTTGATGAAACAAGTGTTGGATCTTTTGTCATTGTGCTGTAGGCCCTCAGGTTCTGCTCATTTTTTTCAGTTTGTTTTCTCTCATCAGATGGATGAATTCTATTGTTTTATCTCTGAGTTCACTGATCCACCCTTTGTCATATTCATTCTGCTACTGAGCCCCTCCAGTGAGATTGAGATTACTGCATTTGTTCAGTTCTATAATTTCCATTTTGTTCCTTATTATATCTTGTATTTCTTTGGCAATATTTTCTATTTCTTCATCTGTTTCAAAGCCATCTGTAATTGCTTGTTGAAGCATTTTTTATGATGGTGACTTTGAAATTCTTCTCACATAATTCCAACATCTAAATCATCTGAGTGTTGGCATCTGTTCCTTGTCTTTTCACATTCAAACTCTAATTTTTCTCATTTTTAGTGTGACAAGTGATTTTTGATTATATTCTGGACATTTTGGCTATTATGTTAAATCCCAAATCTTCTATTTTATCAGGCAGTCGCTGTTTAGGTTTAGCATGCAGGTCCTGGCTTACTTTTGTGGCTTATGATTTTTGAAAAAAATAAACATTAAGTTGTCAGAGCCGTTGTAGAGATATTTTGGTCTGGTTAATTTGCTTAGTGCCTCTGGGCTCTCACCAGTCTCTACTGACACCTGCTGCATGGTGAATGCAGGGCTGCCTGATGCCTCTAGGTGGCAAATGGGCAGCTGCAGCCTGTGGGTACAGAGAGCACCTCCTGGTGAGGAAAGAGTCAGAAAGAAGAGGAGGGACCAGAAGAGAGAACCTTGGGAAGTATCTCTACATTTTACCCTATTTTTTTGAAAATGTCTACTTGTAGAGGCATTCATCAGAGACAGAGTAGAAAAGGAGGAAGGGGAGGAGAACCAGGAGAGTTCAAAGACAGGCAAGCCAAGGGAATGGAAAAAAAAAAAGCGCCAAAAAACTCTACAGGGCCAAAAGATACAGGGAATTTGTGGAGCCTGTGAGCTCAGGATTCAAACTCAGGCTGTGTATCTTATGAGTTAACCATTGCAGTGAATTACCTATCCTATGCCAATCTATAGTCTACCCAATAAAAACTGTCTTCACTGAGTTCTACAAGTTAACTTTTTTTTGTTGACAAGATATTTTTTATATATCAACATTTGAAAAAAAAATTTTTGTACTCCTTTCAAAGCACAATATTAGGTGCAAGGAAATTACTATAATATAATCCAAATCTAAATGAAACTGTACTAAACTAAGAATCTGGTTTCAGCCCAAAGGAATCCACATAAAGTGATACTGGTGATTTAAAGTGAACTGCTTTTGCTGCCTACTTGATACAGTGTTTTCTAGAAAATTATATATTTAAAAAAATGTATTATTGACATGCATTAAACATAATAACATGCACTTTCATATCAACACTAAGTGAAAAATTCTATTTGAAGAAAGAGCTGAAGCCAGAGGTACATGGGCATAAATAGAGATATTTTGTCTGTGCTTCTGTTATCCCTTATTGTAATCTCAGTTTGAATGTCTGTTAGGAGGTAGAGATTGGGTGTCATGAGCTACAAATTCAAGTTTTTAACTTTCTCCTTCTCAAGATGTAGAGTGATTTAGAGTATGAAAAAGAGCACTGGGTGAGAACAAGGAGCAGATCTAGCAATTTTGGTGCATGGACAAAGCAACAAGAAAGGCAGTTTGAAATTAACTTTTTAATTCATGTTGTGATTCACAGATAGATGTGTTATTGGTGATGTGAGCTACCTGGTTTCTATCAATTCAAATAACCATTCTTGCTCACTAGGTACTATGTTCTGTTATTTCTGCGATGGTAAAAGATTGGATATGCTGTTAATATCCAAATGTATACATTTCACAATCTTTTAGCATCATTATTTAAATTTATGTGTTATCTATTTATTGTTGCTTTCGGACAAAATACTGGCATATCATTTTGACTCTAGTCCAGAATACTGATTTTTGTTACTGTTCAGTTCTAAAGTGATAAAATCTTTCTGTGTCTCAATTTCACAGCCTGTAAATGAGGAGTTTTGCCTAGATCCATGGTTCTCAACCCTAGTTTCATCTTAGAATCACTTTGGATACTTCAAAAGGTGAGTACCTGAGTTCCACCCCAGACCGATGGAATCAGAGTCCCTCGGGGAAGGCCTGGTCATCCATGTATTTTAAAGGGGAAGTCAGGCTTGAGAACCATGAATTTGATCATCTCCTAGGTTTTCCACTGGTTTTGAAATTTGTGATTTTAACTTATGTGATATATTTGCTTCTTAAGTTCACATCTCAAACTTATATTTATTTTTTTCTGAACGTCAGAAATCTCTCCATAATTTGGGTTTGGAAAATGCTCCTTCAGTCCTTCTTCAAATCAAAGAGAGAATTATTGGCAAATATTAGGTGCTTTTCCCAAATCCTGGGACTTTTTAAGTGACAGGATACTGGTATGACTGGACTTTAATTATGGGGTAAATTTATTTTCTATTCTTTCCAAGTCAACCATTTTGCTACCCTCTGCTTCTCATGAATGTCTGATTAACATTCAAACAGATGCTTTATTAAAGCAGTCACTCCTAGAAATTTTGAATGTCTATAAAGCTACTGCAGCCTAGTATGGAAGAGGGAATTCTTTCCAAATCTCAGTTTCTTTAAAAATGTTATAATACAACAAAATCAAAACATTTAGAATGTTGCTACACAGTTAAACAGAATAGTATCCCCACCTGACTTATCCTCCCATCTGGAAGTTACACATGGCAGACACACACACACACACACACACACACACACACACACACACACACACACACACACACACACACACACACACACACACGGGTAATTCTTTGATGCTCTAATTGCCTTTTGTAAGGTTTGTTACTCTTTGGAATCTTTGTTTTTTTCTTTCAAGAATAGCTATGTGTTTTTCCTGCTCAGAGGCGTTGGTCTGACGTGATGTGTGAGTGGCTTACCCTGCCTGCTGTTTCCACTAAGTAGACTGTCATTTTAAACTGGTGTTGTAGTCTGTCCTCTTGTTCTTTACTTTGCTCACTTTTTGTCTGCTCATGTAACTGGGTATATATTTTCTATTTTGAAATCTTGTCATCTACCTGTATGTGTAATGACCCTCCAGCATGGCTATGTTATAGCAAGATCTGTTGGGATGCTCCAGATTGTCTGTGTCAGTATACTTTCTCTTCAGCACTTTAACAATGACTGGTTGATAGGAGAATGCTGATGAATGTTCTCTAGGAATGGGACTTGTCTGTTTTTAACCATTTTCCCAATTCCACCAAAAAAGCCTCCAATAAGTAGGCCGTAGAAACTATGCAATGACTCCAGCATTTTCAAATTCCATAGCAAGTGTTGAGGATATAGACTTTTTGTTTGGAGTTTATACTTTTAGCTTGGCAAGGTAGAGTTGTTGCAAGGAATCCATGGATTCATACGCACAGGTTTATTTATTTTTTTAATCCACAGATTCTAAAAGTATAATGAAAATACGAGTGTGTGTTTGGGGTTAGTAGGGTTGTCCACGAAACTTTTAAAAGTTAAAAGGCAGTCTTCATGTGAAAAATGTTGGGTGTCATTGGTTTAGAGAGTGATGCAGGCTAAATAAGGTCCAATCCTATGTGCTTTCAACCCACATTCATCGCTTTTGGATATGCTCCACACCATTCTCATTGAGCCAGTTTACAGAAATTAATTCTGCTGTTGTTCCATGCCCTGAACTGTGCTACATGTCCTGGGTTCTGGGAGGAGACATAAAGCATGTATAATCCTTGCTTTTGAGCAGATTCGTTAGGAATTTTGTGTAACGTTTGGGGCTAAGAACTGAAGCATGGACTTTGTTTGGAGAAAAGATGATTTTTACTAAAGTATTCCCAAACTAAGATCAGTGAGAGCTCATCATAAAAGCAGAAAACAGTCTTACTTCCCAGAGTCTTTAATTGGTGACAACCAAATGAATTGTTTTGATTGTTGCTTGAAACTAGAGAAGTCTGGTTATTTCATCTACTCAACCCAAATGTAAAAGCAGTATGTGCAGTGGTCAAGATCACAGGCTTTGGTTTTGTTAAAACCTGGGAATGAGTCCCAGCTTTGCCAGTTACTAGTAACTGGGCAATAGTACTGCCCACATTGTAGGGTTATTGTGAGTGCTGAGACTGAAAAACAAGGGCTAAGCTTGGTGCCCAACTTATAAGAAAGACTCAATAAAAACTGCAGATATTGTTTAGTTCACAGTGTGGGGTTAGTAAGTTATGGCTGTCCTCTTGTGTTTGTGAGTGAAGTTTTATTGGAACATAACCATACCCATTTGTTAACTTACCATCTGTGACTGCCTTTGAGCAACAGTGCCCCAGCCGAGTAGCTAGAGCAGAGGCCCTACCTCCACAAACACTAAACTACTTACTTTACAGAAACCTTGTATATAGAATAAGAGACAAGAAAATCAAGGCCAAGAAATCTAAGCCAACAATTCAAGAACACACAGCAACAACCAAAGTCTAAAAATAGTGAAGAGGAAGAAGTGGTCTGGGAATTTAAAACAAAAGCAACAGAGCTAGAACCTTGTGATCTCCTTTCTTAGTCTACCATGTAGATTTCAGTTGAACATATTGGGAAAGTGTAGGTGAGAAGGACAAGAAACTGATTTTACGTGACCAAAGTGGCTGAAACTGATTTTCTCATCAGGAGCTAAAGAAAAGGCTGTGCTTGCATGGGGACAAAGCCAAGTAAGAAAGAGTCCAATTAAAGTTAAATGGTTTAAAAAAAGTATAAGCTCTGCATCAACTATTAGTTCTTCCGGGGGTAAAATGTTGTTGATAGGGATTGGGAACAGGATGGTGAATAAATTAAATTTAATGTAAATGTCTCAATTTAATAATCTCTGTTGACTTTGTAACCTAGTAAAAGTTCAGTATAATTTATTTCTACAAAAGTCTTATCTGAAGAAAAGGGCAGAGTCTATCCCCTGGATTCAGATATAATTCAGAATCTCCTGTAAAAAGTGGAGTTTAAATTGGCAATTCCAGATGTTCTAACCCTAATTTATAAGTTATATAATTTTCTTTAATATTTATAAAAAAGAATAGGGAAAAGGACACAGTAAATAATAGGAGAAACTTACAAATTGTTGATGTTATTGGGCCATAGATGTAGCAGGTTTCATATCGAGTCGCTAGAACATTAGTGCCAATCTTTGCAACTTTGGCCTGGAGAGAAAGCAAAATTAGACTGAATAATAGAATGCTATGCAAATCCCATTAATTACTGGGGTTTTAAAAAGTCAATTTGATTGGTTACTTGGCATTTGAAGATCAAAATAAGATAAAAGGCTAAATGAGAAATTTATTTTCAGTAATATGTTTTCATTGTAAGGATGCTTTTAAATGTGAAATCAATTATATACAGTATTGCTGTAACTCATTTTGTGTTTCTTCCCTTTCTCTTCTCTCATTCCTTTTTTTAAAAAAAAACATATGTTCTTCTTCCTCTGAGATTTTTTTTTTTTTTGGCTTCAGATAAGTCAGTTTCTCCAATTTCCCCCCATGTTTCTCGTTCCTTTGTCTTTGATAGGTCCCATATTGCCACAGGACTTGTCTGCTTATCTGACATTAGCATGCCACGGGCAGATAGGTGGTTGACTCCTCTTGAAAAGAGTTTTGTTCAATTAGGTTTTCTCATCCAAAGTGGCATTTTGTGATGTTTAATACATGTCCACATTTTATGTTTTGAGAATGACTGTCAGAATGAATTTTAATGGAATATAGTCACTAACATATTTGTACTCCAACTAAAGATTTGTTTTAGTCTAGTCTACATGTATAATGTATATAACCAAGGTATAATTTTTTCTCATCAATATAGTTGCTGTATAAGAACTCTTGTTTTACTCAGAGTGGTTTGTTGTATATATATGTGTATTTTTATCCATAATATCGTTTTCCTAAGAGTAAATTGAAATTGCATTGTTGAATCTTTGCATAAACTAATCAAACTCATGGGCTCAGATTCTCAGTTAGATTTTATAATAAATGACTCTTTGGGCCACATATTGCTTGTGTATTTTCTTTGTTGTATGTACAGAGATGGTTGTAATGACTAATTCAGATCTCTGCTCCAACTAAAATTAAATGTTGCTATGCTCAATACAATCGACTAAGGTCAAAATGAAAATTAGGACCTCTGAAAAAAATCTAATTTTATGAAGTGGTGTTTGAACAACAGCTTTTATTGAATGTGTTATATTTGCCACCTACCATGGGATCTGGGACACTGAACTTTATCTGCTTTATTTCTTTTCTTCCACAGCAATTCAAAATATTTATCCTTCTATCCATCCATTCACTGTCTCAATTCCTGTGATTCATTGAAACCCATATGTAGAGGTTTTTTTTTAAAGCTTACACGATCAGATCAGTTTTCACAGAAAGGAAAATGATGCTTAATTGATAAGTGTTTTGGAAATCAGCCTGTTCATACTGAGGAAGCCTCACAAACACTCAAAACATTCCTTCTTTGGGTAGTAGTATAATATCACTTCCAAGTTGATCAGGAGGATAAAAATACAATGGATCTCCTTAAATCTGGTGTCTTGGGGACAAGACTAGCAAACGACTTCGCTGTTCTATTAGGCTTTTGTTGTGTGTGGTTTTACAGTATTACCCATGGTAATGTCATACTCTACAAGGAGCTATGTAATAATAGAATCCTACTGGGGATGGCCTAGATATTTCTTCTTACTGGTTTTTTCCTTAGAATCACATGGAAAGATTTTATTATCTATATACTTTTATCAAATAAAAAATTAATATAAGGATCACGATTTTAATTCCATAGCAAACTTCATTGGTTCTTATTTTTTGGTATTAAAATGTGAAATTCCTTCAACATAACCCAAGTTAATGAGGAGTGGTGGTGTCAATGGGTAAACCACAGACTTTTCTACATACCAGGTCCTCGTGGTTGGGTGGCAGTTTTATTGTATATCCGTCGGGAAACAATAACATCTGGGCGTAGGAATGGAAGGTGATGTAAGCCTTGATTGATTGCAGGTGGCTTCGAATGAAGTCAGTAACAGCTTTTGTCTCTCTCTCGGATTCTGGTGCTGGGCCCCTATAGTTGTCCATACATGGATTACTGGTGTCAGGAAAAGCCGTAGAGAACATGGGTAGATGAGACCACAGTCTGCTCCCCATCAGGACAGCCCCTGCCTCTTCTGATGTGGATTCACAGAATGTTTTAAACATTTTGTCCACCTGGTTTTACAGGGCTGCCCAGTGTCTCCAGTGTCATGGTTACTGCAGACTAACTTTGTTTACACATGTCAGATTTTAATAGGACTTAACCCACTGGAATATCCTTAGCCTTATTTATTTCTCATTCCTTTCTTACAGGCACAGGTATAATACATCAGAAGCAGCCCAGGGCTTGGAGCCAGATAGAACCCAGTTCCAATTCAACCCCAGCTGTAACCTGCTGGGGACTGGTGTGAATTACCTTCTCTAGCTGGAGGTCCTTCAGCCTGCCTCAGCAGGAAGCTCCATTAGTGATAACTGCGGCTTATTGCGTATTCACTAGATCACATTCATAGCATTAGAAGCTGAGGTGATATTTACAACAAAATTAGATAAAGAGGAAATACATGAATTGGGTAGTGGTACTTTCTCCTTGAACATGTGCAATGACAAAGTCATGTTTGTGTGGGCGACTGCAGCACCTGAGGCAGCAGGCCCTGCTTACTATTTTGTGTCTACAGAAATTAATTGTTTTCACTTCCTTTACCCCGGATGTTTCTTCTCACTAAACATCTGAAGAACTACCTGTATGTAGGTTTTAACCATCGGTATTTCTCAACTTTTATTAGACTAGGAAGAGAAGGGACCTGAGGTCTCTCTTCACATTACGTAAATTTTTGTATAGGTTGTGCCTGATTTTTAGCGAACTAGATATATTAAGTAAGAGATGAGTTGATAAACTCCACCTTCCCCACTTCCTCCCACACAGCAAAACAGTCATGATACCTCAATAGCAGTGATGACTATCTTCCATTTTATAGATAAAAAATTAACCTTCATTCAGAGAATACCTATTTTTACTAAAATAAGTAGGTGGTTTAGTTAAATTCCGTGTCTGGATGCTCTTTATAGCAATTTTCCTTGAGACTAAGTCTGCTACTCACCGTTCCATGAAATATTAAAATTCCTGTTGAGGTCAGTGCCGATGCATTTGGAGTTTTGGTTCTTGGAACGATTTTTTCTCCACATGCGGTTCTGCCGGGTTGAGTGATGGAAGTGTTTACACAAGACCCATTTGCATTCTTCAATTCGATCACTTCAGATTCTCTCTCCAGGTGCCTACAGCTTTATTTGAAACCTAACCAGTTAACTTGGGGCCTTTTATTATTAAAAAAATTGTTTTCTTATAATTTGTGATATTTTCAGAAGCATGGTTTTTAATATCAATATTCTTAGGCCTTGATGAAATAATTCAGTTAGGCTTTTAAGACTGTTGATTAGTTCTCAGTATTAGAAAATGTAGAAAGTGATCAATGGTGTTTTGAAATTACTTATAATTTAAATTATAACTTCATTACAACTTTTACCATTTATAGATTCAGATATAGGTCAATTTTGACTGTTGGAATATAATTTTCAGAAAAGAACTTGATGTGATAGTATCTGTCTAAAAGTTCAGGATTAATTGTTTAGCAACAGCAGGACAATAAAAGATCCTGTTAAAAGACAAATAGATGTCTGTATCTCTCTTTTATTTTTTGATACAATAATTCCACCTTAAATTCTGCCCCCAATTGATGTAATACAATGACTCTTGCTTAGAAATTAATGTTTTCATAATGCCTGTAAATGACTTTTATTCTCAGTAGAATATGCTTTTGCCATATCATATAATTATACATTTCCTTTATAAATATTGCTTTATTTCATTTTACCACATTGCTAGCTTCAACAGCAAAAATTTCATATTATTCTAAGAGCACCTATGCAACCAGAAAACCACTCTTGACTTAGTCTGAAATTGAGATTTTAAAAAAGTTACTTTTCTGAAGTGTAATTAACCTAGTTATCCAAACCTTAAACTTCATGCATAACAATCAGTGTGTACTAAAGCCAGTAAGAAGTCTATCATCTAATGTAAATAAGACAGTACAGAGTAGTACCTTTGTCCATGACCAAATATATCCATCAACGTTGAACACAGGAAGAACATAAAAATTCATTCGATCCAAGAGTTTGGTCATAATTTTGTTTTTTCCATAAGTTTTGGTTGCCTGTAGGGGTAGGAAAAGAATTAAGCTATTAGTGTAAAGTATAGCTACGGTGTGGAAAGCAGTGGTTATAATAGTAATAACTACTATTCCTTGAGTAGTTTGCCCAGTGTCACATGATTTTAACATATTTTTCCTAAACTGCACAAAAGTAAATGACCCATATAGATTACTGAAAGAAGCAAACAAACAAAAAACTTCACCTATTCAGACTAATGACACTAATTGAAATGCACGTTCTTTAAAGGATCATTTAATTATTGAGAATTGTAGCATTTCAAATGCATCATGCAAGATACATTTTACAGGAAAAATGTAAGATACATCTTACAGGAGGGAGGCCAGGTGGAAAATTAGCAGTACAACTTATTTTAAATGAATTCTTTCCCTCACATCCTTTATGTAAATATAGATTGAGTCTGTAAGCACAGGAACATGGAAATATTGAAGAGGACTCATAAAATAGTTATATATAGAATTAAAGAAACATTTTTTTATTAATTAAAAACTTAAGAATTTAGAGATTGACCAATCAACTTTTTTCTCATATCTTACTGAAAAGTTTTTTAATTATTTGGACTTTCTGTGGCTGACTAAAATTTCTCTTCCCACTTTTGGGAAATCTCTTTGAGGTACATCTCTATTGGAGCTAAGATATTTCTGGTAGCCATGTGATGTGTATTCCTTTATGGGTTGAGGAAGGAGGACTCTTGGTCCTCTGCTGGGAGAGCTAAAACAACTGCAGGGATAAAGTCAGTCAATTCTACTGGCACATTCTTTCCTAGTGAAAATATCCATGCCTGGAAAACCGTTGTCATGCATATTCCATCAGTGTGTTATGTGCAAAAACTGACAGAGAAAGTTAAAAGATAGTGGGACTCCAGAATACAACAGCAATAGAGTGAGAGAAATAACCAACACAATAAACTATTATTTTTTAAAAAGTGAGTTATTTTTCACTTAGAAAGAAAATTTAAGTATGAAAATTTCAAGTACAAGTGTAACCAATTAAATATCCAAGCAGGAACTAAAGTTCAATGTTTTGAGCTCATTGAAGAAAAGTCAAATTTGTATGTTGTAATATGAAGGTGGTTTCAGATTTTCCATACTTGACTATAGAAAACCTTTCATATTACAGCCAAATAAAGTTTATTTTAGCTTCATAAACTCTCTGCTGGAGTTCAAGAAGTTTGAAGGAAGATGTCAATTTTGTAAAAACTGCAGTGATGAGTAAAATCCAGAGCATTTATTCCCTGACAGCACCAAATATGGGCTCTCCTCGTTGAGTGGAACTGTACTTGTTTGGAAAGGGGCGTCACCACTCAGTGAAGTGCTGGAGACTTGACATCAAAGGAGGACTGTGAGAGTTCTGATTCACTTACCTGGTAGACAAACCACTGGCAGAATGCTGGGGAGACCCATTCTCGTGCATGAATGCCACAGTCCATAAAAATAGCCTTTTTTCTTTCGTCCTTTTTTCCGATCTATTTAAAAATAAACTTGAGATATTATTTTGCACCAACTCACACATTGATTCCTTGTCATACAATAACTCATTCATATTCTCACAGCAATTATTTCCCCTGTCTATTGTTGAATGAGAACCGTGTATGCACATTTTGTTCTTGAGGAGGACCGTGGCACATATCATTAAATGTCTATACATAAGTCTTAATCTATTCCATTTATGTTTTTCAAAATTTTTTTCATAGTGTTAGAGCTACTTTTAGAGTTTTTTAAAAAAATCATTATCTATTTTTTAAAATTTTATTCCTAACGACCTATGTTTTGAGAAATAGATTATAAAGTCACCTCTGTTTCTGTCATTTCCTTCTGTTTTTCTGGTTTCAAAAACTGGGAATGTTTAGCCCGGAGTAGAGAAGATTCTGTGTTATGTTTGGAGTGGGGAGGAGGAATAGTACCAGATATTTGAAAGACTGATTTTGAAGAGAATTTAGATTTGTTTTAGGTGGTTGGAGACAGTGAATAGATGTGGGTTCAGGGTAAGGGTGGGCTTCCCAGTTATAAAGGGATGTACAAAAATCCAGTAGCAGCCGAAGGGCCATCATCAGCTCTGCTACAAAAGGGAATCCCCCGTCACTGTGGTGTTGAAAAGCCTTATGTGCTGTTCTGGGGTCCTATGAGTCTATGATGCTTAAATTTCTCCTCATGACATTCATTTATCAGTTTCACTGAATTTTAATGGGTGAAAAACAATTTTATACACCAGGGACATCACAAACTTTTGTAATAAAGTTGTGGGATGAGACATTTGTCTGTGTTTGTCCACTGTGTGATCTCTGACCAATGCTTATTAGACACTTTCTTGTTTCCACCAAAAACCACCTGTCACTTCTATTCTTGCATGGAGGTCTAGAGTTTAGATGCTCTTCAAAAGATAAGACTTCTTTTTTTGTTTCAAAATTAGCTCAGTTGTGTTACAAATTAACTTTTAAGTTTATGTTTTCAAACAATAATAAGAATCAGTGGTTCTTGAGTTATTTTTACCTTGAGAATGTATAGTGGATTATCGTCAACAGTAGATCCAATTTTAATACGAGAAACCATTTCAGGATGCTTGTTCACCATTTTTTCAGTCCAAGCCACAATCTTAAGAGCAAAGCCAATTTTGAGAATTAGAATAAGAGAAAACTAAATGAAAACAAATGCTGAGGGTCACTTTTTTAAAAAAATAGGCATTTTATACTGTACCTTGTCCCAGTTATTGTATTTTGCATAGCTGTGCCTACTGGGCATATCTTCTTTAACATCAAACTGTTTCTCGATCTCTTCTTGTAGATCATGAATCAGGATTCTGTTTGACAGGGGAATGATAAAATACACATTTTATCATGGGAAAGAAAAACACAGTTATCTTTCAATTGCAGAAACCTTCTCTTCCTTCTCCTCTATCTTTAATCACGTTTGCTCTTTTTCTTCATTATTCTCCTCTAGCTGTCTCCTTTAGACATGTCATGTGTCTCGCTTCTGATCTCCCCATTTATCTAGGACTTTGCTGTTAATATGATAGTCACTAGCCACCAGTGACTTTAGAGCATTCAAAATAGGGGTTGCCTGAAAAATAGAGATCGCTGTATGTGTAAAATATACACTGGATTTTGAAAACTTAGCAAAAAAATTATGTAAAATATCTCACTAATGAGTTTTATATTGATTCTATGTTGAAATAACAGTATTTTGGATATATTAGACTAGATACAATATATTGCTAAAATTAATTTTACCTGTTGCTTTTTACTCTTTTAATGTGGCTACTAGAATATTTAACATTACACACGTGTCTTGTATTATACTGCTGCAATACTCCTCATCCTTCCTGAAGCACACACACATTCACGTACACACAACACAGGCAACAATGGATATTTTATGTACAAATCTACAGACCATCCCTTATAATTTCACACTTCGAGAGCTGGGAGAAACTTCAATTACAGTAACAGTAATAACAATGGAAGCAGGTACTTAGCAGTGGCCTGCGGTCAAACATTCTTGGGTTTCAACCCCAGTATGGCTACTTGATACTTAATGTGATCTTGAGCAGTTTGATCATCTCTCTGAGTCTCAGTTTTCAGTTTTACAGTGGGACCAAATATACCAGCCAGGACTGAGGTGAGGACAAAATGAAGTGAAATATGGGAAGTTATTGGCATGCTTAGGCACCCAGTGAACCCAAGAAAAGTAGTGGAGTCACAGAGTTGACAACCACTGTACAGACTCAACACATCTCTAAACCAGGCTCTGACAGTATGTAGCTGCTTGACTCTCTGATTTCTTCAATTTCTTATGATAACGAGCTGTGACACTGCAGAGCTCCACACTACTTTGTTGGTTTCTCCTTACAGATGAACTGACTGATCTGAGTTCTGACGAGGAACACCATCATGGTATACTCCTAATTAGAGCTTATTTAGCGCATGGGACCAAGTACTGCTCATGAATATTGATTCCCATTAGCAGCACTGACAAGCACGTCATTATGTACATTATTATCTAACTAACTGTATGTTTTGCTTTTGACTTATGAATCTGGGATTTCTGAGAAAATAAATTTGTGATAACAATTTTGGAATCAGGTGGAGCATGTTGCACTAAAACTCAAAGGAAGTCTGAGGAGGTTTGAAATGATATTTTGGGTGGTCACTACAGACAATTAATTGCTTTAAGCCCTAAAGAGGGCATATGGCTTTTGCTTCACCTGCATTAACGAAAGAAGAGAAACCAGGCAAAAGAGAAATTTTATGGTCCCAGAGCTACACATCAATTTAGCTCTTGTAATAACAGCAGCAGCCAAAAAGAAAAAAAAAATTGCGTAAGCTGAAATACGACCTTTCCTCAAATGCAGCTGCGTGAGGACATCAGAATGGTGCCAGATTGTTGCTGATAGGGACTAGAAATTAAGCCTAAGGCTGGAAATTAAGAACTAGGGCCAGATGTTATTTTCATGAGACTTTCAGTAACCGGCAGCCAGGCTTAAGCAGATGAAACCAAATTACTTTCTCTCAAATATTATTTTAGTGGTCCAAGATTTGCCTAATTTGTTAAAAAAAATCCTTAAATATAGGTGAAGATAAATATCACTGGGAATTCAATAATGCAAATGGCTAATGTTTATTGAGGTTTTTTTTATATGCCAGGCACTCTGCTCAGCACTGTATTTGCATTTTATCACATCAAACTATTAACTGGGTACCATTATCACTCCCATTTTTATGGAGATTAGGTCGATTTCCAAAATTAACATGACTGGTAAAATACAAGAATTGGGATTCAAACCCACAGAAGTCTGACTTCAGTACCCCAGGTGTGAACCATTCTACAACAGTGTCTCCACCACGAGAGTGAAATCCGTGGGTATTGCCATCAGACCTGTACTCTTCTTAGTCCTCAGAGGCTTGTGCGAGGTTTGCCCAATCCACCAGCTGTCATGGAAGCCTGTCTCCCAAGGTCAGGCAGCAGGTAAGAGGTATAGAGAAGAGGCAAGATGAATACTCCTTCAAAAATTTCAAGGATCCCTCTCTCTCTTGCTTTTAGAGAGTAACAAAGAAGGACTGGAGAACTGTGGGCCAGTGTAGATGACTACCATAGGTTCTGGTGTGTGTGTGTGTGTGTGTGTGTGTGTGTGTGTGTGTGTGTGTGTGTGTGTGTGTGTGTGTGTGTGTGTGTGTGTGTGTGTGTGTGTGTGTGTGTGTGTGTGTGTGTGTGTGTGTGTGTGTGTGTATGTGCAGTGGCGAAGGATGTTTCGGGGTGGCAGAGTCAGTGTTAGGGAACCTTATAAACTGGTCTTGACTCTCCTGATGGCCACATTACAGCAGAATGGGGGCTATTCAGAAAGCATGTTTTCAGGTTTCCACAAGATCTGATTTGTAATTCCCTAATTGGGTTATCATGCATCAAATTCTGCACTTAGTGACTTGAATTTCCCAGTGTTCGAGGCATGCCACTGTGTTGGATAAAAAAACTTTAAGGCATTAATTTATTCATTAGGAGGGAAAGAGAGCATATGGGGATAGCCTCTAGTTATCCCCTGTTGCACTGTGTGTGTGTCTGGGGGGGAGGGTTTGTGTGTGTGCACACTCATGTGAGCATATATAAAAGTAACCTTCATTTACCAACATTAATAGAAGTAAAGGAACCAGGGAAAGAGTGACTTCATGGTCCCAGTTAATCTTCACGAAACCCTTGTGAAGTAGGTTCCATTATTATGTCCATTTTACAGATGAGGTAAATGAGGTTGAGAGAAGTTAATAAATTGTCAACATTAAATACCTACTGCATGGTTTGAATGGACTGGACCCAGACAGCCTTGCTCCAGAAGCCACTTTCATACCTATCACCACGACCAGTGTCATCAATATCTGCAGCAGGACTAACATACAAGTTATACTCTTGGGCAAGTAATACATAAAAATGTGGCACAGGAGGAAAAATGAATGGGATGACACACTAGAATGATTTGTTTGATTGAAACACTTATTTCATAGGACTGTGAGTATACTTGGAATATGAATTTGTGTCTGACTGAACATTATTAGGTAGTTAGACATTAATATGAAGCGTTGATTATCACCGTGTCAGTTTGGCATATATTTCTTTTGCATTTCCCATGTAGTCTTATGTGGATCTTAATAAGACTTTATGTAATTGTACCATTTGAGTTTTATTATTGTATTAATACTTATTTTCTGAATTACCTTTCATTAATGAGTTTTTATTTTCTAAGTTTAACTTTGATCAAAGAGAAGACAATGTTAAAGATTGACTATCTAAAATGCAAAAAAAAAAATTAGTAAAAACACAAGGGTATTTAACTGGTGAATCTAAATATGGCATCTGCCTTGAGGCTCAGCCCAATAGATGTGCTTTTCTTTTGACATTTGTTCCCAGTCTGTTTGGGTTTGTTAGTATATACAAGTTGTTTGTTTTTTGGACTTGTCCTTTAATGATTTTGTAAAAATGTAAATACAAAGGGAGCAGGCATGCTACTTTAAAATCAAATCTGGCTTAGTAATTTAATTTTCTGAAAATATAAAAAATATCACATGCAGTTGCCTTAAACTAAATAGTGGTTTATGTGCACTGTCTAATGAAGGGTGTCTAAGTAAATCATTGTGTCAAACCAGCCTCTTAATATGGTTTTATTCAGCCTGGTGCCTGGGTCCAACCAGATGTTTCTTTTCTCAGAATCCTCTTCTGTTACTGACTGGCACCAAGTAACATATAATTAATATGCAAATAAAATTATCTATTTAATTAGTACTCGGAGACAAGATTTTACATAGTTCTTGTCTGCACAGGCCACTTTACATATTTATATTTCTGAGGAAGGTAATATCTAATTATGTGGCTAATTTGGGCCAATTTCTAAAAATCATGTCTTAATTAGATAAAACTAATTTTTATAGGTAGTTTAACACTTTGGTTGTTGATATAGATAGTAAGAAACAATCTTGGCAAAAGACAAAATGAAAAAAATACTATCTATGGGAATCTGGATTTAGACCTCTAGTTGAGTCAGAATTGTTTTGGGACAGGAGAGGTCCAGAGGGTCAAAGAGGAGAAAGGGCTGATGTGCATTATTGACAAAATGGAAGGATGTTAGCCACCTGCCTAGGTGTCTTGCAGTGATTTACTCCGCTATTCATGCTCATGTCAAGCAGTTAGCTTTTTTGTCTATGTTACAGAGATATTAAAGAAAACATAATACTTTATTTTTTACCCTGCTGTCCTAGCCAAATTGCATAAAATTTGGCACAGCACTATTTTATTTTAGCTTGGGCTGCACACTTTGTAAGAATTAGTTGGTCATAAGAATCAATCGATATCAGGTCTGCATTAATGAAGTAAAGTGAGGAGTGTAACAACCAAAGCACACATTTGAGATGCTTGGCTATACAGTGAACCAAGAGGCAAAGTGACCAGGGGTTATGTAGAGTGGGATGATTGTTTTTTAGATGACAGAATCAAGACATCATTTGAACCTTAGCATAAGCAGATGGCTCATAATGTTTAGTTTCCTTCTCCTTTTTTTTTTTTCTTTTTTTGGCCCAATTTAAAAATACCTCCCTTGTAATGCTTACCTTTCATTTCAAGGTCCCAAAACTTTGAGTATCCATCACATTTGAATATTTGCATAGGACTTACTCATAGTGCATTTTATTTAGATCCAAGGCAGACTGGACAGATTGGGATTCCTTCCCACCAACTTGGAAATCCACGGTCATGTTAGCAGCTACATGGTGGATGGAATCTGGATACCAGAAGTCAAGCTGCAGATGTAAGTTCAGTCTTAGTCACCATCATTTATGTGTTCACCCAACACATACTTATTAAGAAATGACCATATGTTATACACCATGAGTGGAATTTGGGATTTAGCATGACTAAGGAATGGACCTTTTATTATGCTCATGAGATTTTTGCAAATATATTTAAAAACTGTTTATTATTAGGGAGTGTGAAAGAAACCATTTATTTGTATTGATCACTTTTCCAGGACATTGTATCTATCAATGCAAAAAAGGATGAACAGCTCTTTTTGTTAATCTGTTTGCTCCCACAATGTGTGGTTAAATGGGATTATTTCACAATTGATTTAGCCACAACATCTGGTTCTAATTGGGAACTTAGATTAAATGCTTGTCTCCCTTGCCCACCCTCCCTAACCCCCAAGTCAGACTTCAAAACCCGATATTCCTGTAAACTCTGGAATTCCTGGAAGGAATTTAACAACAGAAGGCATAGTCTCTTCACCCTGTCATTTTTCTAGCAATATGTCCTTGGACAAGTTACTAAGAATCCTTGACTACCAGACCTCTCTTCTGAAAAATGAGACTAGTGAAACTCCATGGGGGCATTGTGAAGATTGTGAAATGGGTCTGAGACATGCAGGCATTTTACACAGGCTGATTTTCTTTTCTTTTTCTACCCCTAGCTGAGAATTTCAGAAATGTGGTGTATAAGCCCAGAAGGATAACATTTAGGTTAAAACAACTTTAAGAAGATTCTGGTTCTTGTGGTTCTTCAAAATTATACTCAATTGTGAAACCAAATGAAGTACAAGTCCCCAACCTGGGAGATGTGAAGGAAATGCTCAATTTCCACCCATCACACCAAGCTCGTGGGTGTGTATAAGTCTGCCTGGTTGAATTCCTGTCTATCTTTAGGTCAATCAATTATGAGGCAATACGAGGCTGCTATGAACAAACCCATATGTCAAAAAGCTACAGCATAAGTTGGACATATGAGAGATGCAGTGTGACTTAAAGGCAAGTTAGGCAGGGTCATCTTATTATAACAGCAACTTCTTTGTTCTAGCAGGGTAATGCGGAGCAAGAGTTTAGAGCCTGGTGACATTTCATGATTATTTAAGCACCAGGCACAGAGTTGGGTGTGTGGCTGCAGAGGCTAATAAGGGACTTATGAGAAGCAAGAGGTTTCATGTGGGTGTCAGAGCCATATATGCATGTTTCCAACATGTTAACCCATGCCAGGGGAAGGAACAGGGTGTGCCAGGAGCACAAGGAGCAACCCAAATGGGCCATGAGAGTCAATGGACAGAGAAGACTTCCTGCTGGAGACACTGTCTGAGCTGGGTCTTGAATAAGTAGGACTTAGCCAGGTAAAGAGAGAAACACATTCCTCATGAGAAAAGGTATACAGGGCCAAGGTGGGTGAGTTTTTGGTGTTTATGGATCTTGAAGGGTGAGAAAGAAGGTGCGGGGCAGGAAACTTAGACTCTGGTGATTTGGCAGATCATGAAGGACTTTGCCACACCAGTGCCAACAGGAAATGCTTCTGTGGTGCTTATCACAGCCAGGCCTGCTTCTAAGTGCCACCCAAAGCTTATTTAGGCTTTTAACAACCTTAGGCAGTAGTGTGATTATTATCCCCTTTTTACAGAGGAGGAAATTGAAATCCAGAGAGGTTCAGTAACTGGACTAAAGCCACAGAGCTAGAGCAGAGCTGGGATTTGAGCCTCAGCATTTGGCTCTGAAGAACATACTGTTTCCATACTAGGTTGCCTCCCATATGAACTTTGGATGGAAGAATGTACCTGTCTAGTTTTAGAGACAGCAAGGAGGTTGCAGTACAGACTTAACTTTGTGAGAGGCAGGACTAAAACCCTGGGTGCTAGTTAAGGGACTGTTGAAATCGTCCCAGTAAGAGATAGAGTGGACACGAACATGGCAGTGGTATCAGAATGGAGAGAAAAGCATGGATTTGAGAAACATTCCAAATTAGAATAGTCAGGACTTTTGACTGATTTGATGTGGAGATAAGAGTGTGTGTGACTAGAATAAATCCCAGATTTGGTTCTGGTTTAAATCTGATGTGTAGTCTTGGTCATTCAATTTATTGTCTTTGAACTCCAGTTCTTCTGAAGTTGACTTATGAGCCAGCCATTGCAAATCTGTTGGAGAATTTGAAATGACGTATGTAAGGCGGCTGGCCCAATGTGCCTTGTGTAGAGGAGCAGCTGAATAAATGATAAAGTGACTGTCTTAGCCCTTTGGATTTCAAAGGAACGATCTAAGAGTCTCCTTTAAAACATCCCCTTCTTGGGAAGGACATTATCCTTAGTACTTTAACAAATTGTGCCACCCATGGAGATCAGGATGGGAGAGGGGAGAATGCATAGGGCAAGGCACCAGCAGAGAGCGCGAAGAGTCCTGCTAAAGGTGTCAAAAATGCCTACTTATTTTACAGTTTTACCTAGAAAAAGCTGTTGTTTGCAAAGCTTTTGGGAGGAAAAACAGAAGGGGTAGCTGGGAAAACAAAAACACACACAAAAACAAAGTATTGGCCATTAACTGAATCATCCAGGTAGCTCCTGCTGTTTCCCTTTTGTGGGCATTAAAAATAAAATAAAAAAGAAACAGCTTTTAGGGAACAGAAAGAAAGAAAAGATAACTATCCCCCTACATGATTTACCTCACTAGTTTTGGCCAAGTCCTTTATGATGTTTGCTTGTTTTTCATCTTGGGGCTTCACGCGGAACACCTTCTCCCTTTAAGAGTGCAAAAGATAAAAAATTTGAGCTGTAAAGAAACTTCCCTTTATCCTCCTCCCACAGAGACTGGAGCACAGGAGGAGAGATCTACCTGTCAAAGCAGACAGGAACCATCGCAAGGGTGGTTGCGATTAAACCCACGGGCAGGATGAACCTCATGGCTCTCGTCTGCCTACCTCCAGACGCTCTGCTGGTTTATGCCTCAGCCTTTATCTTGACGTAGCTGATTTCCTCTTAGGGTTTTGTTGGGCAAACTGATTCCTCCCCTTCTATGTTTTTTTCAGTTGGGGATGGAGGGAAAAACATTAGCACTAAATGCCTGTGCTACCCATCCACCTTTTACGATAGGGAATACCCATCTAACAGATAAAGGATGAGAGACAAATTACTTTAGCAAATGACCTGCCCAGGGTAACAGAGCATATGTTCACAGAGCTCGGGTTGGAATCCAGATCTGTTTGTTGTCAGACACGTACTCTACCACTCTGCTTGGATTGAATGATGGAAGGAATCAGTTTTTAAATTTGCTCTTGGAGCCTGAGATGAATTTGGGTCTCTGGCCCCAAAACCTTGGTGGATGGTCCGGAATAGTGTAAAATGTATTTTTGAAGGTAGATTGTAAGTTGTTAAATTAAAAACATTTAAATTACAAGGTACTTTGAATGTGCTAAAAGTGCTGTAAGTGCTATGGAAAACATTGACGTGAGTAACAAATGCTGGCAAGGGTGTGGAGAGAAGGGAACACTCCTACACTGTTGGTGGGACTGTAAATTAGTACAACCACTATGGAAAACAGTATAGAGGTTTCTCAGACAACTACAGATAGATCTTCCATATGGTCCAGCAATCCCTCTGCTGAGTATATATCCAGAGGAATGGAAATCATCATGTCAAAGGGATACCTGCACTCCTATGTTCATTGCAGCTCTATTTACAATAGTCAAGAAAAGGAACCAACCTAAATGTCCATCAATGGATAATTGGATAAGGAAACTGTGGTATATATACACCATGGAATACTACTCTGCCATAAAAAAAGAATGAAATCTCCCATTTCCAATAACATGGATGAGCCTGGAGAAACTTCTGTTGAGTGAAATAAGCAAAGCGCAGAGGGATAAACATTGCATGTGCTCACTCACAAGTGGAAGCTAAGAGAGAAAGGAAGGAAGGAAAGAAAGACCACAGTGGTGCGGTGATCTTACAGAGGGAGGGAACATTCCTAGAGCTGCAAAGCGGAGTTGGGCGGGGGACGGGGAGGGGGAAGATGGTTGGAGGACAACTGGGTGGGGACACGGAGTATAAAAGCAATTTCTGGTAATTTGCATCTCATGAATATTCATAATAAAAATCGTCGGGTAGATTTTACAACGGTAATACTTGTGCTGTATTTGCTCTATACCTGTCTTTGTAAAGGAGTAAACATTAAAGAGCTACAGCACCCATATTTCAACTCCTTTCCCTTCTCTTTTCTCTGTCCTCAGAGACAACTTCTATTCCTAAAGCAACTTGAGGACACTTGAGAGCAAGAAAATATGAATGCTATAATGTTTTTTCATTGGACACTGTCTTCAGAGTCTGGAATCTGTGGGTGCAAAATAACTGCTTTTTGAAAGTTGAATTAATAAAAGCCATCTGTAGACCATTTTAAACAGTCCCTGGGGGGATCTTTAGTTTTAAACCCAACTCAGTTAAATATGGATTATTTGGAGAATAACACCTTTACCCAGAATCATAGGTAACATAACAGTGTAAGTAAAATTATCTAATTTCCTTTTAAAAACTCCCTCTTCACATTGGCAAATATATAGATGGTCATATAAGAAACTTCTCAGAGTCATGGTTGTATATTTTTATTATCCAAATAATATTGTTGGGGAGAAGCCCCTGTTACATGAGGGTAGTTCCAAAAATTCATGAAAGGATTCTTGTTATATTTTAGTTCTGTTTTTCCATGAACCTTTTGAAGTACTCTCGTACGTACAGCAGCAGTAACTCCATTACTCTCCATCTGGTGGGTGTGTGATATAATTTAAGACTTTTTTTTCTCCCCCTGCCCCAACCCTGCAAGTAAGGAAGAGGAGGCTTCTACAAATGCCTTCATGTTCTCGGCACGGAGCGAGCTCATCAGCACTAGAACTCCCCAAATTCACGCTTGCTCCACTGCTTTAACATAAGGTGCTTTTGACCAGGGCACAGTGAAAAGGAAAGAGCTTGACTTTGGGTTGAGACAGACATAACCTCAGGTGGCTTCCAAGCACTAGCTACATCACCTTGAGCAGGCTGCCTAGTCATTCTGCATCTTGGTTTCATCATTTGTAAAATGGAGATGCTAATGCAATGCAACAAGTGGGCTAAATGAGACAGCATGTGTGAGGGACTCAGTACATGCATGTGCCCTCTGGGCAGCTGTTAAAGTTGTCAGGTTCTGTAAACAGAGACTCACAGTTGGGCACTGCCAGGCTGCAGAACTGATGAGTATCAGCTTATGTCATGTGATACACTGAAGTAAGTAGTGGCCGTGACCTTTAGTGATGGAACCTCTCTCTGTACTTGTTTTAATGCTTCAGGAACGTTTGTTTTTTAAGGTTATAGCTTTGCTTTTTGGAGTTTTATTTTCTGATTCTACAGTAGTAAGTGTTCATTGAAAATAATTTTGTTAAATACAGGAAAGTTGAAAGGAGAAAAATAGAAATTCCCCTTAAGTCTAGCTTTCTGATATATTTTCTTGAAATCTTTTCTGTGAAACTGATTCTAAAGCTGTGTAGAGAAGGCCTCTATGTCTGTGTTTTTGGTCAGGTAGGAAGGACATAAATTCTATTTTATTTGGATGTCTGGGTGAATGTTTTGAAGACCCTGGTATTTCTCATTTTAAGATTGTGATGATAAATAAAAGCACATCTTTGGCTTCTTAATATCAATTGCATATTGACAATTCTGTGTTTCTGGAGTGGGGTATAGGTGGGTGACGCATTTACAACCCACCCACTTCCTCCCAATCTAGTTAGCCTGTGAAGACAAGTGCAATAGATGGATTTCAAGAATGTTCTGGAGCTTTTTTTTCTCAGAATGGATGCTGTCTTTTGGCAGGCATGGTTCATTGCAACTTTTTATTACGCATCAAGATTTATAAAAGATCTTGGCATATGTATAGAGTAGCATGAGTAGTTGTTGGGCACCATATCATTTTAGGATTGACTATGTAAGACTGTATTTCATAGATTCAATTAATCTCTTTAAAAAGTAATTTAAAGTTGAATGTATCATATAATAATTTTCCATCTTTCTGGAGCTTTGCACTCCTAGGATTTTTGTAGTGGTGTATGTGTAGCCACAGCTTAAAAATATCACTTAATTTTTTTAGCTTTGCTCATCTATGTATTTTTCAAACATTATCACTATAAAAGAAAGATCCTGGAAAATGAAAGTTCTCTTGCCATTTAATAGAATCTTTCAAATAATTCTCCGTCTTCAAATCCAATGCAAAAAACTCTAGAATATGCTTATATATCTCATAAAGGATATGTTGAAAGAAAAATTTGTTGCTTGTAGTTGTAAATGTTGAATTCCTAGCATTAAAATAAAACTACTGTGCAAATGCTGCAGATAAATTTGTCTTCAAAGGTGGCCTTTCTGGACAAATGTGGGGTGTGTGATTCAGGCAGTTTCAGACCTAGTAGAGGGGGAGTGACTACCTGCTCTATTAAGATGTGCAAAGAGGCTCATCAAAACTCCATTTGACCATCAGATTAACTTTGTTGACCTATCATGGTTCTTTCTTCCCTTGCTTCTAGGCCTGAAATTCTCTCTTTGACAAATTCATGTAGGTTAGCTGGCCGAAGCAGATGTGGCATGTGATTCTAGGTATGGAGGAATTCCATAATCCACACTGGGAAACAAGTCTTGTTATTTTCTAGCCATACTATCTGACAAAGGAAAGATTCAGGGGGCCATTCCCGTGCTGTTGGTTAACTGCTGCTTAGGGAAGACAAGAGCCTGGAGCTGAAGGGAGGGCTCAGAGCCTGTCCTGGGCTGTCAGGGTGGGAGTAGGTTAAAGGAGGGGGGAGGAGAGGTGCTCTCACAGTCCAAGGGCTCCTGAGCAGGCAGGGCTAGGTGGGGACTCTGAGCAGTCTCTGCTTACCCAGGCAGGAGGGCACCAGGCACTTCTGCATTGGGAAGGACTAAGGCAGACTTTGCTCTTTCTGTTTTCTTTGGTTTAGCTCAAGCAAGTGGAACTCCTAGCCAGCTTGCTGTTAACTTTCAGTAGGCAGGAGTAACAGTTAAAAATGTCTCAGGGGCAGGAAATCTCAGATTTCAAACAAGAATATTTGCATATTTGCTTTCCTATTCCATATTCTTCCTCTTAAAAATTCCTTGGAATTTTAGAGAAGCCCACATATATTCCTAATTTCTATTTTAAAGCTCTCAATTTAGGGATTTTGAAAAGTTATTTGAGGTTTGCCCACATGAGTTCTAAACTTTGGGCCTCAGCATCTCTTGGTTAGGGGTTGGTCTTACCTGCCAGAGGCGGGCTAAGAACAAATCCTGTGGAACAGAAGTTGGATATACACTTCTAGCAAGATACCTTCACTTAGGTAACTATGGCTGAGTTAGCCCTCTATTTGCAACTTGAATGTCACATAGAGTGGGAAAGATAATTTAGCTAAATTGCATCTATTATTTTTATTACCTTCAATACCACTGAAGAATTCATAGAAATTTCTTTTTTGCACTTGAGGGTCTCGTTTTTTCCCCCTCTCTCTGTCTATTTAAATAATCTAATACTAAATTATTTTGAAGATGATTGCTTGACGAATTGTAGTAGCTGCACTGCTACCATCTAGTGGACAAGTAGTGCAATTAATCATTCTTTGGCTTGATAACTTTCAAACAGTATGTTGTGACTTCAAAGGATTTTTTTTAAAAAATAGAACACTGTTGTAGATATTTTAAGACATTGTGTTCAATACAGAATCCTATTTTTCTTGAATCCACATAGAAAATGTTTTAATATTTTGTTCTATGATTTTAAAGTAAGAGAAGCCCCTAAAGTGTAACCTAACTCCATATTCTATTTTAAAATCTGAACTTCACACAATACTTTTTAACATTTGTACATTCAGTTCTAATTCTAGAAAACTTCATGAGTGTGATGTACAAGTGATGGAGTAATTTTTGCCTCTTTCGTACTTGGACTAACTGGTCCAGCCAGGACTTCTGGTACCCTTTTGTCTCACTTCTAATCTACTTCCCACATCCTAGCCTAGTTGGTGTTTAAAAAAGACTCTGATCATGTCATTTGCAATATAATATCTTCCATGACTTCCCATTGTTCTTAGACCAATGTCCCATATCCTTAGCATGACCTCTGAACTCTGCCTGATATTGTCCACGCCTCCCCGCTCAGCTCCTACACGCGCCGTCTTCCCTCAACCCTCTAAGGCCCACCCTCACTGGCTTTTTTCTTATGCCTCCTGAACAGTCGTGGGCACGGAAGGGATGCTGTCTTTGTTTAGCTAATTGTGACTCATTTCTCAGGTTACAGCACTTCCTGAGAGAGCCTTTCCTACGTCAGGTGTGTATACTGTTATATGTTCTTTTTGTGAAGTCTGTCCAGCACTTATTTGCTTCATGTAAATGAAAACACTAATTATTAAATATTTAATTAATTGGTTAATTATTTGTTTAATGTCTGTCTTCCTGGATGGCCCATCTGCCCATGCAGGGCAGGAGCACTATCTTTCTTTTACATTGTTCTGCCTTCTACTGCTTAGCAAAGTGCTTGGCACGAGTAGGCAGCTGATAACATAACTTGAATGAGGTGAAATGGCAACTAGACCAAGATGGAGTCTTTTCATCTATGCCAGGTTTTACAATCCTAAATTTCCCTTTATATTTCTTCTTACAAACTTCCCACTATAGCCTGCACATCTCCGCGCCCTGCTGGTGTTGGCCAGCACCCCAAGGCCTTTAACTCCTATGTGGCGGACCCCATCATTACCTGCACAAGGCTTGCATTGTCAGTTGTTCACACCATTTTCCCCCAAAGAAGTAGACAATCTGTCAGCTTTTCCAATTATAAGGATTCACTTTTATTATGATCAATATTGAAAGGCACAAGGAGTTTATTTAACAGATTCAGAAGCTTAAAAGAAAGATTGGGATCTGTAAAACATCCAGGCAAACAAAAATAAGAATTCAGAACAGAAAAGAAATGAAAAGTGAGCATTTTGAAATAAGGCTCGCAGCATTTCTCACTAGTAGAGATGTTCCAGGACATAGTTGGTAATGTACTTGATTGCAAGCAACGTCTCCTCACAGGTTGCCTTGATCTGGGATTCTGGGAGGAGAAAGCCGTAATTGCCTGTATCCCGGAGCTCAAAGGTGAAGGAATATTTGATTCCTTGGTCGTAAGCCCAGTCGTCAGAGCCTCCAGCAGCAGGATCTGAAATGTCCAAATAACAGAAAAAAAAAAAAAAAATCCTTAAATCTAGGAAGGAGATTAAAAAAATCACGTTTCCTTTTATGATTACAAATGTTTCATATTTCATGAAAATAATATGGGTAGGGCAATTTTGTAGTAAACTGGATCATAAAGAATATAGGGGTTGTTTTAAAAAAATTAGTCCAGTCTTACCTCTAAACATATTTTGCACAAGTACATGTTTAATACCCCAGAAAGTATGTAATTTGTAATGTAAAATTTATAGTGTGCTTGTATGCTTTGATAAGCTACACTATATAGTGTATAATTTGCTTAAAAATATATATACAATATCTGGGAGAAAATGTGTATCTCCCAGGAAAATAAGGAAAGCTGCACGATGAATGGTTAGAGGTGAGGACTCCAAACCCTGCTGAGACTATGCTGAATGATGAAATTGGAGCAGCTCGAGGGCAGGGTGGTGCCTTCCTTTTTGTATCTTCAGGGTATAGCAAAGGGCCTGGCACAGATCAGGCATTCATTCAGTTACTAATTCATTTAATAACAACTATGCTGTCACTAACACATGAAATATGTGCTCATTCATTCATTTGTTCATTCATTTATTTCTGCATTTATCTATTTATTCAGCCAACAGTTGTACAGCTCCCACTGAACAGCATGCCATGGGTTCAACTCTGGAGATGCCAGGACAAAGGAGAGACGTTCTCTGCCCTCCTAGGGCTTGCAGTACAATGAAAAAAGAACTTCATTGAACTAGTCTGAATAAAACATTCAGGAAGTCTGCAATACATAAATAGGTGGGTTATTTCAACTAGAACCCTCTCGAGAAGATAATATGCCCCATCTGATTCAGAGCAGTTTAAAACAAGGATGAGATACAGAAAATTGTATTCTACATAAAGCTTTTTTAAAAAAACCAACTACACAGGATTGTAGCCCTCCCAACTGATTGAAGGCTCCTTGATGACAGTACTGGGTTTTTTTTCGTGTGTGTATTTCTATTCCTTTCAGACCTCAGGCAGAAAGAAATCATTTGAAGGCAATGGAAAATATAAGTAGAAATTGAAAAATGGCGCCAGTGGAGAGTGTCTTCACAGAGAAATCTGAACTCTGCAGCGTCCGTGGCTCTGGGGTCCAGCTCCTACCACCTCTTACTGTATGTCCCTTGCCACCTGCTTGCACACACTGAGGGACTAGTCAGAGAAACTGACATCTACCCCTCACAGGTGGCTTGTGCCTCACGTAGCCCTTGTACTTGCAGTCTGTCTAGCCAGGAAAACACTTCTTATGCTTTCTTCCAGCACGGTCCTCCCAGATTAAGCTTCTGTGTCATCACCTTCAGAAGTTATCCCTTCTACTGTGGCTGGTCATTGGGCGTGTTCTTTTCTTGTATATCCTAAAGACACAGTGCTTAGCAGCCGCATCACAATGACTGTTTACTTTTCTTGCTTCCCTGCTATGGGTTCTCTGAAGACTGCTCCGGTCTCCCTACTTCCCTTTCTCTTTCCTCTTCGCTGCTGTCCGTCCTTCCTTTCTGTTTCTCTTAGCACCTAGTGAGGGTCTGGCACACAGTAGATGCTCAGTAGATGCTTACAGAGAGCAAACATTTCTGTGGGTTGAAAAGAATATGTTCTCTCTTTTTTTATGAACAGAAAACTGATCACCTAATCCATAAAAAATTTACTGGGAGGCAAAAGCTGGAGGCTTTAAACAATCAGAAAAGAAAGGCTCTGGGAACCATCTGCTGGCTCTTCAGGCACTTAGTTTCTTTTAGGCCTGGTTCTGAAGCCAAGACTCACAGATTGTCGTAGCTCCTGGGCCGTACGTGTACTCGGTGCCGTACAGTGAGGCCAGTTCTTCCGCAGCAGCTTTAGCCAGGGCGCTCTGCAAAAGAACCAGCAGTAAGGAAGGAAGCAAATAAAAGCACACACTGCCAAACAAATGAACAAACAAGTACCTTGTGCATTATTTTTAAGACATTGAAGATGTTTATGTCACAATTTGGGTTAGCATTTTCTACTCAGCGCCTATTTCAATTTTTCCAGCTAGCTTAGTCATATAATCCAAGTAATTCTTGTGAGAAGATATCTTCCCTGATGTCCTCCCCAAGCACTCACTCTGACCTTCTATATCATCTCTGGAGCCTATCAAAGAAAAGCAGGAGGCAAGAGGTCTTTATGGTTATGCAAAGAGGTTGTTACCCATTACAGGCAAACGAACAAAAATCAAACACACACACACAACCCAAACAAAACAAAACAAAAACTACTTCGCAATGTGGCAGGTTAAAAAGCCAAGACTGAGTCATGATAGGATTATGTGAGTTAGGACAAGAGAGTTAGAAACTGCTCGTGTGAATGATTGAATAGTCAGTGCAACATTCAGTGCCAGCATGGAAATGCTTAGAAATTGGCAGTTCTGAGGATCAGTGGTAGTTCCAGCTTGGAAGACTTTCAGACTGAAAAATTAGAGAACATTCATTCTATTTCAAACTGCAGAGCGTTTGAATTACAGAGTAAAAAAAAAAAGTAGTATTAACTTTTGTGCCTTCCTTTTTCTTAGAAAAAGCATCACCTGCTCATAAGAACCATTGCTTTCTAGCCCTCTGCACCCCATTCCTGGAGGAGAAGAGCTCTCACACCCAGAAACTCTGCCCTGTAAAACTGCACTGACATAGTGCCTCTTTAAGTGAAGCACTTGAACAGCAAGGCCTGACTTGGCTGTCTGGGGAATACAGATTTGAAGAACTGATTGTTTACTATGGGAGAATTAGCCATAATTCATTCTGGTTATGAAACTAGCTATATCTCATACTTTGGCGTCGTAATTACTTCCTGTACATACGCCTGGAAAACTGAGAGGCTGGTGACAAAATCATAATAATGTGATTTTTACAAAGTAGGAACTTTCTTCAGTCCTTATTCTAATATTAAAACCAATTTAGTAGAGTCTTATGTCAAATTGATGAGGCATGGCTATAAGACTTCAAGGATTCCAGCTCCCAAAGTGTTTATACTTCATCAGCTGATTGGTAAATTAGAAAATTTAAGAAGAATTATAAAATTTAAATCATGGTTTTCTGTTCTGGTCCACTGAAATGATGCAATCAGCTTCCTGGAACTAAGTTATTATTCACAGAGTTTTGGGTCGGAAACGTGAAAATTTTGGGATTCTGGTTCCCTATTTCCAAACTGATGAACTAAGACATGCTTTCTCTTACTGCATGGAATCTTTACTGTGGTGACCTGAAGGTATTGCTCCTGTTGTTTTATCTTATTGTAACCAAGACAGCAGACTTAGGTCTCGTGGCTCTTTGGTGTAGACCGTCTACCTGTTGCCAACTGAAGTCAGAACAATCCACAAACACTACACAGTGCTCAGAGTGGATTGAAGACCATCTTTAGAGATGTGAACATGGTGAAAGCCACAACCAACCAAACACCAAGGTGTCTTTTCTACTGTTCTACAATTTCTTCACCTTGCCGTTCATCAGAGGAAGTCTCTAGTTAGTTATTTTCTGTGAGACAGAGCCTCTGACTCTAAAGAACTCTTGCTCCTCCCCTAGCTACCTTCCTCAGCCTTTACTTCTGGTCTACCTTTTTTTTTTTCTTCTCTTTAAGCCTTGAATTATTATTATTTTTAGTTAGTAGAAACATGATTCTTCAGGATTAGTTCCAAACGTGAAAAGTTATGAGGTCTCGAGAAGACCATGTGGTCATTGTCATTATCTATTGAACTGTGTGTCGACTGTCCCTCAAGTCTCAGCATGTTTACTGGTGTAATGGAATAACTGAGCTTTCAGATAAGACTGAAGGGGCCTACTCGTGACCTGTGTCTCTTTTGACTTCTGAACTTATCCACTTAGTCATGACGACCATTAGGGCCACATGAAATTTTCAGTTTGCCTTTCTTCCAACCATGCTCCGGGTGTGTGAAGTGACGTCCAAGTGCTTTCCGGGCCTTCCCAGGCATCTTTTGGAAACAGTCACTCTGTCTTTGATGCTGAAGCAATATCTAAGATTGATGTTAGCTTAAAAAGGCTGTTATTTTGTTCCTGTCCCTGCTGCACACTGAAGGAACATCTAGTCTGTGCCCGTGTCCTCAGTTGCTCTCATCTTGAGCTATATCTCATCTCTCATCTTCTGAGGGTCATCTCTTCACCACATCTGCAATGGCTCTGTCACCTTCTGTTGAAGTCCAACCTCCTCTTTTGACAAAACAAATCATTGTGAACTAGTCCCAGCCTTCTCTCTCAGGCCATGTCATCTGTGCATCCCCATGTTCCTTCTGAGGCAGGTGTTCCTGGACTGCTTCCTGGGACCCTTTCCTGCCTCTCCTTACTTCCATGGCCTTGAGTACCCTGCCTTCACTGGAATCCTTTTGCTGTCTTTGCTCATATGAAGAATTGCTATTGTTCTTCCAGACTCAGTTTTAGAAGCTGTCTCTAACTAACTTTAGAAGCTGTCTCTAGCTATCTCTAACTGAGTCCTGCTCCTTTGTGGGGCCTCACACCTCTGTCAAAGTTCCTGTCACTCTGTGCTAGAATCAGTTGTTTTGCATCTGTTTTCACCCAGGTGAGCTCCTTGAAGGAAGGGATTCTTGGCTATTCATTTGTACCCATAGTGGACTGCACAGCACTTAGCACAGGGTTGGTTGACAGAGTCCTATGAGAGGGCTTAGGGGCATTACAAATGGGCAAGGTTTGGATAGGGGTGCAGAGTGCTGAGCTCTGCAAAGGCAGAACCCACTTGTGTGGAGATTGGGGTTGTTTGTGGGGAGAACTATGGTACCATGTGGTGACGGTGGATGGGTTGCCAAATTTCAACATTAACGTCTTCTGTGCACTTTACTTATTTCTCTCAATTAAAAAAAAAATCTGTGGACCCTTTTTCTTAGCCTCTCCAAGGCCAGGAGACAGAAAAGTCAGAACAGACATTAATCAACTAAAATATCATATTTCAAATTCCAATTATCTTCACAAAAATCCCTGGAATCAGTGTGGGTTTCTTCTTTTGAAGAGTTCAAATAATTTCACAAATGTTACTCATTTATCTTCCCAACATTATCTGTCCACATTTCATCGACACAGAATTTTCTAGCAGAGTGGAATGCCGTGTGTGGGTCAGCACACTCAGAGGGAATGTTCCAACCAAGCTGGATGACTGACCCCTGCCAGGAATGATAGAGAGGATGGTGATTCTTGCATTTGCTAAAACGTTAGAATGGTAACTCCTTTCCCTGATTGTTTCTGTAAAAAGGGACTAAGGCAGATGACAGAAGACCCAAGAAGCAACAACACAGCAGAGAGCATGGTCCACATCTTAAGACTCCAATTAATGACACTTTCTATACAACCTGCCATTTGAGGGACATTTTACATCCTTGCTCAATGGTTTCAAAATAAGAACTAACATGTACGTAATACCTTAGACTTTACAAAGAGCTCTTGATAAGAGCTAGGTATTTTTATCCCCATTTTACAGATAAAAGAACTGAAACTCAGGATAAAATAACTTGTCCAGGGGCACACAGACCCATAAGTGGCTGACTCGAGCTAGGTTCTGCTTTCAGCAAATCTTGTACTCTTTTTCACCTCTCCTTGTGGCCTTCAAATACTTCAAAAGAAGTGTTGCTGGAGCTGGTTTTACCAGTTGTAAAGAAGAGAAGGAAGCTAAATATAGATCAGCCTCGGCGAAAACCTTGCTTTCAGTCAAGGCCAAACATGGCCACTCTTTGTTAATCCTTAGATGTGAATTCCCTACCCCATCTCATGCATGTTCTCTTTTGTCATCTGTTTCCTTAAAAGACATTGTGGTCCTAGAGCAAAAGACAGAGGGCATCTAACATGTCACATCTAACTCAAAGCCCAAATAGTGTAATGTTCTTCTGGGCTCTGGGCTCCGGGGGCCTGGTGAGTAAGGAGAGGGTGTTCTTTTCCATTCATTTGTGTTCCCAGGTCACATGTGATAAAGAAATCCCTGTCTCATGATGGTGCACGCAGTCCTCGTCCCAACCTCCATGTGCACAGCCAGCAGCATGGCAGGGGCTGCCTCCTCCGATCGTGCAGTGTCCATTATTACAGCAGAAAAAAGCCCCAAACTGACCATGAGATATAAAACAACTCAAAAGAAATTTTCTTTAGAACTTTGTTTCTAATTTGAAGTCCTGAGTTTAACTGTCCCTGTGGGTGAATACATGTGATAACGGAAGCATCAAAATGATCTTTAGCTGTGGTTTCCTTCCTCCTGTCCTGTGATAATGTGTAACTTATACCAAGGGACCAATGAGAAATTTAACTTTTATAATTTTGGTGCAAAAGGAGAAGCCCTTAAGGTCTACAAGCAGGCACTGAGGAGAAAGCATTTGAAAAAGCAAATATATTTCAAGAAGAAGGAGGCCCTGAGATTAGAGAAGGCAAAAGAGTTAGGGAAAAGCTTGGCTTAGGAGGGCCGGGCCAGCCTGTCTGTGGAGCGCGTGGGAGTGCACTCGCTGAGGTAAACTAATGTTTTTCTTTGGCTGATCTGCATACATATTTTTAAGCTCTTTAAAATTTAAGGGAAATGTGAAGCATGAGTCAACTAAAGTTGTAAACTCCAGAGAATTTTTCTTTTGTTTCTGGTAGAAGTGGTGTTTTTCCCACATAAATATTAATGATAAATACTGTATAATGGGGATGTACAGTGTCTTGCACGTGAGATTTGCAGAACATTGTGAACTATTTCTGAAGAGGGTATAAAATTCTGTGAAAGCCGAGAGCCTTTGGCCAGGAATGTGACTCTCTTCTTATCTTGGTTTAAACCTTGGTACTCTTGACGCTTTGGCCTGGATAATTCTTTGTCGTGGGGGTGCTGACCTGTGCATTTTTGGATGTTTATCAGCACCCCCTGGCTTCTACCTGCTGGTGCCAGTAGAATCCCCAGAGTCATGATGACTGAAAATGTCTCTCAGACTTTGCCAAATGTCCTCTGGGGGTGGGTGGGGAGGGGCAAAATTAATGTAAAGTCAGATAAAGGATATGGTAAATGAGAGTTTATTTTAGGGAAAAAATTAAAAAAGAAGGTAGTTGGTTTTAAAGGTGCTCTGAATGCCTGTTCCTCTGCAGATGATATTACAAGTGTCTCCTAAACATCTCTGCTAGGTCCATCTTACTAACATATCACTTTACCAATAGGGTTGCCAGATTTCGCAAAAAACAAAATGCCCAGTTAAATTTAAACTTTGGACAAACAATGCTTTTTCAGAATAAGTCTATCCCATGAAATATTCATGACATACTAACAGTAAAAATTTTTATGGTTTATCTGAAATACAAATTAAACTGTGAGTCCTGTACTGGACCCGGCAATCCCATTTACCTGGGTACTGGCTCCAGGGCCTGCTGTGACACAGGATTCTTTCTGACATGCAAGTCCCTCCATAATCTGGTCGTCTTATTGATCAAACCTCACACTCACTCTTCCCTGACAAGAATGCTCAGAACCGGCTGATCTGCTCTACTCCTGTCCTCAGCTCCATGTGGTAGTCTCACCATTGCACGTTTGTTGACTCTTTTCTCTGCCGAAAAAACACCCTCTTCCTTCACCTGCCACTCAATCCCCGCCCACAGTCGAGGCTCAGAACACCCGCATCTCCTCCTCCTGAGCTCACTGGATAGCTGTAGCTTCAGCTACTCTGCCATTTCCCTTCTCTGAATCTCTACTACTGCCGGTAACTGTAAACTTCCAGTTCTGTACTTTCCTTGTGTCATTTCTGGTATCGAAGACTTACCATTTCAATAAGATCTCAAGTTCTCAGTGGCAGGAACCATGGTTTTTAATGAGCACTTAATAGGTGCTCAGTGAAATTCCTGACGATTGCCCGATAAGCCAGGGACTGACCAGGCCCAGCAGGACAAGTTTATCAGGCGAACAAGTCACTTAAAGTATATAGTGATAAATTGGCAACCAGTTTCTTTAATCAAAGAAACTCTGCTGTTGTCATTTAAAATGTTTTGTCTTTTAAGAGAGATTATAAATTCTCAGAAAAATCCTAAAGCAAATGTTTTGTACCCTTTGATGCTGGTAGCCTGCCTAGCAGCGGGCTGTGGTCTCGCTGCTCTTGTAATCAGGCAGGGACTTGGTAACAGCTGTGATGGGTGTGCACATGGCCCTGCAATTGTCTAGCTCCTAATCACAATATTTCTTCCTCTGATTTTTATGTTTATCTCTAATGATGGTCTTGCTTTATGCTCACATGCTTGGGTGGAGCGATCGACTTCTATCTTGGTGGCTCATTAACTAAAACTTTAATTAAGAGGTAGTGAGAGCGATGGACTGGAAGGTGGTAGACTTTAGAAGTGGATTTCTATCTTTTGATTATGTTCAATACTTTTTCAGAAAGACTGTCAACCAGAAGAATCTTGTTACCGTCGTCTTTCTCCTGAGTTAATGAATATATACCCATATATACCTGTCAAAAGAATGGGCCAGAATCATAAAGACTGGGTCCCGAGAAGGCAGTATGAAGGCTATTATGATCCTATTGATCAAACCTCAAAGACTTTTTCTGATGAAAGTTCTTCTGCAAATCAACTACGTGGGGTACCATCATAGAATGTGGCCACATAAATATGTGTGTCTCTCTTTGGAAATTGGTGCAACCTAGAAAATTCTTCAGGAGTCTTTACCTCTAGACCCAGGTCTACCCCTACAACTAGTGTTGGCTTAGCTAAGCCTTTAAGGTCTCAGCTGAAAAATGAGAAACGGAACCAGAAAATTTCTCAGATTTTTCCAGCTATAAAACTCAATGCTTCTATTGCAGAGTGGTAGAGACTCATGCCCTGGACTGACACCTTTGTCTAGTACACTTGCTTTCCATGTGGTCAATCTGGGGAGTGGGACAAGATGCTTTGTTGGCTGGATATTCTTCTGGCTTCTTGCTCTTCCCTTCAAAGTGGGGTTATTATTATCCATAGTGCCAGGTAGGTGTCTTTGAGGGTGAAGGGGAATCAAAGATAGGGAGCTGCTTCATGCCCAGTATGGCTATGTTGGGAGCCTTTTCCATATGCCTCCCGGTTTTTATTTCCTCTGACACTAAAGAGGTCACACAATTCAATATTTCATTATCCTTAAAAACTTTGGAAATGTAAATACATTCTTTTTCTGAGCCTTAATACTTCCTTGAAGATAATGGTAGCTTTATATTGAAGAAGTCTGTGCTGAGGAACTGGACAGTTTATGAAGCCATTGGAGGCTCATAGTGCACTTAGTTCTTTCTTTACATAATGCAGTATGCGTAAAAGCACTTTGCAAACTGGAAGGCATTGTGTGTGTGAGATACTTTTATTATTCCTACCCGTTTTTTTTTTTTTTTTTTTTTTTGTCTTTTTCGTGAGCGGCACTCAGCCAGTGAGTGCACCGGTCAGTCCTATATAGGATCCGAACCCGCTGCGGGAGCGTCGCCGCGCTGCCAGCGCAGCACTCTACCAAGTGTGCCACGGGCTCGGCCCACTTTTATTATTCCTTGTGCTTTTTACCGCTCTTTTGAAGATATATTTTCTGGGAGCCTTCTTTTGTAATCCACATAATTACTTTTTCTATTCTTTTACTTCATTGATCTTTTGCATTCCCATCTCCGCCTTTCTTTCCTCTGAAGGTTGTCCTATGATATGAGCACTTATCAGGCAATCTACATGTAAGATCTTCCAGAAATAAAGTCACATAAATTTTTATTATGACTCAGATATCAAAGGATTGCTTCTTACAGTATGTCCTAAATTTGGGCTGATAAGCCAATTTAAGTACAAAATAATTTCTTTGAATCTAGAGTCTTATCCTCCTCAAAGCATTTTTTTTTTGCTACAAATATAATCTTAGAAGTTTTATAAGTATAAAGAGAAGTAAAAATATATACAAATGACTAGGCAGAATTCTGTATGACAAAATCTTCATTGTATCCCTGTAAGAAAATTTTGAGTTGTCTATAATGTGGTATGATACCAAGAATTCATCTTCTGAATCTTTTACTACTTTTGTTTTCTGCAGCAGAGCCACATCTCTCCATCCAAGGATTAATACGGAAGTATTAGAGTTGGATGGAAAATTCATCTTTCTGAATCATCTTAATTTTTTCCCTTGAAATCCCCATTACAAATAAACACTGTGAAAATGCCAATATTTTTATTTTTGAGGGACTCAAATTCCTTTTTGGCTATACATATGTTTGTAATTACATTATAGTTATGAACTTGTTCTAGTTCTTTGGAAATAAGTGAATTGGAATTATGCACAATAAGAAAAAAGATAAAAGAAACTCTAGTTACGCAAACAATTTCTCAAAAGTTGCTTTGGGGTGCCAAAGTAAATTCAGATAACGAATGAATCAAGTAATCAAATAACATTCACCTTAAGTAACATGTCACTTTCTGGTGGCATTTAAATATTTCTTTTAACATATTAGGTAAAAGTTTAATTATAGAAAAAATGGTTGGAAATTACTTTTAAGTCAATGAGTGTGATATAAGTCTAATTAAGCTTTGCATTTTAGTCACCTATCTTACTATGGTCTGTGAAGGATGAGAGGTGGCATGATTTTTTCCTTGAACTTTTTTATTTTTGTGAGCATAAAAATAAACCTCCAAGATAAGATTATTTTCTGGCTTGTGCTTTTTTTCTTTTGAGAATAGATTATGTTTATTTAACTTTGATAGAATTCTTTTTATTCCACCTCTTTGTTAATTAGAAATTAAAAGCGATTTTGTAGGAGAGGATTTTGAGCAACATTTCTTTCTCTATTACTTCTCTTTCTTTGGTTTTAAATGAAGAATCAATTCTTAGGGAAGAGTCTCTATCAGTGCTGGAACATTTTCACAGTGCTTGGGGCACATGCGAATTGGCTCACTAAACTTGCTAACTCTGAGTCTTAGGTCTTTTCCTGGATAAAATTCCCATAGGAGGTAGCAAAAATTATGCATGAGATTCCAAAAGTAGGACTTCCTCAATTTTTTTTTTACAGGATAATTTGAACACTTTTAGCATAGCCCAGATACTAGGTTATTACTGTCTGCAGCCAGTGGTGACGAAGCCATCCCATCTCTGAAAAAGCTTAAACTTCTTCCCCACATAAGAAAAGGTATTCAAGCTTTGTGATGCAGCTCAACTCCAAAGAGCTCTTTCACTTTTTCCCTTAGTGTTAGTCTTTTAGTATTTACGACTAAGACCAGTTGATATTGAGTGAACTGAATATATCAGCTAGTGTGTTTTACAATTTTAGTTTTGGTATTTTGATAATTAACTCAGTAGTGTTCATTATGACTTTGACTTCTTCTTTTGATGTGGTACAATCAGAATATATTCATGTGACTTAAGCAAACCACATACCCCCACCCCCTCTCTTCTGCTGGCCAGAAATGGAGGTCAGCAATGAGGAGCTGACCACACCCATCTCTGGGCCCGCAGGGCTACGAGCACCCACTGGGAACACGTACAGATTGAGCAGAATTTAATTGTTCTGACTAGTAATGTTTTCCTTTAGTTTTTGGCTATGGATAGGGAAAATGGGAAGCTTTTTGAAATTTTTGTTTCTTTCAAAGAAAAAAAGACCTAGCCAACTATTAGCTATCAATTCTCTAGGAACTGGGTTATTTTTCTGTTTTGCTTTTCATAAAGTATTTACAGCATTACATGTTTTATGTGGTCTCTGAAAAAGACTGAATCTGTTAGTACAAACAACAATTTCCAGCTTTTAAAGTTGCTGGGTCTTCAGATTTATGCATTTAGATGAGCCAAATATCTATGTCATTGTCTACAGGGAATACATTTTTTTTTTTCCGTAATTCAAATGCTTTAAATCTCATACTTGCTCTTTCAGATCATTGGTTTCAACTTCTGGCAGCCAGATGTTTCATAAATTAAAGAAATATTATTTGAAGAGTTCAAACCAGCTTATTTTAAAAACTTTATGCATTGGTGGGTCAGATGTGTTCATGTGAATTGTTATAAAACTCATATTATTTAACTGTTCATGTGATTATGCCTTGATTGTCCAAGATTGCTAGTTTTTTGAGTCAGGGATACTTAAATTTCTTTGCATTGTTCTCTATATCTGGTAAAGACTCATTCATATCACTGTTCACTGATTGGTTTACTTCTGTGCCTCACCTGATCAGTGAAAGAAGCAACTTTAGGATCTCATTACTAAACCTGATACCAACCAAATCCTAATTCTTAATGACACGTGCCATGCTCTACCTAGGTCAAATCCAGCTCAAGGCAACTTGACAAAATTGACTCTGACAAAGATTATGTATGTGATCAAGGAACTTTCTTGATTATCCCAAATGCATCTGAAATGATCATGTGAGTCAGTATAGTGGTGAAGCCAGAGGAAATGGAATGACGGAATTGTCATTTTGAAGATTAGTGAATAACCACAGGTGGGGGACTATTCCCTGCATCAAAATAATATTTCTTTCAGCCAACTCCAGATTTCCTGTAAATCTGTAACACATTTTTTTTCACTTCTACTACCAAAAATCAATAAAGGAACTTCCAGAAAGTGTTCTTCTAGTTTTTTTTTTAAGGTTTAGTATTTTAAAAAATCTCCACAGTGAAATGCCATATCTACCGCCAAGGCTACTTACCAGCTCAGCATCATTCTCAGGGAGTTTGTAGTCATAGGAGTAAGGGTAGATTAGCATCTGGGAGTATGAATGGATTGTCAAGTATGCCTTGATGGAAGAGAGGTTGTCGCGGATAAAATCAGCAAGGGCCTTGGTCTCCTTTTCAGATTCTGCAGTGCGTCCACAGTAAGTGTCGTCGCAGGGACTTTGAGAGGCTCCGATTTCTGGAAAAACATATGTTGTTGTTATTGGCAAATGACCACCTACTGAAGTTCTCACAGGGGATGTTTCAAACTTTCAAATTAAGGATTTAAAAATAAGTTGTTTTCACAGAAGTCCTTAAAAATCATCCTCAATTATGTATGTGTTTTAAAGTATGTATACATTTAGTCACGGATTAGGACGGTATGATTTTAAGCTCACAAGGTAAAAAGTTGCACATGAAATCACCAATGGGTCCTGTGTAGAGATACACAATGAGATAAACATAGTGTAAGAACATTAATAAGAAGGGGACAAACTAAATATCCATGAAAAGATTCTACATTACTGTGATCGTTATTAATTGCATAACAATTCTATTTAAATAATTATTTAATGTCTTCCTCCCTCTCTAGACTGTATATTCCATGAGTAGTAGGATTATGTCTGGTTTGTTCAGTCTTATGCTTCCTGCATCTAGAATAGCTGGGAACACAAAGAGTGCTCAGTGCATTTTTGTTTAATGAATTTATAAACTTTTTATTTTCTGTGCTTTTAGAAAGTTAGAACTCTAAAACAAAATTTTATAGTTTTTCTTGTTTTAGACACTGTTGTGTTTTCTTACGTTATTTTTCCTCTTATGTTTTTCAACTGATGGATGCAAAATGGTCAGCCAAATACTTACGGCACCAACCGGCATCAAAATTTCTGTTAAGGTCTGTGCCTCTGCAGGAAGTTCCGGCCTGGGTGGAGCGGGTCTTTCTCCACATTCGGTTCTGAAAGAGGATTATACGGTTAGGACAAGTGTAATAGAAAGTGGTTGGTTTTAATTTCATCAGCCCCTCTCAGTACTGGTTCATATACCTTGGTCCAGGTGTAGATGTAGCCATCAATATTGAGTACAGGCACGACATAAAAGTCTAACTTGTCGAGAAGATCTGTTGTGTGGCTGTCAAGTCCATAGGTGCGGACAGCCTGTATGTGAATTACAAAGCAGAATTTCCTTAAAAAATTAGAGTGCATGATGCTGCTAAGATGTACACAGACTGGATGAATGTTGACTTTGGTAATGAAAATGGTATCCCCTATTGAGATAGACAATATTAATGTTTAAATAGCAGTCAACAAATTGCTAGTGATATTTTTGTTTACAATTGTTTCTAATTCTTCTCTGCTTCCAGGATACTTCTATTTCATCCATATATAACACAAAATTATTACTTTTTATTTTAACTTTTTAGTTTAAAGATGAACAGAAATTTAATACAATTAAAGACTTTTAAAGAACACACAGTCACTTGTCACTTGATGACAGGGTTACATTCTTAGAAATGTGTCATTAGGTGACTTTATCTTGTGTGAACATCATAGAGTGAACTTACACAAACCTAGATGGTATAGCCTCCTACATACCTAAGCTATATGGTATAGCCTATTGCTCTTATGTGAATAATACACTGAGTTATGACATTACAATGGCTACAATGTCACTAGGCAATAAAAGTTTTTCATCTCCATTATAATCTTATGGGACCACCAGGATACATGCAGTCCATCGTTGACCCAAACATTATGCAGCATGTGACTATACATATTCAATTCCTTTGAGATAACAGCTGCAATAACTTTTTCTCAACATTAGTAAGTCCTGGTCCTAGTAAGTAAGGAATGTCTATGGGTGGCTACGCATGTTCTGACTAATATCATCTAGGAATTTATTTTCTCTGAAAGCTCTTGTAGCTGATCTCACTAGAGGGAGTGCCTGACATGGAAGGAAAATAAGAATGCCTCCCATTATTTAGTGAGTTCACACTGATGGATTTTGGGGAGGCTCTCGCCAACTCTCCAAGCTGCATAATGATGGGAGTCTCCTTTTTTGTTTTCTCTCTTGAGAAGGGAATCCCGTTAAGGGACCAGTTCTCCTCTGTTGAGTAATGTGGACACATCTACCAATGAAGGACATCACGCCCGTTTAATATGTTCTTAGTCATGATCCCTCTGCTCCAGCATCATATTAAACTTAAATCCAACCCTTCCCTAGGTTTGCTTGAACAAACTTTAAAATATATAAGCCTTTTTGTGAACAGCTTTTATATTCTCTTTGGGCTCTATACTTATATATTCATTACAATCAGGCACAATAAAGCATACTCTTTAGATGGAGAAGCTCTAGAACCATGTTCTTTTAATGGTCTATAAATTGGAGATAATGATAAAATCTAATTCTAAAATCCAATTTTCTCCTTCTAAAGGGCAGATGGTGAGCTACTTGTTGAAGTTAAGTGATGCTAGTTGGATACATATCATGTCTAGAAACCAAGACCATAACAAATAAATACAGAAACGCTTCACACAAGATAAATTATGTTGTATATAATAATATTCTTATAATTTTATGGCACTTCCATGTTTTTAACTTTTAATTTTGAAATAATTTTAGATTTATAGTATGGTATAATAGTATAGGGAATTCTCATATACCTTTCACCCATCTTCCTCTAATGTTACCATCTTACATATCGATGGTACAATTATCAGAGAGAAGAAATTAACATGGGTACAACAATATAAACTAAGCGATAGGTTTTATTCAGATTTCACTAGTTTTTCCACTAATGTCCTTTTCTATTCTAGGATCCAATCTAGGATCGCACATTGCCTTTGGTTGAATGTCTCCTTAGTCTCCTCTGGTCTGTGATAGTTCCTCAGTTTTTCTCTATCTTTTATGACTCTGACACTGTTGAAGAATACTGGTCAGGGTATTTTGCAGAATGTCCCTCAATTTGAGTTTGTCTGATTTTTTTCATTAATTTTTTTTATGATCAGAGGGAAGTTAATGCATTTTGGGGAAGACTATCACAATGGTGATGTGTCTTTTCAGTGCTTGATATGAGGGGGTATATGATATCTACAAGTCTTATTTATTACTGGTGATGTTAACCTTTATCTCTTGGTTAAGGTATTTTCTGCTAGGTTTCTCCAATGTAAGTTTTCCTTTGTAATGAATACATTTTGGGGAGATATACTGTGAGACTGTTCGAATACCCTGTTTCTCTGTATACTTTTACCTACTAATTTTGCATCCATCTATGGGTTTGCCTGGAATGATTATTACTGTGGTGTTCTAATGGTGCTTTTATATTTTGCTCATTCTTTGTACATATATTAGTTGTAATTGTTCTGCAAGAAAGAGTTGTTCCTTCTTTTTTATTTGTTTATTGAATCATCTATTTATATCAGTACGGTCACATGGATATTTAAAAACGTTAATTTTAAAAGGGCTTTTACATATATCTTACCACTAGAATTATAAGGAATGAAAAACAATATCCCTTAGAGTAAGTACTACCATGCACTATTTTATTCTGAAGTATAGAATGATTATTATCCAGGAGAAAATGATCAAGTTGGTGGTTTATCCACAACCATTAACTTTTAAATGACCAAATCCACTATACTGGCTGTTAGCCTCTCCACCAAAGGTGGGTGACAAAGTTCTGATGAGTGAAATTCAAATAAGTAAAGTTTTATAACTGTTTTAAAATCTTGCCTTATAAAGGTCTGTGGGTGAAAGTTGAAACTAATTCCCCCAAAAAGGGAACTTAAAATGTGAATATTATTCTCTGTTATTATTCTCTCTTATTATAGATAGGTTATAAAGAGATTAATTGAAATTAGAAAAAAATACTCTCTACTTCCCTTTGCCAAAAAATCACTCTATATACTAACCTCTTTCACAAACCACTGGCAAAATGCAGGAGAAATCCACTCTCTGGCGTGGAAGCCACAGTCCATGAAAATAGCAGGCTTATTTGATCCAGCTTTGCCAACCTATTGCAAACAAAAGTAAAAGGGAAACTGTGATTCATCATGTGGCTTTCAAGGGCTGACATTCACTACCCATCTGGGCTTTGGACTCAACAGGTGAAAACTGACAGAAACAAGAGATATAGCCCATGATTAAATTAAAATATGATACCAGTGCAGTATGTTCTTGCCTCTAGATGCTCACAATGTTTGAGCTGAAAGCTTACATGGCTGTTTATTATTTTTATTAAGCTTGACAAGCTCATATTTTCAGACGATGCTTGATTACCCTATTTAATTGTACTCACATGGAGGTTATTTTCAGCTGCTATTATTAGGTGACATGACCAAGGCAACTGGATGAGTAATGAGAAGTAATCATGGTTGTTGCTAATCTTTTTTTTTTTTTTTTTTTTTAAATTTTATTTTGTCGATATACATTGTGGAGTTGTTGCTAATCTTGTAAGAATTTTTCCTTCTCTCCACTTATTCTTTGTCTTTTTATTTCCTTCATTAGAATTACATGACAAAAATGGCATTGGGGGTGACAGAAACAAATTGTTAATATGCTTTGTAATGTTGTCTGATAGACGTGAAGTTTATGAACCTCTTTAGCAAATGGATTTGCAAACAACAGCTGGAAGAGAAGAATATCATCAAGGTGGATGATCATTTACATTGCTTACAGGAATGTGGTTAAATTTATAGAACTCTTATTTTATTGCATTTTTCCTTTTGAATAAATCAAAATAATGATTTAGAAATCCACGTATGACAAAAGAAGCTGGGGAAGGTGTTTGACTTCCTGGGGGATATAGAAAGGAAAAGAGTTATAACAATGTTTAGGAGAAGTGTGTCTGTGGAACAGATGTTAATGTGTTAGAATTCATTGATTTAAAGCCCTCAGACATGGCAAGGTCATGGTTAAAAATGATTACCTTGAGGAGGTAGATAGTGCGTCCTTCAAAGGTAGTTCCTAAGACACTGCGAGAGATGAGGTCTGGATTTTCAGTGGCGACTTGTTCAGTCCAAGCCTCTATCTACCAAATGGAACCATTTGTGGATTAATGAGAAATCCTTGGTTCAATTCCCAAAGCAATGTCTGTCTAAATATGCGCACATCGTACCGATTCCCAGTTGTTGTACTTCTCATAACTGTGTCCAGTTGCACGGACCCGGCTGTCAAACTGAGCCTCCAGCGTGGATCTCAGGTTGCTCATCAGTACCCTGCAATGGACCAGAGGGGGTGCTCCTGTGAACATATGTATATTCTTCCCCGTGAACACACCTAGAACCCCAGAGCTGCTGCTTTAATAGATATATTCTCCATGGATTCTCATGTTGTCGTCTGATTATTCCTGCTGACTTTCAGCCTGAGGTGCGCAAGGGAGATTGTTACTGATCACAAAAAGTGAGTAAGCCATTGAAAAGGACACTGCAGAGTGCAGAAAAAACAGGCTCTTCCTTGGCCCAAACTTTGCATATTTGAGTGTCCTTAGACTCTAAACTTGGAAAATGGTCTAAAATGGGTCTGGGCCTTGGGCTTCTATGCAACAGTACGTACTTGAGTCCTATGTGTGGTCTTTCTTCCTCAGGATTTTCCTGATTTTAGCACTAAAAGTCCCATGTCCCAGGAACCTAATCAGTCCCAGGAAAATGGAAACAGTTGGTCACCTGGGGCCTATTTTCAGGTATTGGGAAAAACAGCTTGGTGGCTGGAAATTCAGAACTAGCTAAAGACTTATTAGGCAAAAAATACTGGGTTTAAAGAACTCGTTTCCACTTTTCTATCTTTCAGCTGGTTTAAAGTAATCTAAGAATGGTTCTGCAGCAAGGTAATATAAAAAAAATTGGTGACAGAAACTTTGAGGCCTGCCTATTTCTATACATGTGTGGTTTAGATGAAAGCTCCTATTGTAAGAGGCAGGCCTGAAGGTGTGGGTGGGTGTGACTTCATTTCCTTTTGCTACTTTGAGTGGAAAGTATGTTTGAAAGGGACAAAATTTTATGAGCGTTAATGTCCTTGATCACAGCACTGTGTATATTACAGACAGAGGCCAGTTTGTCAAAACCTCTATTATCCACAGTCAAGCCTTGAAATGGTTTTATCTGACACACAGAGAATTGCAGCCACACATCAAAAGTCTGCCTCTCCTCCGGCTGCCAAGGGCATTCTGATGAAGTATGTCAGGGACATCCTCTGAACCTCCCTCTTGATCGCTCCTTCATTTGATGAACTTGGGTATAAACTTGTGTCCTTCTATGGAACAATAAATTAATACTAAATGGTATCCACGTCCTAGCAAAAGGCAAATACTGTCTTAAAAGCAGTATTTTTTAAGAAAAGGAAAAGGAGCAGGTTTTAAAATTTATCCTATGGAAAGAAAATTTTCCATTGAGCAGCCCTCAATACTTTGTTAGTGTATTTGTTTTCTGTGGCTGCTGTAAATTGCCACGGACTTAGTGGCTTAAAACAACATAAATTTATTTTTGTATAGTTTAGTAGGTTAGTCTAACACAGATTTCACTGGACTAAAAGCAAGGTGTCAACAAGGATGTGTTTTTTTCTGGAGGCTCTAGGGGGGAATTGTATTCGTTGCCTTTTTCAGCTGCTAGAGGTCACCTGCAATCCTTGGCTGTGGACCTCGTCCGTCTCCAAAGCTAGCAACAGCGACGCGAGTCCCTCTTTCATCCAATCACTGGGACCTCCTCTTCTGCCTCATTCTTCCACTTTTAAGAACTCTTGTAATTACGTTGAACCAATCTGGACAATGCAGGATAATCTCCCCATTTTAAAGTCAGCTGATTAGGAATCTTAAGTTTACATATAACCTCAATTCCTCTTTGCGATGCAATATAACATGTTCAGATGTTCTGGGGATTAGGAGGCAGACATTTCCAGGGACCGTAAATCTGCCTGCTACAGCTAGGAACAATGATCATAGTAAGTGCCAGAGTTCTATTCGATACCCCAACTTGATTATTAGAGAAGAGGGTGGAAGTAGAAGGAATCCTGAATTAGAAATAAAAAGTTCAAGGTCATAGTTGTGCCTAATTCATAAGTTGTCTTTCGAAAAGGCATATAGTCTCTGGGCTTTAATTTTATAAATTTTAGAATGGAGACATTTGATTAGTGGATATTCCTTTTCAATTCTAAAACACACTGAATTGACTGAAATCCATAGGCCTTTGTCATTCACATAGCTGTCACCCAAGGTTTATAAAAAACATCAAGTTTTGCCAGTTACCACCTTCATGAACTCCAGGAAAACATGGAGGAAACTAAAGCCTAGACTAGAGATAGTTTAGGAAAATGATTTTCAAGGATAATCAAAAACGAAGAACAGACAAACAAAGTTTACAAAGCAAGCAAAACAAAAACCTAAAAACTTAAAAAAAACAAAATCCAAGAGGAAGTTGTAAATGACATCGATTTTCACTTTAACAAGATTTCCCATCGTTAGTGAGCAAGTAAATATCATATAGGTCACATGGCTTTTTAGTGGGTGCCCAGAGAAAAGACATTATCAGTTAATTGCTCCCAGGCATTCCACAGCCTCAAGACTTTGAGTACACATCTGTATCTAAGGCCATAACCGTGGCTATCTCTGATTTATCAGGAAGCATTTCTAGGTAGAGAGAGCAGCAAAGCTTCCAGAGCATATCACTACCCTTTCACCTGTACCCTACCCTCAAATTCAAATTATTTAGAAGAATCAGTGACTATGTAGGGGCTAGTGCTTTGTTTGGTACTAAGAAGAGACATTCTGCTAAAGTTATTACTGTGTTAAATATTAAATATCAATAACCAGGACAAAGAAGCATAAAGAATCAGTTAGTTAAATTTAAGATGGCACCCAAGGGTAAAAGTGCCCTCTAGTAACTTGCAAAACAGCATCAGAATGAGGTTGAAATGTGGTGCTGACATTTGCCTGAAGGCAGGGAATTGACCTCAAACGATCCTCTCCAGTCCTGTGATTATTTTATTTTATTAGTTTTAGGACAAAGTACTACTTTAGCTACATTACAAAATACTGTTACTAAGTAATGAGCTTCTATTCTAGAAGATTAAAACAATGCTTCTTAATATAATAGGGACTGCATTACAGCTCCAAAATACAGAGGCATGTATACTAGTTGATACTTTTATATGCTCCTTTTGTAGTGTCATCCAATTTTTTCTTCTCCTTTTTTTTTTTTAAACATGCAAGCAAATTAGATAACAGGGACTGCCAACAAAGCAAGGAACACAAAGTTTGAGAAGAAAAGAGAGAAATGGCTGAGTTATATCCCTCTTTCAGATTCCTGAAGATGGAATATTTGCTCAGTTCCTGGACTATGTGCCCATTGCTATTGAAGAACACTGCTGTGTGCCCATTTCTATCCAAGGACATTTTCATGTGTGTCTTTGAAATATGCACAAAAATGATGTCATAGGTATTAGCAACAGTCAGTCTCTCACTGGATCAAATAGGGTGGACAACCTTCCTGCAAGTTGTAGAAAGAAATTCTGCAGAGGCCACCCAGCAAAAGGTTCTGTAAACTTAGCCTCAGAACCATAAATTGGAAATTTATACCATCCAATTCCTAGTCTTTCTGTAACTAAGGGTGCAATTTAGGCATTTCAAACTATATCTTTTTTTTGCACACATTTTGAATTTTTTCCCATGTAATTCAGGTTCTAACTAAAGCTGCCAAATGATGTGAGTCTTGGTGAGGAGGATTAGAATCACTGAAAAAAGCTATTTTGGTGGAATTTTTGCAGAAGATGGTTTCTGATATGTACAAACACAACTGCAAGTTCTTGCCAGCAGGAAACTGTCTAAATACAAATTAGTTACCATATGAGGTAATAATGGGATGCTCAGGGACTGCTTGCAGCCCCAGCAATGATATTGCTGGTGTGCTTCTTGAGCATTTCTAGGGACTTATTATTATTTAATATTTAGAAAATTATATGCCAACAAATGTGCTAAGCAGTGAACAGAGAAGCAAAATGAACAAGATCTTAGCCCTCAGGGAATGTCCTATTTTCTAGATAACATTCATACACAATTCCCAAAAAGTTTACCACCAAAAAAGGAAGTGGATTTTCTATCTGATAAATGGAGATTGAAATGCGATTGGAAGTCATTTCACTGGTCTGTGATACCAGTAGAACTAGGACATCATTCAGGGGGCCGGATCAGTCTGTGGTCGCTGATCTTCCTTTGTCTTTCTTAAAGAATTATAAAGAAATTGTCATCTTTTTGAATGTGACTGAAGGCTTCTAAAGACTAGGATTTTAGGTGTCCTTCCTAGGACACCTAAAAGAAGAGGAAAATGTCATAGATATGAATCTTAATCACATTTTGAAACTTACTGGGTTATATCTTTGTTTTAAGAAGACAGTCAGTTCTTAAGGTCACATTTTGACACTTTCCTCAGGCAGAAGCAGGTAGCTAAGCTATGTGAGGCATAATAATGGGGTGAAACCTAACAGTTTCTGATGACCCTTAAAAAATGTATAATCTTCCTCTTTGTACAACAGGAAACCATAGCAGTATTCTTAGCAATAGTAATAACAGCTGCAATTTATTTACATATTGTTTCATTTTATTTTCACATCAGCCCTTTGAGAGAGGCATTATATCTTCATTTTATGGGTAAGGAAATGAAGCTCAGAAAGGTTAAGCAAATCACCCAGTGTTACATAACTGGAAAGCTGCAGAGCCAGGATTGGAATCTGGTCTTTTTTTCCAAAGCATTACTTTTTGCACTCTCCTACCGTACTCCTTCTGATGGAGGTACACATTTTATAGGTGACAATTCTGACATCTTCACTGGTACAAATACTATTCTTTTATATTAGTAAGATGTGAAAAACAAGAGAAAATTTCTAATGTTAAAATTATGTAGTTCACATTTTCGCAAAACATAATGGAGACTGGAGCCTGTGGTAGGGGACTGCTAAGTAAGCATGAATGTCTAGGACCAGAGCCCAAAACTTCCTCTGCTCCTCCCTGATCCACCACCCTCTGGAGGAAGAACTCTTTTTTGTACTATGAACCTAATTTCTTCCTTCTCTCTCACAAAAATGCCTCCAGGTCAGCATGGTCTCTCCCACTTCTAAGCCTTAGCATATGGTCTGTTCTCTGCCTAAAGTGTGATTTTTTTTTTTTGTCTTTGTCTGGCTAACTCCTATTTATCCTTCAATTCTCAGCTAAAGCTTCATTTCCTAGGACAGCCATTTCTGTTGCTTATAACAAAATACCTGAAACTGGGTGATTTGTAAGAAAATGAAATTTATTGCTTACAGTTTGGGAGGCTAGGAAGTCCAAAGTTCAGGAAACACATCTGGTGAAGGCTTTCTTTTGTGGTGACTTCAGTGATGGCAGGGTATCACATTGTGAAATGGTGGAGTGGAGAGAGCAAAAGACTAACCTCTTAATTCACTCCCTTTTAAAACTCCTCCACAACAAGCTCAAGGACAAAGACCATATCTCAATAGATGCTGAAAAAGCATTTGACAAAAGTCAACATTTCTTCATGATAAAGACTCTCAACAAATTAGGTATAGAAGGAAAATATCTTGACACAATAAAAGCCATTTATGACAAGCCCACCACCAGTATTACTCTGAATGGGGAAAAATTGAAGGCCTTCCCCTTAAGGAGCGGAACAAGACAAGGATGTCCACTCTCATCACTCCTATTCAACATAGTGCTGGAGGTACTAGCTAGAGCAATCAGGCAAGAGAAAGAAATAAAGGGAATCCAGATTGGAGAAGATGAAGTCAAACTTTCCCTGTTTGCAGATGACATGATACTATACGTAGAAAAAAACTCCTAGAGCTGGTTAATAACTTCAGTAATGTAACAGGATACAAAATAACTGCCCAGAAATCAGTAGCATTTATATACTCAAATAATGAATTAACAGAAAGAGAAATAAAGAAAATAAGCCCATTTACAATTGTCACCAAAAAAAATATGATACCTAAGGATCAATTTAACCAAGGAGGTTAAAGACCTCTACAATGAGAATTCCAAACCACTTCTGAAAGTAATTAAAGAAGACACAAAAAGATGGAAAGATATTCCATGCTCTTGGATTGGAAAAATTAACATTGTGAAAATGTCTATACTACCCAAAGTGATCTACAGATTCAATGCAATCCCCATCAAATACCAATGACATTCTTCACAGAAATGGAAAAAACAATCTTACCTTTCCTATGGAAAAACAAAAGACCCTGAACAGCCAAAGAAATCCTGAGCAAAAAAAATAAAGCTTGTGGCATAACTCTGTCTGACTTCAAATTATACTGCAAAGCTGTTGTAACCAAAACAGCATGGTACTGGTACAAAAATAGTCATTCTGACCAGTGGAGTAAATAGAGAACCTAGAAATCACTCCTCAGGCTTATAGCCATCTGATATTAGACAAAGACAGCAAAAACCTACATTGGGGTAAAGATTGCCTCTTCAACAAGTGGTGCTGGGAAAACTGGATATCCACTTGCAGAAGAATGAAACTAGATATGCATCTCTCACCATACACTAAAATCAACTCAAAATGGATTGAAGACCTATGTATAAGACCTGAAAATATAGGTGAAACACTTCAACAATTAGGTGTGGGCACAGGCTTTATGAACATGAGCCCCAAAGCCCAAGCAATAAAAGAAAAAATAAACAAATGGGACTATATCAAACTAAAAAGTTTCTGCACAGCAAAGGAAACAATTAACAGAGTGAAAAGACAACCTACGGAGTGAGAGAAAATTTTTTTGCTAACTACATATCTGACAAGGGACTAATATCCAGAATATACATAGGACTCAAGCAATTATACAGTTAAAAAAAAAAAAAAAGAGCCAATTAAAAAATGGGCAAAGGAGCTTAATAGCCATTTTTCAAAGGAAGACATACAAATGGCCAACAGATACATGAAAAAATGCTCAACATCACTAGTCATCAGGGAAATGCAAATTAAAACCACATTGAGATACCACCTCACTCCAGTTAGACTGGCTATAATCAAAAAGATGGTGAATAACAAATGCTGGCGAGGGTGTGGAGAGAAGGGAACACTACTGCACTGTTGGTGGGACTATAAATTAGTACAACCACTTTGGAAAACAATTTGGAGATTTCTCAAACAACGATAGATAGATCTTCCATATGATCCAGCAATCCTTCTCCTGGGTATATATCCAGAGGAATGGAAATCATCATGTTGAAGGGATACCTGCACTCCCATGTTTATTGCAGCTGTTTGCAATAGCCAAGATATGGAACCAATGTAAATGTCCATCAGTAGATGATTGGATAAGGAAACTGTGGTATATATACATTATGGAATACTACTCTGCCATAGAAAGAATGAAATACTCCCATTTGCAACAACATGGATGAGCCTGGGAAAACTTATGTTGAGTGAAACGAGCAAAGCACAGAGGGATAAATACTGCATGTGCTCACTCATATGTGGGAGCTAAGAGAGAAAGGAAGGCAGGAAAGAAAGACCACAGTAGTGACGTGATCCAGCGGAGGGAGGGAACATTCCTAGGGCTACAAATTGGAGTGGAGGGGCATGGGGGAGGGGGAGGTAGTAGGTTGGGGGATAATTGGGAGGGGACAAAGGGTACAAAAGTAATTTCTGGTAATGGGTATGCCCCCAGTATGAATCTGGCCCTCACATCATGGGCAGGAGAGGGGACAACCAGCTTTGTATCTCATGAATATTCATAATAAATAAATAATAATAAAAAATTTAAAAAATAAAAAAAAATAAAAATAAAAATAAAACCCCTCCAAACCATGCCCATGACCACTATTTTTAATCCATTCACTACAGCGTGGTCCTATAATCTAATCCCCTGTTCAAGGCCCCACCTTCAATTACCATAATAGAATTTCCCACCTTCAATTGTTACAGTCGGGATTTAAGCTTCAGTGGGGGAGGGGGGGTGGCACCCAATCTACAGCACAGACCTTCCTGACCCCTAGACGTGGTCTATTCCCCTGAATCTCCAGCTTTTTACCCTTCTCAACATCTATTATACATTAATGCAATTCTTTGTTTAAAGTTTATCTTCCCCAAAGGAGAAGACCATATCTATCCTTTTCAGTACTTGGTACATGTACGCACTTGATCTCTATTTGTTGGATCAGCAAATGGACAACTGCCTCTACTTTGGAGGACATTCTCATCTTTAAAGCTTTAGAGGAACCAGAGTGGTATTTGAGGAGAGGAGACATGGGGTGACCAGCTTAGTCAACTCTACTCTTGGCCTTTGAGGAATCACTTTTCTTTCTTTGGATCCTTCTCTTCATGCCTTCTCCTACTATTAGAGATAGTGATGGGGCCTTAGGGAAAAAATGACAGAAGGACAGTTCAGGCTGACTTAGTCTTTTTCTTAAGCTCAAAGAGCATAAAGAGCCCTCATAGTTCATAATAGGTCTGGCTGATCATTTCTGTCCAGAAGACCTGATAAGATTTGGAGCTAAAATTGTGTCTAGCTGATAATAGCATCCATTGGTTTGGCTTGGACTCATTATCACTTGTAAAAAGCAGGTCAGATATCTGGCTGAAGATCTGAGGTTCAAGAGTCAAGACTATTTTCATTGAAGTAGTAACTCAACATAAATCGGCCAGGACTGAAGTCTTAAGGTTGGGAATTCAGGGCCAGCTCTGCCATTACCTGTCTGTGGGGCCCTGGAGAAAGTATGGTCTTGGTCTCATTTTTACCTTCTCAGTTTTATTTAAAGGCTCAGATGAAAGCATGTGTGGGAGAGAATTTTAATAGCTGTAAAACACAAACTTACTTGTATTGTAGTTCGTTCTGCTCCAGAAAGTCCTCCACACTGACAGTATCTTCTGCTTTCACACGGAAGTCAACTGTACTGTGAGATTTGATTAGTGTGGCTGAATCTGGTTTCCAAAAGTCAATCTGAATAAAGGACAAGATATACTATACTGAACACCTATAATTCAATGGGTGAATTATCATCTGTGAGCACACTATTGCTCTACTCCATTGAGTTACTTTCAAAATGAAATTATCCATGAAATCTGTTAAACATATCTCTTTTGAGTAAACATGGGCTGACACCAAGCACTTAGATGTCAATAAGAATGTTTACAAATACATACATAACCTTCATTCATTATCAACGAGCATGAAGAACATAGAGGTATTCACCATACTGCTAGTTAATTTCAGTCTTCTATAAATGCTCTTTTCCATTTATTGATTTTCTGGAACACTTGCTTTTTGTGATAGCAGTATTTGTGGTAATAGGTAAATTGTTGAATGAACGATGATGAATTAACTAGAGCCACAAAATTTAGTGCAGAGGAATTGAACTTTTCCTTTTACTTTTTAATGAACTCATTTTATGAGTCTATCTTGGAACTCAGTTCTGTGCAAGTCACAGTAATGTATGGAGCCAGGAGCATCCCTGACTTGTAGGTTTACGTCAGGAAGGAAAATGGTATCTTTCCATAGTGAATATCTTGGCACCATAATTAGAAACAAATTAGTCTTGTGGATCTAGTAATGTAATGATGTTTTCATTTATTCATCAACTATTACTGAGGACCTACTGTGTGCTAGGCTCTGTGCCTGAGATTAGGAATACACTGGTGGGCAAGTCAAACATAGCCTCTGTCTTCATGGGGTAAACTTTAGAGAAAATTAAGCACAAAATAACAGAATGATATATTTGATGATTCTAATGTTTTTATCTGTGGATGTGTGGTTTTAAATACCCCTTTTCCATGGAAAACCATTAACCCGGACATTCTGTGTCTTGTAGGTGTCTGTTTTCCTCTTCCCTCGTTGGGCTGAGTAGAGGCCTAGAAGTCTGGGGTGAACCTGACATTGGGTCTTTCTTTGCCCCTTTGTCTCACCCAATCCCTATTTAGGTGTTTGTGCACTAGTCTCAGGCTCGAGAAGTGACTGGTGTTGATATTTAGGACAATTGCTTGGAAACTTGGAAGGGAGTTTGGGCCCTTAGAGGTGTATAGCAGAAACTGATGAGGTAAGGTTTTAAGATGACTCAGTTTCAGATACACCTGTGGGGAATCCAGTAACCCATATCCTGTCCTACTAGTCTTCATACCACTGTAGAAGTCCAGTGGGTGCTAAGTCATGAATCAGGGCCATCGGGAATGCCAGGGTAATGGAGGCAGGGACACTGAGATTCCACCAGGAGGGATTCCAGAAGAAAATGTGGGACTGAAAGGAGAAAATACTGAGGTCAGATAAGGATTGGCTATGGGATGTGTCCTATTCAGTCAAAGATGGGAGGATAAAGGTGGAACTCAAATGACAGTGAGGAGGAATAAAGGCAGCCATGACAGAAACAGAGAAAGCGAGGGGCTGGTGGTGAGTTCTAGTTAGCCAGCATTGTGAAGAGAAGGGCAATGAAGATGAGCTCAATAGAAGAGAAAGCATATCTTTAAAAGTTAGCTCCGAATTTGTGTTTCTAATAAAGACCCGAGGTGGGTGAGAGAGGGAGGTGTCTCTTAAGTGCAGACAATGAGGTTTGGAGTTGGTAAAGCACATGAAATCCTGTGTGCATCTGCTGCCACCTCACAGTGCCCTGCCAAAGCACAATTGCTGGGACCTTTTAGTGTGCGCAGGGGACTCCCACTGCCAAGATCTGCATTCCTGTACCTGGGGGCTTTTTGCCCCCAAACTGGGAAAAGCCAGACTATCAGCTCCAGGCAGGCAGGCAGGCAGGAGGTACCAAAGGAAAACTCCATTCAGGCTTAACCAATGACCCTCAAAAGGGGTTTGAATACGTTAACTCCCTCACCTCTCAGGCGGGATAATTTGAAGCATATGGTTTGTACCCTTTCCTAGAATTTCCCTTGGGCTAAACTCCAGCTGTCCTCTGTGGTAGCTGGCTTAATAGTGCCCCCCTTTGTTGTCTGCCTTCTATTCTCTGTATCATTCCCCACTTCTTTACCAGTGTCCCCTGCACTTCCAAATGAAATCCTTTCCATTGAACCTTTGTTTCAGGGTCTGCTCTGGAAGAACCTATATTAAGATGCTAGCTTTCTACTCAAAGCAACAAATGCCTGTGTGATATCCTTAGTGATGGTTCTAATACAGCCCTGATTACATCTAGTGCCACTTCACAACAGCCTAATTGCTTATGAATGGTTTTCTTTCTGATATAAACTGAAAATTGCCTTCTCTAACCTCCTAAGCTCTTGTCCTTTGGTCCTAGCTCTGCCAAATATTGAAAGACTCTCTCTATATGCAGTTACCATTAAAATTCTGCTATGGGAATGATGAATTCTTTAAAAGGTGGGTGGAGGAAACTCATAAGTATGTTTCACATAAACTTGCAGACCTAATCTGAGGTTGCTTAAAAGTTACAGTTTGACATGGAGAAAATTGGTCAGTAAATCTGTCAACATCCAACACTATGGAGTGCTGCAAGTGTAGCACCAACTTATTATGCTGGAGTTAGTCCCCAGTTCTTCCTAGGAGAAACATAGTTAGATATCAGGAGCAACATGGTGGCCTCATAGCTGTTTGTCAGTGCACCAAATATGGATACAAATAATAAACTCAAAGTCATGACACAGGGAGATAAATAGGAATTTCAGGAATTACTAAAACCTCATGAATGAGATTTATATCTGAAATATGAAAATAGAGAGATATATATGATGTAAGATGTAGGGAATTTAACTATATGTTAAGAAGTAATAAAATTGAAGTTATAAAATTGTAAATGTAGGAAGCTGAGTGGCAAAGAATCATACAGAACATTAGATGATAAAGGAATATCCTTAAGTGACAGCAGTGTGAGAATATCGACTTAATCGTTAGCTAGCTAATAACTAAAGAGTCCTTCCTAAAATATATCACAAAACTAGCACAAAAACAAGATAAAGTAGCATATCAATCTTAAATTCTTCTGGGAATATGATTGGCATATGTAAGAATATATATTGGAGTTGGGATCTTTGATTCTTCACAAATCTGAACAAATTTGTTTTTTCAGATTGCATTTGAAAGTTGAGCATCTGATAGACTCTTCATTTATCTTAATGAAAGTTTCCTTTCTTGTTGGAAAAGGAAAGGACTTCTACTCTAGGCCTAATTCCAGGCAGCGGAGAGGAACTCACTGGTGTCATAGAAATGATGAGAACATTGGAAGACAGCAACCATATTACTCTAAGCATAGACAAAAATGCACCTTAAACTTGAGAAAAACAGCGTTCAAGAAAGTTTAGAGAAAAGAGAGTAGGTTTTATGGTGAATGTCTCCAATAAAGGAACAAGTGCAACCCTGATGGCAAGGAGATAAAGTCCTTACTATACAATTAGGTGAACAAGGAGGGGCTGCTGGGGTACGATGTGGTCACAGATCTCTTCAATACGTTTGGCTTTTCAAAGGACATGTTCAAACGCTGGGAGGAAGTACACATGGCCAAGGATGAATACAAAGCCTGGATGCCCTTGTAATGATCTTATCAGGAAGGCTACAGCCCAGAATATGCTCTACCCATAAGATTTCTAAGGAGAATAAAAATCTCTCTTTTAATCATGTTGGAGATAAACAGAATAAAGAAGAAATCTGTGTCCACCAGGATAAGTAAAAATATTTTCCCATATTCTGATTTAAGCAAAAATATCTTTTTTTCCCCTTTTATTTGGCCACTGGATAGTAGGGGATCCAAACCCTTGACCTTGGTATTACCAGCATCATGCTCTACCAGCCAATCCTACCTTCTTTGGAAGGAGAACATTGAAGCCCAAGGTAGATGAGGTGATCGGTGATTATACCAGCCATGTAAATTGCATTCAAAATCCCCGACTTAATGATAGTAATAATAGCAAACTCTTACATAGTCCTTACTATTAATTTCTTTTTAAATGCTTTACTTATATTAATTCTTTTAAATCTCACAACCATCCTATAAGGTAAATAATATTATCAGCCTCATCTTACAAATGAGAAAGTTGAGACCCAAAGTCCAGACAGATGTCCAAAGCTAGCAAGTGGTAGGGCCAGGAATTGAACCCAGGAAACTAATTCCAGGTTCTCTGCTCTTGGTCACCTATAAAATGCTGAATTTTAGATAACTAAAAAATACTGCAGATATGAATGCAGAACTTTCTCAGCAGTCTCAAGAAGAATCAGAGCTTGAAGGGCTCACTGGGGAGTGGAGGAGCACATCTTGGATTTCACAAATGGGAAAACAGGTGAAGCCCAGAAGCAAGAGCTCTTGGGGCCTGGCATGGATTCTGGCAAAACTGCAGAATAAACTGGAAGCAGATGGATTGTGAATGCTCAGAAAAGAAGCTGTGATCTCTGGGAGCCAGCATGGCTTAAAGCAAGAGTAAGTCAGGCCCAATTAACTTCATCTTCTTGGAAGAGACCACTAATCTGGTCGAAGGATGAATTTTGGTCTTAGTAAAACATCTGATGAAGTCTCTGCATTGACATCTGTTATAAGTCAGAAAGCGGCACAGTTAGCTGTAGGTAACATCCAAGTCACTTGGTTAGTTAAGTAAACTTACCCAAGGAGAGGAGGTTAGTATATCACTATCGGTGCTTACTGCTGTGTTTGGCACATTGGAGACTGATGATAAATATGTATTAGATGAGTGAACTGTGAAGGGGGTCTCTAATTCTGTGCTGACCCTGACCTACTTAATATTGTTCTTTATCAATGACAGATAAAAGTCAAGAAGGTGTGCTTATCGAAGTTGCTGGTGATGCAAAGTAAGGAGGAAGAATTATGTCCCTGGATGACTGAATTCGATCTCAGCATGCTGAAACAAGCAATCAAGGTAAATTTTAATGGCATAAATCTAAAATCTTGCATTTAGGGAAGAAAATCAATTAGGCAAGCACAGAGTGGGGGGATACCTTGTTTGAGGGTGGTTCATGTGAGAAAACAAAAAACAAAAAACACCTAATAATTTTGATTGAACACAGTTTTAATATAAGCTAAGAATGTTCTGTGACTGCTCAAGATGCTAAATAGAATTGTAGGCCCCATTAATAAATGTCTGCTTTACAAATGAAGGCAGGGGATGAACCTGTAGTATGTATTAATCAGAGCACACCTAGAGGCACATTGTCAATTCTGGTAGCTACACTTTAAAAAAGAAATATAGGCAGAAAGACTGAGCTGTATCCAGAGGTGACCAGAATGATCAAGAGTCTGTAAACCAGTGTTGAGAGAAATGATGGAAAGCCTGGAAAAGAGAAATCTTAGAGGTAACACAGTATTTGGCTCAGCTAGGTCTAATGGGTCAGAGTTAGTGAAGGTAGCTTTTAGCTCATATAAGGAAGAAAACAATTAGAATTATTTGAAGGCAAGTGGGCTATTCTGAAAAGTAGTGTACCTTACTATCCATGGAAGTACTCAAACAAGTTTTATTAGGGCTATCAACCAGGGATGCTATTCCCAGGAGGATATTCCAAACTTGAGCGGAAGGCTGGAATGGATGTCTTTATATTCTCTTCCAATTTTAAACTTTTGAGTCGGTGACTATGACACTCTCCAACTTCTTCTTCTTTCCTACACTCCTTAAAAGCTAAAAAATGATAATAAATAGATACATGGGTATGTAGTACCTAGCAGATTATTTTAGGTTACATATTCATGAAGAAACAGCATTGACCCAAGTAGAACTATTTGTGGTCAGCAATAGCTTCCTGTATAATATTACTACATATATAATTCAAAATGTCAGTTCTCACTCCATACTTAGAGATTTTTTTAAAAAGCAGCATAAAGATTTCTGTTTCTTGAAAGTAAAAGAGAAGTATGGAAATCACTCATGGCTTTTACCTTCTTTTCTCTTCTCATGTCATATCATTAAGGGGATCTGAATCAAGGTCATGAAAACTCAAGCTGTTTGATTTGGAATGAAAGAAAATCAAAGAGAACAGATGATACATGGGATGTGGAAATGAATTTGAAGTTGGACAAAAGCCCAGTTTTTCAGTAATATCCAAGTTGATCATTTTTCTCGTTTGCCTTATAAAGGAAGTGACTGCACATTAGATGTTCTGTGACCTTCACGACAGTTCCAACTCATCAAGTTGTCACACTCTGTTAGCTCTTTTAAAAGTTAGCATAGATTTATAACACTATTGGGCTTATGGCAATCGTGGCACTGAATGTTTTCCGAGTTAGTATTTCTTGCTACCAAAAGTGCTATAGTGAATATTTCATGTCATTCTTCCTTTGATGGAATCACAGTGCAACCTAAGATTTTAAAGTAGGTGTGAAGCAAACCTAAACTATGGAATTGTTACTTACCTGGGTGGTGCTGTCCAGTTCATGGATTAAGTTGATATCATTTTCATTTTTAACAAAGACACGGAACACCTTCTCACTGAAAGGTGAGATAGCAGAACAGAAAATTTAAAATTGGGTAATGCATCCAAATTTGGGGGCTAGCAAGGAAGAAGGATGTGCTCTTAAAGGAATTGCTTACTTACCCTTCAAAATGCTCATCAGAATTATGAGCAGATGCCAGGGCCACAGTCACCAAAACCAGGAACACCAACATTGTGTCTGACTAGGTCTATTGGGTGAGTCTTACCAGCTTTTATAATTCAGAGTGTTCTTTGTTTTCTTCTCCTGATTGTAAATAGGCACTATCAGATCTTGATTAATGGTTTTCTTGGCATTGCTGCCTTGGTAGCTGTGTGAAGTCTGAGAGAATATCTCTCTCAACACCTGTGGAAACAGAGCAAATAATCTCAAATTCAACTTACCTAATTTGGATGTCAGACCTTGAATAGTCTGGGTGTAAATGAGTTTTAAATTAAGTCTATTTTTTAGTCTTTTTTTTCCCCATTTTGAATTGTTACATACAATAAATTCTATACATTTAAGTTTAAAGTTTGGCGAGTTTTGACAAATGTATACCACATGTCATAAACATCCCAATCAAGATATAGAAGATTTCTCATCCTAATAAGTTCCTGTGAGCACCTTTCCAGTCTATTTCTGTGCTTCCCTCAGACAAATTCTACTTTGATTTCTAGCTTTATACATTAATTTTCCAGTGTGATATGTAAAGAGGTCATACCATATATATTCCTTTGTATCTGGCTTCTTTCATTCAAGATAATGTTTTTGAGATTTTTCAGTATTTTTGTTAGTATTATTGCTCTGTTCCTTCTTGTTAACAAGTGATTATCCATTGTAGGAATATACCACAATTTGTTTAGCCATTTTCATGCCAATAGATATTTATATTGTTTCCAATTTTGTATTATGAATAAAGCTGCAATAAACATTTTTGTACAAGTCTTTTTGTCAACATATTTCACTTGGATGAGGGATAAATATCTACATGAAATTGCTAAATAATAATGTACATATAGGTTTAATATTATAAGACTCTGCCAAACATTTTCCCATAGTGGTTATACAGTTTTAAGTTTTCATCAGTATATAGTTGCTCTGCATTCTCTCCAGTGTTTTGGTATTTTTAGTCTTTAATTTTGATAATTCTAGTGAGTGTGAAGTGGTACCTAATTATGATTTTAATTCACATTTTCCTGATGACTAACAATGTTGAACATATCATGTGTTTATTGACTTTTTGTAAATCCTCTTTTGTAAAGCATCTTTTGAAGTCTTTTGCCTTTTTAAAGAAATTGTCTGTTTTCCTTTTCATTCTTGTTTTGTAGAAGTTCTTCACGTGTCTGGATGTAGGTCCTTTGTTAGAACTATATATTGCAAATATTTCCTCCCAATAAGTAGGGTGCATTTTCATTTCCTCAATGTTATCTTTTGATGAGAATATTAAATTTAGATAAAATTTTAGTTTGTCAACATTTTTCTTTTATGATTAGTACCTTTACACTCTTTCCAAAAGATCTTTGCATATCCCAAGGACTCAAACACATTCACCTGTATTTTCCTATCGAATTTTTGTAGTTTTAGGTCTTTATGCATGGTATAAGGTATGGGACAATAATTGTTTTAATATGGATATCCAGTAGATCCAGTACTATTTGTTGAAAAGGATTTTCTTTCCCCATTGAACTGCATTGGTTTCTCTGTCAGAATTCATTTGGCCATATATGTGTGAGGTAATTTCTGGAATTTCTATTGTGTTCCATCGATCTATTTGTCTAATTTTATACAACTACCACAATGTCTTTATTACTATACCTTATAGTAAGTCTTAAGATCAGATACTATATAAGTCCTCTGACTTTGTTATTTTCTAAGATTGTTTTGGCTATTATAAGTACTTTACATTTTCATATATTTTTTAGTACTAGTTTGTAAATTTCCATGACAAATCTTGTTGTGACTTGGACAGGGATTGCATTCAATCTATAGATCAATTTGGGGAGAACTGATATCATTGTAAGATTGAGTCTTTCAACTCATAAGCATGGTGTCTCCCTACATTAATCTGAGTCTTTGTCAAAAAGTGTGAAGAGTCTGAGATTTTATTCTACTGGCAAGATAACAAGTTATTCTGCCACAGTGTCATAGACATTGGCAGAAGACATGAAACTCCTGGGTTGGAAACAAAGGATTTTATTACTCATGGCACAGCAAGCAGCAAAAGCTTTGTGTTCATATCATTTGCTTTACTCCCTGGTCCCATTTCTATCCATTTCCTGGGTAGAAAACAGACCTTTCCTTTGCCCTGGAGGGAGACACCATTTATATCTTCCAAGCTATTTGCTATACAGAAAGATAGTCCAGAATAAAAAGCTGTCCCAAGACAGGCAGAAACAGAGGGGCCCACAGAGAATTGTCTCTCAAAAATATCTACTTCTTTCTACACCTTCTTGATTGAATTTTCTCATGAATATGCTACTCAGTTGGTCACTCTCATTAATCTGACAGGGGCTGTAGCTAAATCCATTCGATTTCTCTACTGTGCCATTTAATTGAGGTTAATATCAATAGAACTCCAAGCAGCATGATAAGGCCAGTTGGCAGCAATGACCTTAGCCATGCCTCCCTATGGTACTGGACCCAACCTGTGGAACAAATAACATGAACTATCAGTGTCTGCCTTAAAAAGCCAGGCAGCTTTCTCCTTGAGTTTCAGTATTGCCTGTTCCACTTTACCTGAGGCAATAATGTGGACACAGCAGGATCTATTCCCTATTGTGCAAACTCCACCGTGGTGTTGAGGAGGAAGTCTGCTGGCAATTCTATTGTCCATGACAACACTGGCCAGTGGGCTGGGGCTGATCTTGATGGATGCCAGGGCTAAGGTGGTGTGTAATGCATTTTGTGTATGTGTGTGTCATTTAGGATCCAATCCAGGATTGCGTTCAATTGCCACATCTCTCTAGTCTCCTTTAATCTGGACTAGCACCTCAGTCTTTTATCTTTCATAATATTGACATTTTCAAAGAGTACAAGTCAGTTGTTGCATAGAATATCCCTTAGTTTGGTTGGTCTATTTGTTTGTTTCTCATGATTCCATTAACAAATTTTTAAGGAATTAAAGCCCAATTACATAACTTCCCGAATATAAAGGATATAAGTGATGGTATCTTTATTTTGTCAACACAACTGATTAAAAAGTTAAAAAAATGTAGGCAATTCACTGACTTTGACAAGCCTGCCTCTTTTTCAGGTGTTATTAATTATTCCTTTCTCTACACCTTCTCATAGTGCTTTGCTTTTATCTCTGCAAAATTTTTAAAAATTTTTGTATTCTGGTTGAATACAAAATTCGTGGAAATTTCTCCTTTCACTTGGATTGTAAGATCCTTGGGAAATCAAACCGTGTCTTATTCACTTTAATTTGTTGTATAACGTGTGTGGTGCTTTGTTGAGTGGACAGATGTATAAATAATGATAATCTGATGTTTTTGCAAAAATGCCATATTATTTTGCTTTCTTAGGAAGGTCAAGTTTTATTCTTCCTTTGGTGTAATGGCAAAAATACCTTCTAGAATTTCCTTTTGGGGCCGAGCCCCTGGCGCACTGGGGAGAGTGCGGCGCTGGGAGTGCGGCGACGCCCCCGCCGCGGGTTCGGATCCTGTGTAGGAATGGCCGGTGCACTCACTGGCTGAGTGCCGGTCACGAAAAAGATAAAAAAAAAAAAAAAAAAAAAAAAAGAATTTCCTTTTGGTCATGACTGCATGAAGTTATAAAACCATCTCTCCTCTAGCTCTAAACATGTATTTTTAGAATTGTCAGTTTTCCCTGAGGGGATCTTATTCCTCAGACTCTTTTCTATATTCAGAATTATGATCAAGTGTCCACACAGATTGTCTTTTTGATTGCCATGCCCATCTTACATTATGTTCAGGACACCACATAGATAGGAAATCATGGCATTTGCTCAGCAGTCATGAATTTATTCTAAATTGTTCTAACCTAGTCTTCTCTGTACACCACAATTTATCCTGAGGATTGTTCCAGATTCTGACCTCATTGCTCATTATTCTAGTTTAATTTTTCCTCCCCTCCAACCTTGCCTTTTGTATTTGTCTCTTGTTAATGTGTTCCTAGCTTCAGCCTTTCCAACCCAAGAACCGCAATTTGGGCTCTTTCTTGACTTCACTTCCCTAGGTTTCCGTAAGTTCCCTCTTGGTTGCAACTAAAATTAAAACTAAACTAGCTAAATGAAAGAGAGAACTCATTATTCATACAACTGACAAGTTCAGCAATAGTGTTGGTTTCACAGGTTTAATTGATGATGTTTGTTAAGCCTGGGCCTCTTTTATGGGCCAACTTTGCCCCCAAAAGATTAGGATTAGTGACCTATTAATGGCATATTAGGATGGCCATTGATAGGCATAGTTTTGCATCCTAGTGGATTGGTCACCCTATTGGAAAGATAATTTCTTCTTACCCCAAGCCCAAATCCAAGTTTTCAGATTAAATCTTAGTGTTCTGACCTGGGACAGTGCCTGTCTATTCTTGAAACAATTCTTATGGTAAGGATAATGGGATGTGCTGATTGGCCAGTCCTGGGTCATGTGAGATCACATCTAGAACTTTGTACAAACTCTACACAAAATATTTAGTGTAGCTACTGCTGCTGCTGCTGCCACCATTTCCAGGACAGATTTTGAGCAGTCCTCACTTCTGTTTGTCACCAGCTCCCAAGTCCAAGTCAAGGTCATGGGTCAGTGCTGTTGATGCAAGGGAGGCTGGGAAACTGAGAGTCTGATTTCTAACTTTGATAGTGGGAAAGGTCTCTTCCTACTATGGCTCCTTAGTGAGAGCATTCTCCACACTAAGAGAAGGGGTTCAGATCTGGATAGCTAGAAGGAATGTCAAATATTCACTGAAAGAGGACATAAACATTTGTGGATGACCCGTGGTGGTGTACTTGGAATTATAAACACACTAGAGTGTTTATCTCAACTGATACTTATTCGTGAATCTAAGTGGAGGGCAATTAGAATTTTCAGTTGGTGATTAAAATTTGTTTTGTTAGGTACAATAATTTTTACATCGATTTTGAAATTTCTGCTTTTTATTTCATGTTTATATTTTTAAATTGTTCTTTCTTATGCCCAATTTTGGTGATTAATAAAGCAAGGGGCACCTTTGTGTCTATTTGTGTTTCTTGTGAAAGCATTAGATTTTGGGGAGTCTGTAAACGACACCATGGTGTTATAATTCATCCTATGTGATGTCTCAATTTCTGGAAAAGAATTTCCCCAAGTCTCTTCCATAGTATGAAGTAGAAAAGGCTACTGAGGTCAAATATATTTGCTTTATACTAAAACAAGCAAACTCCTTTTGTATAGGGTTTTTGGAGTCTTTAATATGTATTATAAATCATCAAAAAGGGACTCTGGTACATAGCATTTTCCAAATATATGTCATGGTGGAGGGTTGGGTTGATCAAGTCTGGCTAAAATTAGAAAAATTAAGGCCATTTCTACTATTCCAGTGTGTTTGGCTGTGAAACATTTTCTTCAAAAGTATCAGTTTGGACCAGTGATTTTTGGAACACATTTTGGGAAGCTCTAGAGTGAGTTTATGGCTGTAATCACATTACCTTAAAGATTTGACCCTGTGGATCTTGAGCAGATCTTCTGTTTTGTTCAGGGCCAAAGAATGTATTCTGATTTTGGTTGTGAGGTCACTGGGCTAAGTGCTATGGGCTATTCAGAGATAAAAAGGGATTGATTCCTGCTCTTCAAGCCCTGCTGTGCCAGGCATGCAAATATTAAATATCTGTGTTAGGCACAAATATTAAGGGAGTAGTTTTCTTGACATCTTTCTTCTTTGTTTTAGAGGATGAGTTTATCAAATGGGTCAAATGATGATTCTGAGTAAATAAATCATTCTTTCAACTTGAGTGCTACCTGGACTTGGTGGGTGAGGAGTAAGGAGAAGGCTCTTTTTCACCACTGAAGATGACACCAGGGAAGAGAGATAAGTCAGGGAATGTGTAATTTCTTTTAAAGGAGAGAAAATAGTTCGAATTACTTGGAGAAGTTGGTGCATATATTTGTGTCTGTTGGATATTTAATAGAAAACATTTTACATAAAAATTATTCCTTCAGAAATCTTGCATCATTATCATTATCATCGATGGCGTTCAGAACATGCTACCCCAAAACAGAACTGCAGAAGATCAGAACATGCTATCCCAAAATATGTCTCTTTGGCAGAAAGATTATTTTGAGCTGATTATTTTGGGAAATAACAGACACGAGAGAAACTCTTCAAACAGAGTTGAAATTACCCTTTTGTAAGAGAAATTATATCTATAAAGAAAATCTCCATTTGTAAGTTGTCTCCTCTCTGTACCAGGAGAAGGGTGATTCTAAATCACTGGAAACTCTTATTGACCGAGAAGGCACTGACTGAAATCTGTGTAATAAACTTACCCTTGTTTATAGTGCTTTTTCTGGTCATATCCTCGTAACTGGGTTTCCCCTCGCTCTTCTTTCTTTGTTTCAGCAGGTTATGCCATTTAAGCCATCTCTTGGAGATTAACTCTTGAGATTTAGTCATTTGTCCCTGGTTTTCTCTTATAAATACATGAGGTATACATGTTAATAAACTTGTTTGTTTTTTTCTTGTTACTCTGTCTTTTGTTACAGAGGTCAATCCCAACTACAAACTCAGAAAGGGTGGAGGAAAAATAATTTTTTCCTGTATTATCATCATCATCATCACCATCAAATTCTATCATTAATTTCTAGACCATTACCTATGAAAAGAGAACACTGTTGTTTTGATTCTGATGGTTAGAATGCAGTGGGATGTTATATGATAGAAGAGAAAATCTCCTAAATGGGGAATTATTTCTGAGAAGAGTTAGCTTTTCATTTCATTTGCATCTAAGCAAGATAACTGATTGGTTTAGTCAATTCAGTGAAAATTCTCCTTATACCTTTTTCTTAAATGAACTGTCCAGTTGTTTGTGAGGCAGCTGGAATTTTTATGTAATGTGCTGGATATAATGGATTAATGACTCAATCGGCTGGTGTTGCTCCAATGAGGGCAAAAACAACCCGAAAATGTTATACAGGTGGACCCATGTCCTGTTAGCTTTGTGTAATTACATTTAATGTTTGAATAAACTGCCTTTTTTATGGATTTAAAGGGGGAGGCTAGTAAACATTTTCTTGATTGGCTTTTTTCTCTGGCATCTACTAATGTTGGTATGTGTTTTTTTTTAATACAGGATCATCATCATTAATGGGCATAGTCTGCATATCTCTGATGGTAATATTGTTTGTTACTGAATTGCAGACCAGTATTTTTTAAAAGCTGGGAGATAAACACAACAACTTCATCCCATAAATCTTACCACCTGAGTCATCAATTTGAGGTTCCTTATTGAAACAAGGAAAACATCTTTAATCATGCAAATATTTGGAAACTGCAAGCATATCTCTATTTGGAATTTGGGAGATAATTAAAATGGACAAGTTATGATTGATTAACACATAAAGAATAGGCTAGTTAAAAGGCAGTTGGTTCTCTTTCTGTCCTTACACCAACACTCCATCATCAGGAATTAAGAAAACAGCGTAACTAGGCTCCAGCTTCTTGCTGAGGACAATTAATCAGGATAGAAGAGTGGGGAGGTAAACTGAAATGATGCCAAATAAATCAGCCTGTTTTTGTTCCTACATTTATCTTTGTTAATTCTCGTAGGCCATCTTAATATTTTGATTTTGATCTGTGTATTAGGTGATGGATTTTAAGGAAAAATTCCCAGATATTTTGAATGATTAAATAAATAAGTTGCACTTCTATATTTCCATATTGACATCTTTATTGTAAGTGAACTTGTAAGAAGAGGCACCTTTCTATCTTTAATTCAACTATGAGAAATATTTAACCTTTATAGTTTATGAGGTAATGGGGAATTATTTTTATTATTGAAATGCTGTAACAGAACATTAAAAGCTCCTTCAAACCTTTTGAGGAAAGGGCAGGGTTTTAATAAATAAATGTTAATAATATAAAATGACATATGGGTAAGAAATAAAAGCATAAAATCAATTCAAATATCGATATTTTCTGACAACCTGTTTACTGCTTACCTGATATGAATCTTCAAAAAGGTCTGTGTTCTACTTAGCATGGCTCCAGCTCAATTTCAATTTATTCTTAAACTTAGTTTGGAAGGTCAACACAGATAAGGCACACAGATAAGGCAACCGATGCTGTCATTTGGCAATCTGGTTCTGTCTAACCACCAGATTGTTTTTTTTTTTCTGTTCCCCAGATTCTAAGTCATTGAAATTCTCATATTTCTCGCTACTAGACAAGGGTACTTCAAAAAGTTCATGGAAACTTGTATTATTTTTTAATTCTATTTTTTCCGTGAACTTTTTGTAGTACCCTCATATTGCCATGAAGAATTTTATAGGCAGACCTTATGATGACCAGTGTGGTTGACACTTGAGAGAATAGGTTGACAATAGATTCTCCTGGAATTATTTGAGCAAGTTGGCATTTGGGTGCTCAGAAATATGATCAGTACAATGGATGTTAGGACTTGGATTTTCACCCTTTAGGAGTGAAATATTTTATTTTATTTATTTTTATTGTGACACAATTGATTATACATATTTGTGGGTACAGAATTGAACAACACCTGCGTACAATATGCGATTATCAAATCAGGAATAATTAGTATATTCCTCATTACAAAACGTAATCGTTCTTTGTGTCCATTATCCAGTTTCTCTCTGACCCCCCTCTCCTTCCCCTTTCCCACCTTTAGTAAACACAGTTCTGTCCTCTCCTTTTGTAAATAGTAGAGAAATATTTTAATGTTGGAATGTTTTACAGTCCCTTTGGAGGACCGGGTGTTATATCACCATACTTTTAAGTAATAAAATTCTTCCAAAGAACTTCCAGTTAAATTGCTAAGTTGACACCTTGTTTGAGGTTTAAAAGATGATTCCAGAATCGTTGATTGTTCAGTTTCCTTTTACCTCAGAGTTTTGTCTCCAAACGCAAGGACGGTTGAGCTTTCTTCACAATTAATGACCTAATTTTGCAGCACTGCATGCTGCTCCCCAGCATTGATCTAACTCGGAGGCAAGTCTGTTAAACACGGTGTCAGCGGGAATTATTTTGACAGCTGCCAGAAGCAGTAACATAAACTCAAGAAGTTTTCATTTTAGAATGTGATGGTCCAGAATTTTGGTCTGATGTGTATATACTAATGGACAAAGATAGTAGCCCAGTGTTCAAAAGAAGAACTCACACACACACAAAAAAAATTGATCACAACGATTAGATAAAACATTAATTTTCTCAGGGAGCATTGGGAATAAGGATGAAACACACGAAAAAATCCCCTCTAATTTCAAATTAGAACAACAGAATGAATGACACATTCTTCCCCTGGATGGTCTCTGGTATCACTTTACTGTCATGAGTAGTAATTCCAAACCACATGAAATGCCATCCCTGATACACAGAGTACTGGCTGTTGACAGGTTCTCTTAGTCAGAGGAGAGCTCCCCTGTGGATGGGCTACAGTTTTCATCCTTAGGATTGATGTCCACCATCAGATTACATGATAAACTTGCTCGAAGCATGGCCTTGTGTTTTCTAACAGCGTTAGACAAACACTCCGTATCTGCATTTTAGAATGGTAACCCAGGATAAATCAAATAGCAAATTAAAGTTAGGTATGCCATCTGCTGCCTTTATTTTATGAATTCCAGCCTATAGGCCATGGACTGGGCATGAATGTGTAAGCCATTGTCTTTTATTGTTGGACTTACTGCAAACATTGGACAAATGTTCATCCATGCTGTTGGTCTTCTTAGAAAGAATAAAATTCAGCAAAAGTGATTTTTTTTCAGTTGTTGTAAGTTTTTTGTTTTAATAAAAATAAACCACAGCAGAAGAAAAAACAGCATGTACTCATTTCTCCGAGTGCAACATCTCAGCAGGTTTTAGGAACTCATCCACAAGGGGTAAATTGTTTAATGCGTATTTGTAAGCAGAACTGTAAAAAGCCATATTAGGCTTCATGATTTTATTCTCTTCTTCTGGTAAAAGATCATTACTTCTCCCTGGGCCTCTAATGGTTAAGTCTCTTACAACTTTTCCATTTCTGAGAAAGTTCTTGATGTCTTCTGATGGTGACTGATGCCATGTCTTTACTACACAGTGGTTTTTCTAAGAAATTGTGTTTTTCCAGCATTTCTGAGGAAATTTTCTTTTGTTTTCCTTTATTTATTTTTAACAGACAAGTTAAAACATGTATTTATGGTGTACAATGTGATGTTTGGATATATATACATTGTGGAATGGCTACTCAAGCTATTTAACATATGTATTATCTCACAAACTTTTTTTTTTGATGGTGAGAATGGTTAAAATCCACTCTTAGCAATTTTCAAGAATGTGATACATTGTTATCAACTGTGGTCATTGTGATGTACAATAGATCTCTTGAACTTATACTTCCTGTCTAGCTGAAATTTTGTGTTCTTTGACATTTTTCTTATCAAATCAGGATAAACAGAACAAGAAATTTTCTTATTCTTCAAAACCTACATTTTAAAAAGTCTCCATGTTTTTAGAAGGCCAATAGCTATATTTTCCTTGAGCAGTTTACTGTAAATTATGAATTTACAGACATGAAATAACATTTTGGTGCTATCATTTGGGGGTAGTTCTACTTTTAATATCGATAGCAAGTTGGTTCTTTAGCAGCATTTGCTCGGACACTGTGCTTACCGGGACTAGTAGAGCTGCTTTTCAAGGACTTTTGTAGGTTTTTAGCTAACACCGTAAAATGAGTTCTCTATTTCTGAGGCTAATAAAAGTCTTAATGATATGTGCATCCAACAGATGGGACAGAGGGCTATTTTGGCAGTGGGCAGTTGAAATCGGCCCTCAGTTGTTTGTATAAGGCTCTCACTAAAGTCAACAAAAGGTAATTTTCACACACAATTTAGTTCAGAGTATAAAATGTTGGGAAGAGTAGCTGGTTTAAGTCCAATGGGCATAAGGGTAGCAGTTGGTAAAAGTTTTGTTTGATGGCAAATTTTAACTGACAGAGTGACAGGTTGATCAAGAGAAATATGGGGCTGAGTCACAAATTATGGACCATGGCAGAGCTACAGAGGCAGTGAAAGGACACAGCTGAAGCAATCACTCCCAGCATCTCTGGCACAAGCCTTGATAATTAAAACAAAAACAACAACAACAACAACAACAACAAAACAAACCAAACAACAAGAAAATCAACTCTCTCTTTCTGTTCCCAGTCTTCTTCCTTTTCCACTCTCTCCCTTTGGTATTATACCTATTTTTGAAATCATTTGTTTGCTTATGTTTCCTCTTAGCATTTTGCCTTACAAATGTTTACTAAACAAATTTTTCACAAAAATCAATAATGCTGTGTCGGAGCATCATAAAGGTTGCCAGGAGGATCTGAAACATAGTGTCCACTCTGGCCAGCAGGGTCAGGTGTATGGCTCAGATCTGATGTGAATGATGGACTCCACACGTTCACCCTGGTTATGGTGAAGGGACATTGAGATGAAAGCAGGTAAGGTTTGAATGGGGCCAAGAAACAGTCTAGAGACTGTTAGACTTGTTAGGCTCGCAAGTGAAAATTATGGACGGAAATTGTCAGTAAAATTGCTCTTTCATTCACTTATGAAATGAATAATTAATGATTTATGCATATTAATAGTTTACATGCATTTTGGGAATTAAATGAAAAAGGAGTCAACAGTGTATTTAACATGCACTATCTTATCTAATGCTGGTGAACTCTGAATATGGTTTAAGTGCATGCATGGCAGATATGCAGAACAGGTTCATATTCTGGTTCTTTTTAATGTTCAATCTTTGAAGGAAGGTACAGGGACTCTATTCACCAAGAATGTATAAGAAATGAAAAATGAGATTATAATCACAGAATTAGTACAATTTTGTTAGACTATTGCAGGGTTTCTCAGTCTTAGCATAGCTGACATTTTGGGTGGGATGATTCTTTGTTGTGGGGACTGCTGTGTTCATGGTGGGGTGTTTAGCAGCTTCCCCGGACTCTACCAAGTAGATGCCAGTAGCAACACCCCTCTGCCCCCCCCGCCCCCACTCAAGTTGTGATAACCAGTGAGGTCTTCAGACATTGCCAGATATTTCCTCAGGCTAAATCTCCCCTGTTGAGAACTACTGGTCTGCTAACCATATGATAACATATGGTTATTTTCCTTCCAAACCAAGCTACCTATTACCTGAACTTTTGTAAGACTGAGGCAAATTAGTAAAAAGGTATATGTGTAGAATGTTTAGTTTAGGCATTACCTATGGCTTTTTGAGTGGCTCCATCACCATCCTTAAGAACCTATTAAAGCATTAAATAACAGGACAACATCAAAGACAATGAGGTACTTAAATGCCAGCATGAAAACAATATTTGCTGCAGTAGATTCTGCTCTGTAACTGTGCAGAGCACAGAGGCTGGTGGCCTTGCAGGCAGTACAGTTTTGTTAGGTGAAGTGGAACAACTGTATCCGGGGCAAAAGAACCTCTGAAACACGGCCTAGGAGTCGAGGCTGGGAGGGGACAGGCTGGAAAGCAACAGCTATAGGCCTACTAGGAGCACAGTGATCACTGCATGGGAGGCTTTTCCTGAATAGGGACAACTTGATTTCATTGAAGTTCCTTGGCATTCATTCCTTCTGAACATCTGCAAGTGTTTCCAGTCTCCCAGGAAAACTGAGTTCTTTGCACAGTCCAGCTGGGCCTAGAAGCTGTGACCACGGTCAGTGGGACTGGATGCTTTCTCACTGTCCCTCATGTCTCTGGGCTCAGTCTTCCCCATCCTTGCCAGGTGAAGACAAGCTGTGGAGAGGCAGCCAGGAGCTGTGAGCTTACGTCTGTTTTCTTCCTGCTTTAGTTATGGTACTATATCCCCAAAGTGAACTGAAGAAGAGAGACCCATTGTCTGCTCTTTCATGTCCCTTTGTGATCCACTTAAATGTTTTTTGTATCCTTGACGTTTTCCCATAGACCTCAGCACATTCTGGATTTTGGCCTGCTTAATATTGTTAGTAAAAATCTGTGCAAGCACCAAACATTCTTCCTTATATATGTTTCTTATTTTTTCTCTCACCTTTAACACATATTTTTTTTAAAAAAACACTGTTTCTTTAGAATTATAAAGAGCCAATATAATTTGTTAATTTTTGAGTTATAGGAGCCTTAAAAATGTGCAACTGCTCACTGGGTGATGTAAAGAGGGTAGTTTCAAGACTAAATTAATACATCTTTGTTCAAAGGGAGACTGCACTCAGTGAGATTCGAATGTAGAGGCTGAAGTAGACTTTAGACGTAAGGGATTACAGATGATTGTTGTGTGGGGGACCAGAATATGCTGCCCTCAAATATGAAGGATTGTTGAGCTGGGGGCAATCAAGAAGAAACAGATACACGAAAGCTCTCTGCTTGCCATTTGCCTAAAAGCAGCACATAGATTTACAGAGACAAAATGTATCCTGTACCCCTCCCCGCCACCACCAGGGAAAACTAAGGTTAACTGGTTAACCACTCAAGACAACTTTAGACCATTATTGGCCTGTTACCTGAGATGGTAACAGAAATTTACACCAATGAGCTTCATTAAAACTAACTTTTAGGGCCAAGCCCGTGGCGCACTTGGGAGAGTGCGACGCTGGGAGCGCAGCGACACTCCCACCGCGGGTTCGGATCCTATATAGGAATGGCTGGTGCACTCACTGGCTGAGTGCCGGTCACGAAAAAGACAAAAAAACAAAACAAACTAAATTTTATCTGCCAGTTATTTCCCTTCCCCCAAGTTGCTGCTCCTAGAAACTCCAAGTCCTCTTCTTTGTCTTGTTACTGCTTAAACTGTATTTGCACAGACATTTTTGCACAAGTAATAGACTGTCTCCAGTAGGCCTTGGTCTTTCCAGATACCATAGTTTCCCAAACTGACAAGGCATTTTCAAACATCTGTGCCTTTGCTCATGCTTTGCCAGCTGTTGAAACATCTTCCTTTCTGAAGTCCAGCTGATGAAATCCTTCAGTTCCTTACCACAGTTTATTAAATCCAAGGCACATCATTTTGTTTTTTCCATAGCTTGATATCTCTCACTTTTCTATGGTTCTTACAACTAATAGCATAACATAATCAAATTGGAGGCATGTTTTTCCTACTGGTTGCCTTGGGTTGAATGTCCCCCCAAAACTTAGTCCCTACTGTAACTGTTGAGGGTGGGAAATCCTATTATGGTAATTGAAAGGTGGGGCCTTGAAGAGGTGACTACATTGTAGGATCATCCAGTAGTGAATGGATTAAAAACCGGTGGTCAGAGGTGTGGTTCTGAGGGCGTTTAAAAGGAGAGTGAACGAGAAGGTTAGTCTCTCTCTCTCTCATTCTCTCTTCTCCACCATTTTCTGCTGTGTGAGACCCCTGCATTGCCATAAAGTCACCACCAAAGAAAGCCTTCACCAGATGTGTTCCCTGGACTTTGGACTTCCAGCCTCTGAAAATGTAAGCAATATATTTCACTTTCTTTTTAAATCACCCAGTTCTGTGTATTTTGTTATAAGCAACAGAAACGGACTCTAGTACTCATATACAAAATAATGGTTTATTTAATAATTAATGGCAATTTAGATTTAATAAAATACAGTATATGAGTCTGCACTGTCAGTGTGTTATCCAAGTGGAAATGTGCTGTGGGCAGTGGGAATTGCTGGTCTGGGTTTTTGGAAAGGTGAAATTGCAAAATATCCCAACATATCTCAAAGTCTCAATCTGTTACAGTATCAGCTCTAAGGCCCGCAGCATTCTACTAAGAGATCAAGTAAACTGAGGATCGGTGAGGAGTTAATAACACAGTAACCGGCACATAATGCTCATCTCAGGCAGAGCTCAGGAAGAGAAAGCGGGAATCTTGGACAGATATTTCCAGGAAGTGAAGGGACAAAGGGAAATAGGGCAGTAGCTAGAAGGGTTTGTAAGTTTTAGGATTGCTTTTCAAGTGCTGAGACCTTGAACATGTTTGCATTACAAGGGAAAATAACTAATTAAGAAGAGGTAGATTATGGAGAAAACTGAATGCTGACCCCTGAAGGAATGGGAGTGGCCCAAAGGCAGGGAGACAGGACGGTTTGTCAGTGGGTGAAGGGAAGGAGACCTGAGGGCCTGTCTGCAGGGTGGTCTCAATCTTCTCTTTGGAGTAGAAGGAAAGGCTATTTGCAGACAATGGGATTATGTGGCTGGAAGGGAGTCTGAAGAGAGTGGGGTTCAGGGAAGCGGGGAGGCCTACACTGATTCAAGTCTAACACAGAAGGCTCAGCTGATGCTGGAAGCATAAAATTACAGTGTCCTAGTCCATACCTCCTGGGACAGTCTGTAGATCAGTGAGGGCAAAGATCTATGGCTGAAAATCTCTGAACTCTGATTAATGCAAAGTTGTATTCTTTTTCATCTATGAAGGATGCAGCTTGATATTCGACACAGAGGAGGCCCCGTAACTATCTGCTCAATGAATGGCATTGATGAGAGAGTATATTGGCAGGTAGGGAGATTTAGAGAATGCTTGTTCTCACAGTTCTATCATTTTGTTTCCCAAAGAAAAAAAAATTAGTTCTCATTGATAATTATTTGGATATTATTTTATAATATTGCATATTTCACGCTGTTTTTTTTTCTTTTTTTGCGTGGGAAATCTTTTTAATCAAGCTTTTCCTCTGTAACAAAAGTGTTTTCATTTCTCTTGCTTAGATACAGAATAATTTCTTGATCAACCTACTGCTTTTTGTGTCAGGAATAGGATGTTGTTCTGTAGACACCTCTGAAAATTTCTTTTTATGTGATATTGTATTGAAACTTTGAGTTATATACTTAAAAATTAAAATACTAATGCGTATGTGAATACGAGTAATGCAGCTAACAGGCTGTTAAAATTTACTTGGCATCTGCTACAATTTACTGTCATTCACTAGTAACTACCTCTAGTCTTCCTGTCTGGAATAAAAATGACATATACATTATATTTACTACTCTGCTAATACCACCAAAAAGCCTCACAATTGTCATTTCTGGACTGTCTCCTGTGAGGCGATGTAGCAATTTAGTTCTTTAAAAATGTGTCCTTAAATACATCATTTCATCCCCACTCTTCTTGACCTTTTATGTTTGATGGACAGTTCACATTTGAAAACTGGGATTTAGGTTGATTCGTAAAAAGGCCAGAAGAAAAAAATTTGTTTTAAAGCTTTTTAAAATGAGAACAACATGCAGGATAGTTCACTAATTTACCAGAGATGCTAAAAGATAGGAAAATTTCCCTGCCTTGCTCTGCTCTGTTCCCTGGATTTCCATAGTGGAGAGAGATCTGGAGTACAGTCATATACTTGTGCATTTTGAACAGTGTGAATGGGAAAGAGGTGATGATGAGAATGTGAAAATGATATCAAGACAAATGAGGACATTTCTGCTAAATTGGTAGTGATAGATTAAGACCTAGAATATGGTCTCCATTCACTTACTCCTTCCTTCATTCATTCATTCACTAAACTAGTCTTTTATTAATTTGAAAGGTTTTTAGGTGGTACCTTCCATGTGCCAGGCACTGAGGTAGGCACCTAGATTATAACCGTGAAGAGCAGTTTAAGTTGTCCACAGCAGAGAAAAAAGCTATTTAGCAGATGCTTTTTCCAAATAATTTTAAAAAAAGTGAATTTGCTTTAGAAGAAAAAATTTACAACTTTTGGTTACTGAATTTAAAGACCTTTGGGGTTTCCCTCCAGCACTCTGATATAGTAGTTTGGTTGGCATTTTTCCTGAATCATATGTGGATTTGGTATTGAGCGCTTCTAAGACCAGGAAAAACATAACCAAGGGCAACAAGAATCATTTTGTAATGTGAAAGTTTCAGGACCCCCAAGATCGGGTCTTCTGGGTCCTACATCTCTTGTCAGAATCTAACATAAAAGAAAAAGAAGTATTTTTCAAAAATAAAAGTGTAATGTTAATTACAAGCATATTAGACAATAAAAATATTGTGCTGTGTCCTAGTCATCTAAAATACTTGAGCATTTCCTGACACTACTGACCCAGTTGTGTCAGGAAATGTGTTTGCTTCAGTTGAATGTGACATGTTAGATCGTTAGTTAAAAATGCCTGCTCTTTTGGGTACCATGTTCCCAATGAAACATGACTTGATTTTTAAATTCAAACTTTTCTATATCAAAATGATTATTCATCCAGTGACATTTATGGAGTGAAACTTCTTATAAATTAGCAAAAATGCTATGGTAAGTTTTGGTAAGGAAGCCTAGAAACTAGTGATGCTATCATCCAAGAGAAAAGCCATTTTTCAACATAGGTATAAATCAAGTTACACCTAAAACATATCAAATTCTAACTCTTAGGGATATAGAGTTGTCCAGTGAAACTAGAAAGACAATATCACCAATGTCCAACATCTGTACATTTTCTGAAGTGTGGACATCCATAATCCTGGTTGAGCCACACCAAGATCATTCCAGTTTCTTTCTAGATTTTTCTTATATAACATTAACAAAACAGTGATTTCTAGCATCAATCCATGCTAAACTAGGAAGTGCACTTGAGAGATTCCTTATTTGTTAATGCAATAACTTTTAAATAGAAAGATTTTCATTTGGTACTAAAATATCAGAATGGAAACACATCTATGTTCATTGTCTGCCAGGATTAGGATCAGAGATGATCCGAGTTCCATAAATATGCCCCCTCTACTGCAGGCCCACTGGAGAAAGCAGAGAGTTTGAATACAAAAAGAAACAGGCCCAAAGGAACACTCAGCCTCCTGTTTTCTCCTGGTGCTGTGCATATGCCGATGGTGGCCAGGTGGAGGATTTGGCTAGCCCAGCTAATTGCTTCTATCTGGAGGAATGAGCAAATAGTGGAGTAACAGAGCGCTACCCCTAGATACAGATTAAACAGCACTAACGCGCACTGAGAAGAAATTAACAAAGCTCCAGAATGGAAAGTGACTTTAAAAAATTCATTCTCTTTTTATTTCAACTCTACGGTTAATGGGAAATAAATAAATGAAAAGACCAAGGAGAGGAAATAGTAAATGATTATTGCCACAACACAAAGCTTTTATAGATCTTATATTTGAATGGGCTGAATAAAGGAGATGGATTTTTAATCATTTTCCTAGTTGTAAAGATCACTATTACTTCTTAAAATATGGTTTTGGAAATCCCCAAGCTAAGTCAATGTGTTTTGGATTTCAAAGTAAAGAAATCACAAAATTTAGATTTATTCTCCCTAATAGAAACATGGTTATAGCTGTCCTCTTGTTATACAGGTGAATGTCATTTTTCTTATGCTATATCAAGGCAGATGACATGGTCCTAGGCATAACAGGAGCTGCTTATACTTGAAGTTAAAATCATACTTCCACCAGCTTTGATGTGTGAAGAGTACCACAGCATGAGCCCACCATTGGTATGTATCACGCCAAATATAATAGGAACAAAATAGATTCCTAAACAGGTAAAGGCATTTCACATCATACAAAATTAAACCAAGTTTCCTTCTTACATTCAAAATATTATCTGGTCAGTTGGCTGGATCATCTAACGACCATTGCGTATTATTTATTGAGAACTTACTGTGTGTCAGGCTCAGTACTAACAACGTAACATGCACCACCTAACTTGATTTTCATATTTGCTCTAGGAATTACCCCTTTATTATATTTGAAGAAACGGAAGCTTAAAGAGAAATAACTCCTCATAGTTGCACAATTGATCAGGGAAGCCAAGATTTGTATCAGACATTAAGTTTATTTGTACTGAAAACAGCCAGCAGGGCAACCTATGTAGTCCAGAAATAGATGAGTCATCTGAAAAAGAGTGGACTCAGGCATAGCTTTCACGTAGATGCTTCTATCTGCTTCCTGGTTGGCTTTCCTCCTGATGGATTATGAAAATCAGAATTATGAATATCAAAATAATACAAAATGCTTCATGCCAGAGTATCGAAGTAATTGGAATAGATCTCATTTTCTTTAGCTAAACAGCATAGTATTAAGTGCTTTTCTCCAATTGGCTTTCTTATAAATTATCATTATTTTTTTGACAGTCTTCTACCCAGATGGCTGAGTGTTTTGTTGTAAAATTAGTTCAGATGGTCTTACACAAAATTATGTTACATGTTACACGTGCTTTGTTGAAATGAAATATTTAACATTTAGCGAATTCCCTTTCTCATTGGCCAGTCTAATCTATCCAGCACAATTTAAAAATAGATTTCATTTATGAGTCGCTTGTTTTCTTACTGTTCCCATATTTATTCAGTATTTTTCTTTAACTGCTTATTGGAGATTTAATGGTCTTCTGAGTTACTCAGTGGCAGCCCAGAAGGCCAACTAGAAAGTTCATTGGCCTCTAAGAGCATAATCACATAGGTTGCCACTAGAATATTATTTGAGTAAAAGGGGGGTAAGTGGATGTGAAGTATTACTACAATTTTCTAGTGTATGACTGTGTATTTGAGGTATACGGATAACAATTTTAAATGCTTGAACTTTCTTACAATCTTTTTGACTGTCCATAAATATTTTCAGGGTTTCGCTAATATTAATTTCTATTAAGATATGGGATGAACTAATGAAAACTTAATCTATAGGAAGAACTTGACATTTAAGTGATAAAAATTATGTCTGCGAATATTCTACTTTGGAGGTTAGGTAACTTTGCTCACTGTGTTGACTAATGTTAGCAGACAATTGCCCACTCCTGTTCTGAGCTGTGGAAGCTGCTTTCTTTCTCTTACTCAGGACAGAGGCCTGGCCTGGACAAGCTGAATCCAGCCCATATCTTGGCTTCATTTCTTGGTGCCATTTCGCTCTTTGCCTGAACCTCGGTTGCTTGCCATAGACAGACTGCTTCAAGGGTCTGCTCCTGTTGGGCCTGCTGAGTGTATCGAAAAGTGGATTATGGCAAGGCAGAAAGGAAAATAAAGTGAAGGAAGAGAATAAGAGGAGGAAGTGAGGCAAGAATAAGGGAAAGATGGAGGCAGGGAGAAGAAATAGAGAGAAAACTGCAGGCAACAGGGATAAAGGGAGAAGATCATGAGAGATTCAAGACAAGTCTGGAGAAAGGGAAGCATAGAAAGCCGTGGAGAAGGCTTTCTTCCTGTAGCGTTCTTCTTCTAAAGCAGGGTTCTCAACCTGGAATCCATGGAGAAAATTCAGGGGGCCCATGAAATTTGCCATTTCCCTCAGCTATGAATATAGATTACAAACCTTTGTAGTATAAGCCCCACCCATGACTTTGTCTCTATTAGAAATAACAAATATTTTCATATCACAATGTAATTATTGCAGATATCTTGAAATATTACTTATACTCGTAACTACTTTGAAATTGCTACTATCTTATTTAATGCTTTAATAAAGAAGCACATGTATTATTATATCATACATTTATTTTTAAATATTTGCTAACTGTATTTCAATAATGTTACCTTTCTAATCCTATGAATTTTATTTTATGCATTTAAAAATATTCTAAGAGGGAGCTCAAAGTCTTCACCAGATAGTAAAGGGGTCCACAGCGTAAAAAAGATTAGTGGCCCCTGCTGGATGGCAAAGTTTCACACAGGAATGGATTATAGTGTGCTGAGGTGTTTATGCTCTTGGTCCTCAGGGGGACAGGGCCCCGAGGCCCTGATCTCATCAGCCCTGTGTGTGCAAACATAAACTTTATGTGTTGAGAAAGGTTGGGAACACTGCTTTAAGTTATTAGGGATTTGACAATTTTAACATTGGTCTTCCAAAGACACACGCTTTTTCATGTTATCTCATACGTGGTGTTATTATCTTTATTTTAGGGAGAGAGAAGCTTATTACAGAGAAGAATAAGAACTTAGAGGAACAAGAATCTCAAGGAGGCTCGAGAGTACTATAGAGAGAGTCCCTTCAACAAGAACAACAGCACTGACTGGCCAGGGGAAATGGACTCCCCGAAAGGGACTCTTTCGGGCTTCTTTTATGGGATGAGGGAAGAGAGTACACAGATTCTTCCAAAGAAATGTGCTACTCCTGAGTCCCGTAGACTCTCTCCTATTTGTTTGGGCATAAAATCCAAATGACTTCGATCATGCCAACACTCATCTGACCCACACAATTTTTAATTCACTAAGTTTCATCTCATAGAGCATAACACATAGAGCATTGTCTTTAAACACAGGTAGCTATAAAGTCTAATTTCTTATCAATGCCTGAAATTTTTTGTGAAAGTTTTGGCTAAAAACTTTGTCTTCATGTGGTCTTCACCCCCCCCCCCCTTTATATAATATGTAAGGTCAAATTTTAATAAATTGAGAATCACACTTTATATATCATTTGGTAGTTTCTAGCCTACAATATGTTTGTACGCCAATTTCTCTTCAGTTTTGAACAATGAAGTTATTAGAAAAAAGGGCACTGTGGTTGATTGCATTGATGCTTCTTTTTTGTAGACTCCTGAGTCGTCTCTGATTGTATCACTTGGTGTCTGAGTCCCAAACTTTGCAGTAGAAAGCTTTAAAGAAAATGGAATCCTTTTCTCTGTAAACTGTGATGAGCAACAATGGTCCAACAACTACACAAAGTGTCACACTCAGATGAGCAGTATTGAAGTGTAGAACAAGATCACTAACTGGCCATCGATGACATATCCTGTTTCTTGGTATCCAGGAGACTAAAAATCATTTGGTTTTCTTTATCTAGGCCACAGCTGTCTTGGGCCTTGTTCCAATCATTTTGATCTGGTGAGGATTCTTGTTGGCAACATAAATGCAGTTGAGGAGGGGCTGTAACGACATGGTAGTGACAGCTGAAACGCATTTCCTCATTTTGATCTAGGTAGATGTTCTCGGTGGTATTGCTTGACGACCATATGCTTACCCCCGCCACGCTTCTAGGAGATTTTTTAAAGGGACCAAAATGTATTTCTTTTCCTCTGTTACACTCTGAACAAAGAGCAATTGTGAGCCAGTGTTGTTTAATTCATCATATTATAACGTATGAAAATCAATAAACGGAAAAATGCAAAGTACCCCTATGTGCCTACCCCCCATCTCTAAGGAATTCATTTATCAGGAGAAGCAGCATCACAGCAGATTTGTTAGCCTAATTATGATGTATTTCCTTTTAAACAATTTGAACACAATAATTGATCAAAAGTCTTCATAACAGGCTTCCCAGAGCAATTCATTAGTTCAATAAAACAATGTGAGCAATAGTTGGACACATTTACTTCATAATCATTTTGTTAGGGAAAAATGCACGGCAGCTGCAGTTCAGTGTAGATATAGCCATCAGAAGCAGTTGATTTATCAAAATGAAGTGATCTTGGCAGTTTTCATTCCAGGGCTTAGATAGAGAAACACGATTAGAATTCAAGGCTGTGCACACAAAACAAAGTAATGTTGGCTCATATTCCAGTAATATTATGGGTTATACTATGGGTAGATAGAAAATCCAGAATTTATCCAGCCATATGGAGTAGGTCACACATCTAAGTGACAAATGAAATAAAAGCATTCCCTCCCTAAGTAAATAACAGGTTGATACTTTATTTTAAACCTGGCCCTGCTATCTTGTTCTAAAACACAGAGCATCAATAGTAATGTAACACATTTGGCACACCAAGGAAACAATGTTAAAAGTGACTTTGCAGAATAACCCCCCTGCAACCCAGTGAAATGGATTAGCACTCTGACCCTTCATAAAGTTGTACTTTCAGAAAACCCTCAGTGAATCAGTGCATATAATCTTGATTTTTAACCATTGATCATAGTCCTACACAGATGCATCGATTCAAAACTTGTCTTTTTCCAATCCACACTTGCTCCCTTCTTAAAAACTGTGGCTGATTTCATTTGGTTTAGCAGCTGCCTCCTCGTAGCACATGCTTCCCAGATACGCAGATCACATCGATAACTGGCCATCTGTGCTCAACAGTCACCCGCACCCGCTCCAAAACTTCTTGGCTTCTTTTCCCAAGCTCTCAGTAGGATACTTGACCCTCAGGTGCTGGGAGGCAGTCAAAGATGTAAAGAGCTCTGGATCACACACAAGGGGTGCAGAGCTTAGTGATTCCATGAAAGTGGCCTGTAGGGGAGTGTGACCTTTTTTTTTTTTTAAATACAGAGGGATTCTGCAAATACCTCAAACTTATTTTCACATTACCTGTCTTGTTTTGCCTAAGAGAGGGTGGAATTTTCTGGTCAATGCTTGTTTGTTGTTGCCACTAAGCTGTTATGGTGCAAATCAGGCTCTCCCTCCCACTGCCAGGAAGAATGCTCAGCTGAATACATTATCTGCTTCCAACATTTCCTCGTTCTGGAGACGTGGTGGTTTGCCTAGGTTGCTGTGAGTGCCAAGTCTGTTCTATGGGGACCAATTGGGGAGCTTGGCAGAAAGAAAATGAACTCTATCACATGCTAGGAAAGTCATAGTCACAGGGCTAAGGGAAAACAAACCAAACTTCAAAAGCCCACAGTGAAAAGTTTGTTCCTGAAGACAGGAGTTAAAGGACCATGCTTGCGTCTGCTTAGGGAATGGTGTGACTTAAAGGAATTTCTTGAAGGTCCAAATCTGCTCAGAAGCCCTAGGCCCTGCCTTGGAATCCATTCTATTCCAGTTTAGATAGCATTAACTCCTCAGAGCTGCCAAGTTTTTATGATCCATGTGTTCATGAACCACTGTGTAATGAAAATAGTATCTGGAACAAACAGAAGACTAGAGATATAATTTGTACACCATTACTTTGCTTTCTAAGTGAGAAACAACCATTAGTGCACCTTCCATGTACACTAGGCAGTCTGATTAAACTAATGATCACGAAGAGCTCAGAACTGGAGTCACAGCCAGCCTCCAGAGCTAATCTGGATTTCCAACCACTACTTTGTCCGTGATTTTAGGATAAGAAGTAAATTGATATTGGTGATTACTGAGCAATGATGAGTTCTTCTCCTTAAATACTTCAGATCATGTGATTTTAGGGTATCTTCAGCATTTAACCCAAATCCTTTGCAGTGGTTTGTTTAGTAGCTCTTGTTGCTGATAGATATCCTCATTCAGGCCTTTTTCCCCAAGTTAAAACTTGCTCAGGGATGTTGTTTTCCACATATTTATGGGTATCAGTAGTGCCCATCGAGGATGGCCAGAGGGAGACACATGGCTTGGGACAGAGGAGCGCTGCACTGGGGGTCAAGGTGCATTGGGTAGGTATGAGTCACTTAACCTTACTGAACATAGTGTACTACTCTGAAAAGTGACAGGGTTACTTTGACGATAAAATCCTGTTTGTGAACCTTAGACAGAAAAAATAAACAATGCCTAATGCTTTCAGCATACACAATAGGATTCCATTAGTGTTTGTAAATATAAGCTACGTGTGTTAGCATCAACATAATATAAATAGAGAATAAATAGTACATCTTGGTATGTATGAAAAGAGTCAATGTACTTTCTTTCCTTCATCCCCCTCGCATTCTATGTCAGTTCATAGCTTTGCTGTTCCCCGGCATTCTAAGGATAATGTTATTTAATATGAGCAAGAATTGGAGATAATTAGGTCTTTTGTGGTGTAGTTGTCTTCAGTAGCACACGAGAAAGGCGATCTCCGCTGATGTTCTTGTGTTGCATTCTCATTGCAGCCTAGAGCTTTTCCTCACCCGTCTATTTCCTTCTCCCCAGAGCCCTGTGTCAGCAGCAATGAATGCTTAAGTAGGTTCTGTCAGGAAAACTCTCCGTGACCCTGGAAACGGTATTTAACCTTTCTGTGGATCAGCATCCAAATTGCAAAGCAATAATGACAGGAGCTGCCTCCTTCACAAGCCTATGAGTTATGACTAACAAAAGGGGTTGCAGAACACTTTGCAAATCTTAAATGTTACAGACATGTCTAATGGTGTTAATAACTCATGAGCTCATGCCTGATGGCCATCACCAGGCCCTTAAAGGCAGTTGCTTTGTGGGAGTTCAGATCACTTCCTGCTGGAAATGGCAAAAACTTTCACCAGTATGAGGTAAGTATTTACAGAAAAATTGTGATTTTTCTGAAGCAGGTGTGAGGCATATCAATGCTATTAAGAAAAGGCTTTTTCTGTGGTCAAGCCAAGGTCACGGGCACTTTCGGTGTGACTTCTTTCACCAGTGCTAACTGCACAAACATCTTTTAAAACAAGTTTTTCTTTTTCTTTTTAAAGAAGGAGAAGAAACAGATTTAGTTTAAGACAGTCACAATGAGGCTTTCTTATGTATGAAAGACATTGACTTTCAGCCCCATGGGGTTTATGTAATTTGAGAATATAGCTTTAAAAATCATATTACAGGTAGCAATACTTAAGATTAATACAGAGGCCATTTACCTTTTTATTACATGTTTTATTAGCACTTAGCAGCTTGATTTATGAAAGAAAAAAATGAATACAGTGTGTCAAAAGATAAAGACTGTGCTATAAAAATTAACCACGAAGGTAACACTCAACTCCTCAGTTTTAGGAGAGAAAGTAGCTGAAAGTTTTCTGCACAGAGTGTGGCTGTGGGTTCCCTGGAGGTGATCACCCAGGAAGGACTGAAGAGGAATGTCAGAGAGGACTTCTCTGGGGAGGTGGTGATTATGGAAAGACCAAAAGGAGCAGGTTTATGACTAGGAAATGGGAGACCAATCCAGATAGAGGGAACAGCATTTGCAAAGGCCCTAAGGCAAGAAAGAGGTTGGCGTGTTGTATGAACACGTGGAAGGGAGGTGTGGTTTGAGTATCATTGGCAGGTGGAGAGGTGGAGCATGGTAAAGTGTGAAGTTTAAGACGTATGTGGTTAAATTGTTTTTTAATGAAAAAATATGGTTTGTTAATTAAAACCTTAGTTTACTTGTTAATGAGCTGAAAAGTTATTGTGCCTATAATAAAATTGTGTACATAAATTTTAACAAACCAGTTCCATTTCTAGGGATTCTAAGAACATGATATTGTGTGTGTGTGTGTGTGTGTGTGTGTGTGTGTGTCTGTGTGTGTGTGTGTGTTTATTTTCAAGGGTGTTTATTACAGTGTTGCTAACTTGTAATTTTCGTCATGCTTATTCCATTCCCAAGGCTTCATTCTTTTGTCCAGCTTTCTGGAAGATAGATCATGTTTTTGTTATTACTCACTTTTTCTACTTTATGTTACCTTTAAATTTTTATGTGACCTCTCAAATTCTGAAGTTAAACAGTTCATGTATCTTCCTCTGAACCAATGTAAGCCTGTTGGAAATCCTCAACTCTGAAGTCCCTTACTATTTTCTTTGTTTTTGTATAAAGTTTTAGTTCTATTTATTTTAAAATATTCCTTCTAGGTTTCAAATAGTTAATTCACTATTATCTGTGCCTGCTCTACTCTTTGACGCTTGAATTTTTTATTTTTATTTTTTATTTTTTCACAAAGTCAGAGCTCATTTAATAAAATAAACCCTTCTACCTTTCTTCTCCTTATTTGTTTCAAAATACATTAACGATACATAAAAATACTTTCCTTGCCCATTGTTTTCTGTCATGTGATGGAGGGGGGAGGAGGTGGTGGGCAGCCAGGACTGGTGAGAATGGGGGACAACAGCCAGAGTGAGTTACAGAGCAGCTCTGCCCTCCCCGAGGAGGACAGTGTGTGGCAGATGTGGTAAAAGAGAGATCTGTCTCAGCCTCTGGCCTGGGAAAGCCATCTGTCTTGATATCAGGGGCTACAAAGCCCTTTAGACTGTAGACAGGAGGCTGGAAAAACAGTAAAGGGGAAAGGGCTGGGGTTGGGACGTGGGGTGGGTAGACTGGCACCTTGTCCCCTTGCAGCCTGGTGGACACGGCTACAGGTGGAGGCAACTGCCTGGTGCAGACTGCTCCGGGGCCTGGCCTGGTAGTGAAGAGGCCCACCAGCCAGCTGGACTAACAGACACCTGGTCTCTGCAGGCCACAGGCCACAGGGGTGGCCCACTTCAAGCATGTCACCAGTAGAGAAGAGGGGCTAGCTTGAGCAGAGGCTGTCTTAGGAATGCCAGCCACCCATCTGCCTGCCCTGTCCAGACTCATGGCCCTCTCTGCCTAACTCTCTACCCACCCCCACAGGGCCCGGACCCTGCTACAGATGGAGTGAAGGGGGAAGGGGCCCAGAGCTGACTGCTGGACCCTGGGCCTTCCTGGCACCCAGGTGTCATCGTTCTTTAAGCTCACCCCTCTGCTTCCTGCAGGGTCAGACCGGGCAGTCCAGCACAGACAAGATTGGGACCCAAGCTGACCCAAAGCACAGGGAGGGTCTGTTCAAAGGCAGTAAAGAGAGACTGGGGTTGGGATGCTGATGCTGACACTGCACCCGTCACTACTACGAAGACCGGCAGGCAGACGAGCTCTACGTGGTAGCTCACTCCATCCCAACACCCAGAACCCTTGAAGCCCACCCCACTGCCTCTGGATCCACCCAGCTAGACAAATTTGTCCGATCCTCTGAACACAGTCATTAGCTTTGTTTCCTCTTTTGCTAAAATTCACATGAAATTGAATGTCAATGACAGTGCCACTGTCGTACCTTGATAGTTTTGGAGTCGGGGTTGAGGGAAGGTCAGGCTATTGAGGGAAACTCATCCCAATTATTTGTTCTTTGTGTATTTGTGTGGGGGGACCACACGGTGAAGACTTTCTGCGCTGGTTTCACTGTCAGTATTTCTCACTGTGAGTGTGAGTTTAGGAAAAGCTCCCCGTGGGCCTAGCCCAGGGCCTGAAACCTAACACCTGGGTACAGTTCTGCAGCAGAAAAGCATCCTCTTCCAAGAGCCTGGGCTCTTACCCTTGGCATTTGCAATGAACATGTTTCTACACTTTCTGACTAAAGAACTCCATCTAGGAAAAAGTCCAAGTGATGAATTGTCAGGTCCAGGCCGTGCTTATTATGGTCAAAACACTCTTTGGCATCCATAGAATAATTCAACTGATTCGCTGGACTCTTGCAAGGTCTTGTTGGAGAATTTCTGGCTTTACCAGTGGCAGAAATGACCCAGAAGTATCTCATAAAAGAAATGTTTTCACTAATTCCCTTTTTTGTTTGTTCCCTGAGCTATCACCCTCGGGCCACTCCCCTGAAACTCTTCAGAGCAACTACCTGGGACCTAGAGGGTGGGGCAGGGAAGGCAGGACGGTGGTGGTGGGGACAGGGAGGGCATGCTGGGAGAGGGGACAGAGGAACAGGAGCAGCCCAGCAGGCCAACACTGGCTCGTCCTGGGCCCTGGGATCCCACTGATTGTTGGAAGAAGTTTCCAAAAGAAAACCGAGAGAGAAGCTCATCTCTTAGCACGACTAGGAACTTGAAAAGGCTATAATGGTCTGGTCTGGTCAGCTCTGCCTGGGAGTGACCAGACTTCAGCCGAGACTGGCCCCAAAGGAAGGAAGGACATTGGAGCCCAGAATGATTCTCTGCAGCAGGCTGGTCTGAGTCCCATGCCCCCGTCTGGGCACTGGCACTCCCTGGTAGCCCACCACCTGCATGGGTGGCTCGCTGTTTGGGAGTCCCCTGAGTAAGTGGCACAGCTCAGGCGATTCTGGGAACCCTTCCCAGAGCTGCTGCTGGCCGGGGAGGGTGGTGGGTGGGCAGACAGGCCTTGATGACATGGGGTCATTGGGAACAGCTTTTGGTTGTGCTAGAACCAGTGGCCCTGCACACCCCTCAGTGCTTTCTCATGTAAACTCATTGTGCTTGTGACAGCGAGTAGACTCTGGCTGCATATCTCTTATTATACTTCCTTGGGAATCAATGGAGTGCATCAGGACTTCCCCAATGGACTCCAGTGGGATTTGGGGACAAGGCAGGGTAGGCCCTGAGCTGGTCCATCTGCCATGAAAATAGGGCCCAAATGACAGTCTGTGTCACCCAGGGGCAGCGGGCTAGAGTCTTGAGATCTTCTTCCCCTCACCTCTATCTAGCCAGGAGCCCAGTGTGCTGCGTGGGCGAGAGCAGGGATGGTGCACAGGGCCTGTAATGGTCCTTGTGCTAGAGCCGTGGAAGGAATCCTAATGTCCTAGGCCAGCACAGAGGAAAGACAACAGTGTGAAATTCGAAACTCTCTCTGCATTGAAAATAAAACCACAACAGAGTGGCAGCCTTGAGGGTCTGGGACACTCAGCAGATAGGAAATGGCAGTTGTGACTAGGCTGAGGCCTTGTCGGGGAACCAGGGCAAGGCCCGGGACAGGGATAGGTGTGAGTCAGGAGGCCAGTACCCGCATGCACACCATGTCCTCAGCTCCTGTCTCCTGGGGACCCCACTGCACCCCACTGTCTTCAGCCTCTGCATTTCCCCATCAGATGGCTGCTTCATCAGTCTCAGTGTCAAAGTGTAGGCTGACCTTCGGCCTCTCAGCCACAGTAGGAGGCAGTCCTGTCCCAGCATCAGGCCCGGCATCCAGCGATCTCTAGGTTATCCTGCTGTCGTGTGGTGGCCAGAGCCAGACCATGGGTTTAGGGGTTGCCATAGGGCCAGGCACTTGGACATTCATGTCAGCAGGCATTGGGGCTGCCTCATCCAGGATCTCAGGGGCCATTGGTGGTGGGCTTTAAGGGGCTGCTGGAAAAGGACAGTCCCCAGATGTAGGGTTGGACGGCAAATGAGAACATGTCCTCTGTGGTGGCTTCCTGGTATGTGGCCCCTGGCCCCCCTTGCTGTTGCCTGCGCCCTAACCCCAGGTCTTCTTGGGGGGTTTGTCTGGAGTCATCCGTGAACTGGGCCCATCCTGTTGTGGTGGTGTTTTTTACCTGGCAGGCGGGCAGTGGTGCTGCAGGCCTTCCTGGCAGGGTGGCCAGACTGCGGTGAGGGGTCCCGCATGAAGCTGAGCAGTGTTTCCTCTCTTGTCTTGTAGTCGCTCCTCTGACAGCAGCCCCGGGGTGGGGTCCTCGTGGTGCCCATTGTTCAGTGACCACTCGCTCATGGCCGTGTTCTCTGCCGTGATCTGCTCCAACTGGGCCAGCCAGCTGTTGAAGAAGTTTCTGTCGATGGGGAACAAGGTGGACAGGCCCAGCTGCCCCAGGAATGCGTCGGGCCCACCTTTATTTTCTCCTTCTTCTTGGGGCTGTCCATGGGCCCTCGTGGCCTTTCTTTTTCTAGCCTTTTGCTGTCCTCCCAGACCACTCTCGACATAGATCCTGTTCAGTAAGTTTCATCTGCAGGTGGAATATCTGCTCCATATCTGTTTGCAGATAGTGTGTTTCATTCTCTCGAGCCTTGTCACCATGTAGCACAGACTTCTAACCCTCTCCAGGTCCTGCCGAAGGTGTGTGAAGAGCTTCAGGTGGTGGTAGAGGACGTCCTGCTCTTACTGGGCCAGGCTGTCCACCTTGTCAGTCTCGGAGGTCAGCAGCAGCTGGTTGGCATTAGCTGTCCTCTTCAGCTTCCAGTACTGGTAGATAAAGTTGACCAGTGCCTCAGCCGCCTCTACCAGTTTGTTAGGGGTCTTCCTACAGCTGCTGTAGCTGCTGCTTCTATAGGATGACCTTCTCCAGGTCCTCGCCAGCCTGGCTGGGCTCCATGGGCCTGGATGTGGGCTCACCCCATGGGCCCCCATCACTGTGCTCCTGGCAGAATGACTTGAACTTGACCTCATCATTGTCTGCCAATATAGTCCACATTTCCAGGCCATGGTCAAGGGCACAAGTGATGTGGAACACTGTGATGCAGTTGCCTGTGCACTGCTTGCAGAGGCTGTAGGACAGAGCCCAGTGGCTGGCTGGGATATGTGAGATCTGGGTGATGGGCTCTATCTTCTCTGGGCAGCCAGTGCTGACCTCAGGAATCCACAGGGCACAGCTGACGTGCACCCAGTTGGTCTCATTTCTGGTGGGCTTCAAGGCTCTTCCTTGCTTGGGGCAGAGCAGGCACTCTGGCTGGACACCCAGGGCACACGTCCATCACAGCCAGCTGCTCGTGGGCACCTTGAGAATGCTGTAGCATGCGTGGTGCACACAGACATTGCACTTGTCACGGAAGACCATCTTGTTGCCATCCTTGCCCTCAGGAGAGTGGCACACATCAAAGAAAACTTCATTGTAGTTGGTGCCTAGACCATCCTGCATCCCAATGGTCTGTGCCATTTTCTGGTGGTACAAAGTCTCCAGTTCCTCCAGTACACACTCTAATGTCAGCTTGTCCAGCTCTGGCTGTCTGTCTCCCTGAGCTCTGAGTTGATGAGCTCCAGCCAGTAGGCAGCAATCTCATCTAGGTCATAGCAACTGCCCCCTGGCCAATCCAGCTGGGGACCTCACCAAGTGCAGAGCTGCTCAGGGATGCCTGGGTAGGAGGGCCTTCCAGCAGCAGGAGGATCCTCACCATAGGCTCTGGAATGGCCTCCTGCACACCTTTCTTCCAGTCCTGTTGCCACAGATTGCCAGGATGTAGCAATCACCCGGGCTGAGCTGGTTTGAGTCTGGGATCGTCATGGCTGTGATCATGTCTGTCCAGAAAACTTTTGAGGGTTTCTTTTCGTTCTGCCAGGGCCAGCTCAACTTGGTGCTGCTGTGCAGTTTGGGGCATCTTGATGCTGATACAGATGTAATGTGACCTTTGAGATTCTATTGCCAAGATCCCATGAAGGTCAATCTTCTTCATTGATTTATTCGGCAAACGTTTGCTGAGCACCCGTTAAGTGCCAGATGGTGTGTCAGTGGTGTTAGAGTTGTCGCTGCTGATGGAGTATTTTTGTCTCTTCTCTTCCATCTTTGGCTTTGAAGGCACATGGGTGAGTTGTGAACTGGGACAGGAATCACCTCCCCTCTCATTGAGTTTTATTTTTTTATACAAAATAATTTTAAGCATAGAGAAAAATGGTAAGAATAGGATAAAGAACTTTTTTTCCAGACATATTTAAGAGTAAGTGGCTGGTGTGATGCCCTATCACTTCTGACTACTTCAGCGTGTAATCGTTATATATAAGGAAATTCCTTTGCATCAAAATCAGGAAATGAACACTGACACACTATTAGCATCTAATCAGATGCCACTTAAGTTTGGCCAATTGTCTCAATAATGTTCTTTATAGAAGAGGAGCTAGCGTGCATTACATGTAGTTGTCATGTCTCTTTAATCTTCAGTTTGGATCAGTTCCTCAGTCTTCCTTCACTTTCATGTTGAAACTTTCAGAGATGACAGCCCAGTTATGGTGTGGACTGTCTCTCACTTTTTGTATCTCTGATGTTTCCTCATGGTTAGAGTCAGGTTATGCATTTTGATAGGGACATCACAAAAGTGATGCCATGTTCTTCTCACTGAATCTTATCAGGTGGCACATGGTGTTGACTTGCCTCATTATCGATGATCATAACCATGATTAAAGTGATGTCTGTCAGGTTTCTCCTCTGTAAAGATACTCTTGATCTCTTTATAATTAATAAAGATTTTGTGGGGATGTACTTTGAAACTGTATAAATATTCCATTCCTCATTAAGCTTTACCCATGTAGTTTACACATATTCCAGAAGCAGACTGAATAATAAATAGTATTCCTGACACTTTACCACCACTAGAGCATTTAATGTATTTATTTGCCTGCTTAGGTTTTAACTCTATTGTCTTTCCCAGAAATGCTCACAACTGCAACTCATATTTCTAACATTATATTCTTATGAATTATCCACATCTCCATAACCATTTGAAACTGGGTTTTCAATGTCTTTCTGCTCATCTGTTTCAAATTATTCTTCTTATAAGTGCTTTCTGTCCATCTTTACTGTTACTGTTTCATAGTCTCTCTTGGTACTTTCCCATTTTTTTCAATACATAGAAAATGATACTATTTTTACACATAGATGAACAGGCCAGGCTGCTTGCTCCAGTAGCATCAAGGCTGAGGGGACACTGTCTCAGGTCACCCATCTCCTGTTGGCACACCTGTACCTTTGGCAGTGGTGTGCCAATTGGGAAGTCTTGGTATATTTCATCTTATTTCCATTTCATTAGAATTTTGCCCATAGGGTTTCGAAGTTCTCATAGGCTCCAGACATTTTTGCACTTATTAAAACTTTAGAACTTTTGATTAAAGGAGTCAACACTTAAAATTTATAAAATTGTTTGATTAAGTAATTGAACCCTCATATGCATATAGTTCTTAAGAATGGTCACCACCTACATGTCGCTTGTCCTCATCAATGTTTATAAGTGAATGGGTGTGGCTTTGCTGGGATCATTGGATGCTTGTGGGAGAGCTGCTGTATTAGTCAGTGTTCTCCAGAGAAACAGAACCAATGGGAAATATATATATATGCACACACACATATGCATTCACGCACATACACACACACATATATGAATTGGCTCATGTGATTATGGAGGCTGAAAAGTCCCACAACAGGCTGTCTGCAAGTGGAAGAACAAGAGAATCCAGTAGCATGGCTCAGCCCAAGTCTGAAGAACTGAGAACCAGGGGAGCCAACAGTGTAAGAATCTGGGAGGCTGCAAGACCCAGAGTCCAGAGACTGAATGACCTGGAGTTCTGATGAACAAGGACAGGAGAAGATGGATTTCCAGCTTCAGAAGAGAAAGAGAGAGAGGGAATTTGCCTTTCCTGTGCTTCAGCTGATGGGACAGTGCCTGCCTTCATGGAGTGAGGGAAGATCTTCCTTACTCAGTCCATGATTCATATGGCAGTCTCTTCCAAAGAAACCCTCACAGATATACCCAGAAATAATGCTTTACCAGCTATATGAGTAATCCTTAATCCAGTCAAGCTAAAATTAACCATCACAAGTCCATCTCTTGTCAATTTAGTGCTTGTACACATCTCCTTAAGCCATAAAATTTCTGTCTTAGTCCCTTCTTGCTGCTATAACAAAATGCCCAGGACTGGGTAGTTTACAAGAACAGAAGTTTTTTTTCCTCACAGTTCTGGTGGCTGGGAAGTCAAAGATCAAGGTGCTGGCAGGTTCAGTGTCTGGTGAGGGCCTGGTCTCTGCTTCCAAGATGGTACCTTGTTGCTGTGTCCTTCAGAGAGGATGAATGCAGTGTCCTCGCAAGGTGAAAGGTGGAATGGCAAACGGGGCCTAGCTAGTTCCCTCAAGCCCCTTTATAAGTGTGCTAATCTCATTCATGAGGGCAGAGTTTTCATGGCTTAATTACCTTCTAAAAGGCCCCTCTCTTAAAGCTCTTGCATTAGGGATTAAGTTTCAACATAAATTTTGGTGCCTTGAGTGATTAAGGGAAAAATACTGTCAGGTGAATCTTGAGATCTTGAGGAAATCTACTTAAATGTTTGTAAACGTGAATATTCTAGGGCACTTCAAAAAGTTCATGAGAAAATAGAATTGAAAGGTAATACAAACCTTTCCATAAACTTTCTGAAGACACCTATATATTAGATGCTGATTTTATGATTACATCTCCTTTCTCCTCCCCTTCTCTTTCCTGTATTTTTCTTTCCTCTCTCTTTTTTTTAGTGTAGTCTTTTAAGAAATTTGAGGTTATAAAAAATTTATCACTCATTTTATGTATTTTATCTTACAGAATGGGAGTTATTTATCTACTTAATCAGGAAAGAACTGTCGGGGAACAACTTCCAGCAGAAAATAATTTTAAGGCTTTTTTTTTTGGAAAGGGATGTACCTTCTAATCTGGAATTTGAGTGAAAGAATAAAAAGAAGGTTCTTCAATGGAAAGCAGGTAGAAGCACTTACTGTGCTAGGCTTGACCTCAGCCTCTCGTATAGATATTAACATGATTACACATATGAGTTAAATTATGTTCGTATAGATATTAACATGATGACACATGAGTTAAATTATATACAAATAACTTTCATTTTTTTCTTGGCTACGAAGAAGCCACAAAGAAACTGAGAGCCAAGTACAATCATGATCTCCCTTTGGTTTTCTAATGGAATGAACTCTTTCCTTCCTTTATATGGTTCTTATTTATCTTTATTTTGAAATGTTTCAGTTCCTCTGTCTTTTTGTGTATGTGCCTTCAAATCATTTTTCTGAATATGCAAGCCTGAATAAATAAAATGAGAGTTGGGATAGATGATCTCCAAGGTAGCTTTGAACCAGGAACATTCTATTATTTTATAGTGAGAATATAAAAAGATACCAAATATTAAAAATTCTCTCCCTCATCTTCCAAATTGAGAATGATTTGTCCAATTCCTTAAATATAAATCAAAATACTTACCAAATTTGCATTCCTGTGAGATAGTTCCACTTCCAGTTATAAAACACTTAGGTTTTTGGGTCTTCATAAACATTTCACAAATTCCAGTATCTGTGGGAGCATTTTTCTCTGAGGGAAAAATATAATAACTTACAGTAAATAATACTAGATTTAGTTTGACAAAGGGAAAGATTATAGAAAGATCTTTGTTCCTTGGAATGCCTTTGTTCCCTCTTTAAAACACCTGTGCAAACTCCAGTTGTGAAATCAGATCTCGGAGAAGAAATTTTTTGGAAGAGTGAAGGCAAGAAATTATAGAACAGTGGAGAGAACAATAGACTGAGACGCAAGGAAATAATCTGGAGTGTTTGGAGAGAGCCTGGACTTTGAACCTAGAAAAATAGCTTCACATTCTGAAATGCTGGTTTACTGGCTCTACGGCCTCAGGTAGTTTATATAACTATTGATCCCAATTTTCTTCTCTGTGAGAAGAAGACCATGATAGTTGGTGATTGTTCTGAGACGCCAAGTGCCTGGCACCTGGTAGGCTCCCCATACATAGCAACCGTCATTGCAGAATCAAGGAAGTCCTGGCTGAAGTTCTGGTCTTGCTGCTGTGTGGTCTTTGACAAACCACTCTGCTTCCCTGATGCAGTCTGTAATTCTTGGGCGTAACTCCCTGGGGAGAATTTTGGGAGATCTGTACAGGTTGAGAATCATAGCTCTGTTTGGCACATCCATCTTGTTTAATGGTTAAAAGTGCCAGAGATAAGTCTTTTTATTTATTTATTTAAATGTCTTCTGCAGTCTTGACATCTTTATTTTTAAAAATTTTATTATTATTCTTCTTTATTTTATCATTAGATGATGTAAATATTTTTTTGGTTCTTTACCAATTTCTTTCTAAACCCTCCCCCACTTCCCCTTTCCCACCTCTGGTGTCCTCAGTTCCATTCTCTCCTTTTGAGAGTTCAAGGAATTATTGTGATTGTTCTATCTTTCTTTCTTTCTTTTGTTCCTTTTTTATTTTTTATGAGTGAGGACATGTGGTATTTCACTTTTTTACCTGGCTTATTTCACTTAGCATAATTTTCTCTAAGTTCATCCATGTTGCGGCAAATGGAAGAATTTCATTCCTTTTTATGGCAGAGTAGTATTCCATTGTGTATATATACAACATTTTCCTTATCCAGTCATGCATCAGTGGACATTTAGGTTGATTCCAGCTCTTAGCTGTTGTAAGTAGAGCTGCAATAAACATGGGAGTGCAGGTATCCCTTTGACATGATGATTTCCATTCCTTTGTTTATACACTCAGCAGTAGGATTGCTGGATCACATGGAAGTTGTATCTGTAGCTGTTTGAGGAAACTCCATACTGTTTCCATAATGGCTGCACTAATTTACAGTCCCACCAACAGTGTAGGATGGTTACCTTTCTCTATATGCTTGCTCGCATTTGTTATTCTCTGTTTTTTTGATACTGGCTAATCTAACTGGGGTGAGATGGTATCTCAGTGTGGTTTTGATTTGCACTTCTCTGATGCTTAGTGATGTTGAACATTTTTTCATGTGTCTGTAGGCCATTTATATATTTCCTTTGAGAAATGTCTATTCAGCTCCTTTGCCCATTTTTAAATTGGGTTACTTATTTTTTTTACTGTTAAGTTGTTTGAGATCCTTGTATATGGTGAATATTAATCCCTTGTCAGATGCATAGTTTGTGAATATTTTCTCTCATTCTGTAGGTTGTCTTTTCACTATGTTTCTTTTGCTGTGAAAGAGCTTTTTAGTTTGATATAATCCTGTTTGTTTATTTTTCCTTTTGTTGACTGTGCTTTTGGAGTCTTGTTCATAAAGTCTTTGTCTAGTCCTACTTCCTGAAGTGTTTCCCCTATGTTTTCTTTTAGTATTTTATGGTTTCAGGTCTTATATATAAGTATTTAATCCATTTAAATTTGATTTTAGTATATGGTGAGAGGTATGGGGCTAGTTTCATTCTTCTACTTATGGATGCCCAGTTTTCCCAGCACCATTTATTGAAGAGGTAGTCCTTTCCCCAGTGTATGCTTCTGTTGACCTTGTCAAATATCAGTTGGCTGTCAGTATGTGTGCTGATTTCTGGGTTTTCTGCTCTGTTCCATTGGTCTGAATGTAGGTTTTTATGCCAGTATCATGCTGTTTTGGTTAATATAGCTTTATAGTATAATTTGAAGTCAGGTAGTGTAATGCCTCTGGCTTTGTTTTTTTTGTTTAGGGTTGCTTTGGCTGTTTGAGGTCTTTTGTTGTTCCAAATGAACGTTAGGATTGTTTTTTCTATTTCTGCAAAGAATGTCATCGGTATTTTGATATGGATTGCATTGAATGAATCTGTAGATCACTTTGGGTAGTATGGACATTTTCACAATGTTAATTCTTCTAATCCAAGAGGATGGAATGTCTTTCCATCTGTTTGTGTCCTCTTTAATTTCTTTCAACAGTGATTGGTAGTTCTCATTGTAGAGATCTTTCACCTACTTAGTTAAATTGATTCCTAAGGTTTTTTCTGTTTTTGTTGACTATTGTAAATGGGCTTGCTTTCTTGATTTCTTCTTCTGCTTGTTTGTTGTTGGAATATAAAGAAGGTACTGATTTTTGCTTGTTGGCTTTGTGTCCTGCAACTTTACTGAAATTGTTTATCAGCTCTAAGAGTTTTTTATAGAGAGTTTAGGTTCTTCTATACATAAAATCATGTCATCTGTAAACAGGACAGTTTGACTTCATCTTTTCCAGTCTAGATTATTATTATTATTATTGCTGTTATTTCTTTCTCTTGCCTGATTGCTCTGGGTAATACTTCCAATAGTATGCTAAAGAAGAGTGGTGAGAGGTGGCATCCTTGTATTGTTCCTGTCCTGGAGGGAAAGCTGAAGGCTTTTCCCCATTCAGGATGATATTGACAGTGAGTTTGTCATATATGACTTTTATTGTGTTGAGATACTTTCCTTCTATACCAAATTTGCTGGGTCTTTACCATGAAGACATGTTGAATTTTGTCAAATGCTTTTTCTGCCTCTAGTGGGATAATCATAAGTTTTTTGTGCTTGATTTTGTTGATGTGGCATATCATATTTATGGACTTGAGTATGTTGAACCATCCTTGTATCCCTGGGATGAATTCCACTTGATCATGGTGTATAATTTTTTTGATGTGTTGCTGTGTTCTGATTGCTAATATTTTGTTAAGAATTTTTGTGACTATGTTCATCAGAGATATTGACTTGTAATTTTCTTTTTTTGTTGTATCTTTGTCTGGTTTTGGTATAATGGTGATGCTGGCCTCATAAAATGGGTTTGGGAGAATAGCCTCTATTTCAATTTTTTGGAATACTTTGAAGAGAATTGGTATTAATTCCTCTTTAAAAGTCTGGCAGAATTCAGCAGTGAGACCATCTGGTCCTGGGCATTTCTTTGTTGAGAGACTGCTGATTACTGCTTCAATCTTGTTGCTTGTTATTGGTTTGTTTGGGTTTTCTGTTTCTTCTTAGTTCAGTCTTGGTATTGGTAGTCTGTATGTGTCCAGAAATTCATCCATTTCCTCCAGGTTTTCAAATTTGTTGACATATAGTTGTTTGTAATAATCTGTAATGATTCTTTGTATCATGAGAAACTGTAGTATCAGTTTCTGTGATATTGGTTGTAATGTATCCTTTTCATTTCTAATTTTTGTTATTTGGGTTTTCTCTCTGCTTTTTTAAAGTTAGCCTAGCTAATGGATTGTCTATTTTGTTTATCTTCTCAATAAAAAAAACTTTTTGTTCCATTGATCTTTTGGGTTTTTTGGGGGGAGGGGTCTCTATTTAATTTAGTTCTGCTCTGACTAAATATTTCTTCGTGTCTACTAATTTTGGGATTGGATTGTTCTTGTTTTTCTAGTTCTTTGAGGTGTAGTGTTAGGTTGTTTATTTGACATCTTTCTACTCTTTTGATGTAATCATTTATTGCAGTAAAGTTACCTCTTAGTATTGCTTTTGCAGTATCGCACAGGTTTTAGTATTATGTGTCTTTATTTTCATTAGTTTCAAGAATTTTTTAAATTTACTGTTTAATTTCTCCTTGGATCCACAGGTTGTTCAGGAGCATATTGTTTAATTTCTATGTGTTTGTATAGCTTCCTGTGTTTCACTTATTATTGATTTCTAGTTTCAATCCACTGGGGTCTGAAAAGATACTTGAAATGATTTCAATTTTTAAAAATTTTTTTGAGACTTGCTTTGTAGCCTGCCATATAGTCTATTCTGGAGAATGTTCCATGTGCTGATGAGAAGGATGTATATTCTGTAGTTGTTGGGTGAAATGTTCTATAGCTATCTGCCAGGTCCAGGTGGTCTAAAGGTTAGTTTAAGTCCTGTGTTTCTCTGTTGATTTGTTGCCTAGATGATGTATCCAGTGCTGAGAGATGGCTGTTTAGGTCCCCTGTTGTATTTGGGTCTATCTCTTTCCTTAGGTCTAATGGTATTTGCTTTATATATCTGCTTGCTCTGGTGCTGGGTGTATAAATACTTACAATTGTATGTCTTCTTGTTGGGTAGATCCCTTTATCATTATACAGTGGCCTTCTTTGCCTCTTTTTATGTTTTTTGGTTTAAAGTCTATTTTATCTAGTATAAGAATAGCTGGTCCTGCTTGTTTTTGATTTCCATTTGTGTGGTATAACTTTTTTCATCCCTTCACTGTTAGTCTGTGTGTCTTGGTGAAGTGAGTCTCTTGAAGACAGCATATAGTTAGGTCTAGCTTTTTAATCCAATCAATCTGTGTCTTTTGAGTGGGAAGTTTAATCCATTTAAATTTAGGGTTATTATTAAAAGGTATTGTCCTACTTCTTGTATTTTCTCAATTTTCATTTAGATGTTTTAAATATCTATTGTTCCTTTCTTACCATTTCATCATCTTTACTGTTGGTTGTTCTTTTGAGGTGGTAAGATTTTGTTTCTTTTGTTTTTTCTTTGCATTTCTGCTCTTGCATTTTTGTTCTTTCTTGTATATTTGTGGTAGTGATCATCATTTTTTACATTCCATATGCAGAACTCACTTGAGGATTTCTTGCAGCACTGGTAATGTGATGGTGAACTCCCACTCTTTCTGTTTGTCTGGAAAATACACTAATTCTCCCTCATTTCTGAAGGATGGCCTTGCTGGGTATACTATTTTTGGCTGGAAAATATTTTCTTAGTATTTTGGATATATTATCCCATTTTTTTTCTGGTCTGTAGAGTTTCTTTTGAGAAGTCTGCTGTTAGTCTGAGAGGAGCTCCGTTGTAGGTGACTGGACACTTTTCTCTTGCTTCTTTTAAGATTCTCTCTATCTTTGAGCTTTCCAGTTTGACTATAATGTGTCTTGGAGAGGATCTTTTTGGATTGAGTCTGTCTGGGGATCTTTAAGCTTATGGATCTAACGGTCCATGTCTCTCCCAAAACCTGGGAAGTATTCCATTATTATTGTGTTGGATAGATTTTCCATGCCTTTTCCTTTCCCCTCTCCTTCTGGACCACCCGTGATTCAAATGTTTCTGCAGTTAAGGTTGTCTGCTAGCTCTCTTAGATTTTCTTCATTTTTAAAAATTCTTTTTTCCGTTTTTTGTCTGCCTGGGTTATTTCAAAAATACTATGTTCGAGATGAGAAATTCTTTTTTCTGCTTGTTCTAGCCTGCTGCTTATGCTATCGGTTGTAATTTTTTTCACTCAGTGGATCTTTCAGTTCCATGAGTTCTGCTACATTCTTTTTTAAGGTATTAATCTTCTTATAAATTTCCTCCTTCATATCCTGGATTTTTTTTCTCATTTCATTATGTTGTCTAACTGAGTCTTCTTGTATCTCAGTGAGTTTCCTTAAGATTGTTGCTCAGAACTCCTTTTCAGTCATTTCAAGGGTTTCCTGCTCTATAGGGCCTGGTATTTGAGAATTACTGTATTCTTTTGGTGGTGCCATATTTTCTTGGATTTTCAGATTTCTAGTATCTCTATGTTGATGTTAGTTCATCTAGTAGAGCAGTTGATTCTTCTATGGCTCTGGTGGTGGCTGTTATGGGCCACCCATGTGGAATTGGTGTTTTTGGCATGCTCTTGCCTGATGCCAGGTGGTATGGGCTGCCCTTGGCTCTACCTAGGATACTGGGCATGCTGCCAGGCAGTTGGGGCTCTGGAGATAAATCTTGCCGTTTGTATTTGAATCAGAGCCCTGAGACTCATCAGCCATTTGACCTTGGGCAAGTTGCTTTACTTCTTGGTTCTCAGTTTCCACATTGTGTTATAAGGATAGCAATAGCATCTACCCTATAGAATTGTTGTAAGAATAATGTAATCTAATGTAGGAAAGTGGCCGGCACGTTACAAATACTTAGTAAACATTAGGTATTAGTGATACTTGAGCCACTTTTAGGGAAATTATTAGAGCTGCTATTGAAGTACAAGACAGTGTGGTATAGGGAAGGGGGCATGGGCTTTGGTGTAAGACATGAGAAAGTTCAAAGTTTTGCTCTTTTTTCCAGCCTTTCAGAGGTTCAATTTCCTGTCTGTTAAATGGCAATACTATGTTACCTAATTTACCCAATTTCACTATTTACCTCTTATTGCATTTGGTTGTGAGGGTTACATGACATTTTGACTTCTTATTACAGTGGTGAGAAACTTAGTAGGAGGTTAATATATTTTCCTGGTACTAGAGAAGTGTGGCGGAGATAGTAACTCAACTAGGAAATCATAGTGACTGCTAGTGGGCTGTTTTTAATTCAAGATTCATCTTCAAGCTCTCTAAAACCACACAAGTGTGTACATTTTATTCCTCCGTTTTTTCAAGTCAAGAAACCAGGAAGACACTCCCCTTGACTTTCCTTTTTAACTCTCTTGCTTGAAATGAACAGCTATCATCAATATCACTAGCATTTGCTAAGGGCTTGACATCTACCACACACTTTGCCATACGTTACTTCACTCTATCTTTTTAATAAACCTGTGGTTGAACAGTATCTCTATTTGATAGGTGAGTAAACTGAGGTTCAGAGAGTTTAAACAACTTGTTGAAGGTAATATGACTCCTAGGCAATTTAACAAAGACTGGAATGGCCCCACCTACTATATCCTGATTCTTCTCCATGAGCCAGACATAAACCTCCCACTGCACCTGCAGGGCACCTGTGTCTGTCACTTGAGTATGCCAGAATAAGAAAACATAACCCTTGGCAATGACTCTAGCCTGAAATAGGCAAACTTTCCCTCTAAGCTTGGAATCTGAGTGGGACAGAGTAAACAGACTCCTTGCCAGGCAAGATGGTGTTTAGCTAAGACAGCAGATTCACAGAGGCAGACCCCTGATTCCATAGCACTTTTTACCCTGACCCACTTAATCTGTTCCCATGTGGTTTTGAAACAGACAGTACCAATGACAAAGGTAGTCCCCATGCAGGTTGCATGCCTCCAAAGTAATCAATGGCAGATGATATAGTGGAAGTAGAGGATATAAATTTCTGGTTTATTTTTTGAGATGCCTTGGGTTTCCCTTCAGGACAATTCCATCTTGTTCTACCCCAGTGCACTTTTGATACTATTTTCACATGCAAAACCTGCCTTTTGTGCATGTGTATTGGGTAATGGGTGCTTATCTGCTCAATTTCTATAGCAGAAGCATACTGACATTTTTATGCATATCAGACGTGACTGTCATACTCAAGAAGAATGATGCATCAGAATATGGCTTTATGGTAATACCATGAATGGTAGACTCCTTTGGCTGTGTGCAGAGTTTTGCAAATACTCAATTAGCAGCAAAGGAAGAAAAAAAAAGTGACCTTACATGGCTTGCTTTTGGTTGAGACATCTTCCACAGACCTATTAGAATAGAATAATCAGTGGTTCATTTTATGTTTTATGATCTGCAGTTTTTTGAATGCAGACTTGTGATTTTATTCCTAAATGAAACTGTAGATAGAGGTCACATGTACCAAGAAAGGCTTGATGAAGAATACATTCACTCTATGGATTTACCTTGTGTCCCATTACTGGACCCTTTGACGTACATGCAAATTTATATGTTTATAATTTATGTCATTATCTTGTGAGTAATATAATTACTACTTTTTTTTTGGTCTTATAAGGACCCATTGACTAAATATAAAACTTCAAAATATGCCGCAATACTAAAAAACCTGTTTTGACATTTCTTTATTTTTTAGTATATTGGGAGGAGAAATGGAAGTAGCCTGGATTCTTCTGAATCTTTATAGGTTCTAGTTCTTCATTGTTCTGTGTGATATACAAATATTATCTCTCTGAATAAGCCACAAACTTCTAGAAAAAAGGAGCTATATTTTTATTTATATCTGCTCTTTATTATTTTATTATTTTATTTTACTCTTCTTTTTCTAGTTTCTTAGATCACTGAAACTTAGATTATTGATTTGAGATTTTTCCTTTTTCCATCTTACTGATGTATGCATTGAATGCTCTCAATTTCCCTCTCTACACTGTTTTAGCAATTTCCCACAGATTTTGATGTGTTGTATTTTCATTATCATTCAGTTCAATGTATTTTTTACTTTCCCTGGACACTTCCTTTCTGACTCATGGATTATTTAGAAGTATGTTGATCAGTTCCAAGTGTTTGGAAATTTTCCTGTTTTTCTCTGTTATTGATTTCTAGTGGGATTCCATTGTGGGCAATGAACACACTAAATTAATTTTGCAGCATGGCTATGACAGAATACCACAGTCTGGGTGACTTAAACAAGAGAAATTTACTTTCTCAAAGTTCTGGAGGCCACAAGTTCAAGATCAAAGTGCTTGATTGCTCCTGAGGCCTCTCTCCTTGACCTGCAGATGGTTGTTCCTTCCTGTGTCTTCACACGGCCTTTCCTGTGTGTGCACACATCCCTAGTGTCTTTTCCTCTTCGTAAGTGGACACCAGTCATATTGGATTATGGTCCCACCGTATGACCTCATTTAACTTTAATTACTTCTTTATAGACCGTATCTCCAAACAGCCATGCTGGGGACTAGGGCTTCAATATATACATTTTGGGGGAACAAAAAAAATTCAGTCTATTACACATACTATGTATGGTATCAATTCTTTTAAATTTGTTAAGGTTTATTTTATGGCCCAGCATGTGGTCTATCTTAGTATATGTTTTACAGGCACTTGAAAAGAATATGTTTATTCTGCTCTTGTTAGGTGAAGTATTCAATAAATATCAAATTCTTTTGGTTGATGGTGTTGTTGAGTTCTTCTATATCCTTGCTGATTTTCTGGATATTTGTTCTATCAATTGTTGAGAGAGGGGTGTTGGAGTCTGTAATTATAATTGCGGACTTGTCTCTTTCTCCTTTCAATTTTATTAGTTTATGCTCCACATATTTCATGGCTCTATTGTTTGGTGCATATACAGTAATCCCTCCTTATCCATGGGTTCATTTTCTGTGGTTTCAGTTACCTATGGTCAACTATGGTCCAAAAATATTAAACAGGAAATTTTAGAAATAAACAATTCATCTTGCATCATCTTGAACTATTCTTCTTGGAATGTGAATCATCCTTTGTCGATGATCCAGACTCTCCTGAAGCACATGATCCTCCATCTGACATATTGTCAGAAGGTCAGTAGTAGCCTAACACTGTCACAGTGCTTGTGTCATTCATCTCACTTCATCTCATTATGTAGGCATTTTATCATCTCACATCATCAGAAGGTAAAAGGTGAGTATGGTATAATAAAGTAGTTTAAGAGAGAGAAAGATACCACATTCACTTAAGTTTTTACTATAGTGTATTGTTAAAATTGTTCTACTTTATTAACATTGTTGTTAATCTTTTACTGTGCCTATTTATTAATTAAACTTTATCATAAGTATGTATATATGTATAGAAAAAAATAGTGTCCGAGTGTACAGGGTTTGGTACTATCTGTGGTTTCTTGCATCCACTGGGGATCTTGGAATGTATTCCCCCAAGATGAGGGGGGACTACTTTACATTTAAGATTGTTACATCTTCTTGGAGGATTGACCCTTTTCTCATTATATAATGTTACTCTCCATCTCCGGTAATTATCTATACTCTGAAGCCTTCTTTATCTGATATTAATATAGCCACTCTTGCTTTCTGTTGGTTAATGTTTGCACGATATAGACTTTTTTTCTATCCTTTTACTTTCAACTTGCCTATATTATTATATTTGAAGTGAGTTTCTTGTAAACAGCATATAGTTGTGCCATGTTTTTTAAAAAGACTTTGATATTCTCTGTCTTTTAATTGGTGTATTTAGACCACTTATGTTTGTGGAAGACCAAACGATAGCCCCTCAAAGATGTTGCAGTCCTAATACCCAGAAACTGTGAATATGTTATGTTACATTATATGGCAAAGGAGAATTAAAGTAGTAGATGGAATCAAGGTTTTTAATTAGATAATCATGAGATGGGGATAGCTGGATTATCCGAGTGGGCACAATGTAATTTTAAAAGTCCCTAAAAGTGGAAGAGAAAGGCAGAAGAGGAGGTCAGAGTGATACGATTTGAGAAGGACTCAACTTGCCTTTGGCTTTCTGTTTAGAGAACTTCTGTAGCCATTCTTTTAGGATGGGTCTGCCGCCGACAAATTCTCTTCTTTTCCTTCATTTGAGCATGTCACGATTTCCCCTTCATTTCTGAAGGATATTTTCACTTGGCATAAGATTCTAGGTTGACAGTTCTTTTTTTTCAGCACTTGAAAAATATTGTGCCATTTTCTTCTGGCCTCCATGATTTCTGATGAAAAATCTACTGTCATTCAAATTGTTTTTCTTGTAGAGAAAGTGGTTTTCCTCTGGCTACTTACAAGATTTCTTCTTTATCTTTAGTTTTCAGAAGTCTAATGATGTGTCTTGGTATAGATTTCTTTAGGTTTATTCTGTTTGGGGTTTGCTCAGCTTCTTGAATCTATAGGTTTATGTCTGTTGCCAAATATAGAAAGTTTTAAGCCTGTATTTATTATTTATTATTTGTGTTTATGTATTATTTATTTATCTATGTATTTTTTATTATTATGTATATATCTATGTATTATTTGTGTTTATGTATTATTTATATATTTAAGGCTTATATTTATTGTGTACATATATATTATTATTAGTATGTATTTTGTGCATATTTATGTGTTTATGAATTATGTACTATTTATGTATTTATCATGTATTATTTCTTTTAGTACTTTTTTAACCCTACCCTCTTTCTCCTCCTCTCCTTCTGAGGCTCTGGTTAGACAAATGTTAGATATTTTGTTATACTGCCTCAGGTATCCAAGGCTCTGTTTTTTTTTTTTTTTTTTTTTCTATTTTCTCACTTTTTCAGATTGGGTAAGTTTTATTTTTCTGTCTTCCATTCTTCTAGTTTTTTCCTCTGTCCCCTCGATTCTGTTGTTGAGCCCGTCCACTGAGATTTTTATTTTGGTCGTTTTCTTCGGTTCTAAAATTTCCTTTTTTTAATATCTTCTATTTCTTTTTCGAGACTTTCTATTTCTTTGCAGAAGCTTTTAAAAAACGTGATTTAAGCATTGTCTAAGTCTATTTATACTGCTATAACAAAATACCATGAACTGGGTGGCTTTTAAACAACAAAAATTTATTTCTTACAGTTCTGGAGGCTGTTCAAGATCAAGGTGCAGGCAGATCCAGTGTCTGGTGAGGACTGCTTTCTAGTTCTTGAATGTTGTCTTCTAGCTGCATCCTGAGATGGTAGAAGGGGACTCTGTGAGGCCTGTTTTATAAGGGCACTAATCTTATTCATGAGGGCTGTGCTCTCATGACCTAATCACCTCCCCAAATCTCCCATCTCCTAATCCCATCACATTGGGGTTTAGGATTTCAAAGTCGGCTTTAAAATCATTATCAGATAATTCTAACATCTTTGTCCTCTCAGTGTTGGCATCTATTGGTGATTGATTCTTTTCTTTCAAGTTCAGATTTTCTGGTTCTTGGTATGATGAATAAATTTTGGTTACAAACTGGACATTTTGCACATTATATTATGAGACTCTAGATTTTATTTAAGATCTATCTGGATTTCTCTGAAACTGCTATGGCAGGGAAAGGGAGCGTGTAGCCTCATTACTGCCAGATGGAGTTAGAAGTCCAGATTTCTCACTCAGCCTCTTTTAACATCGTAATGGAGAAGCTCTTCCTTGCTGCTAGGAAGGGATAAGAGTTTGGCTTACCATATAGTCTCCACTGATACCACAGTAAGGGTGGCATGGTATCAATGGGCTATGGTGAAATTCTTGACATTTATGAGGCCTCCTCTGACACTGCCTCAGTGGGGAGAGAAGAAGAGGTACCTTATTACTGATGGGAGGGAGTGCAATTTCAGGCTCCCCAGTGGCCTCTACTGACACTGTGGGAGGACCTTACTTCTCACCAGTGGGGATGAACATCCCAGCTTCTCACTTGGCTCTTTCTGCCTCCACCCCAGACAGGGTGTTGGGTACCTCACTACAGCACCATGAGGGTGGAATTGTCCACATTTGGCCTTTACTGGTGTGTGTGAGGGTGAAGCCACATTTTTTTCTGTGGAATTTTGCTAGAGTAGAGCAGTTATTATATAAAAATGTTCTGTTTTTCTAGGATGTTTCTCTCCTGGTCCTTTGGCTAGAGAGAACATGCTTTTGTTGAGCTTATCTTTGTCTGTGCTTATTGGTGTTTCTGTGTTGTCACATTATTCAACTCCAAGTCTCGTACATATGAGGGTACTTCAAAAAGTTCATAGAAAGATTGGTATTATGTTTTAATTTTATTTTTCCACAAACTTTTTGTAGTACCCTTGTATGAGGCAGAAAGAACACCCAAGAAACTCACTACATGTCTTTCTGAGGGTACTGATGTCCCTAGCTAGTCTGCCTTCTCTCCACTTTTCAGAATCTTCTTGTTTTTGTTTAATATGTAGTGTCCAAGGTTTTAGTTGTACTTAGAGGGAGAAATAGGGAGAAGTACTTTTACTTTTAAGATTTCCAGAAGTAGAGATTTCCAGGGTCTATATTTTTATTATTCCTTTGGTATCTCCAACTGCCAAGTGCGCATGCAAAATGCCAAGCATATAATAATTTTTAGGAAATAATATTTAACCTTTTGTGAGGTACTTATCTTCCTTCCTTCTGTAGGTATTTTTCTAGGTATGGAGGACACCATCATGGCTTCCTAGCAGGTCTCTCTGTGTCTACCTGTGCCCTCCCTAAGGGCTATCCTTTATGCAGCAGCCAGAGTGAGACTGTACAAAGATAAATGGAATCATGAAGCCCTTTTCCTAAAATTCTCCAATGATTTCACACCATTATTTAGAATAAATCCGGAGTGTTTGCCATGAACAATTCAAGTAAGAAATAATTCCAGTGTGAGGAGCAGGTGGGAGAATGGAAATAAGACTGTAGATTTCTGGCTTCCAGTCCTGGATCTGCTGCCAGATTGAGTGTGACCTCAAGAAACCATCTAATCCCTCTTGGCCTCTCTTTCTCTGACTATAAAAAATAAGAGACTTTGCTGAGCCATCCCAAGCTTGCCACTCTACCTAATATCCTGTGATGGCAACAGACAGGAAAACTTATGTGCCATATATGGGATAGTATTTTTATAGTAGTGAAAATCTCCTTGTCTCTGAATGAATCTAGAAAATTACCTACAATGATGTTATTTAGAATAAAACTATTAAATAGCCTACAACCCCCCTGCTCAGTCTGTATACCTTCTCCCCTTTGTGTTCACTGTTTCCTCTTCCTGGAATGCTCTTCTCCCAGATATCGCCATGGGTCATTCATTACCTTCAACTTTTTTCTCAAGGTCACTATCTCACAGAGGTCTTTCCTAATACTACCCTATTTTTAACTGAATCCCTGCTCTGTCTACTAAACATGGTAATCTCTATCCCTTTTCACACAGAACATATGTATTGATGGGTTTTTATTTGTTTTCTTGTTTGTTTTGTTTTTGTTTTTTTGTTTTGGATGCTGGCCAGTAAGGGGATTCAAACTGTTGACCTTGGTGTTGTAACCACTCTCTAACCAATTGAGCTAACTGGCCAGCCCCTCTTTTCCCTGCTTTATTTTTCTCCTTAGTACTTATCACCTGTATTCCATATATTTCATATATTTACTTATATTCTACTTATTTTACTTATCTATCCCATTCATTATCTTTTTCCTTTTTCTAGAAAGTAATTTCTATGATGACAGAAGTTTTTTTGCTTTAAATGTTTCTTAAGTGCTATATATGCAACAGTTTTAACAGTGCCAGGTGCTCAAAAATACTTGTTAAATGAATGATTCAATTCATGTCTGGTTGTGCTATCAAACTTTACTTTATCATTGCCAATGACAAGGACAGAGTATGGGTTGAAGTCCTCAGACCCTTCTTTTTATCAGCCTTCAGCCTTATCGCTCAGCTCATTGAACCAGTCTCCTGAAGGTGCATTTCATTTAACTGCAATTTCAAATTGACATAAGGAATCAGATTCCAGCAGCACTTGGAACACATGAGAACAATATTTAGGCTAATAAAATGCCTAACATAATAACTGTCTACCTAACCTACCAAGATTTTGTATGTTGGATTACGATCTCTTGCAAATGAAATCACCAATTCACGTAGCACATGGTATTGTTATCAAGACTGGCTCATTTATGTGAATATTTCAGCCCCTTGACTACTTCACTCTAAATGTAGGTGCTGAGTGAGCTATGACTGGAGGTGGGGGTGGGCAGTGCAGAGTACTCAGTGTGTGCACGTGTACATTTTTATGAGATTGAACACCTTAGCTGGTGTCCCATCTGCATCTCCCTTTGGAAATGAACAGCTGATCCCTGAACCAAGAAGGGCTGAAAAAGAGAGCTGGAATTATAACTGCTTAATTTGCTTTGGGGTGGGATTTTTCTTAATAACGCTAAAATGCCAAATGGAAAGGAGGAGCATGTTGTTTAGAGAAACTGAAGGCATAAATATTCAAGTTTTTATTCTGACAATCTACTTTGAGTCGGGTGAGCGAATAACTTAAGGGTGTAAGAAAAAAGACTGCTTTTAAAAATCATAAATTTTGATTTCTTTTATGCCAACTTTTTGGATGAGCTTAACATTCTTAGTGAGCAGTGCTTAGCCAAATCCTGGGTCTTCCTATGAGACATGAGTAGAAAAAAATAAAGAAACCGAAGCCTGAGGAAGAATCTTCATTTGGTGCCTATGCCTCGGCCTCTTCCTGGTTGTTCTTGTGACTGTGTAGGTTTATGCTGAGTTTTCAGTACAAGAGGGTCTGATATTTCCTTAGCCTATCTATGAGGTCAGTTTTATTTCTTGCTCAGTTTATTTAGTTCATTACATTAACAAATCATTGGAATGAAAAACAAACTGCTCTGGACAGAGGCAACTTTCCTAATTTATATCAGTAGATGAAACAGGGTTGCAACATCTCCACTCTTTACAAAAAAATAAAAAGCAATACAAAAAAGCCTAAAATCAACCAAACAAAAAGTCCTCTCCTATGGATTTGGCAACATCTCCAAAAAGTTCATGGAAAGATTCATATTATCTTTTAATTCTATTTTTCCATGAACATTTTGAAGTACCCTTGTTTATACTTCAAAACATCATGTTGTACTTGGTAAACACATACAATCTCGTCTGTCAAAGTGAAAAATAAGATTTAAAAAAAGGAGACAAATTGGAAATGGAAATCATCACAAAGCCTGAAGCATGAAATCCTGAGCCTGAACGTTGGCTTAAAAATTCATTCCCTCCTAGATAATTTGACTTGATAAAGCTAGAATAGTGAGAATCTTGTGTATAATATGGTATATTTATCATGATATAGGTCATTTCCTTTACTTTCCTCAACATGTTTTTCAAATTGGTTCCAAGTTGATCCAACTGCCTTTAGTGGAGCATATCAAAAGTATAACTGCCCTTAATATGAAAGATTGGTAGCAACCGTTGTTGAAAAACTGACACTGCATTGGAACTGTCTCAGCAATGAAGTTGTGCTTTGCAAAAGCCACACACTCTGTAATATTTGTCTTTGTGATAAGTTTTTGCATGAAGTCTGTCCTGATGTTAACACTGAGAAGGCGCATCTTGCCCTCTTCAATTTCTGAGTTATAAATCTTTCCAAGAAGGCAAAGCAAACCAAGGGATATTATATACTTTTATAGGCTCAATATTTCCATACTGATTTCACAGATATTTTAGTTTGCTACACCATATATCACAACATGGACTCTATGTCCATTAGCCATTAATTATGTACACTTGGATTTACTTTATGACTTTTGGCCCAATGAATGTATAATTTCTGTGTAGGTAGATAATATGACAATACATAATGTTAAGTGGGTCTTTGGGAATGAAATGGAATTTATTAAAATAATGTAATCTGTATGGACATATCCCAGCTCACGTGGGCGCTCTTTTAATCCATGCTATTTCTTAAATACTGTATTTGCAATTTAAGCACAGCCAAATGCTGCCACTGCTGTTACAAAGATACATTAGATTGATAGAATGATGCTGCATTCTTTATGACTGCAGAAAATAATGACTTCCTGTGTTCTCTCTAATCATGTTTTTATGGTTTGTTTTCCAAAATACTGCATACTTGACCTTAAAAAGGGAAAAAGACTGAACATTTCATTTAACGAGTAATAAAAAGTTGGGTTCTCATTTTGCATTTAAATCTATGGGGAATACATTTTACTATAAGATATTTTCATTATGATCCCCAGGTCTTAGAAAATTCTGGCTGACTCTGGCTGCTCGAGGACTGTATATCTCAATAACTGAAAATAGATTCAGTGGACTTTGACCCAATTTATTTTCTGTGTCTCCAAGTTGAAAGCCATTTTCTAGTGTTCCATGAGATTTTAGGAAGCCACTATTTCTAGTAGAAGGAAAAAGCAAGTTCATGCTTGATTTTCCTCCCTCTTCATGAAGTTACCTTTTAATAGTTCTCCCACTACAAATCCTAGACTAACAGGTCATGATGGTACTGTCTACTGCACCTTGTCTAAAAGGTAGAGAACTTCTAGTACACTCCTCTTAGGAAAGTATCTTATTTGAACAGTTTGCTGCTTTGAAGTATACATTTAAAAATCTGGTCTTTTTCAAATGTTCAGATCTCTTACATCAGGCAATTTGTGTATTTAACATTATTAATATAAATGGGAAGAGCCCAAACAAAATGCTAAGGATCGTTAAAATAAAACTATTTTAAAACATAATAAGAAGTGTAATTACTCCTTTCCTTTGGAAATAACACCATAGACAAGAAAAAAAAATTAATTTGGAACTTGCTCTTCAGTTGGTTAAGAAACTGAACTCCCCCAATTTTGGCTACATAGACCTTACTCCCAAGTTATGAGGTTGAGGGATAGAATCTGTTTTTTTATTATTCTATTTATTTATTATCTAGGGACTTTTAATAAAAGTGCATTACCTTTGTGTAATGAAGTCTTTAAAGCACTTCAGTAATGCTGGTTAATTTAGTGAATTGTAAAATTTACATATGACTCTGATAACCATATAGCTTAGAATTTCTGTTTTTGTTATCGAAGGTAATATAATATTCATCTTTAAGAAGTGTTTGATAATTTCAAGAAATATATTTTAGAAAATATATCTCAGAGAATCTGTGTTTTTAAAATTCTCACTAGCAAAAGTGAGCGGCAACAGATAAACCTGTTTTTTCCTCAGGCTGTTTGTAGAAAGATGTTCAGAGGTTCTGTTGTTCTCAGTTTGCTTTTCTTGTCTTCAGAGTATTGCGTACACGTTCTGTAGCATCTTTGCAGAATAAATTAATCTTAATGAAATGTGAAATATTCATAATCCATCTAATTCATTTAATGATCATTCAAGAATTTAATGTTTCTATTGCTAACACAGTGTAGAAAAACATGCTTCACTTCTCATCAGGATTTATTTGACGAATGTCAACTTATTTTCAAAATATCACTGTTGATAAGCATTAAAATTTTATCAGAATTTAGTGATTCCGTTGTCACTCTGTCTGTACATAATCCAGGCATTTCTAAGTAAGTTTTTTAGACTTGTTATTTTCAGTTTTTATAACTGGCACTTGTAACCACAGAAGCTCACTCTGTAAGGGAGGGCAGACAGCAAACATGTGGAGGTGTGTGGAGGGGAGGCTGTGGAGGTGATTTTTGGTGAGTGCCCACTATGCACTGAGCACTATGCTAAGTGATTATATAGGTCTCATTTCACAATGTGAAACTGTATGTTTGTAAAGCATATTACACCTCAACTATCCTGGCTTATGCCTAATTTTAGTTTCTCAGCTCTGACTGCTGGGTTGCTTATTGTTGTATGTAGTAAAATGACACAGTAGCAAGCCATGGAGACTTTTTATAGATCGGTGGAAGGACTTAGTATAGCATACTGGAGCTGTCAGGGAGTTTAGAGCTCATCACATCCAATCTCCTAATTTTATGGAGGAGGAAACTGGGACTCAGGGAGGTTAAGCAACTTCCTCATGGCCCCCCTGTCACTAAATCGTGGACTCATTGTACTTTTGGATTATTTCCATGCATTCCAAGTGTTATGATCTTTCCTGGGCCTTGGATCTTTGGATTGAGTGGATTCCCTTATCTGTTTTTATTTTATTTTTAGACATCCACCATCTTGTTTCATTTCCTCTGGTGGTGGTGTCTGGATCTTTGCAAGTATCTTGCTGTAGCTGTGTTAGGGCTGGGAAGTTCTGAGAAATCAAACCTGAAGTTTGACATTATGAGATTTGAGTGAATGTAAATTAGGATTTATCGAAATGTATACCAGGAAGCTCAGCCACAAAATTGCTTGAAAGACTAAGTCGGAATACACATATCTTCCTACATCTTTCACAATGCATTATTTGTGCCTGCCTATTGTGCCTACCTATTAAATCTTTATAAGCATTTTTTATTCAAGCCAGAGCTAGAAGTATAAAAAGATTATGAAAGGATCAAAGCATTTTTTCCTCAATTTCCTTGAGCTATAATACGAATCCCTTCATGCTAGCGAATCTATTCATAGAAATGTGTTTGTCAGAGAAGAAGATATCACCCAGGATCCCATCAGTGAAACACACATTCATTTGATCTGTGTGTGTGTGTGTGTGTGTGTGTGTGTGTGTGTGTCAGGGTGTGATAAATTATTATTTCCACAAATCCTTATTTTCTTTGGGCTGGCTATAGGCTATTTATTACTGGACAAGCTATCTTGAAATCAGTGTGAATATAATTTCCCCTGGACTCTTTAACAACTATTCCTTGTAATTTTTGCTTCAGTAACTACAGATATTGAAGATATCTTAAGATGGGTCCCCATGATATTTGTTACAAGTGGAAATAACCTTCCTGGTGTTCATCTTCATGAAATTCTGATGGTCCCAGGCATATTTGTGACTTTTCTGGGTTATGTGTTTTCCATTTTATGTTACATAATAGTAGGGTTGCCCTCTAAAGTGTGTATCAGTATACTTAGAGCCGGTTTTGGTTGACACAAATTAATTAGAATTGTAAATTATTACATAACTCTTCCATTCTTCATTGGGAGCTGTAGTTAAAATGCTGGCACTGGCTAATTACCAGGCTCAGTTCTGCCTTTTTCAGTGAGGCTAGCTCATAAAGGATTTGATGCTTTTTTCCCTAAAACAAACAAGAACAGCTTTGGAACTGTCAGAAATAACAGCAGCTCTTGAAGGCTAATCATTACCAGCTTTTGTCGTGAGGTTGTAATTGTTGCATGAATTCTGCTTCAATCAGGGAAAAATATGCTTAAGTGCCAGTAAAAGTTTTTATGCTGCTATGAAATTTTGCAATTTATGTCTTTGTACAGATTAGCCTGTGTTACTAGGCAACACTGTATGTGTCATTTACTCAAGTTATTCGTTAATCTCCAGCATTGCTACAAATTCTAGCTTAAAAAAAATATCGTAATCAACTATTATAACAGAGGGTTAAATTCTGATGACAAAAGTGAAATGGAAGTTGTGGTGCTGAAAAAAGAAACAAATTTTAAAAAGATATACTTGATGGACACAAAGGATATCTAGAACTTGACTGAATTCACGTCAGGAAAAAAAGTGGTTTCAAGTGCATTTAACGATCATGTAGTTCTCTGACTGGCCATTAAGTGGCCCAGGTTGTTGGCACTTAAGCAATCACCCTTGTGATGCTGGTTTTAATTACAAAGTACACTGCAGGATATTCAATGACCAGGGAAGTGTAGTATAGCTAGCTACTTGCTGGCTGTGCACCCACATGCATTTCAGAGAAGATAAAACCCTGAAAGAGATGTAATAGCTTCCTCCTTCCCTCTTCAAATAGACAGTCTGCCTGAGATTGTGCATTGCTACGCTGACTGAGTCTTAGAATCTACACGAAGTCTAGGTATTCTCATTTAACAGGAAAGAAAGTGTCACTTGTTCCTCAAAGCGACACCAAGTGGAGTGTCAAGGACAGAGCCACCAGACACCTCAGAGATGCTTGATGACTCAGGATGATATTAGAGAAACTCTAGAGTCAGTGTTGGAACAGCACAGAAAATGTGGTTTGTGGTTTGGAAGTACTTTCTGGTTTGAATTCTTTTAGTGTTTTCCATTTCTGTTATTGTTTTCAAGCAGCCTAAATGATATTTCAAAAATAGTCACCATGCCAAAAATATTAAAGGTCACGTTTTGAGCAGAACCTCCCAAATTTTATTTTAGTACAACTCTCACATATAGGAAATGCTTCTCAGTTGAAGTACGTGGCTTATACTTCTACGTAGTGGGAGATTTGAGTTCAAACTCTGGATGAACTCTGACTGCACAGATTTTATCTTCCAGTACTCAAAGTGTGGGGCATGGAGCAGCAGCAGGAGAATCCTGTGGGAGCTTGTAAGAAATACAGTCTCTCAGGCCCCACCCCACACCTACTGCATGAAAATCTGGTCTCACAAGATTCCCAGGTGAAGTGCATTTACTGCTTTTAAAGTTTGGGAAGCACTGCTCTAGAATCACAGTTCAAAAGCAGGGTTGGATTCCTCCCCGCCACAGGCCCTTTGCTTTGCAGGCTCAGTGTCTTTTCAGCTGGGAGGTGTGACCCCTTGGGGCATGTGGAAGGTGTAATTGTGAAGAACTAAAGAGGACACCTTCTACTGAGCTGGGAATGGATTGTTAGAGCAGCTTCCACATGAAACTCTAGGCTTCTCCTCCCTCATTACCTGCAAACTTATCTCTCCTTCCCTTTTCTAGATCTCCTGAGGGTGATTTGTCATTTCTTCTGATTGCCTTTTCCTATTTTCAGGACTGACCTTTGGTGTGATTTTAAGATCCCTGAGATGTTTACGAAACATCTGCTCCAAAGTTTTCTCCCCTCTGTCTGATATTGAACAACTGAATTCCACTTCTGAAGTTCTGTTCCTTGTGAAGTGTTGTGCTGTGTCAAAGCAGGAAGCCTTCCCAGAGGGCGCGGTTCACCTATCAGGGCCTGTGTCTCCTTCTGTAAAATAAGGGGGTTGGAGAAGATTGCATCCAACAACTTTTCTTTTCCTAAAATTTATAACATGTGAAACAGTAATCTGACAGATGAGGGGTGGGGGTGGGGCAGCGGGGAAGATTTATGAAAGTTAGTTATATGGTAGGTAAGAGATGGGAATGTGGGGACATGAGCCCAGTACATAGTGGCAGGCAGTGGTCAAACACCAAAATCAACTGCGGTGAGTTCCCAATTGTGTCTGGATTGGGCTGTGTTCATTATTTTTTTCTTGTCCTTTTCTTCTTAGTAATAAATGCTTTCTGTACAGCTCATTTGTTATTTTTTGGCTGCCCAGCAACTGAACTTGGAATTGGTGCTGCAAATAAGCCAGCAGGTTTTGGGGAAAATTCTTTATGGGGTTGTCACCACCCCCCGCCCCCAGTCTCCAGGTTCAGCAGTGTTGATGGGGCCAGGGGCTAGGGTGGGGAAGAATTCAGTGTGCAGCACTGGCAGTGTGGGTGGTGTAAAGCCACAGCTCGAGCTTACTGGTGGCAGCAGCAGTGTCCTCCCCACAACTGTTTTATGGGGAAGTGGGGAGGGTTTGGGCTGTGTGCCTTTTCTTCCTGCCTGTTTTTCAAGCCTGGTTTTGGATAAGTTAAGTGTGTGATGACATTTGCACCTCCAGATAGTGATGTCCACCCAGTAGGCAGTTAGGAATATGGGCCTACTGGGCCCGGGTCTTGGGCAAAGGTAAAGACAGGGTATTGGGACTCACCTACATCAAGCAAGTGAGAGACAGAAAAGGTACCAGCCAAGAGGAGATGTAAGTGGTCAGAAGGCTGGCAGAAATCCTGAATAGCATAGTATTGGTGGGGGCAAGGGAGGAGAGGGTTTCAAGAGAGCCAGTTGCACCGATAGAGAGGATGGATAGATGGAACTTCTTTTGTCTAGTTTTATGTGTAGAAAGTTCTATGTGTGAGTAATCTGAGTATGTATTTAAGTCAGGGTAATTTGAAAATGGTCATTAAACAATATTGTTTGCATGCTTATATTTTTATGACTTGACAATTTTGCAGATATGGAAAAAAAAGATTTGCTTGGGGATTCTTAAAAGAGTGGGACTATGATCATTTGAAGCTCCCGACCCTTTGTTTTTTGAATCTATAGGAAACAGGAGAATTACTCCACTATTTTTTAGTTTCAACTGCTTTCTATGCAAGGTGCATTCTCCTACAGTCGAGCCCTGTGTTCTGCTTTTTTCTCATGGGCAGTCCACCCAGTGGTTTTCAGGGTTTAGAGAAGAATCTGGGGAATGCCAAATCACTCTGCATCAAAGGAAATGCTCAAGAAGAAACGTGGGGATTCTTCAGGCATCCAGAATGGAGGAGAGAAAGAGAAAGGGGAAGAGCATAAAGCCAGGTAAATGAGCGGCTCCACGCTCTAGGGGGTGGCACTCCTTTACAGCCAAGTGATCTGTGACAAAGGACACATGAAATACGTTAGGGTAAAGACTGCCTGTTCAATAAATGGTGCTGGGAAAACTGGACATCCATATGTAGAAGAATGAAATTAGGCCTGTGCTTCTCACGATATACCCAAATCAACTCAAAATGGATTAAAGACTTCATATAAGACCTGAAACTATAAACTATTGAAAGAAAACGTAGGGGGAAACACTTCAGGAAATAGGACTTTATGAATAAGACCCCCAAAGCACAGGCAACAAAAGAAAAAAAATAAACAAGTGGGATTATATAAAACTAAAAACCCTCTTGAGCAGATTGAGTTAAACACAAAGAATACTTGGTGCGAGTGGATTTCTTATGGACAGTGAAGGAAGGGCTGTTTTTCCCTGGGACGACGTGGTGTAGAATGGAAGTGGTTTGTGCTAGAGGAGGAGTCCAGGGAGGAGCAGGTGGAGGAGGAGGGGGAGGACTAGCTAAGCACCCCTTTAGCCTGTGGGGTGGACACCACAGGGCTCTGCCCAGACCCTTTCTTCAGGGCCGAGGCACTCATCCCCCCGGGGCCTGGGAGGGTTGGTGGCTGACAGCTCCTGGCTGTTTCTTCCTCTGGACTATTGTCTCTACTGGAGTGAGCCATCTAGGTGGCACCTCCTTCCTGGGGGTAGACCACACCCAAACACTGGTCAGGCCCCGGCCCCGACTTGGTATAACTGTGCAAGGCCATTCCAGCTCCAAAATGCCCCGTGGGACTGTCACCTTCACTGAGACTGTATCTGTAGTGCAAGCTCATCCTCTTCTCAGTCTTGCTTCCTCTGTTGCCTCACAGATGTTGATCCTGGGTGCACTTTTCAAATCTGCATGCAATCTTTATCTCACAGTCTGCTTCCAGGGGACCCAGTCTGTGAGACCTGCTGGTCACCTCAGGATTTGCAGAGATCTGGGGGAAAGGACTAGACTTTCATGGATTTTAGAGTTAATAAGGAGGAAGAGTCACAGCAATTTACCTGGATCTAGTGAAGGTGGCAGGAGACCCCAGGTGACGTTAGTTATTTATATAATTCTGTTAGCTTGGTATTTTACTCCAGACAACATTTGGAACTAGCCTGAATTGTATTTAGGCAATGTATCCCACACTTATTTCTGAATGTAGCAATGTTCTGGAATCCTTCTCAATATAGCCATCAAGACATGTTGCTGGGCTCAGGTAAAAAAACTCCAGGTCTGTTTTCTTGAAGCACAACATCTCAGCTTATATCTTGCATAATAAAATAGGGGGATCTTTCTGGAAAAAGTATTCAGATAATAGTCTTAAGTGTAATTTGGGTCATAACTTTTTTTTTTTTTTTCCCCTATGGGCATCCAACATGGAGAGAGAAAATAAGGAGGAACAATGCTGGGCTCTCTTATTTAAAAAGTGGGCTCTGGGCTCTTAGAATGACAGGATGCAAATGACATCAGAAAAAAAATATACTCCTTTATGAAAATTTTTGTTCTCTCTTGTACTGGTAAGCTTGAGTCAAGAAACTAGAGCACAGGATGGGAGTTGTGTCCTTGGAATTGCTCCTAACAGGGTCTGGGTACAGCCTTTACTATCAGAAGGTTGTGAAAAAAGCATATGGTTCGAGGGGACAAAAATTAATCTTTAACTAAAATTAGTCACCTGCCGCCAGAATTTTTAAAAACATGAGGTTATGTTAATTACATTGGTCATTTTTGTGCTTGTGTGTAGTAAATGGAGAAAATGGTTACTTAAAATGTGTACTTCAATTTTTTTTAGCAACATATCAATTTATATTTTTAAAATAAAGATATTGTTTTAAATGTTGTAAATAACTGTGGAGTATGAGAACTTCATAAAAACTAGCCCCAATGATTTGTTAGGAGAATGTAAGAGGGAAAAGTTGAGAGGGTCGTTCAACTCAGGCGTGCACTGGATGATGAGCCCTGTGAGTGGAGGCTCACATGGAGCACGGGGAGTCCTGCCATATACAAAAGAGGACTTTGTGTATGCCCTTGGATAGTCCCTGGCAAGTAGGAACAGCAGGAAGTGACACATCAGGTCTGCAGGAAAACATGAGGATTGATGGAGTGTGAATTCTGAATAAATCAAATTATGAAGACACTCCATTCCATGAGGAATTTTTCTGCTTCTTACGGTTAGGACTAGTACTGCCATTCGAGAACCATTAGATTGTCAGTGACGAGGTGGAAAATTCTTTATCTTAGTAGTGTGGACTGGAATTTCTCTAAGGAAATATCCTGACAATCTACTTGGGAAAGAAGGTGAATCCCTTCCAGTAGGGAAGGAAGGTGTGGTTGACATTCAGCAGGGGGCAGTAAATGAGATGAGTGGCTAGGCTGGTTTGAGCGAGAAAATAGAAATTGGATTTGCTTCCCCAAGGGAGGTGCTGATGAAAGATGAAAGGGTGCAGAGAAAGGAGGAGATGACGTGTGAGATGGGGTGAAGTTTGGGACTGCATGGGGTCTAGGGAAGAAATGTCCAGAGGGACAGAAAACTTTTTGAATCAAGGGTATCCCCTAATGGCACAGCATGCCTCTGTGCTGTGTGTGTGTGTGTGTGTGTGTGTGTGTGTGTGTGTGTGTGTGTGATTGGAGCTGTTTCATGCCTGTATTACATGGAACAGGGGGGTCCTGCAGCCTGTGTAGAGTAGTGAGATGATCTCTAAACTTAACTGGGAGAAGTAGATGAACCAGGGGAGACTATGGAAATGTAAGTTCCTCAGCCTTCAGCAGAAACTTCTGGAGATCTCCAACTTTCTTTGAGCCAATCTCATCTAGGGTTTCAGTGGACCCAGAGGTCCCCACTGGCATCACAATGACATTGCTACTCCTGTCAGGGGCACCATCAGATGACTCTCATGCCACAGTCCTGGATACTCTTACATCACCAACCTGTATTGCATTAGGGGTCCTGCTCTTGGTTTTGTAGAACATTACAAAAACAACCACATAAGAATGAGGCCAAAATGAAAAATGTTGTTTAAAAATGTTCCATTATGCAATTCCATGTCTTTGTCAACAATCCCATGTGAGAAATTTCCTTAGGAATTCAGAGTTGAGAAGACTGATCAATTTGGGGACCTTGTCTGTTCTCGCTTTAATAAAAAGAGCTGGAGATTCAGTAATACCTGGCTTTTCATCCCACCTGCAATATCATTCTCATTCACAACAACTTTTTATGTCGCAGTCAGTGTTTTTGCTTCTTCCTTTCTGTGGGTCTTCTGTCTGATTTCTTTTATATTACTCTGTTTTAATGTTCTCTTCATTAGAAGCTACTCAAATCCTCTATGGAAATATTTAGAGTAAAAATAAAATACCTTTGATTTTGTTCAATAAACATTTTCATCAGAATCACATCAAATGCTAAGACACTGTACCATTTCCCGAAAGAGCTACCTGCAACACCACATGCTCACACGTTTCATTTCTGCACATAGCGTCTTCTCTGGGGACTAGCTGCTCAGTGGGACCCATACCTTTATTTCGTCTCCCTTGGAAGGGGGCATAACCATTTAGCTTTACGTCAGCTGCCTTTGTTCCTAACATTCATGAGTGAATTTAAAATATACCACTTTTTGCACATATTTAATAGATTTGCCTATTTGGCACACTGCTCTCCTTTTCATGAAATGTGTTATTTGGATGAAGTTCACATGCAAAGCAATTTGAGAAGGTGGGTGGGAGCACAGGAAAAAGAGAGATGGGGAAGAGGCTCTTTATAGGTTATAAAAATCAGGAGCCCTGGGCCGGCCCGTGGCTCACTTCGGAGAGTGTGGTGCTGACAACACCAAGTCAAAGGTTAAGATCCCCTTACCAGTCATCTTTAAAAAAAAAAAAAAAAAATCAGGAGACCAACACTTCATTATTTACCACAATGCATTGCAGCTGATTCAATAGTTTAACTAGCTACTCATAGAGCTTAATACAGCTCTTCCCTTCCTCCTTTACTCCAGCGATTCTCAGCCTTGGCACTATTGACATTCTGGACTAGATAGTTCTCTGTTGTTTGGGGTTGTTCTGTGCATTGTAGTAGGCTTAGCAGCATCTCTGGCCTCTACCCACTAGATGCCAGTAGGACTCTCCTCTCCCAAGTTGTGACAACCAAAAATGTTTCTGGACATTGCCAAATATCCCCTGGGGGGGCGCAATCACCTGAGACTGAGAACCACTGACCTACCTCTACACCCAACTTTCCTGTCATGGCAGGCTGCATTGCTATTTTCTGATTCATCTTGGCTGCTGGAATTTCATCTTATCACAGTCATTTCCTCAGCCCATGGCTTGAATAGCCTTGTTTTTAAATGTTTCATGTGTAATTGCTCCATTCTACCTGTTCTGCAGCCAGAAGCAAAAGGTACAGCAGTGAGCATGTTTTGTCTGTTCTGTCGTGACTCTCACTTGAACAGCATCCGTTTTGAGGTAGTTTTCAATGATGCTGCTAGAACTGTCCTCCGGACTTTCGGCTGTGCTTATTCCACCTTTATCCTCTGGGTCTCTCTGTACAGTTGAAATAAATTACACTTTTATTTTCATTATTCCAGGTTGATTCTCCACCTAAATCTATTGTCAAATCTGAACTGCATACCTTAAAAGGAAATCTTTCTCAAAAGGAAATCTTTCTCAGAATATAATGTAGTTTCTCCACAATATTTTTTCAAAAGAACATCATTACATTAGGCTGTAAGAAGGTAAAACTTTGACATCAAAATTAATTTAGAAATTTTCTTCCCCTCTCTCATTTAGTAAATGCTATCTAAATTCTTGGCTGCAGAAAGGAACAGAGTATTTAACTAATTACTGTGACAGTTAACAGTTGTAGTCTGTTTATTTGCTAGACCCAACATAAGCTCATCCAAAATCAAATTACAATAAGTGTAAAATCCAGAGCTATGCTGTGTAAGGTCAATTACTGCTTTCCATTAGTGAGCCCAGTTTTCAAGGACAAAGACTATTGAAATTCTAGCTTGAAATTTGGTAAGTATGGGTTTAAGACAAAGTAAAACATCATATTGATTTTGAATAAATAGGCATGTATAATATTTTGGAAAGTACCTACATGATTTATAATTTGTGATGCCATTTTTCGGGATTGGGGTGTGGCTGAGGATAGCAACCTCATTTAGCAAATATCAGCACAGATTCTGGAGTCAGAATGCCTGGATTCAAATTTCAACTCCAGCATTTACCAGTCATGTTATATTAGAATAATTATGCAAATCTTTAGGTTTCTTTTTGTCTTATTGAATAATAACAAAACCATTGATGACTAGTTGTGAGGATTAAATAATGCATATAAGCAGAGAATTCTGTGCCTGTCTTATAATAAAACTTTGATGAATAATATCTATAATGATTTTTGCATAAGATTGGATTTTAGTAGATAATTTTGACAAGAAACTCATCCTCAACTGGCTTAAGAAAAAGGAGAACTCTGACTTAAGAAAAAAGAGCAGTCTGAAGGGTAGTGCTAGTTCCCGGCACAAAAAATTAATTCTCAAATAATGTCATAAGGACTTGACTCCTCTCCATTTCTTTGTCCAGTCTTTCACTATGTGGGCTGTATTCTTATGCTCCCTCCAAAGACGTCTGGAAATTCACACCTCTCCCTCTGCAGTGACAGAATGGCTACAACAGCTCCTCACCTCCACTTAGCTTCCATAGAATGAGAAAGAACAAGCATTTTGTCTGGTAGCTCCTGGTGAAATCATGAAGTTCAGTGTGATTGAGTTCACTTAGGTCATGTGCTTATCCCACTGCAGCCAGAGGAACATGTTGGGTCGATTTGCTTAGGTCTTCTCACATCCTGCATGGATGTGTTAGCAGTAATGGGGCGGACCCCTATCCAGATTCTGCACTAAGCGTGGGCACCCAAATGACACTAGGGGGCTATTTCTGGAAGAAAGTGAAACAAATAGGGGTACTCAAGGAACAGCTAGAAAGGCAAAACCATCATTGGAAAGGTTGTTTTTCCCCTGTAGTCCACTTACTATGTGAATGAATGAGAATAGCAGTTGCTTATTCAGAGAATTGCCCACATATCCTTTGGCTAATATATGTTGCTTTGTGTGCATTTCAGTACTGTTCGGAAACTTCTCTGTAACAGCAATGGCCAAGAGAAGGCCATCAGTTAGAAAGTGCTATGGATTAAATGTGTCCCCCAAAAGTTCATGTATTGATAACTTGACCTCCACTGTAATAGTGTTAGAAGGGTGGGAAATCCTATTATGGTATTCAAAAGGTGGGGCCTTTATGAGATGATTAGATTGTGAGGACTATGCCCTCATGAATAGGTTGGTCCATTCATGGAGTAATGGGAGTGGCTCTGATGGCCTTACAAGGAGAGCGAGTGAGAAGGTTAGCTCTCTTGCTCAGGCCGTTCTCACATGTGATACCCTGCAGAGAGTCACAACCCAGAAGAAGGCTCTCACCAGGAACGTGCCCTGGACTGAGGACTTCCCAGCCTCTAAAACTGTAAAAAATAAATTCTATTTCTTTATAAATTACCCAGTTTCATGTATTCTATTATAAGCAACAGAAATGAGCTGACACAGAAGGGATCCACATCTGGGGTTCCTGCGTCACACGATGCTGGCTGATTCACAGCAGATCTGCCCTGGAGTCTGCAGACATGGTGCTCTCCTACCTTGGTTGAACTCTAGGAGGGCTTCTCCCTGTTGGCTAACACCAGCCTGCTTTTTATCTGTCATTTTGCTGAACTGAAGCCTATTTTTGGAAAATTATCATTTAGCAACTGTATGTGCCCATATGGTGTAGAGGCTTTGAAATCTTGATTCTCATTTGATTTTTAGAATAGAGTTTTTAGGTAATGCCTGTATGGGGCAAAAGTCTTCAGCCAGGCGGCAAAAGGCCACAGCTAGCTAGGCAACAGCCCATCTGATCAACTCTAGTCACTGCTTGGGTATGGGATTGTACACTTTAATGATTTTAGAGCTAACAGGTGGTTGACATACCAATCCTGTTAAGAGATTTTAAAGAATTGCTGTAGGGAAAAATATGAAAAAATGTTTGCTAAGGGCAAGCTGTTTGTTGGTGGAAACTTTAGAGACAATTATGCTTAGATTTAAATGATGTTACTAGTTTCCATTGTTTAAGCTATACTTGGCCAGAGATAACTTTTGTCACATTGTCCATGTCTTTGTGTCCCTTTGAAATGATTGAATCAACTGATTTTTCTTGGTAAACTTCCTTGTCTTTTCAATAAAAATCAGAAGCTAACTTTGAATCAGGGCTGTACCCAGTTTCTCCTTCTAACAGAGGAGCTGCTGAGGTGCAGTCCCTTCGGGCTTCTCATCACATTCATGTTGCTTTTAGTAATCCTTTTTTCATCTCCATTACTCAGTGAGAAGTGTAACAATGTGGCATAGCAGAACTTCATCAGGCTTGGAAAAGAAGTTTTGTGAGATATATCCCAACTCACTGGGCCAATATCCCTATTTCTCATCTTGTTCAGTTTTTCAAAAGAGGCTTTATAGGCTATGGAATGAATCAAGAGCTGGGCCCAGGGACATATATAACTCATCATCATTTGGATCCTTGAAGCAGAGTTATCATAATAGCACACTGACTTGTAATAGTTTCAAAATTAATATCACTTGTTCATCAAATTTGCATCTCTTATACAGTAGGTAAATATTTTCCTATCACACTACTTGAAGGGTAAATCTTAGAGACTTTAAACTCTTAGAGGGTTTTTATTCAAAGCTTCTTTGTGTATGAGTGATTTAGAATTAAATATTAGTAAAGCTTTATTCTCTCCTTTGTGTTACTGTTTTTTGAGAAAAAAGGCTAGTCAGAGTTCTAGTTCTGGCTCTTTCTGATTGTGGAAATTCATTTTTTTGGAACTCAGTTACATGATTTCTCAAGAAAGGTGGGTTGGCTTGGTGAATGAAAACCTTTTCCATTGGATTTGGGCAAGGTGGGATGCTGTCCTCTCTGGCTCTGAGGTTCAGGGAACCCCCAGGCCACTGTCGAGTGGGGAGGACCCAGGTGGCACATAGGCCATGTGTTTGGGCCCTCAGGTGGTGCATAGTACTCATTTCCTCTCTTTATTCATGATTTGATGGTCCCAATCATATCTGTTGTAATAACTTAGGGAACAGAAAAATGTCTTAACACAGTGCCATCTCAGGGGAAGATAGTTTACGAAAATCTATAATAGTAGTATTGTACCCTCTGCCCATTTAACTATAGGTCCTCGTGTATCACCACATCTCTTCCCCTTAACACAAACACCCCTCATGTCCTGGCCTTCACCCTCTCATAAAGAGACATGCGAGAGAGGGCTAGTTCATGTGACCTCTTATTAAGACAGAGACCAAGAAGTTTGGGATTTATACAGTATTACTCCTGCTGGATGGCCAATGGATGATGTGCTGGCCACAACGAAAAGGAACTTCTCACTGGTCACAGATAGGAAGAAATACATGAAGATCTTAGCTGTAGATCATGGTATTCTGGTCCCTTGATTACAGACATGAGTGCTGGTTCCAAAGTATAAGGTGGGCAGGGATACAGTTGGGTGTCAGACACAGGAGGAATCAAGAGCTCAAGCATCACCAGGGAGTTCTTGCCTCTTCTGCTAATTTCACTCTCAGTGCAGACCAGTGTCCTCCATACAGGGTAAGACATGTCTGCTAATAGGTCTGCAGCTCACATCTCACAAATTCCAACACTGGGGAGGGGCCAACTCTTCATTAGTGCCTGTTTGAAAAATCCTTAGGAAAAACTGTGATTGGTCCACTTCAAGCATGGACTAATTGTTGCCTGGGCATGGGTTTAGGTGGGAAAACGGCTCATTCTGAGGTGGTCCTGTCCTTGAGTAAGGTGAGAATTTTCATGATAAGGGGAGAAGGGACCCTGTGTAGATGGTTCCATGGGTGTCCACTACACAGATAGGTAAGAGTGGATGTAGTTATAGATGTCATATTTTAACCAACTCAATCAAAATTTTAAATTAGGAAAATCTGACTCTGATTACTGTCCCCAGAATTCTACTTTTTCCATTACCTTATTATCTTTACATTTATTCTCCAAAATCCTTAAGGCTTCCTGTATGGTTCTACAGGGGACCTTTCTCTCCTATCTCGCAGCCTCAAATGTATAAAATTCATACAGTTGAGTCTTGCCCCATACCTTTTGCCTACTGTTTATATCTTACTACCCTCCCTAATATTTGGGTTCCCTCTTCCTCTGGTTGGTCTGGGTCCAGTGGATCTAACATGGTCCCAGGGGCCTAAGCATCTGTGTGTAGCTCCCCTGAGAGGTCTGCACCTTGGCCTTCGAGGCAGTGCCTGGCTGCCGCCAGCCTCCTTTCCACTCCTCAGTCTCTGTATCTCATTTGCTCCTGATTTACTTTCTTATCTAACCCTCAGGGATCTTACCCTTTGTACCACGTATACAAAATTCCCTGGGACTCATTTTCTTCACTCACCACTTTTGTGACCTGCCTGAATCTGTTTCCTCTTGTCTGGCTCTCCAGGTTGGCACGTATTCTTGGAAAAAAATTGGGCCTTTTAACAGAGTTATGAAACTGAAGGCCTGTGCTCTGAAAACTCTGTGAGCCTTTCCATGGCTTGGCAATCAAGCTGATTCTCACTCAGCTTTCTTTCATACAGACCACAGCAGTTGATTGAAATGTTTATTATGTTCTAAGCTATAAGTTACACACCTCCAGTTCCCCAGCACAGAGTAAATAAACATTACAAAATTTATTGAATCCATGAATGAATGAACTGATTGAAAAGATGAATTTGTTCATTGTCAAATAAGAATTGGACTATGGGATGTAAATTGGAATGTATGTATAGATATACACATACATATATATCTTCTGTTGGGCATCTAGATCTTTATGGTAAATAATTTCTGTATAAATTTCAAAAATATTTTTAAAAAGGAGTCAACCTAACCTCTAAATATGTTTATAAATCATGGCATCCCATCCTAACATTTTGGTAAGTAGAGACTGAACTTTAATATTAAGTTGGTCTTACTGAGAAAGCAAGAATCATCATCAAGGTTACAATATCTATCTTACATATGGTATGGGGAAAAATCACAATATGATTTGATGAAATTAAAACAAAAACAAGGCATGGAATATGTTATTCACACCAGTTAATAAATACACGAGATAGGGATATCTAAATACAATTATCTAACAGAAACTGTATCAACTATAACCTATCAAATGGTTCACCAAGTTTAAAGTGCTTGCAATCATTTGGATTAAAATGATTATTAAAAAAAAAAGTAGAACTGTTATAAAGCTGAATGGGTGGGATTTCAAGTAGGATAAGTTTACACTATTTTGGGGGTTGGGCTAGAGTTTATTTTTTAGATATGATTCTTTGTGAAAATAATAAAGGAATTTTGGAGTATGTGGCTGGCATTATATTAATGAAATTGAAAATAATCTAAAAGGAAAATAAATATGATGCCTATGTAACCACATTTATTCACAAAATAACTCTATACTTGAGAACTCGAAGGTAATAGGCTGCTTTGTGGAGATTTTGCCCAGTGCACCAAGACATCTCTGAACAACTGCCCTCACCCGCAGCTCCCATCAGCTATTTCATATATCACCCCAATCCTTTGGCCACAGTTTATTGGGCTAGAATGAGCTCCTCGGCCTCCCCATGTGGACTTCAGGAGCAGCAGAGGCCTCTAGGTTGAAGAATGAGGCAACTGCCCAGCGGGACCAGAAATGTTACAGCGTATTCTTCAGGCACACTCGTGTCCCTGCACTCATGTGGCACCTGGGTGGGTCCTTATAGTAAATATCTCCTTTCTGTTTAAATTGAGTGAATACTCATGAGGCTGCTGAGGCTGTGGTGCGATACAGTCATACACAGTTGGTGGTACTATAAATGGTTATGAATTATCTGGAAAATATTTGGCAACATGTATCAGGAATATTAAAAATATTCATATCTGTATACTTCTAGGAGTGTGAGGAATTTATCAGATTCATGTACTTGAATGTTTATCTCAGTTTAATTGGTAACACTGAAAAATCAGAAAAAAACTAAATGATCCAATTTGGTGATTAGCTAACTCTGATCAGGGTGTGTCTATATTTTGTAATATTATGCAAATATTAAAATGTTTTAGAAAAATATTTAATGGGTAGGAAACTATTATGCTATGACATAAGTGAAAAATCTGTATGCAAAGTACTGGTCAAATTACGACTCCAATGTCATACAATTTATAGATGTGACTGTAAAATGAATACAAAAAAAGTAAAAGAAAATGCACTCAAATGTTAAAATAATAATTTGTGAGGTGAAATTAACCATGACTTTTATTTTTTATGCTTTTCTATATCTTCTAAATTTTCTACAATGATCACATATATAATTAAAGCATTATAAAGAATGATTTATTTATTTTTCTTTGTTCCATGAAAAACTATGGAAAATTCAAAATGATGTGTTTATTCCATGTTGTGTGGTAGAGCAAAATGTTTTCTTTATCTTTTCAATGACAGGGTACAAAATCTATACCTAATAGTATTAAACTATCAGTTGTATCAAAATTTAAATGAAAATGTTTATACTTATTCACAGTTATCTTATTTTAAAAATAAATCAGCATTTACTTTAAGTAATGAAGATCAAATACATTACAATAAAATTATTTTATTTTAAGTACATATAACTTTGCTAGATTTTAATCAAGTAACAACAGTTCAGAGATACAGATTTATATATACGTGTATGTGTAGAATATATACTTTTAAAAAACATTATGGCATACTTTATGATATATAATCTTTTTACCACAAACTATATACACTTCTCAGATATGAAATAAAACTAACATAAGTAGGAGGACACAACTACCTGGGACCAGACTAACATCTTTACAAGTAGTTTAACTTTTATATGAGACTTTAGTAACACCATTATAGGAATAAGCCATTTTCCTGGCATTGTTTTGGCAGTGTGAATGTATAAGACACTGACTGGATTTCACAAAAGGTTCTGAAACTTGACAACTACTGCTTAGCAAACCTCTGTACAAAATGCGTAGGAACAGTACAAGTGGGCCACAGTTGCTAAAAGCTGAACAAGTACAAAAGCTTTACTGCCCTTTGGAAATTGGACAGGACAATCTTGAATTCTGATCTCCTGTTGCTTTGCTAAAGGTTTAACATATTCTAAATACTTTTATGTGGAAACCAAAAATAATAGAACAAGAGCAGATTGAGGAGAGGAGATTGCATTTCTGCTAGTAATGTTTTCCAAATCAACACGTTTATCTAGTTTCTGACATCATTCTTTGAGCAGCCATCATCTATCTAACACAAAATGTGGCTTGGCTTTGTTTTGCTGCAAAGGGAAGGAAAAGCTTTTGTTCAGAGCTTTACAAAAGTTGGTTCAGTCACTTAATCCATTCGCTCCTTCAATTTTGAAAGGTAACTAATGCTTATTTGGTAGTGAAGTGCTTGCTGTAGAGGAATGTTTCTCTTGCTCCTTCTTTCCCTCGATGACGTCACAGACAGGTTTCGAACATGTCACTCAACCTCGAAACATGGCACAGGCTTCTTGGAGGCTGAGCTTGCATTATCTGAGGGGCGGTAGGAAAGCGTGCTCATTTTTGTTGATAGGCTTGAGTGAGATTTAGCCTTTGGGGGGATGTATTTCAGAAGCTGGAGAAAATATTTTTTAAATTTTTTTCCCAGGAAGCCATAAAAAAGAGGATTCAGGCAATTGTTAAAGTAAGCTATGCAAATGGTGATGGGCATGGCAGTGTCCACAATATCTGCAATTTTACAGTCATTTATGACACCCAGCTGAATCAACACATCCAGAAAAGTGAATATTTGGTGCGGAACCCAGGAAAAGAAAAAGAAAAGCACAATTGCCATAATTATTTTAAAAATATCATCGTTTCTTGGCTTGTTCTTCTGAATTTCATAAGCCTTCTTTAGGGTCTTCCAAATAAGAGTATAACTTGTAAGAATGATCAGAAAGGGAAACAAGAAACCCAGTATATTTTTGGTTAGGCCCAGACCTATGGGGAGGGTTGAATTTTGGGACTCGTAATGGAAAGCGCAAACCGTGATATTGGTGTTCTCAATGAAAAACACATTTCGGTGGATTATAGCTGGCAAACTGGCCAAAGCAGCTAGCAGCCAAATAATGATGCAGGTGACTTTGGCCACCAGCATCGTGCGTCGAAGGCGGGCCTTCATCGGGTGAACAATGGCCAGGTAACGATCGATGCTGAGGCACGTGAGTAGAAACACACTGGCATAGAGGTTGAAACTGACGCTGGCAGAAGCGATCTTACACAGGTAATTGCCAAAGGGCCAGCGGTATTCCATAGCAGTGTAGACGGCCCACAGTGGCAAAGTCAGCAAAAAGCACAAGTCAGCCAGAGCTAAATTCAAAAGAAAGACACTGGCCACAGTCTTCAGTTTCATGTAAAAGTAAATGACAATCACCACCAAACTGTTTCCAAATATTCCCACCACAAAGATGATACTATATAAAGTAGGAATCATGACAAATATGTAATTGTGCCTTCCAGCTTTGGGACAGTCATCTTGGATTCTTTTAATACCATCTTCGGTAGAAGAGTTGAGGAGCATTTTGATGTCCTGGGTTGAAATAGTCTCAGACACTATACCAAATGCACCTGGAAAGAGCAAAAATAAAAAGGTCAAAACAAAACAAACAACCCCCCCCCCAAACTTCCAGTTGTAAACAATCTTATTTCTTAGTCATAAATCCAGTAACTCAACTTAGGCTTAGAAAAAAAATATTAGATCATATTTTCTGAAGAAACACTGTGAAATGATAAAGTCTAAGACTGTACATTTAATTTTTATAACATAGTGATTTGTAGGAAGTGGTAAGTAACCTCCAGAGAAATGAAAGTGGGGTCCTATGTGAATAAGCCCATCTAGGTCCTTTGCATTTTTTCTCTAAGTAAGTCAAGTTTCCAAATTGATTAAAACATAATCTAAATCTTGGAAAACTCCACTGAATTAAATTAGTTATTCAGAAAGACTTGAACATTTTTCCTGAGGTAAGCAAGGGTAATTAATTTGTCTTTAACCTCAGAAGTGTGACACATGCATATATGTACTATTCTTTAAACCCTTTCTTTCATCTCACAATCCTTACTTATGTGTAAAAATTATTAGCATCCTTCCTTAAGTGGTCAGAATGGTGCTTCTAGTTTACTGAGAAATTGGCTATTGTGAGAACTGGTTTCAGAAGGGTAGGCGTGAGGGTTCAAGATGCTGGGGATAAATTTCTTACCATGGTTTTCTAGGCCTCTCCAGGCAGTAACCACTTACTCTTTAACTTCCAACTCAGTCTAGCAAAAGGGCCCGAACCCCCTAACTTTCATGCTTGCCAGCCATTTCTGGAGTTAATTTCTGGAGATTAACCATTTGTGTAACAAGGATGTTAAGTGAATAGATAGGCCAGGATTGTCAACAAACATGTCTTTAGTGAGGGCTTGAGATAGTAGCAGTTCTTTAGGATTTTAGGAAGAATCAGATGCTCAGGAATGAACTGCACAAAGACTTCTGCAAATATTTGCTCCAATATTTCAATGATCAACAATCAAGCTATTCATTTATGTGATTTAGAAAATCAACACATTCTGCCCTAGGTAAGAGTCCATCAGGAAGTCCTGGAAAGGGGGCTGTAGACACAGAGAGCCGCATCACAGCAGGTGGTACCGGCATGCTCTGCGGTGAGGCTCAGCACTGGGCACAGCAAGGACAGCTGGGCAGGGCAGCAGGGCTGGGTACAAAGATCTTTTTGCTACTCCAGGAGCAGGTCTCTACCCAAGTGTGGCTGTGCATTCCCCTGTAGCAACATGCACCGGGGAAGAAGAGTAACAGGAAAGGATGTGGCTGGGCTGCCTGGCACGGTTGTGCTTGGCATCACGAGAGCCAGACGCACACTCTCTGGGTAGAGTCCGTCTTGATGCAAAGGGATGCTGTGCAAGGGACGAGACCCCAGTGGCTGGCTTTTAAGAGATGACACGTGGGAAGAAAGGGGTTCCTAAGTGGCCTCTTTGCCTTCCCTGCACAGGTAATGTTATTCTCCTTATCCAAGTTTTTGGTTCCATGTCCTCATTCCCTTTTCCTTTTGCATTCATTAACCCTTATAAAATCTGAATCCTTTTCTTCTCCTTAAACTCATGGAGACATCAGCATCCACAAACAGGCATTATCTACTCCAAATGTCACATCCTCTCTGAAGCCCTTCCAACTTTTCCAAGCTGCTTTGGCACTTTGGATACAAGGTTTGTTATGACCATCTGCTGATATATCTGTCCTCCCCACTGGTCTGGCAGCTGCTTGAGGGGAGGGCTTGTTTTGAGTCATCTTGTTTACTAGTGAAGGCCCTGGTACATTCCAGAAGGCAGATGATACATGACTCATGAATGAGGGAGTGAGTGGACAAATAAATAAGTGAGTACCATATACCTTTTAAACCTATGAGTGTAGAGCGTGGAGACTAATTTCTATGGGGCTTATGAAATCAGTTTACATCCTGCTCTTCACAGACATTCGCAGAAATTACCTAGTGTCAACCTGGGCCTCACCTTGGACAGGAAAATGAAACAAAACAAAGCAAAGAGGCAGAAAACCTCTTGGTGCTTTTAGAAATCTGTGGTTTAGAAAACAGAAGAAGATGAAAAGAAGGAATAATTTAATAGAAACCAGGACGAGGCTCTTAGGGAGGTATGACTAATTCTTCCTTATCCAGAAGAATTTCCCTACACCTTGTTGATTTTTCCATTCATTTATTATAGACACTGAACTTATGCCAGTTTAGAAGTATAAACTCATTTAGGTAAACAAATATTCTTTATTAAAAATAAATTACTTCATAAAAGATTTATGGGCTAGCAATCATTTAGGCCTTAATGTGGATTAATTTACTTATTTGTCATGCTTCTAACATCTAGTTGAGATCAGCTGGATTTTGCCTAGGAAAAAAATTAGAAATGTCAAGGTTAACGAACTTCAAAGGTTGAAAAGAGCCTGGGTGAACTCCATAACTGAAAAACAGGGCAGAGATAAGTATTTCGTTCAGCCTGGGTATAAGGGCACTAAAAAGTAGGATGAATACACTTCATGTATTAGAATCCCCTGAGTGCCCTGGGCTGCAAGAGTGGGTAGAAAATTCCTCTCTCCTCCCGCTTTTCCCTCTTTCCCCTACTTTGAGGGCACCTAACTCAGGATGGCTTCGTTAATCCTATGTTTGGATTAAGTAGAATTTTATTGACTAGTCTGAAATTATAACCAGCATTAACAATAGAATTTCCATGGGAAAAAGTCTGCATTTGAGAGAACCAAATTACAAATATGGTTTTGGACTTCAGCTCCTGCACAAGCTGAGGTCAGCCTTCTTTTTCCAACTGACTCATGCTAATATTTAATATATAAAAGTTTGCACTAAACAGTGTGGGGAGCATAACTGGAAACTTTAGTGAGATATTTATTATTTTAATGAGTATATCACTTGAGAGACTCTGGACAGAGCACTGAATATACTAATTGGAAAAACATTTTACATAAACATTTGTATAATGACCGAGACCCCCTACCTAGAAAGGAAACAAATTTTCTCATACTTGAGGGTGATAGGAAGGGGGAGAGGAATTTTAGGTGATGGAAACAGCGGCAGTGACACAAGGAAGGAGAAAATGCAGACGGCACATTCAGCGGGTCATGCATCCACCACACAGGCACCGACACCTACTGTGTGTGGATGTCAAGGACACAGAGTAGATCAAGTCACAGTCCTTCCCCTCTGAGGTGTTCGAGCCTAGCTGGGGAGATGGGAGCCTTAAAGACAGAATCATTCCCAGTGTGCTGAATGTCTTTCCACACCAGATCGCTTTGAGCCAGCATGGTGGGGAGCACGGAGGGCAGTGGGACAGGGATCAGGAGATGGCACCTAGACTTTGGAGGAAGAACGGAAAACAGAGTGGGGAAAACATAAGGGCAACTGGCTGCCAGCTGAGGTGGAGTCCAGATTGTGTCACCACTGGAACTCTTTCCTCCTTACCTATGCCTGTAGCGGCACGTATGGGAAACTGCTCTTGTGCACTTACAGACATCGCACAACCCTCTCAAGAGTGTGGGGTCTGCATGTGCACTGGGCTTTTCTGGGTGGGATTCTCCAGTCTGTACTGCCACCACTGATAAGCGTCCCCAGAGAAATGTGAATCTTGGGAAAGAAGGAACTCTTGTGATTGGCAGGTACCTTGGATTTCGGATAAGTGAGTGGGAAACAGTGCCGCACTTTTCTCTGTGAGGCCGTGAAGGTGCTGTTTTGCTAAGAAGCTGGAGAGAGAGACGTGATCTACTAGGAGATCCAAACGCATGAGTCCCAGGAAGCAGCTGTGTTTCAGTTATATCCTGCCTCTTCTCCCAGCAGGGTTATGGGCAGGTAGAACACTGATTAAAAAAAAAAAAAAAAAAAAAGGAAGATCCACCTCTTCTTATATTTTTAATTTCTGGGTCTTGCCATAGCTTTTACCCAGGCTCTGTGGCGTACCTGAATTCCATACCACCATTTCCCCTTAGGGGAAAGAAGATGGCTTTGTAGTTAAAAGACTTGTAATAGAATCTTCTTTTGCCACTTTCAAATCTATATGGCTCTGTATAAGTCACCCCATTTTTCTGAACATGAGCCTCAGTTTCCTCATTTGTAAGAAATGGGGACAGTGATTTTACTGCACATGATTGTTATAGAAATTAAGTGAGATAATGTGAAAACACTGGGAAGATCTTTCAGATAGTGTTTAATAAATATGTTATTTGAATCTTTACTATCATTTTTTGAATGTAAGGCAAGCACCAATTCAGAACAGCCATTGGTCAAAAAAGCATGAGAGAGTGAAAAAAAAAAAAGGTGTATTCTTGGTAAGCTTCTTCTGTTTTCAGTAAAAGGCTAAAAATTCCAAGCTGTTGTTCTTCTGACGTACGAGTAAAAAATAATTTTAAACAGCTGAACAAATTTACTCTCAGTCAGATGGGAACCTGCAGTGTGCTACAAACACAGGGTTGGCTCTTTGTGGCCAAACCACATGTATTCATTGCTTGCTTTTGCAGGAGTTACTTTGCATTCCTTGACAGCTTTCTTGGTTCTCAAAAACAAGCATAAGAAAGAAGATTTTCTCCCTTTTTTTTAATTCTAAGACTATCTCCACAAGACTTTTGATTACAATATTAATACCTTCTTAAGCTTTTAGGCAAGCCAAAAACAATCTAATTAAATTGTTCATTACAAGCTCCTTTTTAATGAGTTTGCAATCCAAAGGAAAAAAAAATACCCTATAGTTTCCTATGATAATAAAGAGAGAACTAAAAGACCACGTAATTATATTTTAGAATAATTTTCTATCGAAGTATCTTTCTCAAATATCAAAAAGAGTAGGCCAGTGTTTGTAAGTCATTTGCTCGTAGTGCTGGACAGCTCAATAAAACGTCCTGTTTAAAAACTATTTTCTTTATTGCTCCAATTTTATGATCCTATTTTATAATTCAGACTTTAGAAAGCAACTATTTCTGCTCCTATGTGTCCTCCCCCCCATCCCCCCAAGTAATGCTACAGGGAACAACTCCTAGTCAGTATTTTTTTCAAGTCATTGACTCATAGAAGTTGGCACTAAAATTTTTAGGGTTTCTACTTGTTTCTTTTCCAAATCCACTTGTTTCTTATTTCTTAACCTTCTATTCCAATTTTATGGAGGTTGTTTCTTCCTTTATCTCCTTAAACATTTTGAATGTCTGTATGTTGAGCTCCTACCCAATTGCTTTACTATTTGCAGTTCCTTAGATATAAATTCCATTTGCTGTATCTGTGGATCCTCTTTCCCAGTGTTTGTCTTCCTCTTAGGTTTTGTAATCTTGGCCTATGAGTTCATTTTGGGCGGGAGTTAACTTCCTTAGGAGGCTTGAGTGACTGCATGGTGGCAGCCTGGAAACTTCTGCTTGGCCAAACAACACTCACTTGACCTGGAAGAGTTTTTAATGCTGATTTCTGAGCTTGATTTTCAACCTCATAGTTTCTTCTGCAGATACAGTGGCCCTCTATCCACATTCAAACTTGGGTTGGTCAATAGAAGTTTTCTAGTCTTTGGTTATGAAAAGGCAGTCATTTTCCAGTTCCTGGCTTTAACTAAGAAACTCAGTTTCAATTGCCTGCAGTACTTAAGTCTAGTGGTCCCGACTTCCATACTGGTAAGGTCATTAGAACTTTATCTCAGCTGTGTACCCTGGGCTTCTCTGGCCCACGTGGTCTCAATTCTGATTCAGAGCTGTGATCCGGCATTTTTTTTAGAGCGGGAAGGAGAATTTTCATCTCTGCTTGGTCCATTGTCTTCATATTGACTGGAAGTTGCCCCACATATCATTTGGAAGTTGCTTGAACACAGTAAGCATGGATTACAGTCACACCCTTCAATGAAGCATCCGAGCCTTTCTGGGCTGCACTTTCCTCCGTGCTGGTAATCCTGGCAGCGACGAAGAGTGAAGCAGGGCAGTGTGCCTGCACTGTGGGGCCGGTGACTAGAACTGCTCTCAAGTCAGATGCACAAGAGAATGCCACACTCTTGGTTGGCAATCCTAGCCTAACTTCTCTACTTTAAATGCTTTGCTTGAAGATGATTTTGTTCACCCCTGCAATTCTGGGTGACTACTTCTCCCAATACAAAACAAATCTTATTAAAATTATTGTCATACTAAGTGTTTAAGACCCAACCTTCTCAAACTTATTGAATGGATCTGTGATATGTCTTAGCAGGAAATAGTGGCTTCTGGTCTTCTTCCCAAGTCAATATTATTCACTGTGGTCTGACTCATAAGAAATGAAAACAGAGCAAGCTGCTTTCTTAATTTGGCACATACCAATTGTAACCAAGTGTGGTGATGGTGGTTAAATGTTCCGTCATTTCCAACTAGCCCTCCCCTTTGCTTCATCCCAAATAACCCAAGAACCTGAAGGCCCCAGCTTATGAAAGAAAATCTAGAAGTCGTTTTCAAGTTAGGATATAATATTTTAGCTTCTTTAGAATTATTCAAGACTAACATCTAATAATGAAACACTAAACTACAATTAAACTTCTCTCTACTCCAGAAATTCCTACTTATTATGTTATATTTTAAACAAAATATCTTGAGCCCCCCATTATGCCAAACTCTTGGCTGTTTCTGTTATTTTTATTTTATTAAAAAAAATTAGAGAAACAGGTAGGCATAAAATATATGTAATTAAGTGTAATTCACATGCTTTAAAAAGTTTTCTTTGACATGTTGATGTTAGTAGAAAATGTTCTTGTTATATTAAATAGAAGGGTCATGTGAGGCTTTCTAGGGAGCTTGGAAAGAGCAGAGCTCCAGAGAGTAGGAGAAAAGGGAAAAAACCCTGACTTGGAAGAAAGCCCATGTATAAATGAGCCCCTGTTTTCCCAAATTCTTCAAACTTACAGACTCATGAAATTTCCCCACTAGAATCATCACCACATTTCAATAGACCTGTTCTCGGCCATCAAGGGGAAGGAAACATCGTTTTTAATAATATGCCTCTTGGAGATTATTCACAAGCTTTTCTTTTCCAACAGATGAAAAAGGCAGTGCCAATGTGGGCTTCTTAGTCAATGACAGCTGCTCTATCCAATTTGTGAACAAATCCCCAGATTTCATATGTGAAGACATTTCTCTTTTACTTCCTTGAAATTTTAATTCAGCAGGAGAAACTATCTCATTTTAAATTCCACTTTAAGGACTATGAAGAAAGTTATTGGGCAGGAAACAAAGCACTAATTAATTTGCATCCTTAAGACATTATGATAATATTATAGAATTTATATGTAGTATGAATTTTATGTTAGAGATTATTGGCCACATGGTAATTCACTTCAGATTAAAGCTTTTAACATATACAAACCACATAACCGTACATTTTAAACAAAGCTAGAAGGAGCAAATATTCAATATACTGTACATATTTCTCCAAATTGCCCAATGTTCTGACTGCAGTAGGAATACTCTTTGAATGACAGTCTGCAAATCAGTCCTGGACAATGCACAGGCTGGGCTTCTACTTCTGGCTTTCCCACTCACCAGCTGGGTGACCTTGAACCAGTCACTTAGCTTCCCTAGACCTTTGCATCCTCAGGGAGCTACTCACATACTTGAAAAGAACTCTCCTGAAGCACTGAAATTTTCTCATTTTTCTTTTGACTAGGTATGCATCTTTTAAGACCAAGGGCAATATGACTTGAGAAGTAGAAATGACCTATGACATTTCATTAAATCAGCTATCTATATTTATCTATATGCGAGGATACTTTAAAAAGTTCATGGAAAAATAGAATTAAAAGAAAATACAAATCTTTCCACAAACTTTTGAAGTACCCATACTAATTTAATTTAATCCTACACTAATTTAATTATATTCTATATTAAACACAAGAACTCTTTGTATTAAAAACAGCAAAATGAATTTTTCCTTTTACTAAAGATAAACTCCACATAAGATTATTATATAGTTTTTTTTTCTTTCTTTTTAAAAATTAACTATCACTCAAAGAAATGTTTCCCAAGCACAACATCTGGATAACTGGTGTGGCTCTAGGCTATTGAGGTTAAGTTTATAAATTTAGGCCATACCTGGAATAGCTAGTTTTACTCCATTTACAACCAAAGGCTGTGAGCCTCTCAGATATCCCTTGTGCTATTCACTGACACTAACCCCGAGGTGAAAGAGTACAGACAGATTGACCCATGGTTGAAAATCAGAATTAAAAGTATATTCTTAAATTAAGGAATCAAGATTATATCATCCTATAAAAAAGGGGCATCATGGAATACTGTAAATATAACTCATAAAAAATGAACCTACTCTCAGATCCTTTGTGGAAAAATACAACTTTTTATTTATTTTTTATTTTTTATTTTATTTTTTATTTTTTTTAAATTTTATTTTGTCGATATACATTGTAGCTGATTATTGCTCCCCATCACCAAAACCTCCCTCCCTTCTCCATCCCCCCCTCCCCCCCAACAATGTCCTTTCTGTTTGCTTGTCATATCAACTTCAAATAATTGTGGTTGTTATATCTTCTCCCCCCCCCCCCGGTTTGTGTGCGTGTGTGTGTGTGTCTGTGTGTGTGTGTGTGTGTGTGTGAATTTATATATTAATTTTTAGCTCCCACCAATAAGTGAGAACATGTGGTATTTCTCTTTCTGTGCCTGACTTGTTTCACTTAATATAATTCTCTCAATGTCCATCCATGTTGTTGCAAATGGCAGTATTTCATTCGTTTTTATAGCTGAGTAGTATTCCATTGTGTAGATGTACCACATTTTCCGTATCCACTCATCCGATGATGGGCATTTGGGCTGGTTCCAACTCTTGGCTATTGTAAAGAGGGCTGCGATGAACATTGGGAAACAGGTATACCTTCGACTTGATGATTTCCATTCTTCTGGGTATATTCCCAACAGTGGGATAGCTGGGTCGTATGGTAGATCTATCTGCAATTGTTTGAGGAACCTCCATACCATTTTCCATAGAGGCTGCACCATTTTGCAGTCCCACCAACAATGTATGAGAGTTCCTTTTTCTCCGCAGCCTCGCCAGCATTTATCGTTCAGAGTCTTTTGGATTTTAGCCATCCTAACTGGGGTAACTTTTTAAAGTTTAGCAATGTGGTTCAGGTGCCCAGATAAAAACACAGAGGTGAGGACAGAGTATTATAAAAGAACCTCACAGTAATGTATCATTTCGTATTTGAAGTATTACATTAGTTAACATTTTGAAGAGTTTAAAGGACTTCTGTCCTAAGAAAATGAATGCTCCAAGGGTAACATTTATTTGATTTTTAAATGTAGTTTTATTTTTTTCAAGCACAGTTCTGTACACATTGTACTTCTTTACTTGTTACTTAACATTAAAATACTGTAAATATTGAGGGACAGCAGAACGGTCTGGCAGAGAAAGCACTGGACTGGAGTCCTGGCAAGGAGCCTGCTCTTCCACTAACCAGCGACACAATCTTACACAGGTCATTTAATCTCTCACTTTGTTAGTCCTTAAATATTACAAGATATTTAGAATGAGAATATCAACACGTGTTCTTACCTCTCTTTCATAGACTGTTAAGGGTAAAAAGTGAGGTTTTTGGAAGACATAAAATCACTTTGAAAGTATAACCTTACTGTAATGCAAGGATAAATGAAATGAATTTAATGAAAGAAAGCTCAGAACTTTAAAAGATTAACAAATATTTTTATTTATAAATTCATAAGAAATATTTTTGGGGGTTATAATTTAATGCTTTTATTTCAAGAATTGTAACAAAGCTGTTGCAATTCTTGATTAATAATTGACTAATGCTGAAAGGTAAAAGGGTAGACACATTTTTGTTTTCATGTGGCCTTTATGAGGCATCGAAAACTGAAGTATGAGAAACTCCTAACTACAACTGGAGAATTACTCATTAAACTGGCATTTCTCTTACACATTCAGGACTGGTGTAGATAAGGTATGTCCAGCAGAATGTTGTCTAGTAAAATAATCCTTGCATCTATGTTCAGATATCTGAAATTCCTTTAACTCTAATTGGGTGGGATACCCAAATTCATACCACAATTACAACTAAGATCTACCTGGAGAAAAAACATGACTCAGGTGAGAACCAGAATTAAGGTAGTGGGAAGAGTATAGTGATGGGAACCAAAAGATCTGAGTAAAATCCATGATTTACCTCTCAGGAACTGTGAAGTCTTTGGCTTTTCACTTACCCTGTGACTCATTTCCTTCATTTGGAAAATGATGATAATGATATGATGTTCATGATAATGATGATAAAATAGTAAATATCTGTCCAGTCTGGCTCACAACATTCTTGGGAACAACAAATTATATCATAAGTGGAGATGCCATGAGACACAAGAGCTTTGGGACTTCTGTTGGTGTTATTAAATTCATACTATGGTGTAAATGACTAATTTATTCCCCTGCAAGCAAATGTGGATAAGAGAGATTGGGAAACTGCACACAGTGCTAGAAGTGGAAGAAGCTACAGTACCAGCTGGGGTAGACAGCCTCAGAGAAGGGAGGCTAGGACAGGAGGCTGAAGGACACTGCTAAAGGCTGCTTGGACCAGACAGTTTTGCCAGCTCTGATAATTCCTTTCAAATACTATATAATTTTAAAATATAAATTACAATGATACTATACTACTGATTGTAATAAAAAGTTTTAGACCTTTCTATCTACTATTATTTACACTCCACTTTTTTTCTGTGTGGGGCTACTTGTGCTGCCTAATTGAACAGGCTGTGGTAAGAGGCATGGATGCTGGGCCAATGAGAGGTAAACAACACTTTGCTGACTGAAAAATAAGATGAGATACCAGTGACTGCTGCTTCCTGTGAAAACTTCATTAGCAATAAATGAGTTACCAGATGTCACACATCGGATTTGAAATTAAAATATATCCCCAATATTTGTGTACAGACAGAGCAGGAGTTAAAAATGAACTCTTTGCAAGAGAGCTGCATAAGATAATGCACCATTTTACTTTCTGATTGTTTCTCCTCTAAATGTAGAATAAAACACACCCCTTGGGTTGTGTGGAGGGAACACAGCATTTCTGCACAGAAGGCTAGCTAGTGAAGCAGCACATTACTCATATAGCAGCAGATCTTCAAGCACAAGGAGAATATTGTTGAACATTCCGTGCCACACCAAGACTGTCTTCTCTTGTTTTTAGCTTTGCTGTAGCAGTTTTTCCTTTTCTACCTTCACTTCTAGCAAGTGATTTCTGTTTTTATTACCAGCAATGAAACTGTTCAAGTCAGCAACCGTCGGCACTGACTCCACTCTCCCTGAACTCTGCTATAACAGCAACCCTGTCCATCCTTCCCTGGCTTTGTGGGATATTAAAACTCTCCTCTTGTTCTTCCAGCTAGCTAAGCTGGCTCTATTCTCGTCCTTGAGGTTACAAGCCTCCAGTCCGAAAGCAATTGTGGTTAGGGAGGGAACCCCACAGTAGGAAATGGAAGTGCACAATTTCACTCGAGCCAGCAGAAATTTCAAATGATAAGCTGGTGTGATGGAAATAGCTAACACTCTCTAGTTTTTATAAACAAATATTTTTGGCTGAACTTCTTCGGCCCAGTTCCTTTGCAATTTCAAAATCGTGCAGTTACTCAGTTCCAGCTGAAGATCGTGGCTGTTTGCAACAATTTGTTTACTTTTTTCTTTCCAATTAATTTTGGTTCTTATCTCCTGTAAGATGGGTGAAGTTTATAAATCAAATTAAGAGGGTGAAAGTGAATGATCACTCTCAAGCCTCTTCTGGGAGAAATATTTACACAGGACTTCTTTATACACAGAAATTTCCCAAAGCACTTAAAAGTTTATTTCCAGATCATTAACTACTCATCAGGCACTGGGGACGCAGGAGTTACTGCCCTTTGACCCTCACATAAAGGAAGACAGAGCATCCTTGAGATCATTAGTTACGTCAATGGGGGAAATGTCAATTTAATCTTTTCAGCACATAACTTCAGCACAATGTGACATACAAGTGTTCCATTAAACTTATTTAATATACAATTATTTTATATTTCTCTTTCTGCTGGTATTTGATTCACAGAAGGGATTTATAATAGTGGCTTAATATCAACAATAGAAACATTTATCGCTTATGATTAATTGAAAGCTTACTATGTGCCAAGTATTGTCCTAATTGCTGTCATCTCTACAAGATCCCTATGAGAAAAGACACCATTATTTCAATTTTTAAAGACACCGTTATTTCAATTCTTTAGTTGAGGAAACAAGCTTAGAGATCAGGTCCTTACATTTTTGACATTCTATAAGTAACATTCCAAGGCTCTATTATTATTATTTTTATTTTTTTGGTTAGGTCATCTCTTCGTACTCTAGTTCAGTGCTTTTCAATTGGGGGTGATTTTGTCCTCCAGGGACATTTGGCAATATCTGGGGACATCTTTGATTTTTACAACAAGGGGAGGGAGAAAAGGGAGGTGCTGCTATGCTAGAAGGTAGAGACCAGTAGTACTGCTAATCATTTCATAAGGCACAGGACGAGTGCCCACAAGAAAGAATTATCTAACTCAAAATGTTGGTAGTGCTGCTATCAAAAAACACCTCTGCTCTAGGCCCTACTTCTTTATTTTTTAATCGTCTATTACTTATAGCTCTTACCTTTTATGGAATAAGTTAACTATATAATGCATTTTATTGGTGGTTTTTGTGTTAGTTATTACATTTTTCCAGGAAAACAATAGATTCCTCAAAAGATAAAACACTGTTGGGTAACCCCTCAAAAGTCCAGGTTGTATTGAGTGCTTAGGTGGAGCCCTAAAAGTGGAAGTTGACTAAGTATCTGCTGTGTTAGATCATTCTAGAAATTACTCTCTTTAAGCATTTTCCAGAACTCCAGGATTCTGCACAAATGCACTGAAAGAGGAAATTTGAGCTTAGATTCATTATAAGGGCTTCAAGAGACTTATGGCTGTTGTGGTGGCCCCAAAGTCCCCACTGGAGAGAGGAAGCCACCGTGTGGGGAAGTCAAACCCTGCCCTCTGGTGGCCTCACCACTATAGACACTGCAGGGAATCTGATTGAGGGCCACAGGGCATCGATCTGTGTCCGTAGGGTATGAACTGATTTTGCAGTATTTGAATGTAAACTCAGCTTTGCATTCACATTAGGTTTTTCTTCTCTGTGGAACAGTATATTAAATATAACACATCATCAGGGCTCTCATTAGGATTAAACTAAGTAGAGAAAAGTGAGAGAGGGTAAATAAACCTAGTTACAAATAATACTTTCTGGAAGTTTGGCAACCAAAGGGTTTCAAATACTTAGCTCAATGTTCTGTTACTTGCTTCCTCTATGAAACTGATTTTCTGACTCATCAGGGCACAGAAGAGTTGTTTTTGTAGCCAAGGAAGGACATTTTTGGGAGAAAGCTTTCTAAGGAGCAATATTAATAAACTTCTATGACCAAAATTCTATGGCCACAATTTTAATTGTTTATTGGTTCCTGTGGTATTTTCCCTGTAAATTTCTTGTAGACTAGTTTAAGAAGAAAAGCGCCATGGAGTTTGAAAGACCAGCTTATTTGGAGGAAATTATACTCCCCGCTCTTTCCCATCAAGCCATCAAGAATTCCTCTATCCTCTTCATTCCCCGGCATCTCCACCAGAAAAAAAGAAAAAAAAAAAAACAACTCTATCCTCTTACTGTGAAAACACTGCTGTACATCTCATCACAGAGCACAGCCTTTTCTGTACAGGGATGCCAAACGGGTAACATCTGAGTGAAGCATTTGAAGTCATGCTACGCAACTCTGTGGTAGACACACAAGGTCATTTAGAAGGACGTTTTACTGAGAACATCAGAGCTTTTAAAAGATGCATGCAGCCTTTTCTGGATAATTGGGGTGAAGCAGAAATGAAGAAAAAGCCCATGAAGCACAAAAATAAAAAAAGCAATCAGATGGAAACACTCAGAATTAGGAGTGAAAAGATATGGTGAATGCTAATGCTGAATCTTAATATATAAAACCAAAAGCAATGAATAAAAGAGCAACTTAATTTAAGAAGTTGAAGAGTAGAAATAAGTTGACTGCAGGATTTAGCAGGGAAAAAGGACTTAGAACACACACTAGCCTAGAATTGGGGCTAGGGCACTTGGGGGCTTTTTCTTTGTCTTTCCAGAAATTGAAACCTCAGGCAAATCATTAAACCTTCACTGGACATTGCTGACAAATGGGAATGATACTATAAAGCCTCTACTTCACCTGAGAAGGATGTTGTATGATTATGTGTATAACATTTTTTTCACAAGACATTATATTATACCCACTTAGTATGGGTAGACCAGATACAATAAAAAAATAAGTTTAATAAATTGCTGAAGCAGAAAGCTCATCTATATACCAAGAGGCATATATTCAGCACTTAAAATCTTAAAAGGGAACATTAATTTAATTAACATTAGCAGAGTCTATTGACCGCTGCATCACAGGCAACAAACCAACCATAACCTTTGCAGTCACCAAGGTCAGGGTTGAGATTCTGCTCCATCTCTGACTAATCGTGTAACTGTCTAATTTACTGACCCTTTTTGAACATTAGTCTTCTCTTTAAAACGGGATAAAACCTTACTGTATTGTTAACATGAAGATTAAATAAAACACGAGGAAAAAAGATTGCCACACTCAGTAAATTTATCTGTTGTTGCTATCATTATATATATTCTCAATATATATGTTCCCACATATACTAAATTACTACATAACATTTTACCTTATATGTGTAATTTGTCACATTATTACACACAGCCAAGAAATTGATTGTAAGGATGTTAGAAGCCCTATCAATACGATACTATAGGGTGATCTAATTTGTTTTTTATCCCTAAGGTAATTTAAAAGATCCATTTTTAAGAAGAGAAAGAATGAACATCTAAAGTGCAGATGATTTTAAGATTAAGTTGGAGGAGGGAAAAATATCAAATCAAACCTCAACTAATTAAATGACAAAAATTTCCTTCAAAATGCAGGATTCAGAGAAAAAAATTTCTTTGCTTACAGCTCCCCTAGTATTCATATAAGCCTCTTCCTTGAATTATCTGACTTGACATGTAGTAATTGTTGATCTTTAATATGATTTCATGAGTTTATTTTCTAATAATGCTACAACACTGTATTGTTTCTATGATAGCAATTTTGGTACTACTTTATTACTATGTAAAATAGGGGAAAAACAAATTAGGCTAAATATTTTTGTATCCAGAGGAGGCAGATTTGTGAAGTTCATTAGAACTTTGTGAGAAGAATACACTAATAATTTTGGATATCTTGATAAGAAGAGGTTACAATTCAGAGAAAATATGTTTCAGAAATAGGTCTATTCTAATAGCCACAGTTGTGTACATAGGTCAGTGATCAGCTTAAAGCCATTCCCTAGATAAATTACATAGTTTCTTTATGTTATACCAAATATTAAGATGTTCTCTTAACATAAAAAGCCATTCTGCAACTTATGAACTTTAAATTTAGGTTCAGAGAATAGCTTTATCTCAATGTAGATCAGCAAGTCAGAAATTTCTGCTATTGAAAAAAATTTATGGGTCAAGTTTATACGTTTTCTCCTTTGGAGAAATACAAGAGTATATATGAATGCACTTTGTCCCTGTAAACACACACAATTTTGTGAATATTATCAGTGGTGTTTTGGTTGTCAGGTTTTCCAAGCAAAGTCTATTTTATAACCGGTTGTGCAGGTGAACTACTCTTCCCTACAGTCTTTTGATTTCCCTGAAACAACTTAAGTGATAGATTCATAGCATTTTATTGGGGAATATTTCCTAGAAATTGTATGCTCCAGGGTTCGCATTTTCAGATGCTTTTAGGGGCTGGGAGTAACAGAGATGGGTTACTCGGAAGTAGGTGTGGTGGTGACCGGAGGGTCCTCCCTCTTTCTTGGAGGGGGTGGGAAAGTCACTTCTCACTTATAGCCAATTGTGCCAATTGTGATGAGTGGGGTGCACCTGATTTTTAAACATAAGCTGGAAATTTCAATCTTTATGTGAAATATCCTATTTTGAAATGTTTTCAACTAATGCAAATGAAAAAAAACCCCACAAAACAACAACAACAACAACAACAACAAACCCACTGTGGAACTAAACAGAACTCTTCTGCAGATCAGATTGGGTCCAAGGGGTTGCCAGATTGCAACCAAGGATCCAAGCCAACCACTGACTTTTACGACTGAGAAATCAGACTCCATGCCACAGCCAAATGCTGCAGACCCCTGTCCAACGTCTCTACACTCCACTCAATAAAGTATACCTGTGATTGTTAGACATCCCCCTTCCATGTCCACATTCAACAACAATCCACAACAGAGGAGTTGGAGGTAGTGGGAAAACAGAGATGGATGGGATGAGGTTACTGCCCACCCTTGTTCTCATCTTTCTCCCATCCGCATGTACACGAGACAGCCTGGCTCGGAGTCTGAGGAGCATCTCAGAATGGCAGCCTGGACTTCACACCTCCCACCCTATCGCTCCTGCCAGCAACGTATTTTTTTTCTTTCTATTTTTCTATACTGTAAACTTTAGTTTTCTTTTAGAGATGTTGCTGCATTTTACTGAATTGATGTCTCCAGATGTGTGAATGTAGCATAGAATCTATGATATTTGGGTATTCTTGCATATTATTTTGACATTTATTTAGCAGATATCATCTAATGTCCAAAAGGCCACCAGTAGTGAAAGGGACTGATGCTATTTCATAGAGCCATGCTGACTCATTGGTCCTGGTTATATAACTGGTGAGGAGCATAAATTTTAAAATATTTGTAATAGGTGACAAAGATGTTTATTTTTGAAAGCTTCATTGTCAAGTGTTTGTGAAGTGAATTTGATGCTCCAAGAACAAAATTATCTACACATTATAAGGCTACATTTGTGTTTTGTTACAAATTCATTCATTGCAGGTTTAATAACACACACCAAAAAGGGGGTGAAAAGAACATATCTGGTGCTGATTAGGCAGATACTGAGGGAATTACACAGGATTAATACTAGATGGATATGAAATGTTTCTGATTAATAGTAATACTTGGTCAGTATATTTATTGTTTGAGATTCTAGCCCTAATACAACTTCCTGGACAGGTAAGTTGGGTTTTCAGCTTTACTGGAATAAATAGTTTAACTTGCGTGAGCGTGTTTCAGATTCTGTAAAAGTACAACATGCATGTTTTGGTTATTTGCTTGGTTGGCTGGAAGAATGTAGTTCCTGATTTTATGCATAGCACCTGGATGGGTAGAGTGGGGAGCTACACACATGCTAACTTCATGCTAACTGTGTTCATGTGGAGATGTCATTTCATGCTTTTTCAGAGTTTTCAAGGTAAGACAACACAGAGGGAAAATGTGGTAGGATGATGTAAACTTTCTTGGAACTACCTCAGGTGCCGTATTGAGCTACTTTCCCGAGGAGTCCCAGTCTAGAGTGACAGAGTGTCAGTCCATGGAAGGTGGTGGAACCTGCTTCATGAGCCAAGACAGACCAAGAGGCATCAGGGCGAGATAGAAAAAGGGTTACCTGGCAGCTAACCCCAACTTTAAAGGAAGCATTTATCTGAGAGTTTTAGTATTAGGGCTTAAGTATTAGGCTTCAGGAATCAATTTCAGTGTCCAGGGAAAAATATTTTGGGAGCAGTGGATTGAACATGGTCTTAGTCTCTGAAGATGTGGCTTGAGTTTTCATCTCAGACATTGTAGTTTTTATCTGTACAGATAAGAAATTCAAATTTCAGCCTTTCTTACATCTTCCATGTCTTTACCTAATGTCCTTTTGTAATAATTCAGTCATCTTTGTCATTACTCAGTCTGTTCCCACTGATTGATTTGTTTTCTTTCTTTATGGATTATGCTTGCCTGCTTCTTCATATATGCCTGGTAGTTTAATAATGACTGCTAAACTCTGTAAATCTTACTTTGTTGGATACTGGGTGTTTTTGTATTCCTATAAAAATTCTTCAGCTTTGTTCTGGAGAGCAGTTAAGTTACTTTCAAGTAGTTTGATTCTTTCAGATCTGACTTTTAAGCTTTGTCAGGTGGGACCAGATGAGCATTTGAGCTAGGGCTGATTTTTTTCCCCATTCCTGAGACAAAACCTTTCTGAGTATGCTACCTGATGCCCCATGAATTATGAAGTTTCCCACTGTGGCTGGTGGGAACAGGAACTATTTCCTGGCTCTAGATGATCTCTGGGGTTTGTTTCCTCTGATCCTTTTGGGAGAGCCCTCACCCACATGCACTGAAACACAAGGAGGAACCTCTGCATATCCCTGGGCTCTTTTTGTAGCTCTCCACTCTCTGGCACTCTGCCATGTGAATTGCAGCCTTGCTGAACTCTCTGGACTCCCAGATCCATCTCCTCAATTCAGGGAGACCTCTGAGCTCTGCCTGGATTTGTCTTCCCTGTCCATGGCCGAACACTTCCTCTAGGCAGCGAGCTGGGGCAGTCACAGGGCTCCCTTCATTTGTTTCCTGCCCCTCTGCGATCACTGCCGTGTGTTATCTGATGTCCACTGTCCTGAAAACCACTGTTTCCTCTGTATGTACAGTGTTTTTAGTTAAGCGGGGAGGTGAATCCAGTTTCTGTTATTCCACCTTGGCTGGAGGCACAAGTCTGTGGGTTGTTTGAGTTTTGATTCTACATCTTATATGCTATTTGATTGTGGAAGAATTACTCAGCCTCATCTTCTTCTTTGCCCATTTATGAAATGGGGATAACACTACGATGATTAATCAACGGAATCATATGTGGGAAAACATGTACTGGTCTGTAAGGTTAGGCAAATGGACATCCACACACTGAGAGTGAGCTTTTAAGAAAAGGACAGGAGCTGAATTAGTATTCTCTCTCTCTTTGGCAGGAGTGACCTGGCCCTTTTCTCTTGTCCACACAGAAATGCTTGCCTTATTTGTTGCCCTTCTGCCCTCTAGTGACCTTGCCTTTTACCTCTGGACATGCTGGTAAAGGGCCTACATGCCAAACAGACATCTTGCCTCCTCCCGGAACTTAAGGGACAAAAGCCAACTTTACCTGAAACATTTTGCCAAAGCTATGCCAACACTGGACTGTAGTAAAGCCAACAGAGTCCATGTGATTTGCAGTAATAAAAATCTCATTTTTCATTATTTACACCTTAATTTAAAATAGTCATTTTCACTAAAATGTGAGGTAGAAAGAATGCAAAAATCCCTTAATTGAGAACATCTGCCTACAATTACAAATATAGGAACTCGCATAGCTTATAATCAGTATATTAACATTTGAAAAGAAAATGATTTTTTTTTAAAGAAAGACATCTTTCTTCTGACATATTAAAATTCCAACTTACTAAAGTGGTAACGTGAGTGAAAAAATAATAAAATCCTATGGCTTTTTTATTGCATGTTTATTTAGGCCAAACCAGTATGAGGCAGCTAGATTAATTACTTTTATACCATTAAGTACTATGCATAGTTAATTATTACATCTAAGTTGTGTCTGAGCCAAACCGGTGAATTACTATTCATGCAGGGCAATGATGATAATTTATGTACTCCCTCCATACTACAGCTTGTTAATATATTATTTTTGATTTGGAACTAGATGTTAAAAGTTTGCAAGAGTCTTTTAAAGACTACCCATGACATAAGTTCTAAAATTATGGATTTCAAAATTAAGGTTGACAACATGCTATGATAGAAAGTTATTTAGCTGATGGAATTACAGTAATGGATTTTGTCTGAAGAATATATTCTCTTATGTTTTATTCTGATCTATTGGCGCTTGTGGTTTCAGCTTGTGCTTTTTAAAATTCTGCTTGATTTTACAATTGGATGTTCTTTGGGCCCTTAGTTGTTTTTCTACAGCATACACAGGACCTGATTTCACCCACTCTCCTCATATGGCCACAAGGGTACAACTACCACGAACTCACCAAGCTCAACAGATGACATGGAGTCAGTTTTAAAATGTAAGATCAACTTCTTAAAACTTTAATAACAGATTCTTAGAGATATTCGTACATAGTCAAGTGAAAGAGAATTTTAAATGTTTATAAATTCAAAAATTAAATCTAAGAGATGCTATTAAAGTAAAAAAGAAAAAAGGAGAAATCAGTAAGAATAAAAAGTGTAATTTAGAAAATAAAGATGTTGTAGCACCTGCTTGCTGCTCTGTGGGGCCCTGGATTAGCATTACCTGGGAGCTTACTAGCAAAGCAATCTCAGGCCCCACCCCACAGAATCTGCATTTTTAAGAAGATTCCCTAGGTGATTTGGGTGTTCATTAAAGTTTGAGGAGCACTAGTCCAGAGCACATTTAGTAATCACTTAAGCTTATACATGGATCAACTAGTTTCCCCTGGAGACTGGAGAGCCACCCCAGGCACTGAGCTCAGAGAACAGGACAGGGGCTGCTGGTGATCGTGCTTTCACGAGGAGCTCTTGGAGTATAGAGGAAGAAAAGCCCCAATGAGGGAAAACTGTATACAAAGGAAAATAAAATATATTTCACATAACACAGGTATCTGTCAGCTCCATTTATATCATCTTTTAGAGGAAAAATAATACAGATCCAGACTTCTTGTTGGGACTTTGGTCAGAGGGTCCTTGCTTGTTTTAGAGGGATTGAGGAACATCTAAAAGGATAGGGAGTGCTCTGCTTTCCCTCATAGTGCATTCTTACATTTTTTTTTGTTTCTATGAAATATGTGAATTTTGCCACGTGAATAATTTTAACTTTTTTTCCCCCTTAAAATGTAGGCACTTTCTGCACAATTTCCTCTTCTCGCAGAGGCTTTCAAACTGTTCAACCACTAGAGGTCTGTATTACCTATTTTAAAATATCATTACTGGCTGACACTTCTGCTTTCAATTTCAGTACCTATTTCTATATCTTAAAATTTAAAGTCTCTTTAAGATATAACACCAGGGAATAAAAATCACAACACTTTAAGAAATGAAGGAGAAAACTTCACAGAAACCATTCCATTTGGAACCAGACTGAGTCTCCCCTGTTAATTCTTGTACATCTGAGCACATTTTCACACTCTTAAATACAGAAATCAATGTCCAATCACAAATTGGGGAAACTAATTTATTTTCTGCAAAATACCTATGTAAAATAGTTTACCCCCCAATATATGTAAGATCTCTATTTTAAAGCATTTATTTTCCTTTTGCAACAAAAGAAAAATTAATTCACATTTGGTTCATTTAAAATACCAATTTTACTACTTTTATGAGGGTTTTTAAATAAAATTTTCTTGGTCATACTACATTAGTTTAAAACCTTTCAGGCTTACTTGATGAATCTCATGCTACAATTTTATAAACTAATGCATGAACCTGTGCTTGCCTGATTAAAGTTATAATAGAGGTCATGCTTGCTGGTGGTACCTCCTGTAAGTTGGGTCCCCCAAGTTTTCACTGTGCTTCATGTTTGCTTGGGGATTTGCCTAGACTAGCCCATTTTTGTCTGCCCTCTGCCAGCTGCAACCTGGGCTCTGAACCTTTAAAAAACCTGAAAATAAGGTGTCCCACTTACAGGACCATCCTGATTAGAAATGATGAAAGTTTTCCATGGCATATGGACCAGGCCTCCTAAAGCATCACACACTCATATATTCACATATTTAAATGGAATGGTTGAAAATATTACAGACATAAAAACTGTAATTTATTGAGTACCGTACCAGGGATTTGGGATTCTGATGCTAGATTTTCATAGCTTCTAATTACACCTGCATTTGGAGTAAGTGGCTACATTTGTTGCTAGGCAAGGTGTAACACCAAGAGGCTGCCTTATATTAAAAGGCGCTACTGCATAATGTTCCTGGCCTGGAACGCCTCTGGAAGCATAAGCAGGTCTAGTGTGGCTTCCCTCTCAGTCTGTCATTTTATTAAAACACAACAATTTGCGAGCGTTATTTGGCAGATCAGCTGAGTTCATTTCAAAGGCTGATATTTAACAGAGGGGAAATTAACCCATCCCAATCCTTTTAAAAAGTGTTTTCTATGGATTTGCAGGCAAAGTGCCTAGTGTTTTATATAGATCTCAAAGCTAAGATTCAAGAACAATTTTAGTAATGCCTGGCGCTGCTTGTCTACATAATCCACATGATCAATTCCACAGCAGAAGGAAACTAATTCACAGTGTGATAATTTGTACTACAGACCACATTATTTAAAGTAGTTAAGTTTTTCATTTCCTGTTGCATTACTGCCTATGGCTGGTGGTGTATGAATGAACAATTTTCCTCACTGGAATGTGACAGAAAAATATCTGCTATACTCTCTCCTGAATATTCCTTTCAAGGCTCCTGACTCTTCTACTACTATTCAAAATGATGTTAGCATATACTGACACCCAATATCAGTGTAGACCTATAATTAAATACTAGCACAGTGTTCACTCATATGAAAAATAAATGCTGCTATTGTAGTGGTTAATTAAACAGTAAGATCTTAGGCTCTGGAGAATTTGGTGGGTTACCACTTGGAGAAAAATGGTTGGAAACAAGGCCCTGGAGTCAGTCCCAAATTCAAGCCCTGGCCCTGGCACTGGCTGGCAATGTGGGTAACTTAGGCTGTTCGTGTGAAAAATGGAGGTAATAAGAGAACTTAGCCTATATTTTGTTGTTGGATTAAATAAGAAAATGCAGATGGCATGATTGACACTGTGCTTGACACTAGCAAGTGTCCAATTAATAGATGTTCACTCATATTTTTTCTGATCCTTCACATCTTCATTTATAAAATGGCAATGTAATACAATGGCAATATGTGATGTTGTGAGAAATAGATCAGATGACGTGTATGAAATAGTCCCTGGCACAGGTTGCTTCCCCAACTGTCCTCCCAATGTTTGTACTGTTACAACTAGACCGCGAGTTGGGAGAGTTTCAAGATGATTCATTCCTGGATTTGAAATTATTTATTTATTTATTTATTTATTTATTTATTTATTTTTCAAGTGAGAAGACTGTGCAATTTAGATTATTCTGAGTCTCGCTTATTTTTTTCTGATTTGGATGATGACTTAACTTTGTAACTCTACCAGACCAAACATTGTATTGACATAACAGCCAACCAGAAATAAGAGCCCTTTCCAGGGCAGTTAAAAAACTGACATTAAGAATCTGTTCAAATTCAGGGGAGTGAAAGAAAAAAAACATGATCTTGCTTGAAATGCTATTTTCGACCCTTTCATTATTGCACCCTAGCGATTTAGAGAAGTTTGTTTTCTCTGAAATGCTGTACAGTGTCCCTTTTTAGGAAAGAAATCTGTGGGAGAGGGATTGAAGGAAGTTGTGACTAATTGGCTTTTTATTGGGGATAGATGCTGATTAAATTACACGCACTCTTTTAACTCAACTCGTCTTCCCAATACAACTGGGATTTGGAATAAGAACCACCGTATTTTGCAGTGAGCACTGAAGAGAGCAATGCCCAGACACTGACATACAACTGAAAAGGTTTTACTCGGAGGAGGACTAGACTTTGGCAGTTTGGCCTTTATGCAGCAATTTCCAAGGACACATCTGAGTTACAAAAGAAGCACATGCTTCCTGAAGTCCAGAGGCTCTCACTGGGATAGCAGTTCAGGTCAATTCAAACTGTTTTTTATGGGGCCGAGCCCGTGGCACACTTGGGAGAGTGCGGTGCTGGGAGCGCGGAGACGCTCCCGCCGCGGGTTCGGATCCTACATAGGAATGGCCGGTGCACTCACCGGCTGAGTGCTGGTCACGAAATACAAAAAAAGAAAAAAAAAAAAGAACAAACTCGTTTTTATGTTTTTGTGTGAGAAAAGGAAAACTCCTTGTTTAAGGTTATGTATTGTATATTCTCAAAATGTTCTAGTTCCTTGCAGGGATGATTTTATGGGATATTAGTCATATGAAGGGTACTGGGAAATAAATTCCCATATAGTTATAAATAAATAACTATATTCACACTATTAACTAGCCTTAGGACATGAAATTCTACCAGAAGAAGTTCTTTTTGTGTCCTATTTCAGTTTAGAGAGCCAGTCATATACCAGGAGTTCAGGACTTAGTCCCACATCTCTCTGTCAATGCAACACACCCCATTTCTAGGAGCCTTCTTTTTAGTTTTGTGAGACCATGGCTTCTTTGAGGTAAGTATGATTCCATTGTGGGATTAGGGGAGAAGAAATGGGGTACATCTGAGCATGTGTACACAGAACAATAAGGGGCCACTGGTAGAGAGCTCTGAAAAGAAGCACCAGCCATGCTGAAGGCTATCTTACCTCTTCTCTAGCTTTGCAGAGAACAGCTGCTTCTGAACACAACACAGTTCAATTTGCTGAAGAAGCATTCTGACATGATGCGGTCTGGGGTTGAGTCACTGTTTATAGTGATTAAGTAACACCTGTGCTCTTGGTTAAAAAAGTTCTAGATTCACATCAGGATACTATTTGTTTGAAAGTTGTCCAAATCATAAACTCTTTAAGGCTCAGAGATTTGTAAAGATTAAATAAGTGATCATATGTAAAGAAAGGGCCAGCAGTCACAGGTTCTCATTAAATAACCATTTTTAGTGAGAAGGAGATATATATATATATATATCATGTACCAAGTGTTATTCATGTATATATATGTACATGAATAATACAAGGGTAAACTAAGTCTTTTATGGTTTAATCTTTCTGGTATTAAAATGCTTCCTAATAATAGTATTTAATTACTGATTAATTTACCCCAGTTGAGAATAATTTGAAATACACTTTCTAAAATCTTATTTGACAAAAACAGTGACAATAAGTAAGAATAATGGCATTTGTTTGATTAGAAATCATATTTATTTTCAAAATCTTTAAGGGCACAGAACTCCCTGGCCATCAAGCTATTATTTTTCTTAATAAAGGAAGCTGCAGTTTTTCTCACTCTATTCATGATCACTTCTCATTTCTTACTCTTGGGAAGGCTCTAAGGCAGGCCTGTGAAGCAGCTGGCCCATTTGGGGAGGCATAACATCACAGATACTTGTCCTTTCCTTGGCTGCATCTGCTGGAAATAGTAACTAAGTACTTTGCCTAAGCTGGTAGGAGAAGAGCTGTAGAAAATCAAATTAGCAGGAGAGAAACTATTAGTCTTCATTTTCTTGTTTCCAACTTGCAAACAATGATTGTTAAATATGCCTGTTTCTTAATCCTCATTAGGAAATCTTGAAGCATAGCAGGGCAGGAAAAAAAGCATAGGGATTATGAGAAAATAACACTAAAAAAATAACACAAAGTCAGAATTGTTTCTTCTTGTTCAGACTACCTGTACATTTTTAGAGTTAGTTGATTTGAAATATTTCAGTAAATAATTTTATTCCTACTTACATGTAGATGGATGACACACACACGTTTCCAAATGTATCTTTTTATTTAGAATTGTCTCGTGGACTTGAGGATAAAATAATTTAAATAGAATGGCTGGTATATTAAATTATTTTGCATTCAGTGGTATCCCTGGGACTTGTGTAAGTACATTGCTGTACTTGTCTAAGAAAGCAAAGCTTTGAATAAAAAATAATCTAACATCACATTGTACAGCCCTAACTCTCTGTTACTTGAAGAATTTTATTTTCAGGCCCAAAGACACAGGACTACAGGTCAGTGATAGGCAAAGTGCATTTGAAGTTTGCCAAAGGCACCAAACAAGGTATTTGGGTGTGCGGAAGGAACTGACATAAAATGCAGATTTCTAATGATCAGAGTCGTGGCCACGGAACCAGCCACTGAGGACTGAATTATGGACCTGACTTTTTAAAATCTGTAATTTTGGGAACATTTCACTACATTTCAAAGCATTTAAGTCTTTAAATCACTTAGGCTTTTAAATTCCATCCTTTTCCCCTCTTCTAGCACCCACTCTACATATGTCTCTAGTTTCCATCTGTCAGTGCATCCCCCTCAATACTTGATATCATTTTTGTTATGCACTCTTTTCTTGCAGTTTCTAATGACACAGTGCTGGCCAACCTGCTGTGCCTTGAATATGCCAGCACAGTACCGTCTCAGGGCCTCTACGGGGCTGTACCCTCTGCCGAGAGCAATCTGCTCCCAGATGTCCACGTAGTTCCCTCCTTCCTACTACCAAGGCTTCCCCGAAACACCCTTTGAAAACTGCAGCCCCCTCACTGCTTCCACACTCATTCCCATTCTCCGTGTCATCCAACGTTTTATATTTTTCTTGATGGTTGTTCTGTCTTCCTGAGCTAGAATGTGAGTTCTATGAGAGCAGGGGTTTTGTCTGCTTTTCTCATGACTCTGTGCTCAGTGTTGAGAACAGTGACCAGCTCATTAGGTCTAAAAATACTCATTGAATGAATCACAGGAGAATCTGTTGCAAACTTCAACCCTTAATAGGAATACCTTGTGTTTAATTTCATCCTCTTTCAGAAGGATTCTTACTGTCATGACATTTCACTGATATTCCTATTTGAGAGTTAGAGGAAAGAAACTTTAGGGTTACCTCATGCCTGTTCAATAACTAGTGTCTATGTCATAATAGTTGCAAACTAAAAGGCCATTGGGATTTGGGCAGTTAAATAAATTTGTGAAGCACCTGACATAAGGCATTAGGGAGTTGTAGAGTCTGTGACAAATAGGAGAGTTTATATACTGCCCTACTTAAAGGCATTTAGATTTGAAAAAGAAATTTAGAACATAACACTGTCTGAAGAAAACCTGCCTACCTGTTGTTTCAAAGGCCCTCTTTGGCTGTCAATTGCGGTCATGCAGACTTTTTTTATTTTTTTTTTTAAGTCTTTTTTTCCTACCTCTTTTCCAACTATATACTCAGGCTTGGGTATGTGCCTGACTCCACATCAGGACAGGAATCAATTGATCAAATCTAATCACAGTTGCTTCCCAACTAAATTGTATATCACCTTTCCCTCTTGTGAGAGGCATGGCTCCTCTTGGGTCCTCAGCATCTGATTATTGCAAACTTAATTGATTTGTGACATTTCATTAATAAAGTTAACTAAAACTAATTATACATATTGAAAAAAAGTTTCCTGCAAAATGAATTTTTCTATTTAGCTTAAGGATTCTTAATTGTTAGACTGAATTGCTGAGGCAGATTGCAGAATTACTTTCTCTTGGGATATGTATATATGCATTTCTTTTTTTCTAGCCAGTATGGATTGATGAATGATGACATCATAGAAACTAAAAAAGAAATAAATTGATTAAATGTGAAAGTTAAAGATGTTGAAGCATCCTCCTAAGAAGATAAAATCACAAACTAGGTTACATAGATACCTTTTTTTAAAGATATTAAATTAGGTCTGTTAAATTTGCCACTTTATCTTAAGGAATCTAAAATAAATTAAACACTTCAGATATATTCATATTTTTGCTTTTATTCATAGTGTAGATTTTCCTTCACTTAATCAGTGCATATTGTATTTCTCAGTCTTTAATTGAGAAGGTAGGTTTGTCTAATTCATCCATCTAATTAAATCTAAATTCTTGCAGAAGTCCAGGGGGAGCCTCCTATTACTTCAATTGCCCCAAACCCTGCTGATGCCTTGTGAGCCAATACCTCTCACAGGACTGTTTCCAATGTTCCCTATTTGTTCAGATAAACATGCAGTATGTAAAATGAAGACTAGCATTCATGAATGGTTTAGGGTTGGATAATATATGGCTGGCCCATTACTGTTATATAAGAATCTTATACATCACATGAAAAGCTGTTACTATTAATGATGCAAATTTGCATTGCTTTCACTTTGCCAAAGCAGGTTGGATTTCTTGCTTTGCTTGTTAAAGAAGACACTCAGTTGTTCTGTCCACCCTCAAGCTGTGTACACTGACTGCACTGGAGGGAGCAGAAGGTGGCAGAAGGCTCATCTAGTTTGTCCTCTTCGACCTAGGAGCATCACTGAGAAACCAAAGTTCAGGATCTAAGTCAAAAGGCAGCTTTTACCCCTTGCCTCGTTCTATCTACAGTGGCTGTTTGTTCTTTACGGTGCCCATCCTGTGTGCACTAGTATTTTGGCCTTGCCTGGATGAGAGTGGGTTTTGGGCTTGCAGGATCACATGGTTCCTGCTGTCTCAGGGCTCTCTGGGTGAGTCTAGCATTTGTTTAAATTCTGGAAAGGCATCAAAGGCCTAGCTCCAGATAAATGGTTGCCTTCTGCCAGGTCTGCATTGTATTACTACATTTCTGAGACATCCTAGATCTTTCTGGAATTTTAAAAAAATGACTCCTATGCATCTAAATTTTCTCCAGTCTTAAAATAAACGACTAACTAGTTGAAGGGAGAAGTTGACATCCCTCTCGGTGCTGGCTAAAAGTTCTTCCTGCCAGTAAAATGGAGCCTGTAAATACAGACGTTAATTCTCTGAGCTCTTTTAATTGTTAAAAATATTAATAGTAATCCAATTCAAATTAGAATTTCCTATATAGTCAGTTATGTGCTAAGCATATCTAGCTGCACTATTTAAGCCAAGGAACAATGTTACTATAGATAAACTGTGTGAATAGTAGGTTATTTGGAGTAAACCTGTTTACCTTATAAAGCAAACTTTATTTTTGCTTATTAAAAAACAACAACAACACACACACACACAAACACACACAAATAGCTAACATTTACTTTGTCTTTTTTCATTGGTGAGATTCTGGGATTCATATTTAAAAATTCCAAACTGGGTCCAAACTTCCATTATTTGTGCTTTCACTGAAAAATGATACTATTAAATGTGTAAGGAGAATACTGACAGCATATTTATATCCCTTTCTCACAGCTAGTTTTATAGCTGTTTCAAATCTTTGATGCTTCAATGACTCAAAGACAAATTTGTTTTTAATGTTTTGCCATGTGTAACACATAACCATTAGTCCACAAACAAATGTAACTGAACTGCTAGGTGTAAGTGACTGGACAGTAATTGAGACTGACCTTTTATTAGTAGTATCATATTAGTGAAAAAACAGTGGCTAAGAACTTTAAGAATATACAATAACAAGGAGTGATAATATTAATTAGAAATAAAAACAGTACTGTTGTCTGTGATATACATAATTTAAATAAAAATGGAGACTTCTAATATGTACATTTCTATAAAAAAAGAAAAAAAGTGTTCTAGTATTTATTTGGTTGCACTTTCCAATTGCTTAAAAAATACAAGTAGGCTTTAGTTGTCAATACAATTGAGACATATCTATCGTTGTAGGAAAACTAAAACCATATAGAAGTTAAAGAGTAAAGGAGAAAATACTGGCCTTTAAAAATGATCAGATATCTTTTCTAGTTTTCCTTACTTGGAGATGTCAGTGATACGAAGCCAACAGTCATACATTTTAATTCTTAGCTTGATGTAACGGTGGGTACCTCTTTTCACAATTTTTAAGAAATCAAGACCCTCAAACTTTAAAAGAATATGTAAAATACTTAATCCCATATATGTTAGTTTGCAGACAAAAAGGCAAAATAAAAAGGTGTCTGTGAACGCTATACACCAGATAATCTCACAATGAGAAAACTGGAATTTCAAAAATATTTAAAATTTTCCACATAAATTTAAAAGAGCATAAAACTTTCTTACCAAGAGGCAAGGAAAGTCCACTGCATTCTTAACAAATTTGTTTGTGGCAGTACTGTCCAACAGAACTTTCTATGATGATAAAAATATACTATTCTATGCTGTCAATTAACCACATATGTCTACTGAGCACTTGAGATGTGGCCAGTGCAACTGTGGGAATGAATTTTTAATTTAGTTGTAGTTAGTTTATATTTAAATGAAAATGGCTACCATACTAGATGATGCAGGTCTATAGATTTTAAGCCATTGAATATGGTTCTTTATTTATTCTTTTAAATGTGCTAATCAGGCTTTCTCCCTTTGTAGATTTCAACATAAATTCTTTGGTCCTTTAAAACAAGTTCTGAAATGCTGTTTACACATCACTGGTTTGAATCAATAAGAAGAGATCAGAGTTCTGTCGTTGTAAGTTGGTAATAGTTTTAAAGAGATATTACAGAGTTCAGAAGGTCCTCATGCAAATAACTTTTTATATTTCAGTATAGTGCTCACAGATTGGGATAGGGCCCTGGAGATTATTTTACAGCAAACTGAGGGCAAAGTTGCTAGTTAGTGGTAGAATTGGTATAGCATCAATTCTTTAACAAATAAAAAATAGAATTAAGTAAGTTTTGCTTATAAGTATATTTGCTTATTACAGGTATGAAAAAGTTAAAAATTTCACAGAATCTTTTCTTCAGCAAGTGTTTTTGTTATTTTTAATAATATAACATAAAGTAAAATAATGTTTTGTTATTCTTAAGCAAAATGTCATACTCATATTTATTTTGGAAGTTTTGCTGTAAATGTGTGAATGTTAGAAACCAAAGGCTTCCGAAATACAGGAGAAGGAAGCCTGGTCCAAGAATTACTTCCAGCAGGAACTCCCCGGATTAATTGTCCTGCTTCTTCCACTGTAGGGCTGATGGGGTCTCACGGACAAAGAGCTCCTTCTGTTCAGTGCTCTTGGGACGTAAAATAAAGCGTCCTGTCTTTGTGTCTTCCTAACTAGGACGTGTGTTTTAATGCATTGTTCCCAGAGCTGGATTTTTGCTGAAAACATGCACAACCCAGATCTCCAAGTTTAACTATACCTCAAAACAAAACAAAACAAAAAACAAAAACAGAAAAACTCTCTGAAGATATCCAGTGACAGAACTCTGTAGAATGTTACTATTTTTATCACCAAGATTAAAGCTGTCCTAAATAGCTTTGCAACACCACCACTGGAGTGCCTTCCAGAAAGTGTTTCCAATTTGCTAATCTAACAAAGAAGAATAAAGTCATCCTCTAATATTTATCTACCCACCTGGTGCCCACCTATCTGGCACATCCTCTACTTGGATAAAATGGAATCACAACATATTCAGAACGGAACAAGCTACTCTTTTCACTTTTCCTGTAGGAACTAGGGAAGCTGAGGGCTTGTTCTTTGCGATGATTTTCTGTTAGAAGAAAAAAAAAGGCCTGCTAGTTGGGTAAATCCAGGACTCTTTTTGTGAAAAATACCACACGGGCTCATGTGACAGGAGTTGGACAGACGAAGCAGTCCTGGCTAACCTTGCCGCTCTCCACACCAGGTTCTGAGAGTTTAGTGTCCCACTGTGTGACTCCGAATGACTCATGCTTATCAGGGGGCTAGACAGCATGGGGCATAGAGGAGACCTCCATCTCCACTTTCACATTGCCCTTTTTCCTATGTCTTATTACTGGGGTAGGGGAGAAGTTTCTAAGAACAAGAATCTGAGACATTTGAGTTTTCTGAAGGAGAGCAGGTCTTTAGACTTCTGGAAATCAGTGCTGGGGAATCACAAAGCCCCAACCTCCCACTTGGTGGCTGATGAGAGAGCACATTCCTTTCCTTCCTGGCCGTCCCAAGTCCTACAGACAAGGAGGCCACTGCTCAGAACAATCACTGATGGCCACGAGGGGTCCTTGCCAAGGGGATGCAAATCCCTCACACGGTTTATCATCAGTACATAAGTGGAAATAGCTTGACGATTCTGATGCTGTTTACATTTAAAGTCATATAAAGATCTATGCTCTTAATCTGTATATGGGAGGGGATGGAGTAAGACTGGGATTTCATTCTTTTTAGCTTCCTCTACGTCTTTCACAGGACAATGGTGTGCGTGGCTTCTTGTGCTACCATCACTGTTGACACATTAGAAAAAGCAACTGACAGTTACAATGCTGTAGATGTAAGACATTTACCTGGTGCAGACTTTCTGAGATGGCTTCAGTGACTTTATGCAGATAAAAACTCAGCCATTTTAGACCAATTTGTCGTATATCAAATCTGGAAAGAAAAAAAGATTAAAATGATTCACTGAATACAGTCAGATTTGTATTTTTTAATTTACAGAGTAAGCATTAACACTGCATCTTAAGAATGTTTTTGAAGGGACTGAAACCATCTGGTCCACATCGAGAACATATTTTTCCTTTTATAGAGTTAGGTTGTACTAAGTGGCTGTCATGGGATTTCACCCTTTCCCTGCTTATGGTCTTCCCCAAAACCCTTGTAGATACAAACTAGAGAAAGAGGAAAAAAAAACTGTTTCTGTAGACATGGTTGTTAAATATCAGAAACATTATAATGGAATGGAATTTTACTTGTGAATTTACAGCAAAACTTCACTAAGTGATTCTATTTTCTTTTTAGTACAAAGCTATACAAATATTATTGTACCACAAGTTAAAAATACCTTTTAAAAAGACTATTTTTTGTTTTTCTTTTTTCATAGAATACCTGAATGTAGTATAAATGTCAAGTTACAGAAGAATATAAAGTAAAAGTAAACATCTCCTCACCTTCTCTAATCTCTCTTGATCCACTTCCTAGAGATACTTAATAGTTGCTTATGTATTCTTCTAGGACTTTTAAAAATGCATATATGCATATATAAATGCATATATTCATATTTTTTTTCTTTTTACACTATTTATACTTTTCTTTTTATACTATTCTGCTTTTTGCTTTTATTTATTTGTTTATCTTATTTGATAGTATGGCTAGCAGAACTTCCTGCATTAGCATATACACATCTATACCTCATTCATTTTGATGACTATACAATAGTCCATTCATTGCACTGGTATATGATAATTTATTTATTTAACCAGTCTGTTATAAATGGGCCTCAGTTTTTTTTTTTTTTTTCTGTTTCCCTTTTGGCTGCTAATAAAATGTTTCATTGGTCATATTTATACATAAACATTTTTGTACTTATATGAATATATCAATAGGATAAGTTCCAAATGGAACTGTTGAACCAAATGGTTTGTATACTCTAGGTTTTTGATAGATATTTACAAAACGGTCTTTATAAAGTTTATACTGATTTATGACACCAAACATAAAATATCAAATATTTTCATCAAAATGTTTTTTTCTTAATCTGATAAGGGAAAAGGTATATTTTAATTCTGATCTACATTTCTTTAATTATGAATGAGCTTCTCTGCATTTTCTTATTATTTTTCTTTGGTTATTCTCCTACTAGTTTGCCCAGCCATGGCCCTCACTTTTTTAACTAGGTTGTTCATTGTTTCTCATATTAAAGAGCTTATAGTTTGTTAAAGAATCTGGCATTTTACACGTAACGTGTGATAAATAGTTTTCCCAGGTTTCTTGCCTATCTTTTGACTTTGTTTATGGTGTTTTTTACTGTGCAACCATTTCATTATTTTTTATATAGCCAAATTCATCAATATTTTAATTATGGATTTGAAGAAACTTTTAAATATTTTTTTTTAAGTTTAAGAGTTATTCAAGAAGAGTGTGTATAGTAGCATTATTATATAGAAGAATTTTGGCATTAGAAGTATCTATTAGCAAAATAAACTTCCCATAAAATTATTTCTCCTATAAAATACCAAGACAGTGTGAACTCTGTGGACTCTTTTATAAGGTTCTAGTGTACCTTAAAAAAAAAAGTGTTTAAGTCAGATTTACAGTACCATTCTCCACAGAATTAATAATGGTTGTCTAAGACCTGAAATCCAGAGTGAGTTATAAGGAAAGTAATAGAAATTTCAAGACAAATAGAAAGTAAGAAGTATACAAGTTATAGAGATTCATTACAGAAAAATTTGAAAGCATAAAAAAACAAAAATGAGAAAATATGAAAAAGACTCCCTGATTTTAATAACCCTCAAAAGCTTTCAATATTTGTTGTATCATTTTCTGTCTTTTCTATCTGCTCCACAGATATGAAAACATTTAAAAAATGCATGTGATGTTACTCACAAATTAGTGCTAATATAACTAAATTACTTTCATTACACCACCAATAACCCAAGTAAGACCTTAATAGCACCTAGACAAGAATCTACCAAACACACACACACAAGATCGCACTTATGATTCATGTTTCATACGTTGCTTTTTTCACTTATGATTATCTTTCCATCCCATTAAATTTTTTAAATATGTAAAATATATACTATACATTGTGTTACATATTTATCTGAACTATATAATGACTGTATAATGTTCTACCATATGGCTGAACCTAATGGGAATTTAAAACAATAGGAATAGATGTGTCCCCCCCAATTTTTTTCTGATAACTCAGTAGATCAAAGGCCAGGACATATTCAAGAAATCATTATGTAGGAATCACATCAAAATTCTTTTCCTTTCCTGATAAAGTGACAGTAATTAACTGTGTGAAGGGTAAGGGCTGGGAGACATCATGGTACAATGTGTTTTATGTGACATGACATCATTTGAACAGAAATAGAGTTAGGTTATTAGAGCTGGGTTAATGGAGCATTCTTGTTCTAGGGGCATACCACACAGATTTAGAAGCATTTAAAATGCATTTGAATTGGATAACAAGAAGAGTTTGAGTCAAAAAGTGAAGAAAAGTGTATGTGATGATAAAATTGTAAATGTATAAAGTTTACTTAAAGAAATGCTGTGAGACTTTTTTTTCAATGTATTTAGATAAAAACCTGGTGCAGATTATATTCAGCCACAGTCACAAATATTTGGACTTAGTGAGACCAGTGGGGCTCTAAAGGGTCCTAGGGGATGACCACTGGTACTTTATCATTTATTAGCACTAAGAAACTCTGCCTGCTGTGTGTAGGATATCTGCTGGGTACTACTTCCCCTCCCCAGACCCCACCACTCAGCATGATGGCAGCCCTGGACTGATTTTGCCCTAACCCATTGTAACTTACAAATTAGATGCTGTTACTTTTAGTGCTGCCTGAATATCCAAAGTCCTATATTAAAGCAGCTGGTGAAATTCTGTCTTCCACGAATGTCCCAGTATCACTGAGAAAACTGTGGCTGCTCAGTCCTGTTGGCACACCTCTCCTCTCAAACATGATCACAGGGAATCCAGACTCACCTGCCCTTTTTTTTTCCTTTTTTTGGCAGCTGACTGGGATGGGGGCCCTAACCCTCAGCACCGTGCTCTAACCAGCTGAGCTAACTGGCCAGCCCCTCAGCTGTCTTTTGATCAGTGCCGATGAACCCCTGTCAAACAAGAGATATTTGGCCAGATCCAACTGACAATTGTCAGAGAATGTACATGCACTGGAAGAAATAGTTCAGGGGCTGAATCACTTGGGAAGTCACTGGCTTAAAATAAGTCACCACTTGCTTGGGGACTGACTGGTTAGTAACTAAGAGTATATTCGACTACAGTTTTGTAAACCATGCTTGTAGTCAGTGTTTATATTAAAAGCAGAAAAAGTGATACGTGGAGTTGGAATGTTGAACAGTTTATGCATCTGTAGAGAATGACTTGTTTAATTCAAGAGAGAACTTTCTTTATAGCATCAGAACACCAAAAGCAAACAGTGAATTTTAGATATTATGGGGAAAAAATAGAGATATCAAAAGGCAAGTTTTTAAAAGTGTGTTATCCACTCCTTTTAAAAACCTCTATTGAAGAATAATTGATAAAAAAAATCAGACGTATTTAGTGTATACATTTTGATGAGTTTGGATGGGCTGTCATGGTTTTAGCATCTTTCCCCACTAAAGAAGGCATTTCTAGAATTCTTCACTCACTATTGCACTTAAAGATAAGATGACAGGCAAATGTTATAACTAAGATGAAATAGATCTTGTTTTTTTTTCCATGAGAGAAAAAGGATTTGATTTCAAATTATAACTTTAAATAAGTTCTCAAATAATTAGTTTGCCTTAGAAAGTAGGCAGCCTAGTGTGAAGCAGACACTGTGGGTAGCAGCTGGGAGCACAGGCTTTGGAATCAGAATTCCTATGTTTAAATCTCGACTCCATTAGTCACCACATTTGGGTGAGCTACTTGTCTCTTTATTGCTCAGTATTTCAATCTATAAAATGAGTATAAAGCAGTGGTTATCTGATAGGGTTGTTGTGAGAATTAAATAAAAAACATTTAAAGGCTGACCACTGTGTTTGGCACACTATATGTGTTCCAGTAATGTTAGCTTTATTAAAAATGTTAGTTTATTAAAAAAGCCAAGAAAATAACCTCTACATAATCATTCTCAACAAGCCACAGGCACTGTATGTTGTGCTTCTGTCCTTTAGTGTGCATTGGTTGGATCACCTGGGGATCTTGTTAAAATGCAGGTTCTTATGCAATAGGTCTGGATGGGGTCTGAGATTCTGCATTTCTAACAAACTCCCAGGTGATGGTCCTGATGCCAGTCTGTGGACTTTGATGCTTGAGGTAAAGGTGGATGGTTGCTCCTAATTTGTAATATAGTGAGTCTCAACGGGGGGAATGGGGACGGGGGCAGAAAGGAAGGTGCGGACGACATGCACAGAGTTAATACGCTCCCTGGTGATTCTAACATTGTAGCCTTACCTACCCCCAACACCGTAAGAACCACAGATTTGCTATTTCAACCTTTTATTCCTTTTCATTTCCCTTTTCTTACTCTTTCCTCTACTTTCCCCTTGCCATTGCTGCTCTCTACTGAAAATGTTACTAATGCTTAGTTCCCCCATTAGCAAGACTAAAGCATCAACTTTAAGTCACTTTATTGTGAATAATAGGATAGTGTAAGTAAATGAGATTAGAAAAATGAGTTCTCTCTAACATTTCTCATCTGAAATATAGGGATCTAAAAATGTATTTAACATTTTTTATAGTTTTAGCCAAAACCAAACAAACAGGCAAGGAAGTGTCTTTTGTGGAACACTTAGTAACAGAATACAGGAATGAATTGAATGTGGTTCGTACTATCAAAGGAGTTATAATCCTACGGAGAGGGGAAGGGAGCAGCAGTTATTACAGAAGCGGCTGGAACCAAAGGACGTGACCACATTAGACCTTCCACCTGTCTGAAAGGCAGGACAGAGGAGGAGCCACTTTTAAATGGCTTTTGGGAGGGGGAGAGGATAGGGGAAAGGGGAAGAGGAAAGAGGGAGGGGAAGGGGGAAGGGGAGAGACTGGATAAGGGGCATAAAGAATAAGTATGATTTGTAACAATGAATAAAAACTAAATCTATTCTTTTGAAAACAGAAAAGCAATAAATAAATAAATAAATGGCTTTCCACCCCAGTGGCATTGAGACTATTAGAGACCCATATCTAAATATGTGCTTAGCATGACCAACATCTCTAGAGCAAAGACCATTTAATATCATTCAGATCCATAGTATTCCCTTTGCTACTGTTGTTGATACATTTTGTAGACATGATTCTTCATTTTCCAAAGAAGATAAAGAGGAGCTTTGATTATTATAAAATGAGAAAATATCTAAAGAAACTTAGAAAATTACCAATCATAAATTCTCTTAGCACAGAACCATATTTGTATTTTCTAATATTCTTATTGTGTAGTTAACCATTCAGAGTACCTAAATCCATTCATCTAAGATTTTAACATTATTTGATGAAGATCAAGGCATCTTATGTGTGTATAAAATGAATAAGAAATCACATAAATGCTGACCCAAACCAAAGGATTATTAGCTCTATAATTAAAAAATTTAAGCACATCTAGAATTAGAATTTGAAATAGGAAGGAACACTGCAGTTATGAGAAACAAAGCGTACTCATTTTCCAGACTTTTAACTGCTAGAAAAGTAATTAAATGAGACTAGCAACAAACTGAAGATATTTTGGGTATAGGAAGGAAACTCTAACAATAACTGACATATTCTAGACATTTATTTCTCCTTAGGACATTTAGGTGATGCGTCTACTGAGGAACCAAACATAAACCAAACAAAAACAAAAGCAAACTCTTCTAAATTAAGCTATAAGAATAATGTAAGATAAGGCAGTCACAGAGCATTTACACTATATAGTTAGTAAAATATTTTGAAAGATAATTTTGATTTTTACATGCAATTCCCCCCTCCCAATGAACATCTGCTATAAAGGGAAAGAATCAAAATCAGATAGCAAATCTTTCAATGTTAATACAACCACAGCTAGTAGCAATGTTCGCTTGTCATTTCTATGACTGTTCTAAACATATACTTATTTTCTATTTCCAACTGTGAAATTTGTCATTAAAGTAACAACTAACTAATAAAATATCCAGCAAATTTATAGTTCTTTAGATTTTTTTCTCTGTGATTGAAACAGTATTTTAGAGCTTTAATATATTAATGGGAATCACTTGCCAAATCAGTTAAATATCACCTTAAATCCCTATAGATACTCCTTGGTTTAAGATGGCTTTATATATAAGCCATTAAAAAGCTGATTTTTAGTAGCTAAAATTCATATATAAATAACACAAAGAATTTAAAGTGACAACTAAATTGAGGATAGAAATTGAACTAAATTTACTTTTGCTTATCAGAGATTTACTATACTGTCTTAATAAGTACCTACGTGAAAAGAAACACAAACCATGTGATCCAATGACTTTAAGAAATTTTGAAAGAGAACACTTAGAACTATTTTGAAGAAAAGAAATAGCACTTTCCAATGGCAATGGGTTTAAAAGCTGATTTGGCCAGTTTACTAGATACCGTGGGAGAAAAGTATGCCTAACTTGAGCTTGGATGCTTCATCAGATTTTGAGGCTCCAGCTCCATATTTGTTTATCGCTACAGTGTGTCTTCAGGACATCTTTCTAATCTTTACAACAATTAGGCTTACTTCAAACTTGTAAACAAAATCCTTGATTTGCTAGCCAACTTTGGAGACTTTGGCATTCCCCCACTAAACATGGGGCAAAAGAACAGGAGCTTGCATTAGGTGGGCAAAACATGTAAATGTGACAGAACTCTATCTTTGTCCCTCCAACAAATTTGAAAAGCAAAATACAGCCCCTCTCAGCTATTTGCTTGAAAAGGCACTGTGACAGCACAGATAAAAACTACAGGAGACAGGCAACACGCATTTAAACTATGAATTTCAAATTCCTTCTCAGCTAAGTATCTTACCTGGGATTTGGGTAGGTAGCAAATTAAACTTTTCTTTCCTTATTTTCCCTTGAAGCATTGGGAAAAATTAGTCATTACTATTAATTAGTCATAGTAACAACAACAACAACAACAACAAGTAGTAGCGGCAGCACGAAACAAAACAAAAACAAAACAAAATTATAAACACACATACACAATTCTGACCCCAAACAAAAAGTGAGAAACCTGAACAATCCCTAAATTTGTCTTTTTTTTGAACACTGACCCAGGGTAAGAGAGAGAGGGGGAAGATTTAAGCTCAGAGTAATGTGGGACAGGGAGCACTGCTGTGGCGACAGTGACTAAAAGACATTTTGTGAATCTCGAGGAAGACAAGTCCATCGGCATCAGTGGAACCAGTAGAAGAAAACCAGTTTTATTTTGAGTTGGATGATGGATCCGTTGATTCAGTTTAAGGTCAAAGAGCAGAACCAGAAATCAAGGCCTCATGATGTGAACAAAGAACAAAGAAATCATGAAAAAAAAGGGGGAGACAGAGTAGATGACAGACATGAAACTAATCATTATGACAGTTGAGCAAATGTTGACACCTACAACTTGGGGTCTCTGAAACTTAAGCCAGGTGATAGAAACCGCCACCTGTAAACTGGACGATGGACGGTTGGAGCCATCACTGGGAAACTAGTTTGCTCAGAGCAGATGATTTAACAAGAGAGTGAGAAAGTTTTGAAGACTCCGAACATCTGCTAACAGGGTAATGATTTTAGACAAAAGAAATCAAGGAATTTTATCACTGGAGGAGCCCTTATGGGCAGAGACCTGAGTTTCAGAGCAGTTGAATAACATTCCTAATATCACACAGCTAGTTAATTGGGAGTCTCTACTCCCATCTGCGTGTGCTTCCCTGTCCCTGCACTGTCTGCCAGGACATCACAAGGGGATCCATCACACCTGAGGAGAGATTATCCACGTGGGGTGTTTACAGCTAGGGAAACACCAAAGGACACAAGGGAAGCAGGGCAGTTTCTTTTTTAGAGAAGACTTAGAAGGGGGTTAAAGTTTATGCTAAGACCCTGGGCCTTCAGGTGTAAATACCAAGAGATTTACGTTGGGGGCCAAGTACCTGCAGAAAGAGACACAAGTTGCTCAACAAAGTTATAAAACAGAGCAATAGAGTACCAGATTTCTTGACTCTCTCATTCTTCATTTCTCTTCCCAGAATGACACAGGAAATAAATGTAGCCAAGTCCTAAATGTGATCCAAGAAACGTTCACTGCGAAAAGAGGGCTCCTGGGGGCCGGGAGTGGGTTTTTGATATGTAATGAAGGCCACCAGCAAACAAAGATTAGGTAAAAAAGAGATCCCAGATGGGTTCAGCAGCCAGGTCTCTGAGGGTTGCCCAAAGGCAATGGGGCAGGAGACACTGGGGAAGATTTGCTGAGGTCTTCTGGGGACCACGGCAGGCTGGCACTGCGGAGACACCCAGCTGGACATTTAAGAGAAACGGAGAATGGGGTGCCAGGCAGAGAAGTGGAGTGGAGGGCAGGAGCCTGCAAGGGGCTGTGCTCGGTCTCGAAGCAGAAGACCTTCTGCTGAAATCCTGTCTCCGCTACACGCGTGCGCCCCGTGGCTGTGGGGACGCCGGGCTTCTCCCCTCCCCAGTTTGATGAACCAAAGGGCAGCTGGGGACACCTGAGGGTGGAGAATTTGGCCCAGGTGGGGAGGGGTCCGGTGCCGAGGACCCGCCGATATGGTCTCAGGGTGGGGGGAAGGAGAGAGAAGCGGTGCTGGGACATTGCCTGGGAAGTAGGGGCGGAGGTCTGGGGACACGTAATTTCACCTCAAAAGTAGCACAACTTTTAAATGGACCCCCTGCTAAGTCATAAGCGCTCCCCACGCAGGTCAGGGTTAAAAGACGGGAGTTCACTAACAGGGAAGAAAGTTTATTTGGCTGCATCCCCTTTCTGCAGATTTCTCATTTGTACTAGAGAGTTTGGTCAAAACGCAATGACAGTTTCGAGGCACGTGGCACACAAGCCCGCGTTGTCCCCTCCCGCGCCAGAAGCCCCTCACCTGCGGCGGGGCAGGGCAGCCCGGGGATGCAGCTGACCTGACGCGGACGCTGCCCTCGGTCCCCGGGGGCCCCCGGCCCAGCACCCGCAGTCAGGACACCGTGACTCGGACTCACCACTCCCGTCCCCTCCGTCCCCCAGACACGCCGGACGGACTCACCGCTCCCGGGCGCCGCGCCCACTCTGGCTCGCGAGGGGGCTGAGGGTGCGGGCCCCGCCGGGGCTGTCACCCGGGGCCGCCCCCGCCGCTGCCGCCGACCGCCGCGCCCACCCCGCCGCTGTCCCTCGCCGCTGCTGGGTCCCAGCCTCCGGGCGCTGGAATCCTCGGCGACCGGGTAGCTCCGCATTTATAGCGAGGGGCGGCGCCGCTGCTGCTTTGCATTCCCTCCTCCTCCGCCCCGCCCCGGGGACCCACCCGCCCAGCCCGTCCTTTCCAGACACTAATGCAGCGAGATGCTGCTGCAGACATCGCGTGTCACCTACCCGAGCAGCATTCACCTGACCCGGAACCCCGCATTGTGGGGTCGCGAAAGGGGAGAAACCTAGGGGTGCAGGACTGTCGGTTCTCGTAGAGATTAAGGTTCTTCTTCTTCTTTTTTTTTTGTCTCGGAAAACTTTGGAGGACGAATTAGGAAACTTCTCTTTCCTGTCAGTAATTCGAACTTTGACAAAACCCCTGTAGATCGTAGATCACATAGATAAATTATGGACATTCATTTGATTCTATTGGACATGATACCGAGTTGCATTTTTTAAAATAGAAAAAGTTAAAAAATTAAATATCAGTAAATATTTAAGGAAGAATTAATATTAATTCTTCACAAGCTCTTCCAAAAAATAGAAGAGTAAGGACCATCTCCCTACTCATGCTATAAGGCCAGTATTACCCCGACACCAAAAGCAGATAAAGAAATCACAAGAAAACTACAGACCAGAATTTCTTACGAATATAGATAAAAATCCTCAAAGAAATGCTAGCAAATCACATCCAGTAACAGATAAAAAGGATCATACACCATTATGAAGTGAGGTTTATCCTGGGGAAGCAAGATTGGTTTACCAGAAATCAATTAATATGAGGCACCATATCAACAGAATAAAGGACAAAACTCACATGATTGTCTCAATAAATAAATTTTATAAAATGCATTTGACAAAATGTAACAGCCTTTCATGACAAAAACACTCAACAAACTAGGAATAGAAAGGAACTCCCTCAAACTATAAAGTTCTTTGAAAAGCTCACTAACATCATACTTTTGTGTTTAAGATCAGGAACAAGACAAGGATGTCTGTTCTCCCCACTTCTATTCAACTTTGTACTAGAGGTTCTAGCTGGGGAAAATTAAGCAAGAAAAAGAAATAAAATGCATCCAGATAGAAAAAAAGGAAAACTATTTCTATTTGCAGATGACATGATCTTGTATTTAGAACACTCTAAGAAATCAACTAAAAAACTATTACAGCCAATAAACGAGTTGAGCAAGGTTTCAAAATACAAGATCAATACAAGAGAACTCAAAAAATTCATGGAAAGATTCATATTATCTTTTAATTCGATTTTTTCCACAAACTGTACCATCATATATAAAATTAGTTGTATTTTTTTACACTAGCAATAAACAATCAAAAAATAAAATTAAAAAATTCCATATACTTTAGATCAAAAGAATAAAATACTTAATAATAAATTTAACAAAAAGGGTACAAAACCTGTACTCTGAAAATAAAAAAGAATGTTAAAATAAATTAAATTAGACCTAAGTAAATGGAATAACATTCAATGTTTATTGATTGGAAGATTTAATATTGTTAAAATGACATTAATTTCCAAATAATCTACAGATTAAACACAATCCTTATCAAAATCCCAACAATCTTTTTTGCAGAAATTAACAAGGCTATCCTAAAATTCATATGTTAGTTCATGGAACCAAGAGTAGTCAGAACATTTCTAAAAAAGAACGAAGTTGGAGTACTCACACTTTTCAGTTTCAATATTTATTATAAAGCTACAATAACCAAGACAGTGTTGTTCTGTCATAGGGATAGATATGTAGGTCAATGGAATCTGAGTCTATAGACTAAACCCTTACATTTATGGTCAACTGATTTTCTACAAGCGTACCAGGATAATTCATTGGAGAATGAATAGTCCTTTCAACAAATGGCACTAAAACAACTGAATAACCACATGCAAAAGAGTAAAACTGGACCCTTACAATAACATACACAAAAATTAACTCAAAATGGGTCATAGACCTAAATGTAAGAGCTAAAATTATAAAAATCTTGATAGAAAACATAGAAGCAAATCTTTGTGACCTTGGGTTATGCAAAAAAAAAAAAAAAAAGGGCCTTCTTAGATATGACACCAAAACCATAAGTAATACAAGAAAAGTAGATAAATTGAATTTCACCAATATTAAAAGGTCTGTGTTTCAAAGGACATCAAGAAAGTATAAAGAAAACCTACAGAATGTTGAGAGGATATTTACAATCATATATCTGATAAGGACTCGTATTCCAAACATATAAAAACTTTTTTTAACTCAGTAATAAAAATACAAATAACCCAATTAGAAAATGGGTTTGAAATGATATTTCTCCGAAGAAAATAGACAAATGTCCAATAAGCACATGAAAATATTCAACATCATTAGCCATCAGGGGAATGAAAATCAAAACCAGAATGAGCTATCACTTCAGCTACAAGGATAGCTATAATTAAAAAGGCAGATAATGACAGGTATTGGCCAAGATGTGGAGAAGTTGCAGACCTCACACATTGTTGGTGGGAATGCAAAATGATGCAGCCATTTTGGAAAATGCTTTGACAGTTCCTAAACATGTTAAGCATAGAGTTACCACAGGGCCCAGCAATTCTGCTCCTAGGTATACACCCATGAGAAATGAAAACACAAGTACACACAAAAACAGACATGAACAGTCATAGCAGCACTGTTCACAACAGCTGCAAAGCGGAAACAACTCAAATACCCACCAAAGATATAGTGGATCAACAAAATGTGATATATCCATACCATGGAATATTATTTGGCAGTAAAAGGGAATAAAGTATATGTTACAACATGAATGAACCTTGAAAGCATTGGGCTGAGTGGAAGAAGCCAGTCGGAAAATACTGTATAATTTTATGTAGATGAAATGTCCAGGAGAGGCGTCTGTGTAGAAAACTCTGGTGTGGGAAAATGGAGAAGGGTGAAGCTACAGCCAGCTTCCAAGCACTTTGTCTATGATTCTGGGCACTTGTCTTTCCTTTCAGCATTGATTTCCAAGTCTTGATATGTTCTATTTGAAACAGACAGCACTTTCTTGGATGTAATATCTCCCTTCCTACCAGTCTTGCCAGCAGTTAATAACTCACACTGGTGATATTTCTTCTTATTTTACATAACACCTTCTTGCGTAGAGTTGTCAGTTGTCTCTCCTGGCTTATTTACTTAGCAAATGTTTATTGTGCCTCTTTGTATTTGGCACTATACTAAGTGATCGGGGAACAGAGATAAAAGTCACTGGCTTTTCTCCTTTTCCAGGAGCAGCGGTCTGGGACCGGGGGGAAGCAGCCATGTAGGCAGGTGTTTGGGAATGCTGGGGTGGTTCACGCACAAGGATTACAGGATAGAGAGAATCACAGCATCTAACTCTCCTATATAGCGTCAAGCTTGTCCTAGGCATTAATTTTCCTGTTTGCTCAGTTTTGAAACTGGGCCCTTCATGAGAGTTACCTCATAGTGTCACCGATAGTTGGAACTATTTATCACAAGGCCCTTGTAGAAAAGCCAGAAGTGGGTAGCATCCAAAATCTAGAGTTGGTGAAAGAAAATAAGAAATGCTCCTGTGATTATTGTTTCAGATCCAGGAGATCTTTATGTTTTAAAATTTATTTAATGCTATAAATCACTAACCATGGTCACTCCTGTACTGAATTCCAACTTGGCTTTAGAAATGATTATAGTTTTGAGGACTGACTGGAAGTTTCTCAGAGAGCCAGCTGTGTTGGCTAAAACCTCCCCAAAAGGTGGGTTTGCTCTTGGGGATATTATATCATCAGAAACAATCAGATGGGAAGAAAAAGTTTCCAAGGATTCTGTGGCATCATTTTTATTGCGATGAATGGCTGAGTAATGGTATGGTTTAAACCGTGGGCTTTTCAACCGTAATGACACAACGATCCTATGCAAAAGGATGCACCTTGGAGTGGTGTCAAGAGAAAGCGGTTTAAAGCCCAGCTTTGCTACTCAGTAGACTTGGAAACATAGATAAGTTTACCACTCTGATATGTATTTTTAATACATGGGGTGATGATGTTCCCTAAACACTTGTCAGGGCTAGGAAAAGAGAGTACACGAAAGCTTCAGATGTTGTGTCTGGCTCATGGTAAGTGCTTAATGGATGGCAGCTGCTTTTAGTGAGATTTATGCAGTTTTCATGCTGATTAGGAACATATTTTTAAAAAAGGGATAAAACTTTTTGATGTCTTTCTGATTAATTTGTTTCTCGTATTTAAATTTTGAAATTTTAATATAAGTGAAGTCCTGACAATATGGAATCAGGTGTAAGGCTTTTTCTTTCTCTCTTTCCTCTCTGTATGTGCCACGGGAGGCCGGATTGGATGGTACTGTCACCATGTAGCTGGAAGTGTGAACACGGAACTAAAGGGCAGGGGGGCATTGAGATGCTAGATGATCAAAGGTGGTGCCCAGAGCCTCACTGCAGCTGAGGCCAGGGCTGGCTGGTGTCAATTCTAGAACATCTGACAAAGACCCAACTCCCAATGTAAGTCTGGAGTAAAAATTCAACAGGATGAGCAAAGGGAGAAGTGCGATGACTAATAAACAAGAAAAAAAAGTGTTTACTCTTCCAGTAATAAAAATGCAATTTAAAGCAACAAGTTTTAATTTTTCACCTATAAAATTAGCAAAGATTAAAGATAAAAGATGATCACTCCAGAATTCAGTTTTTGCAAAGATATGGGGAAGCTAATTCCTATAACAGTTCCATACTGTTGTAGTATTCTGTAGTATTGTTGCATGACCTATCAGCCAGGATTTATATACAAGGATGCTATTTATGTTGTGTATAATAGCACAGAACTGAAAACAACCTTAATGTCCCTCAAATAGACGGTTGGTTAGATAAGTTCTGATACATTTAGAATAGAACTTAGCCATTAAAAATAATGTAGAAGGACACTTAATTTTTTTTTTTTTTAAATTCAGGGATTTATTTGCACTAACCACATTTTTTTTTAAAATTTTATTTTGTCGGTATACATTGTAGCTGATTATTGCTCCCCATCACCAAAACCTCCCTCCCTTCTCCCTCCCCCCTCCCCCCCAACAATGTCCTTTCTGTTTGCTTGTCGTATCAACTTCAAATAATTGTGGTTGTTGTATCTTCTTCCCCCCCCCCGGTTTGTGTGTGTGTGTGTGTGTGAATTTATATATTAATTTTTAGCTCCCTCCAATAAGTGAGAACATGTGGTATTTCTCTTTCTGTGCCTGACTTGTTTCACTTAATATAATTCTCTCAAGGTCCATCCATGTTGTTGCAAATGGCAGTATTTCATTCGTTTTTATAGCTGAGTAGTATTCCATTGTGTAGATGTACCACATTTTCCGTATCCACTCATCTGATGATGGGCATTTGGGCTGGTTCCAACTCTTGGCTATTGTAAAGAGTGCTGCGATGAACATTGGGGAACAGGTATACCTTCGACTTGATGACTTCCATTCCTCTGGGTATATTCCGAACAGTGGGATGGCTGGGTCGTATGGTAGATCTATTTGCAATTGTTTAAGGAACCTCCATACCATTTTCCATAGAGGCTGCACCATTTTGCAGTCCCACCAACAATGTATGAGAGTTCCTTTTTCTCCGCAGCCTCGCCAGCATTTATCGTTCATAGTCTTTTGGATTTTAGCCATCCTATCTGATCTTTGACAAAGGCACCAAACCTATTCACTGGGGAAGGGACTGCCTCTTCAGCAAGTGGTGCTGGGATAACTGGATATCGATATGCAGGAGAATGAAACTAGATCCATACCTCTCACTGTATACTAAAATCAACTCAAAATGGATTAAGGATTTAAATATACACCCTGAGACAATAAAACTTCTTAAAGAAAACATAGGAGAAACACTTCAGGAAATAGGACTGGGCACAGACTTCATGAATACGACACCAAAAGCACGGGCAACCAAAGGAAAAATAAACAAATGGGATTATATCAAACTAAAAAGCTTCTGCACAGCAAAAGAAACAATTAAAAGAGTTAAAAGACAACCAACAGAGTGGGAGAAAATATTTGCAAAATATACATCTGACAAAGGATTAATATCCAGAATATATAAGGAACTCAAACAACTTTACAAGAAGAAAACAAGCAACCCAATTAAAAAATGGGCAAAAGAGCTAAGTAGGCATTTCTCTAAGGAAGATATACAAATGGCCAACAGACATATGAAAAAATGCTCAACATCACTCAGCATCCGGGAAATGCAAATCAAAACCACATTGAGATACCAGAAGGACACTTAATGATATGGAAAATGTTCGTGACATGTTAATTAGTAAAAAATCAACTTGTAAAACAATATGTATACTATTATCTAAATTATGTAAAACATATGTATTTACACACACACACACATAGAAAAAGACTGGATGTACATTCATTAAAATGCTTATATTTTTGAATATAGGGATTATGGGAGGTTTTCAATTATATTTTCTTTTTCTGTTTGTCTATATTGTCCAAATTTTATATAATAATTATATCACTACAAAAGTTAGCAGAATAAACAAAAAGACAGGGAACTTAGGAACTGTTTGGAGAGCAAGAAACATCAGGAGGGAATTGTGGAGAGTTTCTGCTGACACTAAACTTGAGGGCATAGTGACTTTGATCCTATGAATGTGTCTGTATGTGTACTTTAGGGCATTCCTCTGGTTTCGAGTATGCAATTGGTTCTTCTATGTTTTATGGCATTTCAGTAGCTGGTATTTACTTGAGAGAAGGTGTTATATACATAGACAAATATTCACCGTGTTTAGATTTGTTTCTACATGGAGGCCCATCCTAGTGAAGGGATGCTGAGAGAATAGAGCCAGGCTTTTGAGATGGTTACTATGACAGATGTTGTCCTAGTCTGCTACTGCATGAACTTTGGTTTATTGTTTCAGAGAGAGCACTGGGTCAGACTGATCATGTTATACCATTTTACTAAGTAGCTTCCAAATGATTCATTGCATTGCTACTGGAGATTATGAATTGGAACTCATGCTAATAGCCACTTACATTACTCACGTAAAAAAAAAAATAAAATAAAAGAACATTCTCTGTATTCCCTGTGTTCTAAAATTTTCTGTTAAGAATATCATTGAGCTTTATGAATTTTGAAGTTACAAGGAGAGCTCATTTTGATTCTAATTTCTTTCACTCTTTCCTGCTTTTAAATTTTTCAGCTGTATATTGGATTCTCTCAGATACACCTTTCATATCTCTTGCTTCTTACTTTCCTCCTTTTGCCCATGCTGACCCGTTGTTTAGACTACCTTCCAACCTGTGCTGTTTGTAAACTTGCCCACCTTCAAAGACTCAGATGGAATGCTGGTTTCTTAATATTTTTTCTCACATTTGCCAGAAGTTACCCCTTTCTCCTTTGAACTTTATGTCCTGGTTTTGAAAATATGAAAGTAGCATGATTTTATGAGAAGAGATGTTAACTAGGAGTTCAGAACCTTGGAGTCCATTTTCTTTTCCCTTGAGAGGCACCAGTGGAGCTTGACCAAGTTGTAATGGAAATATCTTGACATCTGGATACTTTTTGGCACTTAATATAAGGGGTTTCCAATATCCTGTTTACTAGTTGTGTGAAATTGGGCAAGTTATTAATGTCCCTGTGCTTCAGGTTAATCATCAGTAAAATATGGGTGGTAATAACACCTAAGTCAGTGTGAATAAGGATTAAATAAATTAATACAGGTAAAACAAATAGAACTATGCCTGGCTTGCACTTAGAGATCAATACATGTTAGCTATTTTTTCATTAACCCCAATAATTCTACAAATGTATGGTATTCAGATATTTGAATACAGTTACTAAGAAATCCTTTTGATGAGATAGGAATCTGTCTTACTTCATATATTTTACCAAAATTTATATTCCTACTTTAAGTAGTTTTACAAGAATATAGAGAAAGAGATGAATATGACAAAAAAACCCAACAAAAACCAGCATTGTTGAACATTCTTGGCTGCGACATGTATATAGTATCATTAGGATAAGTGAATTTTATAATAAGCCTGTGTGTTACAATGAATGTCTGCTTCTCAGATAATTTATTTCAATTGCGTATATAGTATACTGTCAGAAATGAATATAGAGGGTGAGTAAATGACAGCCTTACCTCTCTTATTTTCTACCATTTACAAATGTAACCTTTTAAAAAACATTAAAAAGTTCACAGATCATTAATTAGACAGGATTTCTACTATTTCTTATCACATCTATTTACAGAGACGGAAGGTGAACATTTGCAAGGATCTGTAACTCACCAGAGCATCAGGGTATTTTAAATATTATCTAATAAACTGGAATGTGATAAAATTTTTAGAGGCTTGGAAGAATCTATAAGAGTAAACTGTATTATTTTAAGTTATATTTTGCTTTAACTATGAGTTAAATATTTAAAAAATTATTTAGGTGTTCACAAGAGGAGAAAACTAATAGGAATAAAGCTATTTTTAACTTTAGAGATGAAGTCAGGCATAGTAAATGAAGATGGATCACTTTACTGTTCAATTAACTTGACTTTCTAAAACAAACAAGGTTACTATATTCACCAGTAAATATTGACAGAAAATAGGAAAGAATGGAAAAATACTACAAAGAATAAATTTCTGAGCAAGAGAGCTTTTACATGTGAATGTATTAAATCTATAAACACCATTGTTGATAATTATTGAATAAACACGTCATGCTCTGTACAAAGGAACTGACATCCATAAGAGTTGCATCAATTATTTAAATACTTAACTTTAAAAGAAGAAAGTTTTATGTAACAATGGAGGTGCTGAAAAATGAAGTATCGGGGAAAAATAAAGTAGGTATTTAGGGTGGTGAAGAGTATATATTTTGACTCATATAAAGAAATCAACAGCCTTTCAGATTACCAGAAAAATGGGTGACATTTGCAAAATTGAGTTAGAATTTAACTGGCTGAGGAAATATAAATTTTAGTTAAATTTCCATTGTGCCTTCACAACACAACCTGAATATTTTCCACCAGGTCTCTCATTGTAGTTCAGTTTTGGTGTGTAGCACCTTCTTTACTGTCAAATAGTTTATTCACACAATCATGCTGGCCGTCCTTTACCCACTGTAGAGGTCATGATATCAGGCTGTCTGCTTGGCCAATGCTTCTCTGGCACCCAGCCACCTTTAGAACATCTCTGCTGGTCAGGGCACACTTCTGCCTCTGTAGACAGAGCTGTGTGACTGCTGTTCCAAGCAGAAGGTCCCTCCCTGATAGCCAAAGGCATACTTACCTTTTAGAGAGATGTTTATAAGCTGACCTGAGCTCCGTTAGGTTAGAGACAACCCCAATGATTAAAGCTTCCTCTGGCCTATTTAAAATCTTTAACTTGACTCTGTAGTCTAAGTACTTTTAAAGACTTCTTTTTGTTTTGAGTCCTTATACATAAATAAATTATCTTTAAAAGTAAAACTTGACAAACTTACTAATAGTTCCTGGATTGCTAACAGCTGTCATTTTTTTCAGGACTTCATCTGTACTAGTTTTCGTGCTGATGGTATTCACAAAGACAGCCTGCATAAACAGTTCATATCTGGCTGGCTTGAAAACCACTATTAGCAATGTTTGAGCAACTGTTTGTTGGGAGACGGGTCAATATTATTCAAGTAATACCACTGGCACTCATATGCACCATGTAAATTCCAGTGGTGGAGGCATAATTGGGTCGAAGGTGTCTTCTGACTAGCAAGTTTTTCTAGGTGAGTATTGTCTTTTCTAGTATGACGGATCTTCAGAAAGTTCATGAGAAGATTCATATTATCTTTTAATTTCATTTTTCCATGATCTTTTTGAAGTACCCTCTTATATAAGCCAAAAGTTAATTTTAAATTTATCCTCATAGCCTTATTTTAATTTATGACACTTTTTCACACAGCTATTGGTATAATTTAAAATAGACAAATTGAGGTTCCTTTGGCTGACTCTGCTTGTACTCACACTTTCTGTCTGGTTTATATTTGACATGAACTCATGCTGCTAGTTGCTCATTAAATTGTTCTTGCCTAAGTACTTCCTGATCAATTCTATTATTATTTGTTCTTATTCTTTCCTAGTATTGATGTTAACTGCTTGGTAATTTCCTGGATCTCCCCTTTGGCACATCTCAAAGATTAGAATAGTTATTATTATAATTATTTGCTTGATTCTTTCTGCAACCTGTCCTTCATTCTCTATTTTCTGCATTGTTTATGACTTGAATATTTACAAGGTATAAACATATTATTCATATAAAACAAATGTCTTATTATGAGGATAATATTCTCAAATATTTCTTAGCAAAGAGACTTATATTTCACTAAAATATACTTTGAACATACTAAAATAAGAAACAAAATTAGGGAATAAAAATTAATTGTTAACAGCTAAATATGCTTTTTTTTGATAATCATTTGGCTTTTCTTGAATTAAAAAATGTAAAAGTCATGTTAATAAAATTAATTACTTAAAATGCAGATAAAGTACTATTTTTTCATATTATTTATCTATGAGCAGCATACATTATCTCTTTAAATATTGTTTTTACTATTTGCTTTCTTCAAATATTGCTTATTATTATACTGTAGATATAATCCAGTTTTTGGCCCTTAGTCATGGAAGAGACATAATTCATTAATCAAATCAGCTATAATAATTTCTGAGTTAGCCATGAGGGCATCAATAAGACATAGCCCCTCAGTATAACAAGTTCACAATCCAGTGATATAGAGGAAGTAAGAATGTATAATACTGTGTTTAAACAATAGAAATATGCTTAGAGAATACAAAGAAAGCCAGAACTAACTCTGACAGCCACAAGTTGGGAAAAGTTCCCATATCAGAGAAGAAAGTATTTGAGCATGCCTTGAAGGTTAGGGTACTCTAGGCAGAGGTCACTGCAAGAACAGATGGCACTATGAAAGTGTGCTTTTTCCAATATGGGTGGAAGGAAAATGCAACGATTCTTTGATATTGATCCCTTCTGCTGGGTTGAAATCCCCCTATAAATAGAGACCATGCTGGTCTTGTCACTGCTCTGTCCACAGTCTGGCACAATGCTTGGCTCATATAGTACACACTTAATAAATATTTGTTGAAGGAATGAATGGACTGTGAAAGGCTAGGTTCAAGTGAGCAAAGAGAGTCACAGGGGTCATCGGGCAGGGAGTCCTGTGATCCAATTTATTATTTAGGAAGATGAAAGGTAATTCTGCTGGAGATGTAGAGGATAGGTCCAAAGAGGATCAGTCTGTTGGCAGAGAAATGAGTTAGACACTTCAGAAGGGAAATGAAGAGGACTTAAACTAAAGAGGTGGCTTTGTGGATGGTGGAACAAGCTTCTGAACTGCAGTGGAAAGGATTCATTGACTGGTTGGACATGAAGTGTAAAAGAGATACAGAAAGAAAGAAGTTTTGGGTTGAGAGATTGGGTGGGAGCAGTGGTATTAACTGAGATCAGGAATGCAAAAAACAAAAAGAGCAAAATTTACAGAAAATATGAGTTTAAATTTTGATGTGCTTAGTATGTTTTCCTGAAGGGCGTCCAAGTAAAGCAGTATCTAGGTTGGATCTGTAGTTTTGGGACTAAACAGCATGGAGGCTGTAGGAGAAAATAAGAAAAAAACAAGAGTGTGAAGAATGAAGGTGGAAACTTGGGGAAACACACACATCCGAGGGATGCGCAGAGGGGAGCAGTAGACAAAAGAGCTAACACTGATTAACACAAACCAAGAGATGGATACTGTCTTAGGTAGTTTGCATATGTAATCTCATTTAATCTTCACAACAGCTCAGGGAGAATTTATCAGAAAACTAGGCACTTTTCCAGGATATGCATCCTGAAACGTTGGTTGGAGGAAGCTTAAGTCAGCATTGGCAAACATTTTCTGTAAGGGCCGGGTAGTAAATATTTTATGCTTTGAGGGCTATATATAGTCTCTGTGGTAACCACTCAACGCTGCCTCTATAGTTCAAAAGCAGCCATGGATAAAGCAAATAGGTGTGGCTGTGTTCTGATAAAACTTTATTTCTGGACACCGACATTCGATCTAAAAATAATAAGGCAGTACAAGCAGTGGTGTTTTAAAGCTAAATTCTACCTGCAGTTTGAATTTGGCTAGAGCTTCCCTCTATCCAGAACAATTTGGAGAGAATGCTACCTAACCCGAGCAAGGAGAAGTAACTGTCTCCTTTGCATCTTTACTTGGCCACCTCGCTGCCCCCCAATCAACAATGCCTAAACCCTTCCACTCTATGAGTCTTTAATGTGTGATAGCAAGAAAAGGCAAGGGACTCCAGGGAAAGTAATTTAAAACAAAAAGTGAACGAGCATAAAAGCATAATGTTTGTGGAAACATTTTAGGTCATAAGAAAAATCTGCTGGGAAAAGAAGTTTGACAGGGGAAAGAAACCTTAGCACAGCTTCAGAACACATTTTGTTTAAAAATAGAAAGTTAGAGGGAATTGGCAGAAAAGGAAAGTACTCGGCACCCCTAAATGATTTAAATGATACCTCCAATATGCCTGTTTATTAAAGAAAAATAATTCCAAGATGTAACAGAACTTTTCTAAATATCAAGAAATAAGAGTAAAATCTGTTGTATGAGGACTAGATTATTCTGTGAATAAATTATTTCACAGCTCTAATTAGGACCCTAACTTAATTTGCATTTAATTTCAGTAGGCCTTTTCCCTTCCACCCTGGACTTGCTTTCTCTCCACGGAGATCCCTGAGGACATCATTCTCTCATCAGTAACCTTGGCTCGTTCTCTTCCATGAAAGTCACCCAGAAGCCAATTTTATGTATATCTGCCATACTGATATTACTTTAATTGTTATTTAATGATGTTTTCATACTATAATTCTTTTATTTTGAGATCAAACCATGTAGTTATATTTTCTAGGCTGTATGGTCCTCTGAAAACAGATGCGTGGCACATGTATTTCAGGAACAAATTGTCTTCCTCAGTGGTGATACGCCTAAGATGTTCTTTCCAAAGAGGCTGAAGAAACAAAACGTTTTGGACTTTCCTTCTAATTTATTGTTATCTGGTGAGGGCTATAATTAAAGATTAGAAACCAAAGGAAATTATTTCAAAGCATAAAGTTTCCTAGAAAGGGATTATCTATTTAATTACCAAGAAGGCTCCTCATGGTAAAATTCAAAATTCTCAAGTAACAGAAACTCAGGTAATAATTTTAAAACCATTTTCATAGTGAAATATTATATACATACAAAAGAGTGCATAAAATAAACACACATTATGTTAAGTAATTATAGAGCAAACATCCATGTCAATACCACCCAAGTTGAAGAAATAGGACATTGCCAGAATCTCAGAAGCGCCACACATGTCTGTCTGCTATGGTGTTCCTCTTCATCCCTCTTAGAGGTCATCACTATGCTAACTTGTATTGTAATCACGTCCTTGTTATTCTTTATACTTTTTCCACACGTGAATATATCCCAAACAATATAGTTTTTAAATTTCATATAGATAGAGCCCTACTGTTGATGTATTTACCTCCATCTTGCTCCTCTTGTTCGACAGAATGTTGGAAAGAATTTTCCATGCTGCTGAGTGTAGTTCTAATTTGTTCATTTTCATTATGATAGCGTTTTGTATGAATATACCTACTCATGTGTTCCATTGTGGATAGACATTTGGGTTGACATTTTGGCTATTACAATACAAATATGAGGGCATTTTAAAAAGTTTGTGGAAAAATGTAATATCAAATTTTTATAATATGATATTTCAATAAAAGATAATATGAATCTTTCCATGAACTTCTTGAAGTACCCTTGAATAGGTGGAATAAACATCCCTGTGTATATTTCCTCTTTTGTGCATATATCTCAAGGGTATGTATCTGGAATGGAATAGCTGAGTCATAGGGTGTGCTAAAATAATAATTTTCAAGTCTAAATTATTTTAGAGACGTAACTTCTACACTTGGCTCCTATATTTATTCACACCAAAAGACAGAATCATACCATTTTTGCAGAGAAAAAGCCCAGGTACTAGGAGTATGAGTTTTAAATTGGCCAACTTGTAGTAGCATTGTAACAACCACTTTTAGGGAATGAACTTGAATGCCTTTTCATGTTGTTGTCACTCAGTGAACTACAAAAAGCACCCTGTTTACATTCCCAATTCCTCTATTGAATTTAAAGGGCACTTAAGTATACTGGTATGCTGATCAATTGCCATTTGTACCCCAACACCTCCCAAATCCATCGATTATCCTTCTCTGTCCTGCTCTGTTCCTTGGGAGGTTGACTCCTATTGAGGGCATCACCTGCTCTTCTTGCTGGTTGGCTTCTGGTTGAGTTAGGCCAATGGGAGGTTGGGTTTGGCTCTGGTTCTGGTGTCTTGTGCATTTGGCTAATAGAATGCACAGGCAGGAGATCTGAGAGGAAAGGGGTTGGAGTGTTTTTTCAGTGGCTCCTCCCTGCTGTGGCCCTGATTCCCTGGCAGTAGTTCTGCTTCTCCATAACTCTAGTTCCTTCTTGGAGACTCCTTTTCCATGGCTCCAGTTCATGCTGGGTTCCAGGACCACCATTTCTTCCTCTTGTCTTTTCAATCCCAGGAGTGGTGATAGTTTACCATGATTGCTTGTCTCTAAACACTTGCTGTCACTTATCCATTCATTTATCCCTCCCCACACTTCTGTAAGGCTTTAAAAAACTTTCATTGATCCATTTGGGATAAATTCTGTTTCTTGCTGGGACTCTACCTGATACCTGGTTTTTGAATTTCCTTTAAATAGAAGTTGCAATTGTTTCTTCAAGTACAATTCCTATTCAAATTTTCTGAATAGTTATCAAATTTGATTTTAGGTTTAAGTAGAGAAGCACTGCTAAAAATAAAAATATTCATTCAAATGTAAAAAGAGATATAAAAGAGTGGCCAGTTTAATTGAATATTAGGTGATGTGCATGAAAATGAATTGAAATATATATTATGTGAATTAATCTAGGATGACAAATTGGAGCACATATGCCTTGTCTGAGAGCTGGTGACAAGTCAAATTATTCATGGTTTTCTAAATCTCTCATGCTCAGGAGTTTCTTCGTTACCTGCTTTTATAAGTATGTTCAAGAGACTCTTCTTTAAGCCAATAAAACAATTTCCCTGAATTTTATCTGACTTCCTTTTGTTCTGGTTTCTGCAGAGCATATCACACTCATAAGTGTGGTAACAAAGCCAGAAATATAATCTAAATGCTTGAAAGAAGCAGGAATTTCAACATTTCAGCTGGCCACAGAGTCTACCCCTATTTTCCAACATTTAAGCTTGAAAGAAGACGTACGCAGAGCTTCTCCAGAACTCGTGCCGTATTGAGCTCAGAACAATGTGCAATGCTGGCTTAGCTTTTATAAGCATTGCTGCTGTTGCTCACTCTAAGCTTGGCATCAATTCCTAAATCTGTATTGAAGAAACACTTATTTTTGGTAATCTATTTTTGTCTCGGTTATTTCAATTTTATAAAATTCTAGCCCAGATGACTAAAGGAGTTATTTATTTTTCAAGTTGTAGTTTAATTTGAACAAAATATAACAATCTCTCCTTAGCATCATTTGTGTTAGTTCTGAATGTACAAGCATCAAATATTTAAGCACGAACACCCCAAATTTCACCTGTACAGGGAAGAAAAACAAACAAAAACCAGTATACTCTATTGACTTCAGAGATACTACTGTATTACTTTTGGATAAATATAAGTAGTGAAGATTTTGTCAAAATATTTTAGTTGTCTCCCTTTGGACACATAAACCTTAGTATTTGTCTAAAATAATATGACAAATCTTGGTATTGGTATGTTATTTCTAAGGAAAAGGACAGTGTAATGTTGCCCATGATGTTGAAATTTCTTGGAACAATCCCTGGCACCTAGAGTATATTCAATAATGACTACATATTGTTGAGAAAGTCAAATGTCATCCATTCATCAAAGAGATCCATACTGATGTTTCATTCCAAACAAATATTTATTATAACATAAGCTTCATTTGATATTCTAACAATTATGTTGCTTGTGGTTTTAATGTTTTGCATGCAGTATAAAGCAGATTGTAAAGATGGACTCCTATGGAATATGCTGTGTTTGGGGCTAATTCCCAACCACCAAGACACTGTTTGTATTGCTTAATAGCCTCTGAAATCAGTATGAGACTAATGTACAGTTAATAATTTTACAAATGTCCTCACCTAACAGAAAACATAAGGCTTTTAAATAAAGAGGACAGATTTAAACATAATTTGTATCAACACATTATGGTAACATTTCTACCTAAGGAAAAGAAAAAGAATGTAATGATGAGTTTTTAACATGTATTGCAGTACAAATGTATGCTCAGCATTATTTTGACATGCAGTATCTTTTATAGTTTACAAAAATAATTACTTTTTCCTTTTCTATTTTGACTAACTTTCAATTGCTTAAAGTTCTTGAATTAGTGAAATTTCTGAAGATTTAGAATTAATCTATTATATGCGTGTATATATGTACATATATATACACACACACATATATAACTCACACATACATAAATGTACATATTTATTACATAATTTTTAAAAAGTCATGTAGTTGTTGATTCTGGCTTCTGTGCTACTGCTCTGCCTTCTGATCCTTGGCTAGATTTTAATTGAATATGTTCAATACTTGGAAAAATACAAGGTGGAAACCTGTTAATATCATGGAAAAAAAGTGCTAAGACAAAATGTCAAAGACAAAATGGAATGTAAGTAAGGTCAGCAATAGAAGAAGCAGGTTTAACAGCACCCGATGAACATTCCAGATACATTTATTAAAGTTCTCGAGGTACTTTTGAGCTGTACATATAAAAACATTTTGCCAGAGTCTGGAACATGGAAAGCGCTCAATGCATTACTAGCAGCGTACCTCTCCCCTCTCTTAGGGGGACACCCCTCCCCATCTGAGTAATATTTTGTAATTCATCCATACATTCCTTAAAGTTTCTCTGGTTTATAAACTTTGTATAGTTTTCTCTGTTTCTCCATAGGCTCATTAAAGCACATGAGAAGTGTCCTAGACTATGGAACTGTGAGGAACTTGGAGGTCCCTCATTACATACCCAAAGAAATTGAAGCCCGGAGCATTTAAGTGACTCACCCAGATTCACCTGTTAATGACAAAACAGGACCAGAAGTCAATTTGCCTTGTTCCCCATCTTGTGCTCTATTATTTAGTACATATTTGAACGATGAATTAAATTGATAAAGAATTACGATATATCACAAAAAACACTATTCCTATAGGTCATGATTTCCGAACTGATATTCATATACATTATTAGAGTACAAATATCTTGCATACACAAAAAAATGAGCTAAATGTAACAAATAAATTCTGGATAATTTAAAGGATATAGTGTGATTTACTAGTGCAAAGCATTTCACAAGTTGATATTTTTAATGTGTTTTATAGGAATCAAAGTATATAGAAGAAAGAATACAGATTGGAAAGAAACTGGGATTCTTGTTCTGGATTTATCACATCTCAGCTGCTTGACTTTGGCAAGAGTATTTAACTTCTCTGAGTCCCACCCAGTCAGTGTGAAAATGGATACATTTGTTTCTTAGTTTTGGTGTGAAGATCATGTGACAGTACTTCGTAAATTGTAAAGCACTGTATGATGCAAAGGGTTATCATTACACAATGAAGCATGGTAGTTAAGAAAAGTCTTAACTACATTGTCGGTTGTAAAACTCTTTCTGCCTCCTATTGGCAAGTTACCTCTTTAGGCCTCACTTTCCTCATCTGTAAAATGGATAAATTAGCAACACTTACCTCAGAGTTTTTGTGAGAATTTTACATGAATACTATCCCTATATTTTTCAACACTATTGATAACATTAAAATGCTTTATACTATAAAATCAATGTTTTTCATTGCATAATTAATAATAGGATATAATAAGGATAATCAGTAAGAAAGGGAAAAATGTTAAGTTATTCTAAAATATTCCATCCATTAAAATGTATGAAAGACTGGTAAAACTAAGAGAGGAGGAAACTCACTGAACAAATTCACGTAAGTGACTTGAGAATGAATACAGGTAATTAAAAAAGCAGTCTAAGTACGAGCCTTAGAATTCATCTCATCTCTTGGCACAACTGACCATTATAACCTTATTTGTCTTAGTGATAATTCCTCATTTTATTCCCAGCTCTGTGCTATGTCCCAGAATCACAGAGGAAAAAATTGACAGATTTTGGCTTGAGTCCAGTGTTCTAGAGAGAGCAATTAAACATATGAAGATTAGAAGGATAGTTTTACTTTTTCATGTGAAAAAGAAGGAAATAAGAATCAATAGGCAACAGGTAAACAGGATTTTCATAGATTGGTAAGATTTTTGATCACTGAGTAAATCTCTCTCCAAAGTTTAACACTGTAACTTATCTCTGTTTTTTTTTTTTGTTTGTTTGTTTTGCAAAAAAGCATATTTTGAATAGGGAGAAAGAAATTCAATTTGCAGAAGAAAAATGTAAGAATTTTAGCTTTTAGAACGTCTTTGAGTTGATAGAAGTATAGATCCTTTAATTTGGGTTACATGATTATATTTACAATTACATTAAGATCCTCTAATTTGATTACATGATTACATTTAAAATTGCATTACAATTACATTACATTGTGGGCCACAAGAGATATTTTTTGTGAGAGTTCGAGGATAGAAAAGAAGCAGCCACCTTATTGTTTTTACACTCAGAGGGTCGGCGCAGATGCTGCTGACAACTTACAATTACATCACACGATTGAGTTCTTTTCAGAAAACAGTCATGTAAAATGCTATCCTCAATAGAATTTTAGGAAAAAAATTTAAAATTAAATTCTTAATCGCCTCATTATGGTTCCTTAATTTTGTAAAACTACATTGTTGAGTAAACAAGGGGAAGTGACCTGCAGCATACGTATCAAGCCTCATAGAAGAGCATTTATTTGAGAAAACTCACACCAATAGGACACTCACAGAGGTGTTGCCTCTGACACTGTGGAGCAGTGCACAGCAATCTAGAAGTATCAAATTCCAATGACAGACTCTAACACAGGCAACCCTTAGGCTGGGGACTTTAACTGAATGGTTAGGGGAAGATCAGCTCTCAACCTGCGTGACCAGAAACATGAACATCCCTCAAAGATGGACAAGCGACTTTATATACTCTTTTCAGTGGTAGATGGAGGAGTCATATCATATTAGTCAGAAGCATGACTTTACTACAGTCTTTGTACGAAAATTAAGTATGGTTTCAAGGTGTGTATGGGTGCCACGTTGACAAGAAGTGGACTGTGGTGGCTCTGTGATATGTCAGCTTGGCTAGGTTCAATTTCATTTCTCAGGATTCTCTTCACTATATGTTTTTAGTTGAGATGGGCCACAAGAGATATTGTTTTGTGAGAGTTTGAGGATAGAAAAGAAGCAGCCACCTTATTGTTTTTACACTCAGAGGGTCGGTGCAGATGCTGCTGACAACTTAGCATGCTGCTTGGTGCTGGGGTGGGACAGCAGCCAGGCCTGCATCTGTTCCACTTGCCTCTGAACCCTCTTTTAGCTTCCTCACCTTCTGGGCCAGCTGTTTGTTTAGTTCCTTAATGAACAGCACCAGCTTTTTTTGCAAGACACCCGAGTCACTGAGTTTGGAAGTAGTGAGAGCCTGATTGGGTTCCAGTTTGTCCTTGTGTGTTCCAGGTGGGGTTTTGGGGTCCCAGTTTATCTTCTCTCCCCCAATTCACATCCATCTTCTCTTTTTGATCTCTTGCCCTGTAGACTTTAAGCTCCGACATCAGATGTGAAGACCACAGTTTTACAGAAAATTTTATACCAACTTCTGCAATTACATATGAACAAATTCTGCAATAATTATGTAGATCTCCTGGTGGTTCTGCTTCTCTTGTTGAACACTTATTGATACAGAATTTGATACAAAGAGTGAGGTATCCTTTGGAAGATATCTGCTCCAAATAGGAGGCAGAGAAATGGTTTGATGGCAGTGAGAGTGAGATGTGGCATAAATAATGCGTTAAGAATGTTAAGGAGAGTGAGAGATTAGTTTGTGTAGGAACCAGGCAATACTTCTTGGAAAGAGCAATATTAATGCTGTCCCTGTACTGTTTATACTTAGATATGTTAAGATCAAGGGACTATAACATTCCAACAGAGGGAATAGTATTAATAAATCCCACGGAACAGTTCTTCACTTTGTTCTCTTTGTTTTCTACTGTATGAGGGTACTTCAAAGAGTTTGTGGAAAAATAGAATTAAAAGATAATATGAATCTTTCCATGAACTTTTTGATTCACTCTTCTCTCTTATTCTCCATGTATCAACGATCTATTGCTGTGTAACAAACTACCCCAATAAGCATTTATTTCTCATGAGTTTATGTATCAACTGGGAGGTCTTGGCTAAGGTGGTTCATACATCTGTCAGCTTTGGGTCAGCTAATCTTGTCTGGGTTGTCTCACATGTTTGTGGGCTGGTTTGCTATAAGTTGGCTCTGGGTAACTTCAGGTGGGAAAAGTGAGCTCGGTTGCATGTGCTTTGTCATTCTCCAGCAGGCTAGTGTGGGCTTATTCTCATGGAGGTGGCAAGGTTCCAAAAGAGGAAATGGAAACATTCCAGTGGCTTAATAAGTCTCTGCTTAGGCCAAGTCTTCTAAAATCTTATTTGTCAAAGCAAGTCACATACCAGTCTCAGAGGTGGAGGGCACTACAAAATTGTAGGTTAAGGGAATGGGTACCGGAAGGCCAATAACTGTAGTCATTAATGCAATAAATCTGCCAATATATATATCCAATAAATCATTAAACCCAATTAATTATAGCTTTTCAAACTATCTTGAGTTTATTTCCTCCTTTTTGGTTTCCCTGTTGCTATCTTAGTTTTAGCCTATCCTCATCTTTTGACTAAGTTATTGCAATAGTTCCTGTGGTTGAACAAACTCATGCTCACCTAGAACCTCAGAATATAGCCTTATTTGGAAATAGGGTTTTTTTGTAGATGTAATCAAGTTAATACATATTAGATTAGGGTGAACCCTAATCAATGACTGATGCCTTTGTAAGAATAGGGAAATTTGGACAAATACACAGAATTCCAAGTAAAAACAGAGACACACAGGAAGAATGCCATATGAACATGAGGCAGAGATTGGAATTATGCATCTACAAAACAAGGCCAAGGATTGCTGGCAACCACCAGATGGGAGGAAGAGACAAAAAATAATCCTCTCCTAGATTCTTTAAAGACAGCATAGCTCCAATACCTTGATTTTGGACTTCTGGTCTTCAGAACAATGAGGGAATAACTTTTTGTTGTTTTAAGTCACCTAGTTTTCGGTAATTTGTTGTGCCAGCCCTAGGAAACTAATAAAACTCCCAAACTGCTTTCTTTCCTGCCAATTTCATCCCTAGAGTGGATAAGAATTAATACCCAGAATGGAACTTTCCAAAATACAAATCTTTTCATGAGACTCCTCTACTTCAACATTTCCTGGGATACTTCAGGGTAAACTACTATATCCTCAACGTGACATGGAAAGACCTTCATGACTTAGGCCTCTGCAGACTCCTCCACCTGCAGCTTTCTTCGCTCCACTTAGGATGCAAACATCCTAAGGCCCAGCCGTGTCTACAATTATTAACAATTTACCACATTCTCTCATCTCCCACTCAATTTTAAGACTCAGCTCAGAAATCCCCTGTTGATTTTCTTTGGTTGCTTAAGATTGGCCAGGATCTATATGCCTTTCTTGTGGAATATTTTTAAATTGTACTTTAATTGTTCAATTATTTCTCTGTCTCCCACACCAGGTATTAGGCTCTTTGACAACTGATATTCCTTTTAGATATAATGAGTTCAGTAAGTAATTTCTGTTTGAAAGTATGTAAATAAGTGGATGAAATTACAGGGAAAATGGAACATAGCTTAGTTTGGCTGAGGAATCAGTCTTCCTTGGGAACTATCTTGATAGATTGTCCTTTTTGCTCTGCTATGAAATAAAATTAGTACATAAATTCCCCAAATATTCTATAAGTCTCAAAAACTCAACTTATTCTTGCTTCTTAAACAAATATTGTTTTCCCTATTGAAACATTTCAAAACATTAGAACAAAAGTTTTCTAACAGAATTATACAATGGTTTTTCACATAGTGCTTAGGATTTAGCCAAGCAAAGACCAGCTGTTTTCCTTCCACTGGAATACAAGCTCTGGGGTAGCAGGGATTTTACTTGTTTGTTCATTGATGTATCCCCAGCACATAGAACTGTACCCAGCACAGATCATGCACTCAGGAAGTATTTGTGGAATGACAACTTTGTTTGTGAGACTGTTTTGACTATCTTCATATGATTGACTTGTCAGTTTTTTTTTTTAAGAGAAATTTAATTATACTTGTAGACTTTAGGGTTCTTAAAGACCACTTGGTCTGCTTTTTTCATGTTTAATGATTTTTGGTAGGTTTTAAGACATTGCCTTGTCTTTGACTGCTTTTACAAAATAGAGACAAATACCACTATGTGGTACTGTTGGTTGCAGTGAACTTACTCTCTTTTCCCTGTTAAGCTATTTATATCATGACAACAGTTACATTACTTTAGAAAGCGGAGTATCTCAATCACTTGTTTCTTTTGTTTCTTGTGTGGGCATATGTATGAGTGTGTGCATGTGTATCTCTGTGTGTGTGTGTTTGTGCATGTGTGCAGGAGGGAGGGAGAGACTAGTGAAAGCACAACATCTCAATGTGGCACTAATTATTTCATAGTTAACTCAAATTTTTCCTTAGTCATTCTGTCACTTTGCTTTTTGCTGTGTTTAAATCAGTATCTTAATCATGTATTCCTGGTCAGCACTTAAAATTCAATAAATGAACAGTTGTAGAAATCCTTCACAGAAATAAGTGTGTTGATATGGTCATTAATGAAATATGGAGTTTCTTTTTTTTTTTTTTTTTTAATGGTTTAACTCATTCTTGTCTTTTGGTATGTTCTGCTTGAAATTAATTGCTGTCATTTTATTATCCCCAAATACTATGTACCTGTAAATTGGACAAGTAGTATTTTCTTAGAACGAGGCTGTCACCGTAAATAGCTTATCAGTAAAATCAAGCCATCTACAATGCTAGTAATTTCTTTAATTTATTCATGAAATGCACAAGGTCTTTATGTCTGTGTAAAGTTTCAGAGAATTGAATGATGAACAATTCTCCAGAATACAGATCATTTCTTGTTCTACAGTAATATAACCCTAACTTGATCAGACAAAATAAATGGAAGAAATTCAGAAATGAAGGCCATTTATCAAAACTGTCTCTCTTGTTGGTTTCCTGGGATTCTCTCCTGCAGAGTCATCACTCCAGTCATGTAGGCCATGTTACTTCATAAAGGCGAGTGGCTGGAGATATCCAAAGAGTATGTTTTGTTCCATCCATCCATCCATCTTACTTGCTAACTAGCTGAAAGTATTTATTAGGTACCTGCTAGGTGCTAGGCACTGTACTAAAGGCTTTTACCTTTATCTCATTTAATATTTATAAAAACCTTATTACCCATCCATTTTGCAGACAAGAAAAGTGAGGCTGAGAATGATCAAGTAATTTGTCCAAGGTCCTGGTCTGTAAGTAGTTGAGCTGGGATAAAATTCAGGCTTGCCTGATGCCAGATACTATACATAGTTGCCTCTTTTGGTAATTTTTCTTTGGAATGGAAGGGTGAGAGGAAGGGGAAAAGAAGGAAGCTCAGCAGGTGGTTTTCGAGTTAGAGATTGAGCATTAGAGGGGATGGGGAGAGGGTTGCCCACAGTTTACATTATACCTTAGTGTGAGTTAGAAAACAGCACTTCCTCCTCCAAGCTGGAGCACACAGCTCAATGGACAGAGTATGCACACTCGATTCTAGCCCTTACTCACTCCCTTGCCAGGTGGCCTTTTGCACGGTGCAACATGCACAGCTGTATGGTGCCCCTGAATAGAAGCCTCTACCTTAGACAGATGGAGGAACAATTGAAGGGAAACAAAGCAGAAGACTTCTTGTGCAGCTGACTTCCACCCAATCCTTGCACTTGAAGCTCCCAATTCCTCTGCCTCATTTATAAAAAAAGATTAAAAGTACAATATAAATTTATGGTTAAAATTAAGTAGTATTCTCTATGCTGGAGGCAAGAGAAGTGCATCGTTCAGAACCCTTGGCTAGGCTTGCAGTCTGGCTACAGAACACCTTGCTTGTCGTGTAGCCCAGCATGACTTCTGCTCCATACCACATTTTCAAGTACCCCCTGGTATTTTACACCAAATGGGAATGAAGAAAACTCTAACAAATAACAAATGGAAAAATAATCTACAAATTAATAAAATATAAAATACCTAGCTGATTAAAAAATAACATTTAGGATGAATATCCCAGAAGGTTAAGGAACAACAACAACAAAAAAAGAGTAATGGGCAGGAAGCTGGCAGGAGAGGAGGGTGTGGTGCCTAAGTGGGATACTTGAATTTATTTTTCTGGAGGTGCCTACTTAGAGTCCAGGGTGGCTGAAAGTGTGTGTTCCTGGCAACAAGAAGACCATGGAAAGGGGTCAGGGTGTTGGAAAGTTTGTGTGGATGTTGATATCCCGCGGGATGACATAGGACCTGGGGTGGAAAGTTAATGCAAAAAGAAGGGGCTGACGTCTTCCAAGAGTGAGGGCAACGTGAGGACAGCGAGCCTCAGAGGGGCACATGCTCACTGCACAAGTCAGAGAGAGGTGCAGAGGCTGGGAGGGGCACTGGGAAGTGATTTGACATGGTCTCCACTGGGAAGACAGGGAATGTGGTGTTTCAGGAGCAAAACCAGTTTTCCACACAGGAACATGAGAAAGGTTCAGTCAAGCTTGAGGACACAGAAATGTTTATTTAGGATTCCAGAGAGGTTCCAGAGGGCACAGTGGGAAGCTTTGAGAGAAAAAGTGAATCTGTGAGGTGTCGATGATGGGGGTGTAAGTCTAGAGCAGCATGGGGATTAGTGCAGGGAACATGGGAGACATGAAAGCTTTCGCTGATCTGGTTTCCCATGCAAGTTTTCTCAGCAGTCTCCTGGGGTCTGGTGAGAGGAGAGAAGAATCAGGTGTCTCTGGAGGAGTCACCTGCTCCCAAGATTTTCCATTTTTCCTGTGAACTCTCGGTAGATGTAATCGAGCTGGTCCCAGGTAATCATTGCTGTTATATTCAGTAATCAAAGTGGTCTAGTTTTGTACTAAGAATTTGCACCTTTTACTGGAGGGTACTGTAGAAGATAAAACAAGGGACGTGGAAGACGAAGAGCTTATGCCAGGCCGTCGATGTGGAAGAAGGAATTTCAGCCATGTGTGGTATTTCCTAGAAAGGCAAATTAGCTTTTATATTAATCTTAGGGATACATCCTATGAATGAAATGTGATACATGGGCATCGAGAGGCAGTGACTCCCCTTGCTGGGCACGTCTCTCCTGGGGGGAGGAATCGAGCATGTGGAAGTCAAAGATGTTAAGGAGGGAAGAGCATGGAGCTGGTACTGAAATGTAGAGAGGAGGAGCGAGTGCCTCTGTCTGGGAGGGGACAGTGAAAGTGTGTGCCTGGGAGTTTCTTCCTGCGCTGTGTGAGTTAAGGATGCCTGTGGAGGGACTTGCACCCAGTCCTATGGACTGGGTGTAGACTAAGTGCAAATACGACCTTTTCTGAAGCATCAACATCTTTCCCACAAATGCTTTTGTAGCTCTGCGACTATAGGAGACAAGGGACGTAGGCATTCAGTTATTGTCCTGGCTCACCAGGCAGGGGAGAGGGGCAAGGGCATGTCATCAGAAGAAGGACCCAGGCAGTACCACTCGGGGACGAAGTACCATGGGATGCCTGCTGGGAATACTGGGAAAAGCACAAGCCATGTTGGGGATATAAGGCAAGTAAGGTGGTTGGCAGCAAGGCTGTGAGACTAGTCCAGGGGTCTGAACTTCACTGCTACACTTCATGCCTGTGCTTTATAAAGAAGATACCAGGTGGTAAAGCAATGTGGTTTCTTATATACCTATGGAGGTGGCAGACACCTGGGTCTCTGGAGCCAGAAACAGAGCTTGGGACAACTTCCTGATATTCTTAAGCAATGAGTTAATCATGTTTATCTCCCAAAACTCAGAGAGCTTCTTATGCCAATTGCCTTTTCTTTTTTGTTTTTTGTTTTTTTAAAGAAAATGTAATTGTATTAATATTATTTATTACATTCTAGGATGTTGTTGCAGTGCAGTTGGGAGGGAGAGGGAGTAGGGAGAGGGGTAGGAAATAGGATGGAAGAAGGAGGAAGGAGGAGGGGAGGGATTGAGGCCTGTGGCACCCACCTTCCAGTGGTGGCGTGGTCATTGCTGGGATAGGTGCAGATGTCAGGGGGGTATGGAAAAGCCCTCATACCCCTTCCCCCAACTCCCTCCATCCCACCTCAGGAACTGGGATGTTCCTTTTGCTGTGGCATGGTGGTCATCCTGGGCTGGTTGCATGTGTCAGGGGGGTGTGGCCAAGGCCCTAGGCCAGAGGCCCAAGGCCCCCCACCACCCAGGGTTGGGAGTGCACTTCCTGGCCAATCACTTCTTCTGATAAAATCCGAAGTCATCCCAACAGTCTCAGCCCACTTCTGCCATCTAGAGAAAGAGCAGTGCTGTTATGGACATTTGAGAATCGGTCAATGTTTTTTTCTGGGTAGTTTGTCATGCTGATGGGGAGGGATAAATAGAACATTGCTGTTCCAGGGCCTGGAAGAGATTATGGATAATGTAAGACTTTTACTAAGCAGATTTGAAAAACAAGATTGTATCAGAAAATAATTTTAACTCTTTCCCAGGCAAAGATGGAGATAATTTTTAAGGTATGGAGATAAGAAAACTTTTGGAAACTAGGCTCTTGCACATTTTCCTTTGAAAATTTGAAGAAAGGCCAGATATATTCAAATACTATCCTGCTATATTTGTTAAAACTTCTTAAGGAAATGGATTGTGTCTTAAAGATTTTTGCAGCAATTAAGAGCAGTGATCATTAATCAATATTTATTAGTTGAACTAATTGAACTAGAGAAAAGTATAGAGACAAATTTAATTAAATAAAACAGATCACAAATTGTTGTCTAGCATTACAAAGATAACAGTAACACATAAGACAATTCTGAAAGAAGACCATTATTTAGTTCCTGTGTTAAAATTGTATTTCTCTCTTATGTGTTTTGATGTTACCACATACTGTTAGGAAAGAACTCAGGCTGAAGTGCTTCTGGTAATTTTGATACTGATTGTGAGGTTTTCATATTATTTGTGGTGAAGGGAGTGGGTGGGTTAGTGATGGTGGGTGGTCAGCACAGCAGAGACCACTGGAAAGGAAAAAGTAGGACCTGGCTAAAGGTCGCCACCTATTTAAAAATTTCCTATTTAGAATATTAAAAATAGGGTTGGCCCAGACCCGTAAAAGCCAACTAGTATTTTACCTTTTCATAATCTTTTCAGGCTGACCTCTCAGGAAGTAAAAGAATACTCAAATAATAAATGTTAAGGAAAAGGCAACTTGAGTCCTTACCTGACTGCATTTACATAGTTTGAGATAAGAATTTGCTGAAAACTACCATCTACCTACCTCTCTGTTTGTTTATTTATTTTTGTATTTTAGTGTACGAGACAGACTTAGTCACAGTCCTCAGTTCAGGTCACAGTATCCACAGGGGTTCATGTGAGCCCTTCTATTATATCATTTATTTATTTATTCTTCTTTATACCTATTCCCCACCAGGCAATGACCCGTGGTTTCCTTTATTTACGTGTATTTTTGAAAATGTGTATTGTTGATGTATATGTGTATTTAATTTAATAAATGGTGTCTTATGTTAAGCCTGATCCAAAACTTTTGGTCCAAGTGATTTATTGGAAGCATTCTTAGAAGAGACTGAGGAAAGAGGGATGGTTTAGGTGAAAGAGCTAAGCAAGAATGTGATTTCAGAGACTAGCTTCAGTCTGATTTCTCAAGGAAGCTCTAGAGCACAAATTGCACCACAGAGTTAGTCCACCTTGAAGCGAGGGGACTGGCATAATTGTATAACAGATCAGTCAGTCACTGGCTGAGGTCTCCTCACCCCTGTTATTGGGGTGCAGTGCTAGTTCCTGGGGTCAGGAGGCCCCCAGAAGGAGACACTTAGCAGCCAACCCTCATGACTCACAACAGCTTGGAGAGGGGCACACTAGCTGGAAAGGAAATCCAGGACGGTCATTAATAGTGTCACTACAGACCTCCCATTGTGTCACTCAGAAACACTTCCTTTCCACGTTCATTTTACCCTATCCAGGCACAACTTCTCCAGGATTTTGTTTGGTCACAGTCTCTGAACACTTACAAGAGGAACATTTGTGGGACAGCTGCCCCTGATGCTGCCATGGACCCCCAAAAGGTAACTGCTCCTTCTCATCTTCCTCCTCCACCACTTGTTCTAGATTCCTCCCCTGTGGCTGGCAGTTCTACTGGGTTAGCTTTAAGTTTAGTGGGATCCTTTCCCTAGTGGAAGCCTGTCCACATTGGGAACAAGGACATCTAGTCCCCTAGTGCCTAAAGTTGTAGGGACAGGAAGCACAAATCCCCTAGTGAGTCACTGAGAGTGACGGTGAACAGTGCCACTCCTGCTTCTACCTTTTATTTTCTGAACCCATGTATCTCATCAGTTGAGGACAGAGTGCCATATGATGGCTTTGGTTAATGTTTATTTCCCACCTCAAAAGACAGCACCTCATCCCCACAGGGTGTCATACACAAGCTGGCAGCCTCAGCTGCACCTGCAAAAGGCAGCTTCTGAACAGTGTGGCATGTGATAGGATCATTGAATGACATGGTCACTTACTCATCAGAGCACTTCCTTTGCTTTAATGTAGTTTGCTTGATTTAGGACATTGTTGTGAGGGACTTCATGAAGGAAGGGTAGCTGCTTTATAAAGCCTATAGTTGTGCTGGCTGAGGGATTTCAGGAAGGAAAGGCATCCCATACCCAAAATACATGTTACTCTTGGTCAACATGAAACCAGGGTGAAAGGGGCTCAATGTGATAAATTTGCTGAGTGGCTGAATGTTTCCTGTGAGGGATGACACCCCTATAGCGAGCTCAGCATTGGTCTCTGTTGCTGGCAGCTCAGTAGCAGCAGTAGCTAGATCAGCTTTGGTGAGAGTAAGCCTAGGTGGTTGGAACCAGGAAGCGCCCCTAACTCTGCCACCGAGGGTACTCTGATTATGAGACAGTTGTGCAAGCAGTAGGATAGCCAAGGACAGGCAGCTGCATCTACAGACTTGGTTTGTTTTGCTGGGTATTAATATGCAATAAAAATATCTTCACACTTTGTGGTCACTCTTATAGGTCCATCATATGCTTCTTCCCCACATATCTCTGATTTTCCAGACTCATTTCTTCCAGGCCCCCAAGCAACCAGCAAAACATTCTACAATTTTTGTAAATTTATGTGTATCCTTATTTTGAGCTATTCTTTCCCCACACATAGTGTAAGACCAGGTGCACCATCTGAAGCTCTGCCCATTGGGAGGATCTCCCTTCACCACTGTCCTTCAGGACCGCCCTGAAGGGGACTATAGTGCACCTTTTTACCAAACTGCTCCATTCATGAACCAAGCTCAGGCATTTTCCTTTTTTATTTGCTGGTCATAGGTGTGAGCTGAAGAAGTGAAGTCAATGCAATAGTGGTGGGTGACATGAGAGACAGGACACTTGTTACTGTGGCTGACTTTTGCCATCTAAACTTCATCGAGCCCCAAGCCGTAGGTCCCACTTCCATTTAATATTTTCATTGCTATTGCTCTCCCAGCCTTATGACTGTCAGCTTCTTATAGACAATTCTGGCTTTATGGTCACTTGATGTCCCATGCCATCTGTTCAGCTTCTAGCAGGGTGCAGTAGCAGGTCAGGACCTGTTTTGTGAATGATATACTTTTCTCTGACACTGATGGCCTGGACTCATTCTAGAACCCTAGAGGTCTTTACAGCAACTCTCCCAGCATGCCAAAGACTTCACGATGTTCTTTTACCACTGTCTGGATCTGCTGCAAAGCTCTCTCTTACAGAACTGGGCCCCAACTCAGAGACTCCAGCCTTTTCCCTGACGCAACAAAAGAGAGTCAGAGCAATATTCCCAAGTCTGGGATATGCTGCTTTCAAAACCCAAAGAGGCCCGAGAAGAATTGTGCTTTTATTCTTAACAGAAGGAGATTTTTTTACTTTGAAGGGGATACTCCAGCATGTTTTAGACCACTGGATGCTCTCATATTGAAGGTCCCTGATCATTATAGAATTTACCTCCCACCATCTAAAGCTTATGGCTTACAAGGCATCTATAGTACTTGCCATTTGTTGCATATCAGGTCTGATTAACATGATTCATCAATATAGTAGACTAAAAGTAGTATTCTGTAGGATGATCAGATCAAACAAGTCCCTTTGGATTATACTATGACAGAGAGTAAGAGAATTAACATAGATCTAGGGCAAAACCATGAATGCAAACTACTTCTGATTTATTTTTCTAATGGGTATGGAAAAATGCATTTGCCATATCAATAGCTGCATATCGTGTACCTGGGGCTGTGGTAACCTCTTTCAATACAGACATCATACTCAGCACAGCAGTTGCAACTGGAGCTACGACATAGTTAGGTTTGTGGTAGTCCACTGTCATCCACCATGACATATCTAGTTTCTTCAAAGGCCAGATGGGTTAATTAAATGGTGGTATTATGAGGACTGCGATCCCTATGTCTTCTAAATCCTTGAAGGTGGCAATAGTCTATGCCATTCATCCAGGTTGCATTTTTTTTGATTAACTATTTTGGTGGACTAGAAAGGTCTTCTCAGGAGCTTCCACTTGGTGTCTCTCACTATAACAACTCTGATGCTTTACATCAAAGAATCGATATGAGGACTACTAATGCTTAGTATATTCATTACAATTATTTATTTGAGAAGTAATGAAATGATCACAAGATGAGTCCTTGGACTCTCTGTGAGACAGATGTGGGTGAAGACTCTAACTATTACCTGTATGTCCCTGCTTTGACTGAGGGGCCATAATAGTACTTTAGGTGCTTGAGTCAGCATTAACTTGGGCCCTGTATCCAACAGGGTATTCCACTCTCCTCAGGGTATTGTAACCTGAATAAATGACTGTGGGTCCCTTTGGGGGACAACTTGGAGAATCACACCTATACATATTTGCCATGGTGTTGCAGGATCCAGAGGAAAAATCAGGTTCTGAGGTGGTACATGGCACAGTAATTGCTGCTCTCAAGGAGTACATAATCCAATTATAGAATCAATATCTATACATATGGCAAGGGTACTAAAGTCTATTAAGTATTTTGCCTATTATAGTTTATCATAAAAGAATTTTCTGAATATTTTTGAGTTCACCCAACATTGTCATGGTCAGAGAAATGAGACTTTTGAAGTCTGTTTACATAAGATTAATGCTGTTTCAAGCACAATATTTCTCCTATAAAATTAGAACCTTCTGCAGATTTAACTCCTCTGATAAAACAGAAATTATTTACTCCTTCAATTTAGGGAGCTCTAATGAGAAAAGCCACATATAATCACTTTCTAGGAATTAGAATTAAGGCAAAATGCATACAACTCCTGAAATTGAGTGAGTTAAAATGTGGAAAAGAAAATGAACCTCTTCTGTTAACAAGTAAATATTATACAATCAGCAAGGAAAAACACATAGAACTACAAACTAAATTTTCTCTGCAGATTAAGGGTATGCTTTCCCAATATTAGTCATATCTCTTTTGGTTCCCAGGAGATGCTATTTCCAGGGAAATATCTGGAGGAATCTATAAGAGGTAATTTTCATTTGGCTCAAATGGTGCACCAGGGATTTCTTAAATCCAAGCTTGAATAGATTATATTTATTGACAGCCTCTTCAAATAACTTTCTTTTAAGTCACCATTTTCTTAAATAAAGATCTTGATTCAACCCAAAGTTTTCCCTTCATAAGTAAGAAAGTTTTTTATTTTTATTTATTTATTTTTTTATTTTGGTTTTTAGGATCATTTTGTAAAAAAGAAAACTGATTTTTTGCAATGTACTCCTTTTAAAATTTTTTTACAGTTTTCACAATTGATTAGATACCTCATTGGTGTTTATGCAGTAAATACATATATGTTAAGATGTAGTAAGTTTCTTTGTGAAACAAGAGACTTCAGGAAGAGTATTCCATGTTCCCATCCTCAAAATTATATGTACTTAAAGAGCACCACGGTTTCAGCTGGAGAATCAGTAGTGAAACAGACACAATTCCTAAAAACAGTGTCCTTAAACGCTATCAGGAAAAGGAAGTTTAAAAATGTTCTGGCAATATAGAAGTGGCTGTAATCTCCCTTGCACATCACGCTCTGTCATAACTGTGAAGACTGGTGAGTGTTTTTCCCTCTGACAGATCCTTTTCTTCACTTCTCTATTTGCCCACTAGTTCCTGGGTATGCCTTCTTTAAACCCAATTTGATTGCCATCTCTACCAAGGAAGTCTTCCCTGATATCCACACTGGGCCCACTTCGTCCTCTTCATGTCTCTGGCAGGATGATTTGTGGCTTTTTCCATCAGACCACGAGTGCTGGACCCTTAAGAACCATGTGTCCAGTGAGGTGCTCTTTCTAGGATTCTGCCAACGAGAGTGGGATTTCTGAATTCATTGCAGGTTGTTTAATAAAATTTATTTTTTAAATAGTTCTTAACAATGTCTTGCAAAGTTGTGCAAATATTGCACATCACGAGGCAGAGGCATTTCAGATGTATATGTGATGTAAAAAATACACTGGGCACCAATGTAAATGGTATAGAAGCTGAAGAAAACACCACTAGCCTCCCTGTGATTTTTCGCTTTGAGAAAAATGCTCTTTGAAATTTAGTAAGCTAAGAACTGTTTGTTTTTCCCTAAGCTGTGTTTATAAGATGCTGTGTTTAACACATGTTTTTCTGAGTTAGATAAATTCCGTACAATTTTATCCATTTATGCACAAAACACTTGACCCTCATTTCATTTCCGTTGTCTTGTAACCAATTTAAATGTACCATCAGCTTCGTTCTCACATATTTCAATATTCATTCCACTCCTTCAACTGCCCCTTCCCCTCAAATAACCCTCAGAGGAAGAGCAATTATTTGAGAAAATGAAATCAAGTAAATAAGCTCTATTAAAAGAGAAACCAAGTAGCCAGTCATATTAAAGATATCCAGGGTTTGTGTGTCTGGGTAAAACAATAAATATTTATCGTGATGCTTTTTTTATGGGCATTTCAGGGCCCATCTGTGGTATTAATGGCTTATCAAGCAAACCTATGCATTAAGAGAAACTGTTTTCATTTAGATAAATGAAAGCAGAGGCAGAGGAAAACGCTGCAAGGTTCACTTTGTAAAAGTCACAAATTAGATACGAAGCAGTGCCACAGGCAAATCTGGATGAAATAGAATACAGCTGGCAGCCATGAACATAAGGTAATAGGCTTATCAAATGAGGTTTTGTATTTTTTATAATGTACGCTTTATGGAGATCAGTGTAAAACTAGTCAGTAGAATAAAATATAATTTAAAAAGAAAAATTCAATGTGAGAGTCTTTCTCTAAATTGAAAAACAACCTGTCTCAAATTTGCTCCAAATGAGAGGCCAGAAAAGTTTGTAAATGAGCTCGCTCACGGCCTAACGCTTTATGATTTTACCCACAGTGTCTCATGTTCTACTCACAGGTACCACCTTATGACCCTGCCTCGGGAAAGGACTGAGAGGATGAAAAACCTGAGTCACAGCACTCATGAGATGAAACCATATGGATTTGGTTTAAAAAATAGTTGCAGCTTTCGTCTTTGCTATTATTCTGTAGGTGCATTTACACACATTTACTGAATATACATTATGTTCCAGGCCGTATTTTAGGTGCTTTTATATATATTATGTCATTTAATCTTCATAAATTTCCAGAAACAAATGAACCATGTCTTTTAAAACAAAATCCATTTATATTAAAATATAAACACTGCATCAATAAAGGTCTTTGACTGAGCCATTGATCTTAACCTAGAGAATCAGGTCTCACCCCTACATAGGATCTGTGTTTCCCTTGAATTTCTGCCAAAATTATAAATCTATAGAAGTACACGTTTTTCTTGTTTTATCTGCAAGTGTGCATTACTGTTATTCATGAATAATTAATTATAGCATGCAACCAGATTGCTTCGCTTCGTTGCTGTCTCTATCTTCCAGTGGTTAACAAATTCTCAGTTTCTGATCCTCCATGGGTCAGATTAACTTAAAATAAACAAAATCCTAATTAGATAGGAGCTAGCATACCATCATGAATCATCTCTATGTGCCATTGCTCTGCTGGGAGATTTATAGGGTAGAAACACGACAAACGTGTACATCATGAGGTTGACATATTTATGAACAGAGAATCCTAAAATATTGTGACATGTGCAAAAGTGGAATTATGTACAGGCTAGGGAAGTACATGGCAGGAATGGAGACTGTTGACAGAATAACGCTTTACAGAAGCTTAGGAGCTGGGTTTTTAAGGACTGAATAAGAATCAGTAAAGGAAAAAGGGCCAGAAAGGGGAGAGAATAGGTGGAGAAAAGCAGGTGTTAAAAGCAGAAGGGTCAGTGGGTGTGAACACGTGAAAGTGTGAAACTGCCTGGTCAGCCTGGGAAACTGCATACCGGTTGTTGTTATTACTGGAACATAAAGTGCAATAGGTGGAGGAATATATTCATTAGTGTAATTCTTGCTCCTGCCATAAATAAATTTTTAAAATTGAGTGGCCTAATAGAACACACGTTTATTTTTTATTCATGTGAGACACCAGAAAAAGTGTACCTGATTGGCGAGTGCCTTTCTTCTATACACGTGTAGTGATTCAAGGGTCCAGACTCCTTCCATCTCGTAGTTCTTCCATCCTCTAGGAATTTGTCTCCCTGGTATCCAGCTGGCAAAAGAAGAAAGAGGGAATGAGAGGAAGCCATATTTACTTCTGAAAATGTCTTAGTGCAGAGGTGACACATTTCACTTCTGTTGATAAGCCATTGGCAAGGACTAGTCCCAGTGATCCCTCCTAGATGTAAGGCGAACCAGTAAATGTAGACCTTGGCTGGCAACCACTTTTCAACAGCAACTTATATGATGAAAGAGAGGAGCACCAAATTTGGCGGTCAGCTAGCTGTCCCAGCCACAACAAACCACTGGTCCCTGTAGTCATATTGACTTCTCACTGACCAATTTAATTAAACGCTGAAATTAGAGCTGAAGAAGTGCATGGGGCTGTTTGTTGGTAGAGGAAGCAAGAGTGGTAGAAGGACAGTTATCCTTTACACCCTTCCTGAAGCGTCTGATTCTTCCAGCGCAAATGCAGATCCATTGAAGATGTGATCATCTCAGAAGGCATGCTGATGTGGCCTCTGGGAGAGGGGGAGATCTACCTATTGGGGGAACAAGGTTAGGATCTTTGACTAAGTTCTCATTTAATTGAGACTTCAAATAATTAATGGTCATTTTACTATTTCACAGATGAAGATATCAGGTTTTGTTTAGGAGCAGTGTTTATTGTGAGATCACCTCTCCCACAATGGTGACTTCAAGAATTTCAGACTGTAAAGCCAATGTTTAAGTTTTCTGATTAGGTGAAAAGCTTGCATTTATTTATACCTTGATCTACTCATTTGTTTAACAACATTTTCAGAGTGCTTATTATATACCAGGCATGGTGCTTGAAGAGAACAGAGCTGTGTGTGTATATCTCTGGGGCAGTGGGTGGGTGGGATTTAGAAGAGTATTTCTCAATTTTTTCTATACCAACATTCCTAGGGGTTACCACATATTCACAGTCAACATCAGTGGCTCATTGAGGCACAAATTTTCAACCTATAGATTGTGCCATTCTCTACAATCCCCACCTGCCAGGGGAATCAATGCCTACTCTCCAGACAGGAGTGTCTATGTGTGCATTTTGACAAAGTACTGTAGGTGATACTGATATGACACTCTTTGGCAGGTCATGTCTCTATCCTGTGTCCCACTGATAATTACTGATTCTGAGATTCAACTACCACTTCAATAAGGCTGAATGGTTCCCCATGTGTAAGCCAGAAATCTCAGCAGTTAGAATACATAGGCTCAAGAAAGGAGAAAGGGCAATAGAAACCATTCACAGTCTTGTGACAGAGGTAGCCATATCTCATAAAAATGGTTTTAAAAATATATACTGACTGTGGCTAAGCCACACAACTGTGCACTAGCTACCTAATTACTAGACAACTTTTTGACAGATATTATCTATGTGGATGTGTTTTTGTACCTGAAATTTTAAAAAAAGATACTAATATGCAAATTCAAGATAAAAAATACAAGTAGAAAGTTTCAGAACCGAATGTTCTTATGCAGTTTGACATTGCTAATGTGCTTTAGCTACTGTCAATTACAGTGGGTGTTAAAAGTGTTAAATGACCTAGGTCTCTGCTGAGTCTCAGGTTCTCTGAAAAGTGTATATTATGCAATCAATCAGAAATGTTTGCCTGAAATCAAATACTTGTTCTGCTTATACTTTGCTTTATAAAATGTCACATTATTTAGATGAATTAATAACCACTAGAGTTTATAATTTCATAAGAGGCAGGGGCTCTATCTTGAATTTCTGCAGAAGAAAAAAATTTGCTGCTATCGTAGGTACATATCAATTGTCAGCTTGGGTTCCACGGGCCTGGAATCGTTTTTCACCTTCTGTCACATTGGGGTCAGTTTCTTATTATGAATGAGAAGCTGCCTTCGCCCTTTGAGAAAATGAAATAAAACTGGAATAACCATCCTGCTTCTACTGCCTGCCTTCCCAGCCTAGCATTTCAGCATGTGAAGAGTTTATTTTCAGATGTCATTAAATATAGCTAGTGATCCTTTAAATGAGATGGATTAAATGGCAGGTGGCTTACTGTCTTCTACCCTTCAGGTTAGTCACCTGAATAAATTCACAATTCAGAACATGATTTATAAAGTGACCCTAGCTCATCTCTATCGCTATTATTTCTCGGGAAAAAGTTTCTGTGGTGATAATGTTACAGTGTATACTGATGTTAGCTTTTTTCATCAGTATCTTATGGTGGAAAAGAAGCTACTTTTTTAGTTGTCTTTTGTTTTGAAAGTTGCCACGGCTTCCAAGACTTTACCGGAGGAGGAAAAATATAATTCCCTCAAAACGTATTCTGCCAATGAGGAGTTTCCTTCCTTTAGGAATTTTCATAGATGTATGATATTTAGAGCTATTTATTTGTTAATTCTGGCAATATTTTACATATAGCCCCATCTTCAGAAGCTAAAAATATACTATAGCTCTGATTATGTCCTAGGTGGGAGTGTATATATATGTACATGTATATGTATGTGGGTGTGTGCATATACACAACACACGTTCTGGGGTCTTCAAAAAGTCCACGCAAAGATTTGCATTATCTTTTAATTCTATCTTTCCGTGAACTTTTTGATGTACCCTTGTATATATCTATATTTACATATATATCTGGTGAAATGATTTGAATATATTAATTATTAAGTATAAGGTCATTTTTAAACTAAAGAACGTGATCTCAAACACACCCTTTCTTTTGTTACTTTTTATTTATATGTTGGTGGCTGGCCAGTATAGGGATCTGAACCCTTGACTTCGTTGTTATAATACTGCACTCTAACCAGCTGAGCTAGCCTGCCAGTCTCTCTTATGTTATTTAAAAACCGAAGTCTTTTCTTGTATAATGAGGTTCTGAATTGATTGGACACATGAGCAAATACAGACCTAAATGTCATGGAGGGGAAATTTGGGTAAAACACCGGTCTAGAAGGTGAGTATGAGGGGTGAAAAGAAACAAAATAAATCTGAGCTCCTAGATCCCCAGAAGTGACCGTTTAGGATTGGGCTTAATTTTAGGGCTTCCCATAATTCGTATGGAAAAAAATGGGAATCTAATGGTTGCAGTCCTCTTTTCCTCACTGTTTTCACTCACGTTGTCAGAACTACGAGGGTACTTCAAAAAGTTCTTGAAAAGATTTGTATTATGTTTTAATTCTATTTTTCAACAAACTTTTTGAGGTGCCCTCGTATTTTAATAGCTTAGGATGTGTGGAAATTAATGTGAACCACTCAATAAGTAATTCTTCCTTCAAAGGACAATAGATAGCATGTAAACTAGATTTTTCACATAAAGTAAACAAAGAGGTCCTTGGTGACTTTACCATTCACCATATGGTTTAAGTTAAGGCATTAAAAAGGCAAAATATTCTTAGCTTATCCTTCTTCATTAATTTCTCCAGTTACATGAGAAAGTTAATGGAATAGAAGTGCCACCAGGAAATCTGTGGCAAAGTGTAGTTTTGTATTATTATTAATAAAAAATGAGTAGGCTGAAAATTTTGCATTTCACAATGCTTTAAAAACAACAATCTACTAAGGAAGAAACATGTGAATAATTATAATGCAGACAAACCTGCCAGAGAAATACTACTTATGCAAGTGTAGGATATTCTACCTCTGCCTCACCCTTGCCAGCAATAAGTGTTATCACTTTATCTTTTCCAGGTCAATAAAGCATAAGTAGAATGACCACGGCTCACATATACAAAGGACAGGAGGGCAAGCAGGTGCCGACAGAGGCGTCCAGGCTCTAATGGTGGGAGTACGCAACTATAAGAACTTTTGGACAGTAATTTGGTGATACTAATTGAAAGACTTCAAAATATCCTTTGTTCCAGAAATTCTACTACTAGGAATTTATCTTGAAGTAAAAAAAAAAAAAACAAAAAAACCCCCCAAAAAACCCAGAAGAACGTGCAAAGGTAAATGTATACAAATGGTTATTCGTAATAAGGCTTTTGTGATACTGTAAAATACTCCAAAACAGGGGATTATTTAGGCAGAGGTGATAAGTCACTTGGGAGGTCACCAGAATGACTAAAGAGGGCAGAGTGGAGGACGAAGGGGATGGTGGCCACACAGGCAACTCTGGCAGATGGCTGCTACGTGGGGATTGGCCCAAGGTTGCCAGAATTTTTAATTTCTCAAAAGAAACTGGAAATACATGTTTTTTTGGTAAGATATTTCCCAAGGTTTAAAATTCTGTGCAGGAAGAAACAAATCCAGTTGTACACTCTGAGACATGGGCTGCCAGTATACCACATTTAAAAATAATAATTTATATGAAAATCTATGATGGAACAAAATGTCATTTCTTAAAGTGATGCTGTAGTTGTATCTTTATTGATGTTTCAAAATAGCATATAATGTCAGTTTTTGAAAATGTGGAGAGCATTTATTTGTTGTATTTTTACCCATATGCAGAGGGAAAAGATTTGCATAATATTCACAAAATATTCATCATGGTTATCTCTGGGTGAGAAATTCAGGGACATTTTTATTTTGTATTTTTTAATTTTTCTACTTTAAGCATATATTGCACAATAAAATTTAATTAAAAATAGCGAGGAATGTTTGATTCTACAATGGAGAATGCAATGCAGAATGCCACAGGAGGACAGAAGGAGAACCTGGAGGTGGAGTGAATCGAATAGAGAATTAAGAATGCACTAAATCTGTTCGGGGAAAAAATTAATGCATTCAAAAGCCAATTTGACAAATATGTTCTATATTACTAGCAGGACTATTTTCCAAAAGGGTACAAAGTTACAAAGATAAATAAGATAGAGTCTCTTCCCTCTAGGAGTCCATAGTCTAATGAGAATTTCCCAGTGTTACCTTTTAATTATAGAACATAGGAATGTAATCACAGAATAAAATGAGGACATAAGAATAATGGAAATTAGAAACTGGAATAACTGTAATTTTGCTCTTGTGGTCTGGTTTAGAATGTCAGAATTGTTAAGTCTCGGAAATCAACTTTCTTTATGGAATTATTCTTGATTGTAACTGGGAAAATTCTATAACATAATTTAGAACTATTTCAAAATACAGGGGAAAATTGAATACTAATAATTTTATAAGAAAATTCTACATAGAAAAGTTACACGTGATTATGTAATTTTCTTTCTTGGGATTGCAAATATAATTAGATAAATGCAATGTTCCAAATACAATGGTTACTCCCTTCTTGCCAGGGTCAAATTCTATATAAAGCAGGTGTGTCTTGGACAAAAATCAAAGGCATTTAATTACCAAAAATTCTCCTCATCATTAAAAGTGATAAGAGTCACAGACCCCAAAGATATCATTTTCAGGGACTTTGGTGCATTTTTTTACTGAAATGGAAAATACCAAAGAGATTTTTAAAAAAATGAAAATTTCATCTAGTTAAATTTTAATTTGTGATTTATAGAAAGCATGTTGTTGAACCCACAAGAAGCACTGAAGAAAATTAAAATATATAAATATAGCAATTGCTTGCAAAATGAAAAATGAACTGGCATAATGAAATATGCAAATGACATAAAATGGAGGTGGGTATGCTAAGCATAAAGGACACAATAAAACAGAGGGTTTGGCTGAAAGATCACATGTTGATGGAGTTTGGATGTGTTGTCCCCTCCAAAACTCATGTGGAAATTTGATCCCCAATGTGGCAGTGTTGGAAACTGATTGAGTCATGGGAGCAGATCCCTCATGAATGGATTAATGCTCTCCCTAGGGGAGAGGGAACTAATGAGTGAGTTCTCGCTCTATTAGTTCCTGCGAGAGCTCATTGCTTAAAAAGACCCTGGCACCTTCTCTCTCTCTCTTGCTTCCTCTCTCTTGTTTCCTTTTGCCATGTGATCTGCTCGAACCTGCTGGCTGCCTGCCACTTTTCCGCCATGAGTAGAAGCAGACTGAGGCCCATGCCAGATGCAGCTGTCCCAGAATCGTAAGCCAAATAAACCTCTTGCCTTTATCAATTACCCAGTCTCAGGTATTTCTGTTATAGCAACACAAAATGAACTAATACAGAAAATTGGTACCAAGGAGTGGGGTGTTGCTAAACAGATACCTGAAAATGCAGATGCATCTTGGGAGCTGGGTAATGGGCAAAGGTTGGAGGAGTTTGGAGGACTTAGAAGAAGACAGAAAGATGAAGGAAAGTTTGGAATGTCTTAGAGACTTAGGTAGTGGCGAGCAGAATGCTGATAGAAACGTGGACAGTAAAGGCCATGTGGATGATGAGGTCTCAGATAGGAATGAGGAACTTATTGGGAATTGGACAAAAGATCACCCTTGCTACACCAGAGCAAGGAATTTGGCTGCATTGTGTCCATGCCCTTGGACTTTGTGGAAGTTGGAACTTAAGAGTTGTGAACAAGAGCATTTAGCCAAAGAAATTTCTAAGCAGCAAAGCATTAAGGAAGCTGCATGGATGCTTTTAAGAGCCTACTCTGATTTATGATGGCAAAATCATGATGTGAAGCCAGAATTTCAAAGGGAAGCAGAGTGTAAAGGTTTGGAAAATTTGCAGCCTGGCCATGCCGTAAAGAAGCAGAGAGCTGCGAGCAATGCAAGGGTGAAGCAGATAAACTGGTTGCTAAGGACATTATCTTGGCAGTGAGGCAGCCAGATGCTAAGAACCAGGACAAAGGAAAAAATGTCCTAAAGGCATTTGAGAAGTCTGGAAGGGTGCCCCACCCATCACAGGCCCTGAGGCCTAGAAGGACTGAGTTGTCCCAGAGAACAGACCTGGGGCACAGCTGCCCTTGGAAACCCGCTGCCTGTATCCCAGCTGCTCCAGCTAGAGCGGCCCCAAGTGTGGTTCGTGCAGCAGCCCTGGAGAGTAGAGGCCCAAAACCTCAGTGGCGTCCATGTTGTGTTAAGTCTGTAGGCTGGCAGGATGTGAGAACAGTGGAGGCGTGGCAGCCTCCACCCACATTCCAGAGGATGTATGGAAAAGCCTGGGGGCCCAGGCAGAGACCTGCCAAAGGGGCAGAGCCACTGCTAAGGCCATCTACTACAGCAATGTCGAGCAGGAAAGTGGGGTTGGAGCCCCCACAGGGAGCCCCCACCAGGGAAATGTCTAGTAGAGCCAAGGCAGCAGGACCACCATGGAGACCCCAGACTTATGGAGCTACCAGATTGGAACACTGGCCTGGAAAAGTTGCCAGTGGGACTTTTCCCACTGGCAACTGTGGGAATGATGCTGCCTGATGCTTTGGGGACCCAGATGCCCGATTGTGCCCAGGATGCAGGACTTGGAGTCAAAGAAAATTATTTTGGAGGTTTAAGACATAATGTCTACCTGCTGGGTTTTGGACTTGTTTGGGGCCTATTTTTCCTTTTTTCTGGCCTATTCCTCCCTTTTGGAATGGGAATGTGTACCCAATGGTTCCACCATTGTATCTTGGCAGTAGATAAATTTGGTTTTGTTTTTACAGGTTCAAAGCTAGAAGGACTTTTGCTTTTGGTCTAAGATGAGACTTTGGACTTTGGACTTTTAAGTTGGTGCTGGAGCAAGCTAAGACTTTTGAGACTGCTGGGATAGAATGATTCTACTTTGTATATGAGAGTGCCACGAGTTTTGGGGGGCCAGGGGTGGAATGATGGAGTTTGGATGTGTTGTCCCCTCCAAAACTCATGTGGAAATTTGATCCCCAATGTGGCAGTGTTGGAAACTGATTGAGTCATGGGAGCAGATCTCTCATGAATGGATTAATGCTCTCCCTGGGGGAAGGGGGATTAATGAGTGAGTTCTCACTCAATTAGTTCCCGCAAGAGCTTTTTGCTTAAAAAGACCCTGGCACCTTCTCTCCTCTCTTGCTTCCTCTTGCCATGTGATCTGCTTGTACCCACTGGCTGCCTGCCACATTCCACCATGAGTAGAAGCAGCCTGAGGCCCGTGCCAGATGTAGCTGGCCCAGAATCGTAAGCCAAATAAACCTCTTGCCTTTATAAATTACCCAGTCTCAGGTATTTCTGTTATAGCAACACAAAACGGACTAAAACACATGTAAATAAGTGGTACACATATTTCCATACATAGAAATGTAAGGCAATGATTCTGGAAACTAAATTCAAAAGAAATGTTCTGTCAATAGCCATATGCTGCAAAACACTTAAGAAGAAAAGAATCTTTGGGTATTGGTAGAAAAGCACATAAAAGTTTCTGCATATGTTTTCATAGCAATAAGCCCCTTGAATAATTCCAAGAGGCATTAATAAAAGGATCAAGTTTAAGTAGAGGAAATTATGAATGAATTATTTAAAATGTCAGTGAGATTATGTATATAAAGCTACATGTCCTTTCTTTTACTTCACAAGTAGAGAGGTGATTTATCTTAGAAAATAGAGTGCAAATACCAAATGATAAAAATTTAAGATTTACTGCAAATAGATGAAGAGATACAAGAGAGAATACCAGTCACAGTCAAGGTTCAAAGAAAAAGTTTAGGTCATAATTCTGTATTACTCTGGGGATACCTTTTTTTATAAGTCATATTTTCAAACCTATTTTTTTTTTTTTTTGCATCTTGCCAGTATGGGAGATAAAATATTTTCAAACTTAAATTATTTTTGTAAATGCCTTTCCTTCTGTGTTTTATTATACTAACTTGAACATTGTACTCTCTGTCCAAACGAAACTAAACTGGTTCAGAATAAAAATATTCTTAAACTTTATCCTTAAAAACTATACCTAGTGGCACTGAATTTATGTTTGTCATCCTGTTGCCTGATTTCTCCATGAACTTGCCTGTGAGTCCCAGGTTTGTGGGCACATCGGACTTGTCGGAACAAGAGCTGGCCTCAGCTCCAGCTCACCGGTCAGAGGCCTAGATAAGAACATTTGCTGAACCAAGTCAGGCTTCAGGGCCCAAACCTTTTCTTTCCTCTGACCAACTCCTCCCCCAATGGGAAGTCAGGTATGGAACCCACGTTTCTCAGGCCATACTATGGGTATAAGAACAGGGTACTTGCTCTGTGAGGACTCCTGCAATTTGAATTATGATCATCTAAAATATTATGACTTAAAATATTACTGAAGTCTTAATGCCATGTCAAATTGGAAATCAAGTGACATCCCTGTGGTAACTTTTCTGACACTGTTTTCTTACAGCCCCACAGTTTGGTAAGCACCTGAGGCTCCACTTTCATGGTCTGCATTTATTCTGAAAATCAAGATTAAGAAAGTTTCCTCCATGTTTGAAATGAAAAACAAAAACAAAAACAAAATCAAGACTTGTACAAGGGGTCTTCAGAAAGTTCATGGAAAGATTTATATTATGTTTAATTCCATTTTTCCATGAACTTCCTGAAGTACTCTCGTATAATTTCAATGCCGACAGGCCCAGCAAACTGCAAACGATGCTATTCCTACAGCTGGTAAGCAGATATGTCTGCTAACCATGTCTTCTGCTGTGTCACAGACTGGCACTTCTTGGGGGGAGAGATTGGTCACTATTTTACTGTTCTTTTAACCTCCATAGTTATTATACTTTGAAATCTTTAAAAATATCCTCTAATAATATCATGAGTACTCACTAGGTGAAGGAGTTGGATCTAGTGCTGGGCAATTCACCCGAAAGTCAGTAACTTTGGAACCAAAGTTATATGTTATAAAACTCTACAAAGAAGTCCAAACTCCTGCCATGCTAATTTAGGAGCGAGCACTCTGTAAAATATCAGAGGTAATGTTGAGAGAAAAAAACAAAACAAAACAAAACAAACAGCATTAAACAAAAGTACATTCTAAAGACTGTGGATTTATGCCGGCCAGGATGTGTCTTTCATAGTTTCTATTTATTCTGTTGGGGACATTAATCTTGAATAATAACAATTTTGAGTTTTAGAGGGACCTTCAGGAATGCATGCCTCCATTGCCTAAAACTCAACCGCCTTATAACTCCGAGATTGTCAGGAGTGGTAGTTTAATTACAGTCCTTTCTCTCCCACTGTACCCTGATTCCTCAGAAGGCCAGGTGCATCCTGGCAGGCTGGCAGATTGTCACTTGAGCTTCCTGAAGATTTTTGTGCCAATAACTAAGTCAACACAAACTCTGGAAAATATGAAGCACCCCCAAATCTGCCTGCAGCTCTACTTGTTTCACTGCTGTATGGATGTCATGAAAGCAAACTCAGATCAATTCTTTTTTGGGGGGGCGGATTTTTTTAAAATTTATTTTTTATTTTTTATTTTTTTTATTTTAACTTCCCAGTATACATTGTAGTTGATTTTTGTGACCCTTTATTTGGAGACAGGGACAGGGGAAAGAGGAAACAGATCAATTTCTGTAGTAATAGAAGGGATCAATATATTTGATTGTATACTTTTAAAGTCTTCTCTTTTTTCATTTTTTTAGTTTGAATTATCTGCTCAATTTTTTTGTTTGTTTGTTCGTATAGATCACTGTTGAAAAGCCTGGATATGCCTGATATAAATCCTGCACTTTTTGGGGAGAGGGGCCTTATCTTATATACTAGCATCACCAGTTTCTTAGATTATGCCTGACTTGTGCTTGATAAACACATGTTGAAGTGAGGAGAGAATCACTTTCTTGGTCATGCCTAGCTGTCTAAGCAATATTCATAACATTTTGTCCATAGTAAAATATGTTTGAGCTCCCAATAACTGGGTTACAAATGCACTGTTGAAACTTATTCTGTTGATTTAAATTAAGGATGGTTTATAAACAATAAGCTGAGAACTATTACTACAAATTATTTGTGTCTGCAGTTAAAAGTGCTGTAAACAAACAAACAAACAAATGCCTTATCTCTTAGGCAGCAGATCCCTTTCTAGTCAATCTATGACAACTGTGTTTTAACTTCTCCATCTTCAAGAAATGAGTCCATTCTTTTTAGCTGTAATCATCTTGGCTCAAGAGACCTAGGCATTTTTTTTTTTTCTTCAGAGGCCCTTTGATTCATCATAAGAAATCAAAAACTGGCCAAAACAAATGGTGCAGAGGTTCCTCAGGGAACAGAGCTACATAACTAATTGTAGATTCAATTTTCCAATCTGTGTCCTTTCCATAAGTTAATTGTGTCTTTCCAAAATTCACCCCCCACCCCAAAACAACCAAAAGAAAAACCCCACAACCTTTCACTTAGGATATTTGTTCATGATAGTTTTGTATATTTAATAATAATACACATGCATTCACATTAATACTGGGCTAGTAATGCCCAGTCTATGAAATTGTACCTCTAAAAGGACATATGAGTATGTATCAATTTCATCCTGTTTCTTGGCCTCACATCAGTTCAGAAAGATGAATGCATCTAAGGATTATAGTACCCCTTAATGACCCACTGGATTCATAAGAGATTTCATATATCAGGTTCAAAGAATTGTGGCAAACAAAATTATGATTTGAATATGAAGTCAAGAACTTCCAGTCTTGACAAAAGACCAAAGATGGAGGGCAATTTGCGAGCTGGGAACGTTTATGGCTAATGAATTAAAGTCCTCAAATTGTCATATTTCCTTTTTTATTTTTTTTTGCATAGAAAACCCATATAGAACTTTAAAAAATTTACAAAAGTAATTCATATATAGAATGTAAGCTAACATGGAAGATATTAATAGCGCCATTAGCCAGTGTGATCTCTATCATTTTCAGTCATTATTCTAAGAACCGTAAGTGGCAGATAAAGAGCTCAAAAGAAATTTCCATCGTTTTTGTAGTCAGCATGTAAAATGCATATACTTTGTCTCAAAATTGTCAACCTTTTTTTATAAATTGCTCATTATATTTGCTTAGACTTGTGAAATGGAAACTATTTTATCTAAAGGAAATAAAGGCAGGAAACATGGAGTAAAAGACCTGTGACTGTTTCTAGAATGTGTGTTTTAAAATCTTTAGCAGTAGTCCTAGACTTTGAATGAGTCAGTTAGAAGGTAGGAATTCTCCTGGCAAAAGAGGAGCTCTAGTTTTTTGTTGTTGATGTTGTTTTGGTTGTTTTTTGTGCTTTTTTAATTCAAAGTAATTTTGAAAGCCTGCTTTGAAAGAGGCTTCCATGAAGCAGTTCAGGAAGGCTTTGAAATCATGTGTAAGAGGCTTACTTTTATCAGGAGTTATGCTGGTTCACATTTGGTGATTTTATGTGTATACATAAGTGAATAAAATGCCACGTATAAAAAATTTTTAATACTTACATGTTACATGTCACATTCCAAGATTGAAATGCAGATAGAATACACCAGAATTTTCATCTAGTCTAAGGATCAGAAGAAAGAAAAGGAAAATGAGGAAAAAAGGATAGGGTTTATGTTCTCTTTAGGAGAAAGTGTGGCAATATTCATCTGGTTCTGGGATAATACTTGTATATTACAGTCTTTGACATTTAGTTTTTATTCTTATTGTGGGGCTGTTTCTTACGTGCCTAATGTTGGAACAATAGTTTGATATCCAAAAGCCAGGAGATAGCTTTCTTATTTGTGTTGAAGAATTTGAATTTGTTAAATTTCTCTTTTACAGAATTCGAGTAGTTCACACCCCATAATATGCCCATTAGATAGAGTTTAAATGCATGTTTTCTGCAAAGGGAATGGCTGAACATAGCAGTGACCCATTCACTACCAGACCTGCAAATGATTTTTGAACCATTGTCATCAAAAAATTAAGTTTTGGTTCAGAGTACAAAATGAATTTTGGCTGAAATTGAATTCTATAAAAATTTCTAATATGCATATAATACATATGAAATCTCTCAACTAATCTAAAAAAAGTATCACTTGCCATCCTGAATGCATTAGAATTTACTGTATGGAGTTATAATCTTTAAAAAAATGCTATTTAAATGCAAAATGTTTCATGAGTGGGTAAGCTTTTATAATATAGAGGGCTTTATTATAAATGTTACTTCTAATTTTTATTTATTAGAAGTCCTGTAAAAGAATAACAATAGTTTGGCATCTACCATTTTAAGCCAGCACACTGAAACATTGCATCCATAGTGTGTGCTGTTTCTAATATATGCTTTTTAATCATTCTTCCTGCTTCCTCAAGCAAAAAAAAAAAAAAAAAAAAAAAAAAACAACTTACACTCATCAGCATTAAATGGCAGAAATCACAGTTAGTAACTCTGGTTGAAGTCTTGTGTTAATACCTCATATTTATCAAAAAAATTCCCTGTTTTAGGTTATAATGTCTACTGCAATTGAAAAACACAAATAGTAGCAGAGAGCATACGGTTTTTTAATTTCCTTAAAAATAAAAAGCTAGGGAATTAAATGCCTGCTAATGAAGTGTTACATTTCTTAGTTTTCTGCAACTCATTTTAATTGAAAAAAAATCCCTTAAAGTGTCTCCCATTTTTCTATTCGCAGAAGAGGAATAAGAATGATCTGGGGCCAGCCCCATGGCTCACTCAGGAGAGTGTGGCACTGGTAGCGCCGAGGCCGTGGGTTCGGATCCTATGTAGGGATGGCCGGTGAGCTCACTGGCTGAGCGTGGTGCGGACAACACCATGCTGAGAGTTGTGATCCCCTTACCAGTCAAGAAAAAAAAAAAAAAAAAAAAAGAATGATCTGTAAAAGAACATGCAGTTCAATGGCTAAAAAAGCTGAAGCAAAAAAGGGCATTCTATGTAAAGCTCTTACATTTCTGTTGTATATGTGAGAAGAGGCAGAGTTCAGATGTTCAAAAATTCATTTTTAACAGATTTTTCAAACATTTGGATAGATATTTCAGTAGAATAATCTTGGTAGTTTATGGGAGTGGCAGATGAATGTTTTAGGCTCACCTGACCCCCAGCAACACTGAACTAAATTACCTTTTCCCCAAACAGAGCCCTCTATACACCTCTCTCTTTCTCGAAATGCTGATTAAAACAACAAGAGGTGATGAAAAATATGTTGTGTTGATACAGGGATAAAGCAGTAGTGGAAATGTGGGGAATCATAGTGTGGCTCTGGGACCAGGTACAACTTGCTGTGTCAGATATGAGACTTTCTGAGGCTCCTTGCCACGCACAGGGAAGCCCATCACCTGTTGGATGGTAAAGGCTTGAGATGCAGAGTTCTAGGAACAGGTGAGCTAGCGGACCCTGGGTGACCTGGGACACCTAACATCGCCTCTATGCTCTGCCTTTGACTCAAGGCAACAGTGCTGCTATTCACAAGGTGGGGGCATTCCAACAGCATCCCTGGTGGTGGAGTTTGGATGTGTTGTCCCCCCAAACTCATGTGGAAATCTGCTCCCCAATGTGGCAGTGTTGGAAACTGCTTGAGTCACAGGTGTGGATCCCTCATGAATGGATTAATGCTCTCCCTGGGGGGCGGATAGTGAGTGAGATCTCACTCTATTAGTTCTTTCCAGAGCTGGTTGCATAAAAGACCCCAGCACCTCCTCTCTCTCTTCCTCTCACCATGTGATCTGCTTGTACCCACTGGCTGCCTGTCGCTTTCTGCCATGAGTAGAAGCAGGCTGAAGCCCGTGCCAGATGCATCTGTCCCAGAATCCTAAGCCAAATAAAGCTCCATTCTTTATATATTACCCGTCCTCAGGTATTCTGTTATAGCAACACAAAAATAGACTAATGCACCTGGTTTTGAGAAACTTTGTTATTAGCCATAGAGTGAATGTAGGAAGCCCAGAGAACATTCCCACACATCCAAGATGTTGCCTCGACAAAACCCTCAGAAGCTAAAGAGGGGGAAGGTGGGGAGGGATGTGGAAGAAGGGGAGCGAGAGGCCTGTCTGAAGGGAAAGCGGGGAACAAGGAAGGGAGCAGCAGGGAAGGAGGAAGAGGGAGTAGAAAGAGAATGTGGAATTGGAGGTGGAGGAAGAAAAGAAACAAAGAGGAAGGAGACCAATGTCTCTGCCTTTTCAGGTGAAGCACACTTATCCGGAGTCATGTGCATGCAGGTGCATGACGGTGACACTGTGGTAAATCACTGCGTGTGCACACCTGTGTGTGCACAAGGCTATGTCTGAGCCACCGTGCAAGCATGTGTGGGGTCTTTTCTCAGTTATCCCGGCCCTCAGCTTCCTCTTTCAGAATGCGGGTGTGGATGGGTCACCCCGAGGACGGCAGGGGCCTCCGTGGCACAGTGGATTGGGCTCTGTATTCTCAGAGAAGATCGTGGACAGGTCTGTCAGACCGGTGGGGGTTTGCCACATATCTAGGCAGAAATGTCTTTTCACACTCCGCCCAGCCTTCTGCTAGTTGGCTGTCCAGTCTCCAAAATTCTGAGGATGCCTGTAACGTATTTCCAACTTTATGATAAAGGAATTTCAGTGTCTGAGTTATCTGGGTAGCCAACCATTTGACACAGCTGTTTTATTTACCTAGTCCCTGCCTCTGCCTGGAAGGATGCCGTTTCTCACAGCCACAACAGGGAAAATGATAGCGTCTGCTTCAAAAACAGGAAAGTTAATGGGGACTATATCTGAATGGACTCATCTTTTTGATAGGAATGAACTCGTCTAGAAAATATGAGATATTTACAACATGTGACTTTTACACATTTCCCCAGGGTACAAATACTTCTTTTATTCATTTACATACCTATTTTTGTCTACTTGGGATTCAAAGCAGCAGTAGAAACCATATACACGAAGCTGCCATTTCTAGAAAATAGATCATAAAAATAGGTGAGCATGAAACAAATGAGATAGGCTGAAGAGCCTATAAGAGAGAAACTATCCTCTATATAAGTCAGTTCATCAGGGAATTCTTTTAAAAGTCCTGCTTGCATGCAGTAGTCATTGATTTATTTGACACAGATGAAGGAAAGGAAGAAATTTAAAGTTAAAATATAGGAACATTAGGTGAATGAAGATCGATTGTAATAGGGTAAAGGAGGCAAAAACAAAATTGATTGCCAGAAGTTCAATTCACATCCTGGTTTTAACCTCAGAAATTGTCAGAGTCACTTAGTACTTTAGGAGACAGGGACTTAGGGTTATGTTCTTGTTAGTGGAAATTTGGATAAATCAATTGTAGCCTCCCGGTTAAAGAAGCTAAAACTATGGGCAATATTCTAGGCTAGCCCCGTGGCTCACTTGGTAGAGTGCAGTGCTGATGGGCAATATTCTGCGAGCCTTTCTGGAATGCATCTGGAGGGTGTTTCTGCATGAGCTGGTTACCACTCCATCCACACTCACTGGCATCACTGTAATCTGGCATCCGTTGTGAGACTCAATCGTAGTAAACCTCCACCTTGTTTATATATGGCAATGTCCTACTTGACTAGAGGTCAGACTCCCAGCACCCTCTGCTCCCTGGAATGCAAACTCAGAAATAAGAAAAAAAAAAGGCCCCTGAGTACCCAAAATAGCTTCTACGTCCCCAGACTAGAGCCATGACTTTCCTTCTTACAGCCTTGCATGCTTTCGCTTAGAGATTGTTTATTTTTACTTAACCGAGGTCGTAATAATTGCGGGTTTTTTGGTTTCCCAGCTCAAAGAAGATTAAAAGTAACAAAATAGAAAGGCAGAGAGAATGTCAGAGGCAAGCAAACCAGCAGCCATGAAGTGACAGTTGTTAAGGAAGAAGCAGAAAATTAAGAAACAAATTCAGAACTGTGTATGTTTTACAGAGGTGGTGATTCGTAATGATTACAGTTATCAAAAAAGGCCAAATTATGTTCAGCAGTTGCTATTTTTAAAAGACAGAGAAGAATTTAATATAGTTTTCAAAAATTTACATCAAATGATATAAAAAAACAGGTTTGCGCATCTGATGAGGTAAGTCTGAACTGTCTAGATGAACTGCGTGGGCTGCCTCTCCCAAGGATGATTACTGTATTTGAATTCTCAGAGCACTTTATTTGTACCTTTCTAATAGTGCTTGCTGTTTTCATCGCTGTATTACAGTCATTTGGTTTCACACTAAATGCTGTTTAACTCACTCGGAGGCATGAGGGAAGCTGGGCTTTAGTTTCTCATGCTATGATGTATATGACTTTGATGAAACGGTCTCTCTGTGCTTTAGCTTTTTGCAATTTTTTTGCATGACATAGGATTTGGAACAAGTGAATTTGAAACCATTCCAGTTTTTGAATTTTATGCCTTCATGTAGTAGATGATAAGAATTTTGTAGTGAAGGACAGAGGTATGTATGGATGCCAACTTTAAACATGAAGGATATCTGCAGTCACAACCAAAACAATTACATGGGCCTATTGCCTGATAAATGCCCACACTTTGCAATACAAACAAAGGCAATTTTTTTTTTTTCAAAGTTGTGTTGGGGGGCTGGCCCCGTGGCGCACTCGGGAGAGTGCGGCGCTGGGAGCGCAGCAACGCTCCCGCCACGGGTTCGGATCCTATATAGGAATGGCTGGTGCGCTCACTGGCTGAGCGCGGTGTGGGCGACACCACACCAAGGGTTGCAATCGCCTTACCGGTCACGAAAAAAGGCAAAAAAAAAAAAAAAAAAAAAAAAAAAGTTGTGTTGGGCATGTGTTGTTCTTACTTGCTCAGCAACTACTTTTTCTTCTGATATCACTGGAAAAAACACCTTTGCTATTATCTCAGTCTATGTGGTTCCAGTGAAGTGGCCTTATCCATTGGCTCTGACATTGCCAAATAACCCAGCCTCACCAATCAGCACATGCCAACCTTTAGAGCAGAGTGATTGGTTCAGAGATGGATATGTGACCCAAGCTGATCCAATAAAAGCCAATCCTAGGACTACTGGAACTATTCACAATCAGGAAATGCCTACAAGTTGCACTTTGTTAATGTTTTGTATTTTCTAGATCACATTCATATAACTGCTTTGAGATATAGTTCCCATTAATTAATATATGTCAATATATGTCAACAAGTAAAAACATATTTTTTATTCTCTAAGTAAATACTTTATTTAGCAGTACAAATTTTTCATAAATTATTCTGAGTTCCAAAATTTTGGTGATCTTTAAATATTATTGATGTATTATTATTATTATTTTTTTTTGCATCTGTCTGCCCCTTGCTAAATAATGACTCATGTAGGCCACACTTTGAAATAGGAAGTGACATTAAATCTTCCAATGACTTCTCACTAAATTGAAACTCACTAGGCAGGCAGGTGGTATATGGATGTCAATCATTCCCATATGAAAAGTGTCCTATCCCTCTCACCAGTGCCACCTGCCCTGATGTCTGCTCGTCAGCAATGGTCTCAGCAGTGCCACCTGCCCTGATGTCTGCTCGTCACCCCAGCCAGTGCTGGGCAGCTATGGAAGTACAAAACGCATTGCACTATCCTTCCTGCTGCCCTGCTGTCGATTCCTCAGTCTACTAGTCCTATTTCTAGGCCCAATTAACCCCTCTGTGGCTGTCACTGGGAAACAGTAATGACATTAACAATTACAGTTTCAACAACTTATGCTATTTACCAACCGGTAGAGAACTGCTAAATATTTCAGTAAGCAGCCATGATAAGGCCTATCCCGTAGAAAGCATCCACTTCTTATCCTTGATGGCTGCTGCTTGCCCCTCTCTTTGAGCCTGTTAGAGATGCCCGCCATCCTACAATTAGTTTGCACGTCTTTAATGCAGTTGTAAATTGTATCCAGCAAGGGTTTACAATCAGAATGTTTACGTTTGTTTAAGCATTAAAGGCCCCTTTGTGCTATAGTGGAAAAAGCACTGGGTTTTATGGGGGTTCTCCCATGTTCTCTTTACTGGTTATGACAATAACAACTCCTGACATGCCCTATGGTCTTCCCTAAGGGGACTCTACTGTGCCCACATCTCTATTCAGGAACAGATACTGGTGGCCATAGTTGGTAGTACATGAGAATCCTCTTCCTCCTGGCCACAGCTTATTGGATCAGCACTGGACAACTGGCCTAGGGACGTATGTGGGCCAAGGACCCAGGATATGGTCTGGCATGAGGAGATGAGCTGGGCAAGCTAGATTCCTTTTCTTGGGAAATTAAGTTTAACAATATAAGACAAAGGAATTGGTGAAGACTGCTGAAAATGAACAGAGATTATCAAGGCCCCAACAAGCCTAATTTATGTACAAGTGCAAATTACAAACTAGCAAAGGCTAAGAGGCTATAAGACATGCAGAAGAGAGGGTGAGACTTGGTCAGTTAGTATCAGGTAAATAGAAGCGGACACCAGGAAATAATTAACTTATAATCATTGCTCCTGGAATACTATAGAAAAGTTCCAAGAACTCATGCAGCTAAGACTTTTGGCCCTCTCTGGTCCCAGACAATCTCCAGTGCTGTGTCTCTGAGGTCCAGATATGCCACATGTTCCATTAATTACCCTGTTTCTTGAGCTTGCTCAAATGAGGGTCTGTTCCTTGCAGCATGAAGAAACTGACTAACCTAGGAACTGGCCACTTACCATATATGTACCTCTCTCAGCCTTGAACTTTTTTATTTTAGAGCTAAAACTTAACTTTTTATTTGAAAGGAATATTTTTATATGAAATGTGAATGAATACATTCAGGAATTTTGTTTCTTAAAAATCTTAGATAAAGAGAGAGAAAAGGGTGATATCCCCAACATACACACACACACACACACACACACACACACACACACACACACACACACACGCTTGTGCATGCACGCGTGCACACACACACACTAATTACCGTTTTACTCATATTTGGTAGCATAATTAATATAATGGGAATTCCAAGTATCTGAGTTAGTTGCAATTTTTCTTTGTGATGTTTTCATCTCTAAAATGAAGAGGAGATTAGATTCTTGGGGGCTGGTCCACAAGGCTCATCTAGATGTATGTTTTATAAACTAATTGATGACCCTGTGCATGGTTAGCCTTGTTTGAGTGTTTTGAGAATTTATTATTATTCATTACACTCACATGACCACTTATATTGTGTATTGATAAAATGAATTAATTTTTCCTGCAGTATGGGAAATTTGAGGTAACCAAGTTTAAATAAAGTGTGATTTGTCATCTTTGTGCCAATCAATACTATTCAGTTTGGTATTAGTTACTGTTCTCATTGGTATTATAAATAGAATAATAAAATTAAATAAAAATAAATAAAATCTTTGTTGCTCACTGATGAATTTTTTCCTAAGGTGTCAACCAAATGTGATGTACTCTTTGTACTTGTCAGATAATAGTTTTTATCTCCTGAAGAATTGTTCAACCAAACTAGGCTTCTATTTTATGTGACTGTATCCTATTTCTTTCAGGAACATTAATTTGACACTCTTAGGAATTCAAACATAATATAAAATACAATATGATGTGGCAAGAATAAGATCCCAAAGAAGAGCCATGCTAAAGTGCTCTTCTCTGTACTGAATGTTCCCAGATGAAAGTATCCATGATGTAAACAATTATTTTAAACTGATAAGAACAGATACTACACTTGATCTTAGCCAAAAGGCCAAGAAGCGATGTAAACAATTATTTTAAAATGACATGGGAGGAGGAAACATTATGAGCACAGGGAAACAAATTTAAGAGATGATGGAGAACACCATGAAATAAATGGAACACTATCTTTGGCTACTAGAAAACTGCAGCTTATTAATAACAGACCAAGTGTTTAGTGAGTTCCTACCCTCTCTGCTGAATGGTTGAGAGAGAGAAGACACCATCCCTACTTTCTTGGATGCAGTTTGTTTATTCAGTCAACCACTTCACATTTGTTGAGCATTTATTATCTGCTAAGCTCTGTAATTGAGAGTAAGGATACTATGATTATCTGTTCTAAAGAGTTACTGGTTTAGATCAGCAATTGCTACAGTTGTCCCCCAGTAGTGAATTTTGTTTTCTTCTTAGTGTTAAAATCTTCAACTTTTAGTTGTGCACCGGGTCACTCAGAAAAATAGTTTGTTTTTCATCTTCATCTTCAGGTGGGTAAGGCTATGGGCATAAGGTACAGCTGATGGGTGTAAACAGATGTGACAGGGCACTCTCCATGTGCCTTTCTGAGATATCGGGCACTACCTTTGACCCTGTCTCTGTCCTTTCTCCGTCCTGCTGCTTGAAAGATGGCTGTGATGTCTGGAGCTTCTTCTTGGGACATAAGGATGAGGACCATGTCTAGGAATGGAGGAGAGGAAAGCCACGTCCCACACCAACTGAAGAGCAGCCCCACAGCACCTCTGGATGCTGCACCTATTTATGTATAAGAGAAATAAATTTTGACATTGTCCCAGTCACTATTTTTCCAGTGTCTATTACTTGTAGCCAAACCTAATCCTAATGCACTAGTGTTCTTTTTTCCCCCTCTGTCTTCAGGTATGATTTATATGCAGTAACATTCACAAATTTAAAGTGTAGTTTGATTAGTTTTGACAAATGTATGCACAGGCAAAATGTAGAACATTTCCATCACTCTGAAAGGTTTCCTTAAGCCCAATTCTAGTAAATTATGACTACTATCTTATCCTCAGGTGACCATTGATCTGCTTTCTATCAGTAAAGATGAGCTGTGTCTGTCCTAGAGGTTTTTTTTGTTTGTTTATTTAGTTATCGATATATATATATATATATATATATATATATATATATATTTTACATTCTGTGGTGTTGTTGTGGAGCCAGTGAGAGGAAGGAGAAAGGGGGAGGGGGAAGAAGATAGGGGGGAGAAGTTAGAGGGGGAAGAAGATAGAGGGGGTAAGGTTGAGGACTGTGGCACCCCCCTCATTCCTGCAGGGGAGACCAGGAGCTGCCAGTGGTAGCTTGGTCATTGCTGGGCTGGGTGCAGATGTCAGAGGGGTGTGGTTGAGGCCCGAGGCCCTCCACTGCCCCAGCTCTGGAAAGCCCAGGACGCTTCCTGCGGTGGCTTGGTGGCTGTCACTGGGCTGGTTGCAGGAGTCAGTGGGACATGTACAGGCATGTGCTAGTCCCTTGCGATGACTCACTGGCCCTCGAGAGGCTCTTGTTTATCAGTTGTTCTGGCTTCTCGCTCCCATGTGGGTCCACAGGAACCCTGTTAGGGGTCTTGCTGGCCTAGGATACACCAAGGCTTTCTTCTCCCCTGCTGCTGCCAACCAACTTCATCTTAGGCCACAGCTGCAGCTTTTGCCAGCTCCTGCTCTGTGTGCTCAGCAGGGCCAGCCTTGAAGTGGCTGGGGCTCGAAATGGTCAGAGCAGTTCTTTCTTTCTCTCATCATGGCTTCTCCTGCCTTCATGAACCTGTGGAAGGTTCCCACCTGTAGAAGGTCTCTCCTCCTCTTCTCCTGATCTTTAGCAGCACCAGCTTGGTTGTCATTGCTTTTTAATAATTGTGAATTGGTTGATTTGTGGGAGAGAGTGATGCTGGGGACCGTCTATTCTGCCATCTTGACTGGAAGCCTCCCTAGAGTTTTACGTAACTGTAATTATACAATATGTTCTCTTATGGATGGTTTCTTTCACTTAGCACAATGCTTTTGTGATAAACATTGTATGTATCAGTGGTTTATCCTTTTCAATTGAGGAGTTGTATTCTGTATTAGTCAGGGTTCTCCATAGAAACAGAACTGATAGTATGGCTCTTCATCTGTCTGTCTGTCTATCTATCATCTAGCAATCATCTCTATTTTTCCATCCATCCATCTACTGTCTGTCTCTCTTGCCCTCTCTCTCTCTTTCTCTCAGTCGTCTATCTATCTAGAGGAATACTTTTTTTTTTCCTAAGGAATTTGCTCATGTGATTGTGGAGGCTGCAAATCCAAAATCTGCTGGGTAAGCTGGAAGGCTGGAGATCCAGGGAAGAGTTGATGCTGAAGGCAGTCTGCTGGCAGAATTCTGTCTTCAGCAGAGGTCTGTCTTTTTCTATTAAGGCCTCAAACTTATTGAATGAAGCTCTTCCATATAAAGGATAATCTGCTTTACTCTCAGTCTACTGATTTAAATATTAACCTCATCTAAGAAATACCTTCACAGAAATATCTAGAATAATGTTTGTCCAAATATCTAGCCAAATAGCCAAATTGATGTATAATAAACCATGATATATTTCATTGTGTAGATACATCACAATTTGTTTACTCATTTACCTGGTGATGGAAATATGAGTTGTTTTCAGGTTTTGGCTATTAGAAATAAATCTTCCATGAAATTTTGGATAAGTCCTTATATGAACATATGCTTTTATTTTGGGGGTAAATACCTAGAAGTGGGATTGTTGGGTTATATAGTAAGAGTGTATGTATAAGCTTGTGAGAAACTGTCATGCTGTTTTTCAAAGTGGTTGTACCATTTTACATATTCTAAGTAGAGTATATGAAAGCTCAGTTGCCGCACATCCTTGCCAATGCTTTGTATTATCAGTCTTGTATAATTTTAGCCATTTTAGTGAGAGTGCTGTGGCATTGCATAATGGTTTTAATTTGCATTTCTCTCATGATTAATGTCAAGCCATTTTCATTTGCTTATTTCCCCACTTTCTACTTGAGTGGTTTTCCTCTTCTTGATTTTTAAAGCATTCTTTATAGGTTATGGATACCAGTCATTTGTCAGATATATGTATTGTGAATATTTTCTATCAGTTTTAACTTACCTTTTATTTATTTATTTTTTTGATGGTGTCTTTGGAATAGTAGAAGTTTTTAATTTTGGTAAAGTCCAGTTGATCATTTTTTTCTTTTATGGCTTGTGCTTTTTGCTTTTTCTGTCCCAAGACATCTTTGATTAACAAAAAGTTATGGAGATTTTCCTTTATATTTTCTTCTAATAGTTTTAAAAATTTTATTATTTTTAAATTTAGATATATAATCCATTTTGAGTAAATTTTTATGTATGTTTTGAAGCCAAAATCAATGTTTATTTTTTTCTCTATGGATATCCAGTTCTTCCAGTATCATTTGTTAAACAGACTATCATTTTCTAACTGAATTACCTTGGCACCTTTGTTCAAAGTCAATTGATCATATATGTGTTGCATACTTCTGGACTTTCTTCTGTTCCATTAATATATATGTCTTTCAGTATGGTAATGCCATACTGTCTTGGTTACTTTATCTATATACTTTAAATTTCAGGAACACATGTCTACTTTTGCATCCTAATACAAGCATTTATGCTTTTTATATTATTTTATGTTACCTAATAATCTTATTAAGAAAGTTTATCTTGACTTTTCAGATGGAAAAAATTCTTTATAATTCAGTGAATTGCAATCTTACTGCTACCTTTGAGAAACAGAATACTTCTGTCATACTTAAGTAGAAATCAAAGTTTGAATAAAAGTAGGAAGGCATTCCAGTCAGGATGGTGGAATAGACTGTCCCCAGCTCCACTCTCTCCCACAAATCAACCCATTTACAACTATTAAAAAGCAATGACAGCCAAGCTAGAGCTCAGGAGAAGAGGAGGGGAGACCTATGGAGTGCATGAGGGTGGGAGAAGCCATGATGAGAGAAAGAAAGTACTGCTCTGACTATTTTGAGCCCTGACTGCTTTAAGGCTAGAGCTGCTGAGCACACAGAGCAGGAGCTGGCAAAAGCCACAGGAGTGTCCTTAAGATAAAGTTGCTTGGAGGCTGCAGGGGAGAAGAGGGCCATGGTGGTCCCCAGGCCAGCAAGACCACTAATAGGGTTCCCGTGGACCCACATAGGAGGAGCCACAACAACTGAAAAAAAGGAGCCACTGAGGGGCCGGTGAGTGATCACAAGGGACCAGTGCATGACCTGCCCTATGAGAAGTGTTTGGAGTGCAGGTGGTGGGGGAGATGGGTCCACTGGGGGAACACTGGGGCACAGCAAGGACAGCTGATCTGCCCTCCAAATCAGCACAGGACCACTCGGTGGAGACTGGTCAGGAATATAGAACTGCAGGGGGTGCAGTTTGCTGAAAAGACTCAGGCCCAGACCAGAGTTTCTATACAACCCAGGTACACTGGATCTCATGAGAGCTGGAAGTACCTATAAAGTCAGCCATTAAAACCCTGAGCTGCACAAAAAGCCTTCCCCAGGGAATCAGCAGCAAAGCAGCAATTTAGCTCAAACACAGAGCTCAAGTGCTGGTTCTCATGGGAAGTTCCCCCATTTTAGAAGTAAGCAAAGGACAGCAAATTAGTTCCAGTACAGAGTTTATGTGGTAGGAACAGCAAATAATCCAACACAGAACCGAAAGTAAAAGCAAAATACCCACAGACCAGAGACAAAGTTTGATATTAACTAGCAAAGGTCTCACATCACCAAAGGGCACCTATAAAACCTAGAAGGACTGGAAGTCCCCTGGGCTATTATGTCAGGGAGTGCGGAGGGCTGGGGTCCACAACCATGCCCCTCAACACCCACAACAGTCCCAAGGGTGAGGGGGCCAAGGGCCTTGGTCATGCTCTACTGACACCCACAACTGGCCCAGCCACAACCTCTGAGCTTCTGCAGGAAGAGCCAGGGTGGTGGGGGGCCTTGGGCCTCGGCTATGCCCTTCTGGCACCCACATCCAGCCCAGTGATGACCACCGAGCTGCCTCAGGAAGCACTCTGGGCTCTCTCGAGCTGGGGTGTGGGGGCCTCAAGCCTCAGACACAACCCCCCGACACCCACAACCAGTCCAGTGATGACTATTGAGCTGCCACAAGAAGCACACCAGGCTCCCAAGCTGGGGTGGTGTGGGGTGAGGGCTTCAGCCACACCCCCCTGACATCTGCATCCAGCAATGACCAAGCCACCACTGGCAGCCCCTCGTCTCCCCTGCAGGAATGAGGCGGTGCCACAGGCCTCAACCCCACCGCTCCTACTTCCTCCTTCTCCCACCCTATTTCCTTCCCCTTCTACTCTCCCTCTCCCCCACAACTGCTCCACAACAGCATCTTAGAATGTAAAATATATAATAATATAAATAAATGAATAAACTTAAAAACATAAATAAAAGGAGACAGTTAAAACATCAAAAAATAGTAGAAGGGCAGAAATAGTATAGAAGAAACAAAAAATAAATTATTGGGCATTTACTTGATTCGATGCATCTTTGCAGACCCTACCTCACAGTACCGCTATGAAGTATATTTATTTTTCAGAAGAGAAAAGAGGGTCTTAGGAGTTAATTAGCTTGCCCACAGTCATTTAGTGTTTTTAAAATAAGTTTATTGATATATATAAATTATGTATCATAAAATTCACTCATTTAAATTGTACATCTCAATGGTTTTTAGTATATCCATGGAGTTGTATACAATTAATCACCACAATCTAATTTTAGAACATTTCCATCATTCTCAAAAGAAACTCCATACCCATTAGCAATCATGCCTCATTCCTTCCCCACCAACACTGAAACCTGCACCGTTTCTCGCCCCCCCGTCCTACAAACTGTTAATCTACTTTCTGTCTCTATCAATTTGCCTATTTTGGATATTTTATATAAATGGAATCATACAACAAGTGACATTTTTAACTGAACTTTCACTTAGCACAGTGTTTTCAAAGTTCATCAATGTTGTGGCATGCATAAGTATGTTCTTATCACTAAACAATATTCCATTGTATGGACATGTTACATTTTCTTTATTTACTCATCAGTGAGTGAAATTTGGAAATCTGGGTCACTTGGACTTAGAGAACTTAAACCCAGGCCTACCTGAATGTGAGCTCTGTCCTCTTCTCTTTCCATTACCCAAGACTGCTTTCACATATAATTTATTATGTGGAAGGATTGTCTACTGAGATTTTAACTTTACATTTGTCTTGCTTCTATGGGAAATTGAATGAATAATAAGGAATTTTCTCCCTTCTGTCCCTCACATTACCCAATATACCATCTTTAGAATATAATCTTGACAATTTGTTCCTGGGCCAAGGGGAATCCAAGGGAAATTAAAGCTTCTTTGTGTTTCAAAGACAATAAAACAAACAACATAGGTAGGCTATTTGCGGAGAAGATGAGGTGAAGAGAGAGGGACTGCGAGAATGGAGAGTTTGGGTTTGGTAGGTTTCTATGAGATATGAAGACATGTTCCCTAAATGGAAGAAATGGTTGTGTGTGTTTGTTGGGAGGATACTGGGGAGCAGTGGGTAGCAGTCCCATGTGACTGTGGAAAGCTTTCAAGGGCATCTCTTTGACCTGTCTGGAGTTGCAGTGAGGGATCAGCAAGTAACGATGTTATTGAATAGTAAATGGGGTTGTAGTAAAGTTGGTGACTGCCAAGGATCAGGCCTATTCCACAGTCTCCTGGAACTACATAAATTCCCAGTGTCCATGCATAATCTTGAAGGTGACAGCCTCAGTAATGACCAGAACTGGATTGATCTCGTAAAACCCTGGTGGGTGCAGCCATACTGATTTAGAAAAAAACTATGTGATTTAGATGCTAAAAGAGATTACTTGATATTTGTTTTAAGTTTATAAGGGATACAGAGTCAGATAATTGCCTTTTACTTTACATAAACTGTTATGTTTTTAAATAGCACAAGTACTACTATTAGCATATAATTTCCCTTATTTTAAATAAGTGACAACTAATAGGGAATTTTCTCTGAGTCAAAAGGAAAGTGATTACCAATATAAGCTCCATTTAATATTCCACAATGTCCAGATGTAAAAATTGACAGCCATAGTCATTACGTTTTCTTCAATGCCATTGGAAAGCCTCTTTTAAAACAGGAAATGGTTATGAATTGTTCACTAGTAGGCAGTTAGCAAGTTTTATTAAAGTGATCACAACTTTTAATAAATTTTTTCCTCTTTAAAAGTTTATTTTGGCCTCCTCAATATTTTTCACACCTCCTCTTATAGCTACATATGTAGGTATATAAACAACATTTGTAAAAACAATAATAGTTAATCACTTATTGCTTGCTTGCTAGGTCTGATACTTGCTGGGTGCTTTATATAAATTGAATCTTCTGATTTTCACAATGAAAGTTTTTGGTGGATATTATTTTCATACTTTTATTGATAAAAAACAGAGGCTCAGAAGATCAAGAAAGGTGCCTAGGGATAGATAGTTGTACAAGGATAATTCAAAAAGCTCGTGGAAAAATAGAATCGAAAGGTAATAGAAATATTTCCATCAACTTTGCAAAGTACCCGTGTGTGTGTGTGTGTGTGTGAGATAAACACACAAGGGGTCTTCAAAAAGTTCAAAAGCACAGCTTTTACTTGGATTAACCTATTAACTTGGATTTTCCTTATTTATCTATTTTTTTAATTGACATGTATTAATTGTACATATTTATTGGGTACAGAGTTATATTTCAATACATGTATTCTGTGTGTAATGATCAAATTGTGATAATTAGCACATCCATCAATGCAAAAATTTATCATTTCTTTGTGATGAGAACATTTGAGATCCTCTCTTCTAGCCATTTGAAAACACACAATAAATTGTCAATTATAGATGCCTAGCACTACTGCAACCTATTTTTTTTAAAAACCTTTTTCCTCCATTGATTTGTTATTTGTTCTCTCTCTCTGTTTAAGTAATTTGGTTGTTTCTGAATCATTTGAGATTAAGTTGCATATATCATGGTCTTTAGAATCTCTAGAATATACTCTTACATAAATACAGTAGTAACCAATTTCAGTATTTTCACATTAATACAAGACTGTTTTCTTTTTAAAAATGTATCGGTATATAATATAGTTGATTTTTGTGTCCTTTTATCAATTCCTCTTTTTCTTCCTTCCCTCTCTCCCCTCTCCCCATCAACGTCATATCTGTTCAGGTCTTAACAAAATCAAGGAATTGTTGTGATTTTTCTGTCTTCCTTCACCACCACCCCCGTTCATTTGCTTATTTACTTATTTATTTTTATTAGCTCCCACAAATAAGTAAGAACATGTGGTATTTCTCTTTCTGTGCCTGGCTTATTTCACTTAATATAATTTTCTCTAAGTCCATCCATGTTGCTGCAAATGGTAGTATTTCATTTCTTTTTTGATAGCAGAGTAGTATTCCATTGTGTAAATAAACCACATTTTCCTTATCCATCCAGTAATGGGCATTTAGGCTGGTTCCAACTCTTGACTAATGTAAATAGCACTGCAATAAACATGGGAGTACAGATATCCCTTTGACATGATGATTTCCATTCCTCTGGGTATATAACCAGCAGTGGATAGCTGGGTCCATGGTAGATCTATCTGTAACTGTTTGAGGAACTTCCATACCATTTTCCATAAAGGCCGCACTAATTTGCAGTCTTACCAACAGTGTAGGAGGGTTCCTTTTTCTCTGCATCTTCACCAGCATTTATCATTCTCAATGTTTTGGGTATTAGCCTTCCTAACTGGAGAGAGATGGTATCTCTCAGTGCTTCAATCTCAAAGTGCTTCAGATTTGCATTTCCCGAATGCTGAGTGATGTTGAGCATTGTTTCATGTGTCTGTTGGCCGTTTGTATATCTTCCTTTGAGAAATGCCTATTCAGTTCCTTTGCCTATTTTTTAATTGGGTTACTTGTTTTTTTGCTGTTAAGTTGTTTGAGTTCCTTGTATATTCTGGATATTAATCCTTTGTCAGATGCACAGTTTGCAAACATTTTCTCCCACTCTGTTTGTTATCTTTTTGCTCTGTTAATTGTTTCTTTTGCTGTGCAGAAGCTTTTTAGTTTGATAGAATTTCATTTGTTTATTTTTCCTCTGGTTGTCTGTGCTTTTGGGGTTGTATTCATGAGGTCTCTACACAATCCTACTTCCTGAAGTGTTTCCCTTATGTTTTCTTTAAGGAATCTTATTGTTTTAGGATGTATATTTAATTCTTTAATCCATTTTGAGTTGATTTTGGTATGCGGTGAGAGATATGGGTCTAGTTTCATTCTCCTACATATGAAAGTCCAATTTTCCTAGCACTATTTGCTGAAGAGGCAGTCTCTTCCCCAGTGTGTAGACTTGGTACCATTGTCAAAGATCAGATGGCTGTAGGTATATGGTTTGATTTCTGGATTCTCTATTCTGTTCCATTGATCCATTGATCCATTTGTCTGTTTTTATGCCAGTATAATGCTATTTTGGGTAGTGTTATGCCTCCAACTTTTTTTTTTTTTTTTCCTCTCAGGATTGCTTTAGCTATTCATGGTCTTTTGTTATGCCATATGAATGTTAGGAGTGTTTCTTCCAATTCTGAGAAAAATGTCATTCGAATTTTGTCATTGAATCTGTAGATCACTTTGGGTGGTCTGGACATTTTCACAATGTTAATTCTTCTAATCCAAGAGCATGGGATACTTTCCTTTTTCTTGTGTCCTCTTTAATTTCTCTCAATAGTGGTTTGTGGTTCTTGTTGTAGAGATTTTTTCATATCCTTGGTTAACTTTATTCCTAGGTATTTTATTTTTTTGGTGTCTATTGTAAAATAGGCTAGCTTTCTCGATTTCTATTTCTCCTAGTTCATTGTTGGAGTACAGAAATGTTACTGATTTTTGTGTGTTGATTTTGTGTCCTGCAACTTTGCTGAAATCATTTATCAACTCTTAAGAGTTTTTTTGTGGAGTCGTTAGGCTGTTCTCTATATAGGATCGTATCATTTGCAAACAGGGAGAGTTTGACTTCATCTTTTCCAATCTGGATGCCCTTTATTTCCTTCTCTTCCCTGATTGCTCTGGCTAGAACTTCCAACACTATGTGGAATAGGAGTGGGGAGAGTGGGCATCCTTGTTTTGTTGCTGTTCTTAAGGGAAAAGCTTTCAACTTTTCCCCATTCAGGATGATACTGGCAGTGGGTTTGTCACATATGGCTTTAATTGTGTTGAGATACTTTCATTCTATACCCAATTTATAGAGTCTTTATCATGAATGAATGTAGAATTTTGTCAAATGTTTTTTCATTGTCCATAGGGATGATCATATGGTTTTTGTTTTTGACTTTATTGATGTGGTATATCACATTTATTGATTTGTGTATGCTGAACCAATCTTGCCTCCCTGGGATGAATCCCACTTGATCATGGTGTATAATTTTATGTATATGTTGCTGTGTTCTATTAGCTAGTATTTTACTGAGGATTTTTGCATCTATATTCATCAAAGATATCGGCCTGTAGTTTTCTTTTTATGTTGTATCCTTGGTTTTGGTATCAGGGTGATGTTTGCCTCATAGAATGAGTTTGGGAGAATGCACTCTGTTTCAATTTTTTGGAATGGTATGTAGAGAAGTGGATTTAATTCTTCTTTAAATGTTTGGTAGAGTTCTGCACTGAAGGCATCCGGTCCGGGGCTTTTCGTTGTTGGGAGACTGCTGATAACAGCTGCAATATCTTTTACTCTTATTGTTCAACTCAGATTTTGTATGTCTTCTTGGCTCAGTCTTGGTAGTTCATGTGTGTCCAGAAATATATCCATTTCCAGCAGATTTGCATATTTGTTGGTGTAGAATCTTTTATAGTAGTCTGTAATGATTCCTTGTATTTCTGAGGTATTGGTTGTAATATCACCTTTTTCAGTTCTAAATTTTGTTATTTGTGTCTTCCCTCTTGTTTTTTTAGCTAGCCTTGCCAATGGTTTGTAAATGTTATTTTCCTTTTCAAAAAACAAACTTTTTGTTAAATGAAGCTTTTTGTATCATTTTTTGGGTTTCTATTTCATTTAGTTCTGCTGTGATCTTCATTATTTCTTATCATCTAATAGCTTTGGGTTTGGATTATTTTTGTTATTGTAGTTCTTTAAGTGAAGTATTAGGTTTTACTTGCAATCTTTCCAGTCTTCTGAAGTAAACATTTAATGTGATAAATATCCCTCATAATACTGCTTTTGCTGTATCCCACAGGTTTTGGTATGTGTAATTATTTTCATTAGTTTCAATAAATATTTTGATTTCCTGTATAATTTCTTCTTAGACCCATATTTCATTAAGTAGAATGTTGTTTAATTTCCATGTGTTCATATAGTTTCCAGAGTTTTGTTATTGATTTCTAGTTTTAATCCATTGTGGTCTGAATAAATACGTGTAATAATTCCAATTTTTTTGAATTTGTTGAGACTTGATTTGTGACCTAATAAGTGGTCTATCCTAGGGAATGTTTCATGTGCTGATGAGAAGAATGAATATTCTGAGGTTGTTGGATGGAATGTTCTGTAGATAACTGCCGATTCCAATTGGTCTAAAGTGTTGTTTAGATCCTTTGTTTCTCTGTTGATTTTTTGCCTAGATGATCTATCCAAAGTTGAGAGTAGGGTGTTTGGGTTCCCTGCTATTATGGTAGTAGTGTCTATCTCTTTCTTTAGGTCTAGTAGAGTTTGCTTTATAAATCTGGCTGCTCTGATATTGGGTGCATATATATTTATGATTATTATGTCTTCTTGTTGGATAGATCCTTTTATCATTATATAGTGGCCTTCTTTATCTCTTTTTTGGTTTTTGATTTAAAGTCTATTTTATCTGATAAAAGAATAGCTACTCCAGCTCATTTTTTGTTTCCGTTTGCATGGTGTATCTTTTTCCATCCTTTGTCTATGTGTGTCTTTAAAGGTGAGGCGAGTCTCTTGAAGGCAGCTTATTGTTGGGACCATCTTTTTAACCAATCATTCAGTCTTCTTTTGAGTGAAGAATTTAATCTTTTTACATTAAGAGTTATTATTGAAAGGTGTTGATTTACTCCTGGCACTTTATTGATTTTTGTTTGGATATTTAAATATATTTATTCCTTTCTTTCTGATTTGCTGTTTGTCTTCTGTGTTTGTTGGTTTCTTGGGATGGTAGATATCCTTTTTTTTAATCTTTATTGTTAGCTTTTTTATTTTACTGGAGGGTTTTCTTCTTTCTAGAGTATTCATTTTAGTGATGGTTGTTTTTCAGGTACCAGAACCAATATTCCATTGAGAATTTCTTGTAAGGCTGGTCGTGTGGTAGTGACCTCACACAGTTTTTGTTTGTCTGAGAAATATACTATTTGTCCTTCATTTCAAATGGATGGCCTTGCTGGGTAAAGTATTCTTGGCTGGAAATTTTTGTCTTTTAGTATTTTGAATATACCATCTCATTCTCTTCTGGCTTTAGGGTTTCCAATGAAAAATCTGATGTTAGTCTGATAGGGGCTCCCTTATAGGTGACTTGATGCTTCTCTTATTCAGCTTTGAAGATTCTCTCTTTGTCTTTTAGTTTTGCCAGTTTGACTATAACATGTTTTGGAGAGTACATTTTTGGGTTGAATAGCTGACAAACATCCAGGAAATTTTCACCAGAAATTGCTCATGCCCATTCCTCTCATGAAACAAAGTTAATTTTGTGAGAATTTTAGTGGTAATTCATTAGGCATCTACCTTACTTGTTCTGACTTTCTTTTTGTTTCCTAATCTTAGAAAATCTTTAGGGTGCCCATGTCTCTTCAGTTAATAATGTAAAAAAGACTGCATTGACTTGATTAAGTTACCAGGACCCTAAGTTCTTTAGGGATGGACTAAATGGCTGGTAGTAAAAGTGTCCTTGCTTATAAAAGTGTCCTGAAATGGATGGAGCTTATGATAAGAAATAAAGTTTATATATTTTTTTATTTTTATCTTACAATTTTATTTTTCCATGAACTTTTTGAAGTACCCTTGTATATCAAAAGCTAGCTTTTGATCTCAGTCTTTAACCTTGTTTTACTATGAGAATCATTAATTAATTAAAATTGTACTATTGAAGACCCACTATGTACCAGACACTGGGTTACAGTATCAGGGATGGAGCAACTCTGAGTTTAGGCCTTCCATGTTGTCACTTAACTTTCAGCTGTCATTTAACATTTTCCACTTGGCTACTTGTTTTTTCCTTCTTATCTCACTTGCTGTTTATATATATGTATATATATATCTCCCATCACCACCACCTTTTAAATGCTGTTTTTGCAGTCCATTTCCTGCTTAAAATGTTCTAATAAAAGAAGTTATATATGACATAAAGCAAGGAAGGAAAACATCAAAGAGGCAGTGAAAATTTATCATTGCATTCACCAGGCTTCCTGGGAACAGCTGAGTGTGAACATTGAATACAAGTTTAAGGCTTAAGGAGGTTTAAGGAGAAAAATGGGTTTAAGGAGAAAAATAATTCACAATTTTAAGCACTATATGGACACAGACATTTTATGCCACAATTAACCAGAATTTATCAATAAGATCTTTAAGGCAAAGTCTTAACATATTAAAATGTACTTTTAGAAATGTACTTAAAGCAGCTTGATGATAGATTTAACACTTTGAAAGGTGCCAGAAATCACTCAGGGAATAAACCCCAAGCTCAGTCTACTCTAAATCACATGGATTTATCCTCTTTCTTTCAAATATGGGAAGGGAAGAAACATTAATTAAATTTTGGCCAAACATGTAAACTTCTAGGAGAAATCAACCAAATATGTGAAAACGGGACACCAGTTCTCAGAAGGCTAAACTTTATTTCTAAAATTTATACATTATATACAAAAATAAAAAAAAAAATAGAAGCAAGTCAAAAGAAAAAACCGCAAGTGCCAAAATAAAACAAAATGGAATATTGCATAAAGTATTTCTTCTTTCTACCCTAGATGTTTCTGTTGGGTAAATTGGCTTGTAGGAATGCAAATTCTGTTTTGATTCTTTTACCACTTACATTGCCTGCCCCAGGGATTCATACCTTGCCCGACTTAGCACCAAAATTCTGAAAATAGAATGAGTAAGTTGGTGAATAAAACCCCTACCGGAAGAGACTGGAAGTATTAAAGTCCAGACTGAGACCAAATGCTATGAGTGGGTCTGCAGATAAAGGACAATGACTATTGCATGTGTTTGTTTTGTGGTGGAGTAATTAAATCTTATCTCGTGTGTCATTGTATACCAGGAATGTAGGAATGAATCAGTACTGCTTCAAAGAAAATGCTTAAAATCCTCATTTTTGAATTGCTTTGTTTTCAGCAATTCCCATATTCTTTCATTTTTTGTGTTCCTTTTTCATTAAAAAAGACATTTTATATAATAACGCAATTGTAAAAACACCTCATTTTCATACAACATTGGCTTAATCCCTTATCTGAATGTGCCACTTCATTATTTTATTTTTTACACATATTTTCCTTCATGGTTGCTTCCTTAAGTGAAAAATGAATGTACTGAAATGATCCAAGTCAATCTAAGAGGTTTTTAATACATGAGTTTCCCTGCCTGCGTAGAGTATCAGAATCATTTTTTTCCCTCTGCAAGTTAATACAGTGTAAAGTGTTTTGGGAATAATCAACCAAGGCTGAGGTCTATTATGTAAGTTTTTTATTTTATTTACTAATATATTAATATACTTCAGATTTTACTTCTTTTCCACTATTGACCTGTTCAAAACTATTTACACTTTTACTAGCAGAGTTTTAGAGTTCTGGTGGTTCTACATTCTCAACATCACTAGGTATTGTTAGTCTTTATTATAATTATTATTATTTTACCCATTCTGATGTGTGCAGAGTGATACCATATTTTGGTGTGGATTTATTTGAAGACTAATAAAGTTAAGTACTTTTTAATATGTTTATTGGCCATTTGGATATTTTCTTGAAAAGTGTCTATTCCAATCTTTTGCCCATTTTTTAGTTTTCTTGCATTTTTCTTGTGATTTGCAGTTCTTTGTATATTCAGGCTATAAGTTCTTTGTCAATTATGTATGCTACAATTTTCTCTACCTTTGCATCATGCTTGGTCACATACTTGATAAGATATTTGGTTGAAAATGGATTTTTAATTTTCATGTAGTGCAACTAATCAACTTTTCGTTTATGGTTGGTGCCCTTTTATCCTTTTAAGTGATATTTGCTGTCCTGTGGTCGTAGCTGTGCTCTCCAATGTTACCTTCCTGAAGTTCATTGTTAGCCGTACATCTTAAGATCTAAAATTCACTTGGAATGGATTTTTCTGTATGATGGGAGGAGAGCTCTAGTTTTATTGTTTTTATATGGATAACTATTTCTTCCAGCATCATTTATCATAAGACAGTCTTTACTCACTGCTTTACAGTACCACCTTTGTCACAAATCAGATTTCCTCAAATGTGTGGGTTTGCCTCAGAGCTTGTATTTTGCTCTGTTGTCTATTTTTGCACCAGTAAAAACTGTTTTAATGACTTTAGCTTAATAATAAGTCCTGATGTCCGATAAAATAAGAGTAGTCCTCCAACTTGTTTCTTCTTCAAGGTCGTTGATTATTTTTGGCCATTTAAATTATATGCATTTGAGAATCAGATGGACAGGAAAAAAATCTGCTGAAATGTTGATTTAGATTGTACTGAATCTACAGATTAATTTGAGAACTCACATTTTTACAATCTCGAGTCTTCCAGTCCAAAAATTTAATAATACATTTTCAATTTATTTAAGTATTCTTTATTTTCTATCAATAAGGTTTTATAATTGTTTTGTGGAGAGATCTTTATTATATTAATTTCTAGGTGTTTGAAGCCTTTTGATTCTACTATAAATGATTACTTCTTAAATTTCATCTTCTAATTATTGCATCTGATAAACAAAATTTATTTTATGTTGGTTTTATGTCCACTGTCCTTGCTGAATTCACTTATTAATTCTAAACTTTCATTATATATTCTTTCAAACTATCTACATAAAGAATTATGCCAATCATGTTCTCTTTTAAAATTTTCTGGAAGCTTTCTGCATAAAATCCGTGTAATTTCTTTCCTAAATTGTTTGGGGAAGTCACAAGTGACATACATCTGGCCCTGAAATTGCCTTGGTATAAAAGATTTTAATAATCATTTAAATTTCTTTATTATATATAGAAATGTTCATATTTTTTCATTCTTATATCAGTTTTGGTAAGTAGGTTTTATTTTTATTTAGTTTTTTTTGAGAAATTTGTCTGTTGCCTACATTTTAACATTTATAGGTATAAGGTTGTTTATAATATTTCTTATTATGACTTTTATAATGTCTACATGCTCTGTACTGGCTTGTCCTTCTTCGTTCCTAATGCTGATCATTTATGCTTTTTCTTTATCAATTTTATTCATTTTTAAAGGGTCAGCATTTGGCTTTTTTGATCTGATCTGCTGTAACCTTTTAAATTTCAGTTATTTCTGCTCTCAGCTATCTTGTTTTCTTTATCCTACTTACTTTGGTTTTAACTGCTTTCTTTTTCCAGCTCTTTGAGATAAGGCTTGGATAATTATTTTTACCCTTTTTCTATTATAATACATGGACTTAAGACTATCAATTTTCCTTTAAGCACAATTTTGGTTGCATTTCACACATCATTTAAAAAATATTTTCTAATTTTAATTGTGATTCTTCTTTGACTCAAGGGTTATTTAGAAGTACATCACATAATTTCCAATCATAAAAAGATTTTCTACTTTTTTTTGTTATTGATTTCTAGCTTAATTCCTTTATGGTCAGAAAATGTCCTTAGTGTGATTTCAATCTTCTAATTTTTTCTGATGCTTGTTTTATTAACTAACGTATGGTTAATTTTGGTAAGTATTCTGTATACACTTGAAAATGATGTGTATTCTGCATTTATTTGGTGCAGTGTTCTATACATATCAAGTAAATGGTTTTGAGGTGGAAATTTTAATTTGACTTTAAAACAGACAATTTTTTCCTGAGGCAACAAATGAAACTCTTAGTTGTATTTTTAAATTTATGTATAATTAAAGCAAACCCTCAATCATGTAATCATGGTACTTGGGGAAGACCTTTACGGAAATGGTCTAAGTGCAGATAAATCATGTGAAAGAGTTGTATTGTATTGGATACTATAAGTTGGGATTTTTTTTAAATCACATCTATGTTTGTGTGAATTTTGGTTCTTAGAGAACAAACTTTGAGGAAAAAAATTATAGGCAAGGTATTTTGCAGAGTTCTGCTGTTTTTCTTTAATCAATGGACTGTAGGACATGGTGACCTGCGTGAAATATGAAGGCTAAGCCTTTCCTGGACCTTGGCTTGTTATTTAAGGTGCAGTAATCCAGACTTTGGGAAATATGGTGATGTTGGACTACAGTCCTCTAATGTCTTGATGGGGAGTGGAAGGCAAAGGACAAGACCATGATCAAGACCAAAATTGGAAAATGTTCCCTTGAGGGGACACACTATTGTCATTTTGTCAGTCTTGTGGCAGAAAATGAACACTGGGAAAGTGAATCTAAGATAAGCAAAACAAACTCTTCTCTCTTTAAAGCTTTGGGTAAGTTAGGCCTGGTAAGGCAGGAATTTGTGGGGTGTTTCTGGCTGCTCTTTTTTTAACAGAGCCTATAGTTTTCTGTTAGGAATCACCTCTTCCACACAATCTGGAGTATTAGTTAATAAAGTAAACCATTCCTCTTTACAGAAGGAAGGGTACTTGCCCAATCAGGGGCTCCTTCCCTGGATGCAAAAGCTGGAAATGGTGAGTGTTCCTTAATTTTCAGGAGTGGCGTTATCCTCAGACCGCTCCTGCTGCAGACCTGTTCCTGCCTTTTCTGATTCCTGGCATCACTTGGTTCCAGCCTGTTTCCAAGCTCAGTTCAAGCCTTGACATCAATTCTCTAAACTCCTAATTATTTCCCCTCCACATAGATATCTTTATTACTATAATCAATCTCATCTTTCTTCTAAGCTCCCATTCCTGCTGAGTACAGAAAAAAAAATTAACTCAAACTGTTGTGGATTCTTCTTGTTTGGAGATAGCTCTGCATCTTAAGGGTAAATATGCAAATCAATTTTAAGCTGAACTCTCTTTCAGGGATATTTCTTGCTTCTCAGAAAGTTCATTCCCTACCTTCTTTTTCTAAATCAGCAAATGGATGCAGCGATCAGTTTGCATCCTCAAATCAGGGCAGATGTAAAAACCTTAGGTCCCTGTGCCTCTTGTTCTTTACTCATCTCTAATGTTACCACATTGGTATACTGTGATGCTGGTATCTATTCACTCTCATCTGGATTTTTTTTCTGCAGAAGTTTAGTCCTCACCTAGCCTCAGTTTGCAAACTTGCAAAAATCTCCCTTCTTGTTTAACCGCAGGTCTCTTCTAGTCTGTGATGCACTCAGAACTTCCAGGACCTCGCTCCACCTCTGCTAAGGTCCATGGGAATTTCTGCATTCTCTATATCATGTGCAGTCTTGGACCTTAGCCCAGACTACTCTTCCCGAAAACTTCTTTGGTTATTCTTAAGATTGTCTGGGTGTTACTATGTTGTTCCTATATTACATTAAAAGCAAGAATTCACTTAGAGACTTAAAATTTTTCTGAACTGTACTCTAAAGTGAAGAGAAGTAACTCCTTCCCCCCCCCCCCGACTTTGGGAGGCACACAACTGGGGGTTTACCACCTCCCTCCCTCCTACCAGGATTTATTTTTAAAATCCCAGTAGTGGGGCCCAGTTCCTTACAGTTGACTTCTTGGTGATCATTATTTCCAGAGCTTATGAGCTTCCTATCAAGGGGAAACTTCTCTTATATAATGCACATTAGAATAATTTATCCTGAGGGTTTCACATAATAAAATTTCATTTTTCATTCATGTAAAGACCAATGGGAGTTAGTAGGAGACAGTAGGGAGGATCTCTGTGTGTCTCCAAGAGTAACTTGGGGAACTAAGGTACTTCCATCACGTGCCTTCCCTATCTTGGCATCTTTCACATCTAGCAATATGGAGCATAGAGTGTGTGAAAGACCTCACAGGACATTTAATGGGTGTCTAATGGTGAGGACTGGAATTGGCATCCTCACTGGCCACATCTCAGATATAAGGTCCCACCCAGATGCAACTGTGCAAGAACTGGAAAAGATAGTTTTCTTGCATGAGCAGGGGGAAGATGGAATGGCTTGATAATATGTTGCTGCTGCTGCATAATGCTATGGTAATTGTTTTCCCTTTTTCTGAACAAGTAATGACATATAGCTATGAGGAAAGAAACCATCTAATCAAGAAGGAAAAAATTCATCAGGAGATATTTTAAAATATTACCCCTATTACCTTTCCAAAGGCCCATGTTGCTATTGTTGATCCTTCTATATTTCAGGTTTGAATTTTGAATAGTAAAGCCTGGTTTATTTTTGTTCTCAGTCTCTTAGTTTATAGAATGGGACCCAATTGACTCTCTAGGTCTGTAATTGAGAGCAGTAAAGTAATTGCTAAGCTTTCAGAAAAGTAGTTCAGAGAAATTACTTTCTCAGTATATTTGGGTTTCCAAACACAAAACCTTTCTAGGCAAAATTTAAATAAATGTTAAAGCTGATTATAATAAATATAATTCACAAATGCTTTCAAAGCAAGGTGTATAATAGCTGGAAAAGTACATATGATTCTATATATATGTTATGAATTATAGTTGTAAATGGATTTTTCCCTTGCCTGAATTCTGCTGTAGGTTTGAAATACCAACATGCAATAACTACAAAATAATCATAAACATGTAATAACTTGAAATATCAACATGTAATAACAACTAAATTCAAAAGCAATTCATTTTTTGGAAAAAATTTCAAAACAACATAAACATGTCTAGGATTATCTTGGAATGCAGAAACATCTGTTGAAATCATAATTATATAATTATAAAACTACCTGATTTGTTTGTCTTGAAACATTTTTAATTTATAGTTGGTGTTTCTTCTTTCCTCCTCCAAAAAGTGGAGATTAACCTGTACCACTAAATTATTGACCTTTCATTTTTTTATTATTAGTATTTTCTCAGAGAATTAATGTATATTTTAAAAAATGTTTTTGCATCATTATCACAAAAGGTGTGCACACATCACAAAAATTTCAAACAGGAGATGGATAATGGGAAAATTGATGTTGATGTCTTCTGGCTCAGAATGTAAGTTATTATTTGATAATTCAGTCCAAAGTAGTGGAAACTGGTGCCCTCCTGCACTGGTAATTTAATTTTTATGCCTGGTTTCATGTCACATCACATAAAATATTTCCTGTAAATATTTCTCAGTTCAAAGTGGTACATTAAAAAATTCACTGGCTGGGAATCATAATGTAACTTATAAGTTTTAATGGCTTAAGAGCAATAGTATTCTTAGCTCTTTTCTTCTTTGGAAATGGCTAATTTCATTTGTCTCACATATTGTCTCTGGAGTCTTTCAATGATCATTTCTTAGAATCCTTTTATTGCTTCATGAAAGGCTGAAACACATTAGCAATTATCATTGGTGACAGAGACATCATAGTTCTGGAAAGCAACATATGGTCCCTTTATGTCAGAAATTGAAAAAAAGTTCAAGTAAAGGAATTAGTTTTTCCTGTACAATAAACTTTTTATTTTATGCAAGGGAATAATTTCTGTACTTCTGTTATTTTATGACTAGGAAAAATATACACATTTCAAAAATCAGAGCAGCTAACAATTTACAGAATTTCATGACTCATATTATTTTACATTAGTTTTAATGGCTCTTACAATAAAGACAATTTTAAAATGGTCTTGAAATTAGAAAAGCAATACAAATAATCCTAAATGAAAAGTTTGAGGTAATTGTAAAGCAAAACAATACTCTCCCACTTTATGTATATGCAGGTTCTGTAGTCATAAATTCTGTCCATTCTTTTTATTCTTGATGATGGATGCGATCCAAATGCAGCATTGCTTAGAAAATATGGCTAGTTCTCTGCTGTGAAGAGGGGATCTTAGGATTTTTTTAAAAATTAAGTTTAGTGGCACACTGATAATAATAACATGACAACAGATTTTATCTTTTAATAATAACATAGTTTAAAAATTGCTGCTTTCTCCAATTATTTAACTTATTTATAGTATTACCCACTATCTACTGTATCTATTTTCATCTTAAGAGTAATCTATTGACTATGTAGTCAGCAACTGAGTGTTCTTATCTCATCTAGAATACCATATTATTTTTAAAGAGAAATGTCACAGACAGAGCATATAACTGTCAATTAAATGACTTGAGTATTATTACCAGTTCTGTTTTAACTACCTGTGCAACTAAGGGCAAAGCTTTAACCTTTAGAGAACTTAGTTTCCTCATTTGTAAAATAAGCATTAAACTAAAGCATTTCTCTGGTCCTCCCAATTTTAAAATTCTATGAGTCTATGACACTATAATTCTAGTATGGCAGTCCAGCGTCAAAGTTTTCATGCAAGCCAGCAAGAAAATGACTGAAATGGACGTTGTCAAAAGTCTTCCTGGCATCCATTCCACCTTTTCTCTAATCTAAAATATTCTGATTTTGTTCTGGTAACTTCCTCTCCGCCTTTCCAGTATACACACGTGCGCACACACATATGCAGCACAACACACCCAACAAGTCCAGAGGTGACCAATATTTAGTTAAGACAAGTCAGAACAATCATACCTCTAGGTCAGTGATTGATTCTGGAATAGACATGTGCTGCGATTTAGGGCAATGAGGGATTTCTGGTATACTTTTTCCTCCATCATCTGGGATACTTTTTCCTTCATCATCTGGGATACTTTTTCCTTCATCATCTGGAAGAACTTTTAAGGGAGAGATTCAATTTCTCCTTTAAATGTGTGAGAGGAAGGAAGGATGTAACCCTGGTTCTACGGGCAGCTGTGATGAAGTTAACACTGTGGAAAGCAGAGCAGAGGATCAGGATCCCTGATGACATTATTAAGCTGTCAAATTAGTCAATATTGGAAAAGCTTCATATTTTTAGAAACCCTGAATTCCATTATTGTTTGACCAGTTTGAGTTCGGTTTTCTGTTAATGACAGTTGAAATATCCTGATATAATGCCATTGTATCCCATTAGAAAATACACATGAAAACCCCTCAGGAATAGAATGTATTATAAAAAATTTAATGGCTAAATTGTTTAATTTAACTAATTCTTTGCAGTTAATCCACTTTTGTAAGTTTGTCTTGTACATATTTATTGAGAGCCTGTGACGGGCTATGCACTACTTTCGGAGGAAATAGAAAAAAGACAAAGAATCTTGATTTTTAATACAGATAAAGGACTTTATCATAGACTTTTATAAAGAACTTTATTATAGGCCTTGGTAAAAATTTTCATTTCTGGGAAAGAGACATTTCGAATTAGGATATGCTGTCATAGGGCAATCTTAGGACATTCCCAGCTAAAAAACAAGCCGTTTTACAATTCTTTGACACTATTCCAGAAGGGAAACTGGAAATAGAATGGGCAAACTATTTCAAATACATCATTGCTATTGGAAAATTCAGATGTTTGGGCAAATAGTGTCTGCTGCCTCTCAGTTCACCACGTCTGAAACTCCCACGATCAATGAATATCACATTCTTCTCATTACCACTTTCTCACTCTAATGCAGACCCTTCTAATCTCATGGTTTGATAATGCCAAATTTTTCCCATTCATTCAACAAATATTAAATTCCTACTATTTGCTGGACATGGTGCTGCTAGGATTTTGAAGTCCTTGCTCTACATACTTCATGCCTCCCAGTAATTCCCAGTAAAAATGGCAAAAGCCGCTTTCTGTCTTTCAAGGTTTTCACATCCTGCCTACTTTTTGACTTTATCTTCTGCTACTCTCTTTTAGAATTTTTTTCAGTAAGCAGAACCTTTTTTGGTCCCTAAATGCTTTTTGCAATAGACCACTCACTACTTTTCTTTTAGAATGTTATTATTATTGTTCTTTGTCAAATCTAGCTTAAGTTTCATCTGTTCTGAGGAAAATTATTATAAATCTAGACTTTTGCACCCAAAGTACTAAGCATGAGGGCAAAATTTATAGTTTTGGAAAAAAAGGACGCAGAACATTTGCCTACCACATTCCATCCTAAAATCATTGAGGGTAAAATAGAGTAAAACAAAAGAAACACAAATAATAGGACAACATGAAAAACAAGAACGTGTGATGTGTGTGTTAATAACTTCTCTTAACTCCAAAGGTAGAGTGAAATTTAATTCCTCAGATAGAATTGAGTACTAAATATATTAACAGTGGTCAATTCTTTCTGTGGTGAAATTAGGGTGTTTTTTATTTTCTTGAATACGAGTATACAATTATTTTTCTACATTTTTTGAATTTTCTACTATTAACAGGCATTATTTTGATAGTTAGAAGAAGACAAAAAATCATATAATTTAAAAAATATAAACTGTTATTTTAGTATGAGGAAAAAGGAACTTTTTTAGGTAAATGATTTAATGATATGATCAGAAAGATATTTAGACTCAGTAATCAATTCTTAAAATAGTGCTTTAATCAAATTCTTTACTTGTATTGGAAATATACAAAATATCCAACCATAGGACCTTTTTAATATTAATTTTCCCCAGCTTTATTGAAGTAAAATTGACAAATAATAATTGTATATATTTAAGGTATACAATGTGATGTTTTGGTGTATATGTATGTTATGAAATGATTACCACAGTCAAGCTAATTAGCATATCTATTACCTCACATAGTTACCGTGTGTGTGTGTGTGTGTGTGTGTGTGTGTGTGTGTGTGTGTGTGTGTGTGTGTGTTCGTATGTCTGGTGAGAATACTTAAGATCTACTCTCTGCAATTTTCAAGGATACATTGTTATTAACTATAGTCACTTTGCTGTACCTTACATCTCCAGAACTTACTCTTCTTACAACTGAAAGTTTGTGCCTTTTGACTAACATCTCCCCATTTCTCCCACCACCCTGACCCCTGGTAACTATCCTTATATTCTTTTGCTTTTTTAGATTCCACATATAAGTGAAGTGATGCAATATTTGTCTTTCTGTGTCTGGCTTATTTTATTTAGTGTAATGTCCTCCATGTTCATCCATGTTGTTGCAAATGGCAGGATTTCCTTATTTTTAAAGGCCAAATAATGTTTTATTGTCTGCATATATATATAAATATACGTGTGTGTGTGTGTGTGTGTGTGTGTGTGTATCACATTTTCTTTATCCATTCATCCATTTATGGACACTTAGGTTTTATTCTTATCTGGGCTATTGTGAATAATGCCACAATGAACATGGGAGTGCAGATATTTCCTCAAGGTAGTGATTTTATTTCCTCTGGCTATATATCCCAAAGTAGAATTGCTGAATTATAAGGTAGTTCTATTTTTATTTTTTTCTATAACCTTCATACTGTTTTCCGTATGGCTGTACCAATTTACATTTCCACCAATAATATATAAGGGTTCTGTTTTCTCCACAGTTTCACCAATAGTTATTATCTTCCGATGTTTTGATAATAGCCGTCCTAACAGGTGTGAGGAGGTATCTCTTTGTGGTTTGATTTGCATTTTCCTGATGATTAGTAATGTTGAGCATTTTTTTCATATACCTGTTGGCCATTTGTATGTCATCTTTGAAAAAATGTCTATTAAGGTCCTTTGCCTATTTTTTAATCGGGTAATTTGAGATTGTTTTACTATCGAGGTGTATAAGTTGTTTATATAGCTTGGATATTAACCTCTTATCATATATATGGTTTGCAAATATTTCTCCCATATATAGATGTTGATATATCCATATAATGGAGAACTATGCGATCCCAAAAGCTGATGATGTAAAAGCATGTTTATTGACATGGAAGAATGTTAATGACATCATTAAGTGAAAAAAAATGTGATGTTGTATTTCTAAGAAAAACACAGGATGGACATCCAATAAAATAACAGTGATTTTTTTTCTAGGTGATTGAATTTTGGGTCATTTTTGATTTCTGCTCTCTAGTTTCTATATTTTATATAATGACTATCTACTTCAGATATTATAAAATGTTTTAAAATGTGTACCAGTCAAGTTCTTAGAGGGTTAGAGGAATCCTTGAGCTGATGGAAATTAACTGCAATTATACACCGGGATGTAGGAAAGGCAGGAACTCCCAGTAACCTTCTCACTGAGACTCAGGTCCTCCACAACTATGATGTACAGCAGCAGGCTTCAGAAGGTCAGTCAACCTAAAGACATCAGCCCGAGCTTGAGGAACCAGCCTTCCCTTTGTTCCCTTGACATTTATATTACCAAAGAGAGTCTATGACTGGCCAAGTTTGCCACAACATGATATAGATCGCTGTCCAGCCATGCTCAGACCAAATCTCCTTAGAGGCACAAGCCAGCTCTCTGCTTGCTTTCAGCTAATGCATCCAACTGCTTAATTAAATTATTAATCAAATGTGAGGGCAAAAATAAATAACTCTCAGAAAGTAAGAATTGTTTAAGAGGATACATTGGGTTCTAAAACCTTATATAGGTGTAGTGGTCACTATGCACATAGCAGCCCCTTAAGACTTCATGGCCTTATCAGACCCTTCTGTACTCTATTCAGCACTACTTCGTTCGTAGAGCCAAGAACATTGATTGAACAACTTAACTGTGCCAGAGAATATGCTAGATGCAGTGAAGAGTGAGCACAAAGAGGTTACCAGTTCTCACCTAGAAAAACATTTCTCTTATAGTGAATATCTTCCTGTTTTAAAACTATCTATATCTATACAATCTATATCTATATCTAATCTGTCTATATCTACCTATACCTATACCTGTATGCACATCTATAACCATATCTGTAATTTCCCCTAAAATCTTTGAAGCCATTGTTCTATTTTGTCCAAGCATCCAGTACTATCATATCAGAAGTCTGATGTCAGTCCAATTCTCATTTCTTTGTTGGTATCAAGTTTTAACATTCTGGAAGCTTTCAGAATTCTTTCCCTATCCACTGAAATTAGTAAATATCTAAATGTCTAGAATGGCTTATTCGTGTAGGTATATTGCAGACATTTATTAAATTAAATATCCTGATGGTGCTCGTTCCACAGCCACCCCTGCTCTAATGCTTGCATTCCCTCCATCCGTCCATTTGCCTTCAGAAATACTGTTTCCTTTTTTTTTCCTGCTTATGTATTAACAGGCTCTTTCGATGTAAGTATTTGTGTCTTTCTTGAGCTTAAAAAGTTTTCTTCTATTAGTATTGCTTTAATTATTCTTTTCTTACCATCTTGAACTCTGTTTTGTCTATCTGGACCTTACTGTTTCTCTTATGTTTTCCATTTCAGTGTTTTGTTCTAGGAGATTTATTCAACCTTGTCTTCCATGTAACTAGTTCTGCTTTTGGCAATGTTCGTTCTGTGATTCATCCTGTTTAAAATTTTTATTTAGCAAAACCTTATGAGCTACTTTCCAAGAATATTTCCTTTTTTTGTGGACTGCTCTTTTTCTTTTAACATTACTTATACATATTTGTGGGGTACAGTGTGTTGTTTCAATACATGGATATACTGCACAATAATTCACTTATGATAGCTATCATAGTTTTGTACCTGTTAGTTCACCACTTCTCCCCCTCCACCACCCCAGCCTACTTCTGCCCTCCCCTTCTGGCCTCTGATAACCATTATTCTACTCTCTACTTCTATGAGAACCACCTTTCTTCTTTTTTTTTTTTTTTTTTTTTTAGATTCCACATATGGGTGAGATCATGCAGTGTTTATCTTTTTGTGCCTGACTTACTTCACTTAACATGATGGTTTCCAGTTCCATCCATGTTGCTGCAAATGATATCATTTCTTTTTATAGTGGAATAATATTCCATTGCATATATATACCACAGTTTCTTTATACATTCATCTGTTGGTGTGTGTTTCTGTTGATCCCATCTCTTGGCTATTGTGAATAGTGTTATGATGGACATAGAGGTGCAGGTGTCTTTGTGGCATATTGGTTTCATTTGCTTTGTGTATACACCCAGTAGTGGGATAACTGTGTTATAAGGTAGATCTATTTTTAGTTCTCTGAGGAAACTCCATACTATTTTCCACAATAGCTGTATCAATTTACATTCCCACCAACGATGTAAGAGGGTTCCCTTTTCTCTTCATCCTCACCAGCATCTATTATTTTCTGTCTTGTTGATAATAGCCATTCTAATTGGGGTGAGATGATATCTCATTGTAGTTTTAATTTGTAATTCCCTGATGATTAGTGATTTTGAGCATTTTTTTTCATGTGCTTGTTGACCCTTTGTATGTCTTCATTTGAGAACTGACTGTTCAGGTCCTTTGCCCATTTTTTAATTGGGTTATTTTGTTTGTTTGTTCTGTTGAGTTGTTTGAGTTCCTTATATATTCTGGATATTAGCTCTTGTCTGATGTGTAGTTTTCAAACACTTTCTTCCGTTCTATAGGTTGTATCTTCACTTTGTTGATAGTGTCCCTTGCTGTGCAGAAACTTTTCAGTTTGATGTAATACTGTCATGCATTTTTGATTTAGTTGTCTGCACTTTTGTAGTCTTGCTCTAAAAAGCACTGCTGATTCCCATTTCATGTAGCATTTCCTCTCTGTTTTCTTCTAGAAGTTTCATAGTTTCAGATCTTATTATTATTATTTTTTTTTATTTTTTTTTTCTATTTTTTTTTTTTAAATTTTATTTTGTCGATATACATTGTAGCTGATTAATGCTCCCCATCACCAAAACCTCCCTCCCTTCTCCCTCCCCCTCTCCCCCCCAACCATGTCCTTTCTGTTTGTTTGTTGTATCAACTTCAAATAATTGTGGTTATTATATCTTCTTCCCCCCCCCCCGGTATGTGTGTGTATGTGTGTATGTGTGTGTGAATTTATATATTAATTTTTAGCTCCCTCCAATAAGTGAGAACATGTGGTATTTCTCTTTCTGTGCCTGACTTGTTTCACTTAATATAATTCTCTCGAGGTCCATCCATGTTGTTGCAAATGGCAGTATTTCATTCGTTTTTATAGCTGAGTAGTATTCCATTGTGTAGATGTACCACATTTTCCGTATCCACTCATCTGATGATGGGCATTTGGGCTGGTTCCAACTCTTGGCTATTGTAAAGAGTGCTGCGATGAACATTGGGGAACAGGTATACCTTCGACTTGATGATTTCCATTCCTCTGGGTATATTCCCAACAGTGGGATGGCTGGGTCGTATGGTAGATCTATGTGCAATTGTTTAAGGAACCTCCATACCATTTTCCATAGAGGCTGCACCATTTTGCAGTCCCACCAACAATGTATGAGAGTTCCTTTTTCTCCGCAGCCTCGCCAGCATTTATCGTTCATAGTCTTTTGGATTTTAGCCATCCTAACTGGGGTTAGATGGTATCTCAATGTGGTTTTGATTTGCATTTCCCGGATGCTGAGTGATGTTGAGCATTTTTTCATATGTCTGTTGGCCATTTGTATATCTTCCTTAGAGAAATGCCTACTTAGCTCTTTTGCCCATTTTTTAATTGGGTTGCTTGTTTTCTTCTTGTAAAGTTGTTTGAGTTCCTTATATATGCTGGATATTAATCCTTTGTCAGATGTATATTTTGCAAATATTTTCTCCCACTCTGTTGGTTGTCTTTTAACTCTTTTAATTGTTTCTTTTGCTGTGCAGAAGCTTTTTAGTTTGATATAATCCCATTTGTTTATTTTTCCTTTGGTTGCCCGTGCTTTTGGGGTCGTATTCATGAAGTCTGTGCCCAGTCCTATTTCCTGAAGTGTTTCCCCTATGTTTTCTTTAAGAAGTTTTATTGTCTCAGGGTGTATATTTAAATCCTTAATCCATTTTGAGTTGATTTTAGTATACGGTGAGAGGTATGGATCTAGTTTCATTCTCCTGCATATCGATATCCAGTTATCCCAGCACCACTTGCTGAAGAGGCAGTCCCTTCCCCAGTGAATAGGCTTGGTGCCTTTGTCAAAGATCAGATGGCAGTAAGTGTGTGGGTTGATTTCTGGATTCTTTATTGTATTCCATTGGTCAGTGTGTCTGTTTTTATGCCAGTACCATACTGTTTTGGTTATTATAGCTTTGTAGTATAGCTTAAAGTCAGGTAGTGTTATGCCTCCAGCTTTATTTTTTTTGCTGAGCATTGCTTTGGCTATGCATGGTCTTTTATTGTTCCATATAAATGTCTGAATAGTTTTTTCCATTTCTGAGAAAAATGTCTTTGGAATTTTGATGGGGATTGCATTGAATTTGTATATCACTTTGGGTAGTATGGACATTTTCACTATGTTGATTCTTCCAATCCAAGAGCATGGAATATCTTTCCATCTTCTTGTATCCTCTCTAATTTCTCTCATCAGTGGTTTGTAGTTCTCATGATAGAGATTTTTCACCTCCTTGGTTAACTCAATTCCTAAGTATTTTATTTTTTTGGTGGCTATTGTAAATGGGCAGGCTTTCTTGATTTCTCCTTCTGCATGTTCACTATTGGAGAAAAGAAATGCTACTGATTTTTGTGTGTTGATTTTGTATCCTGCTACTGTGCTGAAATCATTTATCAATTCCAAGAGTTTTTTTGTAGAGGTTTTAGGCTGTTCGATATATAGGATCATGTCATCTGCAAACAGGGACAGTTTGACTTCATCTTTTCCAATCTGGATGCCCTTTATTTCCTTCTCTTCTCTGATTGCTCTGGCTAGTACTTCCAACACTATGTTGAATAGGAGTGGTGAGAGTGGGCATCCTTGTCTAGTGCCTGTTCTTAAAGGAAAAGCTTTCAGCTTTTCCCCATTCAGGATGATATTGGCAGTGGGTTTGGCATATATGGCTTTAATTATGTTGAGATACTTTCCCTCTATACCTAACTTATAGAGGGTCTTTGTCATGAATGAGTGCTGAACTTTATCAAATGCTTTTTCAGCATCTATAGAGATGATCATATGGTCCTTGTGTTTGAGTTTATTAATATGGTGTATCACATTTATTGATTTGCGTATGTTGAACCAACCTTGCATCCCTGGGATGAATCCCACTTGATCGTGATGAATAATTTTACATATGTGTTGCTGTATTCTGTTTGCTAGTATTTTAGTGAGGATTTTTGCATCTATATTCATCAAGGATATCGGCCTGTAGTTTTCTTTTTTGGTTATATCTTTACCTGGTTTTGGTATCAGGATGATGTTTGCTTCATAGAATGAGTTTGGGAGATTTGCGTCCGTTTCAATCTTTTGGAATAGTTTGTAAAGAATCGGTGTCAATTCCTCTTTGAATGTTTGGTAAAATTCTGCTGTGAATCCATCTGGTCCTGGGCTTTTCTTTGTTGGGAGCCTTCTGATAACAGCTTCAATCTCCTTTATTGTTATTGGTCTGTTCAAATTTTCTACGTCTTCACGGTTCAGTTTTGGGAGCTTGTGTGTGTCCAGAAATTTATCCATTTCCTCCAGATTTTCAAATTTGTTGGCGTATAGTTGTTTATAGTAGTCTCGAATGATTCCTTGTATTTCAGATGAATCAGTTGTAATATCGCCTTTTTCATTTCTAATTTTTGTTATTTGAGTCTTCTCTCTTCTTTTTTTTGTTAGCCATGCTAATGGTTTGTCAATTTTATTTATCTTTTCAAAAAACCAACTTTTTGATTCGTTGATCTTTTGAATTGTTTTTTGGTTTTCAATTTCATTCAGTTCTGCTCTGATCTTAATGATTTCTTTCCGTCTGCTAACTTTAGGATTGGATTGTTCTTGTTTTTCTAGTTCTTTAAGGTGAAGTGTTAGGTTGTTCACTTGCCATCTTTCCATTCTTCTGAAGTGAGCATTTAATGCAATAAATTTTCCCCTCAATACTGCTTTTGCAGTATCCCACAGGTTCTGGTATGATGTATCATTGTTTTCATTAGTTTCAATAAACTTTTTGATTTCCTGCTTGATTTCTTCTTGGACCCATATGTCATTAAGTAGAATGCTGTTTAATTTCCATGTGTTTGTATAGTTTCCAGAGTTTCATTTGTTATTAATTTCTAGTTTTAATCCATTGTGGTCTGCGAAGATACATGGGATAATTCCAATTTTTTTGAATTTATTGAGACTTGATTTGTGACCTAATATGTGATCTATCCTGGAGAATGATCCATGTGCTGATGAGAAGAATGAATATTCTGAGGTTGTTGGGTGGAATGTTCTGTAGATATCTGCCAATTCCAATTGGTCTAGAGTCTTGTTTAGATCTTGTGCTTCTCTACTGATTCTTTGCCTAGATGATCTGTCTAATATTGACAGTGGAGTGTTCAGGTCCCCTGCTATTATGGTATTAGTGTCTATTTCCTTCTTTAGGTCTAATAGAGTTTGTTTTATAAATCTGGCTGCTCCAAAATTGGGTGCGTACATATTTATGATTGTTATGTCTTCTTGATGGATCAGTCCTTTTATCATTAAGTAGTGTCCCTCATTGTCTCTTTTTATGGTTTTTAGTTTAAAGTCTATTTTGTCAGATATAAGAATAGCCACTCCAGCTCGTTTTTCTTTTCTGTTTGCATGGTAAATCTTTTTCCATCCTTTCACTCTTAGTCTGTGTGAATCTTTATGGGTGAGGTGGGTCTCTTGTAGGCAGCATATAGTTGGGTCCTGCTTTTTGATCCAGTCAGCCAGTCTGTGTCTTTTAATTGGGGAATTTAAGCCTTTAACATTAAGAGTTGTTATTGAAAGGTGTTGATTTATTCCTAGCATTTTATTGGTTGTTTGGTTGTCTTAGGTGTCTTTTGTTCCTTGCTTTCTGATTTACTGTTTGGTTTCTTTGTTTGTTGGTTCCTTAGGTTGTAGATAGTGTTTTTGTTAGCTTGTTTTCTCTTCACGAATGCCATTTTTATTGTACTAGTGGGTTCAGATTTTTCTTAGGTTTTTATGGCAGTGGTAGTTATTTTTCAGGAACCAAACCCAGTACTCCCTTGAGGATTTCTTGTAAGGGTGGTCTTGTGGTAGTGAACTCCCGCAGTTTTTGTTTGTCTGAGAAATATACTATTTGCCCCTCATTTCGGAAGGATAGCCTTGCAGCGTAGAGTATTCTTGGCTGGCAATCTCTGTCTTTTAGTATTTTGAAAATATCATCCCATTCCTTTCTAGCTTTTAGGGTTTGTGATGAAAAGTCTGATGTTAACCTGATTGGGGCTCCCTTATAGGTGATTTGACGCTTCTCTCTTGCAGCTTTTAAGATTCTCTCTTTGTCTCTGAGTTTTGCCAATTTGACTATGACATGTCTTGGAGAAGGCCTTTTTGGGTTGAATACGTTTGGAGATCGTTGAGCTTCCTGGATCTGAAGATCTGTGATTTTTCCTATACCTGGGAAGTTTTCTGCCACTATTTTGTTGAATATGTTTTCAATGGAATCTCCATTTTCCTCCCCTTCTGGAATACCCATGACTCGGATATTTGAGCACTTGAGGTTGTCTGATATCTCTCTCAGATTTTCTTCCATGTCCTTGATTCTTTTTTCTTTCTTTTTGTCTGCTTGTGTTATTTCAAACAGCCCATCTTCAAGTTCAGAGGTTCTCTCTTCAACTTCGACAAGCCTGCTGGTTAAACTCTCCGTTGTGTTTTTTATTTCGCTGAATAACTTCTTCAGTTCAGCAAGTTCTGCTACATTTTTTTTCAGGACATTGATTTCCTTGTATATTTCCTCTTTCAGATCCTGTATACTTTTCCTCATTTCATCATGATGTCTAGCTGAGTTTTCTTGTATCTCATTCAGTTTCCTTAGAATTATCACTCGAAATTCCTTGTCAGTTATTTCAAGGGCTTCTTGTTCTATAGGATCTAGAGTATGAGATTTATTAACTTTTGGTGGTGTACTTTCTTGATTTTTTGTATTTCTGGTGTCTTTTTTTTGGTGTTTATTCATTGTGGCAGGGGGTTTCACAGTCTACCGGTTTAAGACTAATGACTAACTAGGATGTTGCTGTGGTTGCCAATTTGGTATGGCTCCCGCCGTGACTGCTCAGTTGGCCTCTAGTGTCTTGTGTGTGTGGTTGCCTCGGGTCTTGGGCTTCTCCGGGGATCCACCTTTCTAGACAGCTTGTACTCTGCTGGGCTGGTGGATCACGTACCACAGGGTGTGTGATCTCTGTTGAGCTTTCACTTTCTGTACAGGACTTCTCCCCGTTCCGTGTGCTCTGGCCCAGGCTGTTAGATCGTGCAGTGGCGACCCCACCGGGTGTGTGGTTTCTGTCGAGTCTCTGCCTCCCTGGCCGCACGTCTCCCCCCTCTGTGCACACTGTGCTGGGCTGGGGCGTGTCTTCTGCACCCCTCGTCTATCAGCTGGGCCTTCAAGACCCTGCTCAGCACCGCCTCGCCCAGGAAGTCTACCAGGTTTCTGCTAGGCACAGACGACCGGTCTCTCTGGGTGCCTTTGTAGCACTGTGTAGATCTTTCTCGGGTCTTGTTCACCTTTGTATCCCCCCGGTATAAACCGAGTCTAGTGCCCGCCTGCAGCCTGCTCTCCGGCAGGTTCAAGCGGACCTGGGAACTCTCCTACCACACTATTCCCAACCAGAAATTCGTTAGGCTTTTTTCCAAACTGGTGGTCGCAGAGATGGTATCTGCCTCCCAGTAACAGGAAGTTTACCGGGGCCGGAGTCCAGGGTGTGGTGGAGTGACAGTCGGCCCGCCCGTACTTCCTAGCCCTCCCAAAACTGGTCGGGACGCCCCACACCCCCAGCCCTGCCAGAGAACCTTGGAGGGAGTGGGAGAGGAGGTCGGCCCGCAGGGTCCGGAAAGCCCCGCGCCAGGCCAAGCAAATGGGCTCAGTGATGGCCGAGCAGGGCGGAGCTGCCCGCACCTGGGAAAATGGAGGCAGCACCGTGGCAGTGAGTGGCCTGGTGGTGCAGGCGGGAGCCGCGTGGGCATCCACCCCCCGAACAGAGCTGTGCCAGGGATCACTCACAGTGCTGTGCCAGGTCAGGCGCTCGCTCTGTCTCTGGTTTGTTGCCTTCCGTGTTCTCGGCGCTGCCGCCTCGGGCTGTTCAGTCGCAGTGCCGCTCGGGCGCTCCCAGGAATCTTCTTTAATGCCGGCCTGAAACCTCGAATCCTGAATAGGGCAGCTGGCCGCCTTCAGCGCGGTCCCAGCCTCCGGGAACCTGGCTGCATCCACAGCAGCCCTGGCGCCGTGTTCCCTGTTTCAAGACTCACTTTTGCAGCTAAGAATCAGTTCTTTTCCTGCTCCACACTTCAAAGCTGTTGCCTGTAAATGAGGCAGCCTCTCCTGCCGGGGGCAAAGTGGCGTTGAGCCCCTACGACTGGCCAGCAGCAGCAGTCCTCCCTTAAGAGATGGCCAGAGGAAGGTCCACAAGTTTCCCGGCTGCCTGAGGCCCAGTGGCCACCTTTTCCACCTCAGCTACTCCGCGCCAGCCGCCGCAGCCGCCGCCATCTTGAAACTCCTCATAGTTTCAGATCTTAAATCGAAGTTGTTACTCCATTATGAGTTGATTTTTGTGTGTGGCAATATATAAGGGTCTACTTTCAATCTTCTGCATGTGGATATACAGTTTTCCCAGAACCTTTTATTGAAGAGGCTGGCCTTTCTCTACTGTATATTCTTGGCACATTTGTCAAAAATCTGTTGGCTGTAAGTATGTGGGCTTATCTCTGGGTTCTATTCTATTCCATTGGTCTATTTGTCTGTTTTTGTGTCAGTACCATGCTGTTTTGGTTATGATAGCTTTATAGTGTATTTGTTATTTTTCTTGTGGCTGGGTAGTATGGGGATCCAAACCCATGATCTTGTTGTTATAAGGTTATACTCTAACCAACTGAGCTAACCTGCCAGCCTATGATAGGGATTGCACTGAATGTGTAAATTGCTTTGGGTAATATGGACATTTTGATTATGTTAATTTTTGCAACCCATGAGCATGGGATATCTCTACATTTATTCATATCCTCTTCAATTTTTTTTTTTAACCAATGTTTTATAGTTTTTACTGTAGAGGTCTTTCACCTCATTGGTCAAATTTACTCCTAGGTATTTCATTTTTTTGGTAGTTATTGTGAATGGGATTACTTTCTCAGTTTCTTCTTCAGCTGTTTAGTTATTGGCATATAAGAAAGCTATTGATTCTTGCTTGTTGATATCATTTCTGGCCATAAGTTCATTTATTAGTTATAGTAATTTTTTGGTGGAGTCCGTAGGGTTTTCTATACATATGAGTATGTCATCTGCAAATAAGGATAGTTTGACTTCCTCCTTTCTGATTCAAAAGCCCTTTATTGCTTTCTCTTGCCTTACTGTGTTGGCTAGAACTTCTAGTAATATACTGAATAAGAATGGGGTATGTGGGCATCCTTGTCCTGTTCCAGATCCTAGAAAAAAAGCCTCCAATTTTTTTCCATTCAGTATGATATTAGCTGTGGGTTTGTCATATATGACTTTTACTGTATTGAGGTACATTCCTTCAACACCTAATTCATTGAGTGTTTTTATCATGAAGAGTGTTGGATTTTATCAAATGCATCTGATTTATTTTTTTGCATCTGATGAAATGATCATTTTTTTCCTTCCTTCTGTTGATATGATGTATCATGTGTATTGATTTTCATGTGTTGAACCATCCTTGCATCCCTGGAATGAATCTCACTTGGTCGTGGTAAACAATATTTTTTATGTCTTGTTGGATTCCGTTTGCTATTATTTTGTTGAGGATTTTCATGTCTGTGTTCATTAGGAATACCAGTTGTTTTTTCTTTCTGTTGCATCTTTTTTGTTGTTGTGTCTTTTTTCTGGTTTTGGTATGAGGGTGATGCCAGTCTTGTAGAAAGAATTTGGAATTGTTCCCTATTTCTTAATGTTTTGGAAAAGTTGGAGAAATGTTGATGTTAGTGCTTCTTTATTTAATTTATTTCTTTTTTTTTAAATTTTAACTTTTCAATGTTCATTCTAGTTGATTTTTGTGTCCCTTTACCTGCTCCTCTTTCTTCCTCCCTCTCTCCCCTCCCCCCCACTACATCATATCTGTTCACTTGTCTTAGCAAGTTCGAGGAATTGTTGTGATTATTGTGTCTTCTTCCCCCCCTTGTTTGTATATTTATTTATTTATTTATTTATAGCTCCCACAAATAAGTGAGAATGTGTGGTATTCCTCTTTCTGTGCCTGACTTGTTTCTCTTAATATAATTTTCTCTAAGTCCATCCATTTTGTTGTGAATGGTAGTATTTCATTCTTTTTTATAGCAGAGTAGTATTCCATTGTGTAGATATACCACAGTTTCCTTATTCACTCACCGGATGATGGACATTTGGGCTGATTCCAACTATTGACTATTGTAAATAGTGCTGCAACAAACATGGGAGTACAGGTATCTTTTCAGCATGATGATTTCCATTCCTCTGAGTATATTCCCAGCAGTGGAATAGCTGGGTCATATGTGAGATCTATCTGTAATTGTTTGGGGAAACTCCACGTCACTTTCCATAAAGGCTGCACCATATTGCAGTCCTACCAACAGTGTATGAGAGTTCCTTTTTCTCCACAATCTAGCCAGCATTCATCATTCTCAGTTTTTTGGATATCAGCCATCTTAACTGGAGTGAGATGGTATCTGAAAGTGGTTTTGATTTGCATTTCCTGAATGCTGAGTGTCTGTTGGCCATTTGTATATCTTCCTTTGAGAAATGCCTATTCAGCTCCACTGCCCATTTTTTAATTGGGTTATTATTATTATTATTATTATTTGCTGTAAAGTTGTTTGAGTTCCTTGTATATTCTGGATATTAATCCTTTGTCAGATGCACAGTTTGCAAACATTTTCTCCCACTCTGTTGGTTATCTTTTTGGTCTGTTAATTTTTTCTTTTGCTGTGCAGAAGCCTTTTAGTTTGATATAATCCCATTTGTTTATTTTTCCTTTGGTTGCCTGTGCTTTTGGGGTCATGTTCATGAAGTCTGTACCCACTCCTACTTCCTGGAGTGTTTCCCCTATGTTTTCTTTAAGGAGTTTTATTGTTTCAGGATGTATATTTAATTCTTTAATTGATTTTCAGTTGATTTTGGTATATGGTGAGAGGTATAGGTCTAGTTTCATTCTCCTACATAGGAATGTCCAATTTTCCAAGCACCATTTACTGAAGAGACAGTCTCTTCCCCAGTGTGTAGACTTGGTGCCTTTGTCAAAGATCAGATGGTTGTAGGTGTATGGGTTGAATCATTAGAGACTACTATAAACAACTATGTGCCAACAAATTTGAAAATATGCAGGAAATGAATAAATTTCTGGACACATACAAACTACCAAAACTGAGCCAAGAAGATATAGAAAATCTGAACAGACCAGTAACAATAAAATGATTGAAGCTATTGTCAGAAGGCTACCAACACAGAAAAGCCCAGGACCAGATGGTTTCACTACAGAGTTTTATCAAACCTTCAAAGAGGAATTGATACCAATTCTCTACAAACTATTCCAAAAGATTGAAACAGAGGCCATTCTCCCAAACTCATTCTATGAGTCAAACATCACCCTGATACCAAAACCGGACAAAGATACATCAAAAATAGAAAACTACAGGCCAATATCCTTGATGAACATATACGCAAAAATCCTCAATAAATGCTAGGTAACAGAATACAGCAACACATACAAAAAATTATACACCATGATCAAGTAGGATTCATCCCAGGTATGCAGGGTTGGTTCAACATATGCAAATCAATAAATGTGATACACTACATCTGTAAAAGCAAAGACAAAAACCATATGATCATCTCTATAAACACTGAAAAAGCATTAGACAAAATTCAACATTTGTTCATGAAAAAGACTTTCTTCAAGTTAGGTATAGAATGAAAGTATCTCAACACAATTAAAGCCATATATGATAAGCCCACTGCCAATATCATCCTGAATGAGGAAAAACTGCAAGCTTTTCCCTTAAGAACAGGAACTAGACAAGGATGTCCACTCTCACCACTCCTATTCAGCATAGTTTTGGAAGCACTAGCCAGAGCAATCAGAGAAGAGAAGGAAATAAAGGGCATCCAGATTGGAAAAGGTGGAGTCAAACTGTCTCTGTTTACGGATGACATGATCCTACATAGTGAACAGCCTAACGACTCCACAAAAAAACTCTTAGAGTTGATGAATGATTTCAGCAAAGTTGCAGGATACAAAATCAATACACAAAAATCAGTAGCATTTCTATACTCCAACAGTGAACATGCAGAAAAAGAAATCAAGAAAGCCTGCCCATTTACAATAGCCACCAAAAAAATAAACTACTTAGGAATAGAGTTATACAAGGATGTGAAAAATCTCCATAATGAGAACTGCAAACCACTGTTGAGAGAAATTAAAGTGGACACAAGAAGATGGAAAGATATCCCATGCTCTTGGATTGGAAGAATTAACATTGTGAAAATGTCCATATTACCCAAAGTGACCTACACATTCCATGAAATCCCCATCAAAATTCCAATGTCATTTTTCTCAGAAATGGAAAAAGCTATCCAGACATTTATATGGAATAACAAAAGACTGTTCATAGCCAAAGCAATCTTCAGCAAAAAATATAAAGCTGGAGGCATAACACTACATGACTTTAAACTACACTACAAATAACCAAAACAATATTATACTGCTATAAAAACAGACACAAGGATCAATGGAATAGAATAGAGAACTTAGTTCTTTAAATGTTTGATAAAATTTGGCAGTAAAGCCATCTGGTCCTGGGGTTTTCTTTGTTGAGAGACTTTTTATTACTGCTTCATTCTCCTTACTAGTTATTGGTCGTCTAGGCTTTCTAGTTATTCTTGATTCAACCTTAGTAAATTGTATGTGTCCAGAAGTTTATCTGTTTCTTCTAGGTTCTCCAGTTTGTTCACATATAGTTGTTCATAGCAGTCTCTTACGATCCTCTGTATTTCTGTGGTATCATTTGTAATGCCTTCTTTTTCGTTTCTGGTTGTATTTATGTGAGCCTTCTCTCTTTCTTTCTTCATTAGTCCAGCTAAACGTTTATTGATTTAGTTTATCTTTACAAAGCACCAACTCTTTGTTTCATTAATCTTTTGCATTTTTTTAAAAATCTCTAATTCATTTATTTCTGCTCTGGTCTTTGTTATTTCTCTCCTTCTACTTATTTTGGGTTTGGTTCATTCTTGTTTTTCTAATTCCTTGAGGTATAATGTTAAGTTGTTTATTTGAAGATTTTTTTTTTTGATGTAGGTATTTATTGACATATAAACTTTTCTCTTAGAACTGCTTTCACTGTATCCGATAGGATGGTATATTTTGTTTCTGGTATGTTGTGTTTTCATTTTCATTTGTCTCCAGGAATTTTTAAATTTTGTTTTTGATTTTTTCTTTGCCCCATTCATTGTTTAGGAGTATGTCATTTAATTTCCATGTATTTGTATGGTTTCTAGTGTTTCTTTTGTTGCTGAGTTCTAGTTTTATTCCACTGTGGTCAGACAAGATAGTTGATACGATTTTAATTTTTAAAAATTTGTTGAAACTTGTTCTGTGAACTAATGTATGGTCTATTCTAGAGAATGTTCCATGTGCTGCTGAGAAGAACGTGTATTCTGCAGCTGTTGGATGAAATGTTGTTAATGTCTATTTAGTCCAATTGGCCTAGAGATTATTCTGGTGTTTCCTCATTAATTTTCTATCTGGATGATCTGTGTTTCAGTAAGAGAGGGGTGTTAAAGGGCCCAACTATAATTGTGTTGGAGTCTGTCTCATTTGTTAGGTCTAATAGTAATTGCTTTATATATATCTGTAATTGGGTACTCCAAAGTCAGGTGTATATATATTTTAGAATTGTTATAATCTCTTGTTGAATTGATCCCTTTATTTTTATATAATGACCTTCCTTATTTTTTTTTTTTATTTTCCTTGGCTTGAAGTCTATTTTATCTGATATAGGTTTAGCTATTCCTGCTCTTTTTTGGTTTTCATTTGCATGAAATTTCTCTTTCCTTATCTTCACTTTTATTTGGTCTGTGTCTTTATAGGTTAAGTGTATTTCTTTTAGACAGCATAATACTAAAGGGAGTTCTTCAGTCTGAAAGAAGATGATGCTAAGGAACAGCAAGAAAATGATTGAAGGTACATAATTCATTGGTAAAGTAATTTCACAGACAACCACAGAATACTTCAGTGTCATAAGGGTGGTGAATAAGTCACTCACATTCTTAGTATGATCACTAAAGTACCCACCTAACAAGACAATAACATATACAGCAGCCATATAAGAGTAAGGCAATATTAAAAGACATAATGAAACAAAAAAATCTCAAAAAGTTTTGGGGGGAGAAGAATGACACCAAAGTCTAGAGTTGGCTTTGGTTTTTTCTTTTTTCTTAGATATCAAATTTAAGCTGTTACTAGTCTAAAATAATCTGTTATAACTATAATATGTTCTTTGTAAGCCTCATGGTAACCATAACACAGAAACTTATGAGACATACTAAAAATAAATACTAAGAAACCAAATTATAGTGCTAGAGAAAACCACTCAATCACAAGGGAAGGCATTAAGACTGGAAAGAGGAAAAGAGGATCTACAAAAAAACCAGAAAGAAAGTAACAAAATGGCAGTAACAAGTCCCTGTGTATCAATAATAACTCTAAATGCCCTAATTAAGAGACATGGAGTGGCTCAATGGATTATAAAACACGAGTGCTCTTTTTTACAGTAGTCTATTCCATTTTTATGGATGCAGGTGTTGTCTATTTTTTCTGAAATTAATTTAGGATTATTTCATATTTCTTTTCTCCAGTATCACTGTTTTCTCCAGGGTTAGGGGTTCAATTTACTTATCACGGTTCTTCTCTTTCATACTGTTAATTTTTCCCAGATCCTTTCTGGTTCTAGGTTGTCCTTTCATACTTATAAAGGAAAAACTAGTTTGATAATTTTTGAAAACTAATATTGGGGTTCCTCTGCAGTTTAGACCAATTTACACAAAATGAGAAAGGCTAACAAAGGACTTTTCTTTTGAGTTTGTGGGAGATAAATAGACAGGTGAGCTCAGGCCCCAATGACTGATAATGTTAGGAATCCAGGGTTATGTCAGGCTCTGCTCTGTTTGTCTCTGGCCCTGACACCCATTCTGGGATTGCTTGCCAGGAAGGCTTTTTGCTTTATTTAGAAATATCTGTGCTGGTCTGGAGCCTGCATGCTCAGAATCATTCCTTGCTCTTGCTCTGTTCTGTATCACAGGAAGGCTGATTCCAGCAGGCTGTGTTTCCTGGGTTTCACTTAAGAGGGGTTTGGCCAATGGGACACAGAGGCAGCAGAGTGAGACATGTTGGAAGATGATGAAAAGATCTTTTGCCCCCTCTCTCTCCATCTCTTGGTCCCATATAGTATCTCCAGAAGTAGCTTCAACTTTCCCTGGACAGACTACCTCCCAGCTTCTGCTGAGTGACCTGTTCCTTTATCTTCAGAGGTACCCTTTTCACCCTGCTTCCTGCCTTCTATCCCCAGCGTGGCTTCTCAGCAACACTGTCCCTTGTATAATTGATTCCCTGCAACCAATTTGCTCTGTTGTAAATATTTCATTTCCACACCCTGGTTGGACCCTGACTGATAAAGTAGCCAGCTGTAGGGTGAGAACCAATTCTGCAGCTGCACTGTGTTTTTAGGGGAAGAATAATGGCTAGTCTAAGTATATTGCAGATGTTACTTAGATTAAATATCCTGAGGGTAATTGTTCCATAGCCTGCCCCTGCTCATGTGATTGTACGATCTCCATCAATCTGTTTTCTATCTCCCAGAAGTCTTTAAAATTTTTGATCAACTGAGAGGACCATTTCTGTTTTCATCACTTTTAATGACTTCTTCTTCCTCCTTTTCATATCTTTACTTGGCAGTATAGCATAAGAGCTCACTTTATAGGCTCTGGATTCAAACCTTGGCTCCACCAATTACTGATTTTGTGACTTGACACAGTTCCTTAATTTTTCTCTTGCCTCTATTTCTTCATCTGTAAGATTGGAGTTGCTGAGGATTAAATAATATGCATGCAGAAGAGTTCCTGGCACATAGTAAGTGCTCAATAGCAATTAGCTATTGTTATTTTAGCTGATGTTATCATTATTTTAAAATTTTAATCAGATTTTGGGATGGAAGGAAGATAAATTCCTGGGCTCAGAACACAAGTTTGACCTGAAGCATGTAGCCTGACTTTGAACTATTAGAATGTTATTAGCACGTGATGGTGCAGCATATACAGAAGGAAAAAATGAAAAGGAAAATGAATAAACCTGCTTTTGATGAGGACAAGAAGACAGGTAATGATTACAAGGAGCAGTTTGACAGCATGCATTCTCAAGTGGATCTGTATCAAATGGCATTTCAGATTAGCATGAGTGCTGAGATTTGCTTATCCTTCTCCTTTTTTTTTTTCCTGGCTATATTTCTGTATTGACACTTTTCTCAAGAATAAAATAAAGATTTTCTTCTCCAAAAAACAGTTTTAAATGTCTGCAACAATAATTTGTATTGGCACTAACCCTTCTTTATCTTTGTAATCTTCTGGAATAAATTGTCTTTTCAACAGTAGATAAATAATGTAAAACACCATGTTCTATCTTCTATGAGCTCTGAAAAAGTATTTTCTCATATTTGTAAAAATGGCATTGCAAAACCCAACAATAACATAGGTTGAGCCAATTCTAATCCTTTGGAGTTTTCTTTCATTGTAACTAACAATTCAACTTAAAATTTGATTTTAATTTAATTGCAAGTTTTAAGAACAAAAGCCTCTTGGAAGATATCTGGATGCCAGGTTAATTTTATTGCATCTCTTTCTAGAAAATTTGTCTTTCCAGAAAAATGTCCTCAAACTCTTGGCAAATACACAATCTTCAGAACTATCTCTCTTCTTTTTACTTAATTTTTCTTCATCTTTATCTTGATGGCAAACTTCTTCTTGGGAAGAAAGGCACAGACTTTGACAGTATTCAGATATTTTTAATGTCTGTGTAATTCTGACTTTATTATAAAATTTCTCTTTTATGTAAAAAAAGTACTTTCTTATTCAACAGTTTCATTGGCTGTTAAAAAAGTGATATTTCTTCATTCCTTAGAATATTTGTGAATCTTAAGCTGAGAAACTATCTGATAACCAAAAGGAGGTTAGGATGGATGCATATGGAAATATAGGATTTTAAAATAAATGAAAAATTTACATTGGATATTATTAAAGAAAGCCACTTAAAGAATTTTTTTAGTAGACTGTCATAAAAGCTATGTTTTTCATATAATTTTTTTAAAATTAAATAGATAAAAGCTCTATTTTACACTTGAATAATTCTCTGAATGATGTGCCTTTGCCATATGTCAATTGTACTTGAAATGAAAAAATGCATGTGTAGAGACAACATGGAAAAAAATCCACATGATCACCATAGTTTTTTGTTGTTGTTGCTGTGTTTGTTTAAAAATATCTACATGATGAGCAACAAATGATTCCTGGTCCTAGGGGATGACAGCTGTAAGACTCAAACACAGATTCAATATCAAAACATATTTATTATGTTTTAAAAAGTGCTTAACAAAATGTCCTTTGCATCAAAGAATGAAAGTTTTGAATACGGGAATAAACTTGACCAACTTTTTTTTTGTTTTTAAAAAATTCAATTCTTGCCAGAGTGTATATCTGTTTATTCTACAGTGATTACTAACTCATTTTTTTCTCAGAGTTGTCAGCATCCCTTCTGGGTTTATGCACATGTGGCAAAACTCTTTTTTTAAATGAAAATGAGTGAAAACTGGAAGTGCTCTCAGTAATCCAAAAACAACTCGAGAAACTATTCATTTACACAGTAACTTTGTTCAGAAGCCACAACAATTTTAGCTCCAATTCAAGAATCCAAGGAAGAAAAAAAAAATATGCTGTGCCTTAGGAATTATCTGAGATACTTCAAAGGTTTAGTGACCTACTGGGAACATTTCCAGTGGAGAAGGTACCAGTAATTGCTGGAAGATGCAGTGGAAAGTCACAAAATGGAAAACCAGCAAAGTGATAATCCTTAAAAAACTACAGTTTTCAACACTGTAAAATAAGTGTTTGACAATAGTGAATGAAAAATAAATTACCCTAAATAGGTATAAGCTCTTCACTTGATCTGTCTACATAGTCGACTGTTTTATGTGAAATTAACAAATAATATAATTTGTATATGAGTGCAAAAGAAATATAAATAATTGCAGCAAAACATAATTTTTAGCCATCAATCTCAGCTGAATGACTAATAAAGTTTAATGAAAGCTTTTCTATTTCTACACACACAATCTTAATTACCTCTATTCTTTCTGAAGAACAAAATCTCCAGACACATTTATTTTGATAAATTGATTTTTATTAAACCTAAGCTTCAAATAGAAAACTATCAAGAGAGTAAATATACAGAAATAGTCAAGGACATAATGTTCATGACACAGTGTGTCATATATTTAACTGGAGGAAATGACTGATATTTCAGAAGGAACTTTTAGGATTAAATATAATTATAAAACAAAACAATGATGTATACATACACCCACACATCTGGCTTTAAAAAATAGTATTATAGCAATATAGAGAGCCAATGCTACCAAACATTACTGAAGTATATGTCTGTGTATGTGTATGTGTATATATAGTATGTACACTTGCATTTACGCAATGGAAATGTGACAATAATATAGTCTTTTTATTATGTGGACATGGGAAATAGAAGAAAGTTCAGAACCCCAACTCCCCTCCTAACACACACACACACACACACACACACACACACACACACACACACACACACACACACAGCCTGTACAATATTGAGTGAGTCCTAACTTCAGGACAAAGTACTGTCATAAACAGTTATGAGATCTTTCTTTTGCTCTTTCAGTGTTTTCAAAACTGCTTTCTTTTGTAGTTCCATTTTGAGATATTTATTGTATTTATGTGTTACCTGTTGTTACTTGCTTAGCACTTTTTCTGAAAACACCTTACTTTTTAAAACTTAAGTTTATCAAAAAAGAAACCTCATTGTCACTAGTATACAATCAGTATCATTTGCTTTAAATAGACAACAAAAACCAGAAAACAGAATCATGTTAGCAGGTTCTACCTAGATGTTGCCTACCAAATGTTCTGAGCACAAGGCCTGCTCTCTCTCTGTTAAAACATTAGATGTTAAAGTCTAGCCCCCAAATGAGACATTTTTTCCCCTAATGGAATTAAAGGATTGAAAGAAAATATAAAAGGAGATAATTTTTTCATTACAGTTTTTAAAAAATATTTTATTTTATTATATTGTGTCAATATACAGTGTGGTTGATTATTGTGGCCCGTTACCGAAACCTCCCTTCCACCTCCCTCTCCCCCCTCCCTCCCAACAATGTCCTTTCTGTTTGCTTGTCGTATCAATTTTAAGGAATTGTAATTGTTATGTCTTTTCCCCCCCTCCTCCCGTTTTTTTTTTTGTATTTATTTATTTATTTTTAGCTACCACCAATAAGTGAGAACATGTGGTATTTCTCTTTCTGTGCCTGGCTTGTTTCACTTAATATTATTCTCTCTAGGTCCATCCATGTCATTGCAAATGGCAGTATTTCATTCTTTTTATAGCCGAGTAGTATTCCATTGTGTAGATATACCACATTTTCCGTATCCACTCATCTGATGATGGACATTTGGGCTGGTTCCAACTCTTGGCTATTGTAAAGAGTGCTGCAATGAACATTGGGGAACAGGTATACCTTCGACTTGATGATTTCCATTCCCCTGGGTATATTTCCAGCAGTGGGATAGCTGGGTCATATAGTAGATTTATCTGCAATTGTTTGAGGAACCTCCATACCATTTTCCATAGAGGCTGCACCATTTTGCAGTCCCACCCACAATGTATGAGAGTTCCTTTTCCTCCGCAACCTCGCCAGCATTTATCGTTCAGAGTCTTTTGGATATTAGCCATCCTAACTGGGGTGAGATGGTATCTCAGTGTAGTTTTGACTTGCATTTCCCAAATGCTGAGTGATGTTGAGCATTTTTTCATATGTCTGTTGGCCAATCGTATATCTACCTTAGAGAAATGCCTATTTAGCTCTTTTGCCCATTTTTAAAATTGGGTTGCTTGTTTTTTTCTTGTAAAGTTGTTTGATTTCCTTGTATATTCTGGATATTAATCCTTTGTCAGATGTATATTTTGCAAATATTTTCTCCCACTCTGTTGGTTGTCTTTTAACTCTGTTAATTGTTTCTTTTGCTGTGCAGAAGCTTTTTAGTTTGATATAATCCCATTTGTTTATTTTTCCTTTGGTTGCCCGTGCTTTTGGGGCCATATTCATGAAGTCTGTGTCCAGTCCTACTTCCTGAAGTGTTTCTCCTATATCTTCATTACAGTTTTTTAATATCATTATTTGCCTGGTTAGAGTGCTACTAGTGGTCTTGCATACAACCCAACGTCATCTCAAGTACCAACAGTATCCCAGGCTTTGATAGGCATTGCTGTTCTTCAGGAGCTGTTGCAATTTCAGTCTCTGCTTCTTGCTGTAGATTGGAGAATGAAAGAGTGGGGCACCTTAGTAATATGTGGTTTTCTGCTTCCTTCAGTGGGTAGGAAATATAATTAATGGGGAGAGTGGGGTACTTAATCCAGCAGAAGTGAAAATAGCTCATTAAACAGTCTGCACCACTGGTGTAAATTGGCAACTCCCCATAAGAGATGTCACCAGTAATAGAATGTCTCTTTTCTTTACTGCCCAATAATGCCTCAGAACTGAAAGACGAACATGAGCTTGAGATTGGAAGCTAATAAATGGGACACTTTTTCTAGGACACTGAGGGTAGCAGGGTTAATGAATTACAGATGAGATTGTTTACATGAGTGGGTACTGTTTGCTTTCTCTAACATCAGCTTTATCCTTTCCAGTGAGAGTAAGTTCACTGACAGTAGAAATGGAGGAGGGGAAGCTAACGTAGCTCTAAAACAATGTTTAATTTCTTTTTAAATCTATATACTTCTAAATGAATTTTTTTGTTGCTCCTTTCTGATGCTTTGGAGAGTTAATTTCTAGTTGGCTCTTAGCACTCCAAGCTTTGCTGCCTGATAGGAAATATTTCTGAAACAAGACATTCTAGTTCAGGCCAAGGCTGGTGTGGGTTTATGTGTGCAGGTGGTGGTGTGTGTGTCCTTCACTTTTTATAAATCTGAGGGAAATTTTAGGAGTTATCTTGTGACAGGATAGGATAGGGGCCTAAAAGTCAGGAGAACAGGATTTGGCCTTCTTCTGCCTCACACTGTTAGAATTGGCTGGAGCTGGAAGTGGGCACCTACTGAACCACACACCCTCTCAGAGCTGGCCTTGAAAAATAGGGGTAAAACGATATTCTCACAATGGGCACAACTTCATGTGGATGAACACTTATTCTGGAAGAAAGGATGGCCTGATGTATGAATGTACTTGATTCATGAACTATGGCTAATGGATGGGCTGGTCATGGATTTGAAATGAATATTGTTGGTGACAAAGGAAGTCTAGGCAACAGGTGTATAGATACACCTCTTATAATGGGCAAAGAATGCAAAATACTTGTGATCCACATAAATGCTTACTTGAGGACTTCAGCTGTGATGGAGGCTTTTAAGGATTAAGTAGATAATTTGATGCATCATGGATGTCAGTTAGCTTCTGACCTTAGTCAACCTGGTATCTACTGGATGGCTTTATTACAAAGTATCCATGGCATTAAGAATGGAAGTTATGCATGGGCTCAACATGGATTTGCCTTTAGGAAGGCTAACCTGGCTTCTAGACTCTCAATTGAGTGTCCAACTTGATTGCACAGAGGACAACAGTGAGTTCCAACGTCATTTACTAAGGAAACAACTAAAAGTCCACTCATCGTGGAGGATGCACTTGTCCACACTGGAACAGACCTTCAGAAACAGGTTTACCTTCCCTGCCTTCAGGGCTTCTGCTAGCATCTTGATTCATGGATTATAGATTGCCATATCCATGGCACTCCACAAAATATATAGCAAAGTAAGTGAGACACTGGATTCATGCCAATGGAATTCATTTTGGTCTTAATTTTTATATTAAGACCCAAACAGTTATCTTGATAGAACATTATAATTGCCTGAGGAAGATCAGTTGCAGTGCCAACTAGGAAAAAATATTCTGTGAAGTTTGGTACCATTCTACAGGATGCCGCTAATATCCCTTAAACCAGCAGCTAATATTTTGCTCTGTATACACAGTCAGAATACAATGTCTGGGAACCAAGAGATGGAGATGAGATTGGCCTCTCTCACTATTTAACCTAATAACTGACCAGTAGAATTCTTGCTTTCTGTCCCCAGGGCCTTGGGCTCTGTGGATTTTTACCAAGTGCGCCACGGGCTCGGCCCTCTGTGGATTTTTAGAGAACATTGCTTCTACCAGGGTACAGAATTGTGGTTTTGGTAAATTAGATGCTGAGACTGCTCCTGAGCATTTTGGATTTTAAATGCTTCTTAACCATCCATCATCAGGTTTCTGGTTGGGTTTAGTCAATGAAGAGCCCTAGTGAGAGACTGAAGGGGAGAAGAAATGTGAGGTCAGGGTATTTATTTTCCCAGTCCCATCCTTGTAGCAAGAAGAGTTAGGGACCATCTGGCCTTTGTTCCTCTTTTTATATGTGAGGAACCTGAACTGAAAGGTAACGTCATTCACCCAGAGGAACAATTTTAAAAGGTTTTATTGGGCCAAGTCTCAGGTAGTCTGGGTAGGCCAGAGGTTGTAAACTCAAGTGACATCCTGTGCCATCAAATGTCAAACAGGTGGGGGGAAGTGGTTTGGTAAATACAAGCATAAGTATCACATGAATTGTTGGGAACTGGAGAGTGCATTATCCCCTGTGACACCTTCTACTCAGTCTCAGCTGGTTGCCACAAAGTTGGAAATTCAAGGATCAGTGCTACCAGACTGCCTGAGTTTTTGAAAGCAGCCAGAAATCTGGACTTTTGTTTGTCGTCTCTGATTTCAAATAGCAGTTCATTTTAATTTTAAATACTGCAAAGTCTAAAGATGCAGATGATCTGTGGGTCACATAAGCTGAGGACCTCTGTGGTTAGATCTGCATGCAGTGGAGATACCCAATCATAGCCCTGGGGAACAGCTAAGGCAAGAGCTGGGGAAGACAGAGACAGGGAGGGCACTTTGGAATCTAATGAGTTTCTCTTAACTAGGGATAATAAAGACCTGATGAGTGGCCAGGACTTGGGAGGAGGATTTGGATTACAGGGATAATAATGAGGAAAAATTAGATGTGGGTGGTATAAGAGAAAGAGATAGTAGCTAAGACAATTCTGAGTGTTTTGACATGGGTAACAGGAAGACTTTGATGCCATTGACCAGAGCTGGGAAGGCATGAGGAGGCAGGACTAGTTGCACAGATGGGTTGGGGCATCTGGAGAGGGAGTTAGCTTGTCCAACTGAAAATATGAACTTGGAGGTGGGTAGGCAATTAAGATGGCTAGAAATTTGGGTGTGGCATTTCAAAGTTAGGTCAGCCAGGAGGAAAAATTGGGATTTGAGATCCTGCTGATCAGAGACTTGAGAGATAAAGACGGATAAGTAAAATACTCCAGAAAGCATCAGCCTTTAAGGCATTTATCAGAGTAGCCCTCCGAAGGCTTTTATCATGATAATCAACAGAATGCACACAAGAATTCATCATTTACATGTGCTGGGGAGAATCTAGAAAGCAATATATGGTCAATTAATTGCTGCAACATGTGAAAAAAATGTTCATATGCATGTTTTTACTTTTTAACAAAGATTACCAATAAAATAACAGTTTATAGAAATTATTTTATTGCCAAGAAAATGTGTCAGAATTTTAAAATAAATTATAGCATCTATTAGATTTATTACATGATAGTAATGTCTCCATGTGTGTTTTATTTTATTTTGTTGCTTAAGTCACACACTTACATTTTAGTAGGATCATGTTGTTGAGCAGGATCCCTGTGCTGAGCGGCCCTTCAAGACCACTTCCACACCGGGATTTTATAATTGCGCAACCTCAATGTGCTGTTTTATGCAGATACGCTGTGGGAAAGGTAAGAGTATACACATTTTTTTTTTTTTTGCAAAATCCAGCCACTTTTTAATTAGGCTGATCGGGAATTACCCATTGTTTCTTTTTGGAAAGCTCACTTTCTCATATTTATTATTTTTTTCCTAACTAAACAAAGAGTTACAATTATTTATCTTCATTTTTTCTCATCAAAAGACGTTTTGAAAAATTAGAGTTTCTTTTTATTTACATGTTTCTTCTTTCAGCCACACGACAATGAAGCACAAATTTGTGTAGCATAAATGTTTAATGTATAGTAAATGTAGTAGGATATGTTTGTGTAGTATAAATATTTAATATAGGATAAATATTAAATATCTATTCATTCAGTAGATATTTATTACATTCCTCTTTTGTACAAATTCTCTCCTAGGTATTTAATATATACCCATAAATAAAATAGATAAAAATCCCTATTCTTAATATCTTACAATTTGATGGAGAGAAACACAAAAGAAATAATGTGTTTGGACATATTACATTGTTGATTGGATTTTGTTGTCTCCTTTTATTTATTTATTTATTTTAATTTATCAATATAAAATGTAATTGATTTTCGTGTCCCTTTATTGATTTCTTCATTCCCCTCTCCCCCTCCCCCCATCAACATCATATCTGTTCACTTGTCTTAACAAGTTCAAGGAATTGTTGTGATTGTTTTGTCTTCTTCCCCCCACCATTTATTTGTGTGTGTGTGTGTGTGTGTGTGTGTGTGTGTGTGTGTGTGTATTTAGCTCCAATAAATTTTTAGCTCCAATAAATAAGTGAGAACATGTGCTATTTAGTATTTCTCTTTCTGTGCCTGGCTTAATTTTCTCTAAGTCCATCCATGTTGCTGCGAATGGTAGTATTTCATTTTTTTTTTTTAATAGCAGAGTAGTATTTCATTGTGTAGATATACCACTTTTCCTTATCCTCTCATCTGATGATGGGCATTTAAGCTGGTTCCAACTCATGGCCTATTGTAAAGAGTGCTACAATAAATATTGGAGTACAGGTATCCCTTTGGCATGATGATTTCCATTCCTCTGGCATATTCCCAGCAGTGTAATAGCTGGATCATATGGTAGATCTATGTGTAATTGTTTGAGGAACTTTCATACCATTTTCCATAAAGGCTACACCATTTTGCAGTCCCACCAAAAGTATAGGAGGGTTCCTTTTTCTCCACAATCTCATCAGCATTTATCATTCTCTGTCTTTTGGATATTAGCCATCCTAACTGGAGTGAGATGATATCTCAAAGCGGTTTTGATTTGCATTTCCCTGAGGCTCAGTGATGCTGAGCATTTTTTCATGTGTCTGTTGGCCATTATTATATCTTCCTTTGAGAAATGCCTATTCAGCTCCTTTGCCCACTTTTTAATTGAGTTACTTTTTTTTTGCTGTTAAGTTGTTGGAGTTCCTTGTATATTCTGGGTATTAATCCTTTGTCAGATGTATATTTTGCAAATATTTTCTCCTACTCTATTGTTATCTTTTTTGCTCTGTATTGGTTTTTTTTGCTGTGCAGAAGGTTTTTAGTTTGGTATAATCCCATTTGTTTAGTTTTCCTTTGGTTGCCTGTGCTTTTGGGGTCGTATTTATGAAATCTCTCCCCAATCCTACTTTCTGGAGTGTTTCCCCTATGTTTCCTTTAAGGAGTTTTATTGTTTCAGGATGTACATTAAATTCTTTAATCCATTTTGATTTCAGTATATGATGAGAGGTACAGGCTTAATTTCATGTCCTGTATATGAATATCCAATTTCCTCACACTATTTACTGAAGAGGGCATCTCTTTCTCAGTGTGCAGACTTGGTGCCTTTATTGAAGATCAGATGGTTATAGGTGTATGGGTTGAATCTGCTCTATTTGTCTGTGTGTCTGTTTTTATGCCAGTACCATGCTATTTTGGTTATTATAGCTTTGTAATATAGTTTAAACTCAAGTAGTGTTATGTTCCAGCTTTATTTATTTTTTGCTCAGGATTGCTTTGGCTATTCATGCTCTTTTGTTATTCTGTATGAATGTTAGGAGTGTTATCTTCCATTTCAGAGAAAAATGTCATTGGAATTTTATGGGGATTGCATTGAATCTGTTGATCACTTTGGGTAGTATGGATATTTTCACAATGTTAACTCTTCCAATCCAAGAGCATGGGATATCTTCCCATCTTCTTGTGTCCTCTTTAATTTCTCTCAATAGTGGTTTGTAGTTCTTGTTATGGAGATTTTTTCATATCCTTAGTTAACTTTATTCCTAGGTGTTTTTTTTTTTTTTTTTTTTTTTTTTTTGGTTTCTATTGTAAATGGGCTAGCTTTTTTGATTTATTTTTCTCCTAGTTTATTGTTGGAGTACAGAAATGCTACTGATTTTTATGTATTGATTCTGTATCCTGCAACTATGCTGAAATCATTTATCAACTCTAAAGAGTTTTTTTGTGGAGTTTTTAGGCTGTTCTCTCTATATGATCATATTGTCTGTAAACAGGGACAGCTTGACTTTATCTTTTCCCATCTTTTCCAATTCATTTCCAAAAAATGCCCTTTATTTTCTTCTCTTCCCTGATAGCTCTGACTAGTACTTCCAACGCTATGTTGAATAGGAGTGGCGAGAGTGGGCATCTTTGTCTAGTTCCTGTACTTAAGGGAAAAGCTTTCAACTTTTCCCCATTCATGGGTTGTCATAAATGGCTTTCAGTGTGTTGAGATAGTTTTCTTCTATATCCAATTTATAGAGAATCTTTATCATGAAGGGATGTTGAAATTTGTCAAATGCTTTTCCAGCCTCTATAGAGATGATCATATAGTTTTTGGCTTTGATTTTATTGATGTGGTGGTTACATTTATAGATTTGCATATAGCAAATCAATCTTGCACCCCTGGGATGAATCCCACTTGATCATGGTGTATAATTTTATGTATGTTTTACTGTACTCTATTACCTAGTATTTTATTGAGGATTTTTCATCTATATTCATCAAAGATATTGGCCTGTAATTTTCTCTTCTTGTTGTATCTTTGTGTGGTTTTGGTATCAGGGTTATGTTTGCCTCATAGAATGAGTTTGGGAGAATGGCCTTGTTTCAGTTTTTTGGAATAGTTTGTCAAGAATTGGTATTACTTTTTTAAAGGTTTGGTAGAATTCTGAAGTTAAGCCACCTGGTCCTGGGATTTTCCTTTTTGGGAGACTGCTGATAACAGTTTCAAACTCTTTTATTGTTACTGTTCTGTTCAGATTTTCTATGTCTTCTTGGCTTAGTCTTGGTAGTTTGTGTGTGTCCAGGAATTTATCTATTTCCTCCAGTTTTTGAAATTTATTGGCATATAGTTGTTTATGGTAGTCTGTAATGATTGCTTGTATTTCTGAGGTATTGGTTGTAATATCATCTTTTTCAATTTTTAATTTTTGTTATTTGTGTTTTCCTTCTTTTTTTAGCTACCATTGCTAATGGTTTGTCAATGTTATTTTTCTTTTCAGAAAACAAACCTTTTGTTTCATTGATTTTTTAAATCATTTTTTGGATTTCTATTTCATTTTGTTTTGCTGTGATCTTAATTATTCCTTTCCATCTGCTCTCTTTGGGTTTCGATTGTTCTTGTTTTTGTAGTTCTTTAAGGTGAAGTGTTAGGTTGTTTACTTGCCATCTTTCCATTCTTCTGAAGTAAGCATTTAATGCAATAAATTTCCCTCCTAGTTACATGGGTTTTTGTTCAATGTGTCATTATTTTCATTAGTTTTGATAAATATTTTGACTTCCTGTTTAATTTACTCTTGGACCTGTACATCATTAAGTAGAATGTTGTTTAATTTACATGTGTTTGTATTGTTTCCAGAGTTTCATTTGTTATTGATTTCTAATTTTAATCCATTGTGGTCTGAATAAATACATGGAATAATTCCAACTTTTAAAAAAATTTGTTAAGAGTTGATTTGTGACCTAATATGTGGTCTATCCTGGAGAATGTTCCATGTGCTGATGAGAAGAATGAATATTCTAAGGTTGTTGGATGAAATGTTCTGTAGATACCTGTCAAGTGCTGTTGGTCTAAAGTGTTGTTTAGATCTTGTGTTTCTCTGTTAATTTTTTGTCTAGATGATCTATCCAAAGTTGAGGGTGGGGTGGTCAAGATCCCTGCTATTATGGTAATTGTGTCTATCTCTTTTTTTAGGTCTAGTAGGGTTTGCTTTATAAATCTGGCTGCTCCGATATTGGGTGCATATATATTTATGATTGTTATGTCTTCTTGTTGGATAGATCCTTTTATCATTATATAGTGGCCTTCTTTATCTCTTTTTATGGTTTTTGGTTTAAAGTCTCTTTTATCTGATATAAGAATAGCTATTTCAGCTCATTTTTTGTTTCCGTTTGCATGGTGTATCTTTTTCCATCCTTTCACTCTTAGTCTATGTGTGTTTTTACAGGAGAGATGAGTCTCTTGAAGGCAGCATATTGTTGGGTCCATCTTTTAAATACGATTAGTCAGTCTGTGTTTTTTGAGTGGGGAATTTATCCTTTTACACTAAGGGTTATTATTGAAAGGTGTTGATTTACTCTTGGCAGTTTACTTATTTTTGTTTGGATGTTTTAAATATCTTTTGTTCCTTTCTTCCTGATTTACTGTTTATCTTCCATGTTTTTTGGTTTCTTGGGATGGTAGACATCCTTTTTATCTCCTTATTGTTCCATTTTTATTTTACTTATGGGATTTGTTCTTTCTTGAGAATTCATCACAGTGGTGTTTGTTTTTCAGGTACCAAACCCAGTACTCCCTTGAGAACTTCTTGTAAGGCTGGTCGTGTGGTAGTGAACTCCCATAGTTTTTGTTTGTCTGAGAAATATACTATTTTCCTTCATTTCAGAAAGATAGCCTTCTGGGTAAAGTATTCTTGGCTGGCAATCTTTGTCTTTTAGTATTTTGAATGTATCATCTCATTCTTTTCTGGCTTTTAGGCTTTCTGATGAAAAGTCTGATGTTAGTCTGGTAGGGGCTCCCTTATAGGTGACTTGATGCTTCTCTGTTGCAGCTTTTAAGATTTTCTCTTTGTCTTTGAGGTTTACCAATTTGACTACAACTTGTTTTGGAGAGGACCTTTTTGGGTTGAGTATCTTTGGGGATCTTTGAGCCTTCTGAGTCTGAAGATCTGTTTCTTTCCCTATACCTGGGAAATTTTCTGCCATTATTTCATTGAATATGTTTTCGATGTCATCTCCTTTTTCTTCCTCTTCTGGTATACCCATGATTCAGATATTTGAGCACTTAAGGTTGTCTGTTATCTCTCTTAGATTTTCTTCCATTTTTAAAATTCTTTTTTCTTTTTTTTTTTTTTGTCTACCTGTTATTTCATACATGCCATCTTCAAGGTCAGAAATTCTCTCTTCTGCTTGTTCTAGCCTGCTTGTTAAACTTTCTGTTGTGTTTTTTTATTTCGTTCAGTGAATCCATCAGCTCCACAAGCTCTGCTACATTCTTTTTCAGGGCATTGATTTCTTTGTACATTTCTTCTTCCAGGTCCTGTATACTGTTTCTCATTTCATTGTGTTGTCTAACTGAGTCTTCTTGTATCTCATTTAATTTCCTTAGAATTAATGCTTGAAATTCCTTGTCAGTCTTTTCAAGGGCTTCCTGATCTATAGGATCGAGAACTTGAGATTTATTATATTCCTTTGGTGGTGTTGTACTTTCTAGGTTTTTCATATTTCTGGTATCTCTGATGGTGTTTAGTCATTGTGGCAGAGGATTTCACAGTCCACTCATTCCACCCTGGTGTCTGACCTGGATCCCACAGTTGCTTCCAATTTGGTGCTGTTGCCTCGGGGCCTAGGGATTGGTGGGTTGGCCTCTTTGGGGCAGAGATTTGCCTGGGCTTGGTCCTATGGCAGCTGCCCATTTGGCTCTGCTGCCTTGGGTCCTGTTGTCTTCTTTTAACGAGTGGAGATCAGCTTCATTCTTTCCGGGATTATTTTTATATTTTCTTATTGCAAATATGGAACAGCCTTTATTCTAGGGCTAGTTTAGTCCCACCACTAAGGCATGGCCCCTTTGGGATCTCTCTTGAATGCACTAGGTGTTCCACAATGTCTCCCCAATCTGACTGTCAGAACTAAAAGTTCTCCTGGCCCTCCACAAGCTCTGGAAGATATTCACTTTTAACTTCCCAGTCATCTTTTGCCTGTCCTTGTAGAAATTCACCCTATGTCTACACAGCTTAGTACAAGAGTACTTTTAAAAGTCCATGGAAAATTAGAACTAAAAGATAATACAAATCTTTCCATGAAATCTTTGAATTGCCCTCATATTCAGACAAAGATTCAAGAAGATCCCTGTGCAGATTTCTAGATCTCTTTCTTTGCATAGCTCCTTCTCTGCAGATCCTTGACTTTTCAACTCAGCAAAACTGCTGTGCTTTGCTTGGGGACTCCTCTCTGGGCCATAGTCATGAAAGAGCCTCTAAGCAGAAAACCAGGGTAACTAGATGGCTCACCTCATGTGCTTCCCTTTTCTGAGAAACTCAATCCTTAGCTGCCTGTTGTCATATGTCATATTTTTGTCTAGACTGGTTTTTTTACTATGGGAAGACAAATCTGGGGCCAGTCACTCTGACATAGACAGAAGCAGAACTCTGATTTGACCCTTGATATATTACTTTTCCTCACTATATTGCAATTAGCTTTATTTTTTAAAAATTAAAGCAACAGAAACAAAAAAGAACCCAACGAAATAAAATCCCAAAAGTACCTGAACAGAATTTCTGTGCCTCAAAAAATATTAGGCAACACTGAAATTTTTGTAAAGGCAATATGAGCTCAGTTCAGAAGAGAAGATGACAGGGTTCTGGAGTGGTCCAGGTAGGGTCCACAGAGGGGAGATATGCAAAGCTCAGAGAAATTAATTTGACCAAAAATATTTTAAAAATAATAAAGCCAACATTGTGTGTGTGTGTGTGTGTGTGTGTGTGTGTGTGTGTGTGTGTGTGTGTGTTCCAATTTGGCTGAAGAATGGTGGTCTTGGAAGAAAACAGATGGTGATTAGGCTAGAATTATAAGTCAGGGCAACTGTAGAGGGTTTTGTAGATTGAGTGGAGAGGAATGGACACTCGAAGTATTTGCACAAGCCACCAGTGTAATTTTTCCAGAGACAAGCCCTTCCTTCTCTCTGCTTGGACCGTTCAGTCAATTCTGGAGCATAAGAAGTGTCAGTTCCTGAAAACACTTTCCTGCTGCCAATGCCTTCCTCATCTTCAAGTCTGTTTTGCATTGGCAATGTTAAAGAGTAATAAACATGCCTTAAAATAACATCATACCTTTTGATACAAGAGGTTCTTAATGTACCCTTTGCTCAACACTTAAATAAATCCCGTGAGAGTGCTCACTCCATAATGTGCTAAAAGGCAGCCATTTCTGGCAAAGAGGAAAAAACTCAATTAAGTGTTTACTGATTCAAAGTAATAACTAGAGTAGAAAATGTATCTCTTGTGACCCTTCTTAATTTGAGGCTCTACTTCCTCTTCCATTGCCTGTTGCTTGCTGTTTCTCTCTCTGTCTCTCTGTCTCTTTCTTTCTTTCTTTCTCTCTCTCACACACACAGGCACGCACACACGTATACACATGTGCGTGAATCTATAAGCTTTTAGTAAATTGGAATCGTAGGAGACAACATAAACACATTTTTCCCATTCTCAATGCACTCCCTTCATATCCATCCCTGTTCAAGTAAAAGTTAGAATATAAAAAAGCCACAACAATTAGTTCAAAAGTTCATCTGGTTCAGTATTTCTTTTCTGACAGAGACAGTCCAGTTTGTCTCCTGACAGGTTAATATTAAAACATATAAAGTAAATTTCCAAATATCTCATAGTACTTAAATGGCATGTCATGAGCTATTAGCACTAAATTTACTAAGCTTTTTTATAGTACTTTGTAATTAATTAGCACATTAATTTTGAATAGGTTACACACACACACACATACATAAATATTTAATATATAATCCAAAATGTATAAAATGGTATACCTCTCTCCCATAGGCACTTAGTTTTTCCCCCTGAAGGAAATCACTGTTACTTGTTTTGTGTATAAATTTCCAGAGATTTTAAACACGCGCGCGCACACACACACACACACACACACACACACACACACACACACACACACATCTATCTATAAGCATTTATGTAAAAATGAACATATAGAAGAGGATATACATATATACTTTTTATTCATTGGTTTTCTTCTTAAAATACATTAATATAATTGTTTTATCACACACATATGCATAGCATCTACATAGTATTCTGTTGTGTTAATGTATCTTAATGGATTTAACTAGTCCATAATTGGACTCGTTAGTTTATTTCAACTCTTTTGCTATTACAAATACTTGTATTGGTGCAATAAGTACTCATGAGCAATATTAAGTTTTGAAGTGTGTGTGTATAAGACAAATTTCTAAAAGTGTAATTACTGTTTCAGATGGCAAATGCACTTCCAATTATGATGGATATATCAAATTACGTCCACAGACATTGCATAAATTTACATGCCCACCAAAATGTAGAAGAGTGTTTGTTTCTTATGTTCTTGTGACACAGTCTCTATGCTCTTTGATCTTTGGCAATGAGCTAGGAAAAAACGTTATCTCCTTTTAGTTTTAATTTGCATTTCTCTTTTAAAGTTGAGCACATTTCCATATGTTTAAGAACTATTTAATTTTCTATTCCTTCAACAGTTTGTTCATTGCTCCGTCTGATATTTGGTTGTTGATTTATTTACAAGAGCTTCTAATTTAGTAAATTACTTCTTTTCTGTTATGTGTGTTACAAATATTTTCCCCATTTTTTCACATGCCTTTCACTATTGATAATCATGTTTTTGCTATGCAGGTATTTCTAACTTAAGTATTGAAATTACCCCCCTTTTTTTGTGGATTCTGAGTTTTGGATTATACTTAGAAGGCCTTTTGTACTACAGGTTTATAAATATATTCTCTCATGTTTTATATTTGTATGGTTACACTTTTCACATTTAAAAATCTTAATCTACCTGAACTTTATTTTGATGTAAGTGATAGGGAGCAAATACTATGTTATTCTAGATAGCTACTAATGATGCAACACAACTTATGACAAATTCATCATTTTCTCTTTGATATACAATATTCTTTTAAATATGCTTATATACAAATAAATTCCTTAAAATTTAGATTTATTCCTGGCATCTCAAGTTTGTTCCTTCAACTTTCTGTTCTTTTAGTTCATTCGTTTTCCATAATTTTAAAATTATTGCTTTTAAAAATATAAATGTATAAATGTTTCCCATTGTAAAATTAGAATTAATGTTATATTTATTAAGGTTGCTACACTTACAGGTTAATAGATAGAGAATTGACATCTTTATGATGTTCAGAGGCAGAACACTGTGTGATGGGTATATAGTACCAGACTCTGCCAGACTACCTGTTTTTAAATCCAGATTATTACTTTCCATGTATTAAGTCTCATTGTAAGTTCTTTTATTAATGTATCTTTTTATGTAGATCTAGCATACATTTTATATATTTCTGCCTATTATTTTCTCTTATTTGTGGCTAGTGTAAATGGAATTTTCCTGGTTTTTAATATTTTTATTGAGATATAAAATGCAAACAATAAACTTTTTTGCACAAATTTAACGTGTATAGCTTGAAGCATTATGACAAATGTATATGTCATGTTACAACCACCAAAATTATAATATAGAATATTTTTATCACCCCCAAAATTTCTTTGTGCCTCTTTTCTGTCAATCATCTTCCCTCCTTCCACTCATTACCACTGGCAACAGCTCTGTCTTTATAGTTTTGCCCTTTCTAGAATTTAATATAAATCAAATCATATAGTATGTAGTCTTTTGTGTCTGACGCCTTTCACTTAGCATTTTTTTTTTTTTTTTAGATTCATCCAGGCTGTTGTGCAGTAGTTATTTATTTTTATTGGTAAGTGTTATTCCATTTTATGGATGGACACATCACATTTTGTTTACTAATTTACCAGCTGATTGACTATCGGGTTGCTTGCAGTTTTATGTTATGAATTAAGCTCCTCTGCTATGAACACTCAAGTACAATTACTTGTGCTGACCTAGGGTTTCATTTTTCTTGGAAAAATACCTAGCTAGGACTGAGATTATTGGGTTGTATGATAAACATATATTTAAATAAAAAATGAACTGCAAAAATATTTGCAAAAATGGCTGTATTATTTTAACATTTCTATCAGTAATATACAAGTGTTCCCATTTCTCTACATCCTCACCAACACTTGATATTTTCAGACTTTTAAATTTCAGCTCGTTTAGTGAGTGTGTAGTGATATTTCATTGGGTTCTGATTTGCATTTCCCTAATGACCAATGATGTTGAACATCTTTTCAGGTGTTTATTGCTTGCTATTTAACCAAGTTGATTTATTTTTATCGAATTACAAATGTTTATATGTTCTGGATATAGTCCTTCATCAGATATATTTTCTCCCAGTCTCTGGCTTGCCTTTTAATTTTCTTAACAATGTCTTTTGATTAGTGAAAGTTTTTAGTGTAGATAAATCCCAAACTAAGAAATATTTGCCATAACAGAAGTTCACCGTGATTTTTTTTCTCATGTTCCTTTCTAGAAGTTTTATAGTTTTACCTCTTATGTTTAGGTATCAGGGTAATGCTAGCCCCATAAAATGAGTAGAATAGTGTTTGTTGCTGCTCTTCTATTTTCTGAATGATTTAGTGTTGCTTGGACATTACTCTTTTTTAAATGTTTGGTAGAATTCAGCAGCAAATTCATCAGTAATTCATTTTAGTTCTTTCTTTGCATATGGTGAAAATGTAAGGGACAGAGTTCTTTTTTCCTTTCAGCATATGGATCCAAGTGTTTCACCATTGTTTTTGAAAAGACAATTCTTTCCTCATTGAATTATTTGGCCACTGTTGAAAAATCTATTAATAACACTTGTGTACATGTACGTTTTCATCTATAAACATATATCTCTTGATTTTTTTAGGTTTTCTTTAATTTCTCTTAACAATGTTTTGTGTAGTTTTCAGTGTGCAAGTCTCGCACATTGTATTAAATTTATCTTTAAATATTTCATATTTGTAGGTGTTATTAAAAATGGAATTTTGGGGGCTGGCTGGTTAGCTCAGTTAGTTAGAGTGTACTGGCTAGCTGTGAAAATAAGTAAATAAATATAAATAAATAAATAAAAATGGATTTTTTTTTAAAGATTCAATTTAAGATTGTTACTGGTATAAAGAAACACAATTGATATTTGTAAATTGTACTTGTGTTTGTGATCCTACTAGGCTCACTTTTTTTTCTAGTATGCTTTTTTGTAAATTCCTTAGGATTTTCTATGTAAAAGATTTTGTTATCTGTGAATGGTTTTACCTCTTTCTTTCTATTCTTTTTTCCTTTACTTTCATTCTCTTGACTTGCTCATGGCTGGATCTAGCGTACAATGGTCAATAGATATGGTAAAAATGAAAACCTTGCTTTGCTTGGCATCGAGGTAGAAAACATTCAGTCTATTACAATGAGGTAAGAAGTTAGCAGTAGGTGATTTGTAGATGTCTCTTATGATGTTGAGAAAGTTTCCTTCTGTTCTTAGTTTGCTGACAGCTTTTATCATGAATGAATGTTGAGTTTTGTTCAATGCTTTTCCTGCATCTATTGAGATGATCGTAGATTTTTTCTTTTTTGTCTGTTAATATGGTGAACTACATTGACTGATTTTTGAACACTAAGCCAACAGTACTTTTCTAAGATGATACCCAATTTAACATAACGCACGAGTATTGCCCTTTTTATATATTTCTGGATTCTAGTTCCTTTAACTTTTTGGAGAATTTTTGTGTCTGTGTTCATGAGAGGTATTTGTTTACAGTCTTTTCTTTTTTTAAGAATATTATTTTTTAACTGGCACATATTGAGTGTACATATTTATGGGATGCAGAGTTATATTTCAATACATGTATACAATGTGTGATGATCAAATCAGGGTAATTAGCATGTTTATTATTGCAAAATTCTATTATTTCTTTGTGATGAAAGCATTAGAGCTCCTCTCTTCTAGCCCTTTGAAAACATAAAATAAATTATTGTTAATGTAGATGCCTAGCACTACTGTGGACCTCCAGCTGTAACTTTGTGTTCATTAACCAACCTCTCCCTATACCCCTTCCCCATCCCAGCCTCTAGTAACCACAGTTCTTCTCTCTACATCTGTAAGCTCATTGTTTTTCTTTTTTTTAGCTCCCATATATGAGTGAGAACATGAGGTATTTATCTTACTTTTCCTGACTTATCTCACTTAACATAATGTCTTCTAGGCTCATCTGTGTTGCTGCAAATGACAGAATTTCACTCTTTTTTGTGGCTAGTAGTATTCCATTGTGTATACATACCACATTTTCTTTATCTGTTCATCTGTTGATGGACACCTAGATTGATTCCATATCTTGGTTATTGTGAATAGTGCTGCAATAAACATGCAGTGCAGATATTTCTCTGGTATGCTAATTTCCTTTTCTTTAAAAAAATACTCAGCTGTGGGATTACTGGATCCTGGGAATTCAGGGTCCCATCTATGACCCCAGCAACTCTGCCCAGAGTTTTCTTTTCTTGTAATGTCTACCTGCACTTGGTATCAGGGTAATGTTAGCTTCACAAAATGAGATGACTAGTGTTTGCTGCTCCTATTCTATTTTTTAGAAGATTTAATGTAGCCTTGTCATTACTTTTCTTTAAATGTTTGGTATAATTCATCAGTAAAACCAACTGGGACTAGATTTATCTTTTTACATAAAGTTTTAAAATTTTTAATTTAACTTTGTTAACAGATATAGGTTTATTCAGCTCATCTACTTGTATTTCCTCTTGAATAGGCTTTGGTAGTTTTGTCTTTCAAGCCACTTTCAATTTGTCAAATTAATTAGCATAAAGCTTTTTATAATGTTATTTTTATTATCCTTTTGATGTCTGTCAAATATTTTGAATACATTTTGTGTGATTTACATACATTTAAACTAATTAATATAATCATTTATTAAGTATATATTAATTGTTAGTTTTTATTAATTGTTATTATCAGAGTTCTATAAAGTTGGTTGATAGTAATGTTTAGATCTTTTATAAACTTATTGATTTACTGTCTGGTTATTCTACAAATTACTTAGAGAGGAGTGTCAAAATCTCCAACTATCATTGTGGAGTTGTCTATTTCTCCTCACAACTCTGTCACATTTTGCTATAAGTACTATGTTTAAGAGCACAGACTTTAGAACTGTTCTGTCCTATTGATGAATTGATCCTTTAATAACTAGAAAATGTCATTCTTTTACCCTAGTAATATTCTTTGTTCTAAAATCTGTTTTGTTTGATATAAATATAAAAGCCAATTCAGATTTTTTATTAGTTATTGCATGGTATATCTTTTTCCATTTGTTAACTTTAAACCTACTTATGTTTTTATAATTAAAGTGAGTTTCTTGTAAACAGAGTATAGTCAAGCTAGATTTTTTAAAAAAATGCAGTCTGACAAACTTATCTTTTTAATGGAGTGTTATACCATTTATATTTAAACTTATTATCAATATTATTTTGTTTAAATAAAACTTTTTGCTATTTGTCTATGTTATTTGATCTAACCTACTTTATCTGAAATAGCCACTCCAGCTTTCTTTGGATTAATATTTTTATGGTATATCTTTTTTATCCTTGAACTTTTACCTCATGCCTTTATATTTATATAACAGTTTATTCTTGGATTATTTTTTTTAAAACCAGTCTGAAAATCTGCACCTTTCAACTGGTCATTTTTAAGCCATTTACATTTAGTGCCAATTTTGAATATAATTGATTTTAAATCCATTTTGCTATTGTTTAGCTATTCATTCCATTGCCCCATTTTTTCTTCTTTTCTTCCTTCTTTTATATTGTTCTATAAATAGTTGTTTCATTTTTTAAATTAAATTTTATAGTCATCACTTTCTTATTACCTATACCGCTTTTTATTTTATTTTATTTTTTAGTAGTTTCACTAGGGTTTAGAATATAAATATTTAACTTATCACTATTTGCCCTCAAATAATATTATACTGCTTCACATATTATGTAAGAAGCTTAAAACAATACACAACTATTTCCATACTTTTCCTGTCCTTTGTGCTTCTGTTATGATTATTTTTCTCAAATCCTATAAAACCCACAATACATTAATGTTATTATCACTTGAAACAGTCAATTATCTAGTAGATTTAAAACCAAAAAACCAAAAAAAACAAACAAACCCAAAGCCCTTTCCATGTAGCCATATGTTTATGATTGCCCCCACTCTTCATGACTTTTTGTAGACCCAGATTCCATTTGGTATTATTTTTCTTCTGCTTAAAGAGCTTCCTTTAACATTTTTGATAGTTCAAATCTACTGACAATAGAAAAAAAATTTACCTTTATTTTTGAAGAAAATTTTTTTTCTGAGTAGAGAATTTCAGGTATTTTTTCTTTCAGTACTTCGAAGATGCCACTCCATTGCCTTTTGACCTAAGTAGTTTATGATGAAAAGTTTGCTATAGTTGTTATCTTTTCTTTTCTGAAAGTTATGTAATTTTTCTTTGGCTTTTTAAAAGATTTTCCTTTTAATAGTGGCTTTCAGTAGTTTGATTATGGTGAGTTATGACATGGATTTTTATGTTTGTTCTGCTTGTGATTTATTGAGCTTTTTGGATATGTGGGTTTCATGTATTCACCAAAATTGAATAAACTTTGGCCTTTCTTTTTCAAATATTTTTTATATCATCCCTCCCACTTCTCTCCTTCCAGGTTCTAATCACATAATTAGGTATTTTTCACAGGTCATTGATATTCAGGTCATTTTTAAAAAATTCATTTAATCTCAGTGCTTCAGTTTGAGTAATTTTTATCCCCATGAGTTCAAGCTCTTTTTCCTCATCTTGTCTAATATTATGTTTATCCCCATTGGGCATATTTTTCATTTCAGATATTGCTTTTTTCTCTAGGCAATCTATTTGGATCTTTTTTATATCTTCTGTTTCTCTCATTATCATGCTGTATTTTCTTACCTTCTTGAAATTATGAGCATATATGTAATAGTTACTTTAACATCTGTATTTGCTTATTCTTCATCTCTATCATTTCTTGTTCTGCTTCTATTAATTGATCTTTTACCTTGTTTAAAATCCGTATTTTTTAGTTTCTTTGTATGCCTGATAATTTTGGATTGGATACAGGGTATTGTGAATATTCCATTGCTGACTTGTAGATTTTGTTATATTCTTTTAAATCATATTGGATTGTCCTCTGGGGTGCAGTTGTTTGGAATCTGTCAGATCTTTTCAAGACTTACTTCCTTTTCTTAAACATACTTTATTTTTAGAACAGTTTTAGGTTTATGGAAATGGAGAAATTGGTTAAAGGGTACAAAGAATAATTATGATTTGTAATAATGAATATGCTAATAATATTGATTTGATCATCACATATTGTACACAGATAATGATAGTCAACACTGAACCCCCAAAATGTGTATTATCAATTATATCTCAAAAAAAAAAGAAACCCCCCCCCCAAATTTGAATCCCAGTGGGTCCCTGAGGTCACGATGTGGGCAGGACCAATTGGTGGAGCTGTCAAATTCCTGACCTGGGACGCATAAGGAAAAAAAAAATGAGAGGAAGGTACAGTGATTTCTCATATACCTACTGCCCCTATGCATGCATAGCTTATGGTTGCTACAAGGTATTTCAGAGAACAATTTACAGGAGATTTATCCAGGTCTCTATTTTATCAATTTAACCAGGTCCCTTTTGGGGGTTACAATTGATGGCTCAGAGTCTCTTAGAGAATTTTAAACCATTTTTACTATTTAGTTATTGTTTTTTGTTTTTAGCTTTTTTTTGTCTTAAATCTGCCCTTACAGAAGTTCATCAGCCACTTGTTTGCTCATTTTTCTTTCCACAGAACCTCATAACATGATTTTTACATTTCTCTGGTGTTTTTCACTCCCCAAAGATCTTTAGTCTCAATGAATGGGTAAATCTTCTCCTGGATCTGCTGGGCCCAAAGAATCTTCCTGGAACATACTGCACCTTCAGGTAGCCTCCTATGTGACCTCAAGTGATTCTTCATGTTCTAGATAAACTTCAAATATCTTAGATCTAGAACAATTTAATTACTATTACAATGTTGTAAATATTTACCTCAGTTTGGAATTTAATTTCACATTAATAACCTATTTCATTCAATTTTTTGAAATATTATTTTTATTTTATGTTTTTAGAATGTTTTCTTTTTTTCTTTTTTTTTTAAAATTGAAACCTGATTGGTTATACATACTTGTCAGGTACAGAGTTGAATATCCATACTTGTACAGTATGTGGTGACCAAATCAGGATAATTAGTATATTCATCATTACACAATGTAATCGTTCTTTGTGACCATTTACCAATTTCTTGCTATTTTCTGAAATATCATTTTCTTATTTCATATTGAAAAAAGTCACTAATTCTGTTCCAAAGATGTGAAAGAGAAAATCTTAAATAAATAAAAAAATTTAGCCATGGAAAAAAACCTAAAAAAATGTAGTTTTACTATTTTTAAGTGCATATAGTAATCCCAATAGTAACAAACAATGGATTATAACTTGCGGTCTTTATAAAGTTTTACAACTTGCAGTCTTTGAGGGAGCTGTTTTACAACTGCAGTCTTTGAGGGAGCTGTTTATGGAGGAGATAAAAATAATTCAATGACTCATTTGCAAGTAGGTTCTACAAAATTGACTGTTTTGCCTTCTTAAGTAGGTTATGATTACTAAGAAATTTGCTTTTTTATGTTTCCTTCATTTAGCAAAATCATATTTTTATAGGAAAAAATAAACTTCAAAACAATTCTGATCTTATAAATGATGACAAATCTGACTTTAGAAATGTGAAAAAAAAGAAAATGAATGAGGCTTAATAGCATCTATCTACAACTATATAGCTAGTCTGCCATACTGTGGTAAAACAATGTACCTGTTGCTTTTTGGTTGGTATACCATTAAAAATTATTAAAATATTTTAACCCCAACAAATTCTGACAATAGTGTAATCATTCAAAAAATTCCCATGTGGTAGGCTGAATTATTGGCCTCAGTGCTCTTCGTTTTGTAGCTTTTTGGTGTCCACCCACTTGGACTCTGGGCTCAGCAATGCAATTTTCTTTGGCCAATGGGATGTTAAAAGAATTGATACAGCAGATGGTTGAATGGAGCTTCCTTATTTTCATTTCATCACCTTCGCTATAAGAAAATGCTGGGTTAGCTTTAAGGAGGATCAGAGACATGTGGATTAGAGCTAACCCATAGATAAGTAAGTAAGCCAGCCAGACTACAGATGTGTGAGTGAGACTAGCCAAGGCCAACCTTGATCAGCTGGAAACCAGCCAGCCCTCAGATGAGAAGGTGAGCTATTTCAGGTCAACCACCTAATGACTACCTCAGCTGTATGAGCAGTAAGTACTAGTTTTATGTCACTGAGATTTTCTTGCTGTTTGTTTTGCAGCATTATTGTGATGACAGGCAACTGATATGCCCTGTAAATGAACAAATCTTATTTGAATTCTCGTATTATTTCACACATACATTTATGGACTTTCTAAATGGAAGAGGGCACTTGAGGTCAAGAAATCTGCTTTATGTTTTAGAACTCATCATGCCTTGGTCATCCCACTTCATGGTAAATTTTCAGTGAAATTGTCAAACTTTTAAATTAGTTTACCTTAAACATGTAGTGTTAAATTTTAACAGTTTCTAAAAGGTTCTCTTTGGAGCTGTTTATTCTTACTGCTTCATTGTATTTTTTGAATAAACTGCTTTTAATTAAAAAATGAAATTGTATCTTATTTAACATTTTAATCTATCTATTAAACAGAAATTGATAAATTGCTTTAAAGTTCTTTAAGTAAGCTAATTTATAACTAAAATTGGATTGAGATAGGCAATATATCACACACAAACAGCATATATATACATATATATATATACACACACACAAACTCATATATAGTCACGTATCTGTATAAACAATTAAACTGTTAAACTGACCTTATATGTTTTTGCTTTAAAAAGTTGCCACTTTAACATTATATTATCTTATATGGCTCTTTCAACCAATAAAGAAAATTGATCTTGCTGAGTAAATCTAACCTTGTATTTTCTTTTTTTCTCCCTTTAATTCCAAATATGCAATCTCAATATTAGGTTAACATATTTTTTTGCATTTAATATGCAATAAAGTGAGTTGGTAATCATTAAATTGCAACAGTGATAAGCTTTTAATGTAGTTAAATACAGCAAAACAAATCAGTACTTGGTTCTTAATTTTGATTGTATTGTGTAGACAATCTCGTTGGATTATGTCTTCATTATGGAAAAGAAAGCAAATTCAAAATAAACAAGGCTTCTAGCATTTTCAGCCCTTATATCCATCCACATGCACCCTCCAGTGAGACTATTAAAGGAAATTAATTTTAACCATTCACACTAATACATGTCTTTTCCTTAAGAAACTGCTTAGTTATCCTGCCTGAAATGTAGAAATAATTTGAAAAGGTTCTAATGCAGATCAACTAATTACAAAAGGAGATGTCCTAGAGTTTTCAAAATTATGATTCAAAAAGAAGTAGTTCAGTAGACTAAGACAATATTGAGAAACATTTTTTAACTATTCAAATGTTGAATGGTTTAATATACAGCCATATATATTTACCCTTCCATGTTTATTTGTACAACTTTAAAAAGTGTCAGCATCAAGCAAGAATGAAAAATTTAAGTTATTAGCTCAGAATAATGTAGTAACTGTGTTGGCTCCAAGGGGATTTGGAGAAGACATGCCTTCATTCTAAATAAAAAGGTTTTCTTTTTCTAAAAACCTGGAGTGACATCAATGAATACTATTTGACTAATTTGATATCAGCGATTCTCAAAGGTAAATAAGGTAGTATTTCAATGGAGCAAGAGTAAAATTTTTAAATTTTAAGAATTACCTGATTCATTTATAATTTATGATATTTATGCTAAAATATCAAGTTGGTTGGTTGTCGTTAGGTCAGTTTCCCTAGAGCAGAACTTAAATTGGTGATTCCTGTGCAAATGATTTCTTTTTTTTGAGGGAGTGTTAAGAAAACTGCAGGAAAGTGATGGAAGCTGAGTAGAGTAGGTGAAAAAGCATATGCTTTTAGCAGAGGTCTAGACTCATCCTGATCCCATGTGAAGCTCTAGAGAGGATGAATGACAACCTCAAGAGTTGTCAGTGTTGTCTCATTGAGACAAATTAGATTTTGTACCCCTGGATCAGTCAATTATAGGCAAAGGGCCACCTCCCCATCCCCTGGGAGGATGGGAGCTTCCACAAACATAAACACAAACACATCTCTGGAAGGGATGTCCCTTCTTGGTCCAGGACAATTATCTGGAGAAAGGAGCATCTGTGAGCCATTGCAGCCAAAACTCAACGGCAGCTGGGGGAGAGGTATGCTGGTTACTAACCGGGTCTGGGAAGGGCACTAACAGTGCCTTCTACAGTTGTAATGATCCAAACATGGTCAGGTAAATTCTTTTCTACATTTCCAGTGCTTTTTAAATTTCTCATACTTCTTACTGCTTGAGATATTTTCTGTTATGTTTATTATTGTTTTAAACTAGTTCTAATCTCTTTTAAAAAATGTCTGCATCTTGAGATAACTACATCATGTTTTTGACTGTTCCATTAAGCACAGTATTTAGTTGTTGATCAATCACCTACCATAGTTTACTGAAAAGTAAATTTAAGTTTTATCAGTGATATTCATTAATACATCAAAGAATCCTTAGCTGCTTCTAAGAAAACATTTTTTTTAACCCAGCTTTTTTTTTTTAAAAAAAGAAATCTCAAATAAAAGCAGAGATGATGCACAATGAGCTACATTTGCTAGGAAAACTGGCATATTTTGTCACATATCCTTTTTTTTTAGTATCCTCATATAGCAAATTAATTATTTAAAAACTACTGTAAACTGATGCTCACATTGAATTTTTATAGAAACAAACATTCTATTTTTTTTGTAGACTTTTTTTTTCTTTACCTGTTGCAATTTATGTTCATTCTAGAAAATCTAGAAAAAACAGTGCTCAGGGAATGTCAGCAAAAATAACCTTTATTTGGACAGTTTTATCGGTAATTTTTTTTTTTCTGGAGGTATTTCGAAACCCCAAAAATATTAAAGTGGAATTAAGTCCTCCATATGTAATTAAAGGGTTCCATGAAATCACATCTTCGTCTGATTACTTCCAAGCTCATGAAGTCACCACTGAAGTCAGGCCTACTGAGCCTTTCTCTGATGAAAGTTCAAAATAAAGTTATGCATGCCCCCATCATCCTTAAATAATCATGTTTCCTTTGTCCTTCTTTTCTTACTTCTTTGTAAGGAAAAGAAACCTTAGCCAGAAAGGGGGAAAATAATTCATTTCAATAGAATTCTATACAATTTCCCGATGAATTCAAAATATAAAATAATATAAGAATCTTATTTTATGGATAAAAATATGATATTACAAAACCAAATATCTCCAGACTGTTGTATATCATTGTAACCAAAATCCTTCATGTTGAATTCTTCTGTCATTCCAAAAACAAATGGCTGTGCTGCTGCTGGTGGAACCAGCACTGTGCACTAGTCCCTGCTCTGGGACATCATTGTCAGGTGTGGAGACAGGACAGTGCTTCCTACCGTGCCTGTTGGATTGATGGAATGGGAGGAAGGGCCTCAGCGAGGCTGCAAGAATGGGTTTCTGGGCACTTTAGTGCATTTCTTTTTCCTGTGGACAGGAATCTGATTGCTCTGGAGGACAATGCAGTGTCATTATTACTGCGTACACATATTTTACTGCCAAGCAACCATTAGGAATTCGAAGCTCATATTCTGCTTCATTTATTTTGCTCATTGTGCATTTACTCTCACCTCCAAGTACTGTGGGGAGACTTTCCCTAATCACATTTCATTTAAGGTGAAAGGAGTTTTGCATTAGAAGTGACAAGGAAAATACCCAGGAAAATAACCAGCATTGGTCATACAGTGGTTCACCAGGTAAAGCTTTTGTCATCTGGCAGATACAGATGAACTATGTGGACATGTGATAACAAAATGCATGAAGTTTCTGAGTTATAACGTAGATTTGATTTTAAAACACTTGTGCATATTACTCTGTAGGAAAACTAACTTTTAATTTTGGTAAAATAAAACTGAATTTTTTTTCCTGATAATTGTTTGTTTGACTATTTGGAAATTTGTTATTTAGGGAACTTGAGGTGAAATCTAAACCAAGCCCTTTGGCAGTGAAGCAACTTCACTACTAAGGAGTTTCTAATTTTTTATTGTCAATTCAAAAATCCATAAACTTTTCAAGATAGGAGTCTGGTCTTTTATTTCTTTGTCTCCACTCTAGTATCTAGCATGTTGTTAGATGTGTTCACACCAGCTTTTGTTTGAACTGAACTGATTTTGAGAGAAATATGCTTTATAGCTGTGTTAGAGTGTTTAAGATAAATTAGTTGACATGTATTGTGTTCAAAGTCAGAACCTAAAGGATCAAAAAGTCCAAACACTCTTGTTAAAGCTGATGGAAGATATACTTTGATTTTAGATGCACCCTCTATAACAGTGGCTCCTGGTGGTGGACTGAGACCATGGTATTTTGTAACCGGTAATTTTTTCTTGATATATCAATTCATATTAGTAGTGGCGTGTTCTCTGTCAGGCTCCTAACTTATATACGAATGCAGAAATGTCAACTGATATGTAAATACAACATGTAAACTTTACATGGCATTGAATTAAAATACTTCAAAGAAACTTTTTGCACATCGATGAGGATTACAGTTAGAAATTATTTCCAAAAGAAAACATTACGATTGTAGAAGAGACTGGTCATTTTCATACCATCAGTCAAATACAAAATTAGAAGACACACTCATGATTTTAATTTTGTCCTCCTGAGGTTAACACATTATTTTGTGGGTCAATTGCTGACATTTTGGCATTTTTACACTCCTTTGGTGAGACAAAAGGAAATAACTAATAGCTTAATTCCTAGATGTCAAATTTTAGACAAAACAGATTTTAATGACTTTTTATTTTCAAATGCATGTTCCAGCCAGTCACTCCTGAGGAGTAAGAACATATTCTACATCTCTGGAAATTCTGCTAAAATCAGTACTTTACTAGTCTGAGAATCTGGGTTTATATTAATATAAGCTGATTGACCTAGCAATATTTTCTAAAATGATATTTGTTTTTATAAAATTAAAGTTGTTCTTAAACATTTTAACATTTTTATATAATAGGTTTTTAATGACTTTAGCTAATCATAGTAACAATCCATTTGAATGATGAACTTTATAGTACACCAGACCTTTTGATTTAAAACATTTGCTATTCCGATTATGTTAAGTAGTGACATCAGAGTTTGACCTGGAAATTATGAACGCATAATTGTGTGATTGGGTCACTGTAAAATTGCCCAAGGCTTTTTTGAAGTTAGAGAAATTTGCCTCCAATAGGCTGGGATGGGAGCTTGCAGAGGAACCGAACCAAAGTCACATGCTCACTTTTGGTTGAGTTTATTCAATCCCTCCATGATGAAGTTTCACCTGTTGATGATGTTTTTCTCCTTGCCTTGACCCACTGGGCTCTATACTGTAGAGGCCTGTGCACCAGTAACTGACCCACTTATTAAGCTACTCTGAAGATTTGTTCCTTCAGATGTGTTTTATGTGGTCTTTACTTTGAGGGCATATATTGGAAGGCAGCTATACTCACCATTACACCACCAATGCATTCTGAAGGCATATATTGAGCTTAGTTACTTGTTTAACTTTCTATATCAAAATAATTCTGATTTACAGGAAGTAGCAAAAATGTACAGGGAGGTCCCATGTACCCTTCACCCCATTTTCTCCAGTGACAACATCTTGCATAACTCTAGTTTAAAATCAAAACTAGTAAATTAACATTGGTACAATCTACAGAGCTTATTCATATTTCATCAGTTTAACATGCACTCATTTTTCTGTGCGTGTGTGTGTGTGTGTGTGTGTAGTTCTATGCAATTTTATCACTTGTGTAGATTGTGTAACCACCATAACAATCAAGATACAGAACAGTTCCATTGTCACAAGGCTCCCTCATGCTAATTTATAGGCATACTCACCCCACTCCTCACTATCTGTAACAGTTGGCAATCACTAATCCTTTCTACATTTCCTTAAATGTGTTATTTCAAGAATGATATAAATGGAATAATACAGTACATAATTTTGTGAGATCGGCTTTGTTACTCAGTGTAATTCCCTTGAGATAATCCAAGTTGTTGGTTTATCAATAGTCGTTTCTTTTTTATTGTTGAGTAGCAATCCACATATTGATGGACTACAGTTGGTTTAGCCATTAAGCTGCTAAAGGATATTTGGGTTGTTTCTAGTTTGGGGCTATTACAAATAAAGCTGCTATAAACATTCACATATAGGATTTTGTGTGAACATAAATTTCTATTTTTATGGCATAAATGCTCAAGAGCACAATTGCTGGATTATATAGTGAGTAAATGTTTAGTTTTAGAAAAACTTCCAAACTATTTTTCAGAGTGTCTGTACCATTTTACATCCCCATCAGCAATGAATTGGAGATCTAGTTTCTCCATATCTTTACCTGCATTTGGTGTTGTCACTTTTATTTAACCATTCCAATAGCTGTGTAGTGATATCTCACTGTCGCTTAAATGTGAAGCTCCCTAATGGCTGATGTTGCTGAACATCTTTTCATGTGCTTATTTGCCATCTGAATATCCTCTTTGGTGAAATGTCTCTTCATGCTTTCTGCCTATTTTCTAAGTGAATTTTTTAAAAATATTGACTTTTAAAAGTTTTTTGTATTTTCTAGATGGAAGCCCTTTGTCAGATAGATTTTCTCCCAGTTTGTGGCTTCTCTGTGTGTATTCTTAACAGGGTCTTTTCCAAACCACTGTTTTTAATTTGATGAACTGTAGTTTATCAGTTTTTCCTTTTATGATCTTATTTTTGGTGTTGTGTCTAAAAAGTTTTCCTATCCCTAATGTCTAAAGATTTTCTCCTTTGCTGTCTTCCAAAAGTTTTATAGTTTTGCATTTTACATTTAAGTTCACAATACACTTTGCATTAATTTTTGTATAAGGTGTGAGGTTTAGGTCAAGGTTATTTACTTAATCTTTTTGGTCTATGAATGTCTAAGTGATCCAGCACCAATTCTCTGAAGAAGCTATATTTTCTTCATTGAATTCGTTAGCATTTTTGTCAGAAATCACTTGGAAATATTTGTGTGGGACTATTTTTTGATTTTTTCTTCTGTTCCATTGATCTGTCCTTCTGCAAATATCACAGTCTTGAGTACTATGGCTCTATAGTCAGCAATAACACTGAGTAGAGTGATTCCTTTTACTTTATTCTGCTTTTTAAAAATTGTTTTATCTATTATAACCCCATTGCCTTTTCACATATATTTCAGAATAAGATTTTCTGTATCAAAAAAAAAAAAAAAAAAACTTTGCTAGGATTTTGATAGGAATTGCTTTAAACCTGTAGATCAATTTCAGAAGAATTGTCACCTTTTCTCTGTTGTCTTTTAATCCACGAACACAGTATATCTCTCTATGTAAGTCTTTTTTACATGAGCATTTTGTATTCAGCATACAGATTCTGTACGTGTTTTGTTAGTTTCATATGTAAGTATTTAATTTTCTTTGGAGTGAATATAAATGATACTGTGTTTTAAATTTTGGTTTCAAGATGTTTGTTGTCAGTATATACATATGGGATTAATATTTTGTATTGATCTTATATCCTTCAACCTTGCTGAATTAACTTCATAGTTCTAGAATTTTTTGTAGATTTCTTGTGATTTTCTATACAGAAAATTATGTCATCTACAAACATGACAGGCTTAGTTTTGGAGCTTATATACTTGGTGCTGTTTACATTTATGGTAAATATTTGTTCTTTTTGAAATAATTTTACATTGTATGTTGTTTTACATAACTTTGAGTGCATCGATGATTTTCTAAAATAATTCTTAGGTCAGTGGTTCTTAACGTGTGGTTGGGCACTCCTAGGAGTCTGAGACACTTTCAGGAGGTCTGGATCAAAACTTTCTCCAAAATTATATTACAATGTTATTGGCCATTTTCACTTGTATTCACTCATGAGCATGCAGTGGAGCTTTCAAGAGGCTACATGAGGTGATATTGTAACAGATTTAGGAATCTTTTCATCTTCTTTATGTTGCACATTGAAGAGACTTGCAAAAATAGTTAATGCCTACATTTTTTGTTTTGAAAAATATTATTTTTTCCATAAAATGGCTGATGTATGTTAACATGCAATGACTTTATTATTTTCAAAAATAAATTATTAAATAAATATTTTAAATTTTCCTCAGAAATTAAAATAATATCTAATATGATAAATATTGATAATAACCCTTTAAAAAAGCTCTTTAGGGTCTTTAACAATTTTTAAGAATTTAAAGGGGTCTGGAGATTAAAAAAAAGTTCAAGAATTTCTAATTTAGGTCAATCCTATTAAAATAAACCCTCTGGATGACCAACAATTTATCATGTAGTTAGCACATTGCCTGGTGTTAAAGAGATATAGGTTGAATTTAGGAAAGTATCTTCTGACCTTGCTAGTTTGTTTATGGCAGAGGAGGAGGTTTTTCTGTCAGCTTTACTACTGTTTCTTTAAATGAAATATTACATGAAAGCCCAATATTTAAAAGTGAGAACAGCAGCAGGAATAGGGCTTGGAGTTTAAGCTCTTTGAATTTTTGCCCTCACACCACAGGGGCTACAGTAGGACAAATCCTACAGACCCTTTGAGCATAATTTGAAAACGATGATTGTAGAGAATTAAATGCATAATGACGTAAACACGGCATGGTTGCTTTGGGTTATCAGCATCAGGTGAGTAAGTCCAGAATCCTGCTTCGTGGCTGGCACAGAATAGGGCTCAATAAATGTTACATGAATGATTGACTACTGGGATGTGGACACAGCTTCATATCATTTTTGAAATAGTAGTTACTGAAATGAAAGTTTATCAACAGAAAAAAGTGCTTTATTTCCATGGGGCCATAACTACCTAATGTATTTCACATCTAAGTATATTCAGATAAATATGTGAGTTCTACATAATTAAAAAATGAGTATATAAAAAATTTAGTTAGATGAGAAATCACTATAATGCTGTGTTTCTGCAGAAAAGAGAAATACTTAAAAGGTAAGAGACTGCTTTGATTGTGGAAGGTAAGGAAGAGGACCGGACCAGCAAGAGCAGTTTTGAACAACATTCTCCTTATTGCATGAGTTATGCCAAATTATTATCACTTTAAATTTTCTCATTCACAATTAAGCACATCCAAGCATTTAGTGATGATGTTTGCAGAGTAAGGAAATGTTATAAACACTAGAATCATCCAGCAGACTAGATGGTCATTGAAAGAAACAATACATGTTTTTCCTGAGGTTATTCCAGAAATGAAAAATAAAGACATGACTAAATTAGTGGATGCACTAAAATTAAAAACAAAAACAAACTTGGGATATTTTAAGGCAGTGGCTTATTAAGCCAGGAGGCCATCTGTATTCTCTAGCTTGCCACATTGCTTATTCTTATGAAGTTCCATATGCTGCGACATTGGCCCTGGTTGATTGTGGCAGGAGTGATTTCTAGCATCTTTCTTTGTCTTGAGACAAGGCTAAATGCAAACAAACAAAGGCCAGCATGCCATCTAGGATTTTGTTTCTCACAGTCAGCAGGAAACACATTCTTCATAAGAAGCTATTTTTATTTATTAAAAAAAATTGTGGCTGTTTGCTGTATCATCATTAAAATAGTCAGAGTTACAAGGAAAAGTTGATGAATAACTTCCTGATGTAAATGAATGTCTTTCTTTTTTTAACTCCCCTAAGAGTAGAGGTCAGTAACATGCCCTAGTGCAGTAATAGAGATTTTAGTACTTAGAAGAAACCTTAACAATAATGTCCAAGCTTGGTAAGAATTCCATGCAAGGTGAAGCAAAGGAAAAAGAGTTGAGAAGTAGAGAAGCAAAGTACTTTCATCCAGTGAAAAGTGACACATTTTTATTAATATTCGTATCCCATAAGTAAAAGCATGTGTTATCCAGAAGGGGCTTTTCCATGCCAGGACTTCTTACCCCCAGAGCAAAAGAGACCCAGATTCACTATGGATTTCTATGTCCACTTGCCCTACAGTGTACATGGTATATTATTATTTATTTATTTTTCTTTTTCTGCAGCTAGAAGACAAATTCCATGAAAGCAAAAATTTCTGTTTTCTTTATCACTGTAAATCTAGCACACAAAACAGGCATTCAATATTTGTTAAATGTGTATATAGCTATATAACGTTTCTGAAAGTGAATCTTCATTTTTTTGGTTGTGTTGCCCCTTTAGTAGCTGGAAAAAAAGATTCATAGTCAACAACACATACTTTCAAGGAAAAGTTAACAAGAAGCATGCAGAAAACTCCCGCATACTCAGACACATATTTAGAGAAATTATGTCTCCAGCAACATACCTACATGCAGGACAAATCAGAAACTAGATATCAACATCAGTGAAATTAAAAGATTTCTGATAGCCTATAGCAATTATTCTCAAACTTTTTGGTCTCAGGACCCCTTTCTACTCTTAAAATTTACTGAGAACCCTAAAGATTTTTGTGTTTATGTGGGTTATGTTTATAGGTATTTATCATAACAAAACTTAAAACTGATACAATTTAAAACATTTCTTATCAATTCATTAAAAGATAACATAGCATATTTTTTATGAACAATTACTATATTGTCTCAAACAAAGTAAATTAGTGAAAGAGTGGCACCGTTTTATAATTTTGTAAATCTTTTTAATGTCTGGCTTATAGAAGGTAGCTAGATTCTCATTCCTGCTTTACATTCAGTCTGTTGCAATATATCATGTCATGTAGCTTCAAAAAAACTCCACAGTACACTCATGAGGGAATGAGGTTAAAAAAGACAAATAATGTCCTTTGTTCAAATAAGAAGATTCACAAAATACCTACAGTTAACATTGTAGAGTGAAATTAAGTAAAAGACTGAATACTTTCCCCTAAGACTGGGAACAAGGCAAAGATGACTGCCATCACCTCTCTTATTCACTATAGCACTGGAGCCAATGCCATAGGGAAAGAAACAGAAAGAAAAAGCAGATGGATCAGAAAGCAAGAAATAAAACTGTTCCTATTTGCAGATGACATAACTGTATACAATAGAAAATCCCAATGAATCTACAAAAACGGCAACACTAGCAAAAACTAAACAGAACTGTTAGAACTAATAGGTGAGTTTAGCAAGGTGACAGAATACAAGATTAACATTAAAAAAATATTTTATTTCTATATACTGGCAATAAATATGTGGACATTGAAATTTAAATATAATACTGTTTGCAATCACAAAAATGAAAAATGAAATGCTTAGTTATAAATCTAACAAAACATGTGAGTATAATAACAGAACTTGTAGGCTTAAAACTACAATGTATGATGAAAGAAATAAAAATCATCTGACTAAACATTCATGGATTGAAAGACTGAACATACTAAAGATGTAGATTCTCCCCAAATTGATATACAGGTTTAACACAATTTCCATCACAATACCTGCAAGGTTTAAAAAATAAATATAGACAAGATTATTCTAAAATAAAAAGAACAATCCAATTAGAAAATGGGCAAACGACATGAAGAGAAATTTCACCAAAGAGGATATACAAATGCAAATAACAAATGAAAAGTTGTCCAACATCATTAGCCATTAGGGAAACGCAAATCTAAGCCATGATGATATATCACTGTACAGCTGTCAGCATGGCTAAAATAAAAAATAGTCACAATACCAAATGCTGGTGAAGATACAAACTGGATTACTTACACATTGCTGATGGGAATGTAAAATGGTACAGTCACTCTGGAAGACACTTTGACAGCTTTTTAAAAACTAAATGTACAGCTACCATACAATACACAACAATTGCACTCCTGGGAATTTTTCCTAGACAAGTGAAGACATGTTCACACAAAGGCTTGCACACAAATGTTTATAACAACTTCATTCTTAGTAGCCAAAAATTAGAATCAGTCCAAATGTCCTTCAGTGCATAAATGACTAAACATACTGTGATGCTTCCATATCATGAAGTATTAAGAAGAAAAAGAAACAAACTATTGATACACACACAACTTGGATGGATCTCCACTCCAGTATTACATGGAGTGAAAAAAAAGTACCAAAAGGTTTCATTCTGTGTGATTGACTTTTATAACATCCTTTAACTGTCAAAATTACAGAAATGTAAAACTGATTATTGGTTGCCCTGTTAAGGACAGAGGGAAGGGTGGAACGGGGAAGTTGTTGCTTCTATGAAAAGAAAACAGGAAGAATCCTTGTGGTGATGAAAACATGTTGATTGTATTATATGTATATATGTTGACTGTAACAATGTCAATATCCTTGCTGTGGTATTGTGGTTCTGAAGATGTTAGTATTGAGGGAAACTGGGTAAAAGGTACATGGGATAACTGTATTCTTTCCTTCAACTGCATTTGAAGCTATAATTATCTCTCAAAGTAAAACATTTACATATACATATATGCTCATATGTATTGATACATATATATGCTATATATATATAGCTTTGATTTACAAACTGGAAATCATTTCATTAGATTTAGAGAGGAGGTATCTAGAATGGCATCCAGCTAGTTAAAAAGTAGTTGATCTTCAATTTTTAGAAATCTGAAGATGTCCTAACTAATACTGTTCTAAGAGTTTAAGGAAACACTTAGAATGGGCTAATTAACATACATTTCAGGTCCTGTCTAGTGTACTTCCTGTTCTGCAGAGGCCAAAAAACAAAAAAAACATATTTCAAATATTCCCTTATGGGTAGATTTCTGGATATGTTTAGGTTCTGCCAATCAGGTGAATTCTGGCAAGACTTGGATTTGGGTCGAAGCTACATGGGGGGAAGCAAGGGGCAAGAAGTCCATTTCATGACATGGTCACGAGAGAGGCGGCTTGCTCCTGCAGTTGCTGCTTTCTGCTGCAGCAGGGCTGCTTTCTCAGTCATTGGAGGTGCAGGGTGATTCTGAGGGCTGGCAGTGCCTGGAAGGTTGCTGCAGCTTGCTGCCGCAGCCACGCCACTACTGGGTGATAAATCCCTTTCTGCTTAACCTAGTTAGAGTGGTTTCTGTTATTTTCAACTGAATCCTAACCAACACAGTGTTATGCGGTGAAAAGAAAGAAAATACTGTAAAATATACGAAAATACATACAGAAACAGAAACCCGACGGTCTTGAGGTAAGAAGGGAAAGCAGGGGTTGGACTAAGATTAGGGAATGGGGCCTGCTTTGGCAAAGGGAAAGAGAGCTGGCAAAGGGCAAATGATTCGAAGTCCTAGAAGAAATCCGTGACAACACAGTCATTCTTAGGCTATGATTATGTTTCAGAAATGAACCTCTAGCAAGCACACAAGCCATCTGAGTATCCCTACCCAGACCTATCCTCCTGGAAACTGCATTAAAAGAAATAAAGAAATATGACTTCAGAAGCAGCTTTCAAGTAAGTCTTCTGTGTCCGCAGAGTATCTTCTGATTTGCTTGCCGATGCCTGAAATTCCTTGAATAGGAAGCAAATTATACATAATTAGAAATAAAAGTGTCAAGGTGCAAATATTGATTGAGGTGGCTTGTGCAAAACTCATCAATAGTAAAGAATAATTGCCTAATTAAATTAAGAATTAATGATCATTTCAGAACCCTTATTGTTTTGGTGATGGAACTGCTTAACATTTGTAGAGGACCTACTATGAACCTGACCTGGGGTTGTTGCATTGAAGTACTGCTAACTCGCAGGGAGAGGCAAGACACTGAGGCTTGAAACAGGAAGCAGAGTTTATTGATATGCCCACACTGGCTCAGTGGACTATCACCACAAAGGCTGAGCTCCAAACCCAGCAGGGCTGTTTCTTTTATCTCATAGCATTTATGGGTTTTGCAGTGGGGCAAAAAGGGGTGATCTTATGTGATAATGACTCTATCTCAGGGTAGAAAATTACAGCAGAGGGAGGCTGGGGGTGGAAAATTCCATTAAAGCAGTGTCTGTTACAGGGTTGGGGTGCAGCTGGGTGACTATGATAACAGAGCTGGGCACAGCATGGCAAGTATGGGTGCCTAATGGCCACAGCCGGGAAAGTACCGGTACCTCAGGGTCTCATGCTGTAATGTTTTCCATTTCATTTGGTCTTCCTGCAAGTCTGCAGTTCTGTTCAGTATTATAATTCCCATTTTCCAGATATAGAGACTGAGATTTAAAGAGACTAAAAATTTCACCTCAAGTCATGAAGAGAAGGCCTGAGACAGAGGTTTCTCCAATTTTATAATTTTGAATTGGGTCAGGTCTGTTTGCCTTTACATGGTCAGGGGTAAATTGAAACTGTTCTCAGATATAGTTTTCTCATGGGACAGTAGGCAGGAAGTTTTGTTTTACATGATTTATGGCTTTTTTCCCCCCTGTAAGATGGCTTACTTTTTAACAAAGGATTTATTTGGCCCAGGGGATTCATTAATAATAATAAAAAAACACAGCAAACAGCATTTGTATATCAGTTTGTAGTCTACTCTATTTGAGGCAATTTATTTTCTTATATGTTGTCTCATTTTATGCTCACAATTACCTGGTAGAAATAGGTATTATTTCTGTGTAATTTTAAGGTATAAATCAAGTCCTGGAAGTTGATATTATTGCCTAAAATCACGTATGAGGAGATTCAGAATCTCAAATAAAATAATTCAATCCCAAAAGGAAGAATTCAGTCCTCACTACAATCTATTACTGCTTATGAGAGACAGAGCAGTCTTGCAGACCCTCAGAGATATACTGAGCCACGAAAAGGACCAAGGTTACAGAAAAAAAGGTTGTTTAATACTTTATCTGTTTCACTCCCATTAGCCATCTCTATTATTGTTGGCATTACATGCTGGCTGTTTACCTCTTTCTCAGTTGTCTGTACAGTAGAGACCATGAGGGCTCTCATTTTGTCTTATTCATTTTAATATTTCTAGCACCTAACACAATGCCTAGCACAAAGTAGGTATTCAATATATGCTGGTGAATAAGTACCTTCACAATGTCAACTTTCAAAGCAGAATAGCAACGATTTTTTTTACTCCAATGTTTTAGCCAATTTTTTTTCTTTATCACCATGAACATGGATTTTGTGTGTAGTGACAAGCACAAAGCATCAGAAATATTGGTACTAATTTACTTTGTGTATTTTGAAATGTCTCATTTCTACTACTAGCAATATCTGGCCAAATATTTTACTACTAATTTTAAAAAACTGATAGAAGCCCCTTCTAGTTGCAATTTTTTCCTCTTCACACACTAAAACAAAACAAATCACATTGGGCTAGTGAAAAAACTTTTTTGTGCCAAAACCAAATGGCAGCAGTACCTGCCTTTGGGATCTTGATAAATTAAGTTGTGCAAAGGTGAAATTCAATCTAGTCCTTGAGTCATATTGCCAAGTGCTGGCCACTGAAAACAACCATTAAGAGAAAGAATCCTGATTTATTTCTTTAATTTTCTCATGCAGACAGAGCATTTGTGGTCAGATGGTACCTTAATTGAATAAAAACATTCTGGTTTTAAGTCTTTATTTTTCTGACCTTTGTATATGATGGATGACCATTGCAAATCTGCTTCTGGAAATCTCCCAGGTTTGAATAAATGTTTGCATTGCAGAATGTCCTAGCTTTGTTGTCCTTAGCTTTTGTTGTGTGCCCTGAAGGTGGTAGTTACTGAGTTACTGTATAAAGCTTTTTTTTTTTTTTTTTTTTAACTGAGGGAAACATCTAGCTCTGTTGAAAATGTCCATCTAGTTTTCAGGTCATTTTGCAGCCCCGGATACAGAAATGCTTCAGAGATTTGTTGATTCTGAGATATTACAGGTGTGGACTATAGATTTACAATTTGTGAAAGAAGGAAATAGAGCAGAAGTCTGAGCTATTCTAAATTATCTTGCTGCAAGGAAATTTGCTTTTCTTGTCAATCATAGCAAATAATATTAACCTTTGTTGGGAGACATTTCTTTCAATGAATTCTGCATAAATTTTCATACATTGGATTTATTTAGAAATCAATAAATAGCAGCTACATTGATAATGGGCTCTGCTGAATCAGACAGAATTATATAGATAGGAATATGAAATGAAGATAGATTTAGAATTGGGACAAATCAACGAACTTTCCATTTTACCTATTGATTTTTAGCACTATTCACATTGCGTTAGAGTTAGCCATTTCTTTGACTGTCTTATCCTTTAGACTGCTACCTTATCAGTATTAAAAGTTGTATTTTATTTGCCTTTGCAAAATCAGAATGTTTTCTGTTTAATTTAGCACCATTATCAAGTCACAGAATGGTACATAATAGATGCTCAGAAAATAGTTGTTGACTCTTCAAATACTCTGCACATATGCTATATGAGTATTGCCCTTTATTTTTACTCTATGACAAACATATACTAAGTTATTTAAATTATTCACTTTAACATAAAATAAATCCTATATTATCCAACATTTCAGATTGTAAGGTTTATCTGAACTGGGTCTTTTGGGGCTAATGCTACTAAAATTTTAAATGTTTTCTCTTCATATTCAGAAAGAGAGAGAGAGATAGAGAGAGCGAGAGAGAAAGAGAGAGAGAGAGCCTCTGTGAATAAATTGTGCAAATAACTAAATTTGATGTATTGTAATTTTTTTACAACTTGCAAAAAAATTTAATAAATATTCTTTGTTCCTCCAAACAATACTGTGAGACAGAAACATGAGATGTTTTATTATTATTAAGTCCACTTAACAAAAGAGAAAAGTAAATTTCAGAAAAGTAAAATGATTTTTTAAAAATTTCGTGCCTATTAGTTATTGGGCAAAAGGATTGCAATACAGGTTTTCTCACTTCAGATGCTCTGGGGTTTTCACTACATACAATTTTTCATTTTAATATACACTGGATGGAATTAAAAATTTGTTACCTTGAAGAGGTTGGTAGTTAATCTCAGAAAACTAGGCATTGTTTCTGGTTTGTTCTATAAATGATGCCGTACTTGGAGGCTGAGAGGTCTGATGAAAAAAAACTGGATTTGAAGTCAGGATTTGAATCCAGCTGTGCAACATGGATGTGACTTTAATTATAGAATTTTTCAGTAAAATGCAAATAAAATAAACAAGGAAGAACACATGAGACATCAGAAAAATCTGTGTGAATTTGAAACATTACTTACCTTTTTGACATCACAGTTTTTCATCTGTAAGGTGGAACTAATTATACTTATCACAGGGTCGGATTGAGGATAAAATGAAAAGTACCTGCTACTTCAACCAGGACATTGTATGCACCTTAATCATTCAACTGGTGGCTGAGTCCTACCAGAAAAGCAGATGATTCATTTGGCCTTCTATATTTTAACTGGATATAACTATGTTTAAAGACATTCTGTAGTTTTATAATAAATTAAGAGTTTCTCCTTTATATTTACATTCTAAAAATATATATTTATGATCTCTCTGTGTGGTAACTTTTGTAGTACTAAATGTTCTAGGTGAATTTTAAAATAACATAGTGTCAGATAACTGTATAAAATATTAGACTTATTTATTGAAATGTCATAATGTTCTTTATTCTCCTGCTATTTAGATAGGATTTAAAAAACTTTTTTCCCGGTGCAGGGGGAGGAGGGAAGAATACATAACAATTGCAATTCCTTGAAATTGATACGACAAGCAAACAGAAAGGACATTGCTGGGAGGGAGGGGGGAGGGAGGTTTCGGTAATTGGCCACAATAATCAACCACATTGTATATCGACAAAATAAAATAAAATAAAATAAAATAAAATATTTTTAAAAAAAGAAAAAAAGAAAAAACCTTTTTTCCATTCAAAAAATTTTATCAAACTGTAAACTAACATGATATACCTTACTCTTCAAAGACCATTCAGGCATTCAGGATATTCTTTCTGGCTTAGATCATAAATAAGATTAATGTGTGTGAGAAAATTATCTTTTTTTTGGATCATTTATTTTGATAATTTTTCGTATAAATAACAATTTAGTTTCTTATCCAATGTTTGAACCTTGGCCCCTTTCTGGAAGTTGTGACTAAAAATTGCAAAAAAAAAAAAAAAGTCTCTTAAATATAATATACTTGACATTAATTAGTTTCCATTCTTGGATACTGGTATGAAGATCATAAATTCATTTCTTGGACTCAGAAGACCACATTTAATAAATAGATGATTATTTAGAAAACAAAAACAAAAATAGCCCTGCATTTATGCTTCTAAATAGTAGCCTATGTTAAGAGAAAAAAATGAAAAGCAGTCTTTCTCATGTATTATGCATACAAAATATTTAGAGATTGTCAGACAATTTGAATGAAGAGTTTGAAGAATGATATTCTTTTCATTTTTAGTGATTTTACTTTTGTGTCTTTATTATGTATATTGAATGTACCAATCACGTATACGTATGACCACATAAGTAATTATCAAGAATAGATAACAATCATAAGATTCACATTCTTAATTAAAATGGAAAAAGTTAATGCCAGGTTAAGGCACTCTCCTCATATGTAGAAAAACCTTCACATTTGGTAGTGGTACTTGAAACATTTCTGTGACAGTTACTTCCACTTAACTTCTTGTATATTAAATCAGTTCTTAAGTTTTTTACCAACATTCTCTAAAGTTTTGTCTCTTGCACAGTGGCCCTTTAACTCAACAGAATACAGGCAAGATACTTCCCAGGGATTCCTATGCCGTGGAAAATGGTAGAGAACAGAGTGTGCTGTGCTGTGGACACTTGGGGCTGGGGTTTTCCGGAAGCTCACTTAGATGACCAGTCAATGATCTCATCACAGCTCTGAGAACCAGTGCAAGGCTGAAATACAAATTTTGCTAGTCATGATGGGAAAAAAATGAAGAATTGTCCTTTTTTAGAATTGTCCTTCCAAATTTCAGTGGTTTACAGACTTTTGGTTTGAAAATATGGAGGCGGTAGATGGCAGTTATTTATTTTTTAAAACAACTATTTGGCAAAGTAGGAGTTCCCCATAGCCACATCCCTCCCATCCATTAAAAAAAAAAGTTGGTCTGTGAAATCAAGAAGTCTAGGAACCACTAAATTAAACTGAATTAAGAGGCTCACCCCCCCACACACAAGCCTCCCTAAATGGTGATTAAAATTTATAGCTTAGTAAAACAAAACAAAATAATGCATGTTGTTTAAATTCACTTGTTGTGGTCCAAAGAGTTAAAGGGAAATCTGCAAAATGAAATTGTCTACTGTCCTTATTTAAAAACTAGTTTTTTTCTTTTCTTAAGTTTGTTTATTAAAATGCTATCATGCTTTACTTTGGTTTCTTTTTAAAGACTGTTTAGGTGATATGTGAGGGGTTAAAAAGCTACTGCTGAGATAAAGCTGTCCTACTCTCGTAGGAGAGCCTCCATGGAAGGGGAAATACAGATGAAGGATTTATAGAAACTCAGGGACTCAGATGCAAAGTGAGGGGGAAGGTAACTCATACCTTTCCTTGCCCACACTTTTCAAAAGACTTTTCCTTGCTGCTCTAGGTGCTGCCATGGTGGGTGAGTTGTCTGAGGAGCCAGCAGTAGGAAAGCAGCCAAAAGGAAGGGGAAGCAGTGGTATCCAGAGGCTTATCAGAGAAGAAAGCTTCCTTTGCTCCCTCTCTGGTGGAAAAGACTCATTAATTATAATTTACCCAATAGTGATCAGAGTCCCCACCACAGTATAGGTGTGAAGGCCTTGGTCAGAGCAGATCAATGGCTTGGGGAATACTTATTGGGTAGTGAGGGACATCTTGATTCCTAGAATGTCTTTTTTATTATTAAAATTAAATTCATGTGGTAGTGAACTCCCATAATTTTTGTTAGTCTGGGAAGTACACTATTTCTCCCTCACTTCTGAGGGATAATCTTGCTGGGTATAGAATTCTTGATTGGCAATTTTAATTTTTTTGTATTTTGCATATATCATCCCATTTCCTTCTGGCCTGTTAGGTTTCAGTTGAGAGGTCTTCTGTTAGTTTGATGGAGGCTCCCTTATAGTTGACTTGATGTTTTTCACTTTCTGCTTTTAGAATTCTCTCTGTGTCTTTGAGTTTTGCCAGTCTGACTACAATGTGTCTTGGAGAGGATTTTTTTGGATTGAATTTGTTTGTGGATCTTTGGGCATCTCTCCCTATATCTGGGAAATTCTGTTATTATTTCCTTGACTAGGTTTTCAATGCCTTTTTCTTTCTCCTCCCCTTCTGGAATACCCATGATTTGGATGTTTGTGCACTTTAGGTTGTCTGCTAGGTCTCTTAGATTTTCTTCATTTTATAAAATTCTTTTTGCCTTCTTGTTGTCTACCTGGATTATTTCAAAAAGACAATATTTGAGGTCTGAAATTCTTTCTTCTGCTTGCTGTAGCCTGATGCTCAAGCTTTCTGTTCTGTTTTGTATTTTATTGAGTGAATCTTTCAGTTCTAGGAGTTCAACACACAACCAGCCCTGCCATAAATACTTAAAGCAGTCCTGCATCTGGAATCTGAAAAATGATAATCACTATCACAGATTTATAAGAAAGAGCAAAACCAACTGTGAAAACCATAATGCAAATGAGAAAGAGAAAGAAGCTAAATCATGTCACCTCAAAAATCCAAGTAACATTGAAGATGAAAAAAAAAAGAGGAAGAAAGGTACAAATGATATTAAAAACATCTAAACATAAAGCAATTTAATGACAGGAGTAAAGCAATACCTGTCAATAACGACCCTAAATGTAAATGGATTTAACTCCCCATTCAAAAGACAGAGACTGACTGATTGGACTAAAATGCTAGACAGAACTATATGTTGTCTTTAAGAGACACACCTAAAGACACACACATGGACTAATAGAGAAGGGATGGAAAAAAAATTACCATGCAAATGGAAACAAAAAACAAGCAGGAGTAGCTATTCTCATATCAGATAAAATAGACTTCAAACCAAAAACCATAAAAAAAGATAAAGAAGGCCATTATATAAATGATAAAAGGACCTATCCAGTTAGAAGACATAACAATCATAAATATGTATGCAACCAACACTGGGGCACCCAGATATGTAAAGCAAACACTATTAGACTTAAAAAAAGAGATAGGCCCTAATACAATATTAGTGGGTGACCTGAACACCCCTCTCTCAACATTGGGCAGATCTTCCAGGCAACAAATCAAAAAAGAAACACACAACTTAAACTATACCTTAGACCAGTTGGATCTGGCAGACATGTACAGAATATTTCATCCAACAACTACAGAATACACACTCTTCTCATCAGCACATTGGAACAATCTCCAGGATAGACCACATGTTAGGTCTAACAAATCAAGTCTCAGCAAATTTTAAAAAATAGAAATCATTCTAAGTATCTTTTTAAACCACAAAGGATTGAAACTGGAAATCAATAACAAGCAAATTCTGGAAACTGTACAAGTGCATGGATGTTAATCAACAGACTCCCCAATGACATATGGGTCCAAGAAGAAATTAAACAGGAAATCAAAAAATTTCTTGAAACCAAGAAAAATAAAGATACTTCATACCAAAACCTGTAGGATACTTCAAAAGCAGTTCTAAGAGGGAAGTTTATTGTAATAAATGCTTACATCAAAGGAATGGAAAGAATTCAAATAAATTATCTAAAACTATGCCTCAAAGAATTAGAAAAACAAGAACCATCCAATCCTAAAACTAGTAGATGAAAAGAAATAATCAAGGTCAGGGCATAACTAAATGGAACAGAGACCCCCAAAATGATCTTTTGATCAATGAAACAAAAAGTTGGTTTTTTGAGAAGATAAAATAGACAAATCATTAGCTAAGTTAATAATAATAAAAAAAAAAAGATGAGAGAAGACCCAAATAATGAATATTGGAAATGAAAAGGGAGACATTACCTGACATCACTGAAATATGAAGAATCATCAGAGATTATTATAAACAACTATACAGAAGTAAATATGAAAACCTGGAAGAAATGGATAAGTTTCTGGAAACATACAAATGTCCAAGACAGAACCAAGAAGAAATAGAAAACCTGAACAGATCAATAACAAGCAAAGAGATTGAAGCAGTAATCATCAATCTTCCAACAAAGAAAAACCTATGAAAGATGGCTTTACAGCTGAATTTTAGCAAACCTTTAAAGAAGAATTAATACCACTTCTCTTCAAACTTTTCCAAAAAATTGAAACTCCCAAACTCATTCTATGAGGCCAGCATCACCCTGATACCAAAACCAGATAAAGATACACCAAAAAAAGAAAATTACTTTTCACCAATATCCTTGGTGAACATAGATGCAAAAATCCTCAACAAAATATTAGCAATCAGAATACAGCAACACATCAAAAAAATTATATACCATGATCAAGTGTGATTCATCCCAGGGATGCAAGGATGGTTCCATTTCAAGTCAATAAATGTGATACACCACATCAACAAAATCAAAGACGAAAACCATATGATTAGCTCAATAGATGCAGAAAAAGCATTCAACAAAATTCAACATCAGTTCATGATAAAGACTCTCAGAAAATTAGGTAGAGAAGGAAGTTATCTCAACACAATAAAAAACCATTTACAACAAACCAATGGCCAGTATCATCCCAAATGGGGAAAAGTTGAAAGCTTTTCCCTTAAACAGAGTAACAAGACAAGGATGTCCACTTTCACCACTCCTATTTAACTTAGAATTGGAAGTACTAGCCAGAGAAATCAGGCATGAGAAAGAAATAAACAGTATCCAGATTGGAAAGAATGAAGTCAAATTATCCCTGTTTGCAGATGACATGATCCTATATATAGGAAAACCTATAGACTCTACTAAAAAAACTCTTAGAGATGATTAACAATTTTGGTAAAGTTGCAGGTTACAGAACTAACACCCCCAAATCAGTACCATTTTTATACTCTAGTAACAAACTAGCAGAAAAAGAAATTAAGAAAGCAAGCCCATTTATAATAGTCACCCCAAAAATAAAATACCTAGGAATCAATTTAACCCAGGAGGCAAAAGATCTCTACAGTGAGCACTACAAAACACTACTGAAGAAATTAAAGAGGACACAAAAAGATGGAAAGACGTACCATGCTCTTGGATGGGAAGAATTAACATGGTGATAAATGTCTCTTCTACCCAAAGCAATCTATAAATTCAGTGTAATCCCCATCAAATTACTAATGACATTCTTCACAGAAATATAAAAAGCAATCCTAACATACATATGGTACTACAGAAGACCCCAAACAGCCAAAGCAATCTTGAGCAAAAAAAAAAAATGAAGATGGAAGCATAACACTACCCAACCTCAAATTATATTACAAAGCTATTGTAAATAAAACAGCATGTCATAAAAACAGACACTCATATCAATGGAACAGAGTAGAAAGCCTGGGAATCAACACACATACTTACAGCCAAATGATCTTTGACAAAGCCAACAAGAACATACATTGGAGAAGAGACTCTTTTTCAATAAATGGTTCTGGGAGAACTGGAAGAATGAAACTGGGCCAGTACCTCTCAGCATATACCAAAATTAACACAAAATGGATAAAAGACTTAAATATAAAACCTGAAACCATAAAATTACTGAAAGAAAACATAGGGGAAACTCTCCAGAAAGTAAGACTGGGCAAAGACTTCATGAATAAGACCCCAAAAGTACAAGCAACAAAATTAAAAATAATCAAATGGGACTATATCAAACTAAAAAGCTTCTGCACAGCAAAGGAAACAATCAACATAGCCTAAAGATAACCTATGGAATGGGAGAACATATTTACAAACTATACATCCAACAAGTGATCAATATCCAGAATATATAAAGTACTCAAACAATTATGCAGTAAAAAAAAAACCCCCAAAATCCAACTAAAGAGTGGGCAAAGGAGATGAATAGACATTTTTCAAAGGAAGACATACAAATGGCTAACAGGTACATTAAAAAATGCTCAACATCACTAGTCATCAGAGAAATGCAAACCAAAACTGCATTGAGATATCATCTCAGCCCACTTAGACTGCTGTTATTAAAAAGACCAAGAACAACATATTCTGGCAAGGATGTGGGGAAAGAGGAACTCTTCTACACTGTTGGTGGGACTGTAACTTAGTATGGCCATTATGGAAAACAAAATGGAGTTTCCTCAAACAACTACAAAGATAAAGATACATCATACCAAATGATCTAGCAATCCCAGTACTTGTCATGTATCCAAAGGAATGGAAATCATCATGTCGAAGGGATACCTGCACTCCCATGTTCACTGCAGCTCTATTTCTAATAGCCAAAATATGGAACCAACCCAATCAATGGATAACTGAGTAAGGAAAATGTGGTGTATATACACAATGCAATGCTATTCAGCCATAAAAAGGAATGAATTCTGGCATTTGCAGCAACATGGATGAGTCTGGAGAAAATTATGTTAAGTGAAATAAGCCAGACAAGGAAAGAGAAATACCACATGTTCTCACTCATAACTGGATGCTAAGAAGGAAGGAAGGAAGGAAGGAAGGAACAAAGAAGGAAGGAAGGAAGGAAGGAAAGAAGGAAGGAAGGAAGGAAGGAACAAAGAAGGAAGGAAGGAAGGAAGGAAGGAAGGAAGGAAGGAAGGAAGGAAGGAAGGAAGGAGGGAAGGGAAGGAAAAGAAAGGAAGGAAGGAAGGAAGGAAGGAAGGAAGGAAGGAAGGAAGGAAGGAAGGAAGGAAGGAAGGAGGGAAGGAAGGAAGGAAGGAAGGAAGGAGGGAAAGGAAAGAAAGAAAGAAAGAAAGAAAGAAAGAAAGAAAGAAAGAAAGGAAGGAAGGAAGGAAGGAAGGAAGGAAGGAAGGAAGGAAGGAAGGAAGGAAGGAGGGAGGGAAGGGAAAGAAAGAAAGAAAGGAAGGAAGGAAAAGAAAGGAAGGAAGGAAGGAAGGAAGGAAGGAAGGAAGAAAGAAAGAAAGAAAGAAAGAAAGGAAGAAAGAAAGAAAGAAAGGAAGGAAGAAAGAAAGAAAGAAAGAAAGAAAGAAAGAAAGAAAGAAAGAAAGAAAGGAAAAGACCAAAACAATATGTCAAACTTTCATAAGGAGAGTACAAACCTAAGGATATTAGAGATGGGGGGAGACAGGGTGGGGGTTTGGGGAGGGATAGGTTGGGAAAGGTCATAAAGAAAAATCCCAATTTGTAATAATGAATATGTTTATAATAAATAATAAAAATTTAAAAAAATTAAATGCATGCTTTAAACTGGATTTTTATCTTTAATTGTATTTCTGTATGTCATAGGGTCCATAGATGTGCTTTAGAGACATCTGTAAATTATTGAGATTTTACATAAAATTTTATTTTTAGACATTTTTCTTGGAAGGAAGTTTACAACACAACACTCATTTTAATCACTTTATTTATTTATTTATTTTTAAAAGATGACTGGTAAGGGGATCTTAACACTTGACTTGGTGTTGTCAGCACCAGACTCTCCTGAGTGATCTAACCAGCCATCCCTATATAGGGATCTGAACCCATGGCCTTGGTGTTATCAGTACTGCACTCTCCAGAGTGAGCCACAGGCCGGCCCTTATTTTAATCACTTTATAGTTCTGCTGTTTGTTTTTAAGTGTTTCTTCTGTTTGATTTATCAGGCTACTAATTTCGTTCTGAACAAGTGATTATTCTCACTTTTAATTGCTATATTGATTTTTTGTTGTTTTTGGTACAAGAAAATATTTTCTATGCTGTAATCAAGTCTACTTGTATTTTTGCTTTTATTGAGATTGTTGTTTTTGTTAAAGTTGTCATCTGTTTCTTCCAAAATTTCCCCAGGAACTACTATTTCTGGATGTTCATCTTGGTTGTCCTCTGGTAAATGGCTCTCTTTAGGTGTATTTTTTTCTTTTTCTTTAACTACTCATGATTCTGTTTACCCTTCTGGATCAGTTCAAGCTTCGATTTTTCCTGCTGTCAGTAAGGAATGAATGGTTCCTGCATGTCTCAAGCAATGATGGGAAATTTTCATCTTTCTCTTGGGGCACACTTTGCTCCTGCATCTTCCCAGCAGTGAGTGTTATCCACAAGCTTCAAGGAGAAGGAACCCAGCTTCTGTAGAGCTCTCTAAGTTCCTCCTGGGTCAGAACAGGACCTCCTAGAACACCTTTCCCTCAACACATAAAAATACAAATACACACACTGAAGCAAAAACAGCTTTTCCTTAGGAGGAACAAAGAGTTTTCAGGCCAACCTTTCTGAGAAACAGAGTCCCAGACCTTGCCCCAGGTTATTTTTCTGACTGGCATCCATTTGGCTCAGAGGTAACAAAGTCCTGACCTTGTTTTCTCATTCAGAAATTCTGGCTAGCTTGTGTACCCTGAAGAGGTAGTTAAATGGTGATACAAGAGGAAGATGAGTTTTCAGACTGCCACCAATCTCCATCATCTTCTCAAAGGAATCAGTGACACCAAAAATATTAAACTTCACTGTCCCCTGGTATGTGTATTGTGTATATGCATGTACATTAGTGTATAGATATGTAAAGTGTATGTATGTGCCTTGTTAGATATTTAACAAATGCTTTTAAAAGTTTAATTTTCTTAGGAAAAAAATGGACATTTTTGAATAGGTAATTCTGGAGTCTATAAGCTTATTGAAGACAAGAATGTGCTTTTATCCTTGTGTTACACCAAATGCCTGGGGAGCCCTGGGGGAATACCTAATATGAGGCAGTAACTCATTGCTAGATACCTATGTGTTCTCTTCAAAGTGATGTGTGCTGTTTTAAAAGGATAAAAGTAACTGATTTGAAAAGCACTCGTATAAAACAATATGTATATAATTATGCTATTGGGGCTGTAACATACAGGAATGTAATATATTTGACAATAATGGCACAAAGAAGTTGGGCAGGCACAAAAATGTATTGAAGTAAGGAAATTATATTAGATGGTACCTCAAATCCACAGAAATAAATGAAGAGAACCTATAGGTTAAAAAGTTAATATGACAGGCTCCTATATCTATAATATATACTTATTGTTCTTTCTTCTCTTGTCATCTTCAAAAGTAAAATTATATAAAGCAATAATTGTGACAACATATTTTTATACATAATTTAACAATGTATGTTACAATAGTACAACAAAAAGGGAGAAAAATGAATAGAATTGTATAGGAGTAACATTTCGATATTTCACCACAACTAAGATAGTATAAATCATCTGAAGTAGATTCTGATTTCTATCTATGGAAAACCCTAGAGCAACCACTGAAAAAATAAAAATATGATGAATAAACATCAGAGAAATTAGAAAGTTACTCTAGAAAGTATTTACTTAGTGCAAAAGAAAACAGTAAAGGAGAAACAGAGAGGAAAAGCCATGTAAATTTTGAAAGAAAGAGTAAAATGGCAAATGTAAGTTTAAAGCTCAACAATAACATTAAATGTGAATAGATTAAACAATCAAATCAAAAGGCAGAGATTGTCAGACTGGATAAACACACACCACACATCAAACTATGTGCTGTCTATAGGAGGCACACTTTATATTAATAGACAGAATTTGGTTTACAGGTAAAATAGTAGGAAAAGATACATTATGTAAAAAGCAATCAAAAAATCTGTCATGACTATAATAATATTAGATAAAATATACTTTAAAACAAAAAACATTGCTGAAGATTTAGAGAGACATTTCATAATGATAAAAAGGTTAATCCATCAGAAAGATAATGACAGTTACAGACATATTACAGACAATTTACAGACCTAAAAACAGAATCCCCAAATGTATGAAGCAGTACTGACTAAATTAAAGGGAATAATAGACAATCCAACAATAAAAGTAGAAGACTTCAAAATCCTACTTTAGTTAATAGACAACAAATCTTGGCAGAAGATCAAAAGGAAACAGATAACTTGGACCACATTATAAACTAAATAGATCTAATACTTTTTGAAAGAACACCCCACCCTAAATGAGCACAATACATATTCTTCTCAAGTTCACATGGGACATTCCCCCAAAATGACCATACACTAGGCCATAAAAGAAGCCTCAATAAATTTAAAAAGATTAAAATTATACAAAGCATGTTTTGTAGTCACAGTGAAATAAAATTAGACATTAATAAAAAGGAAATTCACAAATGTGTAAATTAAACAACACGCTCTTATGTAACCAATGGGTCAAGAATAAATCACAAGGGAAATTAGGAAACAACTTTACATGAATGAATAATGAGAGAACATACTAAAACTTATGTGACGTAATAAAAGTAGTTTTTGGAGGAAATTTTAAAGTCATACACACTCTTATTAAAAAAGAAGAATTCTCTCAAATTAATAGCCTAAACTTTAACCTTACAACACTGTGGAAAGAAGAGCAAGATAAAGCTAAAGAAGGAGAAGGAAGGGGATAATAAGGATTAGAAAGATTAGAAAAATGTATGACATTGAGAACAGAAAAATAGAGAAAATCAACAAAGGTAGAAGTTGTGTTTTGTAAAGATTAACAAAATTTACATTTAGTTGTACTAATTATAAGAAGGGAGAGAAGACTTAAATTACTAAAATCAGAAATGAAAATGGGGACACTATAAAGTTTATAGACATAAAAATAATTGTAAAGGAATAGTATGAAAAATTATGTCAACAAATTAGATAGAAATAGCTAAAACCAACTCAAGAAGAAACAGAACTCTTGAATAGACCTATAATAAATAAACAGATCAAATTAGTGATTTAAAAATTTACAAAAAGAAAAGCCCAGAATCAGATAGCTTCACTGAGTAATTCTACCAAACATTTAAAGAGGAATTGATATCAATTCCTTACAAAATCCTTCAAAAATAGAAGAGGAGGGAACATTTTCCAATTCATTCTAGGAGCCCAGGATTACCCACTACCAAATTACACACACACAGACACACAAAATCATAAGACAAGAAAATGACTGACAATTATCTCATTAATGTAGATACAAAAATCTCTTGAAAAATACTAGCAAACAGAATCCAGAAACATATAAAAAGAATACTGTGACTGAGTGGGATTTATCCCAGGAATGCAAAGTTGGTTCAATGTACAAAAATTAATCAATGTAATACTAAATGTCAGTAAAATATTTGATGGTTAATTGATTTTTAGTAATGGTGTGAAGGCAATTCAATGGGAGAAATAACAGTCCTTTTAACAAGTAGGTCTGGAACATCTGGATATCCACATACAAAAGAATGATGTTGGATTCTTCCTTACATCATACACAAAAACTAACTAAAAAGGATTATGTACCTAAATGTAAGAGCTAAAACTAAAAAATTCTTAGAAGAAAATATGGCTAAATCATTATGACTTTTGGTTACACAAAGCTTTCTTAGATATAAAACCAAAAGCATAAACAATAAAGAAAAAATAGATAACTTGAATTCAAGCAAAATTAAAATTTTTTGTGCTTTCAAAGATACGCATCAAAGGAACAAAAAGGCAACCCACAGATCAGAGAAATTATCTATAAATTGTATATCTGATAAGGGACTTGAATCTAGTGTGTATAAAAAACTCTGACAACTGAATACTATAAAGATATAGCCCAATTAAAAAATAAGCAAAGAAACTGAATAGACACATTCCTCCAAAGAATGGCCATCAGGGACATTAAAAGATGCCTGACATCATTAGTCATCAAAACCACAATGCATTACAACTTCATAGTCACTTGGGTGACCATAATCAAAAAGACAATAATAAGGCTTGGTAAGGATATGGGGAGATTACAGCCCTCATACACTGCTGGTGAGGATTGAAAATGGTACAGCCACTTTGGAAAATAGCCTGGAATTTCCTCAAAAAGTTAATCATAGAGTTATGATATGCCCCAGCAACTCTACTTTTATGTATATGCCTAAGAGAAATGAAAACCTATGCCCACACAACACCTTTTATATCAATGTTCATAGCAGCATTATTCGTACTAGTCAAAAGTGGAAACAACCCAAATGTTTATCAACTGACAAATGAATAAACAATTATGGTATGTCTATACCACAATATTATTCAGCCATGAAAGAGTAAAGTGCTGATACATATACACGTATAAACCTTGAAAATGTTATGCTGCATGAAAGAAGCCAGTCACAAAAGGTGACATATTGTTTGAACTTATTTACATAAAACATCCAGCCAGACTAGGCAAATCTATAAAGACAGAGAGCAGTGGTTGCCCAGGGCTGGGAGAGAGAGTAGATGGGAGAATGGCTGCTAATGGGTACTGAGTATCTTTTTTGGGTAATAAAAATGTTCTAAAATTATTGTGGTGATTGTTGCACAACTCTGCAAATATGATAAAAGCCACTTAACTATACACCTTAAATGGGTAAATTTTATGGTATTTTAATGGCATCTCAATAAAACTAATAAATTATATCTCATAAAAGTATGGTGTATCTGCTATTTGCCAGATATTATAAAAGGAGTTGAGGATATACTGGTGAAAAAACAGATATTATCTGTTAAGGCTTACTGTATAGGTACAGAAATCAAGATGGTGTGGTATTAGTGGAAAGATATACACATAGATAAGTGAATTCTTCCAACTCATCCTTCTCTGTAGTTCAAAAATATTAAATGAAAAATTCCAAAATTAAAAAAGTCGAAAGTTTTAAATTGCATGCTGTTCTCAGTAGTGTGATAAAATCTCACACCGTCCGACTCTGGATGTGAATTATCTCTTTGTCCAGCATATACTCGCTACCCCTGACATTCACCCATTGACATCAACATGGCTCAATGATCCAAGATCACTTAAAGCAGATGATCCTGCTTCTGACATATCATCAGAACGTCACTAGTGGCCTAACGTTATGTCACAATATCTACATCACTGACCTCGCTTCATCTCATCACATAGGCATTTTATCATTTCAATTCATAACACAATGGGTTAATACAGTACAATAAGATATTTTGAGAGAGAGATCACATTCACATAAGTTTTATTACACTATATTGTTATAATTGCTCTATTATTAGTTACTGTTAATATCTTACTGTGCCTACTTTATGACTTAAATATGTATAGGAAAAACATAATATATATAGGGTTCTGTACTACGTGAGGTTTCAGGTATCCACTGGAGATCTTGAAATGTATCTCCTGTCAATAAGGGGGTTATTGTACCATAGTTTTGCAAGATGGAACTAGGCAAAGGATAGATGGGAAATCTATATTACTTCTTATAATTGCATGTAAATATGCGATTATCTCAAAATAAAAAGCTGAATTTAAAAAGTATAAGAATCCCTTCTTACTCCATGGACAACTTGAGAGGCTGATGCGATTTAACAGCAAAATAACATCCTTTAGCACTGGCCCTCTTGAATGTCAGATGAGTGGTTCTAAAGCAGGGCTTCCCTGACTTTATGCCACATAGAAAATGGTAATTCTGAGATGACCCAACTCTAGCTCCATTTGGCTGCCCCAAAGGCTGAGGATGCAATAATACTGGGATGCCTTGATCCTACATATGGCATTCCAGCATGCTATGGTGCCCCAGCTGTGAAACTCTAGCCTGGAAATCCTACCATGCCTTTGAGGGGATTTCTAAATGATTCCATCATATGAGCATAGCACATCAGCCGTAGAAGTTACTACTGAAGAGTAAATAAATATATCTATCATACTTTACTGCAACCAATATTACTTGTCTGATGAAATGACTTCATGTTGAATTCGGAGGAAAAAGTGCACACATGTAAAACACCATGGTAAGCATTTGTTTATCGGTCATTGTCAACTCATGAATACTTTCTTCCCTAAAAAAGAAATCACAGAAAAGAATTCTTTCTGTTTACTATCATAAAAAGTTGAAAGTTTTGCATCATGAAAAAATTATCTGTATTGTTCAAATATCCAATATTTTCCTCATGACTTTTGTCACTCTGCTAATCCTAACATCACTGAGTTCTTTCTATATTGCTAGGATAAGCCTTAAGTGTCCTGTGCTTTAATCCATTACAGAATGCTCCCCCAGGCACTACTTGGCTTTTTATGATGTTGCCTGGGGAATTGACTTGGATACTCTGATAGTCTGATAGTCTAGTGAAAAAGGAGTCCAAAATTGTGTGGGTGTAAGACAATAAACACATAATTTCTCACAAAGAATATCAGTTTTGTACAACTAATAGTTACCATATATAAACATGAATTCAATGTTTTAAATGCTTCTTTATTATCTAACTTTATTTATGTTTTTATTTGAACACAGTCGATTGTACATATCTGTAGGGTACAGAGTTGAATATCATTACCTGCATGCAATATGTGATGCTTAAATCAGGATAATTAGTATATTCAACATTATACAATGCAGTTGTGTTTTCATGTCCCTTTACCAATTCCTCCCTTACCCCCTTCCCTTACCCTTTTCCCACCTCCGGTATGCTCAGCTCTGTTCTTTCCTTTTGAAAGTTCAACATATTATTGTGATTGTTGTATCTTTTTCCTTTCTCTTTATATTTATTTGTTTATTTTTTTGGCTCCAACTTATGAGTAAGGACATGTGATATTTCTCTTTCTGTACCTGGTTTATTTCACTTAACATAATTATCTCTATGTTCATCCATGTTGCTGTGAATGGTAGTATTTCATTCTTTTTTTTATGGCAGAGTAGTATTCCATCGGGTGTGGAACCACATTTTCCTAACTGTAGTAGTTTGAGAAACCTCCATACCATTTTCCATAATGGCTGCACCAATTTACAGTCCCACCAACAGTGTGGAAGGGTCCCCTTTCTCCACATCCTTGTCAGCATTTGTTTTTCTCTGTCTTTTTGATAATAGCCAGTCTAACTGAGGTGAGATGATATTTCAGTGCAGTTTTGATTTTTATTTCTCTGATGCTGAATGATGTAGAGCATTTTTTCATTTGTCCCTCAGCCATTTGTATGTCTTCCTTTGAGAAATGTTTACTCAGCTCCTTTGCCCAATTTTTAATAGGGTTTTTTTTTTTTTTTTTTTTTTTAGTAAGTTGCTTGAGTTCCTTGTATATTCTGGATATTAATCCTTTGTCAGATGCATAGTTTGCAAATATTTTCTCCCACTCTGTAGGTTGTCTTTTCACTCTGTTAATTGTTTCTTTTGCAGGCAGAAGCTTTTTAGTTGAATATAATCTCATTTGTTTATTTTTTGTTTTGTTGCCTGTGCTTTTAGGGGTCACAGTCATAAAGTCTTTGCCCAGTCCTACTTCCTGAAGTGTTTCCCCTATGTTTTCCTTCAGGATTTTATAGTTTCAGGTCTTATATTTAAGTCTTTAATGCATTTTGAGTTGATTTTAGTATATGACAAGTGGTATGGGTCTACTTTCATTCTTCTGCATATGTATGCCCAGTTTTCCCAGCACCATTTGATGAAGAGGAAGTTTTCTCCCCAGTATATGTTCCCATACCTTTCTCAAGATCAGTTGGTTATAAGGATGTGGGTTGTTTTCTGGGTTCTTTATTCTGTACCATTGGTCTGTTTATATGCCAGAACCACACTGTTTTGGTTAATACAGCTTTGTCTAACTCTACTTAAAGTCAGGTAGTGTTATGCCTCTGGCTTTATCATCATTATTATTATTATTACTATTTTTTGTTCAGGATTACTTTGGCAAAAGATTGATGAAACAAAAAATTATTTTGAGAAGATAAAATAGACAAACCATTAGCTAGGCTAACTAAAAAAAGAAAAAAAGAAGAGAGAAGACCCAAATAGCAAACATCAGATATGCAAAAGGAGACGTTATAACTGATATCACAGAAATATAAAGAATCATTAGAAAGCATTACAAACAAATATATGCCAACAAATTTGAAAATCTGGAGAAAATGGACAAATTTCCAGACACATACAAACTACCAATATGGAACCAAGAAGAAACAGAAAACCGAAACAAACCAATAACAAGCAACAAGAATGAAGCAGTAATCAGCAGTCTCCCAACAAAGATTAGCCCAGGACTGGATAGCTTTACTGCTGAATTCTTTAAAGATGAATTAATACCAATTCCTTTCAAACTCTTCCAAAAATTTGAAACAGAGACCATTCTCCTAGACAACCATTAAAAAGCAACAAACTGCCAAGCTGGTGTTGCTAGAGCTCAGGGGAAGAGGAAAAGAGACCTATAGAGTTCATGAAGGCAGGAGAAGCCACAATGAGTCAAAGAAGGGACTGCTCCAACTGTTTTGAGCCCCAGCCACTTCAAATCTGGCGCTGTTGAGCACACAAGCAAAAGCTGGCAAAAACCACAGCTGCGCCCTTTGTGTGAGGTTGCTTGGAAGATGCAGAGGAGAAGAGGGCCTTGGTGACCTCCAGGTCAGCAAGACCACCAACAGGGTTCCCATGGACCCACATAGGAATGAGGGGCCATGGACAACTGAAAAAAAGGAGCCACTCAGAGGCCAGGGAGTCATTGCAAAGGACCAGTGCATGGCCTGTCCCCATGGGAAGTGTTTGTAGTGTGGTCCGTGGGGGAGATGGGTCACCGGGGGAACACTGGGGCACAGCATGGACAGCTGATCTGCCCTCCAATCAGCACAGGCCCACTCTGTGTAGACTGGTCAGGAATATAGAACTGCAGGTGGTTCAGTTTGCTGAAAAGACTCGGCCTAGACCAGAGTTTCCACACAACCAAGTTGTATTGGACCTCACAAGACCCGGAAATGCTTACAAAGTCAACAATTGAAACCTGAGCAGCACAAAAAGCCTACCCCAGAGAATCAGCAGCAAAGCAGCAATTAAGCTCAATCACAGAGCTCAAGTGCTGGTTGTCACAGGAAGTTGTCCCTTTTTGGAAGTAACCAAAGGACAACAAATTAGTTCTGGTGCAAAGTTTAAGTGGTGAGAATAGCGAATAATCCAACACAGAACTGAAAGAAAAAAGCCCACAGATCAGAGACAAAGGTCTGGTATTAATCAGGAAAGGTCTAACACCACTGAAGAACACCTATAAAACCTAGAAGGACCAGAAGCACTGGGGTAGTTGGGGGTCAAGGGCCTCAGCCACGCCCCCTGATGGCCAGCCCAGCGATGACCGCCAAGTTGCCACTAGAAGTGCCCCAGGCTCCCATGGGGGTGGGGTGGGGCTGAGGACCACAGCCACATCCCCTTGAAGTCCACATCCAGCCCAGCCATGACTGAGCCACTGCCAGAAGCCCCATGGGCTCCCCTGCCAGAATGAGGGTGGTGCCACAGCCCTCAACCATACCTCCCTCCCTCCTTCCTCTTCTTCTCACTGTATCCGCAACTGCTCCTCAACATTTTACACTGTAAATATAATAATAATAATAATAATAATAATAATAATAATAATAATAATAAATTAATTAAAAAAGAGACCATTCTCCCAGACTCATTGTATGAGACCAGCATCACCCTGATATCAAAACCAGACAAAGATACAACAACTTAAAATTACAGGACAATGTCTTTGATGACTATAGATGCAAAAATCCTCAATAAAATATTAGCAAACAGAACATAGCAACACATCAGAAAAATTATGCACCATGACCAAGTGGGATTCATCTCAGGGATGCAAGGATAGTTTAAAATATGTGAATCAATAAATGTGATACATCACATCAATATAGTCAAGGGCAAATACTATATGATTATCTCAATAGATGCAGAAAAAGCATTTGACAAAATTCAACATCCCTTCATGATAAAGACTCTCAGCAAATTAGGTACAGAAAGAAAGCATCTCAATACAATAAAAGCCATATATGAGAAACCCACCACCAATATCCAGAATAGAGAAAAGCTTTCAGGGAACAAGACAAGGATGCCTACTCTCACAAATCCAATTTAACATAGTATTAAGAAGTACTAGCTAGATCAATCAGGCAAGAGAAAGAAATAAAGGGCATGCAGATCAGAAAGACAAAGTCAAATTGTCCCTGTGTGAAGATGACATGATCCTATATATAGAAAAACCTAAAGTCTACTGAAGAACTCTCAGAGATGATAAACGATTTCGGTAAAGTAGCAGAATACAAAGTCAACACCCAAACTTCAGTAGCGTTTTTATACTCCAACATGAACTAGCAGAAAAGGAAATCAAGAAAGCTAGCCCACTTACAATAGCCATCATAAAAATAAAATACCAAGGAATAAATTCAGGCAAGGAGGTGAAAGATCTCTGCAATGAGAACTACAAATCACTGCTGTAAGAAATCAGAGGACACAAAAAAAGGAAAGACATTCCATGATCTTGGGTTGGAAGAATTAAATTGTAAAAATGTCCACACTATCCAAAGCAATCTACAGATTCAGTGCGATCCCAAACAAAATACCAATGACATTCTTCACAGAAATAGAAAAAACAATCCTAACATTCATATGGAACAACAAAAGACCCCAAATAGCCAAAGCGATCTTGAGCAAAAAAAAAGTTTCTTTAAAAAGACAACAAAATTGGTGTCTCATAATCATATAATAAAGTGTCTTTATATATAGGAAAAAATAAATATTACTCTTTTAAATGAAAGTGAAAATGATTCATTAATTTTTTAAAAATTTATGTCCTGGGTCCTTCAACATAATATTTTATAAATGATTTATTTGTGTAATATATTATATATTAATATCTAATTTTCTTCTAGTTCTCATAATATACCCAGAAACCAGAAAAATATATGTACATATATATTTTTATGAAATTTATTGAAATCTTCAGGAGTCTCCGAAAGTTTTATGTGAACACATCTCATATAATACAAAGATCATTTTCAACTCTACCCATTTGCTTTTAAATCTTCATTATCCCCAATATTAGATTTATGGACTCAATATCAATTAGCTTTGAGAAAGATATACATATAAAAGTCATCATTAATCTATACATCAGGAATTCTAAATTCCTCAAATAAATTGTCACCCAAACTCAAATATCAAGTCATTTCTTTTGATTGTAAGAAAAAAACTATTTAATCTGTAGTATATTTGATAAACCACTTTTTAAAAAATAATATGAAAATGGATAAACCCATCTTCCTAAATCCAAAAGTATAGAAACTTTGAAATTCTAAAAATAATGTTTAAGGTATAAATGAAATTCAGCTCTATTTCCTTCCAAATTAAACCTTGTGAATAAGTTTGTTAAAGAGATTAACCTACTTTACAGGACTAAATCACACAATTAAAATAATAAAAACATTCCTTGGATTATCCTCCAGAGAAAGAATAAAGCAACATTATCCTGCTTCAAGACTTTCACAAGTTTTAAAAGAACAATTGGCACAGTCATCTTTGAAGTTATTTGAAGAGTTTATAGACATGAAAACATTAAATACTGCTGACGTCTAGAAAGAAATTTAATGGTTAATAGGAAACAACACAGAAAATGTGTTTGAAGTTTGCTCCTTTTTCTTAAACGTATATGATATTTTAGTGACCAAGTGCCTCCCGAAATATACATTCCTACGTACTTTTCTTTTGAGCTGTTGGCTATATTCTTTCATCCTTGAAACTAGAGTAGGCAGGGCCCAGTTAACTTTGCAGCTGATGCTAATCCTTGCCGTATTTTTCCCATAAAATTCAAGTTGTTGTTTTAAAATACCATTTTCCAGCTGTCCCAGTTTTCTGACCCATTAATCTGACAGACATCTTGAGTCTTTAGTAATCTCACAATTTCTCCTTAAATATAAATAGTGATAATACTTATCTCAGAATGTTGCTGTGAGGATAAAATGAGTTAATTCATTTAAAGTGCCTACACCAGTGTCAGGAACATGATTAAAAACTAACATGCTAGTTGCTTTTACCATTACTGCCCCCATTAAATTGGAGAATTAAAGAATATGCATATGTTTAAGCAGCATTCTCTTAAAAGAAAATCTAAAATATTACCAAGGCAAAAATGTATTAAGTGGCCTATATCTCGTCTTCA